>NC_091432.1:112527741-113950241 GCF_964237555.1 Oryctolagus cuniculus
CCCTGAGCAGGGGAGAGGGGCAGGAATCACCTAGACCAAGGCAGCATGTGAAGGCATGAGCAACGCCCAGTGTGTGCATGTGAATAAGGACATTATTCACGAACCTCAGACATGTCGGAGTTTCAGCTCAAAGAGCTGGACAGCTCCGGTCAGAAGCCTGCCATGTCTGTTTTTTTCCTATAAGCTTTTTACTAACAGAAAAAAAAAAAATCATGAATACAGAAAATCTCAAATAATATTAGCCCATATACTCACACAATCCTCTCTAAGCATATTCTCAAATTGGTTTTGTTTTTTCAGACTATTTGAGTGTAACTTGCAAAGGTCAAGACAGTACACCCCCAAATATTTCAAGGCTTCTGCATAACCACATACTGGAAAACTGGAGCGGGCATTCTGTGCCCTGGTTAGGTGCCACTCGGGATTTCTACATCCCGGGTTAGAGTGCGTGGGTTCAAGTCCCAGCTCCCCTTCTGATTCCAGCTTCCTGCTAATGTGCACCCTGAGAGTCAGCCGGTGATGGTTCAAGTGCTTGGGTCCCTGCCACCCATGTGGGAGACCCTAACTGAGTTCCGGGCTCCTGGCTCCAGCCTGGCCCAGCTCCGGCTGTGTGGGAATCTGGGGAATGAACCAGCAGATGGAAGGTCTCTGTCTGGCTCTGTCTCTCTGCCTTTCAAATAATGAGAAACTAGACAAATGCAATTTATTTTTAAAGATAAAAGTTAGCAATGATTTCCAAACATCATCTAATATGTAGTCCTTCTTCAAATTTCTGTACTTGTCTCAGAAATGCCTTGTACTGCTGTTTGAGTGCCAGACTCCAATTAAAGGGCACACATGTCATTTGGTTGTTCTATCTATTTGTTCTCTTTTATCTAAAATGGTCTCCCCACCTTCTTTCTGTCGTGATATTGACATTTTGAAGAGATACAGCTGGTGATCTTGTACTGTGTCCCAGTTTCTGGGCTTGTCTGATTATTCCTTTATGGTGCTATTTAACTTGTCACTTTATTCCCTGTATTTCCTGTAAACTATGTGTGAGACCTCGAGCTTGATGGGGGCCGGCGCTGTGTGTAGTAGGTTAAACCTCTACCTGCGGCACCTACATCCCATATGGGTGCCGCTTTGGGCCCAGCTGTTCCTCTTCTGATCCAGCTCCCTACTATGGCCTGGGAAAGCAGTAGAAGATGGTCCAAGCCCTTGGGCCCCTGCACCTGCATGGGAGATCCGGAAGAAGCTCCTGGCTCCTGGCTTCCAATGAGCCCAACTCCAGCCATTGTGGCCATTTTGGGAGTGAAACAGCTGGTGGGAGACCTCTCTTTCTGTCTCTCCATCTCTCTGTAACTCTGCCTCTGATATAAATAAACATTTAAAAAAAGCCTTTCTATATTGGGGTGCTCACATCCCATTTAGACTGCCTGGTTGGAGCCCTAGCTCCCTTCTCAATGCCAGCTTCCTGCTAACACACACCCTCAGAGCCGGCAGCTTCCTGCTAGCACACACTCTCAGAGCCGGAAGGTGACGGCTCCAGTGGTTGGGTCCCTGCGACCCACATGGGAGAGCCGGATGAGTTCCTAGTTCCTGGCTTCAGCTCATCCCAGCCTCAGCTCTTACAGACATTTGCTGGGTGAACCAGTAGATGGGAGCTCTCTCTGTCTCTCAAACAAATTAAATAGAGTCTTGGTGGGGTCACTGTTGTGGCATAGCCTGTAAAGACACCAGCTGTGACACCGGCTTCCTATACGACATGGGTTCAAATCCTGGCTGTTCCACTTTCAAACCATCCCTTGCTAATATGCCTGGAAAAGCAGTGGAAGATGGCCCGGGTCCCTGGGCCCTTGCCACCCACATGGGAGACTCAGATGAAGCTCCTGGTTCCTGGGTTTGGACCAGCCCACAAGCTGTTCTGGCCACTTTGAGAGTGAAGTGATAGAAGATCTTTCTGTCTCTGTCTCTGTCTCTGTAAACTCTGCCTTTCAAATAAATCCATCTTTTTTTAAAAGAAAAAAAAGGTCATGTTGAGGGGAGTCTTGGTGAGAAGACTTGGGCAGAAGGCAACCTCCAAGCGGCCTATGGATCCCGTCTCCTGGTGGTCGGGCCTGGGCAAGCCCTGGCCTCTGGGTGCGGCTGGCCTTTGTAACCGCTGAATGGGATACGGCAGAAGAGAAGGCATGGCTCTTAGGTTCTTACAAAACTGCGGCTGCTGTCTTGAGAGCTCTGCTCACTCTCTCTCAAGCTGTTCACCTTGTGGGAGCCCATGGCCTTGTGGTGCAGCAGCCCTGTGCTGAGGCCCAGCTAGCAAGGACTACGGCCCACCAACAACCGTGTGAGTGAGCTGAGTGGGCAGGAAGCAGACGTCCCTACCCCACCCCACGTGAGCCTTCAGCAAGGACCCCCAGTCCCAGCCTACCACTTGACTACCTCCTCCCCACAAACCTTGAGCCAAAGGCACCCAACTAAGCTGTGCCTGGATTCCTAACCCACAGAAACTCTGGGTAGTGAATATTTGCTACTTTGGGCAGCTGAGTTTTGGGGTATCTTGTCATGCATGGCTATGGGCTGAACTGTGGTCACTCCCACCCACCCAGACACAAACTCCTATGACGAAGCCTTAACTTCCACTGTGGCTGTATTTAGAGTCAGGGTCTTTAGGAGAGAGTTAAGGGAAATGAGGTCCTAAGGGTGGGGCCCTGACCCAACAGGACTATGGTTTTACAGGAAGAGGAAGACCCCCCACACACACACACCCTTCTCTTCTCTAGTGGGGTCACAGGCAGCCATCCCACACCAGGAAGAAAGCCCTCACTGGGAAGCAAATCAGCTGCCACCTTGATCTTGGACTGGCCAGACCACAGAGCTGTGAGGAGATAGATTTCTGTTGGGTAAGCTGCCTGGTCGGTGGTTCTGTGCTATGACAGCAGACTCATGCATGCCCCCTTGGGCAAGTGGTGACCTGCATAGGTGGCGTGGGAAGTCCACATTGCCCCACGACAGCAGGCCGTGCCGGCAGTGCCACGCCGTTCCACTGGGTTTCTGTGTGTGGGTACGGTGGCCCCTGCCAGAGCCAGCCACTGAAACGTCCACTTTCCCTGTGACACCCGGCTAGCAACCTGTGGGCAACGCCTCGACACCCCTGGGATGTCTTGTTCTCCAACAGCCCCATGTTTTGACCCCTTATTGACCGTCATTGCCCAAATCAATTACTTCTTTGAATATCACAAAACGACGATTTTTCTAACTCCATCGCTTTTTCCGTTCTTATTGGTTAATGTTTTCCACAAAGAGCAGTTCTCCCCTCCCCAACAGGAATTAACTACAGTTCCCCCTTAAAAATACAGGTAAGGCCGGCGCCACGGCTCACTAGGCTAATCCTCCGCCTAGCGGGCCGGCACACCGGGGTCTAGTCCCAGTCGGGGCACCGGATTCTGTCCTGGTTGCCCCTCTTCCAGGCCAGCTCTCTGCTGTGGCCAGGGAGTGCAGTGGAGGATGGCCCAAGTACTTGGGCCCTGCACCTGCATGGAAGACCAGGATAAGCACCTGGCTCCTGGCTTCGGATCATCGCGGTGCGCCAGCCGCAGCGCACCGGCAGCGGTGGCCATTGGAGGGTGAACCAATGGCAAAGGAAGACCTTTCTCTCTGTCTCTCTCTCTCTCACTGTCCACTCTGCCTATCAAACAAACAAACAAACAAAAAAACAGGTAAATGCCTAGTTCTTTCTTTTTAATTGCTAACTTGCTGACCAAGGAATTCCCTCCCTAGTCACTTCCCATGGCAGTAAACGAGTTTCTCTCTGTTTCTCTCAGCTCACCCAGTTTTTCTCCCTTCCTGCCGCTATCGCCAAGGTCTGATGGGTATTTATTTGTTCAATGATTTACACTAAATCGTCCTCATTATTCTTTTCAATGCTCAGATGGCCCCGTGTGTTGTCAGCATGAGTCTCTCCAAGCCACGGGAGCCCTACATAAAGCCCAGGCCCCCGAGGAAAGATGTGTGAGGGGCTGTCTCCAGCCATCTCTAGGCCGTTCTCAGAAACCCTGGCTAGACCGGGAGGTACTGGGTGGGGTGAAGGACAGGGTGAGGACACAGAACGGGGTGCAGCCACTGGGCCAGCTCTTCTATCTCGGGAAGGTGGTGTGCTGCTGTCGCTCCCCATCTTTGTGGGGGAATGACACTAAACCCTGCCTAGGCTTCATATCCGAGTCACGGCACCATTAAGTCGCTCCCCGTCTTCGTGGAGGAACAACACAGGACCCTGCGTTGTTCTTTCGTCTGCTCGGCCCTCCCCGGGTTTGCTGCTGGTTCTTCCCAGGTTGGCTACCGTCCCTTCCACCTCCGTGGAAGGGCGGTTCCCCCTGCCACTTTCCCCACTTCCGCGGGGGAGCGGCACACCGCCGGCCGGCTCTCTCGGGGGCTGCACAGGTGTTCCTTCAGATAGATGTTCCCCTTAGATGTTCCTGGTGCATGTTGTCTCTCCTCCTTTATAGTCCTCTTCCACCAATCCCAACTCTGCTACCCACACGCCGAGTACGCTGCTCTCCTCCAATCAGGAGCAGAATCAGCTCCTGCAGCTCATCACTCAAGTTGGCGAGAGGCAGCTGCGTAGAAGTTGTTACTCCCTTCTCAGCGCCATATTGTGGGAGAGCAGATGCATAGAATAAGTCTTAATTCCGGTAACTTAGTCTAGTCCGAGTTGCTCCCAGTTGCTCCCCACATGCTGCCAAAGAAATGGGGTGCCCAGAGCCCTGAGTTCTGGTCCTGTGTCGCCAAGACAATGGCCTGCCTTTCTGAGCTCCGCACATTGGCTCGCTGCAGGGCCCCGGGGAGCGATACCTGCAGTGGAGGGCAGAAAGCCCTGCGGACACAGAAGTCGGCATCCCTAAGACCTGGGCCCCAGAACCATGTCCCAGGAGAGGACGAGAGGGTGGGGAGAAGTGTCCATTCCTCAGAGGAGAGAGCCACCCATGCCCCAGCACCGCGGCATGGCAGGGGACAGACAGCGGCCTGGGAGAGCGCCCCCGCGACCAAGGCAGGAGCGGGGAGCTCTGTTCCTCTGCTGCATCCCAGCGCCTGGCCTCCGGCTGCGGCCACTTCTGCAGCCCGCACATCAGAGCCACGCGGGGGGAACCTGGCTGCGGTGCCCACACAAGCCCCACTCGATGGGCTCGGCTGAGCTCATTCCCCTGCCCCACCCCCCAGCCTGATTCCACCCCCCCACACCTTAACTCCCTAAGGCAGTAGGTGAGATTAAAGGCCTGATTAATGACAAATGTTAACCATTGCTCACCCTCAGCGTTTCCGACACTATTGCATGGCGAGAGTGCCATCCAGCCCTCCGCCTGGGGTGATGACAAAAAGGAGGCCCCTGGTGCACACGTGCACGCCCATTCTCTTCCTCTGGCTCAGGCTCAGTGGGCCCTTCCCACCCTAGACTCCCCCAACCCCAGCCTCTGTTGGCCCCTTGGACACTGCATGTCAAGGTTCTCTGAAAGCCTGTGGTGGGGCCAGTGCTGTGGTGTAGCAGGTAAAACTGCTACCTGCAGTGCCAGTATCCCATATGGGCACCAGTTTGAGTCCCGCTGCTCCACTTCCGATCCAGCTCTCTGCTATGGCCTGGGAAAGCAGTAAAAGAGGACCCAAGTGCTTGAGCCCCTGCATCCGTGTGGGAGACCTGGAAGAAGCTCCTGGCTCCTGGCTTTGGATAGGCGCAGCTCTAGCCATTGTGGTCAATTGGGGAGTGAACCAGCAGATGAAAGACCTCTCTCTCTCTCTCTCTCTCTCTCTCTCTTTCTCTCTCTGCCTCTCCTCTCTCTGTGTGTAACTTTGACTTTCAAATAAATAGATACATCTTTAACACAAAAAAGAAAAGCCTGTGGTTGATGAGTGGCAGGCAGCCCTCCCTGTCTGTGGGTGGAGGTGGTGAAGCTGCATCTCAGCAGGGTCCCTCGCAGGGCCCCACCTCCCCAGATTCACAGCACAGCAGAGCACGGAGAATGTGCAAAAGCCCATGAGAAACCCAGGAGTGCCACAGAGACGCAGCGGTCCTCCCACACCAGCGTCTCTGCAGAGGGGCCTCACGGGCACTGGGGAGCCCCCCGTGGGTCCTGCCTCCGTGAGGCTCAGCCCGTTGTCATGCCCCATGTGTGTTCACAGCAGTCGCTTAGCAACAACAGACAGAACGCACCGTAGGGCACACAAACACGACTCAGCAACCCCTCAAAGAGGAACCTCTCATGTCCACTTCCCTCCCCCGACTGCTACCACCACATAGCCCCTTGTTCCTGCTGATAGGGACTTCTGGGGCTCTTGAAAAGCAAAGAAAGAAACATACATGGCATAACTAGAGACTGGAGAAGCGTATACAATGCAATCTTCAGATGTTGCATCTGCCTAACATCCCGCTCACCTGGACCCGTTCAAACACACTCCTAACTTCCCGATGTACCATGAGCTCCATGGTAGGTGGCTGTTGATTGGCTCCAAACCAATCGATTCCCCAATTGGTTCATGTAGAAACCTTATTAGCATAAGCCTCAACCAATCAGATGAACTTCCTTCCTTAGAAAGGCATAAAAACCTGAGCCAGGCAATTCTGGCAAGCAGCCCCTTGCATCCCTCCGAGCTGCCAGGAACTTTCTCAGCTTCTTTCAATAAACTTCTTCCCTTTGCTCACTCTTCCTTGTCCCTGTGCCTCATTCTTTGTGGTCCCAAGACAGAGAACCCAGCAGAGGAGAGAAGCTGTGACCCAACAGGAGGGGAGAGGCTGCGGCACAGAGCGCTGGGGAAGGAGAGCTCCAACGCGGGAGCCGTGCTGCTCCTCACGAATGCAGTGGAGAGAAGAACCTGCCACACTTCCTGGGGACGAGGCGGAGACCTGAGCCACCGAAGCCACAGACTCCACCTGTGGGGAGCAGCTCGGACTAGACTAAGTTACTGGAATTAAGACTTATTCTATGCATCTGCTCTCCCACAACATGGCGCTGGGAGAGAAGAAAACAGCTTCTACACAGCTGCCTCCAGTTCAGCCAATAAACTGTAGGACCTGCTCCTGATTGGAGGAGAGCAGCGTGCTCGGCGTGTGGGCGGCCGAGTTGGGATTGGCAGAGGAGGACTATAAAGGAGGAGAGAGACGGCATGCACCAGGAACATCTAAGAGGAACAGCTAAGGGGAACACCTGTGCAGCCCCTGAGAAAGCCGGCCGGCGGTGTGCCGCTCCCCTGCGGAAGTGGGGAATGTGGCCAGGGGGAACCGCCCTTCCACGGAGGTGGAAGGGATAGTAGCCAACCCGGGAAGAACCAGCAGCAAACCCGGGGAGGGCCGAGCAGATGAAAGAACAGCGCAGGGTCCTGTGTCGTTCCTCCACGAAGAGGGGGAGCGACATAATGGTGCCGTGACTCGGATATGAAGCCTAGGCAGGGTTTAGTGTCGTTCCTCCACGAAGAGGGGGAGCGACATAATGGTGCCGTGACTCGGATATGAAGCCTAGGCAGGGTTTAGTGTCGTTCCTCCACGAAGAGGGGGAGCGACATAATGGTGCCGTGACTCGGATAGGAAACCTAGGACGGATAGGGAACTTAGGAGGGAAGAAACGGGAAGAAGTGGAAAATGCTGGAGAGAGAGACTAGCAAACAGCCTAGGGAAAAGCCGGACGAAAAAGGTGCCGGAAGAAGCTATTGAAAGCCTAGGCATAGACTCAGATACGGACTACGGGGGGAAGCTGGGAGAAATCTCTAAGGTTGAAAGCGAAAGTGAAAGCTAGAACAAACAGACTCGGATGCGGACTGTGGGGAGAGGCCAGGAGAAATGAGGGAGGAGTATTGTTGGAGGAAAGCTTGGGGAA
This sequence comes from Oryctolagus cuniculus, assembly GCF_964237555.1. Taxonomy (NCBI): domain Eukaryota; kingdom Metazoa; phylum Chordata; class Mammalia; order Lagomorpha; family Leporidae; genus Oryctolagus; species Oryctolagus cuniculus. The sequence goes on from NC_091432.1 coordinate 112,535,580, forward strand.
ACATACCGGGTAGAGAAAAATGTTAGGGAAATTGAAGCCGCGGGGGGCAGGCCGAGGCGGAAACGAAAGCCACTTTGGGATTCTCAAGTTAGCCCGGGAATAGGGGGCGAAAAGTTGAAACCAGAAGCTGAAACGTAAGCCAGATTGGGATCCGTCTGATTAGCCCGGGGAGCAAAGGACGGGAAGCCAAACCGTGGGGCGGAGACGTATGCTGGGTTGAAATTCGCCAGGTTAGTCCGGGGAACTTGGACTGAATGCCGGTGGTGGCGGAAACATTCGCAGAAGCCGCCGCGTGCAGAGAGAGCACGGGGCGTGAATAGATAGGGAACGCGGGGCTGGCGCGAGGCCGTGGTGCGGGCGCGAAGTGCGTGGAGACCGCGGAGCGTGCGCGCAGAGCCGGGAGCCCGCCGGCGGGGCGAGGCGCCGGGAAGCCGCGCAGAGCCGTGAAGCTGCCGCGGGGCGAGCGCCGCCGGGAAGCCGCAGGGATAAGAGAAACAGAAGTTTAGAAGTAAAATGAGAGAAATAGGAATGCTGGTAGACAGAAGTAAAACAGGAGAAATAGGAATGCCCGGAGATAGAGAAATAGAGAAATAGGAAGGCCTCCCCACAATACTGCAATGAGAAAGCTTGGATTCGGTCTGCCTGATTAGGGCGATAAGCACCAGCAGGCAGCTCGACCAGAGTGTGAGCTGCAGGTCACCGAAGATAGGCACGAATCAACACCAATAAGTCACCCCACAACATGGCAATGAGAGAGCTTGGATTCGGTCTGCCTGATTAAGGCGGTAAGCACCAGCAGGCGGCTCGACCAGAGTAGGTCACCGAACACAGGCACGCATCAGCGCCTAAAAACCTCCTCACAACATGGCGAAGAGAGGACCCGGATTCGGTTTGCCTGATTGATAGGACTTGTAAGAACCTGTGGCAACTCTAGCAAGTAGAGCAGAGTGTGTGCCGCGGGACACCGAAGACAGGCGCGTATCAACGCCAAAAAATAAAAAGAAAGGGGGATCTGTGGGGAGCAGCTCGGACTAGACTAAGTTACTGGAATTAAGACTTATTCTATGCATCTGCTCTCCCACAACATGGCGCTGGGAGAGAAGAAAACAGCTTCTACACAGCTGCCTCCAGTTCAGCCAATAAACTGTAGGACCTGCTCCTGATTGGAGGAGAGCAGCGTGCTCGGCGTGTGGGCGGCCGAGTTGGGATTGGCAGAGGAGGACTATAAAGGAGGAGAGAGACGGCATGCACCAGGAACATCTAAGAGGAACAGCTAAGGGGAACACCTGTGCAGCCCCTGAGAAAGCCGGCCGGCGGTGTGCCGCTCCCCTGCGGAAGTGGGGAATGTGGCCAGGGGGAACTGCCCTTCCACGGAGGTGGAAGGGATAGTAGCCAACCCGGGAAGAACCAGCAGCAAACCCGGGGAGGGCCGAGCAGACGAAAGAACAGCGCAGGGTCCTGTGTCGTTCCTCCACGAAGAGGGGGAGCGACATCCACCCGCCACTACTCCTGAGACACACCAGGCCCTCCAGTGACCTTAAAATGTCAGATTAACTGACCTGCACCTGCCAGCACTGTGCTGCGACTCTGAGAGTAGCTGACTCTTGGCTGTGCTGGCTGCATCCCTCGGCCTCTTGTCCCTCACCAGGGCCAGGCAAGCACTGGTACCTGTAATTCAGACATCACCTGTTGCTGTGGACTAACCAGTCCCCATGCCCCAATGGGAGCCCTGATCCCCAGTGTGACTACATTTGGAGACAGAACCTTTAGGGAGGTAATGTCGGTTAAAAGAGGTCACTGGGTGTGGCCCTAGTCCTGTAGGACCGGTCCCCTACTAGGAAGGGAAGCACATCCCAGGAGCCTGTGTGCATCCAGAGAAAAGATCGTGGGAGGGCACAGCAAGACACAGCCACGACACGCCAAGGAGAGAGGCCTCGGGAGAAATCAAGCCTCTGACACATTGATCTTGCACTTCTGGCCTACAGAACTGTGAGAAATTCCTATTAGCAACCATCAGAGACCTATTTTTACACCCTTACCCAGACCCTAAGAGAGGCCAGGCATGTGAAGATGAGCAAGGCATGGCTCCTGTCCCGAGGAACTAAAAATACAATAGGAATGTGTTGATAAGAGGAGTAGAATTGAGAACCCAGAAGTAAACCTTTACTGATTTTCACAAGGGTGACAAGACAATTCAACGTCGAAAGAACAGTCATTCCGGCTGGCACCGCGGCTCAATAGGCTAATCCTCTGCCTGCAGCACAGGCACACCTGGTTCTAGTCCTGATCAGGGTGCCAGATTCTGTCCTGGTTGCCCCTCTTCCAGGCCAGCTCTCTGCTGTGGCCAGGGAGTGCAGTGGAGGATGGCCCAAGTGCTTGGGCCCTGCACCCCCATGGGAGACCTGGAGAAGCACCTGGCTCCTGGCTTCGGATCAGCACAGTGCGCCGGCTGCAGCGGCCATTGGAGGGTGAACCAATGGCAAAGGAAGGAAGACCTTTCTTTCTGTCTCTCTCTCTCACTGTCCACGCTGCCTGTAAAAAAAAAAAAAAAAAAAAAAAAAAGAACAGTCATTCCAACAAATGGCTTTAGAACAGCTGGCTATCCACATGCAAAGGAATTAAGTCAGATCACTACCTCACACCATATATGATGATTTTAGGAGCTAAAACTGTAAGTCCCTAGAGAGCATTGGCATAAATCTTTATGACCTCAGATTCAACAGTGGCTTCTTAGCACAAGCAACAAAAGGAAAAGCAGACATGTTAGCCGTTACCAACTGCAAACTCTGGTGCTTCAAAGGGCGCCATTCAAGAAGTACAAAGCAGCCCTAGAATAGGAGACGGTATCTGCAAATCATATATCCAATAAAGACTTGTGTCTAGATTACACAAAGAGCTATTATTATTCAATAATAAAAAGACAAATAACCCAATTTAAAAATGGACAAAGTCTAAAGAGACAGTTCAAAAAAATCTGCAAAATTGAATTAAAACTGAGTTTATTTTGTTGCAAAGCACTTTTTTCATAATACAGAGGAAATGTGTATTATAAAAAAGTCTGGATTTCACATTTTTTTAAATAAACTCTTTTTTAAAATTTGACAGCAGAGAGAAAGAGAGGTAAACAAACAGAAAGAGAGAGCTCCCACCCTCTGGTTCACTCCTCAAACGCCCACGATGTCCTGGGCTGGACCAAGGCTACAGCCAAGAGCCAGGAATTTAATCAAGTCTCCCAGGTGTGTGGCAGGGCCTCAACTACCTGGGCTATCAGCCATCGCCTCCTAAGGTCTGCTTTAGCAGGAAGCTGGAGTCAGGCCCTGGAGCTGGGCATTGATCCCAGGCTCTCTGATACAGGATACAGGTATCTTACCCAGGGTGTTAACTGCTTAACGCCTGTCCCCAAACTCATCCTGTAATTCCATCTCTGCAGGAACTCTCTGAAGGGCCTTTGTATATAAATGTATAGACACACATGAGTGAGTGATCAGAGCCGTTACCCGTCAGGGAAATGCAAACCGAAACCTCCGTGAGATGTAACTACACCCACCATGATGGTGTGGACACGGATGTGTGTGGAGAAATCACCACCTTCACATATTTCTGATGGGAATGTAAAATGGTGCAACCCCTTGGGAAAACAGTCTGGCAGTTCATCAGATGCTGAATACAGCGGCCATATACGATCTGGTCATTCCACTCCTAAGGACATAGGCAAGAGAAATGAAAGCAAATGCCTGAAAGACTTCTACAGAAATGATCATAGCAGAATTACTCATACCTCCAAAGTGTATAAAGAACCCACCTGTCCATCCAAGGATGCATGGACAAATAAAATGCGATACTTCCATGCACTGGAGTATTCTCCCACGATAAAAAGAAATGAAGTACTGATGCATACTATGACATGGATAAACCTTATAAATTCACTGAGTGAGAGATCAGTCCCAAAGGACCGTGTACTGTATGATCCCGTTTAACTGGAATGGTCGAGGTAGGTGAATCTACGGAGAAAGAAAGCAGATTAGCGGTTAGCTAGAGCCGGAGGTGGGGCCCGAGCGGGAGGTTGGGGGTAATGCCAAGGGTGCAGGGTCTCTTTCGGGAGTAATGAAAATGTCCCAGAATTGCCTGTGGTGATGGCTGCACAACTCTAACAACGCTAAAACCCACAGTAATGTGTGACTACATTGTCATACGAGTCATATCTCAGTTAAGCCGGTAAGAAATATAATGCAGAGATTTTGCCTCTGGGAAGATGGAGTAGACGTGTTTTCCTATTCCTCTCACTAAGGACAGCTGAACACCCTGGGCATTGCGCATAAAACAAAGATAAGGGGACTCTGAGAGATGGGGAGACAGCCTGCAGGGCCCTCAGACCCGAGGAATGACCATGGGAGTTTGTGCTCTTGTATTGAAGACGTGAGGCTGAAGGTAGAAACACCAATGAGGGGAAAGATAGGCGAGCAGGCATTTGGTGCAGTGGTTAATCACTGCTTGGGAAACCCACATTCCATATCAGAACACCTAGTTCAAGTCCCAGCTCCGCTTCCCACTCGAGCTTCCTGCTAAGGCACACCCTGGGAGGCAGCAGATCCTGAATGTGATTGCTCCAATTAATAGTGGTCTAACATGGAGCTCATGTCATATAGGCAAGGTCCATGGTGGGCAGGGTGTTTGGCAGCATCTGAAGATTTCATTGTATGTTTCTGCCTTCTACCTGTCCTTCAGGACCCCTAGAGGGTCATGTCAGGTATGTTTCTTCCATTCCTTTCCAAGGTCCCCTGGAGTCGCTATCAACAGTGTCATTAGAACACTCAACTAATCATCTCTTTTAAAAAAAGAGAGAGAGAGAGAGAGATTTTATTTATTTGAAAGGCAGAGTTACACACAGAGAGAGACAGGCAGACAGAAAGAGGGAGGTCTTCCATCCACTGGTTCACTCCCCAAATGGCTGCAATGGTCAGAGTTGGGCTGATCTGAAACCAGGAGATTGGAGCTTCTTCTGGGTCTCCCACGCAGGTGCAGAGGCCCAGGCACCTGAGCCATCCTCTTCTGCTTTCCCAGGACACAGCAGAGAGCTGGATTGGAAGTGGAGCAGCCAGGACTTGAACCAGTGCCCATATGGGATGCCAGCCTACCAGAACAAAGCCTCATTTCATTGAGCCGCAGCACTACTTGCCTCTTAAAGGGCCCACCTTTCAACACTATTGCACTGAAAGTTGTCTCTAATCCATAATTTTGTGATAATACGTTCAAACCACAGGACCCACCAGGGCATCTATGGAGACCACGTGGAGATCTAGATTCCCACCCAGAAGAGCAGGGACCCGCCCACTCCAAACCAGGTGTCAACAAAGGCTGAGTGGGAAGCTCGACCTCTGTCTTCACCTGGCAGTAACAAGACAGAAAGAGAGGGTTAAACAGGGTGCAGGATCTCCTAACAGGAGATGTCTGGCTTGCAATTACAATCACTTGTGAGACCAGGAGCTAGGACAAACTCACGCTCAATGAAAGCGGTGATCAATATTACAGAGATGTAAGAATTATCTGACAAAGATTTTAAAGTAGCCACTATAAAAACCCCTCAATATAGTTAAAATCCTACCTAAAACAACTGAAAAGTAGAAAGCCTCAGCAAAGAAGTAGAAAAAATAGCCGAACGGAAAATTTTGAACAGGAAAATATAATAACCAAAATTAAAAGTTCAGTGGGTGGAGTCAATAGCAGCAAGAGAAGAAAGAGGAAAGAATTAGTGAACTGGAAGACAGAAAATAGAAATTACCCCTCCTGAACAATAGGAAAAATTGAAACAAAAGTGCACAGACCCTCAGTGACCTGTGGGACTATGGAAAAAAGATCTGGGCCAGCACTGTGGTGTAGTGGGCTAAGCCTCCACCTGCAGTGTCAGCATCCCATATGAGCGCCAGTTCTAGTCCCGGCTGCTCCTCTTCCGATCCAGCTCTCTGCTATGGCCTGGGAAAGCAGCAGAAGATGGCCCAAGTGCTTGGGCCCCTGCACCCACATGGGAGACCTGGAAGAAGCTCCAGGCTCCTGACTTTGGATTGGCTCAACTCCAGCTGTTGCAGCCATTTGGGGAGTGAACCAGTGGATGGAAGACCTTTCTCTGTAACTCTACCTCTCAAATAAATAAATAAAATCTTTAAAAATATAAAAAAGATCTAATATTTGCACCATGGTCCCAAAGTAGAGGAGAAAGATCAGCTGGCTGAAAAACACTCAAAGAAGCAATACCTGAAAATCCTCCATATTTGGCAAGAAACATCTACCCACAAGTTGTGTAGGAGATGAGGAAAAAAATCTCCAAAAACATCCATGTTAAGATATCAGAATGAAGCTTCAGAGAAATAAAGAAAGAAGAAGAAAAAGTTTTGAAAGCAATCAGGAAAAGAAATGACTCTTGAACCATAGGTAAAATTATCTGAATTAGTGTCTATCTCATCAGCAAGCTTTGAGGGCAGAGAAAGTGGCATAATGTGTTTGAGGAGCTGGACGAAAACAGCTTCAGCTCAGCGTCCCACAACCAACAAACATCCTTCAGGGATGGGGGGAAGCCAGCACATTCTCTAACGAGGGCAATCCAGGAGAATTTGTCATAAGCAGGCCTACGGCAACAGAAGCGCTAGAAAAATCTCTAAGAAGAAAGGTAGTGATAACAGAGGGGTACAAGAAGAAGCCAAGATGCAGACAAGCCAGACAGACTTTCCTACATCTCTTGAATGTTCCCAGTTACGTTTTATGGCTGAGGCAAAAATTAGAACACAATCTGACGTGGTTCTAACTGTGTGAAGAGAAAATACTTAATCACGTTACAAGTGGGGGCAGCAAAAGTGAAGGGAATCCACAGTGGCAGATCGCTCCACCCTGCAGCCGCGGGAAACGCATCATGTGCAGGTGCTCGTAGAACATTCTGGTGTATGCACACAGACCATAGCCTGGGCCATGGAGAGCGTTAGCAGAATTGAACAGACTGCAATTTGAGAGCGCTGCTATCATACCGAGTGTGTGTTTCCATTACAGCTTCGATTACAGTAGAATCAAAACAGGAATCTCTAGCAGAAAGAGAACAAGAAACTCTGCAGACATTCAGCAACTAAACTGCACACTTGAAAATAATCCCTGGGTCAAAGAGGAAGTCTCAAGGCAACTTCTTTAAGAACACTTTGAACTGGATGAGGATGAAAATACAGCAGGCATAAATGTAGGGTGCGTCTAAGGCAGTACTGGAAGGGAAATGTATACGACTCAAAGCACACAGCAGAAAGGGGCGAGTCTCATCAAAAACATCCACGCTCCCACCTCAAAAATCGAGACAAGGAAAACAAAGTCAGTCCAAGGCACAAAGAGGGAAGGAAAGGATACAGACAGGAGCAGAACCCGTAAATGGAGAAAATAAGAGAGAACTGGGACTTCCAAAAGATCAACAAAACGGACAGAGCTCTAGCAAGGCTGACAGGAAACAGGCTGGGATGCGGATGAGACCTTGTGAACTACAGAAGGATGAGAAGGGGCGACCAGGACCAACTCTTCACATCGGCTTCACGGAGGGGACCAGTGGAAATGCACGCACCGCAGCTCACCAGAATGAAGCAGAGTTTCACTGGAACAGGCCAGAACTACTAAGGAGACTGAATTTGTAGTTTCAAAACTTCCACAAGTTTAGGCTCAGATGGATTCACTGGACAAGTTTGCCACATGTTTAAAGAGTTAACACCAATTCTACAGAGTCTCCTCCAGAAGACAGACGAGGAGGGGTACTTTCCAGTTTTGTTTTGTTTTGTTTTTAAGCCTGTATTATCCCGATACCAACATCAAAGACAGGACAAAAGAGGAAAGCTGCAGACCAGGACCCTCCATGACTACAGATATAAACAAACCTGAACAAAATATTGTGACTGTATAAAAGGAATTTTACGCTAGACCACAAATGAAATGTAGTCTAAAATAGCAGTGAAATACATTTAGAAATATACTCTAAAAACCAATCAGTGAGGCTGCCACTTGGGACGCCCACATCCCCCATCCGAGTGCCTGGTTCAAGTCCTGGCTGCCCGGCACTTCTGAGCCAACTGCCTGCTAATGGTCTTGCAAGGCAGGGGATGATGGCCCACGTGCCCGGGCCCCTGACACCCATGTGGGACACACTAGCTCCTGACTTCAACGTGGCCTAACCCTAGCTGTTACAGGTATTCAGGGGTGAGCGAGTAGATTGAGAATCTCTCTCTGTGTCTCTCTTTCTCTACCACTCTGCCTTTCAAATAAATAAGTAAATCTCTAAAAAAGGAAAGAAAATCAATCGGTGTATTTCACCATATTTGGGGCTAAAGAATAATCACAAGATCATATCAATTGATGCAGAAAAAAGCATTTGCTAAAATTCAATATCCAGTGATAATTTTTTTAAAGATTTGTTTATTTATTTGTAGAGGAGAGTGAAGAGAGAGAGAGATTTTTCCACCCATTGGTTCACTCCCCAAATGGCCACAACAGCCAGGACTGCGCCAGGCCAAAGCCAGGAACCCAGAGCTCCATCTGAGTCTTCCACGTGGGTGGCAGGTGCTTAAGTACTTGGGCCGTCTCCTGCTACTTTCCCAGGCACATTGGCAAGGAGCTGGATGGGAAGCAGAGCAGACAGACTTGAACCCGTGCTGCAATATGGAATACCTGTACCCAGGCAGCAGCTTGGACTTCAGCACCACAGTGTTGCTCTTCCATTAATGACTTTTTAAAATCTAGACAAATAGGAATAGAGGAGCACTTCCTCACCCAGAAAAGGAGCATCTACCAAAAGACTTAGAGTTGACATTGTGCTTAGTTATGGCACAGGTGGACAGCAAAATTAAAGATTCATACCATCAGGGCTGGCACGGTGACACAGCAGGTAAAAGCCATGGCGTCCTATATGGGTACCAATTCGTGTCCCAGCTGCTCCACTTCTGATCTAGCTCCCTGCCAGTGTGCCTGAGAAAGCAGCAGAGGATGGCCCAAGTCCTTGGGCCCCTGCACCCACATGGGAGACTTGGAAGAAGCTCTTGGCTCCTGGCTTCAGATTGGCCCAGCCCCAGTCATTGTGGCCTTTTGGGGAGTGAACCAACAGATGAAAGATATCTCTCTCTCTCTCTCTCTCTCTCTCTCTCTCTCTCTCTCTCTTTCTCCCCTTCCCCTGCTGTAATTCTGCCTTTAAAATAAATAATTTACAATCACTCAAGTAAATTACTTAGCTGTAAATCTAACAAGAGATGCAGAGAGAGACTTGTGTGCTGAAAGCTACACAGCCCTGATGGACGAAATCAAAGATCTAAATACACGGGAAGACAAATGGTCTCCAGGGATTGGAGGACTCACTGTGGTGAACATGCCAGAGATGCCTAAAAAGCAATTTTGAAAAAGAAGAAAGTGGCAGGACTCAGCCTGCCCAATCTCATGATTCACTACTGTACAGGGCTGCACGATCCAGCCCGCGGGTACCGGCAGACAGACAGACATCTGGATCAGCGGAGTACAATGCGGGGCTCACACGTGCACCCCCACTGACGGTGACTAGAAGACAAGACAATTCAGAAGAACAGAGACGCTTTCCAACAGTGCTGCTGCAGCAATTGGCATCCACAGGCAACACGCCGACCCTTGACCTCCGTCCCACACGGCAGCGAACGCAAAATGGATCATGGGCATAAGTGCAAAATGTGAAAATGTACAGCATTTTGAGAGAATCGGACGAAAAGCTTTAGGCTCCAAGCCAATAAAAAGGTCTCAGACCTGATACCAAAGTAGAACCCACAGGAAGAAAAATTGAACTCAAGAGGGTCTTCAGGATTAGGAAATTTGCTCCATGAAAGAGATGGTTAGAGGAAGAGAGGACAAGCTGCATAGCTGACCAAGGATGGCCCCTAGAGCCAGTCCTTTATATAAGGAACCCGAAAAACTGAACCGTGAAAAGCAAGCAGGCAGGGGCTGGTGCTGCGGCTCAGCCGGTTAACGTGCCGCTTGTGAGGCCAGCATCCCACATCAGAGCGCCGATTCAAGTCCCGGCTACTCTGCTTCCGGGTCCAGCAAACTGCTGATGCGTCTGGGAAGGCAGTGGAATGGGCTCAAGTGCTTGGGATCCCTGCACCCATGTGGGAGACCTGGATGGAGCTCCCGGCTCCTGGCTTCCGCCTGGCCCAGCCCTGGCTGTTGTGGCCATTTGGGGGAGTGAACCAGTGGACGAAGGTCTCCCTCTCTATAGCACTCTGGTACTCTGCCTTTCAAACAAGCAAATAAATAAATAAATAATCATTCTTTAAAAGCAAACAAGCAATCAAACTGAATGTTATTCTGATTGAACTGTATTCTTGATTCCATATTGATTGACTGAAAGCAAACAATGCAGCTAGAGCACGAGCAAAGACAGAGAGACTCCTTTCACTGGAAGGCTCACAGACAGCTAATAGGTGCATGCAAAGGTGACCAACATCACCAGCCATCGAGAAGACACAAACTAGATCCCACAGTGCTCAGACACCACCACACACCTGTCAGAACGGCCAAAGGAAAAACAGCGACAACAGCAAATGCTCAGGAGGACATAGAGAAACTAGATGACGTCACCTATCACAGCTGACAGTGGCACCTGTGCAAGTCCGGTCTGGCCATTCATATGAAAGGCAGACAGAGGCCGAGCTGTGATGAAACCCAGACCTCAGACAGGGTTGCGCAGCAGGGAAATGCCGCAGGCAAAAGACATCTCTTAGGAGAAATGGATGTGGGTGTGGAGACTTAGGGAGAAGGCAGAGAAAACTTACTGCAAGGCTTTGTACTGTGGTTGGGAGTCCCCAGCCCCTGTCCCCAGCAGCGCCCAGGATGTGGTCATGGCCGGATGCTATCCCAGAGAATCTTCAACCCGCCAAACCAACTCTAACACCATACCCGGGGCTGTGGCGTTGTCCCTGAGCTCAAATGGAGCAGCCGCTTCCCAGGCAGTGGCGACCTCCCCAGCGTGGCTGGCTGCAGCAAGGCCTCTTGGCTGGCCTTCAAGCAGGGTGCCCTGGGATAAACGGGCAATTCCCTTCTAGATGAGTTGGGCCACAGCGTGGGAGAGAGTGGGATGAGGGGGTGGTGGGCAGCAGGGGTCAGTCTGAGCCAGACCCTGATGTGTCTTAGGGCTGGGGCTGGGTTTCAGCTGTGTTCCAGAAACATCACAGGGTGATTTACTAAGAAGGCGAGTGGCAGGGCCCGCGCTGTGGTGCAGCAGATTAACGCCCTAGCCTGCGGCGCCGGTATCCCATATGAGCGCCAGTTCTAGTCCCGGCTGCTCCTCTTCCGATCCAGCTCTCTGCTGCAGCCTGGGAAAGCAGTGGAAGATGGCTCAAGTCCTTGGGCCCCTGCACCCGCATGGGAGACCCGGAAGAAACTCCTGGCTCCTGGCTTCCGATCAGCACAGTTCTGGCCATTTGCAGCCAACTGGGGAGTGAACCATCGGATGGAAGACCTCTCTCTCTGCCTCTCCTCTCTCTGTGTAACTCTGACTTTCAAATAAATAAATAAATAAATCTTTAAACAAAAGAAGGCGAGTGGCAGAACAGCCCACGGAGAGACATTGGCTGTGTCTTGCTTTTTCCATCAGCGTTTCCTTGTGAAAAACGCAAGGCGGTTCCATGTCTCCTGCTCATGCTCACCCTAGGAGGGGGGCCAAGCGCTTGTGCCTTTGAGGCCTGGGCTTTCCTTATCCACAAAGGAAACTGACAAGGTTTTTGAGTCTTTTGAAGTTAAAAAAAAAAAAATAGAATCCTGTAGGTTGTTCTGCCTCCTTGTTTTAGAAGGCCTGGGTCTGGCCAGGGGGCATCCAGGTTAGGAGCTGAGAAGGGGGTGACTGGACACAGAGATTATGTAGGGCTTTGGGGTGGGGTGAGGGCCCCAAGGCTTGGCAGCTGGCTGGCTACGGGGGTGAAGAGAGCAGGAGGTGGAGAACGGCTCCCAGGCTCCCAGGGGACGGATGGGAAGGGTGGAGGGACCAGCACTGAGCAAAGAAAAGGCTGAATGAGCACTTAGGGAGAGCAAGTCCCCACCAAGCTGGGCCACAGGCAGCCATGAGCAGGAAGAGCTGGGACCCCCACCCCAACCAGGACCGTGCCCTGGACCACCCGGCTCCCCTGCTGCCCAGGGCCCTGTTGATCGTGTGACCTGCACGCCTCGGAAGGCCAGGATCAAGCTTGGTCTTGTACAGCAAGATTGTCAGGAGGTAGCCGGACAGAGACAGGGGCACCACGCACGTCTGACTCCCTGACTGCAGGTCTACGGAAAGCAGGGCAACGTCTGATTGGGGGCCCCACGGTAGGACTGGGTGTTGATTGATCTGGGAAGAGTCCAGGGGCAGATGCTGTGCTGTTCGACTTCTCACTTCTGAGCGCTGCCCGCACTTCTGTTTCCACTCATTCTCCAGTTTCTGGTTCCTTGGGGAGGGACACAAGGTTGGTTCCAGGCATCATCTTATTTGGACAAGCACAGCTCAGCTGGTCAGTCTCGATCCAGTTGAAATTGGTGTAGGCTTACATGGTGGTGAAGCTACAAACAGCTCAAGAAACAGTGATTTAGAAGCCAGCGCCGTGAGATTAAGCCACCGCCTGCAGTGCCTGCATCCCAGATGGGTGCTGGTTCGAGTCCCATCGACTCCACTTCCAATTGAGCTCCCTGCTAAAGCCCTAGGAAAGCAGTGGAAAATGGCCCAAGTCCTTGGGCCCCTGCACCCACGTGGGAGACCTGGAAGAAGCTCCTGGCTCCTGGCTTCAGATCAGCTCAGCTCTGGCCATTGTGGCCATCCAGGGAGTGAACCAATGGATGGAAGACCTCCCTCTCTCTCTCTCTCTCTCTCTCTCTGCTTCTGCCTCTTTGTAACTCTGCCTTTCAAATAAATAAATAAATAATCTTTAAAAAAAAAAAAAAAAGAATAAGACGGGGACATTGTCCATGGGCATCTGCAGTGCTGGTGTATAGGGGAGCTGACCACGCTAAGCACAGATGTGAGGTAGCTGCCCTGAGCTTCAGTGTGGACTCCAGAGGCCTGGCTCGGCCACCGACTGCGCTGTGAGACAGAGCCCGCCCACAGGTCTCTGGCTTGTTTTCCTCATGGCTAAACCGAGTGCTTTGGACTTGATGTTCAAGCCTCAGCTCGTAGGAGCCGGCTCGAGTGCCGGATGGGGCAGAAGGCACTATCATGGCGCATGCGCTGCAGCCAGGTGCCGTGTGCAACAGGGGCCAGAGCCCCGCGGGTCAACAGGCGAGGTGGCTTGGTCCGCTCCCTGCTGCTCTGAGTACCACAGACTACGTTATAAAGGAAGGAGGTTTGTTCTACTCACGGACAGGACATCCCATGGCCAGACAGCAGCACTGTGAACTTGGGCCTCTCCTCCCCTTATGAAGCCGCCGATCCTTTCATGGGCCCGCATCCTCACGACCCTGTCTAATCCTCATTACCCCCAAAAGCCCCATCTCCAAATACCACTAAATACCGTAGACCCACGACGTCGGGGCGGGGTGGGGTGGTCAAGTTCCAGCAGGAGTGTTGCAGGGGACAAACTCCAGTCCACAGCAGGGGATGCGCAGAGGGGGCCCTGGGCTGTAAGCCAGGGGTGGGTGGCAGCCACTGTTTCTACTGCCTCGCCCTCCTCTCCCCTGCTACTCTAAGGGCTGAGGCCAGAGCAGATGCTCCATCCTCCGCGCTGAGTGGCCCAGGAAGCAGGCCGCGTTGCCGCCCCTGGCTCCACACGCTCAGCTCAGCTCGCTCTCTGCAGCTGAGGGGCGCTGCTGCCGGCTACCTCCCCTGATGACCCAATGAAAAGAGCAGGGCTCCATCTCCTCCTCTCTCTAACCGTTCTCCACCTCCCTACTCCGCCCAGTGGCCTTCCTCCTGCTGAATTCCTCTTCCCTGCCGACCTCGCCCAGAGGGGCGCTCCCCCGAGAGACGAGAGAGTGTCTGACGGGCGGGGCGGGAAGGGACACAGGAACATAACCAACGTCACGGAGCCGATTGCTAAGGGCCAGGCTTTGTAGCTGCCGTTCACAGGATCATCAGATGAGGGAGGGTTACTCCCATTTTACAGATGGAAATATCGAGTTTCAGAGAGCAAATTAACTCACCTAAGATTAAAAAGCAGTACAAGTCAGGATTTACGTCCAAAGAAGCCGTGACTTTCTTTGTGTTCCCCTGACCATCTCCTTCACCCCGTACCTCATGCTGAGGAGTCGGAGACACTGTGGTGTGTTTCCTCCTTCAAGGCTGTGGGCAAAGCAGACAGCAGACACAAACAGCGTGACGAACGGCTCATGGGAGGGCTGGCTGAAGTTCTGGGGCACAGACACAGAATCTGGACAGGCTAAGCGAGGCTTTCCAGGGGAGGTGACATGCTGGAGGATGAGTGGCACTTACCAAGCGAAGGAGGGGGCAGGGGGCGGAAGCACATGGGACCTGTGGGAAAGCAGGCTGCACCCCACTGAGCCGGCCCTGTACACCTGCAGGAGCGCCACCTGGTGGGAAGACCCGGTGCTGCCCTGCCTCCCTCCGCCCTGGTCCAAGGTTGTGGACCTCCACTTGCTGCCCAGCCGCCTGGCTCCCTGCGGAGAGGGGGTGGGGGCTCTGCCGGAGCCTGAGGTTCCATGACAGCCGCAGCCCCCTCCTTGAGCCCCATCTTCAGTTTGGCTAAGCTGCTGGATCCCTTTGGATTTGATACCATCTAATTGGTTGTGGCTAATCCCATATTAACTTCTCTCTCGGAACCTAGAGGGCCTCTCCCCACCCAGACCCTACTGAAGCGGCCCTTATCATGTTTCTGCGCCTCCACAACCGTGGACAGGGAAATTTGCATATAAATAACCTGCCAGCACAGCGGCACCTGGTAACGACTCTGTTTATTACTCTGGAGAGAGAAGGGGAGCCCGCAGGCCGGGTGGCCCAGTCGGGACAGCTACATTTCCACCCACTGATTAGCTGAGAAGGGGGTCAGTGACCCCGGACAGCAGTGGCCACGCCTCGCAGCTTCTCCCCTTTGGGACGTCCTGTCCCTCCAAGCCCAGGCCTCGATGATACTGTAAGACCCCCAATGTCATCCAGCTTGGTCCTGCGTGAACTTTCATTCAAGCAGCCAGGTGTGGCTCTGGCGTTGGTGCCGGTGGGGAGGGGAACACTGCCCATTGCAGAGGACACGCCTCTGCCCACTCCTCGAGCCCCCGCCCCCTCATCACAGCAAGAGGAAAGCTACACACAGCCTGCACCAACAGGAAGTGCCAGGCTGACTCCTTCCACTGGAAGGCTTCCGGGAGGAGGGGGCCTTCTGGGCTGGCTCTTGAGTAATGGGTGAACCCCGGCAGGGCAGAAGAGGGAACATTCCAGACGGGAGGGGCCAAGGTGCACAAAGGCAGGTGAGGTGAGTGCGTCACCACGTGGGCTGCTACAGGAGGGAGGAAGAAAGTGAGTTGAAAGGGCAGCAGCAGGTGCTGACGGAGAGGCAGGCGGGAGCCAGCCGCCGAGCCCCACTGAGGAAGCTGCGACTTCGTCCCCTAGACCTCGAGGGTTCTTGCAGGGGGCAGTGATGTTAATGGGCGCAGCTCCGTGGGCTGCAGGGATCCTGCTGAAATCCCCGTCAAAAGTGGGGTGGGGCAGGCCTGGGTGCAAGTCCTCACCTCACCCCAGTGGCAGCTTCCTGCTCTCCTGAGAGGCACCAGGTCAGGGCTCCAGCAGTTGGCTCCCTGCCCCCTACGTGGGAGACCTGGCTCCCAGCTTAGGCCTGGCCCAGCCCTTGAGGGCACTTGAGGAGTGAACTAGATCACTGACTCTCTCTCTCTCTCTCTTTCTGCCTCTCAAATAAATCATTTTTGAAAGGTAATCTTTAAAAAAAAAAGATTGATTTATTTATTTGAAAGTCAGAGTTACAGAGAGAGAGAGAGAGAGAGAGAGAGATCTTCCATCCTCTGGTTCACGCTCCAGATGGCTGCAATGACCAGGATGGAGCCAGACTGAAACCGGGAGCCAGGAGCTTCTTCCTGGTCTCCCACATGGATGGCAGGAGCCCAAGCACTTGGGCCATCTTCTGCTGCTTTCCCCAAGCAATTAGCAGGGAGCTGGATCGGAAGTGGAGCAGCCAGGACACACACACCGAGATGCTGACACCGCAGGAGGAGGCTTTACCTACTACGCCACAACACCAGCCCCCAAAAATAATCCTTAAAAAATAAAAGGTGGTCTGGCCCCAGGTTAGGCAAGGCTTAACTCAGAACAGAGGCCACACCCCTCAGAGCACGGGCAAGGGGAGGTCACTGGAAGTCAGAGATAGGCGGGAGAAGCCGCAGCAAGGGGAGCCGTGGGGAAAATGCAATGAAAAGCAAAACCCTGAGGGCCAGCGCTGGCACAGCTGGGGAGGCCGCCACTTGCAACAGCAGCGTCCCAGGTCCAGGTGCCTGGCTGGAGTCCCGGCTGTTCTTCCAATCCAGCCACTTCTTGCGTATATGGAAAAGTGACAGATGGTGGCCCAGGTACTTGGGCCCCTGCCATGCATGTGGGAGACCCACATGAAACTCCTGGCTCCTGGCTTTGGGCAGGCCCAGCCCCGGCCATTGTGGCCATGGGGAGTGAATTAGTGGATGAAAGATTCTCTCTCTCTCTCCCCCTTTGTAATTCTGCCTTTCAAATAAATAATTGAAATATATATTTAAGATTTTATTTATGTATTTGACAGGTAGATTTACAGACAGAGAGAAAGAGAAAGAGAGAGAGAGAAAGAGAGAGAGAGAATCTTCCATCCACTGGTTCAATCCCTAAACGGCTGCAACGGCTGGAGCTGTGCCGATCCGAAGCCAGGAGCTTCTTCCGGGTCTCCCACACGGGTGCAGGGTCCCAAGGACTTGAGCCATCTTCTACTGCTTTCCCAGGCCACAGCAGAGAGCTGGATTGGAAGAGGAGCAGCCAGGACTCGAACAAGTGCCCATATGGGATGCCGGCACCACAAGCGAGGCTTAGCCCACTACACCACAGTACTGGCCCCTATTTTATTTTATTTTATTTTTTAATCTCCCAGTGTAGGAACCCTCATCACAAGGTATTGAGATAGCTAAGAGTTGTGTGGCTGAGTAAGCTCTAGCCCAGGATGGGTGCGTGCCACAGCCAGTCTGCTCGGACAAGGCAAAGACAGCCGCACCCACCCCTCCCGGCATCCACGCAGACACACCCAGCACCCGCCTTGTCTTCAGCTCGAGGATGTCACAGCACCCTCGGGGACACTCGAGCTGTACCTGGGAGTTGAGTGACTCCCCGTAAGAGTTGATTGGCTTTATCCAGAGGAGAAACAAACTCATCTTTATGACCAGAGGAAGTTTTGCAATTGGAGCAGGGCGCCCAGCAGGTAGGCTCTGCCCTCTCTACTGGGAGATAGGGGCACTGTCTCCTTGGCTGTTCGTGTTGAAAAAGCGCTCCCAGGTCCTTAAAACATCCCTGGGTTATAAGACCAGAGGAGGCTTATTGAGTCATTATAAAGACCCACCCACATTTGAAAAGGATGGAGAAGTTCTGGAATGAAAGGGAGAAAGGGGGAGTCTCTCCCCTTACACACCCAGTTTTCAAATGTTTACATGTTTGTTTTTATTGATTTAAAGAGAAAGAGGTCCTTCCTTCATCCCTTGGTTCAATGGCTTGTAACAGCCAGGTCTGTGTCAGATCAAGGCCGGGAGCCAGGAACTCCATCCAGGGCTCCCAGGCAGGTGGCAGTGACCCAAGTGAGCCCTTGTCCGCCGCCTCCCAGGATGTGCCTTAGCAGGAGAGCTGGAGTCACCCGCAGAGCCGGGTGCAGGCATCCCGAGCTGTGCCTCAACCACTGCGCCAAACACTGCCCCCTCCTCCGTTATTTTTAATGGGGAGAAGGAACTTTTACTTTCAATTTATTTCTGCCCTTCAAGGACAGATAGGCTGGGAAGCAGCTGGGTTATGAGAGAGCGCTGAGAGCAAGTTCAGACCTGGGTTCGAACTGCAGCTCAGCCTGTGACAGCTGGGTGCAAAGTCAGTTCCCTCTCTGAGTGGCGTTCTTATCTTTGAAGGGATGACTGCAATTGCCACCTCCCTGGGGTGTGAGGAGCAAATGAAACCATAGCCTGAGGTCCCCCAGAACACAGCAGGCACTCCCAAATACTCATCTTTGAAATTAAATTACGCGTTATCGTGAGGGTCGGATGGTAGGAGGAAGAGCCATTCATCAAACCCCCAAACTCTGATGTGGGCAGATTCCTTTAAAGCCTACAGTAGGGGGTGATGGGCAGGGTCAGAGGGAGACACGCCCCCGTGCAGCTGGTCAGAAATCCAGGGAGCTCATTTCCCTAAGAGCTGTCACGGTCAGAAAATAGAAACGGGCTGCGGAAGCGTTCAGGACACCCGTGAGTGACAGCGCTGAGCGGCGGCTGCGGGAGCGGCGGGTGCCGGGCGCCGTCCTAACTCGGGGCTGACAGCTTCTGGGGAAAAGCCTTTATCACCAGCGGCCTTGGCCACACTGCCAGCGGCGCGCTCGGCCACACAGCTCTGTCCCAGGTTTGGACTTAGGGGATCAGTCTTCTATTTCCAGGATCCACATTCCCCAAGTCTCCCAAATCCCTAGATGATAACTGAATTTGCAGTGGTGCCATCTCAACGGCTCCCTCGCTGTTTCTGCCAGCGATCGGCTCTGCGTAGCCCTCTCCTGGCTGCAGGCCACCTGCTCCGCTGCTCCCCTACTCACCTCCACAACGGTCACCCTGTAGAGATGGCGGAAGGAGGCCATGAAGGCCTCCAGTCCCCAGGCAGGGACACGACACAGAGGACCACAGTGACCAAACGTCCTATCTCTCTCACTCCCCAGGGCCCCCACTCCCCTGGGACACCTTTCCGTTGCCATGGCAACCGGACTCCCAGGGAGCGGACCTGGGGGGCCGCAGGTGCCATCTCGAGGGATTGCTCATGTGTGGGGCCCAATGGTGCCCCCTTAAGTCGAGGTAGAGGGTGTTATGTGTTCAGGCGTCGACCATCTGAAACTGGACAGTCTGAGAAGAGCCATAGGCCCTGGGGGCCTGAGATTGCGGGGGCGTCCCAGCTTGTTTGGTGAGGCCGCCCCCGGGGCCAGAACAGAGCCTGGGGGCTCACACGAGGGGTGTCCGTGGGCTCTCCCACCCCTCCTTCTTCCCCACCACTCTCACTCCTGTCCTTTCGCAGAAGCACGGGGAGCTGTGTGTGTGGTGGGGGTGGGGTAGGGAACCAGCCAGCGACCGCAGAAGTAGTGGGTTTTCTTCTGGGGGTGACAGGGACAAAGGCTGCTGGAGCAGATGGCAGGATCAAGGCAGGCTGATGGGGTGACAGCGACGGCGAGGACTGGCGCGGAGCTCAGCGCGAGGATGATTGAACGGCAGCGGCTTGGGAGGGATTGCAGCAGGAGACAAAGGATTTGCCGCAGAGCCGGGAGCCCTGGTGGAGCAGGGGCCGCTGTGATGCAGGGGACAGGCGCTGGCTGCCGGGCCGGGGCGGGGGCCACCGCTGATTTAACACCTTGGATGGTAGGACAGGCAGGACCCGGGCTTGGGGGAGGGAGCCACGGGCAGCCGCCATCCATCCCCGCTGCAGGCAGCAGTGAGGAGGAGGAAGAAGCCGGCAGCTGAGGGGAGATGCTGCCCAGGGATGCAGCTCACAAGCCCATCTCACTGCAACAGTCAAATTCCAGGGCAGCTTTTCTCAGGGAAAGGGAAGCCTGGTTCAAAGAGAACATAATGAATTGGCTGAAACAAATGGCTAATTAGTTCCAGAAAGCCTCGGAAGCTCACTGAAGAGCTCGCGTGGAGAGCTCCGGGGGCTGATCAGCTCCTCCCCGCCTCCCCACACCGGGCACGAGGACACGGGGACACGGGGATCGGCCCGAGGAGGGGCGCCGAAGCCGGCCACAGTCTCACTGCAGCTTGCCAGGCACTTCGTGGTGGCTGTCACTCACGGAGAGGCCCCGTGGCAGGAGGGAACTAACCAGGCAGGTGGAGGCCAGGCCTGGGGTGTTAGTCCAGGCTCTGGAGCCCCCACCCCGGACACCACGATGACTCATCTGAGTGCCAGTTTTCCGAACTAAAAGAGGAGAAAACCAAACTAACTCGCACACTGACTGTCCCCAGGGTTTTCATGAGACCCAAGTGGGAGAGACAGGGAGTCACTGGGCAGACACCGGCGATGTTCATCCGTGAGACACAAGCATTGAAGTGCCGGGTGTAACACGTGGACGGTTCCCTCCCTCACGGGAACCTCAGGAAAGTTGAGCGTGCAGCCTAGCAGTGTTCCAACGCGACCCCGCTGGGAAGCCAGCCTCAGGGCTGCTCGGATTGGCCAGCATCTGAATGCACCATGACTCTGCTGTCCCGGAACACAGAGCGGGGGACTTGTTTCCAGTTTGGTGGGAAGGGGTTGGCCCTGGAGCCTCGCCTGTCCTCCAGTTCCTCTGCTGCTCTCTGATTTGGAGGCAGAGATAGGGAGGGATGGGGTCCCTTTATGACCTCCAGATGCTTTGCCATCCCAGATCTGAGAAGTGTGCACTGCACACACGCTCCGCAGTAACTGTGATTTGGACACAACGAGAAGCTAAGTAGCAGTGGACGTGCTGACATGTTTTACTAATTCCGATTTCACACTTCCCTTCTTGCATCTTGGGGCCAATCGATTCTTTTGCGGGTCTCACACATCCCTAGAAGGTGTTGCGACGGTCACAGGACTCAGGCACCAGGCCCACCTCCGTGGGAGCGGAGTGATGGGGTGGGGCCGGGACCCCCTAGAGAGGGGATGCAGGCTGCGTGTGGCTTCGGCGCTTCCCCAGGAAGGAGCAGTCTGAGCCTGGGTGTGCCCTGTGGATTTGTCTGCACTTCAGCTGCCCCCTGGGGATAGGGATGGAGACTGTGAGGAAGGCTGTGACCGTGAGCTCAGGAGCAGGGGGCACTGGGCACCTGGAATCCGAACTATGTCCCCTGGAAGGCAGAGACCTTCTGCTGGGTGAAGTGAGCCAGCTGCCCCTGCAGTCCCTGCAAATCAAGGAGGGGTCAGTCCGACCTAAGTCCGTGACACCAGCTCCAGGCCTGGGCCTGCTAGGGATTGCGGGCTTGTGCGCCCCAGACTCATAGCAAAAGCCCAGCCCTCGGTACAATCGCATTCGAAGACAGGGCTTTTGTGGAGGTAAATAAGATTAATGAGTTAGGATTCATGCCCTTATCATCAGAGACCAGAAAGACCAAAAAACTCCTTCTCTCTTTCTCCCCACCCCACCCCCCAACGGAGGCCACAGTGAGAAGGCCCCTGTGTGCACATCGTAAGGGAGCCCTCACCAGAATCCACATGTGCCAGACCTCAGTCTGAGACTTCCTGGCCCCCAGAACTGTAAGAAATAAACACCTGTGGTTTAAGTAACCCAGTCTGTGGCGCACGGTTGTGGTAGCCAAGCCGACAAATATACTGCCCCGCCGCCTCCACCCCACCCCCTCGTCAGTAAAAACATGGAGGAGGAAGTCCTCTTTTCACTGTGGCTGTCCTGGGGACTCAGGGGCAGGAAAGAAGTGGGAACAGCACAAGCTGACACCTAGAGCTCGCTTGAACCAGGCCCTGCGGTGAGCATGTTGTGTGGTCACCAGCCCGTGTAATTCTCACAGCAACACCAGCACACGGGCGTATCACCGGCCCCATCTCACAGACAGGAAACCAAGGCACAAAGTGGGGCCACCCAGCTCTACAACAGCACTGTTTCTGCTCTCAAGGAGCTCACAAGCATGAATTGAGCAACTACTGTATGCCCAGCCATGAGCTCGGAGCCATGGGAGATGAGGAAGAAGACTCCTTCCAAGGAGTCCCACTGGGGAAACAAGACAAGCCCCTCCACGCCGGGAGGCAGAGACCCGAGGGACCGATCACCGCCCCACCCTCAATGCCAGCCTGGTGCCCTCAATCAACATCTCTCGGGTGCTCTATGGGACGGTGTATTGGGTATATGACTGCTGCTATAAGAGAGTATTACACACGAAGTGGCTTCAAACAGCACAAATGTGTTCCCGTGCGGTTCTGGAGGTCAGAGTGCAGAGTGGGCCTCAGCGGGCCACAGGCAAGGGCTGGCAGCGCCGCTCGGGGGAACCCTTGCCTGTCGCAGCTCCCAGAGGCTGCAGCCGTCCTCAGGCCATCGCTCCTTCCCACATCCTCAGAGCTGGCAGGTTGTCCACCGTCTGCAGCGCTCCCCTGGACCCTGAGCCTCTCCCTCCCGACTCCCCCGTTCCCATGCTGTGAGGATGATGGCGGCCCCACGCCCCAGTCTGCTGACCAGCACCCTTCACGCCCCCTGTGGCCGTCATCCCATCTCATTCTGGGATTTGCAGCCCGGCCTTTCTGGGGAGGAAGCCTTGCTCTGCCTTCCCCAGCAGGGTTAGGACAGGGCCAGTTAGCCCCTCTCAGCCTCCGGCCTGTCCCTCCCCCAACAATCTCACACCCCTGCCCCCCCAGAATCCCCGCACACTGACCTCACCGGCGTGTGCCTTGCCTGGCCTCGTTCCCTGCCCCAAGCCTTTGCTCTCGCAGTTCTGTTGCCTGGAACCCTTTTATCCTGGCTCTACATGTGGCATTCAGTTCAAGGTCAGATGTCACCACATCACAGGGGCCTTCCCTGACCAGCCTTTCCAGCGACCGTGTCCACTCCTCGGCCTCTTGTAGGAATCACAGCATCTCATGTGAGCCTGGGCGCATAGGCCTGCCAGGCCTGGGGCTCTGCAACCCGGAGTCGGTTTTCTGCTGCTCTGCAGCCCAAGCTGAGTGTCCCGCTCAGAGTGAGTGTCAGCTCCAGGGCTCAGCCCCCCAGGAGTGCCCTGACCTCAGACGCCAGCCCAGGCTGAGTGTGCACCCACCCGGGCTTCTCGCCACTCCACTCAGGCTAAAGAATCTCCAGCACGCTTCCTAGTCTGTCACCTGGCATCCTACTGAGGGGTGGCCAGGCCGAGGCCACGCGGAGGGCAGTTGGGGAGCAGCATCTCCCTGCCCCATCAGTGTGCTCCCCACCCTGGAAGCTCTCCCAGCCTGGGGCTTGGGGCTTCCACAGGGGCTCCCTGGACAGGCATTCCAGAAGACCCACAGGCCGTCGGGGGTTGAACTCCACTTCCAGAGCTCCTCTCCTCTGAGGGAGGCTAGCAGAGTGGAACCCCAGGTTCTAACCCTCTAAGTGGGGCTGGGGCTTTTGGCCAGCCGGTCCCCATTCTAACTACCTACATCCCCCATCTGCCAGCCCAGAGTCATCTCCTTAGAGAGTGGAAGACCCTCCTGTCACTCAGGGGGCTCTTTGCCAGGCCCCAGGGAGACTGCCCCTCACCCAGTGCACCCCAGGAGTGTTGCCTCCTTGGAGAAAACATCTGGACCAGCCTGTTCCTGTGGGTCACGTGTGTGGCTCATGAGACCCTAAGAGAAAAACTGGAGAGGTGGAGCGAGAACAGAGTTGCTCTCCCATCTCCTAGCCAATTCCCAGACTGGACTCTCATCTGGAGATCAGGATGCAGCCCCTCTTGGGGAGGTAAGGTGTCCAGTCCCGGGAGCTCACATAGCCTGGACTGATACAGCCACGATGAGGGCTCCTCTTCCTCATCTTCCCACCTAAACGTGCAAACGCCCACTTCCCCAGAGGATTCAGAGGCTGGAACCAGCTCCTAGGAGCGTGTGGACAGAGAGATGCAAACAAACTGGGCCCTCGGCGGTTTCCTCTCTGGGTTTCATTAACCAGCAGAGTCGCCGGGTGCAGTGGGAGCCGTGTGGTCCTGATTCATTTGCACGCTGGGAAAAGGGTTGTGCCTAAGAGACATGGAAATCCCAAAGGCCCCGTTTCGTTGATTTAACAAATCCCTTTCAGGTTTCTATTTTTCATGAGGAAGCTAAAGTTTAAAGCTGCCTGTTCCAAAAAAAAAAAAAAAATAGAAATCTACACCAGCACAAAAGTGCACCCCCACTGGTTTCAATTTTTATGCCAAAGACTGGAACAGCCCCATGAACCGAGGGTTAGGGGACACGTTTTCCACCTTCTGCACTTAGTAGAAGGAGTGTGGGAAGAGCTTGCAGGAGCTGGGGTGAAGCAGGCAAGGTGCCCCTCCCGCCCAGGAGAGCTAGCCCCCGTGGGGGCCTCCTTTATCCACACGGCCCTGCGCCAAGCACCAAGCACCAAGCACCAAGCAGAACTGCCAAAGGACACTGGCGGCTCCAGATCCGCAGCTCGAGTTGACTTTAATTCTAGTTTGGCAAGAGGACCCTGGACCAAATTTAGGCCTTAAGGGCGGGGGGAGCCCTGAGTCAGGTCCCCAGCTTCCCAGCCTCTCTGCCAGGCAGGCTCATCCCCGGGGCATCTGGGGCAGGAGGCCCTTGTGCTCAGCAGCAAGTGTAGTCACAGGTACGTGCAGTACCCAGTAGGAGTCTGGAGGCCCCAGACGCAGCCCCAGCGCTCCACCTGCCAGCTACATGACCTTGGTCACACCACTGGCCCCCAAAGCCTATGTTCCCACCTGTGAAAGTGAGCTACCTCGCAGGAACAAGGCAGAGTGGAGGTGACGATGCCTTTGAAACTGTCAAGTCCTGGGGCCGGCGTTGTGGTGTAGCAGGTCAAGCCACTGCCTGTGACATTGAAGTCTTGTATGGGCACTGATTCCTGTCTTGGCTGCTCCACTTCTGATCCAACTCCCTACTATTGGTTTAGGAAAAGCAGCGGAAGATGGCCCAAGTGCTTGGGCTCCTGCCACCCACATGGGAGATGGGGAAGAAGCTCCTGGCTCCTGGCTCTGGTCTGGCCCAGCCCTGGCCATTGCAGCCATTTGGGGAGTGAACCAGCAGATGGAAGATTTCTCTCTCTCTCTCTCTCTCTCTCTCTCTCTCTCTCTCTCTCTGTGTGTGTGTGTGTGTGTGTGTGTGTGTGTCTTCCCCTCTCTCTGTAATTCTGACTTTCAAATAAATAAAATTGTTAAGCACTCAAGTCCAGTGGAAGGGTGAGATGTTACAGGTTCTGGCTGTGGCTTGGATATCAATTTGGTGTCCCCCAAAGCATCAAGTGTCAATGACTAGGAGGATGGAAGCAAGCGTGTCTGCAGGTGGGGGCCATGGGCAGTGATGGGCGTGGATTAGGTGGCTGGGGTGGGTCCCCCATGAGCAAATCTCAGCGGCCTTGTAAGGAAAGACAGAGACCGACCCAAGAACTCCCTCCTGCCATGAGATGGCCGTGTTCCTGGGGACACGGCCAGCAGGACACCGTCAGCAGATGCTGAAACAGTGGGGTGGCCTGACCTTAGAAGGTGAGCCTCCAGAACCATGAGCCAAAAAGAGACCTCTTTCCTTCCTAAGTGGCTTGTCTCGGGAATGTGGTTGTAGCGACGGATACGGTGCCTATCTTGCATGATGCCAGTAGCCAGGTTACTTGTAAATCTTTTCAGGGCAAGGAACAGTGTGGCCGCTTCCACTGTCAGCTGCCATCGTCCCCCAGCAACAGCTGCCATTGGCCAATACCTGTTTGGGAAGTCCTTCTTAGCATCCAACCTGTTCCCTGAAATGGCTGACTTTTGATGTCAGAAGTGAGTCTGCCTGCTGTTCTTCTCGCACGCTGTGCACATCCCCCCAGGGCGCGAGCTTGGTGGTGGGGGAGGCAGATTTCGGCGAGCTTTTCCCCGAGGCCTGGACGTGCAGACCTACAAGCAGCACACACTGCCTTTGCCCAGCAAGCCGGAGAGTGGAGTCAGCCTGCTGGGAGGTCCCTGCTCTCCCCATCAGAACGGAAGTCATCGGAGCAACTTGGTGGTGGTTTTTCAAATCAACGGGTGTGAAAATCCGCCCAGAACTCGGGTTATGAAAGGTGTCATTTTCATCGGTGACATCTGCACCCCCTGACCTCACATCCTGGCTGGAGACAGGGTCCTTGGTCACCTCCTGCTGCCAATCAAATCTGCACCTGATGTGCAGGAGGACCTCAGACCCACCTGCGTCTCTTAGGGCCGTCTCCTCCCACTTGGGAGTCAGCGGGGCTCCACGGCTGGCGAGGCGAGTGTGCAGCCGTGTGGGAAGCATCTCCTCTCTCACCCTTTCAGGGACTTCTCTCAGCAAACAGAGAGGCTCTGGTGCACTGAGATTTTCCAGCCTGCTGGTGTCTGTCCCCATAATCCAATCACACCACCCTGTCTGTGGGCGTGAAAACGGATTTTCTCCCCGAATGACTCCCTTGACTGAGCCGATGGCCGCCTTCCCTCGGGGCCTGGAGGGAAGTGTGCTGGAGCCCGACCTCCTCTCTCCTCTCCACCTCCCACCCCATGTCTTCCAGCAGAGGTGCCCAGAGCCCGGAAAAGCAGAGAGGGGATGAGAGACAGGAGGTGGCCTGCGTGGGCCCCCCAGGGCTCCCGCTCTCCTGCCGGCTCCATCTCAATTCCATTAACCTCGCTCTGCATGTGCTGTGTTAATGGGCTGGGAAGCACAGGTCACCACCATGCCTGCAGAGGGGAGGGCCCGCCACTTGTTGCCAACCTCAGAGGTGGCACAGGATGCTGGGAGGAAAGGACTTGGGGCTCAGGAGAGGACTCCGTGCAGGACGAGGCCTAGGAGTGATCTCCGCTCCTGTCTGATTAACTCCTCCCCTCCCGTGCACCCGTCTCACAGCTCACAGATGTCCTTGCAGGGGTGAGCAGGCTGACAGAGCCTGAACCTCCCAATGCCCTGCGGCTGGTCCTCATCTGCATCTCCCAAGAGTCCTCTTGCACCCTCCATGCTGCCCCTGTCCGAGCGAGAGCAGACTAAGTTCTGGAAACCAAGGCTGGGGGTGCTGACTGGGGGCTACAGGCTGCAGCGAAGCCTCTGCCTTCCTCCTGTTTAGAGCCACATGAGCTGGCTGGAGACAGGGTTGGGCACCTGCTTCAAGGCCAGCAATTCGAGGCTTGTGACGTGGCCAGGTGCAGAGAGCATGAGCTCAACACAACAGCCTCTCTCTCTCTCTCCGTGGAAGAACGAAAGGATATTGCAGGCTGCAGGGGCCGGAGCAGAGAGAAGAACAGATGCCCTGAGAGCCCACGGGGGCTGCCGGTGGGGGTATCTGCAAGGCAGAGCCACGACCTCTGATGGCCACAGGCCTCAGAGCTGCACGGGACAGCCGTATCTCCGTTCTTGCAATCCACGCCACAGCTCCTGCACATATCCTCACCATGGGTCTACACATTCTGGCAGGCTCCGATACACACAGCTTCTCACGTTTGCCTGATTAAAAAAATCACACGAGCAGTTCGTTAAACCTGCAGGCTCCTGGGTCCCCCTCCTAGCCTTCTAATCAGAATATTGGGATGGAATAGGATGTGCACCCAGCCTCCTTAAATCTTCCACTTGAGTCAGCTGAATTGAATGCTCGGTGCTACATTTCTAAAAAAAGGAGACATCACCATGTGGGCATCAGCTGGGCAAAAGGGAAACCACCCACGTTTCTCAGCCCCCAAGCATCCTTCCCCAGCCCCCAGGCAGGATCTGCTAACAGCCGCAGCAGCCCTGTGAATGTCATCGGACGTATATGAACATGTTCCCCAACCGCCTTTGGCGTGGCCACGTGACTAAGGCGTGCCAGTGGGATGTGAGCCAGCAAAAGTAAGCGTGCAAGACATGGATCAGGGCTATGGGAGGGCAGCATCTCCTCCCTCCCCCTTCGCTTCCCACGGCCTGGAATGCAGGTCTGCGGTGAGCCGGTTCAGACCACCTGAGCAGGGCAACTCTGGGGATGTTGGAACAACAGCTGGAAGGGGCCTGGGTGGCCAGTGTTGGAGCACAGCGGTTAACTGCTGCTTGCAACACCAGCTTCCCCCAGCGGCTCCACTTCCAATCCAGCTCCCTGCTAATGCGCCTGGGAAAGCATCAGGAGATGGCTGGGCCCCTGCCACCTGTGTGGGAAGATGGGATGGAGTTCCTGGCTCCTGGCTTTGGCCTGGCACAGCCCCAGATGTTGCAACCAGTTGGGGAGTGAACCAGCAGATGGAAGATCTGTGTGTGTGTGTCTCTCTGTGTGTGTGTGTCTCTCTCTATATATATACCTTTCAACTAAATAAATAAATAGGTTTTTTTAAATGATGAAGAAGGTGCCTGGGTTCCTACATGTGTAGGAGACAGAAGCTATTTTGTCAAGGCCATTCACATCTGTGGGTTAGTGCATCGCTGCAGCTGAACCTGTACCTTAATCACAAGGTCTTAGCCCACTTTCCAGCCAGGAGTGTGTGTACCACGACCGTCCCACTTCAGGGCAGGGCTCAACCCCCAGAATGTTCCCCCAGCCCCTCCCAGCCACCACAGCGGGGCCTGTGTTTCATGGGTCCTTGTCCCCAGGGTCAGACACCAGAGACTGGAGTTGCCAGCGATGGGCACGTCCAGCAGTGCTCCCGCATAGTCCACACTCAGGGGCATTATTCTTCAAAACCCTTCTCCTGGGGGCAGTGCTGGGTGTGGATTTCAGCTGTGCTTGGGCACCTACATGCTCCCGCAGATGCCTGGGACCAAGTCCCACCTCTGCTCCCATCCAGCTTCCTGCTAGTATACCTTCGTACCTGCTGGGAGACTCTGATGGAGTTCCTGACTTCAGCCTGGCCCAGCCCTGGCTTTGCAGGCAATTAGGGATGAACCAGCAGGTGGACTATCCCCCCACCCCCAGCCTCTGTCATTTTGCCTTTCAAATAGTATAAACTTAAAAAATCCTTTCCTCTACTCAACAAAATTATTTTCAGTAATAATCATGAAGTGAAACACATAATAATAATATCCAACAAAGAAATACAGTGAAAATGTTCTTTTACTGAACTTCATATATATAATCATGCCAAAAAAGAATTAAAAATAACATTTTATGTAAATAATTGCCTAGTAATTAGTAAGTAAATTTTAATAAAACCCAAACATTTGAAAAAGGCACTATGTGAACAAATACTAAATTGTGCCAATGATGTTATATTTCATTCTTTGGAGGAATTCATTCTTTAGCCTGAAAACAATTAACAATTAATACTTCTAAAGGAATAATAAATTTTAATTTTAAAGAAATTACAAAGATAATATGAGGAAATGATGAAGATATTATGTTAAAGAGATTTAATTTAAGCGAAATATTTCCCTTACAGACCCGAATGTTCACTGGGCAAACGGAAACTTTGTGCTCCACTTCTGTGCAAACAAAAGTTCCGAGTGGTCCCACACAGCCGCAGGATTGAAGTCACTTCAAGTCTACTCCTAACTGGCTGGCTGGGCTGTCGCTGCTGATGGGGTACATGGTTTAAACGGGTTTAAACGCTGAACGCGCAGCGCCCTGTGGGTGGGAGGAGACTCGCCACCCCTGAGCCAGCTCCATTCCGAATCACTCTGAGTGAACCGAGTACAGCCCGTGTCACCGCGTCTGTGTGCACTGGGGGCCATTGGACAACTGGAAGTCCTCTGAACTGGCTTCCATGTCACACACTTATTAAAGGAAAAGCAGCAAGGAACTGGCTTTTTGGTGCAGCAGGTTAAGCCGCCACCTGCAGTGCCGCCATTCCATATGGACGCCAGTTCGAGTCCCGGCTACCTCACTTCCTATCCAGCTCCCTGCTAATGCCCCTGGGAAAGCAGCAAAGAATGGCCCAAGAACCTGGGCCCCTGCTACCATGTGGGAGATCTGGCTGAAGTCTCTGGCTCCCAGCCATTGCGGCCATCTGGGGAGCAGACCAGTGAACGAAAGTTCTCTCTCTCTCTCTCTCTGCAATTGTGCCTTTCAACTAAATAAAAATAAATTAAAAAAAAAAAGGAGCAACAAAAATATTCTAATTTGTAGCTCACATAGACACCAACACACAACTGTAAGTTGCAAGTATTTAGAATTTAAACCGGAAAAGGGTTTTCAAGGGAGACCATTTATCAGCAGGATTGCTGGATATTTGCCGTGGAGAGCGAGAGCGGAGAGCAGGCTGACTTAGTCGCGGCTCTTTGTGGACTCTCTGCAGCTAGGGTCAGAGCCCACACGGCCACGAGCCCCCGGCGCGCCCCCGAGTTTGTTTTTTGTTTTTTGTTTTTTTACAGGTAGAGTTATAGACAGTGAGAGAGAGAGAGAGACAGAGAGAAAGGTCTTCCTTCCATTGGTTCACCCCCCAAGTGGCCACCACGGCCAGCACTATGCCAATCCGAAGCCAGGAACAACCGGGACTAGAACCTGGTGCCCATATAGGATGCCGGCACCGCAGGCAGAGGATTAACCAAGTGAGCCACAGCGCCGGCCGCCCCCCTCCCCGGGTTTTGCTCATACGCCCCCTGGTTAGACATGAGGACCTAATGATCTCTGGTTCAGCTGCTCTACTTTACTCTACTCTCTGGCTAAGGCTGGGCTCACGAGGACTCTGAAAAACCGCACTCATTTTAGCTCTTACCAGCGCCAACTCATCGAGTGTGTTTTAATCATAGTATCTCCATTTTATGAATGGGCCAGCAGTGCAGTGTTCTTCTTTATTAACCACGGTAAATAACCACAGCAACCTGTGCACGCTCCTGCAGAAGCCTAAGCAAATGTTTGTTACAAACCAAAACAGCCTCGACAGGGCCAGGGCCTGGACTCCAGATGGAAGCTGGCGTGGAGAAGGGGCGTGGTCCTGTGACTCGGAGCCCGGGAGGCAAGAGGGGACAGGTGTGCAGCCACCATGGAGAAGTCCAGTTATTAATTTTTAAAACAACTGCTGCTTAGCCTCTTGCTTTTGTCTGTCTCTCTTCTTGTCGTCCCAACAATTGGGCAAGATGGGTTCAGGGAGACTAGCCTGGTCTCCCGGCTAGAAGAGAGGATTTGAAACCAAGGCCTCGTCCCTACCCCACACTGGTGCCTGTGCTCTCCTACAGCCAGCAGGGGCCCAGCTAAGATTCAGAGGGGACCTAAAGCCCTGAGCATCACTAGGGAAAGCAGCGGGACAGCCACAACCAGCTCACACCCATGCCTGGCTGGGGCCCGGTTCTCAGAGCTGGGGCGGGGCGGGGCCTGAGTGGCAGTGCGCATCCTCTCAGGCAGTCAGGTAGGAACTGCAAGTCCCCAGGGCTGGGACCACAAGCAAAGCGTTCCTGAATACAGAGAGGGCAGTGGAGGGGCTGGGAGGCAGAGGCCAGGCCAGGCCAGCAAGGCCCTGATTCTGTGCTCTCAAGAACACTGGGGAAAGCTCTGGCACCCACAGAGCTGGGCAGGGGCCCAGGCCTGGCGGCCACCAGGGCTGCTCAGAGCCCCCTCCTCCAGGGAGTTGGAGCTGTAAAAGTACAGGGGGAGGCAAATTCTACATGGGAGAGCAGCTCAGCGTGTCTGTCTGGATGGCGGAGAAGGTCAAACGCCTGCCAGTACTGCACGTCCAGGTGCACGCGTGTGGTGAGTGTGTGCAAGTTCACGTGCGTGTCTCACTATTGCCATAGGCCTGCTTCCTGACTCTGACCATTGGAAAGACCGAGGTAGCCAGCTGGCATGAGCACATCTAGTGCCCAGACCTTGGTCTCTGACACCACTTCCCACTAAGAGGAAGCGGGACCGGGGCAGAGGTGGTACCAGAAAAGCCTGGAACACTTACTATTGCACGAAGTGAGGGGATGCTCGAGAAATGACGATGAGGGTGCCACGGAGCAGGGCAGCTGCCTGCAAAGGGCTCCTGCTGGCCCAGTCTGGGACCAAAACAATGAACTACAGGATGGATGATAGTATATCGCATTACATTAATACATAATAACATAACAGATCACTTCCTACTTTATAGAGTCCATAGCAACCCCAGATATGTGTTTAGGCTGCACCGGCGGTGGGAGAGACAGACCACGAAGGCGAGTCCTCGCTGATGGTGGAATGTGGGGCTGGGAGTGAGCCTATCGCAACCGTCACGCCTGGTTCAATGATAGAGCACTAATGGATATCCAGTCTCAGGGGAATTGTGGCACCAAGCATTTTGACAGTGACACCCACGATGCCTTACGAGTTGCACGGGAGGAGGGAAAAAAAAAACAGCCACTAGGAATGAAGAGCGGAGGAATCAGGCAGCGCCTTGACCAGATGATCAAAATCAAGATCACCTGTGAGGGACAGCTGGCCATCAGCTGCCTCCAGATGCGGCGCCCCTGGAGGCACACGGCACGGCCTGTGACGTCTGGTTTCTGACCGTGCGTGATCACTGGGTCATCCTGGAGGAACCTCGGTGGCGGGGAAAGGCGCGCTCTTTCAGAGCGGGAGCGCCGTCTGGCTCAGAGCTATTGGCAGCGCAGAAGACAAAGGCTGCGGGACTTCTCGGGTGAAAGGGAAGCCATGGGCGGCAGAAGAAAGTGCTGGAGAGGGCACTACTAGATCAAGCAAGAAACAACACGGGTCACGTGGGTGACGGATGAGATCAAAATTTTGTGCCCGTGTCAATCTATAAAACCGATAACGACTCTGTAGTACGTGGGAGAAAAGCCCTATTCTTGGGAAATACACACTGAAGGATTCAGGAGGAATCATGATATACGTGACCATCAAAACATTACAGATACACAGGTGCCTACGCGGCCATGTGCACCTACAGAATATATGAGGAGATGTACAGGAGAGAGGGAGCATAAAACAGAACAAGGGAGCCTACAAACAACAGGGAAATCCAGGTAAAGTACGTAAGAATATTCTTTGTGGGGTTGGCGCTGTGGTGCAGCAGGTTAAGCCACCACCTTCAGCGCTGGCATCTTATACGGGCACTGACTGAACCTGGCTGCTCCACTGAGTCTGGTCCAGCTCCGTGCTAATGCTCCTGGGAAAGCAGCAGAAAATGGCCCCAGGACTTGGGACCCCCCACCACCTACAAAGGAGACCAGATAAAACTCCTGACTCCAGGCTTCGGCCTTGCCCAGCCCTGGCCATGTGGCCATTTGGGGAGTGAACCAGTGGATGGAAGACACCTCTGTGGGGGGGAGGGATAACTCTGCCTCTCAAATAAAACATAAATAAATCTTTTAATTTTTCAAGTTTTATAAGCTTGAAGTGATTTCCAAGTAAAATGCTTGTAATGCATGTAGGGGTGAGCACTTGGTCCAGCAGCTAAAATGCCTGCTAAGATGGCCACACTTGGGTTCTAGTCCCAGCTCCAGTCCTGTTCCAGTTTCCTGGTAATGCAGACCCTAGGAGGCAGTGATGGCTCAAGTACCTGGGTTCCTCCACCCATAAGGATTGAGTTCCTGGCTCTCGGCTCAGGTCAGGCTCAGCCCTGGCCATAGTGAGAATTTGGAGAGTGAACAAGTGGCTAGTAGCTTGTCTCTTTCTCTCCCTCTCTCTGCCTTTGAAATAAAAAAAAAATTATTTTAAAGGTTGTACATCTGCCTTACACTTGATATTTTCTGGCATGTTCATATCACTGTTACTTTTGCTTATTTTTTTTAATTTACTTATTTGTGAAGGAGAGACAAAGAGAGAAAACCTGATACATATACAGAGAAAGCTCCCAAACTCTGGTTCATTCCCCCAAAATGTCCACAATGGATGGGGTGAGGATGAAGCCAGGAGCCAGAAACTCAATCCAGGTCTCCCACGTGGATGGCAGAAAGCCAACTGTTGGAACCTCTCTCCCCTCTAGACCACTCTAGAACCATCTAGAACCACCACCCTCTAGAACCATCACGGGCTTCTTCCTAGGGTGTGCAAGCAGGAGCTGGGTGTCGGACCAGGGACTGCTCTGTGGGATGTGGGCACCCTAACCAGGGTCTTAATCGCAAGGCCCCTCGTTGGTACCTGTGCACCACCCACACCCCTGTACGAGGAGCAGGGCAGGCATTGTTCTAACGTTTCCCACTTTGCTGATGAGAAAGTTAAGGCACAAAGATGAGGCCTTTGTGTGCAGAAGCCCAGGCTCCCTCCCACGACGTCCACATCCACCCTCCAGCCCCGTCAGATCCACTTCCAACCCCGTCAGCCCTCCCTCTAGGAACTAATGAGGCCCTGGTTTTTCTTCCATGAGATTATTGCTCGTGCAACTCAAGCGTCAGTTTCTCCCCCCAACCCATGCCTTTGCCCCCCCCCCCCCCAGCCCCGTCCCGAGCCACAACGCCCTCGCTTGTTCTCCCCAGCACGGGCACTCACTTCCACTTCAGGTCTGCCCGCATTGTCATTCCCTGCCATTTGTTTCTGTTTGCCTCCCTGAAGGGCGGGCACCACGCTCGGCCCCTCTGACTCCTTGCCGGGAGCTCTGTGCCCAGCTCTATGGATGTCTGATGGATAAATGGCTGCATGAAACCTCCTCTTATTTGACCCGAACTCACCTCAATCAAGTCTCAGAGCGAGCCTTTCATCATGGAGTTGGAATTAAGTAGGATTAAAGTTAACATTGCCCTGGCTGACGTCACTCTCTGGCTCCTTCCCTCCCAACAGGGGTGGAAGATCAAGGGCGTGTTCAGGTCGCGGGAAACCACACTTCCTAATTTTCTTAATATTTCCTAATAACAGCGAGGAAGCACTTCTTATTAGAAGTGGTCTAGAGGGGAGGGAGGCAATCTGTTGGCCGACACGTAGGAAGCGACAGGTTGGGCCAAGTTTGAGGGCTGGGGTAGACAGAGGAGTACAAGTTCAGGGGCACTGGGAGAGGCTGCAGGAAGCCAGGGCTGAGTCACAGGTCCAGCCCGGCTCCAGGTTCAGCCCTGAGGGCTGTGAGAGTTGCAGGGTCTGGCACGCTGCAAGGTTTAGGCACCCCCCTCCCCAGGTGAGCAGCCCAGAATACACCCAATGAGGGGCGTGGTGCACCTGTTTCAGGAAGCTGACAGACATCCACCGTCCTGGCTCCTTGTGTGCAGGGGACAGCGCTGTGAGCTCTCCGGCTCAGCTCTGTGCAGAGTGCAGGCAGACGGGAACTTCCAAATAAACCCCGGGATTTGAGACAAGGCTGCAATCTTATCTGAAGGGATTTGCTTTCGATTTCATTTTTAAAAATGCATTTTTAATAACAAGCCTGTTCAATCAAAGGGGGGTATTTGGCTGCTGGGAACAGCAGTGGGATCTCACTCAATGTCCTTTGGATTCTTTCCTAAACCCGCATCCTTTGATTTCGCCAGCTCAGATCTCTCTTCCCTGTAACTCGCAAAGCCGGCTGTCAGTGGTGTGGAAAAAAGGGTGTCAGGAGCATCCGTAAAAGTACCTCCAAACCCACCCCACAAGGGAGGCGAGCGAGTTCCCATGCCCCGGACACAAGTGACGTCATGCAGGCTCAGTAAACAGGGACGCACCGTGGGGTCGTCCAGGCCCAGCCCCTGTCATGAGACCCCACATGGCCAACCTGCTGGACCCCGCAGAGGACATGGAAACGTTCTGTCTCACAAGGCTTACCACGGTTTGCTTCCTTAGAGGCGTGTCGCCAGAACACGGGCTGGGGGCGGTAACAGGGGGCTACAGGTGCCACAGATTGTGGGCTGAGAGGCTCCACGTGGGCTCAGAAGCCAGGCCACAGTCAGAGGCCCTGGAGCTTGAGCAGATCTCAGACACAGGGGGTTCAGCACAGAGTCCTCCAGTCCAGGAGAGGGCTCTGTAATCCAGGCCTGGGAATGCTCCCTCCCCCGGGGAGCCACGGGGGGGGGGGGGGGTGCAGGAGAGACAGAGACAGCTCCAGGGGCTGCAGCAGAGCCGGGTAGGGAACAGAGTCCAGAAGACCAGGCCTCCTGGAGCAGAGAGGGCAAGAAGAAGCCGCAGGGTCCGGGAGATGTGGCCAGGGTGGGAGTTTAGGGTCAGCGCTGGCTGTGCTTAGCATCCTTAAAGTCACGGCGGGCACGTGTGGCAAGGGCCATCCTTAGAGTGACCCAAGCCTACGTCTTCATTACTTTGCTCATGGACACGAGTGTGAGACACATTCATCTCAGTGCTGTACCAGTCGGCTTTTTGTTACTGCCCCTACAACACCTGAGAGGAGCTTCCTGGGAAGGAAGCTTTAGTTCGGCTTACAGTTTGGAAGTTCACAGCCCAAGATCTGGTGGCCCCTCTAGGCTGGTGTCTGCTGAGAATGGCGGATGGTGGAGTGTGGGTCTCATGGCCAGCCAGGAAGCACAGAGCCACAGGGCGTGCACTCACCTACCCTCTGTGTGCTGTGTCCTTGGAAAACGGTCATGATAGACCACAGGGCTCCACCGTAGCAGCCCAATCCAATCAGGCCCCGCCTTCCAACAGGACGGTGGAACCACATCAAGCCTCCACCCTAATCCATTCACCATTCCCAGAAGACCTTGGGGTCGAACATCTACATGAGTTTGGGGAGCCAAGTCTTGTTCAAATCGTCACAAATGTTTTCCTAGAAGTGTTTAAAAAAAAAAAAAACAGAGTGGGTGGGATTTATTTATTTATTTGAAAGTCAAGGTTACAGAGAGAAAGGAAGAGAAAGAGAAATTGTCCATCTGCTCATTCACTCCCCAGATGACCGCATTGGCCAGGGATAAGCCAAGCTGAAGCCAAGAGCCAGGAGCTTCTTCTTGGTCTCTCACATTGGGGGCAGGGGCCCTAGCACTTGGGCCATCTTCTGCTGCTTTTCCCAGGCCATTAGCAGGGAGCTGGATGAGAAGTGAAGCAGCTGGGACACAAACAGGTGCCCGTCCAGGATGCTGATGTCACAGGCAGCGGCTCAACCCACTGTGCCACAACGCCAGCCCCCCAGGAGTGTTCTAATCCTAGTACAGTTTAGACAACCTGACAAGCACGCAGACTCCTCCGGTCCAGTGACGAGAGCAGAGTGAAGTCCTTACCTAAGCAGCTGCATCTACAGCTTAAGAAATTCCCAGCACAGCAGCTGCAGGGACCGTAGAAGAGCCTGCAGCTCCTACCCTTGCTCTGGTCAACCCTCGGGCAGCTTCTTGCAAAGCCCAGCAGGATCTGCCCCCAAGCCCCCTGGCTTCTGGGACCCCACCCTGTGGGCCTCCTCCTCCATTGTGCCCAGTCCATGGGCTTTTGCACTTTTCGCCTGGCTCTTCTCCTACATATCCCCGGAACTCTGGCCTCCCCTGTAGATCTTAGCTAGCGCCATCTCTGACGACCCTAGTGCACATTCCAATGCCCCCCACCCTCCCTTCGCTCCTCCCCCCAGGCAGAACCTACCAAGAGTCCAACCCGTCTGCTTGTGGTGCTGCTGCCCCCAGCGAGGACTGGGATTTTTGTCTGCTTCACTCACTGCTCACTCATGAGGGCCTAGGAGCGTGCCTGGCACACAGCAAACACCCCAGCGGGATTTGCTGGATGAGGGAGCGGAAGACGAAGGCTGCTGGCTCTTAGCTTGACCGCCCGCCCATCGAGCCTGAGCCCCCAATCCCACCACCTTCTAAGCAGGCTCCTTCTCCCAGCCGTGGTTGGCTCGGTTCCTAGCTCCTGACTTCCACACCTGCAATCTGCCCTCTCCTGCTGCCTGGCTGAACTTGGCACTCCCTTGTCACCACTGTATAGCCAGGGAGTCAAACACGAGGGCTTGACCCCAGCATGCCTGCCTCTTTACAGCAACCTTCCTTGATTTGGAAGCTCTGAATTAGCTCCCGAGCAGAGTCTATTTCTGAGCCTGCTCCCTAAATCAAACGCTTTCAGAGCCACCGAGGAAGTGAGAGCCGAAAGAGAATCCCTGGAGACACGGGTCCCGCTCTTCCAAGGCAGCGCTTTCAAGGCTCAGTGCCACTAACATCCAGAGCTGATGTCTGAGCAGCCCCATGCAGACACGGGATTTCTCAGAGCAATAGAGCAAAACAGAAACACCAGCCATCTGTCTCCTGAAACATGCGCCCCTTAGCTTGGGAGACACGCTAAGCAGGGCTGGTGCTGACGCCAAGCCGTGCAGCAGGCTGTCTGTGGCCTTGCCTGGGATGCTACCCATCCCTATCCTGCACCCCCACCCCCAGCCCCTGGCCCCAGCCCTTCCAGAAACCCAGAGCAGGCAGAGAGGGGGGCTGCCGAGCAGGGAGAGCAAACCCTGGGCAAGCAGCGTGCCCAATCACTCCGGACCAAATTCAGGTGAAATGAGGTGCTTTTCAAAAACAATTTCTGGGTAAGTGGCAGAGAAAATAAGAACACTTGGGACACGTGAAGGGAAGAGAGAACCAGGACAAAGCTCCTCTCCACACACCTTCACACGGAGCCCTGGGCTGGGACAGTGACTGGCGTGGGTTGTCATGACGATGAAATTGAAACCAGGATAAACAATAGCCACTCAGCCAGCAGCCTAACCCCCGTGCTGACCTGTCAGCTCCATAGCAGCGGCCGGCAGCGCAGGTGTCAGGAGATGAGCATCTCTGGGGGCAGGCTTTGAAGACAGGTGGCAAAACACGAGCCTGGGAATCCACCGGGTCTTTTTGCCCCTTCTTAAGGTAAACCAGGGAACGGAGCAGTCTCCTGTGAAAAGTCCCCAGAGCCAGGGTGGAACCACAAAGCTGAGTTAACCCGCTGGACGAGAACATGCACAGCGCGCCCACAGAGGGCGCTCTAAACCGCCACTCCAGCCCAGGTTCAAAACCCCCGGAAGTGATCACTGGCTCCCTGGGGGGGCAGCGCTTCCAGGGCTCGACAGGGCTTCCTTGCGGGTCCCCACCACCCGGACCAAGGCGAAATGTCATCACTGCCTCAGTTCGAACTTGAAAATCCCTTCGTGTGCGAATGGGAATGAAGTTCTGGGTACCCCCGCCCCTTCCATCTCTGGTGCATCTGTGGGAGCCCAGCACCAGGAAAGAGAATGGAATATGGCCCCGGAGGGCTCAACTTGGCTTTAAAAACTGCTATTGGTATTTATATTTAATAGCAGCTTCAGGAAAAGCGGCGGCTCCTAGGGCACAGCAGAGATGTAAATGCTAACTGATTGTTATTCTTATAGAAACTCAGAATTCCAAACTTTAATCAACCTCATTAGCATCATTTGGGTGACTTCAGTCCATAACCTCACCCCGGAGTTGATTATTTATGGCGCCCTGTACAGAAGTCGAAAATTAACTTTGATTTAATGTAACAATTCCATCCCCAATATAATCCATAATGCAGAGACATTTGTCAAAAATAAATCAGGCTGCCCGCCCATCTCAGAAGAGGCAACGGAGAGGTGAAGAGAAAGAGAATCGCAGATCTTTTTGTTCGGTTGCTTTTCCTGTCCTCCCTCCCGCTCCTGCGGTCTGCACCTGCTCAGGGACTAAGCTTTGGAGAGGCTGAGAACATCAGGATAGGGAGACATCCACATCTCAGACACACGGGCCAGGAGGGAGCCGGGGCTCCCCTGGGATGGACACCTTGCTTCTCCAGAGGGTTGTATCCAAGTAAGCAGCTCCCTAACAAGGCAGGTGCAACAAACTATCACAGAGAGCCCATCTGGAGGAAGGCATGCAATCTAATGCCTGGTGTGTGCTTGCGGGTTGTTTATACCTGCTTGCTCCCGTCAGCATTGTCTTGCGGAACGCTCCCCATGACACACAGGGCCACTGCAAAGAGAAGTTTGTGGAAGTCAAGCAATCGGCAGCGTTGACGCTGGGCGCCTGGGCTCCTGACTCCCTACGCAGGGCTCTCCATCTGTCAGCAGTCCGAAAGAAAGGGGGACAGGATCCAGCTCAGCAGCCTGCCTCCTGGATCAGGATGGCAGGACCCTCAGGGACTCTGGGTGACAAGGGGGCCCGGAGCAGGCAGGAGCAATTCCCAAGACGCCACTGGCTTATGCGTTCCCAAGAGCTCAGAAGTGGCGTTTGTCACTGTAGGAAACACTCAGGAAGTGTGAGCCCCCCGCCTACAGAGCAAAGAGGACCTTGAGGAGCCTGACCCGGAGGAGGGGGTCATAGCCGGCCCAGGGCCGTGGCTGTGCCCCGCCATCTGCGATGGAACCATCCTTCCACGGGCAGAACCAAAGAGCCGAACTGGCACCACGCTGGAGCTCTTTTCCCTGCTAATTCTCTGTCTGGACGGCTGCAGCTGCCCACACGAGCCAAGTGTTCGCGGCAACAGGTCTGTCTGCCAGTAACCAACACCCTCCTCCTCCTCCCCACCAGCACCTACCGGAGGCGAGGCCAACTCCTGCTTTTCCATGCCAGGAGGAGCTGATGCTATCTCACCACGGGCAGCCAAGCGGCGTGCCAACAGCCAGAGCCTGGCCCAGTGACTGGCGGGAAAGTGACCACACTCAGACGGTGCCATTTGGCTCTTTGGCTTCTGCTCTGGAAAAAAAACTGGCTGAGAAGAGGTAAAGGCTGTTGGCAAAATGAGAAGTTGGAGTGCA
Organism: Oryctolagus cuniculus; assembly: GCF_964237555.1. NCBI lineage: Eukaryota > Metazoa > Chordata > Mammalia > Lagomorpha > Leporidae > Oryctolagus > Oryctolagus cuniculus. The sequence continues at coordinate 112,575,801 of NC_091432.1, forward strand.
CTTGGTCCTAGCTCGGCAGGGATAATCACAAGCTGGCGTGTCTTCTGAGCGGGTGCACGTGTGCATGCAGTGGTCCACGTGCACACGCATGTGCATGCACACTCAATCACAAACTCTTAAGGGTTGCAAAATTAAAATAGAACTGAGGGACCCAGCAACGTGGCACACTTGGTTAATCCTCCACCTGCAGCACCAGCATCCCATATGGGTGCCGGTTCTAGTCCCGGCTGCTCCTCTTCCAACCCAGCTCTCTACTATGACCTGGGAAAGCAGTAGACGATGGCCCAAGTGCTTGGGCCCCTGAACCAGCATGGGAGACCCAGAGGAAGCTCCTGGCTCCTGGCTTCAGATTGGCGTAGCTCCAGCCGTTGCGGCCATCTGGGGAGTGAACCAACGGAAGGAAGACCTCTCTCTCTGTCTCTTCCTCTCACTGTCTGTAACTCTACCTGTCAAATAAATAAATAAAAATATTTTAAAAAAGAACTGAACCAAAAGATGCATGGTGAGAGAAAAAGCACCCAGGGCCTTGAACGAAATCGTGGCCAACCAGAGACTGGGTCACCATGATGCCAGAACAATGAATCGATTCATTCAGTTGGAACATTCAATGGGTTCATCCAATTTGAACAACCATCTGATCCCACCAAATGGGAAAAAAAGGTCAGTTATGGTTTTGTTGACCACTCAAGGAGCTGGCTGAACTGGTGTTTTGCCTACTAAAGGTTGCAATGCCTCATATGTGTGGGTTTTGATTCACTTCCTCCTGGCAAGAAAGGATGGAGCACTTTGGTCTCTCCTGCTTCCATTTCTGGATGTGAGATATTAGTGCCCACAATAACAAGAATGGGTAAATGTGTGTATGGGCACACCTACCGTGGGCCAAGCTCTCTCCTGGGCACACCATATGCCTGCTTTTCAACAGTCCTCCCCACAACCCTGCAAAGTCAGTACTGTTGTTAGCATCCTGACCTAATGTTTCAAAGGCAGAGAGACAGACAGAGAGAGAGAGAGAGAGAGAGAGAGATCGTCCACCGGCTGGATCACTTTCCTAAATGCCCACAGCATCCAGAGCTGGGCCAGGCTGAAGCCAGGAACCAGGACCCTATCCAGGTCTCCCACGTGAGTGGCAGGAGCCCAGGCACTTGGGCCATCATCTGCTGCCTCCCAGAATGCACCAGCAGGAATCTGGCTTGGAAGTGGAACAGCTGGGACTCAAACCAGCTCTCCAATATGGGACGCTGGAGCCCAAGTGGCGGCTACACCCACTTCACCACAACACCTACCCATGTTCAGAGCTTTTCAATAACACCCAAGATCACGCAGCTCGTCTGTGGCATACCCAAGGTCAGACCCTGACTGTGAGCCAGCCCCTTCTCCTCTTTCTCACATGTGTGTGTACACCCATGACATCGTCTCCCCGGGTCTGTTCCCTTCACTCTAGGATTCCCATGTGGAACACAGTGCCAGCACACAGGCACACACAGAACTCTCAGTGAATAGCCATCGAGTGAATGAGTGGGCCCCACGTGTGCACGAAACCGAGCAGCTCCGAGCCACCTGCTGAGCTGCGGCCCCAGTTTAGAGAGCAGCCAAGGGTGCGTGCAGGTGGCAGCATTGCCAGAACACAAGGGTGGCTGTGCCAGTGCTCTCTGCTCTTGGCAGGCACCAGAGGCCAGAGCCTTCTCCCTGGCCCAATTAACGCAGGTTTCCCACCAGCCGTTTGTCTCCCTGAGAGGCCCCTGAGCTGGGAACCGCCTTGCCTCTCAGCTCCCAGCACCATGGTGTGGGCATGCACACTCTGCTTGCCAAACAGCTGCTGGAGCCCGGCAGTGGATGGCTGTGGTGCCTTGGGGATCCAGCCAGTCAAGTTTCTACCTGGACTCTGGTTCTGCCAGTACCTGGGGAAGGATCCAGAAAGTGCTCATGATGGCGAGAATGAGAACCTCCATCTTTGGGCGCTCAGGAGCTGGGGCCTCCTACTCATCCCCTTGCTCCCACACACACCTGCACGCAACCCCCGGGGCCTCTTCCTAGACATGGAGCTCTGCTACTCGGCCTGCTCCCTGGCGTTCAGAGCGGCAACAGGCCTTCCTGGCCCCTCCCTGATGGGCAATGCCAGGACTTGGGATGGTGCAAAGACCAATTTTCAACATGGCCTCTCAAACAAATGAGTTGCTGCTGCCACTGCTGCTCTCAAAGTCCCTGACTCTGGCTTGTTCCTTGCTCCTCCTCTCAGGGATATGAGCAACTCAATAAATAAGAAAGCAGGCTTAACCCCGGCCTCCCCGCCTCGGCGTGGCTAGGACCCACCCAGAGATGAGTCAGCGTGGCTGGCTTGACACAACGCCGCTTGCCAAAGCGTTTTCTGAGCTGAGCCTCACGACTGTGGGACAAGGGAGACAGTTTTAAGTCCCTATTACAGTGGGAAAACAGAGGCTGGGCTGAGCCCACAAAGGTTTATTCTAAGTCACCTTCCCTCTCCCCCTTACCCAAGCACTGAGCCCCTGGAAGGCAGGAGAAGAAACACGGTGGTGCTAACAGGTCACGTTCATAGCAGCGTTGCCTACCTTGGGGCAGTCCCTCGTCCCTCAGCCCACAGCCTCCTGCGGCCCTGAGCCCTGTGAGGGCTGGGACAGGCAGACAGCCCGTGGTGGCTCATTTTCTGCGTTAGCTTGCCTGGGCCACCAGATGCCCTGACTTTTGATCAAGCACGATGGTGAGGATACTTGTCTAGAGAGGTAAACTGAGGCAAGCAATGGCCCTCCCTACTGCAGCAGGCCTCCTCCCACCAGCCAGTGGCCTGTGTAGAGCCAGGGCCACCCCTGCTGCCTCACTGCCTATGGTCTGAGATGTGGGCTTTTCCTGACTTCGGCTGAAACATCAGCTTCGATGTCGGCTCTCGCAGGCTTCCAGCTTGCTGGCTACAGGCCCGAGACTCAGCCTTCACATTGCCTGAGCAGATCCTTCACATCAGCCACCGCTACTGCTTCGGCTCCTTCCGAATAATAAATTCTTCTGTGTACATATGAAGCTACTTCCAAAACTTCATAGGAAAATAAAATTAAAAAATAAGTCTATTTTGGTGCAAAAGAATTTTTGAGATCCATGCATAATTAATATATATGACTTCAAAGTGGTTTTTGTTGGGGCTGGGGCTATGGCATAGTGGGTAAAGTTGCCGCCCGCAGTACTGGCATCCCATATGGGCACCGGTTTGAGTTCTGGCTGCTCCACTTCCCATCCGGCTCTCTGCTGTGGCCTGGGAAAGCAATGGAAGATGGCCCCTGTATCCATGTGGGAGACCAGGAGGAAGCTCCTGGCTCCTGGCTTTGGATCAGTGTAGCTCCGGCCATTGTGGCCAACTGGGGAGTGAACCAGCAGATGGAAGATCTCTCTCTCTCTCTCTCTCTCCCTCCCTCTCCCTCTCCCTCTCCCTCTCCCTCTCCTTCTCTCTCTGTATAACTCTGACTTTCAAATAAATAAATAAATCTTTTATTTAAAACAAAGTGGTTTTTGCACCAAAATAAATTTACCTTTTTAAAACATTGATTGATTGATTGATTTGAGAAGTAGAGAGACAAAGAGCTCCCATCTGCTGGTTCATTCCCCAAATGCCTGCAACGGCTGGGGCTGGGCTGGGGCCAAAGCAGGGAGCCAAGAACACAGTCCAGGACCCCCGTACAGGTGCCCAGATACTCGAGTTGTCACTGCTGCCCCCCAGGGACTGCACTGGCAGGAAGCAGGGGTCAAGGACCGGGGGCTGGAAATCCAACCCAGTTACTCCAGCCTGGGGGGCAGGCTCAGCGCTGCTAGGCTAAACATCCACTCCTAAACTTACCTTTCAATTCCATGTGTCACGAACTTTTTGCAGTCCCTTCGTGGAGGGGGACACAGCCCGCTGGTGACAGTCTCTGGAGGGCGCTGACCAGCACAGTGTCCCAACAGGCTCTGGCCAGCCCAGCCCGGGGCAGGCGGGCCTCCCCGCAGCATCGGCAAAGACAGGTGGTGCTTTCTGCTCTCCCCAGGCACCCCAGATCAGAAGCTGCCCTTTCCCACACAAAGCATGTTCAGAGATAGTCACTGACACCCAACCCCGGCCAGGCACTGTGCTTAGAGCACCGGTGCATCGTGCACACAACAGACGAATACCCCTGGCCCCTTGAGCTCAAGTCCATGGCCAGCGTCAGCAGGAACTAGGTGGTATGCTAGGAGGTGAGAGATGCTGCGGGAAGGGAAGTGTAGATCAGGGCGCTGGGAAGAAGGGAGCTGGGTTGAGGGCCAGGGATGGTGTGGAACAGGTAACGGAGGAAGACTTGGTGGGAGCTGAGGCCAGAGTGGAGATGTGAAGGAGGCGAGGGAGTGGGCCGGGTGGTGTGGGGGAGATCACCCCAGACAGAGGAGCACCAGGGCCCTGAGAGAGAGGGCCCTGGGAACCCAAGGAGCCTCAGCGTGAAGAGGGCGGGGCGGGAGGTGGGCAGGCAGCATGCCCCCTGGACTGCCGTGGCAGGGTTGCCCACAAGGAGCTGGTTTACATTGCAAAGGGTCCCTGTGACGACCTGTGGGGAACAGACTGCAGAGGGACAGGGGGTCAGTTCAGAGGTCATGGTGTCCCCAGCCAAGGTGGGGTCTGTGGTTGGATTCTGGATGCAGTCAGGCAAGGTGGCCAGGCCACCAGCACCACCCCCATCCATTTCAGAAAAGGCAAGTTCCAAGGTCCTGGGTGCCTTGGCTCTCTGCCCAGGGAAGTGCCCCAAGGACGCCTTCTCTCCCAGGACCCCAGTGGAAGACCCCGTCACAGCTGGGGATAGCCTTGTTCAGGTGGGGGCTGGGAGGGCAATGAGAAGGCCGGCTTGCACCCCCTCCCCCAACACCTGTTGGCGCCAGGCTGACAACAGCAGCCGAGTCCTAGAGAGGAGAAGGGCCCTTCGGTGAGCTTAGTCGGTGGCATGATGGCAAATGTGTAACAAGGGGCTCTAAGAAAAACTGTGAGTGTGTAATTGTACTGATACAAAGGAGACATGGCGTCTATTTTGCAAATAATAAAATATACAGTACCCTTTATTGTAAATTCCATAGAAACAATTGATTTTCACAGAATGCTTTCGTTGATTTTTGCAAAACTCCTGCATTTGTAGCCAGCCTGCGGTTGCAATTGACAAATGAGTGTAAGGTTCTGTGTGGCTGTTGCTTGATATTTTCACTCCCATCAATGGGCAGGAAAACAGGGAAACAGTGAAGATATTTGTTGGCCCTTCCTTCGTTTATCAACGATGGGAGCCACTTCTTTGTTGCATTGGATAATAGCTTTCACTTACTGCAAGAATATTCCCTCAATTTTTTGTGCTATTTGCAATGTCATAGCTACAGACACAACAGCCTTTTAAGTTTAAGATGCATTATGAAGAGCTTCTCCTGGCACTTGGTTAGGTCTAGACAAATAACGAAACAATAAAACCTTGATTTACAGCACCTGCCTGCTTCCGTGTTGTGAATCTTCCCTGGCTGATGGGGTCCAGGCCACCACGATGACGCCGAATGCGGCTTTGGGAAGAAGTGCTGCGGAAGGTGCCAGGACACAGAATTTCCACCAGGCAGACCGTGCATGGCAATAACCTCAAGAGCATTGATAATGGCAAAATGCTGCACCATAATTAGGAAGTAATGAGTTTTGAGTGTTTATTACCTTAGTGTTTAATATAACTTGTTTAATTGTAGTTTATATCATCTAATTTTTAATAATGGCTGTGCTCATCAGCTACCTTGCAGCCTCACCGGGAGTTCAGCGCTCGGCTCTTATGAGCCAACAGAAGCCAGCTCCAGCCACCCACTGCCTAAAGGGGCTGCCAGAGAAAGCTGGCCAACTCAGGGATCAGGAAAAAGGGGAAACTGAGGCTGGGGGATTGGCGTCAGTTACCCATGGCCCTGGCAGCTGAGCAAGGGGAGGGAGGTGAGAACTTGAGAGAGGTGGAGGAAGCAGCTCCGTCCAGGGCAGCAGAGGAGACAGGGTCCCCGCGAGTGAGGGGCACCCCACCCACCCCCTCGGCCACTGTGCCCCTGCCCCGCCCTGGCCTGGGCCAGGCCCTCAGCACAGGATCTGGGTGGCTCTTTCTGGAGAGACTGCCACCCCACAGAAGCATAGGCTGTGGCTGATTAACAAATTAACTGCAAATCATGCGCCAATCAACGTAAATAACAAGTTTGTCCACAGGATGGGGAATCTGCAGGTGCCAGCCTTCTGCTGCGGGGCTTGTCACCGCGTCAGCACACAGGGTCAGGGCGCGGGGCGCCGGGGGCGGGGTGGTGATCAGAGCTGCACCCTCCCAGCATCTAGGGACAGGCAGTGCGGGGCTGAGAGGGAGGTACGGGCACCCCCATGCAGTACCTCCTCCCTGCCCCAAAAGTCCCAGAGTCCTGCTCTGCCTCGGCGCGCTCCTTCCCTGCTCAGCCACCACGCAGTCCCAGACATACGGTGACAATAGCAACCCCAGGCCCTGCCCAGGCCCTCCCAGGTACCAGGTGTGGAGGGAGAGGCAATTTGTCTTCCTGGACAGCCAGGTCTGTAACTCTACCTTTCAAAAAAGAAAAAAAATGAGTTAATGCAATAAATCCTTGGCTTTCTTGCATTCAATACTTGGCTGTTTGTTTTCCACTCTTGTTGATTGGCCTGCTTGGCTGGGCAGCACCTCCCCAACTGCTCTCCCGATCCAGCTGGGATGGCGGGTGGAGGATTCAGGCCTCCTGTGCCCTGGCTCCCTGGGCTGGCAGCTCACCCCCATCCCAGGACTTGGAATAGGGGGGTGCTCACGATGGATGGCAAAACCTCTCGTGCCCCCCAGGGGTCTGTGTGGCCGTCTGGGGGACAGATCTGCCCACAGACCTGGTGCCTGGACTCTAACGCCCCAGGGTTTGGAGTAGGGTACCCAGGTGGGTCTGGGAGGCACCCATCAAGGCTCAAAATGAACAGGTGCCTGTTCCTGCCCCGCCCCCCACCCTCAAATTTCCCAGTGTGAGTGTCTCGGTCCCAGAAAGGAGTTGAAATTGGGCCCAGCTCAGCCTTGGGCAAGCTGGGAGGAGAGAGCAGGTGGGGGAAAAGCTGCAGCTGAAGGAGGCGGAGAGCAGAGGGGGAAGGCAGGAGCGGAGGGAAACGCTGACACAGCATCCCGTCTGCGTGTTCCTGCCATGAATCACTCTCAGGGCGGCCGGGGAGCCCACCCAGCGGGTGGGCTGAGACGCAGAACTCCCAGATCCTCGGCCCAGCACCTCCCGCTGGAGGGCTGGGGCACCTCGGGCTTTCCGCCCGCCTGGGCCCTGTGCGGAGACTGCCCGCGGGGCTCACGGCTGGGGCGGGGGGCTGTCAAGTCACCCTTGCTCCCACGAGGATGAATGACGGCAGAAGTGCCCGGGGCTCAGGAGCGGGCCTGTGCTGTTGTGACCCCAACACGGCTCTGAAAGCACGGCCACACGGTCTGCCCATCTGATTCCCACCACACAGAACGTGGAGACAGCAGAGACGTCACCCCGTGCTTGTCTGACAAACCGGGGGTTTCAGGCTCAAAGAGGTAAAGGGAACTCCCAGGCCGCCCCGGACCCCCGGCTCATTATCCCTGACCACCCCCTTCCCCTTCCCTCTGCTCCAGTCCGGCGCCTCTGGGTCGGTGGCTGTCCTGGGACGCTGGGGTCGGGTGACCTCAGCTGCCTGCTCAGCACAGCGCTACCAACAGCACCACCTCCTGGAGAGGACGCTGTCTCCAAGGGCTGAGCACAGCGCCTAGCACAAAATAAGAGCTCAGTGAGCATTGCTACCGTATCCTGAGGTTCATGGAGCAGCGGGTGGGCCCACGGGCTCTCCTGCCACTCCAAGGCTGAGAGAGGGGCATGGGACCGCCCCCTGCACCCCCCAAGTCTCTCCCGATACGAAGGGCCCAGGAAGTGATTTCCACAGCTGTCCTTGCTTTGCCCCCTGCACCCCTCCCCACACTGGTGTCATCACCAGTGATGGTTGGGGACACAACACCCCTCCCCCACCCAGGGATGGCACAGCAGAACCCGGGCTCCTAGGGAACGTCCGAGGCCAGGCTCTGACCTTGGGCTTGGAGCTGACCTGAACTGGGAGGGATGATTTGCTTCTCACCAAAGTCGCGGTTTGGGAAGGAGCATGTGGCCTCAGTACCCTCAGCCGTAGCGTGGGGCTGATGATAGCCACAGTGGTGCTTGAGCAGCGTTGGCTGGGTGATGCACCCCTCTCTGTTCCTTCCCCGTGGAGGCCAGGACGAGCCCCAGCGTGCCCGATCGTCAGGCGTAAAGGTGCTGGGGACCCCGGGGGCATGGAGGGCCCCCTGCTGCTGCTTCCCGGATGTCCTGCCCCACCTGCTGCCACAAGCCCTGTCCTCCACCGCTGCCTGGGTGCCTCGTCCCTGGCCCTCCTCCACACCCCACGGAAGCGCGCACATGGCCTCCGTCTGCAGCCCTCACCCGGGCCACTACTACGAGTGCTCGGTGACCTGTCCCCAGGCGCCAGGGGCTCCGCCCCTAAGTGGTGTCATTTCGCCGGGGTTCCGTGTTTTGATTTTGCCCAGCTGCGTCTGTGCGCATGGAGATTAATCCTGTTAGCTGGCGGGATTAGGGCTACTTGCTGTTTATCAAGAGGGCTTGTGAGATTCCTATTTGACACGCAGCCACCTGCCCCCTGCGCAGGGAAAGCTCCAGCCTCCATCTCAACACAGCTGCCAGTCGAGGCGGAAGGGCCGGTTGCAGGGGTCACTGCGACACGGGCCCACCCACCAGCCAGACCGCTCTGCCTCCTCAGCACTGCCCGGGGCTCTGCCTTCGCCGCACGATCCCTGACCCCTGCATCTGGGAGTGCAGCGGACTCGGACTAGGGCTGCGGCTGCTCTGGAGCCGGCAGGAGGCAGGGCGCCCCAGCTTTCCCTCACGTCACTCACCTGCCAATGGGAAGGAAGGCCACGGTCCTGGCAGGTGGCCGTCAGCTGTGGGGCTGCAGGTACATCCCTGTGACTCAGTTTTCTCAGCTGTAAAGTGGGGCTGATCCCATCCTACTTAGGGAGAGATTTTCCTGAAGGTGAACCAACATCATTCCTTGCAAGGTGACCGGCCCTGCCCGCTGCTCCTTGGAGAGGCATGGGGTCAAGGATGGCTCAGCTGGAAGTGCCCCCATCACAGGCCCTCCAACACGGATGAGCCCACTCCTCCTGGGGGTGCAGCTGAGGACGCTGGTCCAGCCCCATCCCGCCGCTGGCCTGAGCGGCACCTCCTCCCTATAAAGAAGCCATCAGACCCCCAACCCGTCCTCCCACTCAGGGAGTGCTTCCTGAACACGATCACCCATCTCAGGCTCCCCTACCCCCCCAACTCCCACGGAAACCTCAGCCTCATTTTGCTATCAGCTCACTTTTCTCTTGGTAAACAGCTCTACTGAGATGGGATTCCCATCCCATACAACTCAGCCCTTCGATGGTTTTCACAAATTCAAGCAACCATCCCCACAGCCCATCTTCATCGTCATCCTGAAAGGAAGCCCTGGGGGCCAGCACAGTGGGTTAAGCCACTGGCCTGCAAGGCACTCTGACATCTCACATGGGCACAGGTTCGAGTCTCGGCTGCTCCACTTCCTATCCAGCTCCCTGCTCATGCACCTGGAAAGGCAGTGAAAGATGGCCCAAGTCCTTGGACCCCTGCACACACATAAGAGAACTCGTTGGAGTTTCTGGCTCCTGGCTTTGGCCTGATCCAGCCCTGGCCATTGTGGCCATTTGGGGAGTGAACCAGCAGTTGGAAGACCTCTATCTATCTATCTATCTCTATCAATCATCTATCCCTGCCCCTCTCCATCTCTCTATAACTCTCCCTTTCAAATAAATAAATAAATATTTAATAAAGAAAGAAATAGAGGAAGAAAGGAGCCCATACCATGTAGCTACCGCCCTCTCTTTCAGCACACGCTCGCCCTAAGCCGCTGCCACTCTATGTTCTGTCTACACAGATTTGCTTATCCCAGGCTCTCCTCTGGCTGCAGTTCTTCCGCTTGGCGATGTTTTCTAGGCTCATCCATGATGCAGCATGCGTCTGTACGTCCTTCCTTCCGTGGCAGAGTGACATCGCGGGATACACCACAATTTATCTCCCCACTCGTCGGTTGATGGACACGGGGGAGGCTTCCACTTTTTGGCCGTTGTGCGTCCCGCGGCTGTGCACCTCTCTGTGGGTTCGGTTCTTCTCGGTCCAGCCGCATGAGTGGCGTTGCTGTGTTGGAGGGCGAGCCCGTGTTCCACCCTCTAGGGAGCGCCACACTGTTCCCTGCAGGGGCCGCTCCCCGGGGACCTGCTCCCGCCCAGTGTGTGCGAGGCCTGGCCGCTTTCCACGCTCACCAGCACTTGCCACTGTCAGTCTCTGGTTCTCACCATCCGACCAGGTGTGGAGCGGTGCTTCCCCATGGTGTCATCCTGCAGGTTCCTCTGGGAAGCTTCCCCTCACCTGCTCCTTGGCCGTCCGTGGGTCTTCCCTGGAAACGTGCAAGTCCAGGTCCTCCGTCGCTTTTCTAACCAGGTTATTCACCTTCTTCTTATTTCGTTGTGAGTGCTGTTTACATATTCCAGATCCAAGTGCTTCTGCTCAGATGTGGGCATTTCACTGAGCCCACCCTGTGGCTCAGAGGGAGGACCTCACGGACTCGGGTTCAAATCCCCACTCAGACTTTTAGCAGTGGTAAATGTGTCATGGAACTCAATGACACAATCAAGGCTGCGACGCCTGTGGATAGCCTGTGCCAGGCTCCTGTGTGTGCCTGGTCCAGGCACGGAGCTGGGAGTTTCGCCACCTTCCCCCCCAGGGAAGGTGTGGATCAGGACCCTGAGGCCCAAAGAATTTGCTAAGGTTCAGAGCTCGGACTTCCACAGCCAAGTGCCACCGTGCAATTCGCCCTCTCAAGGCAGGCAAGTAAATGAGAGGACACCATCACTGACGGGGACCTCCCTACCTACCTCGCAAAGCAGTCTGCTCTACAGCTGGGTCCTTCTACCTGCCACAAACTTCTGTCATTGTGCAGAAATCACCAGTACCCGCCGTCAACTCCCTTGCTGGCCCTGGTCCCTGGGCTCTGGACGGCACCGGCTGCCCAAGTGCTTGAGTCACCATTGCTGACAACTCAGGAACACGGAGGGTCCCGGCCCCTCCCCCGCGCATGCGCACGTGCACAAGCCCTAGCCCTGGCCCGTGTGACCCCAGAGCTGTCTGCGATGTGCCTGCCTCCAGCAGGGGTCAGGGAGAGCCCCATCCCCCTCCGTAGACTGCAGACCCCCCCACAGGGAGCTGAGGCCCTGTGGATAGCCGCCTGGCCACCCCATCCACCCCAGACCAAAGCAGCAGCAGGACCCAGGTGGGCTGCGGAGGAAGCCTGAGGCTGGCTGGTGGGAAAGGGGCGCATTGGGGGGGGGGGGGCACTCCTTCAGCAACCTGAGCAATCTCACGCTTGGTTAGCTTTGCGACTGGCATGGCTTTGGGGCTGACCCCTCGCGGCCGCGTGGCTCACCTGACCACAGGGCCTGAGATGCTAATTCCAGGCTGTGAGGTTTGCAGGAGCTCGGGGCAGGGGCGGGGGCGGGCGGCGGGGGAGCACTGCTTGAGTCATCTCCCTCCCCCACGGCCAGAAAGCAGAGCAAGGCAGGCGACCTCTGCCCCCCCCCCCAGCACCGCCCCTGGGCCTGCTTGCTACACGAGGGGTCCTGAGAAGGGGCCCCTCCTGGCTGCCCCTCTGAATTTGGGCTGGGAAGGGCAGCCCGGGCCTGTGCTCTCCGACCTCTAGGACCGAGAGGCCGGCACACCGGGGCCCGCACGTCCCGCTGTGTCCCAGAAGCAGCGCAAGTCCCCGGCACCGGCATGAGAGAGGCTTGTGCCTGCCTCCGCTCGTGACTCCCACGTGTGCAATGGGGACAGCAGTGTCCGCCAAGTCACTGCAAGGACTGAATGAGCGATTCGATCTAACCCCGCAGCGTTAGATCCCGTAGAAGCGCTTATGCGGTGCCGGCACACCGGGTTCTAGTCCCGGTAGGGGCACCGGATTCTGTCCCGGTTGCCCCTCTTCCAGGCCAGCTCTCTGCTATGGCCAGGGAGTGCAGTGGAGGATGGCCCAAGTGCTTGGGCCCTGCACCCCATGGGAGACCAGGAGAAGCACCTGGCTCCTGCCTTCGGATCAGCGCAGTGCGCTGGCCGCAGCGCGCCGGCCACGGCGGCCATTGGAGGGTGAACCAACGGCAAAGGAAGACCTTTCTCTCTGTCTCTCTCTCTCACTGTCCACTCTGCCTGTCAAAAAAGAAAAAAAAAAAAAAAAACACGGAGTTAACAGAAACGCAGGCAAGATTAGTGGTTGACAGGGGTCGGGGGGAGGGGAGGAGGGGTGGGCGTAAGTACCTTGAAAGAGAACCAGGAGAGATCCTGGTGGCGCCTGAACTGCTCTGTGTCTTCATTTTTTGTTTTTTTGAAAGACAGAGAGACAGGAAGAGGGAGAGCTTCACCCACTGGCTCACTCCCCAAATGCTCACGGCGGTCAGACCTGGGCCAGGCTGAAGCCAGTAGCTGGGAACTCCTTCCAGGTCTCCCACGTGGGTAGAGGGCCCAGTTACTTGAGCCCACCCAGTTACAGGCAGCTGGGATGGAGAGCGGGGCTAGGACCCACGCGGCATCTTCCTGGCTGCACCGCAGGCCCGCCCCACCGTGTGTCCCGACTGGTCCACGCCCAGGCCCGCCCCACCATGTGTCCTGACTGGTCCACACACACGTCCTGCTCAGGATTGCTAGGCAGAATCACACAGCACCACTGGGAGGAACTGGAGACGGGGCGCACAGCACGCTGGGACCCCACTGCAAATCTCTCAGAATTAAAAGTTTGATTTTTAAAAAAAGATTTATCTGCTTATTTTGAAAGGCAAAGATTCAGAGTGAGAGGGAGAAACAGAGAGAGAGAGAGAGAGAGACATCTTTCATCTGCTGGTTCACTCCCCAGATGGCCACCACAGTTGGGGCTAGGCCAGGCCAAAGCCAAGAGCCAGGAGCTTCCTCCAGGGCTCCCACATGGGTAGCAGGGGCCTAAACACTTGGGCCACCTTCTACTGCTTTTCCCAGGCCATCAGCAGAGAGCTGGATCCGAAGAGGAGCAGCTGGGACACAAACTGGCACCCATACAGGATGCCGGCATCACAGGCTACAGTTTTACCTGCTATGCCACAGCGCTGGCTCCAAGTTTAATTTTTTTTTTTTAAGGAGAGTTATTGCCGTAATGCCTGGTGGCAAGGGAGCACCTGGAACATTAGCCTCTCTCCCGGGGCTCCTCTTGAAGCCGGTGCAGCCATAAACGGTCACAACGGGCTCAAAGACAGAGGCCCTTGGGATCGGCACAGGGACAGACTCATGGGCCTGGAAGGGCCAGCAGGGCCCTGCCTGGCCTCGTGCACCCCAGGGTGCTCTGTGTGCGCGGCGGGCGGGCTGCGCGCTGGGAGGACAGCCGAGAGATGCACTTTAATTAGCGCACGAGGAAATGACATCGGACGACGAGAGCCCCGACTTCTCCCGACGGCGCGGGGAAAATGGAAGCCCAGCATTTTCAATTTAAGGTTTAGTTAGATAATGCCTATTGGTGCCAGTAGATTACAGAGTGGATATTAAATCCTGCAGGATTTGGAATCCGAGCCTGCAAGTGGAATCCGTAAGTAGGGGGAGTGGCCAGGAGGAGCCGGCTGGCTGTCTGCAGCTGACGGGAGAGCCCCTCTGTGGCAGAGTAGCCGGCACAGAACCCAGTGCCTGGGCCCACAGACCGCTCCACGGGGGAAGGGGAGGGGCCTGGCGAGGCCCTGGGGTCACCTTCCACACTGCCTCCCGGAGCAATGGTCCCACTGCACGTGGTCCAACTGCACCCGCAAACTTGGCGATCAGAGCAGAAAACGACTTCAGCCTCTCCCAACACTTCCCTCTCTGGTCCAGCCAGTCAGCCCTTGTGCTTCCTTCAAAATGACTGGAGTACTCCTCCAGGAAGCCCTCCCTAACTACCCATGGGCTGCCCCTGGCATTGTAGTCACCCCAGGTTACCACAACCTGTCACCCTTTGAAGGGTGTGACCACGATTTACTGTCCTACACCCTTGCGCCCAGACACCAGGGGGTACCCACAGGACACAAGTGGCACAGATGGGAGGGCATGACAAGTCCATCTGCTTTCAGCAGCGACTACATGCAGATGTGCGGTGCACTGGCAGCGCTGGAGACCCAGGAGGTAGGAAAGGGGCCACTGGGAACTCCCTCCCTGGCTGCCTCCCAGCCCCGGCTCCTCCTGTGTAGTCACCCAGAAGGCTTTGTCCTCCCCTGGCTAACTACGTCTGTGCACTCCCCTTCCTGGACACAACCGTGCGTCCCTGGGGCTTTGAGCCAGGCCCTGTGGCTGCCGGAGCGCAAGGAGCCCAGCCCTGCTCCTCCGTCTGAGGGGTGTGCAGCGGCTCCTGGGGGCCCGCGGGGGCTGGCTCCAGGTCCCCAGCGAGGGCTCCACAGCTGCAAATGCTCAGGACCCTTATACAAACAGGTGCAGCCTCCCATACGCTGTCAGTCACCTCCCGATCGCTTCCAATACCCAGGGCAACGTCAGTTCTATGTGAACCGTTGTTATGCTGTGTTGTTTAGGGAATAGTGACAAGGAAAACCACCCTGTACATGTTCAGTCCAGATGCAGTTATTTTCGGCATAGTTTCTGGCTGCAGTTGGTTGGATCTGCAGATGCGGGCTGCGTCGTTACAGAGGGCTGAGCGGTCGGTGTTGACTGGCACCCATCTGAGGCATTCCTGGACCCCAGACCCAGGCAGCCACAGTGGGCAGCCTCAGGAGTGTGGCCGGGGCCGGGGCTGAGTCCATGGGACAAGGGTAGGGACCAGCAGCCCTCCCTGGGGCCGGGGTGATGTCTCTGGCAGACGCAGCGCGAAGGCTGGGGCTCAGGGCAGGAGACTGGAGCAGCGTATTAGTGTAAGTAGGATGAAATGTATAGATGAGTTACCGCGGCCGCCTGTGCTCGCAGCCGCCAGCCCTGCGCGCTGGAGCGAGAGGCAGCAGCCTCCGTCAGACCCGTAGCTCCGCTCCCCTGCCAGACATGGCCCAGGGCCCCAGAGGAGAAGGAGGCCCAGGGCTCAGCCTGTCTTCGTCTCGTCTCCCAGGAACCAGACCCAGTTGGCCTTGGGGGGGTGGGGGGGTCCTCCCTGTAGGCCGGGTTTGAGTTCCGCACTGAGCAGAAGCGGGGTCGGCAAGGAAGGGGCCTCCTTCTGCCCTGCTGCCCACCTGTGCCTCGAATTCCCGGGTCCCGCCCGACCCTGGGCCCCGCACAACACCGGGCCCCGTGGCCGCCCTTTTTGTGTTATCCTCAGCTACACCCCGCATGTCGCTGTTGGCAGCCCCATTTCACAGATGAGAAAGCCGAGGGCTCAGAAGCACGAGCCACTGTCCTACTGACCCTGCTGCTCCCTGGCAGGGTCAGGGCTCCGGCCATGGACAGCACACCGCTTCCGACATGGGTACGGGCGAGAGCCTTCCCTGCCGCCATGTCACCACACGGCAGGATCCCTGCCCCCACCCCAGCCGATGGCCGCTGAGCCACCAGCCCCCTGCCTGCAGCTGGAACCTGTCCCCCCCAGCTGCCCATTGCCCTTTGCCTGCCGTCTCCTGCTCCCCCTCCTGCCCCTGGGCCTTTGCTTATCCCACCACCTGCAGTGTCACAACCAGCAGCTGCACCGCTTCCTGCACCTGCACCTGCACCTGCCCCAGTCAGCTGCCGCCAAGGGGCTGGGGACCTCCGCTCTCGTTCCGCCCCCATCCACCCCGAGCCTCTGCTTAGGCATGACCCTGACGGCTCACGCAGCACAGAGCGGCCACCACGTGTACGGAGAAGGCCCGGCCCCGGGGTGGCCCCATGCCTCCTGGCCCTGCTGCCTTGGCTGCCAGGCCGGCCTCACTCCCTTGGGGCCCCCAAGGGCTCCTCATCCCTGTTTCCATACGGCAGCCTGCCCCTCCGCGAACGCCTGCCCACCGCCCCACGCACTGCCCTGCCCATTCTTCCCAGCCGGGCTGCCCTCCGCTTCCCTGACCGGAGCTGAGGTCCGTGAGAGAGGCAGCCCCTGGAGCCCGGATCTCGGCACAGGTACAGCGGCCCGTGGGCTCCTTGGGGGCACGGGCTCTAGACCTCTGGGGAATACCAAAACCCAAGGATCTCAAGCCCCCGAGGTGCACTGCTTACTACATATACAGAACCTGCGCACGCCTCCCATGCCTTAGACCATCCCTAGATGCCTTAGGCTACCTGAGGCCGTGTACGCACTACATAAACAGTCATTACGCTGCGTTGTCTAGGGAATAATGATGGGGGGGACCTCCACCTGTTCAGTACGGACAAAATCTTCTTTGTCAAATATCTTTGATCCGTGGCCAGTTGAAAGCAAGAATGCAGAGCCCACAGACATGGAGTGCTGGCTGTGTCTGCGAAGGAGTGAAGGTGCCCCCATGCCTCCAGCCCCGCCCCTCCACGGGACACCTGTGCGCCTCTCTCCCCTGGGCCTGCTCAGCAGATCCGATCTCGGGTTCAGGCTCTTTTTTTTTTTTTTTTTTTTTTTTTGACAGGCAGAGTTAGACAGTGAGAGAGAGAGAGACAGAGAGAAAGGTCTTCCTTTTTCCGTTGGTTCACCCCGCAAATGGCTGCTACGGCCGGCGTGTGGTGCCAATCCGAAGCCAGGAGCCAGGTGCTTCCTCCTGGTCTCCCATGCAGGTGCAGGGCCCAAGGACTTGGGCCGTCCTCCACTGCCTTCCCGGGACACAGCAGAGAACTGGACTGGAAGAGGAGCAACCGGGACAGAATCCGGTGCCCCAACCAGGACTAGAACCCGGAGTGCCGGTGCTGCAGGTGGAGGGTTAACCTAGTGAGCCGCAGTGCCGGTCATGGTTGGGGCTATCTTCCAGTCCTGCCCTCCTCCTGGCCAGTGCACCCCTGAGCCACCAAACACCCACGTGCTCAGCCCTCAAGGCACATCTCAAGTCCTCCTCCCAGCGCCCCAGGGCTGCCCCTGCAGGTTGGGAGTGCAGCCCACTGGGCGCCAACCTTGGAGAAACGCTGAGTTTGCTGCCCCTGGCCCATGGGGAAGCCAGAGAGGAAACAGACGCGTGTCTATTTGGGAGTGGTTTCCTGAGACCCGAAAGCCCAGACGAGACCTCCCCGCCTGCCCTTTCCCAAACCTCTGGAACCCTGGGTGCCGGCCTCATCCTCCAGGGACGAGGTGCCCACACACAGGCAGCCACAGCCTCAAGCAAGGCGGGGCGGGGTCTGCTGGTCCCCAAGGTCCTGCGCCCCTCCCCTTAGCTCCCGTCAGCCTCAGCCTTGGCAAGGGGATGAATTAGGAGCCAGGAGTTGGCACACACGCACCGAGCAATTAGCGTTTATCGCCCTTGTTTACCTAGCTGAACAACAAGCTCCTTTTCAGGCTGAACAATCAATGCGCAGAGAAGGCCGCCCGGGCCACTCTCGGGAGCTGGCTGCAGGGTTGAGGACGGGGCATGAGCTGGCCTCCTCTGGACGACCCCCCCCCCGCCCCGCCCCGGGAGTCCCTCAGGGCCAAGGCTTACACTTCCCCGCGCTGTCGGCTCTGCCTCCCGGTCCTCAGCTTCCCCGCACTTCAGGGGCCCTGGCGTCCATCTCTCTCTCTTCACTGGGAGGTCAGCCTGGCAGAGTCCTGCCTCGTGCCCCTGCCCCATCCACCCATGTCCCCTTCAGGGGCTGCAGGACTGAAGCTGAAATGCGCACCCAGCTGGTGGCCTGACGTTCTGTGGTCACACACGCGACGTTCTAGAACAGGGAGGCGTGTGTAGCTAATGCAGACAGAGGAGAGAGCAGTGG
Source organism: Oryctolagus cuniculus (assembly GCF_964237555.1). Taxonomy (NCBI): domain Eukaryota; kingdom Metazoa; phylum Chordata; class Mammalia; order Lagomorpha; family Leporidae; genus Oryctolagus; species Oryctolagus cuniculus. The sequence goes on from NC_091432.1 coordinate 112,593,723, forward strand.
CTGGCCTGGTACAGGGTCTATGGGATCTTGGTCCTGCCTGCCTGGGTTGGGGAGGGAAACGCAGAGTCGGTAACCACGGTGAAATGCTGCCCCCTGCTGGTCATCTCCCAGAACTGCAGGAGCCCTGCTGATTCTGTGTCAGGGAAAGATGGGAAACCCAGCCTGGCAGGGGGTCTCCCTCTCCCCTTCCTCAGCCAGCATAGGTTAAAAAGGACCAGAAACTCAAGCTTCATCCCAGGCTGGGCTAATGCCTTCCTTGCTGTCGCTGTCACTTTGTGTTTAATTCCATTGCAATAGTTACATTGGAATCCTTCAGTGGCTGCACACTTGCTATGCAGGTAGTTGGCACACCTGTATGGCAGGGTAGTGTGCAGCTGACTGTGGCAGAGCCAGGATCCATCCCTGGGAAGCCCCCGCACTGCCATCTGCCTGGGGCTGCCCCTGCTTTCCTCCCTCCTCTGCCACCGTCTCATCCCAGACGACTGCTCCCTGCCCCGTACTGGTGTCACATGAGCGAGCGTCACTGGCCCCTCCCAGGTGACGGTCTCAAGCCCCCGACGGTCAGGTCTAAAGGAGGAGGCGGGGAGCACCGAGAAGAGCTGGGGGCAGAAACGGGGTCTTGTTGCCCCCTACCCTCCCCTTCTGGGAGCGACGCCCCTGCCCCCCTGAACATGTGATCTAGTTCTGCTTCCTCGCACGCGGGGGAGGGCCCCTGACCGCTTCCTGATGGCAGCTCTGCTGCTAAGGAGCGGCGGGGATGATGGGGGCGCCAAGCAGGGAACGGCCCAGCACAGACAGCACAGGGCCCGCGTCCTCGGGACACTGCCGCCTCTTTGACTCCCCACTAACTTACAACGGGGCCCGCTGTGCCCATGCTTCCAGCCTGGGGAATTTGGCCACAGCCTGGGTTCCCATCCCAGCTACTCCTCTGGAGCTACAGGGCTTAGGGCGGGGTCCAGAGAACTGGAGTCCCTGGTGGCCTGGGTGGGTGGGTCCTCAAGGCCAAGGTAGCTGCAGGGCCCAGCTGTCCCCAGGAGGGGGCGCTCCTCAGAGCACATGGCTTGAGCTATCAGCTCTTAGCAGCAAAGCCAACCCCAGGGACACTGACCCCAGCTCCCGGGAGGGGGGAGGGGGCACCGAGGTGACCAAAGCCCGCTAGTCCCACGGGAGATGGTGCCCCCTTCTCCTGACAGTGCTGAAGGTCCCCCTGGGTGTGCTCCACACCTCCTCCTCCTCTCTCATTCCCACATCCCCCTTCTCTCTTCTGACCCCAAGGAGCCCCCTCCCAGGAAGCCTGGCCCCTGGTTGGGGTCCCACAGCACCCCCACCCAGCAGTCTGAGCCTTCAGGGGTGTCCATGGGACCACTCCCCTGGTGTGGGCTGAATCAGGACAGCGCGGCCACGGGGGTCTGCAGTGTCCCAGCCACACCAGGGGACAGGATGCCATTTTCTTACAGTCTCTCTGCCAAGTCATGCTCCCTCCTGGCTTGCTCACCTCTTCCAGGAAGCCCTCTTGAATGTCCCTTCAGGCCTCCTTCCTCCAGCCTCTAAGCCCCACATGGTGTTGTCCCCAGGAGCCAGCTCAGTGGTGGGCTCCACTGCCCTGGTGTCCTTCCCTGTCTTAGAGCAGGCCCTCGGGTCTGAAAACCCTGCTCAGTCTCTACTGCAGCCATGCACAGGCACCAGAGGGCTCTGGGTTGGGGGCTCCCGGCTTCCTCTGGAGTCAGCCCGCATGGCCTTCAGGGCAGTCGGTGTGTCCCCACGCCCTGCTCCTGGTGCTCACTGACCAAGGCCTGTGTCAGAAAATTCCGGCCTCAGCGGCGTAACACCTGCTGCACCAGCATCCCATACTGCAGCATCAGTTCGAATCCCGGCTGCTCCTCTTCTGATCTAGCTCCCAGCTGATGCCCTGGGAAAGCAGTGGAGGATGGCCCAAGGATATGGGCCCCTGCACCCACGTGGGAGATCCATTCGGGGAGCAAACCAGAAAGTGGAAGATGTCTCTCTCTTTCTCTGTGTGTGTGTGTGTGTGGTCCTCTGTAATTCTGCCTTTCAAATTAATGAAATAAATCTTTTAAAAAGGGAGAGAGGAAGTTCCAGCCTCCTGTACCCAAGACCGGAGTGGGTGGGGAGCAGTGGGGGACAGGAAGACGACCCCATCTGAGGGGCTGGCAGGTGCCCGAGAACCGCAGCCCGTGGGGACCTCTCGTTCAACACAGCAGCGAGTGAGCAATGTTTATTCAGGGGCAAAGCCCAAGCGGGGGTCTCCTGCCCACCCTGCAAACCGGCCCCTCCACAGTGGCAGAGGAGATGAGCCCACCCTGCTGCCAATGGCATTCATCTCCTGGCCCCTCACAACACAGAGGAGTCAGAGGGAAGAGGCAGCCTGCCTGATGGAGGCAGAGTGTAAGGCACCCTTGCAGGTAGCGCCAGCTGTTACCCGCCCGGCCCGTGCACTCCCCATCGCCGGGGAGAACTGCGAATCGCCCACTTGGTGGAATTCTACAGGGAGACAGGGCCTCCTCCAGGCGGCTGGGCGGCAGCTGGCCTGAGCTGGACCGCACTGTGTTGAGGGTTTGCTTATGCCGGCAGGTGGAAGAGCGACGTCGTGTGAGATCGCCCTGCAGCCAGGAGATCCCGGCTTCCAGGACCACACACTCACAGGGTGCAGCGGCTGGGTGGTCTCCCAGCAGCGGCCCGAGGCTGCAGGATGGGCCCGGCCCGGCCAGGCAGTCTGGACAGTCTTCTGACGCGGCCAGGGCACCGGGAAGGAGGGGGCGAGTCCATAGCGATGGCAGCTGGGCAGCTGTCATGGTGGCCAGGCACCTACTGACCACACTGGGGAGGCAGGGCCTTGGTGACAGATGGCCAACAGGCCACGGACAGCGGGGCACGGGCGGGAGGGGCAGGCTGAGACCTGGGTTCGGGCAGAGAAGCCCCTGGTCCCTCACCCTGCAACAGGTTGGCCATGAGCACAGGAGCAAGGGCAGCCATCAGACACCACCAAGCCGGGGAGGGGCCTGGGTGGAGCACGGCCAGCTCGGGGAGGGGAGCCTGGGAGGCCCGGAGAGGGCTGGCAGGGGGCGGGGCGGGGGTGTGGGCCGGCTCCCTCCCACGCAGATGAGCACAGCAGTTGCCAAGGCAGGCGCGCGGCGGGACCAGCAGGGAGGCAGGAGCGGCGGTGCCTTGTTCCTTCTGCCCGAAGCTCACGGGGCCTCATTGGAGCCCATGCCATTGCCTTTGTTGACGTAGAAGGGCCGGTAGTGAGACTGTGGGGGGAACAGGCGTGGTTAGGGAGGTGGATGAAAGCCACACCCACTGGCCAGCCCCACCCACCCACCCTCAGCTCACGCAGGGGCAGCGGTGGTGCAAAGCCCAACACTTCCAGGGGCAGGACACACGCCTACCCCGTGATCAGGGATGGCTCCTGACATTATCAGAATCCCCAGTTTCAAATCCCAATTAGAGTCATCCCTGCCGACCGGCTGGTGAGTCTGAACTTCAGCCCAGTTTTGGATGAGCCAAACCCTAAGTCAGTGAGGCAGGAAGGCCATCCCATCACGACCACGGCTCCCGCTACATGGCACCTCTGCACTACGGCAGCTCATGGCGGCCTGCCCAGTGCTCTCCAGGCATGCAGGTGGACTCATTTAATGGTTAGGACCATCCAATTCAATGGGTGACTATTATATCGACTTTATAGTTGAGCAGACCAAGGCACAGAGAGGCTGGGCAACTTGCCCAAAGTCACTCAGCGAGGGAATGGAGGGGCTGCCCAGTGTGCAGGTAGACGCACCCACACACGTGCACACATGCACACATACACGTGCACACACACACAGGCACACCCCGAGTCTTGGTGTCACTTCATGCAGCACCAGGGTACCAGTGCCACCTGCTGCCTGCCTAATTCTCCTGACACAGGGCTGCAGAGAGGGCTAAGAGCCCCCTCCTGGCACAGAGCTGCACCCCCCCCCAGCCCCTCCGCCCACTGTGAGCATCCAGGGAGCGTCCCCCGGGACACGGCCCAGCGGTAGCTCCCCCAGCCTTCTCGTCTCACAGCAGTCTCACAAAATCAGCCTCCCCACCCCCAGCCACTGCAGGCAGGAGGGGAGAGCACATTTTAGCTGCTCCTTGCCCATGCGAGCACTGCTGGCCCCTAGAAGGTCTTGGAAAAGGATCTGTCTCGGGCTGAGCCCACCTCCCACCTTGTGCCTCAATGATCTGAGACAGGGGACCCCACTGCCCCTCCCGGCCCCCACAGCCCCCTGCTCAGCTCCTGCCCTGGGCCCTGTCTGCCTATGCGGGACTCAGGAGGGGCTCAGAGCCCTTAGCCCAGACCTCTGTCAACCCCCCCCCCACACACACACACACTAAACACAGGAAGAAACTGAGGCCCACGCAGGGAGGGCAAAGACATAAACCAAGTCACCCAGGTGCACCGTGGCAGGTCCCCAGGGGTCAGCCTGGGCCTCAAGCCCACATGGCAAGGTGAGTAGACCCGGATGTGGCTGGAGCCCTTCTTTTAGGAATTCCAGGGCAGGGTGGAGGGGTTAGGATGGACTGAGTACAGGTAGACGGCTGTGCGTGTGGAGAGCCGGGAGAGGGGGATGGGCAGGAGCCTGGTCCATGGTGCCCCCTCCCCCAGCCCCTCCCCGGCTCAGAGTCCCAGCACATGAGAGTTAGAGGACCATGGAATCAGCCATTCATGATGCATGTCACAGAAGGGGAAACTGAGGCACGAAGGAGCCGTGACTGGCACAAGGTAACATAGCAGGTTGGTGAGGGCTGGGCCTTCTCCCAGCATGGGGTGCTGGCTGGACACCACAGCCCCAGCCCCTGAGGGGTCTCAGGGCAGCAATGAGCCCTCTTGCAGGGACGCAGACCCGCGTGAGGAGAGGGAGGGGTGGGACTGAGTCGAGGAACTGAAGGTTCCTTTCTCTCCCCGTATCTGCCTTTTGCAGTCCTGCTGTTGCAATGCCCTTGGGCCCAGCTCCAAATTACACACACCGTCACTTAGCTCCCATGGCCAGCGAATTAAAGATCCTCTCCAATTACACCAGCCCCGCTGCTCTTTACGGCCAAGAGCAAATCGCCTCCCCATGTGCTGACCTCTGCATGCAAAGACAGCAGGAGCCAGGGCTCCAGCCGCAAGGCCAGGACCCTCCCACCAGGGCCCAGGCCGTCCCCTCCTGCAGGAGAGAAGCATTTCAGGAGATGGGGCGCATGTATGAACCACAGTCCCTGACCACGGGGTCTCGGGCAAAGCACAGGGGATCACCTCGTCTCAGCACCCACATTCTAAGGATACAGAGTCCCAGAACTGGTCTGGACAGGATCCGGTAGCCAGCAGGGGGCCTAGCCCCAAGCTACACTCACCCACCACGCTGCTCTTCTGAGGCCTTCAAGCCATTAAATAAGGAACCCTAAAGATCCCTTCCGGACTTCCCAGCCTCCCCCGCCCCCCAAGGCTACCCCTCCGCTGCCTCTCAGCTGTCAGACTGCAGCACTGCCCCCCATGGTGCCTGTACCCCGGACTGAGCCACCTACTGTCCCAGAGCTGGTGGAGACCACACACCAAGCACAAGCCAAACCAAAAGCCAGGGCTGCCCATGTTACAGATTGGAATGTTGAGATCCAGTGTGTACTCAGCCAGGCCCTCTGCCATCAGCCCTGGGACTCTGCCACCCTCTGTGTGTGCTGGTGTTCAGGCCGCTGCTGCCCCCTCCTCGGCCACATAGCCCATAGGGGTCATCCTGCTCCCACAAGCCCTGGAGACACGAAGCCCAGTTGCCCCGGGGATGGCCCCTCTGGGGCTGGGGTCTCTGGACATGCCGTGCCCTGGCGGCTCCTCTGGTGGCGTCTTACTTACCAGCAGGGTCTGCTTGCCAGATCTCCAAGTCTGGGGCTGGGCCTTGGGGACTTGACTGCGTACGAGCGAGGGATAGCCTGGAAGACAAGAGGCTCCCGTCAGAGGGGGCATGGGCTGGTGGTCAGGGGCCCCAGGGCTCCAGCTATGCAGCCGCCTTCTCCAAAGGGACCCCAAGCGTCCCCCCAGCCCATGACCCAGTGCAGCCACCTGGAGAGGCGGGCAGCGGAAACCCCCGGGGAGAGGCTGATAGAGGGAGAAGGCAGCAAGGCGGACGGCAGGAGGAGGAGCCGGCCAGGTGCATGGCGCCAGACAGAAGGGGAGCGCCACCCCCAAAGCCAACGCCCTGCCCCCCACAGGAGACTTGCACCCACCCGGAGACCTGCACAGCTGCTTTACAAGCTCCCCCTGCCAGGATCCCAGTGCTGGGTGCACAGTGCTTCCTGCTGACCGAGCACTGTGCTGGGGGTTTTGCTACTCGGGTAGCTGCTCCTGCCCCCTCATCTCTGTGGGCTCAGGAGTTTGCCCGAGATGCAGAGCTTGTAAGCAGCAATCAGCATTCAGAATCAGGTTTTACTGGATGCTGTAGATTCCTGCTCCTTCTACCCAGCTCTGCTATCTCTCCCACTCTCCCGGCAGGAGAAAGAGGCCCAGAGAGAGGCAAGGATGGGCCAGGGCAGCTGCAGCCCTGGTTAGGAGAGCGGTGCTCTCTGGGAATGGCCGGAAGATGCCGGCCCAGGCTGGGGCGGCCCAGCCCCTTCTCCTCCGTGCGGGCACATCTGTGAGGAGCTCTGGCGTGCAGACCAGAGTCCGCCATCAGCCGGCAGGGACAGGCCGAGGTGCCTGGGAAGACACAGGCAGGGACCTGGGCATTGAGCAACTCAAGAGTTAAACATGGGCTGTCCTGGGCAGGCCGCTTGTCCTGTGAGGCTATGTCCTGCCACTGGGGAGCCCCGTCCTGCCCTCCTGCAAGCCAAGGTGAGCAGGCCCAGAGACCACCTGCCGCCGTGCCAGGCTGCCAGCCTGGCCGGCCCTTCCCAGGTTGGTACTGAGAAAGGAGGCAGACGGGAACCTGGGGCTCCCCCTCATCTCAGTGCAAGGGCATCCCTGGAAAGAGGCTTGCAGGGGTCCTGAGTGGAGCCTGAGAGAGCAGAATACAGACCCCAGCTCTCAGGTCCAGAGCTAAAACCCTGTGCCAGCCATGAGAGTGGGGAGGGCGGGTGCGGTGGGGAGGGTGGCCCAGCCATGTGCAGCAGGCAGAAGTGCAGACAGAGGGAGCTGGGTGTGGCGGGTGGAGGTGTGCGTCCCTCTTCCAGGGAGCTCTGAAGAGGGCCACCAGGACACCTAGGAGTGGCAGAGAGCTTCCCCACGCCAGATGTGCACCTGCCCCGCTGTGGGAGAGCAAAAGGGATGGACGGAGAGGGGGCAGGTACCGGGATCGTTCTTAAACAGCCCACTGCCATCCAGTGGTTTGGAAAGCTGTGCAGTGGCCTGTCTCAGGGTGGTGAACTGATAGGGGCTTTTCCCAGTGCCTGCTGGGAGAGAGAGAGGCATTAGCTGCACGGCTGGCCCAGGAGGGGCCGGGGGGACCCTCCCCTCACTCTGGGGCACTGTCGCTCTCCATTCTGCAGCCTTGGCTCTGCCCCTGGAGCTGGCCCGGCAGCCCTCAGTACATGCAGGGGGCGGGTGGGGTCTGTCCTCACAGGCAAGGGGCTCTCCTTGCACCCAGGCCAGCCCCTCCCCAGAACCCCCTACTCAGGGGCTTTGCCAGTCAGCCTGGTGAGCTCAAGGTGAGAATGGGTGCTCCTGGCTTTTTCTCCAAGGCCAAGTGCATCTGAGAAAAGACTCTCCTTAGACAGGGGCACCTGCACAGATACTGGTGACCTGGATGCCTCAGATCCCACCTGAGTGTGGCCGTGTTCCCTGCCTGGTGCCTCCCTAGGCCCAGGCTTTCCCAGAGAGCAGGGGGAGGGCACACCTGCTGAAAGCCACACCAGCCAGGGCACATCCAGAGCTGCCGAGGCTCAGCTCGGGGCTGGAACCCTCCCCCACCCTGTTTGCTTCTTCACCTTCCTGGTGGCACCAAGCTCCTGCCTAGCCTGGGATCCCAGCACGGGAGGCACAGCTAAGGGAAGAAGCCACCTTAGGGGGCACTGCTGGGGCTGGGGCTGGGAGCGGCTGTCTGCCCCTTTCCCTTCCCTCCCCACCCCCCACCCAGCTTGCCGATCCTCACCTCCAGCCAGACACCTTGAGTGCAGAAAGGGAGCCAGGGTTCCTCTCCCCAAGGCCCACCAAGGCTATCCCCTAGGGCCTCCAGGGGGAGACAGGAGAGCCCTGGGCCTCACTGTAGGCTGCAGTCAGAGCCAAGCCAGCCCCTCAAGATGACCCCAGCTCCAGAGTTCTAGGGAGCACAGTAGAGCAGGTGGGATCCGGGCAGTTAGAGGGAAAGAGGACTGGGCATGGGAGGCCCTCAAGGTCATCTGGCCCCGCCTTCCCCGAAGGAGGGCAGGGCTTTGGCAGGATGTTGAAGGGCACTGTGTGGCCACCAGGCTGGGGAAACACAGTGGAAGAAATCATGCAGGGGCCAGCGCTGTGGCTTAGCGGGTAAAGCTGCCACCTGTAGTGCATCCCATATGGGCACCGGTTTGAGTCCCGGCTGCTCCTCTTCTGATCCAGCTCTCCGCTATGGCCTGGGAAAGCAATAGAAGATGGCCCAAGTCCTTGGGGCCTTGCACCTAAGTGGGAGACCCGGAGGAAGCTCCTGGCTGCTGACTTTAGTCTCTCCCAGCTCTAGCCATTGTGGCCATTTGAGGAGTGAAACAGTAGATGGAAGATCTCTCTCTCTCTCTCTTTCTCTCTCTCTCTCTGCCTCTTCCATTCCCTCTCTGTAACTCTGACTTATAAATAAATAAAGCTTTTTTTTAAAATCAGATAGAAACCCTGTAGTAGAAGGAATGGGGGTGGGAGCTGAGAGTCTGGTGGCCCCCGCCTGACCACTGAGCCCTGGTGGGGTAGCACATCACAGTGTGAGATGGAATGGCCCCGGGGGGCACAGACGGGGCCCAGCTGCCCGCCCCCGCCCTCCTTTATGGCAGAGATCGTGGCTCCCGGGCCGGGACTGGCTCCTCTCCACGGTGACGGAGCGCAGAGCAGGTGGACAGCGTGGTAGCGGTGGCAGCAGAGCGAAAGCCGGAGGCAGCGGGGCTCACCTTTCAGGGAGAAAGAGGAGCTGCCCTGGACTGCGGGCAGGTCGTCGGAGCTCTGGACCGAGGACGAGTACTCCCAGACCCGGGAGGTGTAGTTACCTGAGGGAAGGAAAGGGCATCAGGGGTGGGCAGCCAGGCGTGGACGAGGGAGGGTGGCCGCTTCAGTGGCTGTCTCAGCCAGCAGGGCCCTGAGCCCGTTATGCCTGCTGGTGCCTTCCTGCTATCATAGTTCTCTTCTAAACACAAAGTGTGGCCGTGTCCTGGTCCCACCTAAAGGCCACTGTCCTCAGAATAGGGGTAGGGGCTGGTGCTGTGGCATAGTGGGTAAAGCCACCATCTGCAGTGCCGGCATCCCATATGGACGCCAGTTCGAGTCCTGGCTGCTCCACTTCTTTCACTTCTTTTTTTTTTTAAGATTTATTTTATTTGTTTGAAAGACAGAGTTACAGAGAGAGGTAGAGCCAGAGAGAGAGGTCTTCCATCCACTGGTTCACTCTCCAGAGAGCTGGATCAGAAGAGGAGCAGCCAGGACTAGAACCAGCAACCATATGGGATGCTGGCACTTCAGGCCAGGGCATTAACCCACTGTGCCACAGTGCCAGCCCCTGCTCCACTTCTGATCCGACTCTCTGCTATGGCCTGGGAAAGCAGTAGAAGATGGCCCAAGTGCTTGGGCCCCTGCACCCACGTAGGAGACCCGGAAGAAGCTCCTGGCTCCTGGCTTCAGATCGGCGCAGCTCTGGCCGTTGCAGCCAACTGGGGAATGAACCAGTAGACAGGAAACCTCTCTCTCTGTGTGTCTCTCCTCTCTCTGTGTAACCCTGACTTTCAAATAAAACAAATAAATCTTTTTTAAAAAAAATAATAGGTACAAAACCCTAAGGCATCCCTGACCTCAACACCTGCCCATCAGCACCCCCAAATAGGTTAGCTGGCAGGTGCTCACACACAGGTCCTCTTGTCCCAGGCCAAGGCCTCTGCCACCTGTTCCTGACCCTTTGTGAATTCACACGGTGGGTCTTCCCTTAACGGCAGCACCCCCCATCACCCTGCACCCCCTCTCCCTGGGCTGCCATTACATATTCAGTTGTCTGTCCCTGCCACGGGCCCGTCTGGCCCAGCTTCTCACCCAGGGGCCGGCTTAGAGCCTGGCTCATAGAAGCTTTCGTTGTGTGTGTGACGGATAAATGCAAGCATCCCGAAGCTTGGGGGCGGGTGCAGAAGCCAAAGCTCCAAAAATCTGGTCTGCCACATGAAAATATGTCCATGGAGTCTCAAGGAGATGGAGGCAATGGTGAAGGGGGGTGGGACAGCAGGAGCACCAAAGGGCGTTGGGGGTGGGGGGATCAGAGACCCCCATCCCACCCCAGGAAGAGCCCTTCTCCGACCCCCAGCAGGCTAGAGTCAAGTTCACTCCACAGCAGGCAGCATCTGCCAGTCCCACAGCTGCCTACGGGGAGGACAGAGTGACCTGCAGGCCCCCTCCCACAGGGTCCCAGGTCCTACTGCAAGGCCCTCCATAAGCAGATCCACTCAAGACCCCCGAGGCTGGAGTCCTGCCCTTTCACTCCCTCCTCCTTCCTCTCTCTCTCTCTCTCTCCCTCTCTCTCTCTCTTCCCCACCCCCCCCCATCATTGCCTGAGCCCCGCTCCTGGGAGCGCTGGGGCTGTGGCTGTGAGCAGACAGACCCAGGGCCCACCTAGCACAAGGCCTTGCCCTGCACACAGTGGGCAAAGGGTGGCCCTGGGGAAGCCATGTCCCCACTCCCATCTCACTTCTTCAGGGTCCCAGGGTGTCACCCGCCCATCTCACATGGCAACAACGCCACCTGGGTTCCAGGGACACCACCCTTCCCTGTCGTGCCCTCTGTCCCAAGCACGGCTCACCCATTTCATTTCAGCCACTGAAGGCAGAAGTTAACCCAGCAGTGGTCCTCTGCGGGTCCCCGCACCCTGATCCTTGCTGGGGAAGGGGTGGCCACTCACCCCCACACTCCCCCGACCCATCCCTCAGGGATAAGGAGCAGAACAGGGAAACAGTATGGAGATTCCCAAGAAAACAAAAAATGGGCCTGCCCTACAACCCGGCCATCCCACTCCTGGGGATATGTCCAAGGGAAGTAGAATCAGCATATGAGAGAGGCACCGGCACACCCATGTTACTGCACAATGCAAAGATACAGAATCAACCTAGACAGCCAGCAGCTGACGATTAAATGAAGAAAATGGAAAGTGTGTGTGTGTGTGTGTGTGTGTGTGTGATGGAATATTACTCAGCCATGAACAAGAATGAAATCCTGACATTTTAACAGTCGATGGACCCGGAGGTCATTATGTTAAGTGAAATAACCCAGAGTATAAGACTTGTGTGGGTGTGGCATTGTTCAGTACACAGTTATAAATGTTGCTCCACTGAACCCATAGGGTGATCATCACTTTGAGATGCTAGTTTCCTGGTTTTCAAGACAAATAGCATACATGTGTAGGTACCTAATGGCTACTTAAGAAGTGAATGTGGCGAAATGTTAAAAATTGTTAAATCTTAAAACTAAAAAAATTATTTAAAAAGAAGCACACATGGATCGGGGGTTTCTGGTGATGCCAAGGCTCCCGGCTGGTCTTCCTCCAGCCTAAGGAATGATGTCACAACAGACACACGCACACGCACACCCGTGCATACGCACATGCACACGCACGCACACACATGCACACTTTAGGCTCAGCAGGACCCCTCCCCACTCCGGCTCCTCACATTCATTGCACACTGGGGGTTCAGCGCCCTGCCCCATGGACCCCCCACCACGCCCACCACCCCGAGCCTCTTGTTGGCCTTGCGCAGCCTTGCGCTGAGCGCCCCGCTACCTTTGGTGCCGTACAGATTGCTGAAATTCTTCTGGTTGGTCTCCTTGGAGAGGCGGCTCGGAGACCCCGGCTGGTAGGAAGTGCGGGCCCCACCTGCAGGCGGATGGGGGAGGGCAGTCACCGCAGGCACGTGGGTCTTGCTCAGTGCAGGGACCCACGGCCTCCGCGTGAGGGACTCCAGACGGTCCCCAGCTGCGATCACAGGACTCGGAGTCCTGCCCAGAGGCTACCGCCCTTCATCCCAATTGGGATGCTGGGAGCAGGCACGGCTCTGCGGACAACCCTGCCGAGAGCTCGGGGCCCGGCTGCGGGGTCCTGAACAGATGGAGACCATGGCAGCCGGCCCCTGTGCAAGTGGGACCCCAGAAACTGGGCAGTGGGGAGCTGGGGAGGAAGGAGAGGCCACGGCGAGGCGGGCACAGAGGCCTTGGCCTTGACCGAGTGTGGTGGAGCCGCCTGGATGCTGCGTGATGAGCCGGCAGCGAGCATCTCCCGGGTGCCGGGGCAGGGCTGAGGCTGAGGCTGAGCCCAGGGGCCAGGGCTGCCCTGCGCAAGAGCCCGCTGTGGGGCTCTCAACAGCCTTGTGAGGAAGGCAGAGCGGGCCTGATGCACTTGTCTAGGGCCTTCTGCAGGCTGTCTCCTCCCACCACCACCTAACCCTCAGACCGCATGGCTCCCCTGAACCCAGCGCTCCACCCAGCCCCTGCTGCCCCTTCCTCCAACCCTGCATGCCTGCGGCTCCTCTCCCCAGCATGCTGTGCCCACCACAGCCATGCCTTGTGCACAGGGCACATAGCCCCTCCTCCAGCAAACCTGCACACAACCTCTCTCCTGGCGAGGGCCAGAGCCACTGCCCCGCCAGGCCCAGACTCGGGGCCTGGGAGCCTTCGGTGGCCTCGCTCCCCTCATCTCCTTGATGAATCGCATTGGCCCTGCCTTTGCCCCTTCCCTGAGCCAGGGAGCCCCAGAGGCAGACGTCCCCGCCCATCCCAGCCCCTCCTGTCCCAGAACAGGGTTCTGCCCACACAACCTGGGCTTAGATTCTGGGGGAACCGGTTCCTTCCACCTGCAAATGTCACAGGGCAGCAGAGCGGGGAGGGCTGACAGTCTCGGAGCCCAAGAGGGAAACTGAGCCAGAAGGGGCAGCAACCAGCTGGCCCCAGGTCACCTGGGCTCCAGACTCCCGGGATGTCACCTGGACATGGGTAGTGCTTGTCCCTCCACCCTGTCCTTGCGACCTACAGGGAGGAAGCAGGAGGCAGCCAGGGCCGCATTAGGGCTGGTCCAGAGAGCAGGGCCGAGCAGGGCTGGGCACAGCCGCTCAGTGTCTCCTAGAACCCGTCCAAAGGCCTGGGCAGGGAAGGGGTGGGACTAGCGGCTGGGCCCACACCAGGAATGCCGGGGGAGGGGAGCCGAGGCCTCCAGCAGCCGCCCTGGGCCTCCAGAGAGGCCAGGTGTTGTTTTCAGGTTGGGTGGGGCAGTAGAGGTTCTTCTCCGTTGAGCTCACCTGGCAAATCCCCCACGCCGCTCCCTTGCGTGAGTGCCTGACGTGGGAATTACAGCCTGGAGCCCCGAGGCGTCCCCTCCCCACCCGTGCTGCCTCCCCGCGTCTCCTTCCTCCTGTTCCCCCACAGCCCTACTCCCCTCCTGGCCCCAGCACACGCACACACCCCTCCGTCCCGGCACACCCGCCCTCTGTAACAGACACGGCTGCGGTTTGTGGCCGGTGCCCAAGAGCGGCCAGGCTGCCCCAGGGCAGGGACAGGCAGGCCCTGGTCTGGGCTGCACCAGGCACTGGGCCACAAGGTTGCGAGGACCCTAGGACAGGAGCCACCTCTTCCCGCCCTCTGAGGCACGGATGGGTCTGGAAGAGGCGCCCAGCCACAGGGCTCGAGGCCTGCACACAGCTCAGCAGACACCAACAGAGCTTGGACCTGGTGTAGCCCAGCCTGTGAGACCCCTCCGGAAGGAAGGAGGAGCAAGGGCATGGGCTGGACGGTGGCCGCGGAGGGACTGTCTGTGTCAGACAGTCTGTGTCCATTTTCACCTCCTGTGCTTTTGGCCTAGCTCCAAGGAGGAATGGGGTAGTGGGTTATTTGTCATCTAAACAGGACACTTGTCACCATAACCACACAGGGACAGCAGGCAGAGGCCGGGACTTGGCCAGACCCCTGGAAGTGCAGCCACACACACCCCCCCCCGAGAAGGAGGTCGGCCGAGGGTTGCCGCACGGACTTGGGGGCCCCTGGGGAGCAGGAGGGGCTGCAGTGTGGCACGAGGGGCTCCTCTTACCCTTGGGCGTGAGGTACATGGAGTACCTCTTCATGGTGTCAGGCGTACTCCACTCGCTCGTGTAGCTGTTTGTGTAGTTGTTCATGTAACGATGGTCCCCGCCTGGGAAGGAGAGAGGCTGGCTCAGCACGGGGGCAGGGGGGGAGGACGAGCTGGCCCCGGGGACATCCTGGGGCTCGGCTGGGTCAGCCCCCAGCCCCCTCTGCACCCCTAGGGGAACCCACGGTCTGTGACCCCGGTGACTGTGCCGCTCTGCCAGGCATCCACTCTCCTCTTGAACTCCGGTGGGGGCAGGGGTAGGGTCTGCACTGAGCCAGCTGCTGGCCATTTCTGTTTCTTATTTCATCTGTGCATCCACTCCGGGCAGGTATGAACATCTCTGCGTGAGGCTCAGGGGGCGAGGGAAGCAGCTTGCCCAGTGTCACGTGCTAACCACCCCAACCCTGCTTCCTGGCTCAGTCCCAGCATCCAGACAGCTGAGTGAAGGCTTCAAGGGGTCACCCACCTGCCGATCCCCAAACCAGGGCAAACCTGCGTCTCGACGTTCGACTCTCCCCCTCCACTCTCCACTCACTACTTCCCCATCTACTTTCTCCACGCTGCCCTCTCTTCTGTGTGAGAGGAGGAAGGAGCAGCTCAGCCCTCGGCCTCCATTCCCACCTCCTGGGCTCACAGCGGGCACTCCCACAAAACACAGGCCCCCCTAGATGCTGGCCCAGCCCCCTGCCCTACTGAGCCCCGGATGAAGGTGGCCTGGTTCTTCTTAGCCTCTGGGCCAGTGAGGGTGGGACTGAGTCTGTGGGTTGGTGGGCAGGCAGGCATCAGGGGAGTGGGTGCCCACGCCCAGATGTGAGTCACAGGCCACCTTTCCCCTGCCTCCTACAGCTAGCACCCTCCCAACAACAGTGCAGCAGTCACAGGGAAAAAAAAAAAAAAAAAAAACACGGAGCCAGAAGAGCCTCCCCAGCCACCCCAGGCGCAGGTGCAGGGCCACTGAGTCAGCAGCACCTATCCCTGCCCCTGGCTCCTGTCTCTTTGCACATCTCCCACAGGACGCAAGACCGCACCTGCACAGAGGTCATGGCCAGCACCGTGGGGACCTGGAAATGGGACAGGCAGCAGCTGGGGAGCTGGAGAATTCCTGCCCTAGCCGGATTCCGCCTGCTAGGTCTGCATCTTCCCAGGTCTGGCCAGACCACAGCTACAGGGCTCCCCCGCCGGGTCTGCGCCCCAGGACCTGTGATCATCGCACCCCTAAGTGCCCCTGGGGGGGCAGTGCCACCAGCCACAGCACAGCAGCTTCCCGGCTGAGAAGGCACGGACGACTGCAGAGCAGAGGGTGAGCCCGCTGCTGCCCGCTGTCTAGCTGCCCACCCCCAGAAAAGATGCAAAGATACTTCTCCCAGCCTCAGCCTTCTCATCTGTAAAATGCGATGCACCCCGCAGGGAAAATAAGGCCGTGTAAGTGAAGAGCTTAGCACGGCGCCCAGCATGCAAGGAGCAGTCCATCACTGTCAGCCTGTCACTGTCACCATTAAGATCATCGCTATTGTCATTAGGAGGAGGATTCCAGCATCTGAGTGCTATCGGGAGCCAAATGATTGTCTTGCCGAAATGGCTTCTGTGTCCCCAGGTGTGATGGAATGTGCCCTTCATTTCAAGGGACGCTGTGTGATAGCACCATCACTCAGATACAGGAGTGCTTCAGAAAGTCCCTGGGGAAATGGGATGAAAAGACCAGGAGCAGGGGCTGGCATCGTGGCATAGTGGGTGAAGCCACCGCCTTCGACACTGGCATCCCCTATGGGCAGCGATTCGGGTTCCGGCTGCTCCACTTCCAATTTAGCTCCCTGCTGATGGCCTGGGAAAGCACTGGAGGATGGCCCAAGTGCTTTGGCCCCTGCACTCACATGGGAAACCCAGAAGTAATTTCTGCTTTTCAAACAAATAAATCTTTGAAAAAAAAAATAAAAGACCAGGAGCCTTTTCCATGGGCCTTTTGAAGACCCTTCTTTCTGCACATCTCCACCCGCCTCTTGTCCCCAATCCCTGGAGACCAGACGGGCGTCATTCGCTTTGGGGTGCCCATGGCTTAGAAGTCATTACCTGGGCTGCCCTGTCAGACCCTGTGCTGGGCCAGGGCCACAGGGTGGAGGCCCTCCAGGGACAGGGCAGAAAAAGACTTTATGGTTACTTTCTCAGGTTCAGAGGCTTTCTGTGGGCTAACACAGCTGGCCTCTGCGGGAACTGCATGACTAGGAGAGAAGCTGACCTAAAGGGAGCTGCTGAGCCACAGACATGCTGCGTCCCACCGTCCCCAGCCCAGTCCAGCCTCTGAATGCAACACGGCTCAGCACGGTCATAGGGACAGGCAAGCTCTTCCTGCGAGGTCATGGCGAGTGGACTCCGGCTGAGACAAGTGGCAGCGTCCCCTAATCAGACATGGATTTGAATCCTGCCCCTCCCTGAGTGTGAGGGACGATGCCCAGGGAGAAGGCGTTTGCACAGCCAGCGCCCTGCGTGCTCTCCGCTGCAGAGGCCCCTGGAAGCAGCGGCATAACCATGGCAAAAACTCAGTGTACAGCTGGGGCCCCTGAATCCTCGTCCAAACACCCTGGGGCGGAGTGCTGTCCAGTGAGGGGACTTGCAGGCACCGGGAAATGACCTTGGCCTTGGGGCCCGTCCGCAGAGGGGACCCACCGTTCTCCATGTGGTTCCTCTCGATGAAGTTACGGCTCAGGTCCGCCTTGCACATCTTCTCGACGTGGCGCATGCACACATTGAGCAGGTCGTCCTTGAAGTTGCCGAGTGACTGTCCCAGGCCCTCCCCCTCCAGCAGGACGTGGTAGGTGGGCAGGGGCGGGGGCAGAGAATAATTGCTCATCAAGGCGCCAAATTCCTAGCGAGAAAGGGAAGAAGCCATTAACTTCCCGGCTCTTGGTGAGCTCTGTAAGAGAGACTTGGTGCTGAGAGCCGGAGGGGCTGGGTTCCAGACTGGCTCTGCTCTCTGCCAGGCCCCTGGTCCCTCCCTGATGGCACTAGCATTCTAGAATGTGACTCCGTGGTCCCCACTTCCACACTGGGTGCGGCATGCCTGCCTCCGAGGACTTGCTGAGAGTGACGCAAGTGGGGAGAGCCTTAAGAAATACAAAGAGCTACTAGAATGTTCCAGCTCAGCCACGGGTGTGCTCTGCTCTGCATGCCAGGCTCGGTCCTGCCTCTACACCTCTGAACCTCTCACTTCCTTCCCCCTCACTGGAGAATCCCCCCTCCTTCTCAAATCCTAAATGGCCTTCGAGACCCAATCCAAACTCCACCTCCTCCACAAAGCCACCTGCTTGCCTTTCTCTGAGCTTCCCGGGCACTTATCGCCCGAGCCATATGCTTTATCATTTAATTACACCCCTTCCCATATTGTTCTTTAATTGTCCAGGTCTTATCTTCGCAGCGGAATTGCAGCTGCTTAGGGCAGAAACCATGTCTTACACTCTCTATTCACACTGCACCTAATGGAATACTGGACACCCAGGAGTAGCCAATACATCTTAGCCGGTGGAAGGATGGGTGGATGAATAGACAAACAGGCCAGATCAGAGATAACAGGCACCACTCAAACACGGCTCTCCCCGTAATCAAAGCAGGTATTGCTAATCGATCACAGAACTCTTTCCTACTGAGCCTGGAACACTTACTACATATCAATTGAGATTGGTACAGGTGACATTTGTATGCCATCTTCAGAGTGGCTAGGAGACTGGGTTGGATGGAACATGTGAAATGGACCATTAGAATGGAGCTCGGATGGATGGATGGATGGATGCGTGGATGGGTGGATGATGGGTCAGGGTTGGAGAAAGGGACAGACGGGAGTGCAGAGGGCCGAGTGGTGGGGAAGGCGCTGTCACCTGCAGAAACAGCACTGAGTCGCTGATGCTGTGCAGCTGCTCCCGGATCTGCTTGTCCTCGTGCAGCACTTTGGCCCTCTCGTCGAGCGCGTCCACGATCACTTTCACTTGGTCTACAGCGTCCTGCTCCCGCTGCTCCAGGGCGGCCCTCACTTCCTCCTTCTGCTTCTCCAGGTCCCGCACCAGCTCCCGGAAGTTCTGCTCCAGGATGGCCTTCTCGTTGGTGGTAAAGCTCTGGGTCCACAGACAGGGGAGGGGGAAGAGGGCTTCAGTCGGGAGGAAAAACTCCCCAGTGGTGCACCTCACTCGACTCCCAGCGTGGGATCTGGCCCCCATAGCCGGAGATGACCAGGAAATTCTACAGTCTCCCTTCCTTATCCCTGGGGGTTACTTCTCCCGGTGGGCGGACGCAAGCCATCATGCTATACTTGAGTGACTTCCGGATGGCCCAGACGTGAGTCAGGGAGTCCTCACCGGAACCCCAACAGAACTAAAAACCGTTCAGAAAGTGAGCCGACTGGCTGCCCATGGGGCCAGGGCCGAGTGGATGGATGGTCTCAGGGTGTGGTCTGTAAGCTCTCAAGCCGTGGCAGACGCACATAGCCACCCTGGCACAGGGAGAGGAGACAGGGCCTGCGCCTGGGAGCTGGGCAGTCGGGTGGGCAGAGCAGACAATGGATGGCACAGTGGAAGATGCGGATGCTGTAAAATGAGTTCTCAGGTGGCAGGGGCGATCCCACCTGTGCCAGAGGGATACAGAGAAGAATGGATGGGAAAAGCCAGTGTGGGATGCCGGGGCCCAGGCCTGCAGGGCCGGCGGGCTGGGGGCGCTCACCTTGATGCGGTCTTTCTCCTTCTGCCACTTCTCAGCTTCATCCTCGATCTCAATGATCTTCAGTTGCAGCTGCTCCTTCTGCAGCGACAGCTCCGTCTGCAGGGCAACAGCCAGGGGCGGGGACGTCAGGAGAGGGGCGCTCAGGCAGGCTGCAGCGCCCACCCACTCAGCCTTCACTTGGCAGCTGTTCACCGGGGCCTTGGACACGGCAGGCAGGGTGCCAGTAACCAAGGATCCAGCCACTGGTCAAACGCCATCTCGATGTGTTCTCGGGCCCCTGGGGCGGGACCTCCTAGCCTTGACCTTACGAGGGCTCCCTGGCCCCTCCACCCAACGTGAGCAGGAGAGAAGCTCATGGATGGAGTTCTTGCTCCTTTCCATAATGGACCCGGGCCATTGGAGAGACAGAGAAAGGAGACCCAGCCCAGTCCAGTCTAGCCCAGGGAGTGTCTCGTGGCAATAACAGTGTGCAACATGTCTGTCGCATGACGTGGGGCCCGTGTTGCAAGCAGGAGCTGAGTTGCCGGCGGCATGGACTCCGTCTGGGCAGGCACAGCCATAAACTTGTTTATGGGAAAGGGAGCATGTTCTGCAGTCTGGGTAGACAGGGACTTGCACCCAGGGTCTCTGGGGAAGGAGAAGCTCTGGGAGCCCTGGGCTGTTGGTGGGCTGACAAGGGGGTCAGTCGGGAGTGTGTTGGGATATTGGGCCTCCTGGCCAACCTTGCCTTCCATGCTGGCCCAGGCTCTTCTCTGAAAAGCAGCTACAATGGCGGCAAAAGGGGCCATGGGAAGTTAAACCCGGTGTCATTTGGCCAGGCTACGATGCATCTCTTCTGTTCTGCTGGGCTCCTCTCCAAGGCTCTCAAAGCCCCCTCAGCATGAAGACAGGTGGGAGAGCCCCACTTGACAGTCTTGGCACCGGGACTGGCATACTCTGCCCACCCCCGCTGGGCTGTAAACGCAGAGTTCCACCCCTTCCTCCATCCGTCCCCTTGGGGCACCCTCAAGGACAGTCAAGGTGAGGGAGCCACAGGCCACTAGGAATGTGAGCGCCATGGAGAGACGCGTGAGCAGCAGGGCAGAGAGCTCCCCACTCAGCTCCTTGTGCGCATCCTGCCAGCCCAGGGGGCGCTGGGGCTCCTGCCACAGGCACCCAGGGAAACGAGCCAATGGTAGGGAGCGTTTGCCTGGGTTCCTTGGACACAGTGTTCCAAGGATGGGGAAGGAAGAGGGCAGGAGCCACAGAGCTCCCCAGACACAGCCCCGAGTGCCCAGCCCGCCCACCTCCTCACACTCTGGTCAGGCTGCGAGACTCCAGGTTCTCCCTGCCCCGCCTGCGGTGAGCTGGAGAGCCCACGGCATGGGAAATGCCGTCACCGGGGAGGAGACAGAGCAGAGAACAAGGAGCTGAGGGTGGGGATTTGGCCTGGTCTCGGGGGCAGGCTGGGGAGCCGCCAGCAGGCCATGGGCACGATGGTGGGAGGGCAGAGATCAGAGCGCGAGACCCCGCTGCAGGCGCTGGGGGCCCATCCGGGCACTGTCAGAGGATTCAGAGCAGAGAGCCCGAATCTGAGGGGTGCAGATCCGGCAGCCCCAGGGGCCCTGAGGGGGCATGGCCTGGGCAGTGGATCTGAGCCCCAGGATTAGACCCAGAGTCTGTACCGGGCACCTCTTCTCCTTGGAGGCCGCCTCAGCCCTGCAGCTGCAGGGTCCTCGCCCGGCTCAGGGCCGGAGGAGTGGGCACCTGGGCTTCCTGCCCCACCTCACCCCCCAGAGCGAGGTCTGATGGGAAGGAAAGTGGAGAACGATGTGCAGCCCCTCCTGCCTCAGCCCTGGGCCCTGACCCCACAAAGATCCTGGTGTGGACGGGGAAGGGCCGCACTGCTGTGAAAGGAGCTGTGGGGGCTCCAGAAGGGGGCTCGCCCAGAGCACAGGGGGAGGACCCCAACGGCTGGAGCCTGGTTTCCAGCGCCCATAGGAAGGAGGCCTTCAAAGCCCCCCAATGCCACAGTGCCCTGGGTGCCCCATCTGCTCTGTGGAGGCAGTAAGAGCCTGTGGGATGGGCGGGGAGAGGGGAGCCCCCAGAAAGCACCCGGCACGGAGTGGCACAGACGGAAGAGCCGTCCCCGTCGACCCTGTGAGCAGTGGTACGGTGCTAGCCGGGCTGTCAGGAGCCATGGGGTCAAGGTCACAGGTGAGGAAAGGTCGCAACCAGGTGAGCATGGAGAGAAGAATCCGGAAAGAAGAAGGGGATACTGAGTATGGGGACTCCCTGAGGCTTAGACTGATGAAGCATGTGGGCCTAGGGCAGGGAGAGGTCAGCCCCCTGAGAGTCCCTCGTGCAAAAGAGAGCGAGGCTAGAGGGCGGCAGGCCAGCTGAGGTGTGCAGACGAGAGCCAGTGGTGTGCGCCAGGCACCTGGCAGGGAGGAGGAGGAGGGGAGGCAGCTGCTGTGCAGACGTGGGAGGGCAGGGTCAGCAGTGGAGCCGAGCTGTCTGCGGCAGTGGGTGGAAGAATGGTCGGGCTGGAGGCTGGAGGCTGGAGGCTGGAGACCAGCCCTCTGGTTTCTGCAGGGTGCTGAGGAAGTCAGACCCAGGCTGGGAGCTGGCACAGCTCCCATAGCCCGCCCTCCGGACCAGACTTAGGACCCAGCGGGCTCTGGGAGGGGACCAAACGGGAGCTCTTGCCACCGTCCTTCTCAGCTGCAGGACAAGTCCCACCCCCATTCCCACTCCCTCTAGGGTGCACCCAGTATCTGGTCAGCTCTTGGTAGTTCTTCCGGTACCAGGGGTAACAGAACACGGGCGGTCTTTGCTGGGCTCTCCTGCCACTCAGGGGGGAGAAGGAAAGGACCTGTGCCCACTGAGTATCTGGTATGTGCCAGGCTTTGTCCCTAACCTGCACAAGCTCCCTGGGCAGGTGCGTGCAGCATCCCCACTAGCTGTGCAAGCTTACCAGCCCTGCCTGCTGGCTCATGGGTAGACACAGGGAGGCCAGCCCCAAAGTCAGGGCTGCGATCCTGCTCTGTGGCTGTAGGGGGCGCTCTGGGGGCCGAGGCTCTAGGCTGTCCCTAGGCCATTGACCGTCTGTCCCCTTCACTCTTGCTCACCTCACCTGGCTTCCTCCCCTCCCTTCTCTCCTCCTGGAGAATGTGGTTGAAGGCCCTGAGGTCTGCCCGGGCCTCCCTCCCACAGCCCCACCCCTGCCCACACCCCCGCCTTCCTCCCTCCCACTCCCGCTCCTCCCTTCTCCCTGCCCAGGCCTGTCCTGCCCAAAGCCTCCTTTGTTCGCTTCTCCCACCCCCGTCTGCTCGCCTCTCGCTCTCCGGGGTCCCCCAGCCCTGGAGAGGCAGCGGCTTCCCTGGTGGCGCCTAGGCCTGGACTAGATCTTCAGGTGGGGCCCTACCTCCGCGCTTACCTTCCTGCCCTGCTCCCAGGGGCAGGGAGTTCCTCCCCGGGCCTGAGCCAGCCACATGGGCCGTCAGCTGTGACATTTGCCAAATGAGCCAGTTAATTGCCAAATTTGTACTTTCAGACAAATGGTAATTATCTGGATAAGAATCTGAAATGGGACAGATTTCCCCATTTCCACTCGGATGGCAGGCAGCATGGTATCATCCCTCAGTCAGCTTGATTGGCATCGGCTGTTCCTTCTACTCCCCAACGGCCTCGTGCCGGCCAGGGGCGAGTGGAGAGAGAGGGGCATCACCCTGGCACCCCAGACCAGCTCTGGGCCCTTGAGGATTTCAGATTCCCAGCCAGGCTCCTGGTAGGACCCCCAGGGGAGACATCCATGACCACAGACCCCAGCCCCTGACTGCCTGAATCGAAGCACCCAGGGCAAGGCCTGGGGATCTGCATTGTCTCAGTTCACAGGGGATTCAGGCCTGGGGACTGCTGTTTGGGACCTGGTGGGCTTGGTGGCCCCAAGGTGGCCCTTCCAGTCCTGCAGGGACACAAGTGGACCGCAGTGGAGAGGAACCCGGGCTCTGCTACCTCAGAGTACCGTAAGTCATACAAACCTCCTGGCAGCTTGAAGCCTGTTTCTCTGTCTATAAAACCTGTGCCGTAAGCGCCACCCCAGAGGGCTGCCATCAGGGGTGGCCGTGCCAGCACCCAGCCCTGCGCCTGGCCCTTGGGTGTGCTCCATAGGGACGAGCGGCCAGCTGCCCGTCAGCCGTCCCCTTCCTACCCTGCTTCCGGTCTCTGCATCTCGTTCCTTGTTTCCTATCAGCACCCAAGCAGGTCTCCCCACCTCCCTTCTCAGGTGCTCCCCAACCTTTAGCCTGGCTCCTCTTCCCGAATCCCCATCACTGTTGGCCGCTGGCAAGCTTCCTGCCCAGACCAGCACAGCTCAGAAACTCGAGAGCCAGGACCTGCCCTGCCCAGCAGCCCGGCGGCCCAGCCCTCCTGAGGCTTTGGGCAACAAGAGGAGAAACACAGCGTGGGAAGAGGAATGAGCTGAGCCGAGTGGTGGGGTGCAGAGGGGGCTGAGCCCCCCGCAGCAACACTCAACGTCTGTGTCCTTGGCATGCGCTTCACCGTGCGGCATGGCATGTCACCCCAGTGCCCAGGGCCGCCCGGCACACACAGCTGTCCACATCCCAGCCTGCAGCAGCAGAGGGCTGTGAGGTGGAGAAAGGGATGCTGGGGCCCGTTTTCAGCTCTCCACCTAACCCAGCCTGGGAAACGCCCAGCGACAGAGAAGCATGTGTTCGGCACTGCTTGTGACACTGGGATAGAATGGGCCGCATCCCCACCTGGGGTCCTGCAGAGGAGGGGCCATCATGTAGCCTCAACAAGTGGCCTTTTCCCGGCACAGCCTCTGCCGTGAGCCAGCAGGTAGCGCTGAGGCCCAGGTGAGCCCCCGCAGTCACGGGTGTCACCTACGGTCTCAGACAACTAAACCCAGACAGGTCTACGTTACCTCACAGGGACCTTCACCCACAGGCCTGCGGAACAGGTTCTGCACAGGCTCCTTGCAACCAGCTGTGTGTGGGCTGATGTTTGGGTCTGCAGGAGATGCCTCCAGATGATGCCAGGATTGGCACGCTCCTTCACTGGGTCCATCGACCCCTGGCCCTGCTCAGAAAGTCCCCACGTCCGAGTCCCAGCAGAGCCAGGCCGAGACAAACAGCCATGCTCCAGCTCAGGCTCCTCGGCCCCGCTCTTCCTCACCTGAACCTGTGCTGGAGGTGCACACATGTGCACATGCACGCACACAGAGGCTGCCCCAAGCTCTCACCATTAAATGACTCCAGCGGATCAGGCACCCTTTCCTAAGGCACATGTATCAGAATCCCACCCTCTCAGTGCTGAGACCCTCTCAAACCTGGGACAAGGACGTGGGGGGGCTTCTCTCTTCCCCTGGGCCCACGCCTGCACCTGCAGGTGGGGGAGGAGACCCAGATGATTGCTGACCCTCCTGCGGGCCCAGCATTCTGTCCCCAGCAATTGGATGTTTACCTACAGCTGTTCTGCGTAACTGGGTGGGGGCGCCCCAGTCTTGTTTATGCGCCTGGGCTCTGCCTCCTGACCTACATCGTGAGCCCGCAAGGGCAAGGGCTCCTACAGCAGCCCCTGCATCAGAACATGAACTCTGAGTCTGGGGCCCAAGACCCTCCGGCCCCCCAGATCCACCTACTCGGGGCACCCAAGCTGTTCTGAAGCATTGATGGAGATCAAATCTGGGGCCAAATCCTGCACAGGAGAGCAACAAGAGTTCACCATGGGGCCTCCGCTGTGGAGCAATGGGTTAACACCCTGGCCTGAAGTGCCAGCATCCCATATGGGCGCTGGTTCGAGACCCGGCTGCTCCACTTCTGATCTGGCTCTCTGCTGTGGCCTGGGAAGGCAGTGGAAGATGGCCCACGTCTTTGGGTCCCTGCACCTGTGTGGGCAACCCGGAGGAAGTTCCTGGCTCCTGGCTTCAGATCAGCACAGCTCTAGCCATTGTGGCCAATTGGGGAATGAACAATCCGATGGAAGACCTCTCTCTCTCTCTCTCTCTCTCTCTCTGCCTCTCTTCTCTGTGTAACTCTTTCAAATAAATAGATAAAATTTAAAAAAAAAAAAAAAGAGTTCACCTTGCTTGCGGTGCAGGTGGACACCTGGAGCCTCAGCCCTCTGAGCACCTCTTTGCTCCCTCCACACCCTGGGGCCCTCAAAGTCATTTCCAAGAATTCTAGGGCTCCTGGGGAGGAATCTGAAAACCAACACCGCCCCGCCCCTTGGCTTCCTGTCCCGGGAAACTGAGCCTTAGAGAAGGGAAGAGCCGAACCCATCATCCGACAGCTACTTAGAGGCAAAACAAGAACTGGGACTTGGCCACGTCCCCAGACGCCCCATCTGAGCCTCTGCCAGGTCATGGCTGCAGGAGATGAAGATGGCCAGCCCTCGATGTGTCTGGACCCCCGAAGTGAGCTCCCTCAGAACGGGCACCAGGGCCCCTCCCCATCTGACTCCCAGGATAACGCTTAAAGCCAGGTTGAGGTCACAGAGCAGGGGAGCTGCGCCAAATGAGGCTCTGGAGAGGACCTGGGAGCCTGCTCCCATCTCTAACTCACGCCTCCTGCCCAGCAGCCGAGCGGGAGGTGCAGGGAGGGAGTCCCCAGCACACCCGTGGTCAGGAAGCTGGGCAGCGAGGGATCCCGGGCAGCCCCAGTGTGAGGGGCGCAGAAGCTCTGAGTGCCCTGCGCTGGCTGCCGGGAAGCTGTGCCCCTGGGGAGGCTGCCCCCGCAGGGAGATGTGGAGCCGTGAGGGCGAGTGGGCTGGCATCTGTGGGGCAGGGAGTGGCAGCCACTGCAGGGGCCCTTCGCCCAGAATGCCTGCCCCAGGTGTGCCGCATCCGCAAGCCCGCACTTGCTTCTGCTCCTGCCCACAGACGTATAGGCACAGTCACAGGCACGGGACTCGTGGAAGCATACTCACACGTCACACACACAAAGCCATGCAAAAATCCATGCACCTCCATTAACACCCACAGGCATACAACACACACACACACACAAGTCCACAGGGATAGGCACGTCCACGTGCGTCACACACACAAAGCACACAGGACCTGGCTGAGGGGAGGACAGAGGAGGCTGTGGGGAAATTCAGGCTGCCGCACTAACTGCGCAAGGTGCAGAGCCAGCCCCCCACCCCCCAATTCCCTCCTTCTAGCATCTTCCCTCACCCCAGGGGCCAGATCTGCTCAGATGGGAATTCTCTCTCCCTTAAAAAAAAAGGCAGGAGTGGAGGGAGAAGATGTACCCTGGGCAGGTGGAGCATGGGAGTGGATTCTGCACCGCGGGGTCTCGCTCTCTGGCCACACTCGAATTCATCCGACACCATGAGCAAGCCTCCAGGCTTTTCTGAACCTCTGTAGGCTCATCTGGGAAACACCCTGTCCCCTGAGGCCTCAGGGATTGGAGGTGGGGAGGCAGCACCCTTGGCCTCCATCCCCAGGGCGCAGAGTGGGAAGGGCACTGGAGGAAACCCCCGCGGCGGTGACCAGGGCCCCGTGGGTTACCTCCTTCTCAGCCTTGGCCTCCTCCACCGTCACGGTGCTGTGGTTCTTGTGCTCCTGGAACATGCAGAGGTAGCAGATGCAGGTCTGGTCGGTCTGGCAGAAGAGCTCCATGGTCTTGCCGTGCAGGGGGCACTTGCGGGCCTCGAAGTCCCGGATGGGCTCGAGCAGCTGGTGGTCGCGGAAGGCGGCACCCTCCAGGTGGGGCTTGAGGTGCAGCTCGCAGAAGGAGGCCTGGCACACCAGGCAGGACTTGACCGCCTTCTGCTTGTTGCCGATGCACGAGTCGCACAGCACCTCCTCGGAGCCCGCCTTGGACCGCAGCAGGAGGCCCGCGTCGGCCCGGGGGGAGCTGTTCCTGCGGCCCTCTCCCGGCTCCATGATGGACACGGCGGGCTTGCGGGCCTCCGAGAAGATGGACTTACGCAGCTCTCCCTTCTCGGCAAAGGTGACCGGTGGCTTCTTGGCGGCACCAAGCTGCAGGCCGGCGTAGGGTGACCGCCGGCCTTCGGCAGAGTCCATGCTGAAGTAGTTGGAGCCCTTGTCGTCCACGGAGTCCACAAACTGGATGATGGGCCTCCGCCACTCAGAGCTCGAGAACAGGGCGCTCTTTCCTTCCGCGGCCTTCAGGGCGCTGCCCAGGCCCTTGCCCTCGGCCGCCTCCCCGCTGTGGCCATTGGTGGTCTTGGCGTCCTTGCCATCGGCCTTGGTGCCGTTCTCCAGGCCGCCACTGGGGCCCTGCGGGCTGCGGGAGTCCCTGGCTTCTGGGGTGGACCCGTTGCTCCTGGAGGCGTCTGCAGCTTCCATCCCGGGGCACTGGGCTGCGCTGTGTTGGGCTCTCTGGGCTGCAGGGGAGCTGACTTTGCTGGCGGGCGCCTGGGCAGGGAGTGGGGCAGGCAGCCACAGGACCGGGAGACACACCTGCGGGAGGAGGAGGGGGAGGAGGAGCAGGGCGGGGAGGAGCAGCAGCCAGCAGCCAGGCACAACGGGCCGGGCGGGGAGAAGCAGGCGGCTCCCACAGCCAGCAGAGAGGCTAATTACACAAGGGCCACGCCCCACACATTCATAACTAACCTGGATTTTTTTTTTTTAAGAAGTGGGATTTTTTTTCTCCCCAGCTTAATTATTTTCCCCAACTCAGCAACCTGTCGGTCTGCTTCCGTCTGAAGTGCGTGCTTGTCACCAGGGACGCGGGGAGCTGGGCAGGCTCGGTGGGGCCGGAGGCCCCTGGGGCACAGGGTAGGTGTCTGCAGCGGCCCACAGGACACTGGGCCACTAATTGGGTCACACAGGCCAAAGCAGCCTATTAATTTGTGGGCCTGGATTTCGGAGCAGAGATTCACCACCTGGAGACAGACAGTAGGATACTGCTCACCTTAAGGGAAGGAGTTGGTTAAGATTTTGGGAGCCTGCAGAAGATGAGCCTCTGGCCCAAGGGCTTCCCAGACAAAGTATCTGAGCCCCGAGGCAGCAGCTGGGATGCCCCTTTCTAATAGATGAGGAAGCCAAAGCTCTACTGCACTGGTCAAAGCCAAGTGCCAGGGCTGGCTTTGAACCCCAGACCCCTGAGATTCATCAAGAACCTTTCCTGGCCCTGCAACCCCAAGAGGAAGCTCAGAGACCTTGGGGGTTTCTGCCAGGGCAGGTCAGAACCTGCTTGGATCCCAAAGACAGAGACCCAGGAATGAAGGGGCTCCAAGCCCCGCCTGGCCATGTGGTTAGGTCCTCAGAGCCAAGCTCTCACCTGTCTCCATAGCAGGTTCACTACATGACTCAGGAAAACCCTGCCCACCCCTCTGGGCCAGGCCATGGGTGATGCCCTCCCAAAACAGGCCAGTGCGGTGTGGCATTCAGGTCGGCGCAGCACTGAGCCCTGTGGCTGTGACCCTCCAAATCAGACCTCTGGGAGGAAGGTGAGGAAGGCCTCACCAGCCACCCCTGCCCCCGCCCCCACCCCCTTAGCTCTTGCACATCCAGATGGGGACCCACTGCCAGGGTCCTGGCCAGCTGGCACCAAGTTCAGGGCTGCATCTCTCCCAGGCTGGGCTGGACAGGGCAGGGCAGACAGTGGGTGCGGCCGGAGAGGCAGGTTCTGAGCCGTGTGGAGGGGAGTGGGTTTCCCTCCTCCCCCTTGAATCTAGGTCAGGCTCTGCCCCCCCCCCCGCCCGCCCACCCCTTCGCTCCAAAGGCTGAACAACTAATCCTTTGCAATAACAGCCCCTGGGAACACGGGCAGAGACGAGCCTGGCTCACAAAGCAGGCTGAGTTTTAAAAGGAGGTGTATGGGGTGGTGCTGGGGTGGGGAGTGCCGGCTTCTCAGCAGAGACACCCTCCCAACTGAGGTCTCTGCACGCAGCCCCATCGCAACCCCTCTCCTCTCCTCTAAACTCACTGCTGAGTTTCCCAAGCGCTCAAGGGGATTCCTGCGGTGGGAAACCCCCTCTCTAAGAAGTCAGGGGTCTGGTGGGGAGGAGGAGAGAGAAGCGTTGTCCCGGTGTGCCAGGTGGACATGCCCCTCCCTGCACCCCTGCAAGAACAGGCTATGAGCAGAAGAGTCCAGAGAAGCAGCCAGCAAAGGAAAACCGGAGAGTTCTGGACCCAGATGCGACTGAGCCCAGAGCTGCACGGGGAGGCTTCTGCCAGCCCGCAGAGTTCATGCACCTGCCCTCTGGAAACTGGAAGCAAGATTTTGAGCCTCAAGAATCTGTTAACACAGGATAGCTTCTCAGAAGATGTTTCTGGGCGGGATGATGAACACACAGAAGAAATAAAAGAGGGGAGGTAGGCAGGAAGGAGAGAGGGCAGCGAAGAAAAAAACAGGAAGAAAGAAGGAGACTCACAGGTAGGTAGGTGAACGAGTGGATTGCAATGGTGTCCTAACAGAAGCCTAGCAACTGGCCCTTACAGGGGGAAAGCTCCGTCTTTGCAGGGTTCGCCAGGGGTCAGTGTCAAGCTGCCAACCTGAGGTCGGCTGGGAAGGGACTCGGCCAGCTGGCTGGCCTGGGCCAGTGGGAGCCTGCTCCAGCACACGCCGGAGGACTGATGGGTGGGGACTGCAGAGAAGTGGATTGTGGGAGGGAGGAAGGGCGGGAAGGGGGTTGCTGGAGAGCACAAAGCCGATGGCCTGTCACAGGGACGTCCCTCTCCGGAGGCTTGCCCTTGGACCCCAGCCCACGGGACAGTTTGCTCCTCCCCACTCCTCTGACTCCCTGCCTGGCCTGCTCAGTGCTGTCACATTCACACCTGTCTGGTGTGTGTCCTACCGTGGGACGACTGACCACACAGAGGGCTGAGAGCACCTGCCGCATCCGGGGACTCACAGCGTGGCGGGGAGGCAGGAAGTGAATCATCTGAATTTGGCATGAGCCGCTGGAGGAGAGAAAAGTGTGTAGGAGGCTTGAACTGCCCAGGGCCAGGGGCGCCCTGCATGGGCTGAATGCAGGCTGGCTCCCCTCCCAGGCTGAGTGCCCAGAGGGTCCTCCCCAGCCAGGCAGGGGTGGCCTTGCTTCTGTTGAGTTCTTGGTCTGCAGACGCTGGGTGACAGCCTTTTGGTCTCTGCGGGTCGGGCCACAGGCTCCTGTCCTGTGGGAGCCTCTCCTGTCAAAAGCCTGGGGGAGGCAGAGTCCCCTGGAAAAGCCTAGGATCGGGGCCTGCAGAGAGCTCAGAGGAAGCGGGTGTCCTTTCCTGGCTGCCTGGAGCCCCACCAGCCCCCTAGAGGCAAGGATTTGGGGGTACACCACGCATTCAGAGCAGCCCCCCAGGCCCACCACCCCGGTACTGCCATTTGTGTTCCCCAAAGGGCCCGACCCCACTCAGCCCTCACTCAGCCCTGAACCCAAGAGGCACAGCTTCCACAAATGGGCATTTCCATGCAAAGTGGCCGGGTGTCCCCAGAGGCCGTCACACCCACCCCTGAGGCTGAGAGAGGCAGACGGGCATCTATATTCCTAAGAACCTGGAAACAAAGAAGAGGGAGCTGTCCCCATCTCCTGTCCTCCCTGTGGTCTAGCTGAAAGTGTTCCTGCTGCCACGGTTCTCTCTCTGCTCCGCGAACGTGGGATTTGACAGGCTGCCAGCCTCTGCCTCAGTGAGAGGGGAGAAGGGCTGGCAGGTGTGGCTTGCAGGGAAGGCTCCCACCTCTCTCCAGGCTCTCTCCAACCAGCCAGCCCCCACCCAGACTCCGCCTCCCACGCCCACCTGAGCCAAGCCCAAGCATCCTCCCCGGCTTCTTTCACGAGGCATCTGGAAGCCATTCCCCTCCAGGCTGCCGGCCTTGATTCAGCGGGGTGGAGCGCCTCACCCACCCACTGTGGTGGCCCCATCACAGCGGATTCCGCCCCCAACCTTCTGCACATGAAAGAGGAAATCCCTTAACAGGAGAAAACTCCTCCGGCTTCCTCAGACTCCCAGGGCTGGGAGGGAGTGGCCAGCGGGTCCTTCCCTCTGCCGCTGGACAAGACTCTTTCTAGAAAGTCTTTTATCTGTGTTTTTAAAGGTCTCTGTGTCCTGTAAAAGACCGGTGAGGAGGACGATGTCACAGCCCGCTTCGGCCATTCTTTCCGGGACTGATGGCTGCAGGCAGTTCTTCCTTGAGTCTAACTTTAAATACTTAGAAATGACAGCTAACCACACTGTTGTGGGGAAGGTCCCAAGTCTCGGAGCCTGCCAAGGACAAGCTGAGAGGCAGTCTCAGGTGCGAGGAGCCGCCCGGCCTGGTTCTCATGCTTACGTGGTTCTTGGGACTTCTTTGTCCTTCTGGGCGCCCCTAGCTACAGGCAGCAGCAGGAAGACCGTGCTGGTCAGAACTTCGTAGCAATAATAAAATACCCGAGGTCTAACTCCCATTTCTGCTCTGCAACATGATGGCATTAATCCTGAAATCAGAACACTTCCACTTCTGATCCAGCTCTCTGCCATGGCCTGGGAACGCAGTAGAAGATGGCTCAAGTGCTTGGACCCCTGCACCCACTTGGCAGACCCGAAAGCAGCTCCTGGCTCCTGGCTTCAGATCGGTGCAGCTCTGGCCATTGAGGCCATCTGGGGAGTGAACTAGTGGACGGAAGACCTCTCTCTCTCTCTCTCTCTCTCTCTCTGTATAACTCTTTCAAATAAATAAATCTTAAAAAAAAAAAAAAGAAAAGAAAAGAAAAGAAAAGAAAAGAAAAAGAAGAACTCTCTGGATTGAGAGGTGCCAACCATTCCTGCCCTCAACACTCACTTCTTAAAAGTTCTTTAAAAACAACCCAGGAGTCAGCACTGTGGTGTAGCAGGTAAAGCCACTGCCTGCAATTCCAACATCCTATTTGGGTGCCTATTTGAGTCCCAGCTGCTCCACTTCCGATCCAGCTTCCTGCTGTGGTCTGGGAAAGCAGTGGAAGGTCACACAAGTCCTTGGGCCCCTGTACCCACATGGGAGACCCAGAGGAAGTTCCTGACTTCAGATCAGCCCAGCTTTGGCCATTGTGGCCATTTGGGGAGTGAACCAGCAGATGGAAGCCCTCTCTCTCTCTCTCTCTCTCTCTCTCTCTCTCTCTCTCTCTTTCTCTGTCTTTCCCTTTCTCTATAACTCTCTCTCTCTCAGATAAATAAATGAACCTGAAAACAAACAAACAAACAAACAAAAACAGGACCCATTTCTGCCTGCCAGGAAGGTTTCAGGTTTCTGCCTAGGAGGGCAGTGGAAGGAAAAGGAGCAAACACTCACGTCATATCCCCCGTGGGACGGGCAGGTTCCAGCCCTGGGGCACACAGGAGGACAAGACACTGGCCCCACCGTCGAAGGCTCCTCGCCAGGACTCAAGCCACGAGCACTCTCTCCCGCTCCAAGGCTGCCCCTTTGCTCTTGGCCCTGTGAGCACCCTGGGTCCCAGCTGCAGCTCTTGGGGCAGCAAAGAGGACCAGGGCCTCCTCCTCTGGGGAAAAAAGGTCGGGGCTGGGGCTGGTGGTTCAACAGCTTCTCCACGGGGAGGTCCGTGCCGGCCCTGCCTGGGCATCTTCCCAGCACTGGCCTGGACTTGGGAAAGCCCCCTGCTCCGTGGCTCCCCATCCACAGCCACGATGGGGTTGTGTGGGTGGTTCTGCGGCAAGGTGGCTGAGCTGTGGTACCCAGAGTCAGCTGACTTTAAATACACGAGATCCCCCTGAATATCATGGGTGCACCCTTCACATCAGTTCAAAGGTCTCAAGAGTTAAAAACAGGTTTTTGGAAAAGAAAATCTGCCTCAAAATCCCGCCATCGCCTCCTGCCCGGGCTTCTAGGCCGTGGATCTGCCCTCCAAGTCTCAGAACTGTCAGCCCTGCCATCTTGGGAGCCAAACCCTGGGATTCCCTCCTGCTCCTCAACGCACAATGGGTTTATGTCCTGATAAACCCGGTGCAAGCTGAGGGTACACGAAGCCTCAAAGGCAGTCTAGCCTCGCCTCTCTTAAGCTTGCATTCGGGGCTAGCGTTGTAGCACAGTGCTCTGAGCTGCCTCTGCAATGCCGGCACCCCTTACCCAAGTCTCGGCTGCTCTGCTTCCGATCCAGCTCCCTGCTAATGCACTTGGGAAGGCAGCAGAGAATGGTCCAAGTGCTTGGGCCCCTGCCACCCATATGGAAGACCCAGATGGAGTTCCTAGCTTTGGATGAACCCAGGCTGTTGAGGCTATCTGGGGAATGTACCAATGGATGGAAAATCTCTCTCTTTCAGTCTTTCTCACTGGCACTCTGCCTTTCAAATATATATCTCAAAACACAAAATGAACGTGTTCGGAACACTCATACGCACCTCTAGTTGAGCAAAGTATCTAACACAAAGTCTACTTTAGAATAAAGTGTTGAACTGCTCATGAACTGCTGGCTGGGACTTGCACGGAGTCTGTCAGTGAGAGAGGAGTCTCCAGAGAGCCTGTGGGCGCAGCCAGAACTGGGCAGGGGGCAGGGGGAGAGCTCAGGTGGGGAGAGCTCAGGAGGAGGGGCCCAGGGACTGTCTCTCTCTGAGCCACTTTCCTCGCCTGCAGAATGAAGCTGATCCCAGCTCCCTGGCAGACCGCTGGGCGATTAGGAAGCAAAGGACCGTGCAAATGCCCAGGCTGCGGGCGGCTCGGCTCACCAGAGCGGGCTGGGGAGTTTGGGATCATGCGCTCCTTTCAGGGAAAAGGAGCAGGCCTTTCCCGGGCTGGGGGAGGGCCGGGAGGGGCCCTGGGGAGGAGTGTCGCCTCCTGCTGCCTGTCACCTCCCAGGTGCCTTCCAGCTCTGAAATCCCACAATTATAGGTTTGCATCTTGAGCTGTGAAAATAATTAAAGACTTGGAAAATAGGACCTGAGAGGAAAGGGTTAAAGGCGCTGGGATTATTTCACCAGGAGAAGAGGTGGTTTAATAACACCCTTCTTCACCCAGGGCGGAGTGCTGAGACTAAAGCGCCTCTCGAGGAGCGGCTAACAGGCAGCTAGAGGGATTGAAGTCAGACTGCAGAAGGAAACTTGTGTCGGTTGGAGGTGGATTGTGGCGGGGGATGGATTGGATGACCCCCGGGTCTCCCCCATGCTGGTTAGATGATAGAAACTAATTGCCCCACAGCTGTGAAAGCTAGAGAACAAACAGGCCCGGTGCGGGAGGCTGGCCCAGCCGCAGTCCACCTGCCCAGCCCTTGGGTGCAGGGAAGCCGCGAGGTTGCCAGGCGCCAATCGGAGGGAAGCCTGCGCTCTGGGCTTGCTCCTCAGGCTCCAGAGTGGCCACCCTCCCCACTCCTTCCACACACCAGGCAGGAAGCTGAGCGGGTTCCGGCAGAGCTGTTCTCCTGGGATGGCATCAGGGAAAGGCGGTGGATGCGTGTGCATCAGCCAGGCCCAGTGTCTAGCTCCAATGTCCTGAGGAGGTGGCTGCAGATCAGCCCCTCTGTCTGCAGCTTCCCCATCCCCATGGGCAGAGGGAGGCCTGCAGTGGGGAGCAGGCCAGGGTCGGGCTCCCGACCGTCAGAGGGGCTGGACAGACTCACAGCAATAAGCAGCCTTGCTATCGCTACCCATGAAGCCTCCCCCACGTGCCCGGTGCTGCGCTGGATCCTCCCACAGCGCCACGGCAGGGGCACATGCTCACTGTCCATTTTCAACCTGGGGCGAGGGAGACCCAGGGAGGGCGAGGCACCTGCCCAGGGTTGCAAGCTTAATAACTAGCAGGACTGGGTTTCGAATCCCGCCCCACCTGACTCTCCCCCTTAATCCCTTAAACAATGCTGTTCATTCTGCCCTTCTGCCTGAGCGTTCTCGACAGCTGCCCCCACGGTGGCTCTAGAAATCCTGTCCATGCTGCCTGTGACCCTGTAGCCTCTCCTCCCAAGGTCACCCTCAGCAGGGCAGTGTCTGACCCCAGGGGCCCACCCCGCTCTCCCCAGCTCGAGGCTGTGAGGGCGCATCTGCTTCCCTGTCCCTGGCAGAGCTTGAGCCCAGAAGCAGACCCCGGACCACCCCCCATGCATGCCCTCACCCAGAGGCAGGAGCAGTCCCCGGAAGGCAAAGTGGGCAGGAGGCAGCCGCCTGGGCCCACAGAGACAGACGGCGTGAGTCACGTGGAGGCTCCGCCCCAGTCGCTGCCCCACGAGGAAAAAGGACAAGAGAGAGGGCCCCTTGGCCACCAGGTCAGCGCCATCCTGCCAGGCCATGTGTTGCTCCAGAAGACTCCCTGGGTCCACATAGGAGTGTCCAGATCAGGGCGGGGGAGGGAGAGGCAGGCGGCTGAGCAGGGGCCAGGCAGGGCGGCTTCTGGCAAAGAGGATGCCTGGCTCTCCGGGCCTCATCTCCTGGAGACCCTCCCCTCACACCCGAACTCTAGGCAGGTGGACCTATCTGCAGCTCCCAGAAAGTCTTGCAAATGAGCGCTGCCCTGGGAGCACACGCCCTTCCTGAGCCTCCCCGCCCACCCTGGGTCTCAGCCTCATTAGCACTGCCTCCAAAAGCCGCCACTTGACCTCCCCACTCCAGTCCAGGCTCCACATGCCCCTGCAGGATCCCCACATTACCCAGGGACTGCCCTGGTCACACTGCATAGCAACCATCTGTTTACTCCACTTACGCCACCAGGCCCTAAGCCCCGGATGTCTCTATGGCCACAGCATCCAACACAGTGCCCAGAAGACAATGGGCATTCGGTAGAGGTCTCTGGAGTCCATGGCTGATTAAAAGAGAACAAAGGCGAGAGCAGGTGGTAGGCATCTCATGGGTTCTGCCCCAAGCCCTGGGGCTTCTGGAGCAGTGCCGGGCACCCAACTGGTTCCCGGCCAGCATGAAGCAGGGTGCCGAGGCCGGCGTGCTGACAGTGCAGTGAGGAGTCACCCAAGTCGGTTGGGAGGCAAGGGGTTCAGGTGGAGGCCTGGGTGGGGCAGCACTCCGGCAGGGAGGCAGGCCGGGGGGCAAGGCTGGGAACCCGTGTCAATGTCCCTCTAATCTGGAGTTTTCGGGGAAGCCAAGTAGAGGAGACAAGTCTGGGCCACAGCAGCCTGTCCATCCTGTTACAGGTGTGCTGGTATCCAGTGACAGCGCAGCAAAGCGCGGCCTGTCTCCTCCCTGATCAGCATCAGGGTGGCAGGGGTGTGGCAGGAAGCAGTACTCTGGGGGTGTCCCAAGCCCCTCCCTCCTTATCTCCCCCAGGGCTGGGTGGGGACTGCTGTCTCTGAGCCCCTCAGCAAATCTGGGACTGATGGTGGACAGAGGGGAGGGGAAGGGAAGGCGCCAGGTAGGTGGGAAAGAGAAGCAAAGAGAGGGTGATGGGAAGGAGGAAAAGAATGCAGCAGAGAGAGCAAGAACAGGGGTGAGTAAGCACGAGAGCCGGGGCAGACCTCACCGACAGGACAGGGGTCAACGCCTGCTCCGGCCCGCACAGCCCCTTCCCCAGCACCGTCTCCCACAAGCGCACCACAGCCCCGCCAGGGACCATTAGCCTTTTCTTCTTTCTTATTTTATTTCACGTTTTATTATGGAAAACTTCAAAAATACACAAAGTCGATAAAATGGTATAATTGAAACCCCCGCGAACCCATCAGCCTGTTCTCCAACCCTGCCATTGCGCCAGTCTCAGTTCTCCGTGTTTTCACCCACTTGGTTCTCATTATTTTTTGACATGACTGTTTTTTAGGAAAACTTACAATACAGGCAAATGTGTAAATGTTAGCTGTACAATGTGGATAAATGTTTGTATCCAAGGAACCCACATCCCTGTCATAACATGGTACATTACCATCCCACCACCCACTCCTCTCATTGCTAGCTAGATTTCTTCTCCTACCCTAGAGCTTCACCCCAGTGCAACCCTGAAACATGAGCTGTTTCACACCTGCTTCCTTCTCTCGCCTGACGTTTCTGAGATGTTTCCACTCTGACGCAGGCGTCTGTCGTGTGATCCTTTAACATTTCTGACTGCTTTCCCACTGCATCAGTCCGCCAGGGCTGGCCCCGCCTTTTGTCCGGTTCACGGTTGTTTCCAGTGCCTACCGTGAGTCCAGCTCTGGGAACACTTGTTTCTGGAGGCTTATGTTTTTCTTTCTCTCGGATAAAAACCTGCAGGAATGGAAGCGCCACGTCAGCCAGGTGTGTGCTTTCCTGTGTAAGAACCAGTCAAACCTTCTTGCCAAGAGGCTGCTCAGGTTTGCCTTCCCACGAGCGAGGCACCTGCGTGTCAATCGCTCCTCACTCCCGGCAGCACACGGCTGCACTTAGCCGTCCTGGCAGATACGTGGTGGCATTTCGCTGTGCTTGTCACTGAGTTTCTTGGTGACTAATGATGTCCAGCAGTGATTCATGTGCTCCTTGGCTTTCATGCATCCACTTTTCAGATCCTTCGCTCATTTTTAATGGGGCTGCTTCTCTTTGTATTATTGAATCATCGGAGTTCTTTGTATATTCTGGTAACAAATAGTCTGTCAGATCTATGCTTTACGAATATTTTCTTCAGATCAATGGCTTGCCTATTCATTATCTTAATGGTGTCCTTTTATCAGATTTACTGAGGCAGAATTCATTTAAAATTCACCAATTTAAGTGTACCAATCAGTAAGGGTTTTTTTTTTTAAGATTTATTTATTTATTTGAAAGGCGGAGTTACAGAGAGGCAGAGGCAGAGAGAGAGAGAGAGAGAGAGAGAGAGAGGTCTTCCATCTGCTGGTTCACTCCCCAAATGGTCGCAATGGCCAGAGCTGCACCGATCTGAAGCCAGGAGCCAGGAGCTTCTTCCAGGTCTCCACATGGGTGCAGGGGCCCAAGGACTTGGACCATCTTCCACTGCTTTCCTAGGCCATAGCAGAGAGCTGGATCAGAAGTGAAGCAGCCAGGACCTGAACCTGTGCCCATATGGGATGCCGGCACTGCAGATGGCAACGTTACCTCCTATGCCACAGTGCCAGCCCCTCAATATGGTTTTTAAATTTTATTATTTTTAGGTTTTTGAAAAGCAGAACAAGAGAGAGAAGGGGGAAAGACAGAGAGAAAGATCTTCCATTCCCTGGTTCTCTTCCTAAATGGCCACAACAGCAGGGACTGGACCAGGCTGAAGCCAGGAGCCAGGAGCTCCATACGGGTCACCCACATAGGTGCTGGGAACTCAAGTACTTGGGCCATCTTCTGCTGCCTTCCCAGGCACATTAGCAGGAAGCTGGATTGGAAGTGGAACAGCTGGGACTTGAACCAACTCTTAATATGGGATGCTGGTATTGCAAGTGGTGGCTTAATACACTGCATCACATCACTGTCAACCATCAATGAGTGTTTGACAAAGGTATTCGATCGTGTAGCCACCATTACAACCATTATACGGGAATAGGTTTGGCCTCATGGTTAAGACACCAGTTAGGATGTCCACATCCCATATTGGAGTGTCTGGCTTTTATAACCAGTCACTCCTGCCTCCAGCTTCCTGCTAACGCAGACCCTGGGAGGCAGAAGTGAGGCTCAAGTGACTGGGTTCCTGGCACCCACACCTGAACTGAGTCCTCAGCACCCAGTTTTAGCCTTGCCCAGCTGTCCTCTGCCCGCTTGCCAGCATCCCATATGGGCACTGGTTTGGGTCCTGGCTGCCCCACTTCCAATCCAGCTCTCTGCTACGGCCTGGGAAGGCAGTGGAAGATGGCCCAAGTCCTTAGGTCCCCGAATCCACGTGGAAGACCCGGAAGAAACTTCTGGCTCCTGGCTTCAGATCTGCCCAGCTCCGGTCGTTGTAGGCACTCGGGGAGTGAACCAGTGATGGAAAACCTCTTTCTCT
This sequence comes from Oryctolagus cuniculus, assembly GCF_964237555.1. Classification (NCBI taxonomy): domain Eukaryota; kingdom Metazoa; phylum Chordata; class Mammalia; order Lagomorpha; family Leporidae; genus Oryctolagus; species Oryctolagus cuniculus. The sequence goes on from NC_091432.1 coordinate 112,632,433, forward strand.
CTTTGGTTCTGCCTCCGTAACTCCACCTTTCAAATAAATAAATGAATCTTAAAAAAAAAAAAAATCCCCGCTCTGCTGCCTGGTGCTGTAGTTGGCTTTGGAGGAAACCTGCAGTGTGTGGTCTGCTGAGCTGGGTCCCTTCACTCAGCCCAGCGCTGCTGAGAGTCCTCTGTAGTGTGGAGCACCAGTCGGGGGTAAGGTACTCCATCGTCTGTTCATCCGTTCTCCATGCGAACACTTGGGGAATGTTTCAGTTTGGGGCTGTTCTTGATAGAGCTGCTGTGAATAATAGTATAAATGTCTCTTCACATTTATTTTCATTTCTCCTGGGTAAATACCTACAAGTGGGTTTGCTGAGTCACAGAATATGTTTAACTTTATAAGCAACTTTCAAACTGTTTTCCGAAACAACCACGCCATTTTGCATTCCCACCAACAAACCGCGAGACCTCCAGTGACGCCCCGTCCTGCCAGTACTCAGCATAGTCAACCTTTGTACACTCCAGCCATCTCCTGGTTGGATGAGTGCTGTCTCGGTGTGAGTTTAATGTATGTTAACCTAGTGATTGATGATGTTGGGATTGTTTTTTTCATTGTTTGTTTCTACTTGTTTTCTTTATTGTTGAAATGTCTCTCCATATCTTTCACTCAGTTTTTAACCAGATTGTCTTCTTACTGAATAGGAGGAGGTTATGTTTATATATGTATATATATTCAGATCTAAGCTCTTTGCTAGAGATATATTTTGCAAACATAGCCATGTCTTTTTAAAAGTGAAATTTCTGGGGCAGCATTGTGGCACAGCTGGTTCAGACACTTCTTGCGATGCTAGCAGCCCATACCAGAGGGTCAGCTTGAGTTCTGTCTAGTCTGTTTCTGATCCAGCTCCCTGAAATGTGCCTGGGAAAGCAATGGAAACTGTCCCAGTCCTTGGATCATTGCCAGCCACGTGGGAGACCTGGATGGGGTTCCTTGTTTCTGGCTTCAGCCTGGCCCAGCCATGGCCATTGCAGCCATTTGGGGAGTGAACCAGAAGATCTCTGTAACCTTCTCTCCCTCTCTCTTTCTCTCCCTCTCTTCTCTCTCTCAATTTTGATTTCAAAATAAATAAGTAAATCCTTAAAAAAAAAAAGTTTGGTGGAAAATGGACTCTAAAAAATATAATAAAAAGCAAGAGTTTTGCCCTTGAAGTCCAGTAGGTTGTGGTTTGGGTTTTTTTCTTGTAAGGGTGTGTTTCTATGTCCTAGTTACTGAATCTTGGCTGACCTCAGGTTACAAAAATTTCAGGTGTTTGATTCGCCAATTCAAATTCATTTTTGTTTATGATAAGAGAGAAGGATCTTTTTTTCTTGTAGAAGTTCACTTCTGGAAGTTCATACAAAAAGGAGGTAAAAGATAAAGCTTACTTTGATGCAAAAAAAAAATTGAAACACGTGCATAGTTTATAATACACATTTTCCATGAACTTTTTGAAGACCCCTCTTATGTAAAAATATTATAGCACCACTGTTGAAAAGACTCATTTTCTGTATTTAATTACCTTGCATCGTCATGAAAACTCAGTTAGCCATATGTCTGTAAACCCAGCTGTGGGCTCGCTCTTTGCCAGTGATATCTACGTGTCTGTTCTACACCGTAAGACACGGTCGTGACCACTGCAGCTTTCTTCTAAGTCTTGAAGTCAGGTAGTGAGCCCTCTAAGCTTGCTCTTGGTCTTTCATATTTTTGTAACTATTGGAATCCTTGGCATTTCCATACAAATTTTAAAATCAGCTTATTAACTGCTCACCAACGTGCTGTGATTTTAACTGCGAGTACATAGAAGTGGAAGATCAGTTTGAGAAGAGCTGACAAGACGCCTAGTCCAGGCCAGCGCCATGGCTCAGTAGGCTAATCCTCTGCCTTACGGCGCAGGCACACCAGGTTCTAGTCCCGGTCGGGGCGCCGGATTCTGTCCCGGTTGCCCCTCTTCCAGGCCAGCTCTCTGCTGTGGCCAGGGAGTGCAGTGGAGGATGGCCCAGGTGCTTGGGCCCTGCATCCCATGGGAGACCAGGAGAAGCACCTGGCTCCTGCCTTGGGATAGGCATGGTGCACCGGCCACAGCGTGCCGGCCGCGGCGGCCATTGGAGGGTGAACCAACAGCAAGGGAAGACCTTTCTCTTTGTCTCTCTCTTTCACTGTCCACTTCTGCCTGTCAAAAAAAAAAAAAAAAAAAAAAAGACGTCTAGTCCATGAACGTGGCAGAGCTCTCTGTCTAACCAGCTCTGTAATTTCTCCCGGTAGTACTTTAGTTTTTAGTGCGTTATAAATTTTGTTAATTTGTCTGTCAGCATCTCATGCTTTTATGCTATCATAAATGCTATTTTCAATTTAAATTTTTACTTGTTAGTTTCTAATATTGAGAAATACAACTAATTTTTTGTATGTTAAACCTACATTCTGCAACATTGCTAAGTTCACTTGTTAATTCTTGTTAATTAAGATTTTTTAGATAGAAGATCATGTTGTCCATAAATAAACATAATTTTGAATATTCCTACTCAAACAATATGCACTTTTTTTTTTTTTTGATAGGCAGAGTGGATAGTGAGAGAGAGAGACAAAGAGAAAAGTCTTCCCTTGCCGTTGGTTCACCCTCCAATGGCCGCTGCGGCCAGCGCGCTGCAGCCGGCGCACCGCGCTGATCTGAAGCCAGGAGCCAGGTGCTTCTCCTGGTCTCCCATGGGATGCAGGGCCCAAGCACCTGGGCCATCCTCCACTGCACTCCCTGGCCACAGCAGAGAGCTGGCCTGGAAGAGGGGCAACCGGGACAGAATCCGGCGCCCCGACCGGGACTAGAACCCGGTGTGCTGGCGCCACAAGGCAGAGGATTAGCCTAGTGAGCCGCGGTGCCGGCTGCCTTTTACTTCTTTAACTATTGCCACAGCCGGCACCCCTGGTTCACCATTAAATGGAAATAGTTATAACAGGCTTTCTTGTCCTGCTTCTGATCCGAGAGGAAAAACATCCAGGCTGTCTACACCCAGTATCTTTGTATGATGTTAGCTGGAGGGTTATTCTTTTAGAAAAATTTTATTTATTTATTTGAAAGCCAGAGATACACACACACAGGGTGAGAACGAGAGAGAGAGAGAGAGAGAGAGAGAGAGGTCTTCCATCTGCTGAATCACTCCCCAGATGCCCGCAATGGGACTGGGCCAGACCAAAGTCAGGAACCAGGAACTTCTTCTGGGTCTCCCACATGGGTGCAGGGGCCCAAGGACTTGGGCCATCCTCTGATACTTTCCCAGGCCATAGCAGAGAGCTGGATCAGAAGTGGAGCAGCCAGGACTCAAACCAGCGCCCATACGGGATGCCAGTGTCGTAAGCAGCAGCTTTATCCGCTACATAACAACACCAGCCCCAGGGTTATTCTTATAGATGCCTTTTTCTAAATCATGTTAAGTTCCCTTCTCTTTCTAATTGGCTGAGACTTCGTCATGAAACTGTTGAAATTCTATCAGAAACTTTCTCTGCACCTACTGACATGGCCATGTTCATTTTTAAGTTGGTTTATATGGCATATCAGTTTCCAGTCGCTGCCATAACAAACCTGTGACTTCAAAAAAACACAAATTTATTATCTCAGAATTCAAGAATTCAAAAGTCCAAAACAGGCCTTACAAAGCCAAGACCAAGAAGTCAGCAGGGCAGCATGCCTCCTGGAATTCTAAGAAAGAATCCAGTTCCTTGCATTTTTCAACTTCTAGAGGCTACAGGTGCTTCCTCGCTATCTTAGCAGCCGGCAATTGCATCGCTCCCACCTGTGGCCATACAGCTCCTTGTCTGACCCTGACTCCCAGCCCTTCCTGTCCAACATCCCCCGTTAGCGGTGGTACCCCTTTCTGTGGTTCAGTCACCCATGGTCAACGGAGGTCCCTTAAAGGGAACATCCTAGAAACAAACAATTTATAAACTTAAGTCGTATGCCATTCCGAGAAGCATGAGGAAATCTCACATGTTCACAGCGGGGACATGTGTGTTCATGGCAGGGACATGCGTGTTCACGGCGGGGACATGGCATTCCTCTGTGTAGCATGGCGGTGCCATATGCACTGCTGTTCACCGCTCAGCGCCCACCGTCCTTATCCAACCTCTGTCACAGCATCACGGTGGCTGTGCAAGTAGCCCTTCTTTTACTCAATAGTGGCCACAAACCACAGGAGTGGTGGTGCTGGCAATGTGGATGTGCCCACGAGAGGCGCGAAGTGCTTTTTTTTTTTTTTTGACAGGCAGAGTGGGTAGTGAGAGAGAGACAGAGAGAAAGGTCTTCCTTTGCCGTTGGTTCACCCTCCAATGGCCGCTGCGGCTGGTGCGCTGCGGCCGGCACATCGCACTGATCCGAAGCCAGGAGCCAGGTGCTTCTCCTGGTCTCCCATGGGGTGCAGGGCCCAAGCACTTGGGCCATCCTCCACTGCCTTCCCGGGCCACAGCAGAGAGCTGGCCTGGAAGAGGGGCAACCGGGACAGAATCCGGCGCCCCGACCAGGACTGGAACCCGGTGTGCCGGCGCCGCTAGGCGGAGGATTAGCCTATTGAGCCACGGCTCCGGCCGCGAAGTGCTTTCTTTACATGAACAGCTGGAAGGTCTTGATTTACGAAGTAAAGGGGAAAACTCCTATGCTGAGGTTGCTAATATCTCTGACATAGTGTACATAGGATTCTGTTCTATCCACAGCTTCAGGCATCCATGGGGTTTTGGCACATAATACCCTCAGATAAGGGATACCTCTCAGCACTGTTGTTTGCTTGATTTTGTTATCTCTGGTTTACTGCTGGTTTATTTATCTCTAAGTTATGGGTTATATATACCTAAGTCTACTTTTTAATTATTTTTCAAAATTTGAGAGGCTAGTGCTGTAGCACAGAGGGTTAAAGCCCCGGCCTGCAGCGCCGGCATCCAATATGGACGTCAGTTTGAGTCCCGGCTGCTCTGCTTCCGATCCAGCTCTCTGCTGTGGCCTGGGAAAGCAGTGGAGGATGGCCCAAGTCCTTGGGCCCCTGCACCCACATGGGAGACCCAGAAGAAGCTCCTGGATCCTGGCTTTGGATCAGCTCAGCTCTGGTTGTGGCGGTCATTTGGGGAGTGAACCAGTGGATAGAAGACCTCTCTCTCTGGATCTACCTCTGTCTGTGGCTCTTTCAAATAAATTTAAAAAAATATTTATTTGAGGGGCAGAGAGACAGGCAGGCAGGCACAGAGCTCTCACTGGTTCACTCCCCACATGCCGGCAATGGCTTGGACTGGGCTGGGGCCCGAGCCAGGAGCAGAGGACACAGTCCGAGTCTCTCACGCACAGGGACCCAATTACTTGTGCTCTCACTGCAGCCTCCCAGGGTGTGCACTGGTGGGAAGCTGAGTCAGGAACTGGAGCCAAGCAATGAACCCAGGCACCCCAACAAGACATGTGGACGTCGGACTGCTGGACCGAACACCCAGAAGGCCTTTAAGTAGCTTGGGCTTTGTTCTGGCCACAGTTAAATGGACTCCTTCAAGCCTTGTGTTTAGGCTTTGGTACAGTCGGCCCCCTGCAGCCTTTACACTAGAATTAAGTTAGCCCCCCACTGAAGCAATACCCTCTATCGGAGGGAGGCCCCCTGTAGGATTCGACCTCTTCGCTTCAGCTGATAGGAAGCAAGTTCCCTGCGCGCTCCAGTGAGTGTCCCGCTTTCTGTCACCCTCTCAAATCAATAGTGTGTCACAGAGCCAGGGCAGCTCTGCAGACCCCAAAGCTCACACACACGCTGGGCACCCTTCTTCTCTTTGCTAACTGAGTGCCCCGCTGGTCCCACACCCTGGCTTCCCTGAGCTCCAGGCACTTTGTCCTCCCTTCAGTGGGATCCCCAGGGTCCCCTTGGCTCCAGTCTTCCTACTCGGACTGGATCTGCCTCCAGGCAACACACTGGAGCAATCCCAGGGCTGTCTCCCCTGCCTTTCCCTCCAGGATCACAGCCCCACACGGTTCTCTAACAGCTAAAAAGCATTGCTTCCTGTGTCGCACAGCTCTCCGGAAAATCCGGCGCCTGCTCTTCCATCAACGCTGGAAGCAGAAACGTTCATCGTTGAGCACTTGTTGAATTTTTGTGGGTTTTTTTTTTTTGGCTTGTTTTTAACGGAGACTAATTTATCATTTCTTTTATGACTATTGATTTCTGCATTTAGTTCAAGAAATCTTTGCCTTCCTTTGAGTCTGAAAGACTCAACTCTAATTAACTTTTTGATATACAATGAAAGGTTCAGGGGTCAAGGTTCATTTTTTTCCCCTTGGATAAAGATGTCCAATTATTTCGGCTTCATTTGTTGAAAGATTTTCTTTTCTCCACCTCTGTCCTAAATCAATTAACTGTGTTAGTGCAAGTCTGTTTCCAGACTCTGCCGTGTTTCATTGATCTAATTGTCTATCTTATGCCAATAGGACACTGCCTTGATCATTGTAGCATTAGAGTAAGTCTTAAAGTAAGCTGGTATAAATTCTTCAGTTTTGCTTTTCTTTCTCAGGATTGCTTTGGTCCTTTGTAGTTCCATAAATTTTCAAAAGAAGCCAATAAAACACTATCCCCCAAGCCTTCTAGGATCATGAGTAGAATTGCATTAAATCTGTAGAATACTGTGGCAAATATTCTTGTCAGTTTTGAATCTTCATTATTTAGGTCTTCTGTTTCAGCCAAGTGTTTTCTAATTTTCAGTTCACACTTTTTGCATATCTTTTGTTAAAAAAAACTTTCCCATGGGACAGGTGTTTGATATAACAGTTAAGATACCTGTTGAGGGGGCCGGCACTTTGGCCTAGTGGGTAAAGCCACCCATCCCATATGGGTGCCAGTTCAAGTCCCAGCTGCTCCACTACTGATCTAGCTCTCTGATATGGCCTGGGAAAGCAGTGGAAGATGGCCCAAGTCCCTGGGCCCCTGTGCCCATTTGGGAGACCTGGGAGAGGCTCCTGGCTCCTGGCTCCTGGCTTTGGATCGGCACAGCTCTGGCTATTGCAGCCTTCTGGGAAGTGAACCAGCAGATGGAAGACCTCTCTCTCTCTCTCTCTCTCTGCCTCTGCCTCTCTGTAACTCTGCCTTTCAAATTAATAAATAGGCCGGCGCCGCGGCTCACTAGGCTAATCCTCCGACTTGCGGCGCCAGCACACCGGGTTCTAGTCCCGGTCGGGGTGCCAGATTCTGTCCCGGTTGCCCCTCTTCCAGGCAAGCTCTCTGCTGTGGCCAGGGAGTACAGTGGAGGATGGCCCAAGTGCTTGGGCCCTGCACCCCATGGGAGACCAGAATAAGTACCGGGCTCCTGCCATCGGATCAATGTGGTGCGCCGGCTGCAGCGCGCCAGCCGCAGCGGCCATTGGAGGGTGAACCAACAGCAAAGGAAGACCTTTCTCTCTGTCTCTCTCTCTCTCTCACTGTCCACTCTGCCTGTCAAAAAAAATTAATAAATAAATTAAAAAAAAAAATACCTGTTGGGGCCAGGGCTGTGGCACAGCAGGTTAAAGCCCAGGCCTACAGTGCCTCCATCTCATGTGGACGCCTGTTAGAGTCCCGGCTGCAGCACTTCTGAGCACTTGGGCCATCTTCTGCTGCTTTCGCAGGTGTATTAGCAGGGAGCTGGATCAGAAGCAAAGGAGCTGAGTTTTAAACTGGTACTCTGTTATGCTGGCATTGTAGCAGTGCCTTAACCCTGTGTACCTCAACACTGGCCCCAAGAAAAACAATTAACTTTCCTATTTGGTTATTTATTATGTTGTTATAGTTGGAATTTTCCCTTTTCCAGTTGCTAAGACGCATCAATACAGTTGAGTAGTTGGTATTGACTTTGCATCCTCTAACTCCACCCAGTGCGCTCACTAGTTGTAATACGGTGTGAACCACACAAACTTGCACGTCACCTGTGAGCACCTGCCCCTCTGCTGCTTTCCCAATACTCATGTCTTTCTTCTCTTTTTCTTGCAAGTCGCCGTGGCCATGTCTCCAGCCTTACAAGGTAGACTTGAACCTGGCCTTGCCCTGGCTGTCAGGGTGAGTTCAGCTGTGGGGTTCACAGGTGCCCTTTGTCAGCCTAACGACGTCTCCCGTCTACCTAGTCTTCTGAGAGCTTTTTTCCTGAATGGGTAGAATTTTATCAAATACTCTTTTGTACATCTATTGAAAAAATACTAGGGATTTTCCTGTTTATTCTGTAAAAGAAGTGGATTACAATCGTTTGCAGGCAGGAGTTGGGTAAACCTCACGTGATCTCCTTGTCACACGATGTCAGATACAGTTTGCAGCTAAGTAACACAGCTTTAAATAATTCCCGAGTCAAGGAAAAAAATCTAAAAGGGAAATGATTGTAAGTTAATAATGAAAATACAAATATCAAAATTGTATTTAGTACCCATATATTTGGAAACTTTCTAAATATCGTGTTAATCTGTAATTTAATTCTATTTTGGTCATGAAATGTACTCTATGACACTTCGGTCCATTGAAACTTGCTGAGATTTGTTATCTTAGCCAGCATCTGGCCCGTCTTGGTGCATGCTCCTTGCAAACCTGGGAAAACCAGTACTCAGCAGTTATGCGCAGTGTTTAACCAATGTCAGCTCAGTCAAGGGAATCAAGAGTCTCAATCAGACCTTCTATTCTAACTGAATTTTTTGTCTAATTACACCACCAACTACTCAGAGGAGGCGACAGGGTCTGCAGCTGTGTTTGTGAGTGTGTCTATTTCTTTGGTTCTGTCAATTTTAGCTTCAAGTGTTTTGAAGCTGTGTTATTAGATTTGGTACAGATTATAATTATTATTAGATTTTAGCACATGTTTACAATTATTGTGCTTCCTATCATTATTAAATACCATCCCTCTTTAAAAAAAAAGATTTATTCATTTGAAAGGCAGAGTTCCAGAGAGGGAGAGAACCTTCTATCTGCTGGTTCACTCCCACAAATGGCTGCAGCAGCTGAGGCTGGGCCAGGACAAAGCCAGGAGCCAGGAGCTTCATCTGCATCTCCCTCCCACTGGGATGCCGGCATCACAGGCTGCGGCTCAACCCATTATGCCACAATGCCGGCCCCCAGCCCCTTACTACTAGTAACAGAGTTTATCATGAAGTCTACCTTGTCTTGAACCAACAGAGGGACTCCAGGTGAGTGTGTGTGGGTGGTGTATCTACAGGAGCCACCAGAGAAGCAGAAGCTACGGGGGTCTGTGTCTACACAGGTACAGGTGTGCGCATGCAGGTGTGTGGGTGAGAGAGAAGGAGCGAGAGAGAGAAGCTCAGGAAACGTCTGTGGGGCTGGCAGTTCTGAATCTTGCCCAGGTGCCAAGTCTGGAGTCCATGGGCAGAATCGCTTCATTTTCTGGGAAATTCTGCTCTGAAGGCCTCTCCACTGATTGGATGAAAAGCACCCATATTATGTAAGGATTGTCTTCTCCACTTGAAGTCAACTGACTGTAACTGTTAGCCATGCCCACAACGTACCTTCACTGCAACACCTATGCCAGGGTTTACAAACAACGCTACGGGCGCCAAGCCAAGCTGATGTGCCAAAGCCGCCATCACCAATGGTCCGTTTTTTCTATCCTTTTACTTTCTGCTTCTGGCTTTGTATTTAAGGTGCATCTCTTATAGTCAGCACGGATTCATGTCCTGCTTCTTTGCATCAGCAAATTGGATCTAGGTCTGCCATTCCCTATTGGTTTTCAGTTTATTTCATTTGTTCCCTTGTTCAATTATTCTTCCATTTCTGACTTCTTTGTAATTTAGGAGAAGACAGGAACAAATATAAACAAGAGATCTTTTAAAAGTTCATGGAGGGGCTGGAGCTGTGGTGTAGCGAGTAAAGCCGCTGCCTGCAGTGCCAGCATCCCATATGGGTGCCAGTTCGACTCCCGGCTGCTCCACTTCCGATCCAGCTCTTTGCTAAGGCCTGGAAAAGCAGTAGAGGGCGGCACAAGTCCTTGGGCCCCTGCACCCACGTGGGAGACCCAGAAGAAGCTGCTGGCTCCTGGCTTCAGATAGGCACAGCTCCAGTTGTTGCGGCCAACTGGGGAGTGAAGCAGCAGATGGAAGACCTCTCTCTCTCTCTCTCTCTCTCTCTCTGTGTGTGTGTGTGTGTGTGTGTAAAACTCTGACTTTCAAATAAATAAATAAATCTTTTTTTCTTTTTTTTATTTTTTATTTTATTTTTTGTCAGGCAGAGTGGACAGTGAGAGAGAGAGAGAGAGACAGAGAGAAAGGTCTTCCTTTGCCGTTGGTTCATCCTCCAATGGTTGCCGCGGCCGGAGCGCTGCAGCCCACTGATCCGATGGCAGGAGCCAGGTACTTCTCCTGGTCTCCCATGGGGTGCAGGGCCCAAGCACTTGGGCCATCCTCCACTGCCTTCCCAGGCCACAGCAGAGAGCTGGCCTGAAAGAAGGGCAACCGGGACAGAATCCGGCAACCCGACCGGGACTAGAACCTGGTGTGCTGGCGCCGCAAGGCAGAGGATTAGCCTGGTGAGCCGCGGCGCCGGCCCGTGAACGGTTTTTGCAGAGACCATGATGCCGCTGTATTTCTTTGAAGCGTGATTTTGATTTTAGTTGCCAGTTAACTTGACCAGACTCAAACTCCAGCCCCTCTCTCCCCTGTGGTGAGGAACTGAAATCTTCGCTGTTCTTTCAGCTTGCACCTGCTGAAAACGGACAGGCTGCCCAGGGTCTCGTCCACGTTTCAGAGTTTCAGATTCGGGGGCTCCTCGCCTCTGCAGCTGTCTCCCGTTGAGCCACGCGCCCCAGCTTCCTTACCACCCTGCCCCAGACAACACGACTCGCGAATCTGCAGATTCTACCCTTTGGCCCCACAGACAAGCACTCACTTGGCAATCTTGCTCCTCGTGGTGCGTTTTTTCAAGAGTTGACGTCACTTCGCTTTCTGCCTCCTTTCACTCACTCCCTAACGTCTTCAAATAAATGAGGTTTTAAATAATCTTTCGTCCAGATTTTATGATTGCTATATGTTGTCTGCTTTGGGTGTGGGGGGTGGAGAGGGTGAGTCCAACAAAGCTGCTCTTCCATTTCTGGAAGCTGACCACACCTCCCACACCGTGGACCTTGAGGCCCAAGGTCTCGCGGCCAACAATCAGCTTCAACATGCAAACCTTGCCACTGCTGATTGACAGGAGGGCTCCCCTGATTTCCTCTGTTTGGAAACGCTCCCGTCCTCCTCCCGCCTCTCCTCCTATAAACCGCTGTACTGTGGATCCTGTGTGAGGTGTGACCCCTTCACGGGCCATTCACAAATCATGCTTTTTTTTTCTCCAGCTGTCAGTGGAGTGGACAGGCATGATGGCAGCTGCTGGCCACACAGATTCCGGATAAGTCCAGTGGGAGTGATGGGGCACCACCAGCAGCATCCGGGATTCTTTACCAGTTGTACCAGGGAGCCGTGTTTAGTCCCGAACCTGCCACACAATGCTGAGACCTGCACACACGGAATCAGGACTGCGAGCTTCAGGTTCCCACGCGTGTAGGTGGGTAATTCACATGCTATGGAAGAGCATACAGGAGAGCTTCCAGAATCCCACGTGAAATGTGCCTTTTGTTATTCCCTTTTCCACAAGCTTTACAAGCCCCTCATACACATTTTTTTTTAAGATTTTATTTAGGGGGTCAGCACTGTGACACAGTGGGTAAAGCCACTGCCTGCAGCGCCAGCATTCCATATGGGCGCCAGTTTGAGCCCCGGTTGCTCCACTTCTGATCCAGCTCCCTACTAATGCCCCTGGGAAAGCAGTAGAAGATGGCCCAAGTCTTTGGGCCCCTGCACCCACGTGGGAGACCCGGAACAAGCTCCTGGCTCCTGGCTTCAGATTGGCACATCTCCAGCCACTGTGGCCATATGAGAAGTGAACCAGTGGATGGAAGACCCCTCTCTTTCTCTCTTTCTCTCTCTGCTTCTGCTTCTTTTAAGATTTTGCTTATTTGTTTGAGAGGCAGCGTTACAGAGAGAGGGAGAGACAGAGAGGAAGTTCGTCCATCTGCTGGTTCACGCCTCAGATGGCCGCAATGACAGGAGCTGAGTGGATCTAACGCCAGAAGCCAGGAGCTCCCTCCAGGTCTCTCACGTGGGTGCAGGGGCCCACGCACTCAGGACACCTTCTGCTGCTTTCCCAGGCCATAGCGCCACAGGCCATAGCAGAGAGCTGGATTGGAAGAGAAGCATCCGGGACATAAGTCTGTGCCGCCCATTATGCCATGACGCCTGCCCCGTTCATACACTTTTAAAATTGCAAAGACCACAGAGATGAGTCTGCCCAGTTGTCATCAGTGTCTGGTGGGGGTGGCAGATGGTGGACCTGCCACGTGGGCAGGAAGGTTATTGCCAGTACTTGGGGCACAAAGAAGACACCAAGAATAACCCTCTGAAAGTTAAACCGGGGTAAACAAACCCACACAGGAAAGCTACAGGGCGACCTTAGAGAGCGCCCATAAAGATGAAGCTGAGAACATTTGGAAACACCCAAGTGCAGCCCCAGGAAGCCAGGAATCCACAGCAAGGCAGGACTGGCTGGGATCAGCACCAGAAGGAAGAAGCCAAACGTTCGGAGGAAGACGGTGATCATCAAAAACCGACAGGTGGCAGGCAGCCAGGGAAAGGAGGGACTGGACGTTGCCGTGAGGTCCAGCGCTCCTGGCGGAGCCCTGCGCCTGTTTCAGGCACCTGAGGGCACTGCCGGGGGAGAACAGGGCAGCTCCTCAGGCGCCACTGAGGACTTCCTGGAGACACCTCGCCTGTTCTGAGCCCACCTGCCAGCCTTGCTCAGCATCGCAGAGAAGCACCCCTGCTGGCAGCTCCCGGCAGTCCCGGCAGGGGCGCCTGGGCTCAGCGCAGCCACGGTTCTGCCCTCTGTGTGCAGTGTGTGCCGCCGAGCGTGGGAGGCCGCCGCACAAGTCTGAGAACCTCACTCACCACATTGCCATGACGCTTTCTTTTTCACGCCCCTGGAAGTTTCTTTCCCACGAATTAGTCCCCTGGAGATGGACTGACAGAATCAATGAGCTCAGTGGACCGGGGGCCACCATGTGCCCCACAGGCACACACCAGGGGCTTGATCTGGGGGCCTCCGTGGTGGGCTGGGTCATGGTGGCTGTGGTCTCAGCCCACTGGTGCCGGGGCGGTCTGGGTGGAGCCCGGGACCTCTTCAAGGGTCTGCTTGCAGCAAGTGATGGACTTGAGGTGGCTGCGGGAAGTGAGGAGGGGCTGTGCCAAGGCCTGAACCCCACACCAAGGCCAGTTCTTGGGTGTGCATTGCAGGGGTGCAGCCCTGTCACCATCAGCGCCTTGGCTTTCTGGGAGACTCTGGGAGAGCTCTCGGCAGCCAAAGGGAACCGTCTGAAAGGTGGTCACCACCGCCTCCCTCCTCATCCCTGCCCCACCCCCATCCCCGCAGTGGGGTGCCCCCTGTTCTCAGGATAAGTCTGTCCCGGCCACTGCACCCTCAGAGCTTAGCACGCAGCCTTAGGTGCTTAGTGAATGATCGGCCATCCCGAGTCCCTCCTTAGTGGTGACTCAAATCAAGGATAAAGATTTCCCAGAGCCGTAAAGCGCTGCACACGTGGCGTGAGTCGGTCTCTCCCAAAGCACATGCAAGAAAGCACGAAAAATGGCGCCAAGGGCACGCGAGCTAGCGCGCGCCCCCGTGCGGCCAGGCCGGGCGGCGCGGCGGAGGCCGGCCCCTGGGAGCGGTGGGAAGCGAACCGCGACTGTGCTCTCAGCGCGGCCGCCGCAGGGCCTGCCCCAGCTCGCTCGGCTTTGATGGCTGCCCCCGCTCTCCGCCCCCTTCCCCCCCCCCCACTCCACAAAAGCCGGGTTTCATGGCCTGTGCCGCGGGAATGGCTTTATGACCGCCCGCAGGTTCCCTGCAGCCAGGTCCCGGTGCTCTTGTCCAAAAGGGGCATGCTGGTGGTGGGACTGGTGCTGGAGGCTGCAGCAAGCCCGGGCTCTGTGCCGGCCCGCGAGCAGGTCCCTGGATTCAGTCACTTCCCGTCCCCATCACCAGCCGCAGCCCGGCACAGGAAGGCCCTTGCAAAGGCTGGCTGGGTAAGCCGTGAGCTCCTGGACTGCCCACAGGGACCCTCTGCTGTGGGCATTCAATGGGCACCTGGGGCCTGGGAGGCCACCTGCCCAGGCTCATGCAGTTTGTGTGCGATCGGGCACAGTAATGTTAAGCGTAGAAGACAAGCTTCTCTGAGCTCGGTGGGCTTGGAATGGCCAGGGCCAGGCAGACAGGCCTGACCACACCCACCGAGCGCCAGAGCCGTCTGCGCACCTGTGCCTGGCGTCAGTGGACGGTGAGAGGTGGCAGCCACAGGGGCTGATGAGTGTCTTCCGTGAGCACTGGAGCCTGGAAGGATTCAGACACCTGTGGCCAGGCCGCTCTGAGAACTTCCTGACCCGTGCCGTGTGTAGCACACAAGAAAATGCACTGCTACGTGACCCCTAGAGCAGCCAATGAGAGGCTGAATGGCCCAGGACCCCTGGGCCTTTGGGAGGTTCAAGGGGAGAGGTTTCTTTTTCTTTCTTTCTTTTTTTTTTTTTTTTTTTTTGACAGGCAGAGTGGACAGTGAAAGAGAGAGACAGAGAGGAAGGTCTTCCTTTGCCGTTGGTTCACCCTCCAATAGCCGCCGCGGCCGGTGCGCTGCAGCCAGTGCACCGCGCTGATCCGATGGCAGGAGCCAGGAGCCAGGTACTTCTCCTGGTCTCCCATGGGGTGCAGGGCCCAAGCACTTGGGCCATCCTCCACTGCACTCCCTGGCCACAGCAGAGAGCTGGCCTGGAAGAGGGGCAACCAGGACAGAATCTGGCGCCCCGACCAGGACTAGAACCCGGTGTGCCGGTGCCACAAGGCAGAGGATTAGCACTTTTTTTTAAAAAAAGTGTTTATTTGTATAAGTATGTATGCATTTATTTATCAGGCAGAATGACAGGGTGGGGGCCGCGTGTGTGGAATCTTCCTTCAACTGGTTCACTCCCTAAATGGCCACAACAGTCAGGGCTGGGCCAGGCCAAAGCTGGGAACTCCACCCAGGTCTCCCACATGGGTGGCAGGGACCGAGTGCTTGGGCCATGATCCACCACCTCCCAGGTGCGTTAGCAGGAAGCTGGATCAGAAGCAGACGAGCCAGGACTGGAAACAGACACTTTATATGGGATGCTGGGGTCCCAAGCAAGGTAAGACAAAGCCTACCACAAGATTTCTAGCTTGTCGACACATCTGTTACCCTTTCTTGGCTCACCTGTGTAACATGCACACATCTGGGACCAAACGACCTCTAACCTCTCCCACCAAGAGTGCTCCACCTCCCCCAGGGAGCCCCAGCCACACTGGCTCCCCCTCCCCACAGCCTGCTCCCATCCCCCTGAGCCCCAATACCCACCAGCACCTGGAGGCCCCTTCCCAGACCCAGCGCTGCCTCCCCTGACCCCACTTTCTGTCGAGCCCAGTGCCCTACCCCGTAAGCAGCTGCTGGGTGCAATGGTGATACGGAGGGGAGCCACAGCGCCTGGGTTCAAATCCTGGCTCTTCCGTCTTCTACCTGTGTGGCACTGGGCCAGTTCCCTCATTTCTCCGTGTCCCGGTTTTCGCATCTGTAAAATGGGGGAAATGCTGGCCTCTGCCGCCCAGGGCTGCTGGATGGGAGAGCGGGCCCTGCTGCTGGTTCAGGAAGACGCACAGGAAGTGTTAGCTCTCGCTGTCACAACCCACCTCCCCAGTGACTCCACCCCTCCACAGCTCTGTGGAAGGTCCCATGTCCCAGGTGAGACAGCTGAGGTTCCAAGAGGTCGTCCTTGGCTGGTGGGCAGAGGGGACAGCAGGTGGGCAGTGGCCAAGTCTGGGCCGCTGTTCCACATGAGAGGGGGGAGGCACAGGCATGGCCGGCCTCCCAGAGCTGCTGTGGGGGGGGTGGGGGGGTGGAGGAGACCGCGGACAGAAAGCCGGGGCCGGCCACAGAAGAGGTCTCAAACAAGGCTCACTCTGGGTTTTGCCGCATGCTCTTTCGCTAGGAACCTAAGTGTGGTTCCTCGTTCTGACCACAGGGTGTCTCCACACCACTGTTCAATGCCGCACCCACTTGCCTGGCTGCTGCCCGCCCGCCTGGCCTGCTGGGTCGGCTTCCTGCTACTCTGTAGCTTTTCCTCCTGTTAGGTCTTCAGGGCAGTGGGCCGGGCATCTGGGGAGGGTGGGGGCTGCTACCACCCACAACCTCTGCTTGGCTAGGCTCCACAGAGTGGCCTGGAACAGAAGTATCAGCCTCCATGTGGGCCCCTCCCTGCAGACCCCTGGAGCGCCATTGCATCGGGCAGGGGTCTTAGGTGGAACCGCGGTCCCCGGAGACCCATGGTGGAAGAGCTTTTGTGAAATCCTGCACCCCCTCCTGAGAAAGGTTCGGGCCACCTGCCCAGGGGCTGGGGGGCCTCCCCCACTTCCTGTCCTCCACAGCGGCCTTTCTCCTGGACTTGCCTTGTTATCAGCAGAGCCTCGCTTCCCTCGCTTCGGAGGAGGCAGTGAGACCACCAAGGCAGCGAGCAAGGTTTCGGAAGCTCTTTACTGCCGCGTACATGCTGGGTGCCAATAATAGGGAAACCAAGGCTCCGCACGGCGAAAGGACCTTCCCAGAGCCACACAGCACCGCATCCTGGAGGCCCCAGGGGAGGAGCCCAGGCCCCAGGCCCAACCCAGCGATTCTCCCAGGAGCTCCCACGAGGCCTCGGGGCGGGGGGGGGGGGGGGGGTGTGGCTCTCTGCGTGACTCCCATCCCAGGGCTGGAAAAGGCAGCTGGGGAGAGAACCTGTGGAGGAAGAGGAACCAGCGATGGAGGGGTTAAGGGAGAGGCCAGAGAGGGGTCTGGCTTTGATTAGGCCCCCACGGCTGCCCGGAGACTCCAGGCCTGGAGACAAGCCAGCCTCATAGGGGCAGATGGCATGAATTATAGGGGCTTCCATGGGGCCCAAGGGTGCTGCCATGGTGCCTCCGAAAGGCGTGGCCGTGGGGACCTCTTCCTTGACAGCCGGGGCCAGAACCACTTGCTCCAGCCACAGCCGTGCCTCCCTGCACAGCACAGGACCTCTCGTCCCCACCCCCAGGAGCCATGGCCATCGCCCACAGGACAGAGACCTTCCGCGCACTCCACTGGAGCCACAACAGCCTTGGAGTCCCAGGCAGCCCACCTGCCAAGCACGGCCACATCCCCGCGGTCCCCCACGCTCACTGGGAGACTTGGACAGTCAGTCAGTCATCAAGTCATAGCCGTGATGGTGAGGGCTTGGCCGCATCCACTCCACCAGGGCCACATGGCTAACTGCGCCCGGAGCTGGCTTTGGGGCCCGGACGCCTGGCACAACAGACCACATTCATCGTCCATCACTCATCTCTGGGGTTGCTTGTCTCTGGGGCTCCTTGTCCATCACCCATCTCTGGGGCACCTGCTGGGCCTCCCTCACAGCTGAAATGGAATGAAGTGTTAGCTGCAAGAGGCTTCAGCAAGTTAGAACCGTGGTTCAAAAGATCGCAGCATTGTTTCGGGTTGGTGATCAGAGCTGGGGAAGCTCCTGGCACTCCCTGGGAGCAGGCCAGGGGCTGTGCTCTGTGGAAGGACCCAGGAGACACCCCGGGGCCCACACGGCCCCTCTGCCTCGAGGATCTGCTCGGGGAGGCAAGTAGCGCTCCGCTGGAGCAAACGTCACTAAGAGACGGGCCAATGAAACAGCTATCTCCATGCATCCTGGAGCCCAGACAGGGCGTCCACCACCCCTGAGGGATTTACCTGCATCAGTGTGTCCCAATCCTGCGTGGAGCAGGAGGCGAAACAGGGAGCAGGGGTGGAGGGTTAGCAGGGATGCAGGGAGGGTTAGCAGAGATGGATGGATGGGGGTTAACAGGGATGGAAGGTTAGCAGGGGTGGAGGGTGGAGGATTAGCACGGGTGGAGGGTGAGCAGGGATGGAGGGATGCAGGGAGGGTTAGCAGAGATGGAGGGTGGAGGGTTAGCAGGGGTGGAGGGTGAGCAGGGATGGAGGGGTGGAGTGTTAACAGGGATGGAGGGTTAGTAGGGGTGGAGGGTGAGCAGGGATGGAGAGTTAACAGGGATGGAAGGTTAGCAGGGATGGAGGGGTGGAGGATGAGCAGGGGTGGAGGGTGAGCAGGGGTGGAGGGTGAACAGGGGTGGAGGGGTGGAGGGTTAGCAGGGGTGGAGGGTGAGCAGGGGTGGAGGGTCAGCAACCAAGCCTCCGACCGCTCTGGGCGCAATCTTGGCTGCTCAGAGAGCAGCCTCGGCACGTCTGTCAGAGGGAAGGCATCGTGTCTCTGGTGCAGCGAGCCCTCTTCCAGAGATTCATCCCTCGGCTACGTTTGCACAAGGCTGTCCCTTGTAGCTCTGTTTAGAGCAACAAAAGACTAAAAGCAACCTCTCATTAGGGCATGAGGAAATAAATTATGGTATCCTACTATATAACACCAGGGAAAGGATAAGACAGATCCACACGTGTGTGGAAAGGAAGTGTATGCATATGGAGACGGTGGTGGGCACTCGGCACAGCACTTAAGATGCCACCTGGAGCACCCGCATCCCGTATCCGAGGGCCTGGGCTCAAGTCCAGACTCTGCTTCTGACCCAGCTTCCTGCTAATGTGCACCCTGGGAGGCAGCAAGTGATGGCCAGTTATTTGGGTCCCTGTCACCCACATGGGAAACCAGAGTTCCCGCCTTCCAACCTCAGCCTGGCCCAGCCCCAGCTGTTGCAGGCATTTGGGAAGTGAATCAGTGGAAGGAAGATCTTTGTTTGTCACTTTTAAATAAACTGAAAACAATTTTTATAGAACAATATATAGGGGCCGGCGCTGTGGCTCACTTGGTTAATCCTCCGCCTGCAGTGTCAGCATCCCATATGGGCGCCGGGTTCTAGTCCCGGTTGCTCCTCTTCCAGTCCAGCTCTCTGCTGTGGCCCGGGAGTGCAGTGGAGGGTGACCCAAGTGCTTGGGCCCTGCACCCGCATGGGAGACCAGGAGGAAGCACCTGGCTCCCGGCTTTGGATCGGCGCAGTGCCAGCTGAGGCAGCCATTTGGGGAGTGAACCAATGGAAGGAAGACCTTTCTCTCTGTCTCTCTCTCTGTCTATAACTCTGTCAAATTAAAAAAAAAAAAAAAAGAACAATATATAGAGAGAATGTTCCTACTATGGCAAAGAAAATAAAGATATAAATCATGGAAGATTTCTGAATGATACATGCAATTCTGTTGATAGGAACTCCCACTGGGAGACAGGCAGCCTACAGCTGAAGGGGTGATTTCGTGTTATGCTGCCATTTTAGCATACGGGGACTTAGAAATGTCATGAAGAAATGCCTATTATGAGAAAGCTATCCATGGATTTCTCTTTTTGTTTTCCTAGAACAAACTTATTAATTTCATGTTTCTATAAACTTTTGGAAGTGCCCTCGTGTGTACAGGTGTTTCTTTTTCAGTTGAATGAAGATGGATCAGGAGGCCGGTGCTGTGGCACAGCAGATAAAGCCGCCGCCTGCAGTGCCGGCATCCCATATGGGCACCGATTCGTGTCCCGGCTGCTGCACTTACGATCCAGCTCTCTGCTGTGGTCTGGGAGAGCAGTAGAAGATGGCCCAGGTCCTTGGGCCCCTGCACCCATGTGGGAGACCTGGAGGAAGCTCCTGGCTCCTGGCTTCAGATTGGCCCAGCTCAGCCATTGCAGCCAATTGGGGAGTGAACCAGTGGATGGAAGACCTCTCTCTCTGCCTCTCCTTCTCTCTTTGTAACTCTGACTTTCAAATAAATAAATCTTAAAAAAAAAAAAATGGAGCAGAAAAGCCAGTCTAGAGAAACAGCCGCTCAGGTTTAACCACGTTTCTCGCCATCCCCCTTCCAACTTCCCGGTGTTGCTCATGCTCCCTGCCCACCTGGCCCTGACCCACTCCTGCCGGCTGTAATCCCCGGTTTCCGCCACAGCCACAGGCCCTGGGGACAGCTCCTCTTTGTCCTGGGAGGACCCAGGCCTCCCTTTCATGGCCGGCCACAAGAAGCGTCCAGGGCCGCCCACAAGGACCTCAAATGCTTGGAGGAGGAGAGTCGCCCCAGGTGGAGCCCCGTGAGCCAGCCAAGGGGCCTGGTTTCCTATTAAGTGCATGGAAGGAGTGGCAGTTAAACACCATGCTTCAAAGAGTTTAGGATTTTCAAAAATCGCTTTTGGGGAATATGCAGCTTTTATTGGAGGTGTCAGACATTAATGAGGGTTCTGGATCTTTCCCAGCCTGAAGCATACTCTCCCTCTCTTCTCCGCCCCGACTCGTCCCAGCAACCAGCTCACCCCCACTTTGATGAATCAAGAGAAGCTGAGAGTTCAAGGGTAGCCCTGCCCCCTCCTCAGCCTACCCCCTCCCACTGGGCTTCCAGAAGGTGAGGAAGCCAGCAGAAGGGAGTGGGAGTCCAGGAGAAGGTTCGGGGGGAGGGGGAGCAAGAGGCCTTTTCCTGCTTACCTGCTCCTTTGGGAAAAGTGTCACGCACAAAACCAGGAATTTGGGGGCCATCTTATGCCAGTTGGGGTAAAACCCCCAACACATGCCTGCCCCCTTGAGATCCTTAAATGGAAAGAGTTGCAGGAGCTCTGCTTTGTCCAAGTGTGGTTACCTATCAGCTCTTCTGGCCCTAGTTTCTGGTGCTGGTTCATCTCCCACTCTTAGACGGTACCTAGTGAGGTTGGGAGTCAAACAGTGTGTCCAAGATAGAGGGGCATCTTCCCATTCACCTGGAACAGACCACACGCTCAAGCATGTTTGTGGGGAGAATTCGTAGATGTCTGAATGGCTCCGTTTTACCTTCATCTCTCTTTAGGAAAAGACCCTAAATCAGACATTAGATGCTACATGGGATTAGACATTAGAATCTATTCTTGCTGGTTAGGCATTGGAATCCCTAAGGAGACTATATATACCATGAGTTCTTGCACATCTTTCAGTAAAGGATGGATGGATGGGTGGGTGGGTGGGTGAGTGGGTGGATGGACGGACGGATGGATGGATGGATGGGTGGGTGGATGGATGGATGGATGGGTTGGTAGGTGGGTGGAAGGATGGATGGATGGATGGATGGGTGGATGGATGGACAGATGGATGAAGTAGAGGAATACACAGATACTGATTCCTGGAGACATAGGGTAGAGTAAGACAGCCATAGATTCTAAGCTACTAGTCCTGCCTGAGACAGGAGCATGTAATGACCTATTGGGTCATTTTCCAACCCAAGTGTCTACAGCCAGGCTGTCAGGACCCTGAGTATCTGTCGCCACTTGGGCCACCCAAAGGTGCTCCTTGCCAACCTGGGAACAGCCCTCAGACAACTCAGCCTCGCACACTCAGGTGGGGTAATCATGTCCACCAGTGCTGAGCCCTGGGTCCCGACCCTGCTGCCGTGACCATGGTGACTCCATGTGGCCACCACTGGGATCCAGTGCACCTCCATCTCATCTCAGTGAAACTCCCAGCAAGAAAATGGGGCAGAATGCCGTCCTTCTCTGAGTACCAATTCTTAGAGTGTGTCCCAGGTCCAAGATAGAGGCAGAGTATGGATGTGCAGGCTCATTGGCTCATCCCCCCAAGGACCAAGAACTGGCACACAGCACTGCAGGCAGCTGGCTTGTGAAGTTCCAGTGCCAGCAAAGAGCGGCCACCTGACACTGGCCTTGAGACACCATTCCGACCCATTTGCCTCCAGACATCTTTGTCTCTCCCCAGCCGCCCCATCCCTTTCCTCAGTCTCCTCTTTCCAATTTCCTGGGCCAGTGTCCCTCCCGACCCTTCCACAGAAAGTCCCTTATTTATAGCGCACAGTTTGGCCAGGTGGTCCTGGGGACCCGCCGTGGCCCAGCTGCTGGCTCAGGAGAGCAACCTCTGATGCCTGCAGTGCCCCACTGCGTGGTGACAACACTGTCCCCGTGGGCCTCGAATCAAGCGTCTCCCCATCTGTGAGGAACGCTCAGGTTTTTCTCAGCGCCAACAGTCTGGCCGTGAACGAGGAAAGCCTGTGTCTCCCCTTAGCTAGTCTTGACCCTGCCCCTTATAAAACAATCACCCCAGCACCTACTCGCCCCAGGAGTATCACCCCTCCTGAGCTTGGCTTACGTTGCAGGCGTCTCCAGGGTCACTGTTGAGTGTTTTCAGCATCAGGAGTGACTAATTCCACTTGGACTGGTTCCTAACAGCCCCCTGGTGGAGGGAGGGTGGCCACCAGGTAGTTCATTCTGCCATGGTAAGAATTGCCCCGAGAGAGGCTGGGGAGTTCCTGGTCTGGGGCAGAGGCAGGGAGAGTGTACTGTCCTCACAGTGTGCCACCCGAGTGCCAGGGGGAATGCATCCTAACAGAGCTATCCCCCAGTCGACGCTGAGGGATGGGTTGACCCTTCCCGGGCCGCATGCATGTCCATGCACATTTTGTCTTCCCTTCCAGCTCCCAGGAGGTCTGTAGCATCGCTGTCCACACTGTGTGGCTAAGGACGCAAGGCTGCAAACTACCCCAGGCCATGTCATTGGTGTCAGCCCCTACTTTCCACACTACCTTTTACCACGTTTTCACACTTTTACCTGGAAGTCGTTTTGGTGCCAAGCCCACTACCGTGCCAAGTGAGAATTGGAAAACCACGTTCCCCTTCCCCAGATGGAGCTAGAAACTCAGGTCCTGAAGCTGCAGCATTGCCGACCCACTAAGACCTGGAAAGAAAGGGTGATGCGCACTAGCCATCTGGGCCAGGTGACAAGGGAGGGAAGGAAGGAAGGAAGGAGGGAAGAAGGGAGGGAGGGAGGGAGGGAGGGAGGGAAGGAGGAAGGAAGGGGCAATAAGCCACACACCATGCACACAGGCACACAGGTACACCATGCACAGAGGTACACCATGAACACAGGTACGCCAAGCACACAGGTATACCAGGCACACAGGCATACCATGTATACCAGGCACACAGGCACACCAGGCACACAGGCACACCAGGCACACCATGCACACCAAGCGCATCAGGCACGTGGGCAGGAGGTTGGAGTGGAAGCAGCACAGGCAGTGGAGTGGGGGCGGGGGAGGGGGCCCTGTGCATCTCTTTACATCTCTACTTTTTCATCTGCAAAGTGAGGGAATCAACGCCCACTCAGAGACCTCAAACTGCTCAAGGAAGATGTTGAGCCCGAGCCTGGAGGACAGAGGGGATCTGGGAATTTGAGGGGGAGTTGGGGACTGGGGGTGGGGGGAGTCGAGGCCCCAAGGGCAACATGTGGGACAGCCTCAGACAATGAGCTCAGGGGTCATCTTGAAGAAACCATTCTCAGAACTCACAAACCCCAGAGAGAGTTCACATTCTTTTCTCCTTACGACTTTGATACCAGGCCCAGCTGCCCCTCCCTCTCGAGAATCCTCTGCAGCCATCGCCACGCTGCTGTGTCCTCCAGGCTGTCCAGATTCAGCCACACGGCCTGGTCTCCCACCCCGGCTCCCGGGCCAGAGCCGAAGCCAGCCACGCATGGATGGGCAAGCCTGGGACAGACCTGGGCCTTCTGGCCGGAACCTGGCCTGGTGACAGCAGCTGCAGAAACAGCACCAAGAGCAGGAAGCTCACACTTAGCAGGGCTCACTGAGGGGCCCACAGGGATCAACCTGGCCCCGAGATTTGCAAAAGCCCAGGATGGGGAAAGGCCAGGCCCACTGCGGGCACTTTGCTGACCTGTGCCAAGGCCAAGGGCAAGGGCAAAGCAAGAGTCCATATTGAGATACGCGTGGCAGAGTCCAGAGCCACACTCGAGGGCAGAGGGAGACGGAGGTGGGGGTGGGGGAGGTGGGGAAGCCACAGGGGGCCGGCGAGAGAAGCTTGGCATTGATGAGATGGGCAGCCTGCAGCCACAGGCGCCCCAGACATCAATCCGGTGGGCTGAGTCAGAAACCCAAGCTGGAGGCGTGGACGGGACAGTGGGGTGGAACGGGCCTCTTCAGACACGCGCGGGGGTGGTGGGCCGGTGGGAGGGAAACAAGGCAGCTACGTGAAGCCAGGCCTGTGTGAGAAGCCCAGCGCCGCTCCCCTGCTCCGGGGGATGGTGCCTGGGCAGCTTTGATCCCCGCAGCCTGCCCTGTCACCTCGGGGGCGGAAGTCTCCAGCCCCTCGCCTCTACAGGTGCCTCAAGAGGGCCCTCCTCCAGCCCCACCCTTCCTTGTGCAACCTCCAGGGTGTTCCTCTGCCCCCGACTTCCCCACGACACCTCAGCCTCCGCCCCCTCTCTCACTCCCGCCTGCCCAGAGCCACGGGCTCCATCTCCCTCTCCACTCTGACTCAGCAAGTGGGGATGCTGCCTAATCCCATCCGGGCAGGTCAGGAAAGGATTCTGGGCGGGCCTAGGTCTGCTCCTGGCTGTGTGACCCAAGCAGCCTGGTGCTCTGTCCCCAAGGGAAGCGGAGACAGGTCCTACGGCTCCCCTGCGGGATGAGCAGAGATGCAGTCTTCTACAGTTGGATGCTGAGCCAAGGAGCCTTGAAGGCAACTGCCCTTCAGAGAGGTGAAAGCCAGTGCTTAAGGTGGCCCAGCCAGGCCTGGAGCCAGGCTTTAGAACTGTGATTGATCCCTGCGCCTCGGGCTGGAGACACAAAGCCCCATCTCCCATTGGCTGACGGCTACAGATGAACATCCTGACAGCAGACAGCTGATTAGCCAGCTGCCAAAACAGCTCTACAGCTCGGGGTCCTCAAAGCCTGGCCCCAGTCCCAATGAAGATGTTCCCCAAGTTGGCTGAGCCTAGCCTGGGCCCCAATCCCAGTGAAGCTGCCCCCCAAGCTGGCTGAGCCTAGTCCCAGACTAGAATCTGTTTACTCACTCTGCGAGTCCACTCGCCTTGGCAATGCACACCATACAGGTTCCCCAGCGGCCATCACAGTGAGGGGGACCCCCCCAGTGCCCTCTGGGAAATGCCAGCCCTTCAAATACACCCCCTGGGGCCTCGGGCAGGACCTTGATGTCCCCTGCGTGGTGTGGTGGGCTCCTGCTGGCTCTGCAGCCACCTGTGAGCTGGGGGCAGACGCCTGGGCTTGGGAGATACTGGGGCTCCCGGGTGCTGGACACGGAGCCTGCTCCAGGGAAAAGTTGCCTGCACCTGGCTCGGGCCCCAGCTTTCTCCTGGTAATTGCGGTAATGACCCAACTCCCAGGGCTGCTTGCAGCTTGAAAGGGGCTTTGAGATGCTGGGATGAAAGGCCCTGGGCTGAGTACAAAGCCCAGCGCAAGCTGTCCTGGGAGTGGGAGGCTGGCCCTGGGCCTTCCCTGGCCTGGGGGGCTGAGTCACTTCCTTCCTCCCGGCTGGGTTTTACCTACGTGCTCCAGTCTCAACTCTCTCTTCTGGACAGCTGGGGGGCACGGAACAGGGGGTCCCAGAGAGTGTGTATGGGACCCAGGCCAGGCACAGGCCTCCATTCCCCACCACAGGCCCCCACCCAGGAGGGAGGGAGATGCTGGCGAGGATGCTGGCGTGCGTCCCCAGCTTCCGGACTCGACTCTTGCCACGCTGGCTCAGCACCAAGCACCCTCTGCTGCACTTGAAGAATCCCAGGGCAAAGGGTGGGCGGACTTCCCAAGGTCTGGGAGCACCTTGGGCTCCCTGCGCGAGGGCAGCCCCTGCCTTCTTACTCACTCATGCAAATGTGAGGAGCTCCCGTGTTCCCTGGACTGAGCGGAGCCGGACTCTCTTGGCCTTCAAGGAATTTCCTCCGCTGCTATGCTAGTTCCTCCTTAAGTGCCTCGAAGGACCACTTGGTGCTTCAGGACCAGAAGCGAGGGGCGGGCCTCTGGCCTGCCAGTTAAGATGCCAGTGACCCGTGCCTGGGGTTGATGCCTGCTCCAGGTCCTGGCTCCAGCATCCTGCTAATGCAGACCCTAGGAGGCAGCTGTGATGGCTCCAAGGTTGCGTTCCTGCCGCCTGGATGGGGTTCCCAGCTCCTCCTGGCCATCCCACCCCAGCTGGGGTCCATCATGGGCATTTGGGGACTGAAACAGCAGATGAGAGCTCCCTTGTGCGCTATCTCTCTCTCTCCCTCTCTCTCCCTCCCTCTTTGCCTCTCAAGTAAACAATACAAATAAAAATGAAAGCAACAACAATGAAATCCCAGGGATGGAACAAGGGCGTGAAGGCTCACAGCAGGTCACAGGTGGAGAAGAGGAAGAGGCTGAAGATCAAGGTTCCCTGATCTTAATGGCTTCCGCCCATGGACTGGAACCAGGCAGTCTTCCAAGACATTCTCCCCCTTGCTGCTCCCTGGTGGGTGTCAAGGAGACTGAGCTCCCGGACCAGAGCCCCTTGGGTTCTCTCGGCCCCGGGGAACCTCAAATCTTCCATCGCCCAAGGTCTACAGTCCCCATTCTGGACTTGGAACTAACAGGGAGACAGGTCCCCTCTCGACCAAGTCCTGTGCTGTGGACCACGAAGCCATCATCCATCCGTCAGGGAGGAAAAGACCCCGTGTGGCCGCCCAGGCTGGGAGTATCGGCCTGGTGCCTCGGGGGCCCAGGCAGGAGGACGGCTCTGGCCAAAGCACAGAAGGCTGTTCATTCCCTCGGAATGGGGAGGGAGTCTTGGAACCCTCTCCCTTTACACGTCAAAGTATCTCCTCCCTACCTGAGCCTGACTCTGTCATTCCTTAAACTGTGGCAGGACCCAGCAGAGCCCAAATTAACGTCTAAGAAAGTTCTCCCCTTGGGAGCGCTCTCGACCCTGGCAGGTGCGCAAGGGGCCCATAATAGCTCAGCGGATTGAGTGCACATGGTGAAGTCCTAGGACACTGCCCAGCCGGAGCAGGCACCTTAAGAGTAGAGAGGCTGGTTAATCCCCGGAGTCACAGAGCAAGGAGATTGTGTGAGGACTTTGCTGGCCTGCCCGACAGGCACCCTGCAGGGAGCTCCTGGTGCCGCTGCCCTTGGGCCCTCCGAAGGCTGCCAGGAGGGCGCAGGAGCCTGAGCGGCCCCCGAGTTTGTTTTTGCCGTGTTTCTGGGCACGGGGCTCGCTCCTCCTGGCACTGGCCCTTCCCGGGGCCCGGCTCCAGCTTGTTAGTTTTAACTAGAACAATTTCCTTTGAACTCAGCTTGAATTAGCATCACCATGGCGATGGATCAGGGTTTTCACAAGTCGACCTGGTCTTCACCCCTTAAGCAATTAGTTCGAAGGAGAAAAGGAAGAAAGAGGAGGAGGAAAAGGAGGAGGGAAGATGGGGTGGGGGAGAAAAGGAAGGAAGAAGAGTGGTGGAGCAGAGGAAGGGGTGAGGTGGGGGAGGGGTGGGGGAGGGGAGTGAGAGAAGGCTGGAAGGAGGGGGCAGACTGGAAGGCAGAGGGACAGGGAGTGCCAAAGGACCCCCCAGGCCATCCACGGGGCCTGATTACGGGGGGTGGGGGTGGGGGGGTCTTTGCCTTCCAGGCCCCTGCCAGGGCTCCACCTACTGGGCGAACAGGAAATCTTGGACCTGTAGCCTGGGAGGAAGCACCCTGCCCATACTTCTCAGAGGGCCCAGGGGCCCAGCAAGGCCACGGCAGCCCCTTCCCCCTGCAGGAGCCTGGAACCCGAGCACTGAGGAGGGCTTCTGGAGCCCTATGGGGGCTTGCCACCAGAAGGGGGCCGGGAGAGAGGGAAGGTCGCATGAGCAGGGGGCCTCCATGGGGTCCTTGCTTGCCTGCTTCTGGGCACGCACTTGTCTGGGAAGGCAGGCACAGACAAGGTCCTTGCTCTTCATTGATGGTCCCTGGCAGGTTATTCACATAATTAACTATTTTTCAAGGAAAATGACTGAATGGGCAATTGCTATTTGCTCAAATGTGTTGTAAGCACATGAAAAGGAGAACTAAAAAAAAAAAAAAAAACTGAATCCATCAAAATGTAATGGGAATTGAGGACATCTCTTCAAGACTCAACTTGTCCCCACCTCCTCCAGAAAGCCCTCCTGGACTTGCCCAGGACGCCTGTGTGCTCCCCGACCTCTGCCCAGTCATCCCCATGCTGTGTAATCAGCCAGGGCAGCCTGCATGACAATGGGGGAGGAGGGTTGCATCTTATTCCCTGGGTCCTTGCGTACCCCAGGCACCAAGTTGAGGCTCTAAAAATGTTTGTGAATTCCTGGACCAGCACAGGGCCAGATGTCAGGCTTTCAGAGGCAGACCCAGGAAAGAGGCTGCAGAGGATGGGGTGCAGGGGTGGGGGGTTTCCAGGAGCCTAAGCGATGTCTGCTCTACCATGAGCCGAGGGGGTCGGTGCTTCCTGGGCCATCGAGCCGAGCGCCAGCTACGGAGGGTGCAGGGCATGCAGAGAGAAACAGTCTGTGTCTGGGATGGTGGGGTGAGGGGCCCCCTGGGAGGGCTTGGTGCTGACAGCTGGGAGGCGCTGTTGTCTCCTCCAGCCAGATCTCGACCCCGCCCCGCCCCGCCCAGCAGCAGCACCCCAGTGAGCGCCCAACTCCAGCCCCTGCCTCTAGGCCAGCTGGCACTCTGCTAGGCGGGAGCAAGTGGGCACCTTCTCAGGATCTCCGGCTCCTGCCTGCGCAGTGGGGATGGCCACCTGGGCCACCTGGCCTGGTTGTGGGGAGACGGAGCCAGGTGCTTCCCAGCCAGCAGGGGTGGTGGGTGCTCCCCCGTGCCAGCCCCTTCCAGCTCTGAGAAATGGCAGTCGACCTCTCCGGGTGCCTCCATCCTTCCTCTCCCCGTGTGACACCAGTGCCAGCACCCACCCTGCTCTGACTCCCTTCCCTGTGACCGGCCCTTTAGCCCCCTGGGCATTCCCCTTTCTGATCGCATAGCCAGCCCTCACCCAGCTCCTGCCTCTTGTCCCAAGTCCTGCCTTTGGCCTCTCCATCTCCCCCTCCCTCCGCTTTCCTCCTCTGCTGCTCATTATAAAAAAGAAATCTTTCTATATACGCCAAAAATGCACTCATCCCCAAGGACCCCAGTTTAGCACAAAGCACTGGTTCTTTCTGGCTGCTTGCGTGGCCTCCTTCTTGCCCACTGCCTTTGAATGGTGGCCTCATTCACAGGACTGGGAGGCCAGCAGGGCTGTTTCCCATGTGGCTGGGCGGGGTGGGGGGGGGTGGCGGGCGGGGGCTAGACAGGAGCAGCTTAGACTTCCCAGAGCTTGGCTTCTCCTCGGGGTAGGGAACAAACTGTTTGCTGCTTGGAGCCCAAAGGATTCTATGGGATGTTCTAGAAGGTCCCGGGAGACCTCAGGAAGATTGGGGCCTGCAGCACACACCACGTGCAAGGTGCAGTTTTTCTTGAGGACACAGATCAGGCCTTCTTCCTGGGCTGGGCTGGGGTCTCTGTGACACGGAGACAGAGGAGGGGCTCCGTGGTCTCCGGGAGACCCCCCTAGACGCAAGCACCCCTGGGACTCTTGAGGGAGCCCGTGTTCTCTGTGCCCTTAGCCCTCCCGCCCAAGCCCCTGCCCTGTGCTCTGGGGCCCAGTCCCTCGTCACAGGAGCGATGACCTAGAGCTGCTCCGCCCCTAGAAAGCCAGGATGACCTTGTCCAGGAGCGTCCAGAAGAAAGCACAAGTCTGACGCATCCCAAAGAGGGGGAAGGGAGCCTGGGGCAGAGGAGGGGAGCACGCAAGGCCTTGCAATCCCCAACAGCGTCCAGCAGGCGGCGTCTCACAGAGGCTGAGGAACCCATGGCCGGCATCCCCTTCGCAGAAGGGGTGGGCGAGGCCCTGGCCTCAGCATTCCCCCGCCCCCTACCCCCACCCCGTCCTGAGGTCCTGCGTTTCCCAATCGCTTTCCTGCGTGTTCGCTCAACAACCCCCGCTCCCTTCCCCACCCCACAGCAGCTGGAAGCTGGCGGCTCTCTGAGTTAATCAAAAACTCCTGTACTTTGCTCCGGGATCGGAGGCCGCAGGGTCAGCTGGCTCTTCTCCCGAGCGCTGACGTCCCTAGCGCCTGGAAGACTCAGAGGGGAAAGTGGGGGAAGAAGGAGGGGCTCGCCGGTTCTCCCGGACCCCTGCTAACCATCACGGGGTGCTCGGCGGTGACCGACCTCACAGCCGGGCCTGGGTGGGTGTCTCCCTGTGGCATTCGGATATGGGGGTACAAAGCCACAAAGAAACTGCCCCTGGACCTCACAAACAGGAGGGGAAGCCTGGAGAAGACTTTGGAGGTTTCCAGAGGAAAGGCAGAGAGGGAGAGATCGCCCATCTTCTGGGTCACTCCCAAATGGCCACAACAGCCAGGGCTGGGCCAGGCCCAAGTCTGGTGTTCAGAGCTCCCTCCAGGTCTCCCGTGGGTGCAGGGGCCCAAGGACTTGAGCTGTGTTCTGCTGCTTTCGCAGGTGCATCAGCAGAGAGCTGGATCGGAAGTGGAGCAGCCGGGACCAGAACTGTGCATTCTGGTATCGGATGCTGGCATCGCAGGGAGCGGCTTTAGCCACCGCACCACGACGCTGGCCCCTCCAGGAGAGTTTTGAGGGTGTTCCTAACCCGTGATTGGGTTAGAAAATTCCGTGAATGTCCGTAGAATAAGGGCCTGAAGCTGAGCATAGCCGAGATGCCCCGGTTTGGAGAAGAGGAGGGCTGCGGGGAGGCGGGGTCTGCACGCAGCCTGGGGCAGCACAAGGAGTCTGGGGCGGGCCTGCGAGGTGGGAAACTCCTCTGGGCCCAGAGGTGGCCACCCAGACAGGCCTGTGTGCGCCGTCGGAGGGGGTGAAGGAGGAGGCCCCGTCCCTACTGCAAGAGTCCTGGAGAATCCTGGTCTGGCCTGAGAAGATCTGGAGTTGGGGACTCACTGCTGGAGAGGCCAAGAGCTAGGTCTGGGGTCCAGCAAAGCACAGCGGGCGTGGGCAGTAGAGCCTGTCCCTGTGGGCCCCAGCCCTGCTGCGCCGGCCTCGCACCCTCTGGGCCGCCTGCAGCTGCACCGGCAGTGCCCCCCTCCTCCCAGACCCCAGTCAGTGCCAGTGCTTCTGCTGCCCTCCGTTCTGTCTCCCCTTCCCCTGCCCGCTCCTCCCCTATCTGCCCCACGGAGCAAATTCCTATCCCAACCAGGACCAGGGAACTCCACTGGAATCCCGGAGCAACTGCAGCTCCCAAAGGAATGGGGGGGACAGACGAGGGGTCAGCCATGGGATGCAGGCGCTCCCGGCAAGGAGAGGGGAGGGCTGGTGAGATGAGTGGTCCCAGAACCTCTGAGGCTTCTGGGAAGACGTGGGGTGCAGGCACAGGAGGATGGGGGGAGGCAGGTCAGGTTGAGGCTCTCAGGTCCCCTGGCCTGCCCCACAGAGGGCTCATGGTGGAGTTGAGGGGCAGCCCCCTTCAAAGCAGGACAGCCTCAGGGGGAAGAGCAGGGCTGGTCCCAGTGCAGCGAGTACCCCAGTCTCCCAGGGGAGGGCAGGCCTTGCCCGAGGATGGATGATGGGGCCCTGACGGGCTTTGGGGGGGGAGGTTGTGGGTGGCTGGACCTGAGTCACACCTTCTGTGTGCATTGCCTGTCGGCCTGTGGGTGTGCTGAGTCAGCATGCGTTGTCCCGCGTGTCTGGGGATGGAGGTGTTATGCGTGGGTGACAGGCCCTAGGGTGTCACCTCGTGACCATGAGAGCATTTAGGGCTGGAGGAGCCACACCCCGTGTGCCTTCACAGACAACCGGTGTCCCCCTGTGCCTCCGCATGTCCTGCTGAGATGGGTGTGTTCACAAGCGTGTGCAGAGGGGACCGGCCCAGGGTTGTCTACACAAACAGGGAGCCGAGTCTGGGGTGACTCCGGGCAGCGATGGGCGCACAGATGTCCGCTGGGGGCAGGTGAAGTGCGTGCCAGCGCACTCCGAATACTGGCGAACTCCAGTTCCTGAGTTTGTGGCTGCCCCAGCTAAACTGTGCACAGATGTGGCTGCTGCAGCTTGGCCATAAACAGACCTCCCAGGATTTTTCCAGAGGAAAGGCAGAAATATTTTGGTGTCTGCTCTGGGCAGCAGGAGAGGAAGCAGGGATGGGGCTTGGAGGACTGGGGGCTCCGACCTGAGGGACTGCAAGACAGAGGGATTTACAGAGGCCCAGCATCCCCCAGGGCCAGGGGGCGCGGGCAGGGCTCTGACGGCTTCCAGCTGCAGGCTCCTCACCAGGGTCCCTGTTGCCAGGGAGGCGCCCCCCACCGCCCCCACCACTGTCCCTGGCTTCCCTGTCCCCCTCCACAGCACAGACCCCAGCCCCCACTGCACTGTCACCCACATACCCTGACACACTCTACTGGCCACCAAGCCCACGCACACCTCTCATTCTCTCACCTGTCCTATGTCTACACTGCATAACCGCAGTCACGGGCACCCACTGCACAGTCCCAAGCCACACGCCTGCCCCCCAGGCCTGGTAGCCCCACACATGGCCCCCACACCAGGACAAACTCCCACACCCCACTTCCACCCAGGCGCAGGCCTGACTGAGCTACGGAAGAGGCAGGGCGCTGTTCCCAGGCTCGTGGTCAAAACAACCCGTTCAAAGAAGTCAGAGGTCTCCGCGCGCTCCGTCCTGCAGGACCGCCTGGGTTACTGCAGCCCACCCACAGCTGCCACCACCACGGCCACCCTCTGGGCTGTGTTCCCTGCCCTCCCCAGAGACAACCAGGGCTCTCTTCTCAGCAAACGACCCTTGTTGCCCTCTGAGGTCACAGACAGCCCTGCACATCTTCCCACCAAGCTCCGGGCCCGGCAAGGGGGAGGCGCCAGCTGCAGAGACGCTGCTGTGTCCACCCCTCAGCAGCTCACAGCACAGCGGCCTCGGGGGCTGCACGATGGGCTCTGAGCTCAGCAGTGGGAGAGTGGACACTGCCAGGCCAGCATATCAGTGGGTGGGCTTCCCGGAGGAGGTGGCGTGGGGGTAGACATTAAGGGCAGCATTTACCTGCGCAGGTCATGGGGCGGGGGAGAAGAATTCTATCTCACCCCCACCCCACAGAAGTCCCTAGCGCGTCTCCTTGTTTTGTGGTATTTATAGCACTTACCGGAATTTGTCTGAGTACCTGCTTTTATCTGTCTCCACCCCTGCAAAGTAAACTAAGTGAAAGCAAAGGCCATGTGTGTCTTGTCCACTGCACATAGGGACTGTGTCCTGAGATATTTAAGAAAAAAAATCTTGGGGCCAGTGCTGTGGTGTAGCGGGTAAAGCTGCTGCCTGCAACACCGGCATCCTATATGGGTACTGGTTCAAGACCCGACTGCTCCACTTCTGATCCAGCTCCCTGCTAATGCACCCGGGAAAGCAGTGGAAGATGACACAAGTCCTTGGGCCCCTGCACCTGCATTGGAGAACTGAAAGAAGCTCCTGGCTCCTGGCTTCAATCTGGCCCAGCCGTGGCCATCGCAGTCATTTGGGAAGTGAACCAGCGAATGGAAAACTGTCTCTCTTTGTCTCCCCCCCGCCAAGTCTGCCTTTCAAATAAATAAAGTAAATCTTTTTTTTTTTTTTTTTTTTGACAGGCAGAGTTAGACAGTGAGAGAGAGAGACAGAGAGAAAGGTCTTCCTTCCGTTGGTTCACCCCCCAAATGGCCACTATGGCCTGTGCGCTGCGCCGATCCGAATCCAGGAGCCAGGTGCTTCCTCCTGGTCTCCCATGCAGGTGCAGGGCCCAAGCACTTGGGCCATCCTCCACTGCCTTCCCGGGCCACAGCAGAGAGCTGGACTAGAAGAGGAGCAACCAGGACAGAATCTGGCGCCCCAACCAGGACTAGAACCTGGGGTGCCAGCGCTGCAGGTGGAGGATTAGCCTAGTGAGCCACAGCGCCGGCTAATAAATCTTTTTTAAAATCTTATTTTTACTCTTATTTTATTTGAGAGAGAGGATCTTCTATCTCCCGGAATACCTGAAACAGCCAGGGCTGGACCAAACCAAAGCCAGGAGCCCAGAACTTCACCCGCATGGGCGGCAGGGAGTCAAGTACTAGAGCCATCACCTGCTGCTCTCAGGGTGTGTACTAGAAGGAAGTCGCATTGGAAGTGGAGCCGGGACTCAAATCCGGGCACTCTGATATGGGATGTGGGTGTCCCAAGCATGTCAGATGGCTGCACGGACCACACACACACACACACACACGCACACACACACCGGCGGTTCTTAGAGCAGTGTCTGGCGCTATGTAAGTGGAAGGAGGGAAGGAGAGAACCTCTTGTCCCAAGGCACAGGGTCGCAGAGGCCAGTTCGGCAGGGTGAGATGCTGGCGGAGGCACTCAGTGCTCCGGTGTGGGCATTTGAAGTGTGCAGAGGCCAGCAGGCCGCTGGGTCTCCATCTAGACTGCAGAATCTTTGCTGGGATACACCCACGTTTATCAACCCAGAGGTAAACCCTACAAAACAACAGCTCACCTGTGCGACCTTTAGCATTATCGGTTTATATAGAAACCTATTACAGCATCATAGCTGGCAGTTCTGGGGCGCGGTCAAGTAAAAACAATTTTCAGATAAACAAGATCAGCTCAGATACACCTTCTCTCCCTTGCTTCACCCTCAGACCAGCCTGTGGGGACCAACATGTGTGATGCGAAAGTCCCGAGAAAACAGGGAGCAGGGAGCAGCGTGGGAAGTTCACACAGAGAGCGTGGGGCCAGTGCACACGCCAGGAGCCTCCTGCTGCCCTTCACAGCGTGCAGAGTCTCACCATTGCTGGAGAACAGCTCGCTTAGTGTTAGGGCCAAAGGGCTGGGTGCTTTAGCAGGTGGCAGGGGCAGGCAGGTGCCAAGTGGGAATCCTTTTGTGAGCTTCCTGCCCACTTTCCAAAGCCAGGCAGGGTAGATGCAATGGGAAGTCTTCATCTTAAACCTGGCAGGGGTCTGTCTTTGCTTATCTCAGCAAGCAAGACCCCGAAGTGCAGCTCAGGCACTCCAGAGTCTTAGCTGGGGTTTTAGCAGGGCTTGTGTCCACCTGCCTTCCTAGCCACAGACATTTGAAGACGTGTCAGTCCCCCGGTGCCCTAGCCTGGTGGTTTGGGTCCTGGGCTCTGCTCTTGACCCACAGAGACTCCCTCTAGGTCAGGGCTCTCTACCTCTCTGTTGGAGCCTGGTCAAGTCAGCTGCTTCCAGCTCCTGCAGGGACACGATAGTGCGGCAACACCACCCAGCCGGGGAGAGAGCGTGGTGGGTGCAGCACAAGCTCTGGAAGTGGAGTTCTCTAGGGCATCTCTGCTCCACCCTCTGCAACCACTACCTCCCCGTCTGCAAAGCAGCAATATCATCACTCCTCGGCCAATGTTGGAAGGTGCCATGGGTGGGTGGGAGGCAAAGGAACCCGGGAGATGAAGGGAGTCTGTGGTACACACAGCAGGAGAGGGAGGAGCTAAAAAGACCCCTGCTTTTTTTTTTTTTTAATATTTTATTTAGAGACAGAAATAAAGATCTTTCATCCACTGGTTCACTCCCCAGATGGCCCCAACAGCTGGAGCTAAGCTGATCTGAAGCCAGGAGCTAGGAGCTTCTTTCAGTCTCCCACATAGGTGCGTGGGCCCAAGCACTTGGGCCATCTTCCTCTGCTTTCCCAGGCACATGAGCAAGGAGCTGGATGGGAAGTGGAGCGGCTGGGGCTCGAACTTGTGCCCATATGGGATGCCAGAGCCACAGGCTCTTCTCTCTCTCTCTCTCTTTTTTTTTCCTTAAGATTTCAAAGGCCAGCACCGTGGCTCACTAGGCTAATCCTCCACCTGTGGCGCCGGTACCCCGGGTTCTAGTCCCAGTTGGGGCGCCAGATTCTGTCCCAGTTGCTCCTCTTCTAGTCCAGCTCTCTGCTGTGGCCTGGGAAGGCAGTGGAGGATGGCCCAAGTGCTTGGGCCCTGCACCTGCATGGGAGACCAGGAGGAAGCACCTGGCTCCTGGCTCCTGGCTTTGGATCGGCACAGCGCAGGCCATAGTGGCCATTTGGGGGGTGAACCAACGGAAGGAAGACCTTTCTCTCTGTCTCTCTCTCTCAGTGTTTAACTCTGCCTGTCAAAAAAAAAAAAAAAAGATTTCAAAGACTCCTGCTTCTTGACAGCTGCCCAGTGCCTGGTCCCAGCTCCACTGCCCACCATCTGGGTGACCATGAACCAGACATGGCAACCCCCTGCACTTAGTGTCCTGTCTTTGGACTGGAAGGAGAGGAGGAGCTGGTGCCACGTGACTACTAAGGAGCTTTCAGGCTCAGCTGGTGTTCCCTGGGCGCTGCCCTGGGCCCCGGCTCTGGGCTTCTGAATTCTCCCCTCCACCTCACCCCACTCTGCCAGGGGCAGACTGGGGAAGAGGGAGGTGGCCTCCCAGTGAGAGTGCTGGCTGGCTCCGCAATGGGGATGGAGGATGCGACTCTCCACATGCCAGCAAATGGCCCCAGCTGAATTTCCAACTGCTCCTTCCCAGAGCAGGCAAGAGGTGGAGGCTGTTGAGAGCCCCCCCCCGGGGGGGGGCTCTCGCTGCATGTCCCTCATGCAGGTGTATATTTCCATTCATTCCTCTGCTCCTGCAGCAGCCATGATGGAGCCACATCTGCATGTCAAGCACTGTCCTGGGTGCGAGGGACAGGGACAGGAGGGCATTCACAGCCTCCCAGGAGCCGGTGAGAGACAGAGATAGACAGTTCCCTGCAGCCTGTCCAGAGGTGAGACTCAGCCGCACGCAGGGCTGGGCGCAGTGTGGCGCGCGGAGGGCCCGCCCCCAGTCCACGGGGCTGCTGTCTCAGACATCACACAGTTCGCTTGCCGAGATGATGGGAAAATACCGAAATTGCGCAGTGCCCCAAAGCTGAGGAGGAGGTAAAGAAAAAATACGCAAGAGAAAGGTGACTGGGTGGGATAATTAATGTTTTGCTAAGGAGGCAAATACTAGTGTGTGTGTGTGGCTCAGCGTGCAAACACCTCAACTAACAAAACAGCTTGTAGAAAACAAGTGGAGCCATGGGACTTCTTCCTCCCAAAGATTAAATGTAAAAAAAAAAAAAAGAGAGAGAGAAAAAGCAGCCACAGACACACCCCCTCCCATGGCTGAAAGAACGTTCCTCACTAGGTGAGGAAACTGAGCCCAGGTCTCCCTGCCGCTCTCTCCGGCTCGTGTTCCCGATGGAGATAAATTAAGATTATAAAATTATTTTTACTGCTACTTCTGTGCACTGTAATTATGTGTCCAGGATCTCCAAGTGACAGGACAAGTGCTGCAAATCAAATCAGGTCAAAGTTTGCCCGTCAGTGTTAAGTACATCCCCCAGCCCCCGAGGGGTGCCCACCGGGTGCACCTGCCACCGCTGCTCCTCCCCAGCCGTGGTACCAGGGACGCCACTTCTCAGCAGGAGGACTCTGGTGTTGGGCTTCCCTCTAGAATGGGGTGAGGGCCTCTGGAGACAAACTCCAGGAAGGGTCCTCTGCCCACTGCTGTCTCCAGAGGCCACAAGCTGCTGACTTTGAGCCTGCCCTGAGTACAACCAGCAGGGCCCCAGAGTCCAGGCAGGAGCCAGGCCTCAGCTATGAGGGGACCAACAGGAGCATCACACAGCCGGAGAAGTTCAAGGCTCCCCTAGGATCCGGCCAGGATCTGGCCCACCAACTTGGGCATAGGTGACCCTGCTTTGTATGCCCAGGGGAGACACAGAGACATGGTCCCCTCTGCACGGGCTTGGGAGAGAGGGTTCAAGTTTGCTGCTGTTGGCAGGGCTGGTGGTGTTTGCAGCTCTGGCTCTGAGAGCTGTAGTTATCCTGAGGTCTTCCCCAACCACAGGTGCCCTTGCCTCTTTGGCCACCATTCTCCCCTCCTTGCCCCCTCCTCTTACGCATGCCAGGTGTGAACACTCTCAGGTGTGAACGCCCTTCTCACAGGTGTGAACACCCTCCTCACAGGTGTGAATGCCCTCCTCACAGATGTGAACTCCCTCCTCACAAGTGTGAATGCTCTCCTCACAGATGTGAACACTCTCCTCACAGGTGTGAATGTCCTCCTCACAAGTGTGAATACCCTCCTCACAGATGTGAATGCTCTCCTCACAGGTGTGAATGCCCTCCTCACAGGTGTGAACACCCTCCTCGAAAGTATGAACACCCTCCTCACAGGTGCTTACCTCCCTACTGGAACAAGACAGGTAAGTCTGACTGGCCAGCTCTTCTCCACAGCTCAGGGTCAGGGACTCCTCCACATTTGGTACACTGGAGAGAGAGCCAAGTGGACCTGGATCAAAGTCCCAGCTTTGCCTCACTACCCATTTGATCTTAATCACTTCTTGAAACCTTCCCCTAAAATGCTCATGTCACAGATTTGCTGTATTAAATGAGGCTGTCTCTCTCTCTTTCTCTCCTTCTCTCTTTCTCTCTCTCTCTCTCTCTCTCTCTCACACACACACACACACACACACACTCTGCTGATGTTAGCTTCTATCTTCATTCAGGCTTCTAGAAAACAGGCTCTATGAGATTTGTGTGCATTTTTAAACAGCTATCTAAATATAAGGCCTATCATATTTTATTTTATTTAAAAGGCAGAGAAACAAAGACCAAAAGTGAAAGATCTTCCATCTGCTAGTTCACTCCCCAAATGCCTGCAATAGCCAGGGCTGGACCAAGCTGAAGCCAGGAGCCTGGAATTCAGTCCAATTCTTCCATCTGAGTGCTAGGGACCCAGCTACTTGATCCATCACCTGCTGCCCCCCAGTTGGAAGCCAGAATTGGAAGTGAGGCTGGCAGTCACAGCCAGGCACTCCCATATGGGATACAGAAGTCCCAAATGGTGTCTTGATCTCTGCATGAAGCCCCCACCCCTGTTTGCATCTGTTGAGGTGTTTCTGGAATGAAGCCCCCTGAGAGGGGGAGTTTGGGGAGTTGAGGGAGATGAGGGACTGCCACACCATGGCTACCAAGGCCTCAGCCAACCTCATGATGAGCTCAGGGCAGGTGGCCCTGCAGAGATGTCCCACCTGAAGGCGGGGCCAGGCCTCTGTCTGCAGTGAGCTGTCACTGGACGGCACTGCAGCTCTGGGCAGCTGAGGGCCTTTCTGGAAGGGATCTGACCTCGTAGTCAGCACCGGGCAGCTGGGGCCATGAGTGCCTCCATCCTGGCTGACATACGGCCATGTACCCAGGCACCCACTGCACCCTCACCCCCAACCCCAAAACGGATGCAAGTTTTCAACAAGTGAGCTAAGGTGACCTTAGCAGAGAGGCAACTGGGGGACCAGAGGCCAGGCTGCTGTAGGGGCCCAAGCTCTTCCTTAAATGGGTGGATTTGGACAAGTCTGCTCATCTTTTGTTACTAGACTTTCTCATTAAAAAATAAAACAAAAATATATTTATTTATTCACTTATCTGAAAGGCAGAGCTACAGAGAGAGAGAGGAAGAAGCAGAGAGAGATCTTCCATCTGTTCATTTACTCCTCAAATACCCACCAGCCAGGCCACAGCCAAGAACTCAGAACTCCATCCTGGTCTCCACATGGGTGCAGGGGCCCAATTCCCAGTGCATTAGCAGGGAGCTGAATCAGAAGTGGAGCAGCCAGGACTTGAACCAGCACTCCAATATGGGATGCCAATGTTGTAAGTGGGGTTAATCCACAGTGCTACTATCCCAGCCCCCATCTTTCTCATTTTTTTAATTTATTTTATTTATTTGAAAGGCAAAGTGACAGAGAGAGGGAGACACACACACACACACACACAGAGACAGAGGTCTTCCATCTGCTGGTTCATTTCTCCAAATGGCTGCAATGGCCAAGGCTGGGCCAGACCAAAGCCAAGAGCCTAGAACTCTCTCCAGGTCTCTTACATGGGTGACAGGGGCCCAACTACTTGGGCCATCCTCCACCACCTTCTCAGGCACACTGGCAGGCAGTTGGATTGAAAGCAGAGCACCTGGGACGCAAAGCAGCACTCTGACACGGGATGCCAGCATCACAAGTGGAGGGTTAACCCACCGCGGGGCAATGCCGGCCCCCAGCGGGACCCTGTAACTTCCCTGCTTTCCTTACGGGTTGCGAGGAGGACAGAAGGCCACTGTGCAGGCTGTGACATGCTCACACACCACTGGCATCATCACAACACGGTGTAACATGGTGTAACACGGTACAACGTGGTATATAACACAGTAACCACACAGTGTAACATGGTACAACATGGTGTAACATGGTGTAACACAGTGCAACATGGTATATAACACGGTAACCTCATGGTATAACATGGTACAAAATGGTGTAACATGGTATAACACAGTGCAACATGGTATATAACACAGTAACCACACAGTGTAACATGGTACAACATGGTATAACATGGTGTAACACAGTGCAACATAGTACAACATGGTGTAACACAGTACAATACGGTGCAACCTGATGTAACACAGTGCAACATGGTATATTACATGGTAACCGCATGGTGTAACATGGTACAACACAGTGTAACATGGTGTAACACAGTAACCACACAGTGTGACACAGTATAGCACAGTGTAACACGATGTAACACATGTAACATGGTATAACATGGTGACCACACGGTGTAACACAGTATAACACAGGTAGCACAGTGCAACACGGTGTAACACAGTGTAACATGGTCACCATAGTGACCACATGATGTAACACAGTATAACGTGGTGTAACACAGTATAACACGGTGACCACACGGTGTAACGTGGTGACCACACAGTATACACAGTATACCATGGCCACGGCGCCTGCGTCAGTCCCAGCTCCAGGCGTTCCTTCGTGCACATGCCCCACCCACTGCCAAGTTCACTCTTCCCCGCAGGCTGTGCGTCCCTTTGTGAGGTGAGGAAAACAGGTCTCCACAGCCCCCACACATACCCAGAGGGCCTCGAAGGCTCTGCAGCTTCCAGTAGGACACAGGCAGGGGGTGCAGGCAGCAGGGCCCCACCCTG
This sequence comes from Oryctolagus cuniculus, assembly GCF_964237555.1. Classification (NCBI taxonomy): domain Eukaryota; kingdom Metazoa; phylum Chordata; class Mammalia; order Lagomorpha; family Leporidae; genus Oryctolagus; species Oryctolagus cuniculus. The sequence continues at coordinate 112,673,324 of NC_091432.1, forward strand.
GGAAGCACCCTGTGTCCTTTGGTGGGACCTGGACTCAGGTCTAGCTTTCCTAAGAGGTGGGAGAAGCGGCTGGCGTGAGGACAGCAGCTGCAGACCGGCCCCTGCAGGCTGCCCCCGAGGCCCTGGTCGGTCCCTCGCCCCCCGCCACCTGATGGGGATGCAAGTGGCCCTCCTGGCCACTCTGCTCCCCGCCCGCCTGCCAGGGAGGGCGGCCCTGCCCCCACGCGTGTGCGTCTGGCCCTCCACAGAGGCAAATGGCACTTTCTTCCCCAAGTCCAGCTCTCTGACAGCATCGCGACGTGTCTCAAAGGCAGCTTTTAGTGTGTTTTCTTTCAACTGCTCGTGCTGGAGTCTTCAGTGTAGACCATTCCAGGCGATTCAGTTTCTACTTTCTTCCCCCTTCTCACTCTTTTTTGTGCAAAGCCCTTTGGCGGGGCGGGGGGGACGGTGAAGGGTAACCCCCTCAGGAAGCTGAATTCCCACTCCAGTCTGTGTGTGGGAGCAGTTCCCAACACAGCTGCACCCAGGAGCTTGCGAAACGCCCCATGGCTATGCACCACTCCAGCCCCGCCCCCAGCCCTTCACACAGCTGTGAGTGACAGCCCCTGAGGGTCCCAGGTGACTCAGACGGCATCTTGGAGAACCCCTAAGCCTGCCCCTTGCAGCTGCACATCTGCGATAGCAGAGGCGAGGAAGCGGGAATTAGCATGATTTCTCCAGGACAACGGTTGGCCGAGAGCAGCCTGGGCTCAGCACCTGGGCATCACTGGAGAGCTTGATGGAAATGCAAATTCTCAGGCCCCTTCAACCCTACTGAGATAGAACTCCGGGGGTGCATCACTCCATCACTGTCCCGAGGCCTCCTGGTGTGGGAGTGGCCTTGGTCCTTCCTCAGCACGGGCAGCCACTAGCCCCACTTGCCACCAGGGCAGACAGCAAAGATGGGGTGGTCTCGCAGCCTATGTCTGAGACCCCCAGCGTATGTGGTGGGGAAGGAGTCCAGACAACCCCAGGGGGAATGTTCTGGAATGTAGCCTGATGGGGTTCGTGGAAACTTAGTCCGCTCTGTAGACCCCAAAAGCAAGGGGACAGCGCTTCTGTGGCTTGCAGCACCCCCACCCCCAGAACAAACACAAAACGGAAGCCCTGGAAAGTTAGGTCTCCCCCTCAAGATCTCCCGGCAAGTCAGTGGCTGAACCCAGACTCTGGCAGCAAGGGGTCAATATGAAAAGTCTCAGCTTCTGGGGTAGGAGGGGTGTGGTGATTCGTCTAGTCATTGGACAAACAGCAGGCAGGGACAGGCTGCCAGGTACACTCGCCCCTGCCACCAGGACTCCCACAGCAAGCCTGCATGGGAGGGGTGAGCTCCTCCTCCTTCCGATGGCGGACACTGAGCCGCCATCGCCCAGGCCCGCAGCTGGAAGGGGGCAGCAGGATCAGGATGGAAATCCACGTGGCCAGCCAGGGTTTGTCCCACAGCTGATTTCTCCCAGGAGAGCTGACCAAAGTCCCAGGAAAACCCGTGAGCGCTGCCAGGTCCCCAGCCGTGCCCCAGGGACCCAAGGCACTCCTGCTCTGGGTGCCAGCCTCAGCCGGGAGAAGGCACAGAAAAGGCAGAGGAGACTCGGCCACCGGGAGGCTGTGGCTGGGGCCCGTGCAGTCTGCGAGGCAGGCGCTGGGGCCTGGCTCAGAACGCCCACCCCCTCTCCAGCCTGGAGCTCCCTCCTCCCCACCCCCGCCCAGCTCAGCTGGCCTTGGGCAGCAGGGCCCCACCATTAGTTCCAGACACCACGTCTCCTCTATTTATGGGTTTTTTCTTTGCTTCTGCGGTTCTCCCTGGATGAATGCCCCCTTTCCCGGGATTTACAGCATCCTCCCGCGGTGGGCTTGATGTCACTTTAATGAGAGTTACAGCTGCTTTCCACTGTGACTGCTGCATTCCAATTGACTGCCTGGCCTCCGGAGCCCAGCGGGGCTTCTCTGGGGCTGGGAGGGGACCGGCTGGGCTCCGGGCCTGGGATTGGCGTGGTGGATAGAGAGCTGCTGACTCCTCCCAGCCACGGGGAGACGCCCCCCGCCCCAGCTCTGAACTGAGCTGCCGAGTGGAAGGATCTCAAGCCAGCCCTGAGAATCAGGCCAGCAGGGAGAGGGGGGCCTTGTGCAGGTTTAATTCAACCCTATAGGTGTGGAGAGAGAGAAGTCAGAGCTTTCCCGCCTCCTTCTCACCCCACCCCCATCCACTCCGTGAGAACCAAGGTTCTGAAGTGGAGGAAAAGGGGGCAGAGGAAGGTGGGGGCCCTTCACAGAAAGCCTGCTGTTCTCTAGTTGAATCCAGATGTGCAGGGTGGGAGGGGCGCAGGGTGGGTGCGCTAGAGGCCTGGGGGGAGGAGGGCCCCTGAGGAGGGGAACTGAGGAGGCAGAACTCCTGGCCCTGAATGCTTGCTGGGTTTCCGGGGCTTGCGTCCGGGAAGGCCGACTGACTGTTTGGGGCTCCCCGGTTCCTAGAAATCTGAAGCTCACTTAGAGTGGTCCCAGAGTTGGAGAAGGGCTCCTTGGGGCCATCCCTTGGCCACGTGTGGCTAATGCCCCAGTGGGCCTCCCTCTCCCACCTCTGTATTGCCCCCCCAACCCCTGTGCCCTCCTGGGATGGGAGACCAAGGGTAGCCAGCAGGGTGTGGGGTGCAGGTCCCCCAGGGCCCGCTGACCCGGGAGAGGGGAAGGGCATCGGCCCTGCCCTGCCCCACCTCGCTGTTGCCTCATCCCGCCCAGCAGCAGGAAGTCCATGACCAGGTCCAAAGGCACAGTCCGGAGAGGGAGCCAGGGCTGTGGGCGTCTCCTGCTGCCAGCACCTCTGTGGGATCCAACATGGAAGCACAGACCAGGCTCTGAGCAAGAGACCAAGGCCAAGGCTGCATAGACACAACAGGCTGCGGGGAGCAGCAGCCCCTGGTTCTGCCACTCCCACTGCGTGACCTTGGCCTGAGCACCGTGCCTCCCTTTCCTGCTGGGCAAAAGGAGGGAGACCGTGTCCTGGGTGCAGGGTGCAGCTGTGTTTCCAGCCAGTATCTGCTACGGAGCAAGTCCTGCTCAAGAAATACTGCCCCTTGTTCTAGATTGCATTTTCCATCACTACCACTGCCAGCCAGGGTCTCCTTTGCTTACTACTGTGTTGTAGAAAGATCTTTTAGGAGGAAACCATTCAGTTCCCCCAGGTCTCCCCAAACCTCTTATTCAAGGGACCCAAGGGACCATGGAGGTATTCATTAGCAAAGCCTCAAGACAGGCCCGGGCGGAGAAGCAGCCTCGTTAAGGATAATTGGTACCAGCAGGAGAGAGCAGCACAGGCTGGGACAGCCTCTCCAGCCTCTCTGCCCTCGGGGTTCCCAATCTGCCCAAGACCGCGCACCCGGGGCGGCTGCGATGGAGTGGACAGGCGGGCGGCTCCTCCCCTCCCGCACCTACCATGAGGCCCAGCATATGAGAAGGGCAAGGTGAGCCGAGGAGGGGGACTGTCTCCTACCAACGGCTCAGTACCACGGCACAGGCAGCTTGCTAACGCCTGCGCCAAGGTCTGTACCTGGCAGGAAGTGCTGGGCTCCAGCCACGGCTCTTTCCTAGCTCAGTGAACCCAGGGATGGTCGCGGGCAGTGCCCTCCGAGGCTGAGGTGCAGGAACCTGTGTGAGAGCGGGCTGCAGGACCACGCGTTACGGAACACTGGCCTGATGTGGGTGTGCCCAACATCCCCTGCGGCAAAGCCAGATCCAGAGTGAGTACTTGATGAACGCTGACTAAGAGAATGAAAGAGTGAGTCAGCAAAACAAGGAGAGACTATGCAAGGTTGTGCAGGATGTGAGCAGAAGCTTGGGAAGAGATGGGACCTTCCCTGGTTCATTCCCTCTGAGCTGGGGGCCTGGGCTTCCCCTGCAGAGGCTGCAAGTCCACGGGAATGTCTAGACCACACAGAAGCAGCCCCATGGAGTCCTCCCGATTGCAGCTGTTCAGAGGGTCACAGATCCTGGGGAATTATATTTCCAGAAACATGCAGATAGTACACACACGGGTTTGCCCATGGCTCCCAGGTCTGGCCCCCTGAAGCTCCCGCAGGTTAAGGAGCCCTGCTGGATGTCCTTCGCTCTGTGAGTCACTGTGCATAGCAGGCAGCTGGACAAAGGTGAGCACCAGGAAGAGGGCTGGGCTCCAAGGGAGGGGCTGCCAGGGCCCTGCCCTGGGGACAAGAGCCAGGGTTCATCCGTTGCTGGGCCTTGGGTGTGAGAGCGGCTGTGGTCTCCTTTGGCTTGTTCAGGGGTGACGGGGGCAATAGTAAGCTCTGAGAAGAACTTTAATGTCCCCACCTTCCAGGAGGAAGCGGACGCTCTAAAAAAGTGGAGAATTGGTCTCGGTGTAGATGAGATGGCTATAGGACAGCCTGAAGCCCAGCACCTTGCAGTGACATGGGTTCAGGAAGCCACCTACTTGAGCCATCGCCTGCTGCCTCCCAGGGTCTGCGTGAGCAGGAAGCTGGAGTCAGGAGCCAGAGCTGGGACCAAACCCAGGCGCTCCAGTGTGGCAACACAGGCACCCTAACCAGCGACTTAACCACTACGTCAAATGCCCACCCCAGCACTTTGAGGGAGCTAATTTGGAATTCCAGAGAGGAGATATATAACACGGTAAACAATCTGTCAAGGCTGGACGTTGATGGACTCACTGCCCATTCTCATCTGTAAAATGGGAATCATAACAGCACCTACTTCCAAATGTTGCAGGGGGATCCATGAGAGTTCACGCAAAGCCCACGCCATTCTCTGCAGAATCCCAGCACACCTGAAGTAGCCCTGTTAGGGTACACACTGCTGATCTGCACACACCACATGCAGGCAAGAGAAACCGAGGCAGAGGTGGACAGTGTACACCTAAATAGAGATTTGTGTTGTACCTGAGAGAATCTTCTAGTTGACAGCCAATACTCTATTTGCACAGCACAACCTCCTCTCCCTTCCCGGACCCTAAAAGAGACTTGGGACACTCAGTCTTAGGGCCTGCTTGGAGCTATGCGTGACAGCTTATGTCCAGAGGCTCCGGTTCCTGCAAAAAGCAGCAGAAACATGCTTCGTAGTATCATTTTAAGTATTTTCCACAAGACCACATAGGAGAAAAATAATAACACACTAATGATTAGAGTGAGCTGTCAACTGCTTCCAGCATGGTGTGCTCTACAACTATTAAGAACCATGTGTGGGGGCTGGCACTGTGGCTTTGCAGGTAGCATACGGGCGCTGGTTCGAGTCCCGGCTGCTCCTCTTCTGATCCAGCTCTCTGCTGTGGCCTGGGAAAGCAGTAGAAGATGGCCCAAGTCCTTGGGCCCCTGCACCTGTGTGGGAGACTTGGAAGAAGCTCCTGGCTCCTGGCTTCAGATCGGCCCAGCTCTGGCCATTGCAGCCATTTGGGGAGTGAACCAGCAGATGGAAGTCCTCTCTCTCCCTATCCTCTCTCTCTCCCTCTCTCTCTCTCTCCTTCAGCCTCTCTATAACTCTGCCTTTCGAATAAATAAATAAGTCTTTAAGAACCCTGTGCAGACTGTGTCAATACAGGGACACGTGTATGAACCGATATTGAGAAAAACAGGGCAGGAAATACTAGGCCATGCAAGAATAATTTCATAAAAGCCACAAAGCTCAGAGGATAATTTGAAATGCATATTCAGGCTTTACTGAGAGTGTGATATGCACTTTCCACAAGTGGAATAAACAGGAGGCTTTTCAAGACCACGACACCATCCTGCACCATGCCATGTGTCAACACTCAGGAGGTTCAGCACCAAGAGTGGAAACTTGGCATTGCTGGGTGTCCCTGGCTCTCCACAGGGCCAGTTCCCAGAGGTGGGGCCCCAGCTCTCAGAGGTGAGGAAGCAGGAGGCGGGCAGGAGGGAGAGAGTGTTTCATCCGCTTGTGCAGCGCTGCTCTGGCTTCTGAACCATGTGCTAACTTTCTTCTGCCACAAGAGCCAGGAACACGCCGAGGGGCAGCCAGGGGCCTGGCAAGACGACAGGAAAGCGACTTGTTCCTGGGGTGATTCCGCCTGCACTGACGAATTCGTGCACTCCAGCACCGATGTGACAGGCACTTGCGCCTCCGGGAGTTGGGCAGAGCGACCGCCATCATGGAAGGGGTTGGAACAGGTGAGGTGTTCGAAGCCATCAACGCGGTCACCACTGCTGGTAACTTCAGTGGCTCTGGACAGCCAGGGCAGGAAACCAGAGCGTTCATCGGTTTTGTCACCACTGGAAGTGAAGGTGTTGTCTACACACACAACACAACGATTCCACCTAGGCGCTCTTTCTGGAGGGCGGGTGCCCCAAGAGGGTGACTGGTTAGAAGCTGTGCATCCAGCCAGCCAGACTCCTTAGGCATCACAGCACGCTCGGGGAGCCAGGCTGCGTCATCAGCGTGCCTAGAAGAAGCTGGGAGACACAGTACCACCTTTTTCACCTTGGGTGCTCTGAAACTCCCTCATGGATGCACACGCCCGAGATACGATGTGGGCAAGGTGCGTGTAGTGGAGTGCCTTCTCTGGTGCTGTATTTGGAGAGCAGCTGCCACCACCCCAGTGCACAGGGTGGCATAGTAACGGCACCCTTTCTATTCCCCATTTGTCTTTTCTTCTAAGGGCAGGAAATGGGGTGGCCCAACTGAAAACTCAACTTACCGTTGGGAAGGGCATTAAGTCAACACGAAGCCAAAGCTGGCGAGCTTCGGTAGGTGCAGCGTTCTTGTGAGTCACCTGCAAGAGAATTCGAACTTGTTGTCTCCCGGGGCCAGGAGAGGGCTGGGTGATAGGAGAGGCCTGGTGTAGCCCCAGTGTGAGTTTCAGAGGCAAAGCGTTTACTCCACAAGGTAGCAGGGTGAGCATCCTCACGGCCAGGAGTGAGAGAGGGAGAGATAGAGATCTTCCATCTGCTGGTTCACTCCCTAAATGCTCACAACAGCCAGAGCAGGGCCAGGCCAAAACCATGAGCCTGCAGTTCCTTCCCATTTCCCATGTGGGTGGCAGGGGCCCAAGCACTTGGGCCATCTTCTTCAGCTCTCTCAGGCATTTTAGCAGGGAGCTGGATTGGAAGTAGAGTTGCTGGGACTCAAACCAGTATTCATCCATGATGCCGGCATTGTAAGCGGTAGCTTAACCTGCTGCACCCTGACGCTGGCCCTGGAATACATTTTTTGGCCAATTAAAAAAGTGGAGGGGCTGGCACTGTGGCACAGTGGGCTAAGCCTCCGCCTACAGCACCGGCCTCCCATATGGGTGTTGGCTCGAGTCCCGGCTTCTCCGCTTCCAATCCAGCTCTCTGCTGTGGCTTGAGAAAGCAGTAGGAGATGGCCCAAGTCCTTGGGCCCCTGCACCTGCATGGGAGACCTGGAGGAAGCTCCTGGTTCCTGGCTCCTGGCTTCGGATTGGCTTAGCTCCAGCCATTGCAGCCATTTGGGGAGTGAACCAGTGGATAGAAGACCTCTCTCTCTCTCTCTCTCTCTCTCTCTCTGACTCTGCCTCTCTGTAACTCTGCTTTTCAAATAAATAAATTTGAAAAAAAGAGTGGAAACCTTGCCTGAGTCAACTGCAGACCTGGGTGATGATGATGTATCGACACTGTCATGAATGAACCACCCTAGCAACGCTGTCATGAATGAACCAGCCTAGCGACACTGTCATGAATGAACCACCCTAGCGACGCTGTCATGAATGAACCACCCTAGCAGCGAGTCCACGCTCGTGGGGGCAGAGTATACAGAAACTCTGTACTTCCTGCTCCATTTTGCTGTGAACCTAAACCTCCTCTACAATGAAATAATAATAATAATAAAATAATAATAATAATAAAATAAAGTCTATGTAAAAAAATTATTTCAAGACCTATTAGGATGTTCATTGGAAATGCACTAAATCCATATATGCTTTTATCATCATGAGTTTCTATCAATCAATACAACATATCTCTTCCAGTTGTTCAGAAAAACAAACCTTTAAATGATATCCTGAGTGGTAATGGTGATGCTGAGACCCCCAGTTTGGGAGGGGGAGCCCCCTTTTCCATTAGATTGGGAACTGGGCCCCGGCTCCCCCCATCTGGGCAATGGGAGGCCCTTCCTCAACCCTCTGACCTAAGTCCTTGTAATATCATCAACCAGACAGGCTCCCGGGATCAGAGATGCTAAAGCAACTGTAACAGGAAAAGGGGGACAGGCTACAGCTGTGGCCACAAATGGGCCCCATCCAGGTGCAGCTGCTCCTCCCCAGCCCCCCGAGGAGAGGGCAGGGCATCACATCCCAAGCCATGACATGTGCATTCATTCATCTGCCAGAGAGGGCAACACTGGGCTAAAAGAGCCAACTGACTTCGCTCAGAGCTTTGCACCCAGGACAGAGTACTGACCCATTACAAATGTCATCTGCACAAGGCACCCAAGCCCTGCCGGAGCCACCCTCTGGCTACAGGCAGACTGTCGAAGGGCTCGGCGTGTATGCCCTGGGGATGGAACTGTTGGGACTTGAGGGATAGGTGCTCTCAGGGACCCACATCCATGTCTCCCAGGCTCCAGCTTCCCAGAGGCAGAGGCAACATCTCCTGAAAACAGCTGGAGGGCTCCCCTTGTGATGAGCCGGCCCCCCCTGCTCCGGGAAGGCCCCATGCTCTGTGGACCGCATGGCCAGCAAGGGTCTTGAGGGCAGGGGCCTGCCTGAGGCTCCCGCACCCATAGCAGAATACCAGGTACCCAGGGCTTCGGGTGACAGCATCACTGAGCACCTGCTGTATACAAGGCACTGTGCCAGGCATGAGGTGGCCATGAAGAACAGGCAGGGCCAGTACCCAGAGACTTTGAGGGGAGGCCAGGCAATGGAAACCCTGTGCATTGTAGAAGAAGGAGGCTAGGCCTGGCTGCAGCATGCTGGGTGTCTGATCTGAGCGGCACCACTAATAGCTGGCCTCTGTGCTTCCGTTCCCGCTGGTTTCACATATAAGTGCTGTGCAATCATTCTAACGGGAGTATCCAAGGAGCTACCAAAACAGTAATCTACAAGATTCTCCACCAGGTTTCCCATCCCACTGTCCAAGCCAGAACCAGATACTGCCCTCAACTCCCAACACAGTCGCCCCCAGTTCAAAGGACCATCAAACTACTTCCAAAATGCAGCAGAAGCCCAGCACCTCTCTGCACCCCACTGCCAGCACCAGGGTCGAGCCCACCACCATCACTTCTCATCTGGATGGCTTCAAGCCACTCCCAGAGTGATCTTTTTAATGCACACGTCTCGTCATGTCACCCTCTTGCATAACACTTTTCAATGATTGCCCACTGCTCCGAGGAAAACAAAGCCAAACCCAAATGCGAACATTACCTGCAAGGCCCTGCGTTTCTTGGCCCTGCCAAACTCCTCTCCCTTGTCACACTTCTGCCACCTGCTGAAGTTTCTGGGATGCCACCAGGCTCATGTCCTGTACACCACCTTGCTCCCTTTGCCTGGAACATCCTCTTTGTCCATCAATCTTGCATCATCTTTTAAGTCTAGGATGGACCCAGCAAAGCCTCCCAGTAAGTCCTCCTGGTCTGGGCTAGCATCTCCTCTAGTCCTCTGTGGAACCAACCACAACAGCTGTCATTCAGATTTGTGTGTGTGCCATGATTGTTGCAATGCCCTACTCCCCTGCAGCAGCAGGTGCCATCCCAGGGTAAGGAATGGCTGCATACACCCTGCAATCTGCTGTACCCACAGCCTCCCACACAGTGACTCACACTGTAGGGGTCTGTGTGTGTGCACAAGATGACCGAATGAATGAATGAATGAATGATGTCCAGGTGAGGGAGCAGGAAAGGCCTCGTGTTGAAACCAGCATGGATGCGGGAGATGTTTGCATTCAGGACCTTAGAGTCATGGGCTTGGAGTTAGTGACCTGAGATCTGCCTTCCCTTGCAGCTCTGATCACTCCTTTGTGCCTTGGGTTCTCTCCCTGAAAGTCAGTGATTCAGCCCCGCTTCATCAGAATGTCCCCTTGTGCCTGGGAAGAGTGACTGTCCCCTCCCTGAGCCGTCCAACCCTCTCTCCCGACCCCACTGTCTCTCCAATTCACTTTCCTACAGCACCCTTGATTGATGCAATTGCACAATCACGTGATGCCATAAACCTAACTTGCACTTCTCCAGCAGCGAAGAGTTTTGAGTTTGCAGTTGGCCTTGGGAGGCAAAGGAGAGCGCCCCCTGCCCACTGCCCATTGCCATGGTTTGCTTGGACACAAGGGTCCAAAAAGAGGGGAGGGGGGAAGAGGACCAAGAGGGAGAAGGAGGGGCCTGGAGCATGACTCAAACCAAACAGCCCTCTGCAGAAAGAAGTGGCAAGGAAAGTCTCCCTGCTGGGGCCCGGCATTGTGTCCCAGTAGGTAAAGCTGCCACCTGCGGCTAAGGAATCCCACAAAGGTGCCTGTTTGAGTCCCAGCTGCTCCACTTCTGATCCAGCTCCCTGCTAATCCTCTTAGGAAAGCAGTGGAAGATGGCCAAGTGCTTGGGCCCCTGCACCCATGTGGGAGACCCGGAAGAAGCTCCTGGCTGCTGGCTTTGGACTGGCCTAGCTCCAGCCTTTGAGGCCATATGGGGAGTGAACCAGTGGATGGAAGAACTCTCTCTCTCTCTCTCTCTCTCTCTCTCTCCCTGTGTGTGTGTGTGTGTGTGGCTCTGCTTTTCAAATAAATAAATTTTTTTTTTAAGTCTCCCTACTGTCACAAAGGCGAACTGCCTGCTGCACTCTCCCTGCATCCCCCCTGAGGACTGTAGTTCCAGTTCCCTTTCTGAGCCGCCGCAGGGCCCAGTCAGCACCTGTTGCCTTGGTCACAGACTGGGAAATGACGTGGCATTTCTCCTCCTACCAAATCACTGGGCAGGTGTCTCTGGGGGTTCTTGCTGACCACTTCCAGTTTCAGGGGTCCTAAAAAGGCCTACAGAGGGTAGAGACAAAAAATTGTTCCTGCACGTACATGTGTGTGTGTGAGGGGCCCAGATGTAGGCAGATACGGATTTAGTAGTTGACATATGGGAAAGGATAAACCATATTAAATAATGGTTACCATCTACTGAGCCAATCATGTTGCAAAGTGCTTTCTACACTATCTTTCATTTAATTGTCTAAACAACCCAGTGAGGGAAGCAGTGGTGCACCCACTTGACAGATGAAGATACAGGCTCCCCGAACCACACAGCTCGTGATTAGCCAGGGTCCAGCCCTGCAAGTCTGATACCCTTGCTCTGAACTACTAGTGACAACCGCCTTCCCAGGGCTAGCGATGAAAAAGGAAAGGAAATTGGTTTATGGTGTGGCACAGGGCTTGCGATTGGACATAAAGAAGTCCCTGACAATGAGGGCTGTTTGGTTGTAGTCAGGGTAATTAGGCTTGTTAGAGCCCTTTCTCTGACGGCCTTTACTCCGAAGATGAATGGGTGCTTCTGTACCGGCTGGTTGAACGGAGCTCTCTCTCTCTTCCCAGCACGGGGCCGCCCCACTCAGCTAACTGACAGCCTCACTGGGGACACCAGATCGCCACACATGGAACCGTTAGATAACAAGAAGAGATAGCAGGGTCGTGTGAGCGCACAGGGGGCCAGAGAAAGCAAGCGTGATAGACAGGCGGATGCCACTGTGGCTAAAGGCAGGGGTTTTGCGGTCAGGTGGACCTGTGTGGGAGTCCCCGCTGGCTCTGCTACCTGTGCGACCCTGGGTGTGGTACTTAACCTCTGTAAGCTCCAGGCCCCTACGCAGCAGTAAGAAGAGGCTAAGGACAGGACCTTCGGTGCAGGGTGGCCCTGAGAATGAACTGAGATGAGCCACGTAAAACGCCTGGCACGGAACCTAGACATAACTAGAACACACTGAATGGGAGATGCCGTCGTGGTGTTAGTGTCGAACCCAGGGCCAGGAGAGAGAAGTTCAGAACAGAGCTACAGGGTGATGGGATGCCGAGGAAGTCTTCCTGGGCAGCGGCGGTTTTGTGTCCGATCTGGGAGCCTCCAGTAGGTGAAATCCAAGGGAAAGAGCAGGGACGGAGGCAGGCGTGTCTCGGGAATGGCAGCAGACGTCAAACTGTTTTAAAAGAAAACCCTGACTTGATGAGTGAAGTAGGGAAGGAAACGGGGTCTGAAGAAGAGGGGGAGGACGGGAAAGAGATGAGGTCTTCCACCCTTGTTTCCAAGCCCAGGATTCTCACGGAGGCAGCCAGCCCGAAAAAGAAATCAGGCAACAAGGGCTCCTTTTCCTACCTCTTCTGGGTTCTTGTGGGGTGGGGGGAAGAGCTGGGGAAGGATTTGGGAACAGGGCTGAGGGCAGAGCTGGGGATGGATTGGACAGGGCCTGAAACCGGGAATTCAGGAAGGGGGCCCAGGCCCTGATACTGGCTGTGCCGGCTGGGGGGCTGCAGCCAGTGTGGAGGCCCTGTGCATCTTTCATCTGCAGTCCTGCCAGCTGAGGGTGGGAGCCCCTCAGGGAGCAATCCTGATGCTAATCCAATTATTGTGCACAGCCTGCCTTATCTCCCTAACATGCAGATAAAGCCCTTAGGGGACAGGTGGGTCCCCAGCTCCCAGCCCTGGGTTTATAGATCCTCCATACTTAACACCGTGTCAAGGGCCGTCTATCAGTCCTTTATGTCAAGCATGTGGACCCTTGTTAAAATGCCAAGTTTCTTTTCTTCTCCCCAGGGAGCCTAATTCCATAGATGTAAGGACCCCAGAGATCTATGTTTTTAAACATCTTGTTAAGTCAAATTTGGGAAACCTTGAGTTAGGTCATCTCTTGGATCCTATCTATGGAGATGCAAACAGAAGTGCAGACGGACACCAGGGAACACGCTTCTGGCCATGCTCCGGGGCTTTCTCTTGCTTGGAGCTGGCCAGACAGTATCTCCCCCACCACCCACACGTGGGCTCTTGAGCCCACAGCACTCTTCAGGTGTGCCCAAATGACCCGGCTGCTCAGAGGACGAAGGAATGCAGAAGGCCCAGTGTTGCCCCGGCTCCAGCTTGGGCTGAGTGGCAGGCCAGGTCCATCTCTTTGTCACTTGTGGGAGAGCCCCAAATGGTAGAGACCCAGTGCCCCAAATTTCCCCCAGTGGCCTGGAGTCTTAAGGTTTCCCTGGGTCTGCTCTCTGTGTTACCGCAAGAGGGACTGGAGCCTGCAGGAGGAAAGGCTGTGACTGGGGGAAGTGAGGAACACGCCAGCTGCCCAGGGCCTCAGCAAGGTGGGAGCTTGTGTGTCCTGCCCGGCCAGAGAGCTGACGCCTGTCAACAGTGGCGCCAACCCAGCTTCCAGTCTTCGGACCTAGGGCAGGAAAAAGGCGGAGCACGAGGTGAGGTCCGATTTTGCAGACACATTTTGGAAATCTGCTGTGTCAGAGAAACTAAAAGACCAAACAAAACCCCTGAAACCCCAAGCCCGATTATTTCATCCACGTGGCGCAAGAACCAGCCAAAAAAAAAAAAAAAAAAAAAAAAGAAAAAGAAAAAGAAAAAAGAAGGGGCAGGGCAAATCACCCGTCCCGCCCCGCGTAGAAGGAAGGGGTGTGCGGGGCGGAGGCGGCCTATCAGAAGGCCTTTCCCACCCGGCCGCCTAGCGGGCCCCTCCCGCGCCTCGCCGGGGCCGCTCCGCAGCGCGCGGAGCCGCCGCGGGCCCTTTAAGGCCGAGAGGTGCGCGGTCTCTTTAAGGCAGGTCCTGGTGGTTTCTGTTTTCTGAAGGAAGTGACGGGGGGTGGGATTGAATGAAAAGTGCAAAACAGAGTCCGCGAGCGCTGGAGTCGGGGGCGCCGGGCCGCGGCGCGGGGCAGGCGGGCGGGTTGGGCAGCGCGGTCTCCGCCGGGGGGCGCGCGGCGCGGCGCAGCGCAGCCCACGTGCGTCCGCGCCACGTCGCGAAAATCTGCGCCCGGGCACCGCGAACCGGCCCCCAACTTCGGGCGAAGTTTGCCAGCGCCTCTCCCCGCCCCCACGCGGCACGCCGGGGCCGCGGAGGCCCGCGGCGGCCCCCGGGGATGCGCGCCCCCGGCGATCGCGGGGTCCCCACGGCGCGCCCCGCGCTGCAGCCGCTGCTGCTGCTGCTGCCGCTACTCTTGCCGCTGCTGGGGGCGCCGCGGGGCGTGGGGGCGGGCGCGCCGGCCGAGCTGCGGGTCCGCGTGCGGCTGCCCGACGGCCAGGTGACCGAGGAGAGCCTGCAAGCGGACAGCGACGCGGACAGCATCAGCCTGGAGCTGCGCAAGCCGGACGGTACCCTCGTCTCCTTCACCGCCGACTTCAAGAAGGTGAGGCTCGCTCGCTCGCTCGCAGCGGTGGGACCCTGGAGGGGCGTCGCCCTCGGGCCAGCAGCCGGACGGAACTCACCCAGGGTCGCGCTAGCCTCTTCTCGCCACAGCTTTGCTCTGGCCCCTCCATCCGCCCCGGCGAACTCCACCCCTCCCCCGTGCGTCCAGGCTTGGCTGTGGGCGCTCCCGGACGAGACCCTCTTCCCACTTGCTCCTTGGTGCTCCCAGGGTCTCCAGGCGCCGCCGGCCTTCCCCCCACGAATGCGCGTTACTCGCGCCGCCGCGCCTCTTGGAGTCATTTCCCCGTACTCTAGTGGACAACGTCTTGGGCTAGGGGTGGGAGGTCTTGGGTTCTCGGGGATCCCGCTAAGAGTCTGGTTTGTCGCCTGTGGGCGGAGCCCTGAGGTACCTGGAGACCTCTCAGCGCTGACACCTTGGGAGCCCCTGAACCATGTCTCTGCTCTGTGGCACCTTCCCGGGCAGAGCCAACAGTCCGGAGAAAAAGAGACACTGTCCGCTTTGCTCCGGAAGGGGGGCACCCTTGGAGCAGGAGGATTCGGTTGGGGAGGGACCCCAGGGAGGCTGAGCAGCCTCCAGGCGTGGACCCAGAGTGGGGCTGTGGGGTTGCCAGGTGAGCCTCTGCCCGGTGTGTGTGTCTTGTGGAGGGGACAAGGAGGTGGACATTGGTCCCCAAGGAGGTGAGGGAGAGGGGAGGTGCTGAGCTTTATAAAGTGCCTGAAGGTGTGAGTGACCCAGCCTGGTGGGAAACACTTGAGTTTTAGGTATTCAAAGGGGATTCTCCTGCTCTCCTTCCCCCATACCCACCTGGGTACAAAGAGGCCAGGTGGGTGAGGGCCTGCAGAGGTGAGACCACTAGGGAAGCCACCACCACTTTCTCTTCCCCACATAGATAGTGGGAGCTGGCGGAAAGAGGGGTCAGAGTCTGGACCCAGGCAGATTGCCATAGCCAGGGGTGGGGGTGGGGTGGGGCGTGCTGCGGATCTCTCCCAGGGCCATGGAGGAGTAGCCAGAGGAGTAGGTGGACCTGTGGTGGCCGGGGGCCGTCACCGATGGAAGACGTGGTGCTCCTCCTTACCCAGCAGGCCCCAGCCAGGTCTGCAGTTGCAGGCGGGGGCAGAGCCGTGTGTGGTGGAGAGAGGGATGCTGAGAGGACAGCACCAGTTGTGACCTGAGTTGCAGGGGAATTTTGATGAGTGTGTTCGGTTCCTGGAAAATCCAAAACAAGGTGGCCGATCAGGGGGCAGGGGTCCCGCCTCTCTGGAAGCCCTTTGTCCTGGAAAATGAGCCTCAGGCCAAGCTGTGACTCCCCCAGTCTCCTGCCCGCTGGCTGGCATCTTGTGTCCATGCTGGGGGACCCTGGAGAGGGGCGTCCCCATCCCCACGCCCTCCCCAGCCGCCGGGGCTGAGGCTCTGGCCTGGGCAGTGAAAGGTATTGGGTAGGGCTCAGCTTTTATAGCCTCCAGCTACAGCTGGAAGATTTTTTTATTGCTCTGCCTTGGAGGGGGAGAAGAGGGAGAGCCCAGGTGGCTGTGGCTGGCACAGTTCAGGTGATGTGGTGGCCGGCAATGGCGGCGGGGGCCTGGGGCTGAGGGTATGGTGGGCCTCCAACCGCTCCGTTAGAGAGCACACTCAATGCTGGCTGCAGGCCCCTCAGTTTAATCCCCCGCAGTGGCTCAGCCCCCCGCCCAGGTCTCCAAGTCTGCCTTTCAGGTTAGCCTCTGACCCAGAAGCTGGGGTTTCACACACACCCCTGCCCCTGGCATCTCCAGTTTCATCAGCAAGAGACAGAGTGGGGAGCAGAAGGAACAGGAGAGGAATCAGCCCTCCAGGGTCCCCTCCAACACCAGTTTTCCCGCTGGCCTGGGCAGGAGCACAGGGAACCATCACCTCTCCCCTTCCCCCAGCCGAGTCTGCTGCCCCGTTGGCCAAAGCCACTGCTGTGTGCTCCCTCCCCCCGCATGGGGCACCTCCCGGTTCTCAAGGCCTCGCGCCTCACAGTCCTGGGCTGATTTCCACCAGAAAGTCCTGTTTAGAAGCAGTGCTTTTTCCTGTTTTTTTTTTTTTTTTTTTTTTGTCTTGTTTTTCTTAAGCCTGCAAACTGTTTCTGGACCAAGCTCATTTGGGAGTAGTCGGGGAACAGCCCCTGCTCTGCTTGGGAAGAGGGAATTGGGTCACCTTTGGGAGAGAGACAGCCTGGGCTGAATGAGACACACCTGGTCTACCCCTCTTCAGCTGGCCAACCTCAGGCAAGCTGCTGGGTCTCGCCAAGCCTTCATTTTTTCATCTGTAGAATGGGGGCGATAGTACCTATGCCCTGGTTGTTGGGAGAACTGGACGAGGTCGTGCAGATCAGATACTGTGCTAACTGCTCAAGAAGTAGCAGCCACGAGGGGCCGTAGCTGTGGCTCACGGGGCATCCCAGCACGTTTCTCCCTGCCGAGGTTCAGCAGTGGGCTGCAGGTCACCCAGAAAAGGCGGCCCTGAGCCCCCAGCCTGGAGTCCGTCATCATCCCCTTCTCCTGGAAGCTCCAGGATCTCCGGCCCACGCAGGAGCAGTGTGCTGATGGGCTGTCCAGGGCCACGGTGCTGAGAGGAACACAGCCCCCTGTCTAGCTCATCCCCGCCAGCCTCCCTCTGTCTGGCACCTTCCACCCGCCCTGTCTGCCTCTGCCCCAGGCAGGGTTCCAGCTCCATCTGAATCTCCCCCCACACCCCCACGTCCAGCCCTCAAAGCTGTCACAGCCACCGGCCACAGAGGGCACAGCCTGCAGCCCAGGTGAGGCGTGAGGGGCCTGGTGCTATCCAGCGGTCATGAGGCATCACGACAGGCCCTGTCCACGGGTGGTTGTCTACCAGGTGACCGAGCTGCAGCTCGAAAAGCATGACGGTGGCATCATCTGGGAGCCTTGACAAGTCCCCGCCCCTGGTTCCACTCCCTTCCCCGCGAGTGGTGAGAGCCAGGCAGCAGGAGCCGCTAAAGAATGTCAGGTGATTCCATGTGCAGCAAAGGTTGGGGCCGCGGGCACAGCTGCTCCAGGAGGGGCAGTGCACCTGGTGCAGGACCCAGGTTAACCTGTTAAACAGAGGTAGGGCCCAGACCCACTCATATATTTGCCACCTGTCACTCCATCCACAATCACCCTAATGGGTTTATAGCAGTGTGTATATACTTTAGGGTGACTGCTACCTGGCCTCAGTGTAGGAACTTTAATTCGTAATATACAATCAATAGGTGATGCTCTTCTTTATAAGCCCAATCCCATGTAGATAATTAGCTCTTCATGTCCATAATCCCCGGGCATGTGTAATCACAGGCCTGACCCCGCCCCCCATCTCTCACCCAGCTGTTTGTCTGACAGCTCTCTTGGTTCCCCTCAGGCTGGTGTGTGTGCCCCGCCACCCCCAGTGTCCAAAAGCTGGGGAAGGGATGAGTCAGCTTCCAGGCAGTTTCGTGCTGGCCGGATGGAGGTGTGGGGGGAGAGATCTGCAGAGTCCTGTGTGGCTGCGTGGGGGCCGGGGGTGCACGGGAAGCGGAGGGGACAGACTCCAGGAGGGTGGGAGGAGGGAGCCACGAGGGCCCCGGGGCTGCAGCCTTGGAGGGAAGAAGCAAGATAAGGAGAGCCTCATGGCGGGGTGGCCAGCTCGGGCCACTCAGAGGGCCCAGGGGCTGGAAGCTTGGGCCCGGCCCTAGGTGCTGAGGGGGAGGCAGAGGACCTGAGGCCCAGCCCTGGGGGTGGAGGTGACAAGGATGCCTGGGAGATGTGGGGTGCGCGTGGCTGCATTCCCCAAGGGGAGGTCCTGTCACACAGGTGAGCTCTGAGGACCCAGCCCACCCGTGACAGACCCCTCCCAGTCTGGTGTGGGGCATGGCGTGGACAGGAAGTCGTCTTGGGGAGGAGAGGGCAGAGTGGGTCCCGGGGAGACCCAGAGCCTTCCTTGGAAGTGTTTACGAGAAGTCACCGGGCCGAGTGACCGGCTCCTGCACGTGGGTCAGGGCAGAGCAGCCTTGGCTGGAGGGTCCCGACGCGGACCTTCTCACGACTGACTGCCATGTCCAGAGAGAGAGTTCTAGAAGAAGATCCAGGCAGGCCAGGGAGACCGCCCAGCGTGGCCTGCGGGGAGGACAGTGGGGAGGGTGGGGGTGTGGTGCTTCCCTCCCAGGCAGCCCCAGGTCCGGAAAGGTGGTGGTAGTGGTCATTAAACTCGGGACAGACTCCTATCCCCCAGACAGGCTGAGGGGGACCCAGCTTTCAGGTGAGGATCGCATGGTGGGTATCCATGCTGAGTGGTCACTCAGACCACACACATGGCCCCCTCCTCCCTAAGCCCTGAGGCAGAGAGCGCCGGCATCTTTCAGATGTGCACACAGAAAGCCAGAGATCCCGTGCGGTCCTGTGCGGCTTTGCCAACACTGAGCAGCTGAGGATCCGGGATGAGGCCCCCAGGCATCCTTGCCTGTGAGCTGGCTGTCTGCACACGTCATGACCTCAGGGCGTGGAACCCATCCCCAGCAAGCCCCTCCTCTGGCTCCCAACTCCCTGGGGACAGACTTGGCCCTGCCTGAGACTCCCACCCCTGAGTGACCTGTGGCGGGTGTGGCGGAGGGGGAATGGTTGTGAAGACACAGACACTGCCAAGCACTCCCTGTGTGCATTCCCCGTGGGTGACTTCACCTCTCTGAGCCCCAGGCTCCTTGCCTGGACGGCAGGGACTGTGATGTGATGCTCGGGGCTTGCTGTGAGCCGTCACCAAGAGGGCCAGCGCAGCAGAGGCTGTGGCCACTTACGAGAGGCGAAACTCCAGTGCGGGGGATGCCCAAGTGGCCCCTGCTGAGCAGATTCAGGGCGGCTGCTTGTTTTCTGCTCCGGGAATGAAAGCATCATTGGGAGCGTGCTTCCTTTCAGTTAGTTGGCTGCCACTGGCGATGCAATCGGGGCAGGGGCTGGGGCTGGGGGTGAGAGGGAGGCATGCAGCCCCTTCTTCAGAGCCCTGAGTCAGCGAGACCGTGGGGCGCAACTGATCCGCATAAAGCCTCACATTGTTCCCGGGGCAGTCGGGACAGTGGTGACCTTTGGGATTGGCTGACGGGGCACGGGGGGATTGGCGGTAGGGGGCACTGCTCCTGTCTAGCAGTTGCACCACTGCCTCAGAACAAGAAGCCTCTGTGCGGGGCCTGGCCCCGAAGGTATCCGGGCATCTCATGACGGGGGCGGCCCAAGTGGCCCGGCCGCAGCCTGGGGGTGTGCTTGCCTGGCGCTGGGCTGAATCTATCCACCCCTTCTCCTGCACAGGAAGTCTGGGCGCAGCAGCCACGGGGCCGTGAGGATGAGGTTGGGACGGTGCCGACTCCTGGCCGGCTCTCCCCTTCCCCAGCCCACCGAAGTTGGACCCTTCTCTAGCCGTAAAGCAGCCCCAGGCAGGAGCAGAGGGATAAATATTTAGATTGGCTCAGCCTGGGCCCCAGCATCACGAGCTCTGGTGGTGGAAAGAAGAACAGGAAGGCGGAGGACGCTCCCAGGGGAGAGCGAGCGCCAGCTGTCCAGGAGCAGGATGAGGCAGGGGGGAGGGAGAGAGCACAATCAGTGCCTGCGGGTCCCGGGGTGCTGGCAAGGCCTAGGGTGGGGGGAACCTCACCATGTGTGCCCCAGAAGGCTTCCTGGAGGAGGCACCACTGGGGAGAGTGCACCCCGAGAGAGAGGAGCAGCCCCACGTAGGGGGCAGGAAGGGCTAGAGAGGGCGAGAGGAGGCTGGGCCACCTGCAGCTGGGTGCCTGTGAGCAGGGGGAGCTGGGAACGAGACTGCGGAGCGTCAGAGAGGGAGAGGGGGTAGGGGAAGCAATGGGACCATGGAATGGGAGGCCCGTGTGAGACTTAGGGGGATGAGACACAGCAGTTGGAGAACAAATAGCGAGGCTATGTGGACGCAGGGCCTGTGAATTCAGACGGCAGGTGTCCGTCTGTGTGTATCAGTCCAGATTAGACATGGCTGCGAGTAACACAAAACCCCAAGGACTGCCGCTGAAGCAAAACAGTGTGCACACCGCCCCCTACCCCGCCCCGCCGCTGGTCCTGGAAGCCGGCGTGGACGGCTGCTGTGACAGCTCCCCGCTCCCGGGGTCCCAGGGGCTGTTCCACTCCCCACCCGCTCCCAACACCAAGCTTCCGCAAGCCTCTCTTCCCAGACAGGAGCGTCGGGGGCCTGGCACAGGCCACCTGTGCAGCCCTCTGCCCTCTCAGCACGCCCACTGGAGCCCCAGCACTGCTGAGCCAACGCAGCCTTCCCTCGGGGACCGACAGTGCGGCAGGGAGTGGGCACAGAGGCGCCGGATCTGTGGTGGGGCTGAGCATGGTGCTGGGGGAGAGCTTGGGGATCACCAGACTGGAAGTTAAGAGGTCAGGGCTTCGGGTGCTGGCTCAGCCGCTGTGTGGCTGATGAAGGTCATGTCCCCTGCGGGAGCCTCACTGTGCCAAGGACTCCTGAACCTTCTAGAAGCCAAGATAGCAGTTGTAGGGGTACCAGCCTGCAGGAGCCCAGTTACAGGCTAGGCCTGGAAGAGAAAGCCTGGGGCTTGAGGAAGCATCCGCTCATTAACCCAGCTACCAAGTGCTAAGCCTCTGTGCTGTGCCAGATCCTGGGGCTATGGCAAAAATAACCTGGAATCAGTGTCCCGGAGCCTGGGCCAGGTCACTGAGGGCCTGGATGCCCAGTGAGGACAGGAGCCCTCCGGCCAGGCTTTTAGGCCCAGTGCTTGCCAGTCTCGGGCTGAGTCTGGTTGAACTCTCCACCACAGACCCACCCATGCCACCCTGCGGCTCAGAACCCACCAGCGATTTGCTGTGATCTCTAAGGTGAAGAGCTGAGGCCTCAGCCTGGGCCCCCAGACCCGTGTCCTGCCCCGGGGGCCGGCAGCAGCCTCCGCATCCATTGCCCTCCCACGCTCTTGTTTGGTCCCTGTTTATTTGTTCCCAGGCACTTGGTGAGTGCCTGCTGTGTTCCGGGGCAGGGATGCACTGCAAATGAGACCCTGTTCCAGCCCCAAGAGGTTGAGTGTGGAAGAGGGGACAGCAGTGGGATTGGCACTGCCGGGCTGCTGAGGGCAGCCTGGTACCCTGGGAGGGGGTACACTCGCGCTGAGTCCTGGAGCGTGGGCTGCAGGCATTCCAGCGGAACGGTCAGTTTGTGGGAAGGCACAAGGGGTGACATGGCGCTGCTCATTCTGGGAACTGCACGCCTTCCGGTTTAGTGCAAAGGGCGTGCAAACATTGCACTGGCTGCCAGCCTCGGGAGGTGTGCCCTGTGGGGAGGACAGAGGGAGCCTTTGGTGGGCATCAGGCAGCTCAGGTGACAGCAGCATGGAGGAGGGACTTGGGTGGGGGCTTTGGGAGCCCGCCACGCCCCCTGTCTTCTCTCCCCTGGGAAGCCCTCCATGCTTGCACTGCCAGGGAGCTCTTCCTTCCCTCACTGCACCCCTGGCCCCTTCCTTAAAGGAACCTCGAGTGCCCCAGCATCCACCCTC
Source organism: Oryctolagus cuniculus (assembly GCF_964237555.1). Taxonomy (NCBI): domain Eukaryota; kingdom Metazoa; phylum Chordata; class Mammalia; order Lagomorpha; family Leporidae; genus Oryctolagus; species Oryctolagus cuniculus. The sequence continues at coordinate 112,695,182 of NC_091432.1, forward strand.
TGGCTCCATAGCACTCAGCATAAACTTCAACCTTAGGCCTCACCGTGGGGCCCTGGCTTGGGTTACCGGAGGTCAGCCTCATTTCTGAGCCCTGGAAAAGAAGGGCCTAGGTCTTGGCCCTACCTCCACCCGGCCTGGCCCAGGCAGTGCTCAGCATCACTGGCCCACTGATTTGCTGATTCCCTGCAGGCCCCAGAGGAGTGACCTGACCCGTCTAGACCACAGGTGCATCTCAGGAGAAAAATCTTTACTCCTTCCCGCTGGAGTGGATTCTGGTTGGAGTGAGGTGGACACAGGGCCAGGGATTGCAGCCATAAGAGGGAACTGGAAGGGTTCAGCCCGCTGCGTTCGAGACCTTTCACGCATTCATTCCTTGTAACAACCATCCCCAGAGGTTGGTCCTGTCGTGTCCGTCACTTTGCAGGTGCAGAGAGCTGCAGTCACTTCCCCGTGGCCCTGTGGCTCGTAGCACTAAGGCCAGGGCCTGAACACAGGTGGTGCTGGCTCCGGAGCTTTGTTCTCAACTCCTGTGTTGTCCCAGAATTGCTCGCTCCTCACTTACAAGTGCAGAGCGGACTGTAGCCAGCACTGTCTCTGTGGCGTTCCTGCCGCGCCCACTGCATGGCCCGCATCCTGGGCCTGTCTGCAATGGGCTCCACTTCTTCCTGGTTCCTGCTGCTCCTGGTGGGCTGGAGGGTCCTGGGTGCTCACGGCGGGGGTGGGGTGGGGGGAGCCTTCCGGAAGCATCTTGGGAGTCCAGATTCCAAGGAGTCTGCCTCCTGCCCCTGCCACAGGCTCTTGCCCTTGTTATGCCATCAGCCTTGGGCTGTGGGCCACATCCGGGTGAATCATTGCAGGGGACTCCCGGGGGTGGAGGAAGGTCGGAAGCCAGGCGTCCGTCTGGCCAGATGGTCCCTGAAGCTGGGGGCTTCTTTACGTTGCCTTTCCATCTGTGTGCAGGAAAAGGGGGGCCCTGGATCCAGTGACCAGGGCTCGCTCTGCTCCCCGGGGCCAGCACGGGGAGTGTGGTTTTCTGGAGAAAGAGGACTGAGAAAATTGGGGAACTGAGGGTGTGGAAAGGCCTGGGCAGGGTGGGCAGGCCGGGCAGCAGGGGGTTCCTGCCTCCTTGTCTTCTCTGTGCATGGTGCTGTCAGTCCTTCAGCTGCCATGGTCCCCAAGCAGGGTGTGGAGGATTCCCATGCTGCCGCCAGACGGGCATGATGGGAAGAGTGACCTGGGTTCTAATCCTGCCCCCGCCACTCACTGTTTGTACAGCTAGGACAGGCCACACTAGCCCTAGGACTGAAGCTTCAGTCTCTTTAGTTGGACACCAGAGACGCTGGGCTTGTGGATCCCCTAGGCAGTGTGCATTCTGGGTACAAGCACTCGGGCTTTGGAGTGCGTCTGCCTGGGTTAAAATTCCAGTTATGTTTCCTCTCAGTCCCATGACCTTGAGCAAAGCTTCCCGGTCCAAACTCGGGAATGCTCATAGTCCCCACCTCCTGTTGTTGTGGGGACTTTAAATAGCATGGTGCATCCTTTTTGACCCATGGTGACAATGATTTGTCCCTTCCAGTTATAAATGCTACCAGCACTGAGTCCTACAGCAGTAGGAGATGCACAAGAACTCCTCTGTCGCAATGAGAGGGTCTCACTCCCTCTCTGCACCCCGGGCCTGGCTCCCATTTGGGAGGTGGCATTTGGTTGTTGTCAATGAAATTGTTATTTAATAGGCAGGTAATGCAAGCAGATTTCTCCTGCTCTGTGGTCCGGTCTACAATTCAGATGCCTTCTCCTGGTAAGACGGGCAGGAGGGGTCGTGGTGCATCAGGGTTCAGACCACAGCAGGGTGGGGTGAGGGGCTCACTGCATGTGATGGAGGTAGCAGAGAAGACGTTGTGAATGTCACTGTCATCCAGAGCTTTGTTGCAGGGAGGTGCATTTTGGATCCTGCCTGGGGCCTGACTCAAGCCCTGGGAGGGGAAGTGTGGTGTCGGGTCTCGCCCAGCAGGAACTGAGCCCGGAGTGGAATGTGCCCCCAGTGGACCAGCCCCCTCCCCCCGCAGCAGACTGGAGTGAAGGGAAGATCAGGTGGCCCAGGCTGGCAGACAAGGGGATTCCAGCATCATGACCCAAGGAGGAAGCTCCTCTCAAGAGGAAGTGGGCGTAACCCAAGCTCCGATTCGCCTTCCTCACGGGTCTCTGGGGTCAGAGGAACCTAACGGACCTTTCTCACCAGCTGGGTGAGGGCTCAGCTTCCCTCTTGGGGAACTCTCTCCCTGTACTTGTCCCGCACTGTCACAGGAGGAGGAGGTTGGAGCAGCTCCGACAGAGAGATGGAGCTGTGCAGGGATTCGTGGGGATCTGGGAGGCGCCAGGCACTGGGGGGTTCGGTCATCTGCGGAGTCAGCTGATCTTAGAGATGACAGCAAGCCCAGCGTGCACTTGGAGCACCTTCCAGATAACTCACGCAGTCCTCACCACCACCCACCCTGTTGACAGACAAGGCTTAGAGAAGTTGGAGGAAAGCCTGCGGCACTAGCGAACGCGTGGCAGCTTTGGGGTGAAACACGGTCCCCTCACTGCCTGCACCTGGAATCCGAGGGACGCTTACACTCTAGGAGCTGCAGAGTCAGCACGCAGTCCGTGGGGGTCTCAGCTGTGGAGTGGGGGAGGCTGGGGCATGGCTACCCCCAGCTGTGCATGCCCAGTGCCGTGGGGGTGGAGGATGGGGATCCTGACAAATTGAGACCAGTTCTCACTCAGACCTGCCAACTTCTCGTGGGAGCAGTTAGCCAAGGCACAGAGCCGGTGGGAACTGGGTTCTGGCAGCCAGGGTGGGAAGGAGGTCCCGTCCCATGCTGTGGCCCTCTCCCTCTACCCACCGCGACTGCCCTGCTCACGCAGTGAGTCAGTAACAGGAAGGAGCCCATGGCGGGGAATGCCGTGAGTAACCCCACAGAGGAAGGGGAACTAGGGAGAGGTGAGCTGTCCCTGCCCCTGAGGCCGGAAGGCGGGACAGCTGCAGCCAGCCTGTGCTCCTGCCCAGAGCTACCCAGACCCAAGCCAGCGGCAGGGAGCCAGGCTGAGCAGAAGTACTGAGACCCCGCCCCAGACCCGAACCATAAGGTCAAACTGGAAGATGGCAGCCCCTTCCCCATGATGCCCTGGTCAGGTGGCTGGGGGGGCCCTGACCCACCCGGATCAGGGTGACCTTGGGGAAGCACCAGCTGTGAGTAATCCGGGTGCCAGAAGGAGTACCTGGGTTTGATTCCTGCCCCCAGCTGCTGCCAGTGCAGACCCTGGGGGGAGATCTGGGATGAGTTCCCAGTTCCCAGCTTCTGCTCACCCAGCCCCAGCCACCGTGGGCTTTGGCCATGAACCAGCGGAGGTGAGCTCTCTTGTAGGTATCTGTCCCTCTACCTGTGTCTCTGATTCTCAATTTTTAAAAATTTATTTTTAAAATCACTAGGTTGGGGGTGCCAGCGCTGTGGCATAGCCAGTAAAGCCTCTGCCTGCAACATGGTGCCCCATATGGCTGCTGGTTCAAGTCCCAGCTCCTCCACTTCCGATCCAGCTCCCTGCTGATGCGCCTGGGAAGGCAGTAGGAGATGGCCCAAGTCCTTGGGCTCCTGCACCCATGTGGGAGACCCAGAAGAAGCTCTTGGCTCCTGGCATTAGACCAGCCCAGGTCCAGCCATTGTGACCATTTGGGGAGTGAACTAGCAGATGGAAGACCTCTTTCTCTTTCTGTCTCTCCCTCTCTCTGTAGTTCTGCCTTTCGAAAAAATAAATCTTTAAAAAATTGCTCGGCCAGTAGGAGGGAGAGGTCTGTTGTGGGGTAGGGTACAGGTGTGTCCTCTCCGGGCCTGAGCTGAGCACCAGGGCGGGCCTGCAGGGAGACCCGCTCTCTTAAGCTGTTCTCCCATCCTCCTGCCCTCCAGGACGTGAAGATCTTCCGGGCCCTGATCCTGGGGGAGCTGGAGAAGGGGCAGAGTCAGTTCCAGGCGCTCTGCTTTGTCACCCGGCTGCAGCACAATGAGATCATCCCCAGTGAGGCCATGGCCAAGCTCCGGCAGGTGAGTGCCCACCCCAGGTCTGCCCTGCCCAGCACCTCACCCGGTACCCCCAACCCCAGCTCGGCCTCCCGCCCAGGTCTCTCCCTCTGCATCTCATTCACGATAGAGCCCAGAAGCCCTGATTTTGTCCCTGGCCTCCTGAGTCCATATCCCTAATCGCGCCACACTGAACCACCAACTCCCAGATTACTCCAGCGCCTGCCCAGATCTCCCCATTTGTCACAGAGGTTGGGGCTCAGGATGCAGTGTCGCACCGTGCATCACACCTCCTGCATTCTCATTAGCAGGTGGCACTGCACAAGTGACTCACCCTCAAAACCCCCATGTATGTTCTTTTTTTGCTTTTTTTTTTTAAATCAACTGACTTATTTGAAAGGCAGATGACAGAGAGACAGGTCTTCCATTTGCTGATTCATTACTCAAATGGCTACACCAGCCATGGCTGGACCAGGCTGCAGCCAGGAGCCAGGAACTGCAACTGGGTCTCCTCACATGGGCGGTGGGAACTCAAGCACTTGAGCCATCATTGGCTGCTTCCTAGGCATGTTAGCAGGAAGCTGGATGGGAAGTGGAGCAGCCCAGACTTGAACCTGCAGTCCGATATGGGATGCAGGTGCCCCAAGTGGCGAGTTAACTAGCTGCACCACAATGCCTGCCCCAGCCCATTTTCCACTGCAGAAATGGGTTACAGAGAGAAGTCCTGGAGCTAATAACGATGTGAAGTGTTCAAAACCCTTCAGCCTGCTGCCCTGCTCGCGTGCCTTCCCAGGCCCTGGGCCTCTCCCTGCCTCATGCCCTCTCCCCGGCCTCTCCAGCAAGGCCCTCCCCACTGAGTGCCCTCCCCAGAGAGACTCTGTTCCCTGAATGTGGAGAAGCGCATGGCCCTGGAGGTCACGTGTCCTGGGACAGCTCACTGGCCTGCCCGCCTCCCTGTCCCAGTAACACCTGTGAATTCTCCATCACGCCCAGAGATCAGTCCCAGGGCCCCTGCACAGATAGCCGGAGAGCAGCCCCTCCCGGAGATAGAAACCAGAAGGCTAGGCTGCACCCTGGGCCTCAGTTTCCCCGCCATCGGGAGGGGCTCCCGGGGATGAGGGGAGCATCCTGAGGCCATGTGGGAGTGGCTCCTCCTGTACACACAGAAAAACCCGCGGGCCGTGCGGCAGGCAGAGGAGGTGCGGGGCCTGGAGCAGCTGCACATGGACGTCGCCGTCAACTTCAGCCAGGGGGGCCTGCTGAGCCCCCACCTCCACAACGTGTGCGCCGAGGCTGCGGACGCCATCTACACCCGCCAGGAGGACGTGCGGTTCTGGCTGGAGCAAGGTCGGTCGGGGGAGGGCCCCAGGGCTGACCGGCTCTTTGACGTGCACCTTCAGAGAAGCGTCTGACACAGGACACAGGCACCCAGCTCCTGTCTTCCCGGAACCTCCTCGGGAGGAGACCCAGAAAGGGTTCCATGAGACAGAGGCCAGCGATGAGCCTGAGGCTCAGTGGGTTGTCAGGGGAGGAACCTCTAAACCAGGCTGGGATTGGTCAGGGAAGGCTTCCTGGAGGAAGTGGTGCCTGTGTAGCTGTTGAGTGAGAAGCACCAGGCAGATTGGAAGGGACCTGTTCCAGGCAGGGACACACAGACTGTGCTAGGCCTGGGGAGGGATCCCCACTCAGTCCTCCTTGTCCCTGCCCTTATCAAGACACAGAAGTGTCCTTCTATCATGGGAGGGAGACACTGGCACCCTCACCCCATGCTCTGCTGTGGCTGCAGCACAGAGCGATCACAGAGCATCAGGTGACGACGTGGCCAAGTGCAGGGCCCCTGTCCTGCCTCCGCTCTTACTGTGTGGCCTTGGCCAGGTGGCTAAACCTCTCTGGGCTGATTTTCTCATCTATACAATAGCAGCGATGAAAGCCCAGCTCGTGGGGACCCACAATGGGGGCACCGTCATTGCTGCTCAGCGTGTCTCCCCCAAGCCCCATGGGGAACCCGGTGCCCAGGGCTTACAGCCCCGCAGCCGCCTTGGGCAGGCGGTGTCTGCAGATGGCAGCTGGATGTCAGGAGACCGAGTGGGCAGGGCCATGGCCCCCGGCCGGGGGTGTTGTGCCCTGGTGCCTCCCTGACCCCTGCCTCTCGCCTCTCTCCTCCAGGTGTGGACAGCTCCGTGTTCGAGCCTCTGCCCAAGCCCTCAGCGCAGGCGCAGCTGCCTCGCTGCGGGCAGCAGGGCGACCGGGGGAAGGCCTGCGTGTGCCGCTACGGCCTGAGCCTGGCCTGGTACCCCTGCATGCTCAAGTACTGCCACGGCCGCGACCGGCCCGCGCCCTACAAGTGTGGCATCCGCAGCTGCCGCAAGAGCTACAGCTTCGACTTCTACGTGGCCCAGAGGCAGCTGTGCCTCTGGGATGAGGACCCCTAGCCGGGCTGGCGGGAGGGGTGGGCCCCGGCCGGGACGCTGGGCTGCCCTCCCCTCCCCTGCTGGCCTGGCCCCTGGCACCCCCAGCCCCATCTCCCGCCACTGTGAAGGGCAGGGGGGTGGCGTCACGGGGCCACTTAGGAAGGCAGCCCCCCTGCTCCCAGCCTGTGCCTTGTTGGAGACAGAGCGGGGCCCGGGGGGGGGGGGGGTGTCGCCAAGCCTGCGCCCTTCCCTTCCTCTGTGTCCCCTGAAGTGCTCACCAAAATGTGACAGCCAAGGAATCTTCTATGGAACTCTTCAAGGTTCACATTCTAAGGGGCGTGTCTTCCTGTTACGCCCCACCCTGCGCACTGCTGGGAAGGGTTGGCTGCCCCGCCTTCTCATTGCTGGCCCCGGGCTGCCTGGGTGAGGTGGCAGGCAGAGACCACCCCCAACCCCACACCACCACCACCACCACCACCGACAGACCACGTGCCTTTCCCGGCCCCAGCCCAGCCCCAGCCCCGGACTTGGCCCCTAGAGCCGGCACCAGCTCTGTCCCCTCTACTCAGAGATGTTTTTGTCAGGCTCTGGGGCGGGGAGGGAGTGTGAAGTATGCAGAAAACTTGAATTCCAGATTTTTAATGCAAAGTATTTATCATTTGTACCAGAAATAAAAGTTTTAAGTTTTTACTTGACTCAGCTGCAGACCCAGCGCTGAAAACTTTTGGCCAATGCTGCCCCCTGGTGTCAGCAGTGTCCCCCTGGGCGCCCCATCTTGGGACAGCAGCTTCGAAAGCACCTCAGTCATTTAGGGGTAGGTGTGGGGGCGGGGGTTCCTGGGGAAGAATCCGACCGGCCTCGCGCACGCCAACAGACGACACCCCAAAAACCAGTCAACAATCGTCAGAAATAAGCCCGAGGCTGCACCCAGACTTCCCTTGGGAAAACACAGGCCCTGCTACTTGCCTGCTTGCAGACATGGCCCGGGTTCCCAGAGACCCCTCCGTGCCCAGGCTTCCCTGGCTGCCCAGGGAGCGGAAGAGTGAGAATTGTGTGTGTGTCCAGCGCCCAGCGCACTGGTACTATTACAGCGCTGTTAGTGACAAGGGCAGGTGTCCCTTAGGGATAAAGCTGAGACAAGCAAGCTGGCCACTGCAAGGCTCCTCATGTCCAGTGTATGCAGGCTGCAGCTACAAGTGGTACGCAGGGTGCCGGAAGCTTCCAGAAGCAAGATGTGTGGGCTGCACGTATGGGGGGGAAGGTTTTCTGGACGGCACAGGTTGTGGGTTGAGACTGAAGAATGGGAACAGTGTGGGGAGGTGGAGGCAGGTGTGGGAGGGGGGCGGTGAGAAAATCCTGTGAACCCCACAGTGGGGAGGCCTGCTCCTTGGAAGGGAGGATATGGGGAGAGGATGGAGGTCTGCAGGGCAGCCCCCCAACTGCACTTCCCGGCTCTCCCAGAGCAGCCTGCTGCCACCCCCGGAACGCAGCAGGAAGGGGGTTGGGGGGAGTCAAGCTTAGATTGCCAAGGTCAAGTGGAGGTGGGGGTGGGGGAGGCTCCCTTTCCCATGGGTGTGTCTTCCAAACCTGTTTGCAAGGAGCTACACCCACCTCCTCCTGCCCATCCCGGGCCTCCGTCCTGCGCCCCACTGACAGCCCAGCGTGGGGCAGGGGATGCTCAGGAATCACCTCCCACCCAGTATGTGTGCTTTCCTTGCTGGGGGCAGGGTCCCCACGTTCTGAAAACTTCCCTGATGACTTCCAACTAACCAAAAAGCACACATTTAAATTTTTTTTAATTTTTAAAAAAGATTATTTATATTTATTTATTTGAGAGAGAGGGCGACAGGTCTTCCATCCGCTGGTTCACTCCCCAAATGGCCACAATAGCCAGAGCTGGGCTGGTCCAAAGCCAGGAGTTTCTTTTGGGTCTCCCACATGGGTGGGTGCAGGGCCCAAGCACTTGGGTCATCTTCCACTGCTTTGCCAGGCACATCAGGAGGGAGCTGGACCAGAAGTGGAGCAGCTGGGTCTCGAACCAGCACCCATATAGGATGTGAGTGTTACAGGCGGCAGCTTTACCCACTATGCCACAGCACTGGCCTTGTGTTTTTTAAAATGTGTGTGTGTGTGTGTGTGTGTATTTTTTATATAGAGTGCTTTCCAGGCTGTGAGTGACTGGCACCTCCTGCCTACTGCAGAGAGGGGCTCTGGACGCTGGCATTGCCGACAGCTTTGCTGTGGGCCCATCAGATCTGAGCAAATGGGGACAAGAATCCTCATGAGCCTTGGGGGCCAACCTGACGCTCAGCAAAGGAGAACTCCTGGAGGCTGTGTTCAGGGGCCAGGCCGGCGTTCCCCACTGCAAACCACCTCCCAGCCCCACTGGGTCTCAGGGCCTGGAAGCCCACTGTGGCAGTGACTTCTCCACTGGGAACCCGAGACTCGTGTGCACTGGGGTTGCCGCGAAGCTTAGGGAGGTGGAAGTAGGCCAGGGGCAGAAAACGTGCAGCCCAGGCCCATGGGCTGTGTAGGACCTGGGAAGTCACTGGGTCCAGCCCTGCCAAGGCCACCGCAGGCAGGACTCCAAATTCAGCACACCTATAGCAGGCTAACTTTTAAGTTGATCATTTTATGTGGCCCGCAAATGAAGTTATACGTATGGATATGGCCCTTGGCAGTACAGAGGGTCCCCCCCTGCGTGTAGGGGTCAGATGCTAGAGGAGCCTCCCGAGACCTTTGGGGCCAGGTGGAAACACCCAAAAGGTTCTGATGAGAACCTGGGCATTTCAGGCTCTACCACGCACCTTCCTAGAAAGCCCATGGGCTCCCGTGGCAAGTCTGTCTGTAACATTTGACAGGTGTGGCTCGGCCGAGGTCAGACTGCCAACTAGACGCAGCCAGGATCCAGCCCTTGCCACCTCCTGACCCCGGCGGGCTTGTCGGATTGGCCAGCTGGCACTCTGAGAGTACAGCTTGCCTGCAGGAGGGGGACACCAGTCTGGGGGCTGCCAGCTGTGGTCGCGATCACTGAACCAAGGGGACAGAGAGCCCAAAGGTGCGCTGGGACCGGAGTCTGCAGGAACCAAAGTGGTTCCCCTAGCCAAGATGAGCAAGGTGCCCTGGATGAGACCCAGGGCCCGGACCTCACCTGTGCCAGAGGAGGGGAGGGTAGCAGGCACCCTCAGCAGCACCCCCCGGCCTGGGCTGGGCCTTGCTGTGTGCCTCCTAGGGGGCTTTCTTTAGCTTTCTTTGCATGAAGTCTTGTTAGCCAAGGGACGCCCTAGGTAGGGGGACTGTAGTGTCCCACAGCTGGGGGGGCCTCTAGCCCAGGGTCTTCAGGGTACCTGGGTGCAAGGTGTGGACAGGAGTCAAGCAGAAAGGAGCTCAAGGGCCACTCCGGAACCTCAGTACAAGATGTGAGGGCAGCCAGGCCCTGGCTCCGGGTGGCCTGAGCTGGCCGCTTTGCATGCCACCCGTTCCGTTGTCCCCTAGGAGGGGGCCTCGCTAGGTTATCCCTCAGGTCTCCCGCAATCTGTTAACCTTGGCCACAGGTTATTAACCAGTGGCGGTGTCCACTGGGATGCGCTCTTACAAGGCAGGCTGAAGGCAGCAATGGTAAAAGTGGTCAAAGAGAGGCCAGCATTGTGGCATGGCAGCTTAAACCACTGCTTGCAAACACTGGCATCCCACAACAGAGTGCCGGTTCTGGTCCTGGCTGCCCCGCTTCTGATCCGGCTCCCTGGGAAAGCAGCAGAAGGTGGCCCAGCTGGCTGGGGTCCCTGTCGCCTATGTGGGAGACCTGGATGGGGTTCCAAACTCCTGGCTTCAAGCCTGGCACAGCCCTGGCTGTCATGACCATTGGGGAATGAAACAGCAGATGGAAGATCTCTCTCTCTCTCTTTCTCTGTCACTCTGCTTTTCAAATAAATAAATAAATCTTAGGGGGAGAAAAGTGGCCAAGGAATACCTAGGTCGTGGTCAGCAGGTGCAGCAGGTGCTGTCCCATTGTGCGTGCTCGCAGCCGCGTACGGAAGTCCCTCCCCCACAGGCCTGCAGCACCAGCCAGGGGATTGCTCAGATCTGTAATTCCATTTTCTCACAAACTTCTGGAAATCGCATTGCGCATACAGCGAGAGGGATGTATTTTAAGGAATTAGCTCACCAGATCGTGAGGTCTGATGGGCCCAAAAGGCCTGGCAGCTCAGGCAAAAGTGACTGTTGTAATGTGAAATCTATAGGGCTGGGCAGCAGGCCGGATGCTCAGGGTTTATTGTCGTTATCTTTAAGATTTATTTATTTGAAAGGCAGAGTGACAGAGAAAGACAGAAAGAAAAACTGATCTTCCATCTGCTGGTTCACTCCCCAGATGGCTGCAGCAGCCAGGCCTGGGCCGGACCAAAGCCAGGAGCCAGAACTCCATCTGGATCTCCCAAGTGGGTGGCAGGGGACCAAGGACTTGGGCCATAACCTGCTGCCTTCCCAGGCACTTTAGCGGGGAGCTGGATCTGAAGCAGAGCAGCCGGGGTTTGAACTGACACTATGATACAGGATGCGGGTGTTGCAAGCGGTGCCTCAGCCCCCAGTGCCACACTGGCCCCTCGCAGGATTCATGCGTTACAGCCCGAGGCAGAATTCCTTCTTCAAGAAGACTTTGAACTGATTGGACACGGCCCAATCTCCTTTCCTCCAAGTCAACTGATTGTGAATCTCGTCTACAAAATACCAAGGCCAGCGTTTGACCAAACAGTGGGGCCCCAGAACTGAGCCAAACTGACATGGGAAATGACCTCTCCCGGGGCCGGCACTGTGGTGTGGCCAGCATTCCATATGGGTGCTGGTCCAAGTCCTGGCTGCTCCACTTCCGATCCAGCTCTCTGCTGTGGCCTGGGAAAGCAGTAGAGGATGGCCCAAGTCCTTGGGCCCCAACAGTCATGTGGGAGGCTCGGAAGAGGCTCCTGGCTCCTGGCTTTGGATCAGCGCAGCTCCAGCCATTGCGGCCAATTGGGGAGTGAACCAGCAGATGGAAGACTTCTCTCTCTCTCTCTCTGCCTCTCCTTCTCTCTCTGTGTAACTCTGACTTTCAAATAAATAAATTTTTTTTTAAATGAAAAGGAAAATGACCTCCCCTCCTGCCGTCACTTGGTATTGTCATAAAATGTCTGCCATTTGGGCCGGCGCCGCGGCTCACTAAGCTAATCCTCCGCCTAGCGGCGCCGGCACACCAGGTTCTAGTCCCGGTCGGGGCGCCGGATTCTGTCCTGGTTGCCCCTCTTCCAGGCCAGCCCTCTGCTGTGGCCAGGGAGTGCAGTGGAGGATGGCCCAGGTGCTTGGGCCCTGCACCCCATGGGAGACCAGGAGAAGCACCTGGCTCCTGGCTCCTGCCAACGGATCAGCGCGGTGCACCGGCCGCAGCGCGCCAGCCGCGGCGGCCATTGGAGGGTGAACCAACGGCAAAGGAAGACCTTTCTCTCTATCTCTCTCTCTCACTGTCCACTCTGCCTGTCAAAAAAAAAAAAAAAAAAAAAATGTCTGCCATTTGGCCAGTGAGCAACATGACAGCCTTGGGCTTATTCTCAGCGCTGTCCACTGTCGGCTGTGGCCAGGTGACATGGAGCTGGCTCTTCCCCTCTACCCTCCTCTGCCCTGGCGTGTGTCCCAAGAGACCACCTCTGGACCAGTACCCCAGGCTCCCCCAGCCTCAGAACTCTGCCAGAACCCCACCACTGTGGGAGAGCAGGAGAGAGAAGTCGGGGCTGCTCCAGGAGGCACTGGCTTCTTTTCTTATGATTTATGTATGGCCTCAGTCCTTGGGCCTCTGCACCCACATGGGAGGCCAAGAGGAAGCTCCTGGCTCCTGGCTTAGGGTCAGCCCAGCTCTAGCTCTTGCAGCCATTTAGGGAGTGAACCAGTAGATGAAAGATTCTCTCTCTCTCTCTCTCTCTCTCTCTCTCTCTCTCCCTCCCCCTCTCTCTGCCTTTCAAATCAATAAATAAACCTTAAAAAAAATTATTTGAAAGGCAGAGTGACAGAGAGAAAGAGAGAGTCTCCTATCTGCTGGTTCATGACCCAAATGGCTCCGACGGCCTGGGCTGGGCCAGGCCTAAGCCAGCAGCCAAGAGCTGCAGCTGGGTCTCCCACATGGGTGCAGAGACCCAAGGACTTGGGCCAGCCTCCACTGTCTTCCCACGCACATCAGCAGGGAGCTGAATGGGAAGTGCGGGAGCCGGGGTTGAAACCAGCGTTCATGTGGGATGGCAGCATCGCAGGCGGCGGCCTGACCCGCGGCGTCACAGCACCAGCCCTGGCGTCGTCTTCTGTCCTCCAAGGTTGCAGAGCGCCCTGGACCTCCATCCCACCGTGTCCTCCTCTTGCCTCGTCAGCCCTCGCTCCTCACTTCTGCTCCTCGCTGGGTCCTGGCTCCTCCATAAATAAGCAGCGTCTTCATTATCCCTGGCGGGTAACAACAGCGGTCCCCGCTGGGGACCTGGAAGGATGGATGTGGAAGGGAGGAGGGCAGATGTGAGGCGGAAAGCACAGGTCACACTGCAGGGACCCTGTGCAGACCTTCCCGTGGGGCAGGTCCTGACCTCGGGGCCTTCCAGTGGCTCGAGAAACGAGAGAGGGGTCACAAGCAGCCTGCGGCAGAGCCGGGCCACGGGTTCTGCCCCCGAGGGGTGGCGCCCACATTCCCCGGGGTGACCTCTCACTGCCTCGCCCCGCCCCTGCTGCCGGTCATGCTGTGACAAGGCCCTGATTCCTAAGCAGGGAGAGGCGGGGTGCTGCGCCATTGCACTCCCAGCGCCCTCCTCCCCTGCAATACAGACAGCAGAAGCTGGGAGGCAGCCTGAAGACGGGACCACCACACCTGCACCCGCGCCTGTAATGGGAGAAGCCCACCCCCTGCCCCCGGCCCCAGAGCTCTGAACCCCAGGCCCGTGCCCTGCCTCAGGCACCTGCCTGTCTGGGAAAACGGTCCCCTTGCTTCCTTTTGTACCTGTCCCTTTCCTGCCTCCCTTCCACCCGCAGCATATTCTACCTGGACTGTCCCGTGTTAGGAGCACCACCCGAAGCCAAGTGCCCTCCACCTCTGCCCTACCCTGCCCCTTCGGACAGACTCCTTGCCACAGTCCTCCTCCCCAGCAGTTCCCGGCCTTGGGACTGCGGGCGGTGCTGCAATCAGCGGCCGTGTGTCACGAGTCGGCTGTTACCGAAACTGGCAGACCCGGCCCTGTCTCAGTCCTCCCTGGAGGATGTCGTCATCACCCTCACTGGCTCACTTTCCCACTCTGCTCCTCAGGCTCTGGCTGGTGCTGCTGGGGCTCCCCGAATGCTCCAGGTGCCCTCCCGAGATGGCTGCCTAAGTCATTTCTTTGCATCACAGCCACCCTGGGACATCTGTTCCTTTCTCCCGGAGCCTTTCCTGATGGCCACCCCCAGACACGGGCAAGGTGTCCCCCACTACAGGTGTCCCCCACAACACCTGTGAGATCACAGGCCACAGCATAAGGCGTGCACCTGCTTCACAGAGCCACCAGCACCTCAGCTTCCCGAGCGTAGACTGTGCCTTTGCATTTTCCAGCTTCTCGGGTGAGGTGTGGCTCAGCAGACACTCACTGCATGAATGAACGAATGCATGGTGGCTGCTGGTAACCCATGTGATGGGTGTGGGGCTGGCCTGCAGCTGAGCAGCCCCTGAGGGCAGTGTGGGAGGGCAGAGCTGTCCAGCTCAGGACAGACAGCCCAGCACGGCTGGGTGTTCCTGTCACCGTGTTGACCAAGTTGAACCAAGCTGGCTGTCTCCACCTGCAGTTCTGTGCTGAGGTTGGGCCCTCTTGGGGCTGTTGGGCCTCTTTCTAGTCCCTGCTCTAAAATTCAGTGACTGCTGTTTGCCCGGAACTGGGGCCAGCACCTGGCTGAGCCCTCGTGGGAGATCCGTCTCGGTTGGTCCAGGCAGGGGTACAAACTCTAGGGTCACACCGTGCTCACCACCAGAGGGCGTGCTGGGCCTAGACTTGCCCTGAGAGTGCAGGTAGACCCAGAGGTTGCCCTGTCTGGGGTGGGCTGGGAGGGCCAGGAAGGCACTGGCTGGGGCGGGGCTCTGCTGAAGGTCAGTGAGGTCCAGCTCAAGGTCAAAAACGTTGATAGGAAGGCAGCCGCTGTTATGCTGTTCTTGAATTAAACAGATATGATTATCTACTATTCTGAACCTTTCAGTGCCAAAGGGCGATGATTTGGGGGTAGCCCCTCCCTTCCCAACATGGCTGAAGGCTGGGAACAGGGATGATGGGGGGCTGGGAGCAGGGGTGGCATCAGCAGTATCAGGGCAGGAACAGCTCTGGGTCTCCTGTCCAGTCCCCAGACACGCTGCCTTATCCTGGTTCCCAGGATGCCTCTCACTTTGTCACCCAGACACTAACCCCTCCACCCATCTTCGCCTCTGGCAGTGGTGCCATCAGATTGACACAGAGGTGTGATTCAAACAGGCCAGCAAGTCCTTCCTGGCCCCTACCTTCCTGCCATCCTGCCATCTGCTTTTTTTTTTTTTTTTTTGAAACTGAACTTGGATCCACTCCCTTTGGTCGCCCCAAGGCAGGGAGCGACCCTAACCCTCACCCCCACACTCTGGCCCCACGGCCCCATCTGGCAGCTGCAAAGAACGAGAAGGGACTTGTTGCTTGGTGGCCTTCCAGGACGCCTTGCTCTGCCCTCCCCCGGGCCCTGAGGACTCAATCCAGCCGACACGACAGGAGATGGGGGTGAGACAGCCTGCAACCAAGAGGCTCACCCTTCTCTGCTGAGGTGGGGACCCAGCACCCTCACCAGGGCTGTGGGCCATCACAGGGAGGCTTGGCTCCTGGAGCCACCCATCCTGGAAGCCGGAGACACCAATACATGCCCACACGAGGAGAGTGGAGCCCTGGGAGCCAGTGACTTCCTGGAGTTGCAGCCACGGAGTGGGGGGTGGTTAGTCGTCACTCCAGGACCTAGGAAGGGCTCATAGTTGGTCACAATTTTCAAACCCCAGTGTCCTGGAGTGAGGCTTTGGCAACCCTCTGAAAAAGTCTTCCAGCTGTTGAGAAAGGGTGGGGTGAGGGAGGGAGGGCAGGAGGGAGAGCTCATTTGCGTTGTATTTGCATTCATTTGCATATAGCTCTTTTGATGTCCAAAGGCACTAAAATTTCCTGTCCTTGCTTCTTTCCCCCTTTCCTCTGTTCCTTTCTAGCCTCCAGGCAGCCTGCCTCTCTCTCTCTCTCTCTCTCTCTCTCTCTCTCTCTCTCTCCCTCCCTCTCCCAACCTCCTCCCTTCCCCTACCAGCCCTGAACTCAAAAAGCTGGGGATCAGGGAGGGAGTAAGGGGCCTTTTGCACTCCCACTCTAGTTCACTGAAATGGTCAGAGAGCAGGTCGGAGAAGGAAAGAAGAGAAACCAAACGCAGGCACCCACCCCAGCCTCCTAAAACTCAGCCGGGCAGACCTGAGTCTTCATCCCGACTCTGCCATCTGTTAGCCTCACCCTGGCCTCCATGTCCTCACGTATAACAAGGGGCTCATAATTACACCTTCCATCTAAGGATGTGCTGACGAAGCCATGTGTGTTCAGCACGCAGAAGCAATGCTGACCCAACGAATGAGTGGATGAACGAATGCAAGGTACTATCTGCCCCCCGCCCCCAGTTTGCACCGTCGCATCAGAGTCCCAGTGCCCACCACCCAAGATCTCAAACACACACACACACGCGCACACACACACAACGCACACTCCAGAGCTCCAGCTGCCTGGAAGTGGTCAGAGAAAAGCTCCTCTGGCTTCCGGGAAAACTGAAGCCCAGAGAAGAAATGTGATTTTGTACCCGGAAAAGTACAAAGCCCAGATGTAGTGGTCAGAGAGGCAGACCCTCGGTGCCTAAGGCCATGCAAATGATATGCAAATAATGATATGGAAATCCTAGCACATGGGGGTACATAAACTGTGTGCAGGCACTTTGCTAGGATGACAGCAGGTTGAGTGCAGTTGTCCATTAAGAAATGGACCTCCGGGCCGGCGCTGTGGCATAGTGGGTGAAGCCATCACCTGCAGTGCCGAAATCCCATATGCTGGTTCGAGTCCCGGCTGCTCCACTTCCAACCTGGCTCTCTGCTGGCCTGGAAAAGCAGTAGAAGATGCCCTTGGACCCCTGCACCCATGTGGGAGACCCGGAAGAAGCTCCTGGCTCTTGGTTTCTGATTGGCCCAACTCCTGCTATTTCTGCCATTTCGGGAGTGAACCAGCAGATGGACGATCTCTTTCTCTCTCTCTCTCTCTCTCTCTCTCTCTCTCTCTCTCTCTGCCTCTCTGTAACTCTGCCTTTCAAATAAATAAATCTTAAAAAAGAAGAAGAAGAAGAAGAAAGGAAATGGGCCACAAGGACGGGGCCAAACCTGGAGTGGGGGAGGGGAGGGGAAGGAGGGCAAGGAGGGAAGGGTGGGTGGTAAGAGGCACCCCTGGGGTCACTCGGCCTCCAAGAAGCCTTTGCTTATCTCTGCCCCCCCACCAAGAGACACCAAGGAGGACCCCTCCTTTCCAGGCCAGAGTGGGGAAAGGCAAGGTCCAGGTGACGGGGGAGGGTGGTTTGTGGGGACGTGAGGCCACCGAAGCGCCCACTGGACACTCTCTGGAACCTGTGGTGTGCTAGCACTGAGGGCTGTGCACCAACAGAATGAAGGGGCCAGTCAATTAACCACGAAGGCCTAGGCTAAGAAAGGCCATACAACCCACCCGGACAGCTGCTTAGAACATCGGTGTGTCCCAAGAATTAAGTGAAAGATCTGATTCCCTCCAGAAAGGAGAGGCCATTTGAATCGGCATAGAGGGTCAGAGAACAGTACTTTAAACAAGAGCCCTGGGGCTGGTGCTGTGGCACAGTGGGTTAACGCCCTGGCCCGAAGCGCCGGCATCCCATATGGGCGCCGGTTTGAGACCCGGCTGCTCCACTTCCTGTCCAGCTCTCTGCTATGGCCCAGGATGGCAGTAGAAGATGGCCCAAGTCCTTGGGCCCCCACACCCATGTGGGAGACCGGAGGAAGCTCCTGACTCCTGGCTTTGGATGGGCGCAGTTCCGGCTGTTGCGGCTATCTGGAGAGTGAACCATCAGATGGAAGACCTCTCTCTCTCTCTGCCTCTCCTCTCTCTATGTAACTCTGACTTGCAAATAAATAAATAAATCTTTAAAAAAAAAAAAAAGCCTTAAGTTAAAAAAAAAAAAGAAAAAAAAAAAAAAAACAAGAGCCCTGACAGGTACTGACGATGCCACACGGCAAGCTACACTCGCCAAGCCTCATTTTCCCCATGTGCAAAATGGGTGTAACAAAGCACAAAGTACAAGGAGGTTTAAAGGCACTTGGAATGCCATTCAGGTGTGGGTCGGCACGGCGCTCAGTGCAGAGCGAGTCCTCCGTGAAGGCTGGGTGTTATAGCAGGAGTCACTGGGGTGGATGGAGGGGTGGACACACCAGCTAGAAAAGGCATCATAGGGGCTGGCACTGTGGTATAGTGGGCTAAGCCTCCACCTGCAGCGCCAGCATTCCGTATGGGCGCCGGTTTGTGTCCCAGCTGCTCCTCTTCCGGTCCAGCTCTCTGCCAATGGCCAGAGAGAGCAATAGAGGATGGCCCAAGAGCTTGGGCCCCTGCACCTACATGGGAGCCCTGGAAGAAGCTCCTGGCTCCGGGCTTTGGATCGGCCCAGTCCCAGCCATTTTGGACATCTGGAGAGTGACCCAGTGGATGGAAGATCTCTCTCTCTCTCTCTGTCTTTCCCTCTCTCTGTTGTCTGTAACTCTACCTCGCAAATAAATAGTCTAGGAAGGAAAGAAGGGAGGGAGGGAGGGGAGGGATGGGGGAGGGAGGGAGGGAGGGAAAAAGGAAGGAAAGGAGGGAGAGAAAAAAGAGGTGATAGGACCAGACACAGAGGGAGGACGCCCAGGACCTGCTGAGTGAACAGTAACTAGACCTGGAGGCCGGGCCCTCCCATCTGTGTGTGGCTCTCTGGGCTTCTGTGCAGGTGGTCCTTTGGCCTCCAATCACTTACCAGGACCTGAAGAGAGGCAGAGCAGGGGTGAGCCAGGCTCAGGCTCAGATGATGAACCTGTGAGGGGCTCTGTAAGGAGCACTGGAGTAGGAGTCCGGAGACCTGGCTTCAGCCAGGCTCTGTCACTGGGGACGTGGGAAGCTGTGGACAGATTTCTGTAGTTTGGAAGGTGGCTGACCCCACAACTGCTGGCCCTGGTGGGTAACTTCCACCTCCCACCCCTGGCAGAGCCTCAGGGCAGCCCCGGGGCCTCACCTGCCTCCTGTGATCAGAAGCCAGCCCCCATCTCGGGCCCATGCGGTTATGAGGATGCCACCGGGGCTGATGAGCCCGGCCGCCTGCTCAGCCCCACGTACACGCCAGTTGTGACAAAGCACCTGCCCGGTTGCACAGCCGAGCAGAGTGGGTTCAGGTAGGTGAAGCACTGTGTCCCCTGCCGCTCAGCAGGGGAGCCGTTGAGAGGGAAGATTCCAAGATTTCTTTCCAGCACACCCCAGGGCTTCTCCAAACACCCCAGTTTCCTCGCAGCGCTTACACTGCGGGAGCCTGTCCAGGCGGAACTCGGGCCAGCGTGCACAGCGCCAGGGGTTCCTCAAAAGGGCGAGCTGGACAGGGGTGTGGTAGGGCTGGAGCAGACAGGTGTTCCGTGGGGTCGGGCCCCGCCCCGGCAGCACCCCGACCCCCTCCCCCGGTCCCCAGCTCCCCGCATGCAAATCGCTGCTTTGCATGGGCCCGGGGCCAGGCGCGGGGGCCCTGCCAGGGGGCGTGGCCGGCGGCCCCCGCCCCGCGCCGCGTGCTCACCTGGGGAGTGTGGCAATCCTGGCCGCGCCGAGCGCTGCCCGGGCCGGAGCGGCGGAGCGCGCGACGGCGGCGGCGACGGCTCCGGCGGCGGCTCCCGCGGCGGCGGCGGCGGCCGGGGGCTGGAGGCAGGAGACCCTGGCTTCCCAGGGGGCCCGGCTGGGGCAGACGCGAGGGGCCTGGGGGGGCGCTGGCTTTGGCCCCACCTGGGGCAGGATGGTGAATCTGGAGCCCATGCACACAGGTGAGGGGCGGAGGGAGTGAGCTCTGACAGGTGTCACTGTGCGCGGGAAGGGGCGAGGGACCGGGACGCCGGGTTGGAGGGTGGGGGCTACTTCTCAGCGGCCAGGAGGGGGCGGTGTGGATAGCGGGTTTCCTGGGGCGGGCGTGGGGAGGTGTCTAAGGGGACGAAAGGCAAGGAGCTTTGGAAAAGAGTGAGGGTGGGGGTTGGGGCCAGGGGGAACTCCTGTAGCCCGGGACATGGGGAGTGGGGTGGACTTCTCCACTCATGGGTTGCAGGAGGGGCCCCTTGGCCCACTCAGCCAGGGGTGTGGACCTAGGAGTGCGTCAGTAAGGGAAATTCCTGTATCCACATGTTACGTGTTGGGTGTCCCAGAACATGTGGGAAACGGAGACTAAGTGGGCATTCGGTTGCGAGGGGAGGGGCGCGTTTAGGAGAGGCGAGCACAGTGGGGCAATTAGAGGCACACCTGGAACAGGTTCTGGGCCACCCATGTATTGATTAGGGCTTGTGCAAGCTGGTGTCCGTGTGTCAGAGGTGTGTCTGCCTGTCGCCATGTATGTTAGGAGAGGTGGTGGAGCAGACCCCAGAGGCAAGACTCTGTAGGGGGCTGAAGATTCCTGCACACGTGTTCCAGGTGTTTGGGGGTGGGGTCCTGTGGGCCCTGGTGCCACTATGGGCTCAGCACATGGTGAGACCAGGAGCCCAGGAGATAGAAACGCATTAGCAGGAGTCAGCTTCCCCTGTGTGAATGAATGGTGCTTAGGCGTGGTGGGAACCCAGACCCGGGCAGTGCCCCCCACTGATCCTCTCTTCAGCAGAGCAGGACCGAGGCTAGGCTTGCGTGGGCCTGGGGTTAGGGTGGGCCTTCTCGAGGTCAGAGGGCCTGAGCGAAGAATGGACTGGAGCTGAAGTGAGCCGCTCTGGGCAGACCCAGAGCCTTGCCTCCCAAAGTGGGCCGGACCCAGCGGTCGGCATGAGGGGGTTTCAAGGCTGTAGAAGGGAATTTTGCTACTTGCTCTCTTTCTAGAAGATTGGAGGAGTGGGGGAATGGGAGGAAGCAATTCTCCCGACCCACCCCAGTGAGCAGAGCAGGCTTTGGCCCCTCCTGGGCCTGCCCGACCTGAACACCAGCAGCAGTGCCGGCCCCCGGGGCCTGGGCCCAGATGCACAGTTGCTGTTTCCCAGCAGGGAGGGGTGAGAGGCAGGCTGGCAGGGAGATGCTGAGCCGGGAAGAGCTGGGTATCATCCGGTGTCTGGGGAAGTCTGTTTCCAGGCCTCATGGCCTCGGCATGGGGCAGATGCCCCCCGCACAGGTGCTCACCTCCCTTCACTTCCCTCCAGGAGAAAGGAGGCCCGGCAGTGGGCGGGAAGTTCTTTAGGATCAAGATCAGAGACTTCCTGGGGGTTTTCCACCTCCTTGTCTCCTGGAGGCTCCTGTTCTGGGGAAGTGGGAGGAGACGGGACAGCTGAGACCCAGCAGGCAAGCAGCAGCAGAAGGGCTAGGAAGACACCCCCGAGAGGGCCAGGGAAGGGGTGAGGTTGAGAAGAGAGAGCCCCCCAGTCCCTTGTGCCTTTCGCTGGAGCCAGCTCCTGGCTGGTGGTTCTCAAAAGCCCAGACCCCTCTTCTACCCCCGTCCCTGTGCACAGGGGTTCAAGACAGTGAAACTCACAGTGGGGGTCTCCAGCTACCTCGGTCTAGAGCCCCTGACTCATCTCTCCTCACGTGCTAGCAGCCCCGGCTGAGCAGGCGTCTCTAGTCTGTGTCCCTGGGGACCGTGGGGGCCTCCCACTGTGGGCTCTGGTTCCCTTTTGTGGAACCTCCAGGGGGTCTCTCCGGCTGCAGCTCTCTGCGCAGTCTCTGCGATCCCCACTGGGGGCGCTGTTGGCTGGGTCCCGGTGTGCCGCCCCCAGTGGGGTCTGTGAGGGAGACCCCCTCATCACTAACTCCTAGGTCCTCTTTGTGGACACCTGGTCTCCTTTGATCCCTGTTTTCCCCACACTAATCCTGTATCCTGCTGCTTCTTGATAAACAGCATTTTTTCCCTGTGAGTTCCCAGCCCTGGGCCCTTGGGGACTCCTCACGTTGATTTACTGGAACAGCTTGGATGAAGGAAGCAGGAGGACAGGAGCCCACAAACTGGGGCACGGGCTGCTCCATGTCTCCAGTTCCAATGGCCCCACTAGCGCTGGGGCCCCTGAGTCAGCCCCGCTTCCTTGCTCTGATATGCGGGGTGCAGGCCGTGGTTTGGGTCTGCCCGGAGACCCCGCACTTGGGACTTTGTAGAGCATCTCTCATGGGGGAGCCTGCGGGCCCGGGTGGGCGCGAGGTCACCAGACAGCCAGGGAGGGAGAGAAGAGACTGGGGGAAGCCGTGGGACATCCCCTGTGTCTCTGGCCCCTCTCCATGCGGGGAGCTGTTCCCTCCAGTGTAGGAGAGAGCCCCATTGTGAGAGGGCAAGAGGGACGGCGTCTCCTCCAGGGGCAAGCTGCAGCCTTGGCAGCTAACTCAGAAGCGGGACTGGTGGGCGGGTCCCTGGGAGGTCCCGGAGGAAGCACCCCACGCAGGAGTGGGGGTTGGGCACAGTGCTGAAGACGCTGCTTAGGACATCTGCGTCCTGTATCGACCTGCCTGAGTGTGAGTCCTGGTTCTGCTCCCCGACTCCAGCTTCCTGCTAACATGGGCACCTTTGGGAGGCAGTCAATGGTGGGACCCTGCTACCCATGTGGGAGACCCGGATGGAGCTCCTGGCCCCTGGCTGTTGTGAGCATTTGGGGTATGAACCAGCAGATGGGAGATCTCTCTCTGTGTCTATTTGTCAGTCTCTCTCCATCTCTGTGCCTTTCAAACAAAATCAAAAGTGCTCGCAGCAGTGGATGTGAGACAGAGGAGCCAGGAAAGAGCTCCAGTCCCTTCCGAAGACGGAGAGAAGGGTGTGGGGCCTCTGCTTCCTGGAGGGCCCCTGGACCCTCAGCCTTCCGCCTGGGGCAGGGCTGCCTCCGGGGCTTTCTTCCCAGGGCTCCTGATGTTTAAGGAGGGCCCGCTCCCGGGTCACCCCGGCCCAGAGAGGGCAAGGCTGGCTTCCAGGAGAGATCTTCCAGGTGAAGCCGATGAGGCTCAGTGGCTGCGATCTGGGCTCTTGCACAGAGCAGCTGAGCCTCCCCAGGGAAGGGAGTGATGGCAAGAAGCCTACTCAGTCCCGGCTGAGATAAGAGCAGAGCAGCCCAGCCCCACCCCACACAGCTCTCACTCAGCCCCGGCAAGGCAAGTGCTGTCCCACAGGGGAAGGGTTACAGCATCTCGGGCAGTTTCGGTATTGGCCCATTTTCAGGCTCAGACCCAAGGCCTCGTCCCACCCATCAGCCCCAGCCTCCTACCCAATAGGAACAGGTTCTTGGTATCATAGCATCCTCTGGGGCTTGGGGAGAGAGAGGTGTTACAGGGCATCTCACCCAGCTCCTGCACCCAGGCTGCACTGCCCACCCAGTGCCCAAGCGTCACAGAGCGGCTGTGGCATGGTGTGGGCCGGGGGAGGGTGACATGATTAAGATGAATGTTTCAGCTACTTTCAAGGAAGAAGGAGATGGCTTCTGGGTGTCTCTAAAGGTGCCGTAGGGAGTGGGTGTTGCACGAGTGCTTGTGTTACAGGTGCAAACGTTTAGAAGCAGTTAATTCGGAGTCGCTGGTCAGCGTTCTAGCCTCACTGCCTCTGACCCTAAGTCAGAAATTGGAGAACGCTAACGACTTCCCAGGTAGAGGACAAATCACCATGGACTGAGACAGAACCAAAGCTGCTCACTGTAGGGGCTGGGGTTAAGGAAGGGGCATGGGCAGGGAGCGGCTGGGGGGAGGGGGGCTCAGCAGCCACACCCTAGTGTCTGTTTTATTGGGTACTTTGTGCCTGAAACTGAGCCAGGCACTTTTCACTCACCCTTTCATTTAACCCCATATCATCGTCTCCATGTTTCAGGTAAGAAAATCCATGTCCAGAGGTGTGGCTGGGGTCTCCCAGCTTGCTAGGGATGTCACTGGGACTAAACCCAGATTTGTCAGGTGCCAGAACCCATGCACTGGCTTCTGGTACTACCAAAGCAGGTTGAAACCACCTTCCACACCAGCACCTTTCCCTCCGTTGGAGCATCCCTGCGGTGAAGGGTGAGCTGCCGATCCAGGCCAGGCCCTGGCCAGCTCCAGGGGGACCGCCTCGTGGGTGGGATGAGAGCAGCCCGCTTCTCCACGGGAGCCGAAGCTGCAGCCGCAGAGCCCCTGGCGCAGGTGGCCAGGTGGCCCACGCTGGCTGCTCTGCATATTCACGCATGGCAGATGATACAGAAAGTCTGAAACTGCAGCAGGAAGGCCTGAGGTCACGCTCAGGAAGCGCCTTCCCGAATGCAGCGTGCTGGCAGGGGTGCTGGGTACAGACAGCCGGTTTCCCCTAGAGCTCTGTGACCACGCTCTGCACGGTAGACGTCCGAGGAGGAGAGCTGCACGGGTTTTCCTTCGGGTGGATGGGTCTCAAAAGATCCCTCAATCCACGGTGACTCCTAAGGTTGCCTCACTCCCTCCCATGGGTGCTCTGGGGTCTCTGATCTCCCCACCTATGTCTTGCCTGGCACAGCAGTCGCTGCACTGTGGAGGTGTGACTCATTGCTGGAGCCACACACATCACCACCCTGGGAAACAGTTGGCTTCCTCGCCTCTTCTCCTGGGCCCGAGGTCCACCCTTCACCCTCAGCCTGACCATCTCCAGACCTGGACCTCGAGGCTGCCAAGCGCCTGGTTACCTGATGCAAATTAAGACTGCCTGCTTGCCTGGGATTGGTTGGGGAGCCAAGTATGCAAATGAGCTCACCAAGACTTTCTCTGGTTGGAAAGAGTTAAAGTGCTGCCCCAGAGAAGAGGGGGTGGGGGTCAACACAATTTGAATAAAATATTCTCCTGTCTTTAACGGCTTTGGTATTCACAAGGAGAGGAGAGAGCGAGAGAAAAGAGTTAGTTGCAAGTTGCCTCCTTCCTTCCCTCTGCTGACCCTGGGAGCAGACTTAGGGGCCTCCTAGGTGGTAGCTGCTGTCTGTTATGGGTAAATGTTTAATTTACTGAAATGGAGCCCAGCAGAGAGGCTGGAGTAGCAGCAACTGGGGGCCGAGGCTGGGGGCTGGTGTAGGTAATCTCTCCTGCCCCTCCTCTGCCCCCCCTGCTCCCCCGTGAGCAAGTTGCAGGAGTCCCAGGAGGTAAGACTCCCCAAAGGATATCCAGGGAGGGTGACCTAGGAGCTGGGGAGCCCCACCCCCAGAGAGGAGAGGCAGGACCCTGGGAAGGCAGGTGAGAAGGGCAAGCTGTGGTTCAAGGCCACCCTCACCTTCCAGGTGGGAGGGGACGTGGACAGGGGAGAGGGGAGGGATAGTTCTTCTGCTCATTAAAAAAAAAATAAGTTCCTCGAATTCCAAAGGAAATTGGGGTTCAAAATGGGAAGGGTTCTCTAATCCCTCCCTGGCACCCCTCCCCTTGTTAAATTTTTACCAACTGAGTCCTGGAGATGGCAGGGACTGGCAATGAATGATGCAGAAGGTGAAAGGAGAGCAGCAGGAAGCAGGCAGGGAGGCAAGGGAGGAGGCCAGCACGGGAGGAGGGGAGGCTGCGCCCGGGGTTATGAATATTCTAATGGTTGTATGTTCGGGAATCAAGAATTTGAAAGTCTGATGGTTGTTGTAATTACACATTCATCTTTGCTGTTTAGTTAAAGCCACATATGTCATAGCAAGAAAATTGTGACCTGTTATTAAAATCAGTTGTGTTTTCCCTGCAGATCTCAAGATGAGTGGGGATGTAGCCGACTCCACGGACGCTCGCGGCACGCTCAGCCAGGTGGAGCCAGGTAAGGGTCTCCGAGGCTTG
Organism: Oryctolagus cuniculus; assembly: GCF_964237555.1. Classification (NCBI taxonomy): domain Eukaryota; kingdom Metazoa; phylum Chordata; class Mammalia; order Lagomorpha; family Leporidae; genus Oryctolagus; species Oryctolagus cuniculus. The sequence goes on from NC_091432.1 coordinate 112,720,649, forward strand.
GGCATGGCACGGGAAGCAGGGCTTCAGAGAGTTGCTGGAAATTGCCAAACAATGTGGTGTCTTTCCTTGCTTGGTCTTTTAGCCAATCAGACTCAAAAGCTGGCTCTTAGGAGCTGACGGAATTCTCTGGAAATGTGAGATGGAGCCTGGAGGCTATTGGGTGACAGGGGGCTCTAGAGGGGCCACTCCCAAGGAATAAAACCCGACCAAAAAGTTAGGGAGAAAATTCACTTTAAAAAAAAAAAAAGATTTGCTTGTTTATTTTGAAAGTCAGAGTTACAGAGAGAGAGAGAGAGAGAGAGAGAGAGAGAGATCTGCTGGTTCACTCCCCAGATGGCCCCAATGGACAGTTTGAGGCCATGCTAAAGCCAGAAGCCAGACGCTTCATCCGGGTCTCCCATGGGGGTGGCAGGGACCCAAACACTCAGGCTGCTGCTTTTCCCAGTCCATTAGCAGGGAGCTGGATTGGAAGTGGAGCAGCTGGGTCTCGAACTGGTGGCCCATGTGGAATGCTGGCATTGCAGGGGGCAGCTTTACCCACTATACCACAGCACCGGTCCCTAGGAAATTCACTTGCTGAGGTTCCACTCTCACACTCCTAGAAGCAGCAGGCTGTTTTCCCTGACAGACAGAGAGCAGACCCTGTCTTCAACTGATGGGACCAGGAACTTTTAAGCCCAGATTTCTCAATGGTCCTAATCAAGGGACTAACCAAAGAGGCCCGTTGCTGATGGTGGCCGAGAAGCTCAGAGAGAAGGCTGAGCGCCTGGAGATGGCTTTGCTTCCTGGAGAGGGGAAGGGAGATAGAAAAGAACCTAGAATAAAGTTTCACAGCTCCCTGCGATACCTCCGTAGCCCCAGCCTTGCTTTGAAAGCTCCATATAATTAAAAAGAACTTAAAGAAAGATGAGTAGAAATTGTAACACCACCAAATAACTTTAATAGCATCCCAACAAGACCTCAATTAGTCTTTCATCTGGATCATTAGAGACGTAGAAATTAGTAGTGGAAGAGAATCGATGTCCCCTAGAGCTAAGATCTTTTTCAAGTCTTCTGGAGGAGTCTGGTGCCATTCTTGAGGCTAAAAGACGCGGGATCAGGGATAAGATAATTAGGGGTCTTGTGGGGGGAGGGGTCATCTGCAGGATGCATTCGCCACAAACTCCGCTGCTCTCCGATTTGATATTGAGACTGTTTCTAGGTGCACAGGCAGTAACACATTTTCTATGGGGGTACTTCAAAAGGTTCGTGCAAAATACCAGGCACAGATTTCAAAATTTTTGCACCAAAATAGACTTATTTTTAAAAAGCATGTATTTCATTTATTTGAAAGGCAGAGTTACAGAGAGAGAGGGAGAGAGAGATCTTCCATGCACTGACTCACTCCCCAGATGGCCACAGCTCCTTCAGGGTCTCCCGGGTACATGGCAGAGGTCAAAGTCCTCAGGCCATCTTCTGCCGTCTTCCCAGACACGGTAGCAGGGAGCTGGATTGGAAGCAGAACAGCTGGGACTCGAACTGGTGCTCTGATATGAGATGCCAGTGTTGAGAGTGGCATCTTCACTCAGTGTATCACAACACCAATCCTTGGACTTCTCTTTTTAAAACATGTTTTTAGTTACTTAAGAGGCAGATAGAGAGAGAGAGATCTCCCGTTTGGTGGTTCACTTCCCAAATGCCAGAAACGGCTGGGACTGGGCTGAGGGGCTGAAGCCAGGAGCTGGGAGCTCAATCTGGGTCTCCAATGTGGGTAGCAAGATCCCAATTCCATGAACCATCCCTGCTGCCTTCAGGGTCTGCATTAGCAGGGAGCTGGAGCCAAGAGCCAGAGCTAGAGCCCAGTACTGAAGCTGGGCACTCTGATGTGCTTTGCAGACATCTGCGCCAGTGTTTTATCTGCTAGACCAAAGGCAGCTTTTTTTTTTTTACAGGCAGAGTGGACAGAGAGAGAGACAGAGAGAAAGGTCTTCCTTTGCCATTGGTTCACCCTCCAATGGCCGCCACGGCCGGCGCGCTGAGGCCGGCGCACCGCGCTGATCCGGTGGCAGGAGCCAGGTACTTATCCTGGTCTCCCATGGGGTGCAGGGCCCAAGCACTTGGGCCATCCTCCACTGCACTGCCTGGCCACAGCAGAGAGCTGGCCTGGAAGAGGGGCAACCGGGACAGAATCCGGCAACCCAACCGGGACTAGAACCCGGTGTGCCAGCGCCACAAGGCAGAGAATTAGCCTAGTGAGCCGCGGCACCAGCCTAAGGCAGCCTTTTAAACTCAGCTTCCAACTAACTTTTGGAAGTACCCCTGTGTTTCGCCGGAATCTATGAACCGCTGCGCTGAGGACAATGTGGGCCAGTTGTACCCATTTTCAATTGGTTTATTAGCTGAGTGCATCTTACTAAGAGTCTTTGGAGAGGAGGGGGAACACTTGGTTTTCCCAGTTGAGAAGAAATTTTCTTTTGATCTCAACAACTCAAGCAAGACTTTAAAATCAGGTCAGCTGGAGAGTGATGGGTGCAGTCCCAGCATCAACACTCTTCTCTAGAGAAATAGCAGGGCGGGGAGCCATGATCCCAGAGAAGCTGTGCGGGCTGGTTGGGGCTCACTCTTTACCTGGGTCCTAATGTGCAGTCCTATTCCCAGTGGGCAGAAGAACACGCTTAACGCTGGCGCTGCTGCTCTAACTAAGCCAGGGGAGCGGGGTTGGGAGTGAGAGGGAGTCACACAGGACCTGGGAAGGTGACCCGGCGGGGGCGGGGCTCAGAGCCAGGGTGTGGGGTTAGCAGGTTGATGTTTTCTGGACAACCACAGCAAATTCTGGCCTTGTGTCTTAGGCCGTGGGAGCTGTGTGTAGAGCGAGTGAAGGAAAAAACCATGCGGACACAGGTCCTTCGGAATCTGCCTGTAAAGCTACTGCCAACTCCGTGTGCGACCTTACACCTGCCACGTTGCCTCCCTGGGAGGCAGGAGCACGTGACCTTTGAAGGCTGTGGATTTAGGGTCAAACAGGCCTGGGATAAGATTCACAGCTCCGCTGCTTACTGGCTGCATGCCTGCTAATCATTCTCACCACCTCTGTGAAGGGGGAGAATTAGCACCGGCCACAGCGCGTGAGCCGAGTTATTGAGATGATGTCAGAGTCTCGCCACAGTGCTTGGCACATGGTGCTGTGATCATCCTTAGCTCTCTCTTTTGAAATTTAAAGATTTATTCATTTATTTATTTATGTGAGAGGTAGAGTTATAGACAGTGAGAGGGAGAGACAGAAAAGTCTTCCATCTGCTGATTCACTCCCCAGATGGCTGCAACAGCCAGGGCTGCGCTGATCCAAAGCCAGGAACCAGGAGCTTCCTCCAGGTCTTCCATGTGAGTGCAGGGGCCCAGGCACTTGGGCCATCTTCAACTGCTTTCCCAGGCCATAAGCAGAGAGCTGGGTTGGAAGGGGAGCAGCTGGGACAGGAACAGGAGCCCATATGGGATGCTGGCGCTACAGGAGGCGGCTTTACTTGCTATGCCACAGTGCTGATCCCTAGATTCAGCATCTTAATTATTTTTAAAAAATGTGTTTATTCAAAAGAGTTATACGGGGGTGGGGGAGAGAGAGAGAGATATCTTCCATCTGCTGGTTCACTCCCCAAAATGCCTTCAACAGCCAGGTCTGGGCTAGGCTGAGGCCAGGAACTCCCTCCAGGCCTCCCACATGGGTGACAGGGACCCAGGCACTTGGGCCATCATCTGCCACCTCCCAGGCACATTAGCAGGAAGTTGGATCAGAAGCAGAGTAACCGGGACTCAAACCAGGGACTCTGATATGGGATGAGTCCCAAGTGAGATGCTGGGATTGTGAGGTGCACAAGGTGGCCGGGCATCGCTGCTGAGCACTCTTGGTTGCAGGTGGCTGGGGTCCCCTTGTCCCCTTGACTCAGGCCGGTGGGTGAGACCCCGAGGCTGGCTTTGCTCGATGTGCCTTCTCCTCCGCTTCTCCTCCACTCCCAGCAGCTGGTGCCGTCTGTTTGGAACACCTGTGCTGTCTGGGACTTGACCGCCCCTAGATCTTTCACTCTGGGGCTGGCAGCATCAATACTTCGGTAATCCTTCAATTACTGCGCATTTTAAAGAGCGAGAAAAAAGAGGGAGCTAATTAAAGTAACCAAACTTCCTGGAAAGTCATTCTGACTCATTTTTTTTAACAGAGAAGAGCTTATTATGAGTTACAATGGTTACCAACCTGTTTTAATGGCTTCCTTTGGATTTTTAAAAGACAGGTTTGCCTTCCCAGCGGTGTATAAATTAATGGGTGGTTTGTCTCTGGGTTTTAAAAGGAGCTATAAACAAAGGTGACCTAGAAAGCCCTGCTCCCGGAGAGCACCCCATGCGCTGTGTGAAATCCCCAAGGGGCACCCAGGGTGAGAGCTGGGAAAGGGGAGGGCGCTCCCCCCACACCCCGGCCAGCCACACAAAGGGCCAAGGGCCAAGGTTACAGGCTGGGACCAGGCAGAGCTCCCAAGGGCAGCGCGGCTCACCCTTCCCTTCCCTGTGGCGCAGGAGAGAGTAAAGACTCAAGACCTCGGAGTGCGCCTGTGGCACCTCCAGGGCCGGGCAAAGACTCCAACGCCCTGCGGAGTGCAGCCCCATGCGTGCACACACACAGGCACACAGCACCACCGCCCAGCCCTTCCCGGCTGCCGGCGCTGTCTGCACCGGCTTTTCCATGCCCGCTGCTGGCTCTCTGCCTGTGGTCACTTTTTCTTCACTCTTGAGGCTGGGAGTGGCTGTTTTCTGTTCTCAGTTAAGCAGTTGGTAATAGAGCTCTACCCACATTTCAGAAGCCCCCAGGTCTGTAACGGGCCCCTCCCCCCCTCCCCCAGCACCAGAGCACTAACCCCAGGACTTTGGATCATGCTGGTCACATCGCAGCCTCAGTGACAGGGGAGGAACAAGGCAGCCTCAGACCGTTTCTAGAACCCTCTTCCACTCTTGGCCACTTGTAGGCAACTTTGCAACCCTCATCTCATTCGATTCCCACAGCAAGCTTATGGGACAGAGGCATTGTCACCCCCAGTCTCATGGATGAGGAACTGTGGCTGAAAATGAGAAACAACGTGTCCAGGATCATGCATCTAATTTTTTTTTTGAAAGGCAGAGACAGAAAGACAGAGAGACAGAGAGAGAGATCTTCCATCTACTGATTCACTCCCCAAATGACCGCAAACAGCTGGGGTTGGGCCAGGCCACAGCCAGGAGCTGGGAATTCCATCCACCCGAGTGGCAGGGACCCAGACTCGCTGCTTCTCTAGGTGCACCTTAGCAGGAAGCTGTAACTAGAAGCACAGCCGGGCCTCGATCCCAGGCACTCAGACGTGGGCTGCGCGCTGTGCCACGCCCCCATCCTGGATTTTGTATCTTATAACCAGGAATCAGGGTCAGGCCTGTGTGACCCTGTCGGGTTCTGCTCTTGGCTCCGCTGTTAACTCCCTGCGCCTTGTTTTGGCAAGCGTTACTCCACATGGACTTTCTTTCTCCTCCTCGGGAAGCCGGGGTTCGGACCAGAGCATCTCTAAGGGCTGAATTTTAAAAGCCGTGTGCAGGGTTCTGCTGTTGCACATTTTCTCCCATCTGTTTCCATGTCTATGTCTGTGTGTAGCTTTCCTGCAGGCTGAGCTTGCCTTCCCGCCCCCTCCCCAGGCCCCACCCAGTCCCCTCTCCCGAGGCTCCCTCCCTCAGCCGTCACTCCCCCTGCACCTGCAGCTGCCTTGCTCCCCTGGGTCCCCCATCCTCTTCCTTGACCTGGCTGGTGGTTCCCTCACCAACAGCAACGACACACCACTTCGTGTTGGACCCCGGGTCCGGAAAGGCAAAGCTAGAGCCCCCTCCTCAAGGAGGCTTCCTTCTAGGGCAGGAGTTCATGGTCACATGGACCACCGTGGGGTTGTAAGAACGTTCTCACATCCTCCATGCATTTGACCTCTGCCCTGACGTTGAGACTGGGTGTCAGTGCAGATGTGATGGGAAGGAATGTTAGCTGGATGCTTGTCCCAGGGTTCCAGACCCAGCAAAAGGTGGAACACAGCCTGGGTCTTTCTAGCCCCCGTCTCCTGCCGCTCTGCAGGCTTCATTGTCCATCACTGGGCAGGGAGAGCTGGGCACAGTTCTCAGCCCAGATGGCCTTGGAGCAGGTGCACTGGCACCGACATCCTCTCAGAGACCTGGGAAGGACAGCCTCCCCTCGCCAGAGAACGAGAGGGGAAGCTTAATGAGGGACTGGGCTTGGGCATGTGGGTGCCAGTTCAAGTCCCAGCTGCTCCACTTCCAGTCCAGCTCCCTGCTTATGGCCTGGGAAAGCAGCAGAAGATGGCCCAAGCAATTGGGCCCCTGAACCCACATGGGAGACCCGGAAGAAGCTCCCGGATCCTGGCTTTAGATCGGCCCAGCTTTGGCTGTTGCAGCTAGTTGGGGGGTGAATCAGAGTATGGAAGAGTTTTTTTCTTCTCTCTCTGTAACTCTGCATCTCAAATAAATAAATAAATCTTAACCAAAAAAAAAAGAGGACTGAAGTTTGCAGCCGAGAGCTGAAGTTCCACGTAGGAACACGGAGAAGACTTTGAGACACGAGGATGGCTTTCCACCCAAACATGAAGCTATCCTTTAAATGGCAGAGAGGGCAAGAGACGTCTAGATAGGATCTGAGGCCAGGGCAGGGCAGGGAGGCCTTGTGTTGACAGCCATCTCTAAATGAATCATGTGTACAAGCACTATACACATGCACATGTGCACAAGGCGCGCGCGCACACACACACACACACACCCTCTCTGGTCAGAATTGAATGACAGTGAGGGAAAAGGTACTCCAAAGAGTGTCTGGCACCATACAAATATAGTCCACCATCGGGCTGATGGTTATTGGAAACGTTAGGGGACAAGACGAAGCCCTGTCACTGGAAGATGTGGGACAAGCCTGCTTGTGCCTGGGAGCTGAGTTCCATCACGGTGCGGGAGAGGGTGCTGCAGGAACCACATGAAGGGAAGTCTGTTTCTGTTCCCTCCCTCACTGCCCTGGAGTTGCAGATAAACCAGCGCCTCCCCAGACACCGATTCCTGAGGCTACACCGAGCACTTCAAGAAGCTCAGGGAAATGCAAGGAGAAGATAAGCTTACGGGGCAGGCATTTGGAAAGGTGGCTTAGGTGCCATTCGGGGTGCCCGCATCTCATGTTGCAGTCCCTGGGTTCAAGTTGTGACTCTGCTCTTTTTTTTTTTTTCCTAAAGATTTATTTATTGATTTTAAAGGCAGGGTTACAGAGAGGCAGAGACAGAGAATGAGAGAGAGAGGTCTTCCATCTGCTGGTTCACTCCCCAGATGGCCGCAATGGCAAGAGCTATGCCAATCCAAAGCCAGGAGCCAGGAGCTTCTTCCGGGTCTCCCACGTGGGTGCAGGGGCCCAGGGACTTGGGCCATCTTCCACTGCTTTCCCAGGTCATAGCAGAGAGCTGGATTGGAAGTGGAGCAGCTGGGACTTGAACCAGTGCCCATATGGGATGCTGGCACTGCAGACAATGGCTTTACCTGGTACACCACAATGCTGGCCCCGGCTCTGCTCTTGATTCCAGTTTCCTACTAATGGACACCTTGGGAGGCAGCAGGTGACGGCTCAAGTAGCTATGGAGACTTAGACTGAATTCCCAGCTCCTGGCTTTGGCCTGGTCCAACCCTGGCTGTTGTGGACATTTGGGGAATGAATCAGAAGATGAGAGTTCTCTCTCTCTCTCTCTCAATCTCTGTCTTTAAAATAAATAAAATACAGTATAACATTTTAGGGTAAATTACTTTTGGTGCAGATATTTTGGAAGTTGATGTGTTGTCTTCCCTGTATGCGTCCTTGAACATTTTGAACCTGCGTGAAGGTTATCAGAGGCCATCCTGTCTGTGCTTGTCTCTTCCCTGGGAGAAGTTTCAGAGCCATCCCTGGAAAACGAGAGAATCTGCTGCCCTGACAGCTTCCTTTTCCCTCATCGGCCTCCTGTCCCTGAGAAGAGCCACTCCCATGCTTTCTGTTGGCTGCCGGGTCTCCTGGGATACTCGCGCCTGCGCAGTGGCGTCCTTTCTTGTCTCTCACCGGAGCCCTGCGCAGTGCAGCCGGCACCCACTACCTTTGCTTCTGCCCTTCTCAGACCACGGTTTCCATCTCACCTGCTTCTGGTTTCTGTGACCGGGAAATTAGAAGCTACTGGCTCAGGGGTGGGCGTTTGGCACAGTAGTTAAGACTCGCTTTGGACGGCTGAATTCCATATCAAAGTGCCTGGGTTTGAGTCCTGGCTCCATTCCCAATTCCACCTCCCTGCTAATGTGCACCCTGGGAGGCAGCAGATGAGCGGGTCCCTGCCACCCACATGGGAGACCGAATTGAGTTCCTAAATCCTGGCTTTGGCCTGGCCCAGCCCTAACTGTTACGGACATTTGGGGAAGGAACCAACAGAGGCGGAGATCTCTCCCTCCCCCTCCCTGCTCATTACTCTGCCTTTCAAAAAAAAAAAAAAAAAATTAGGGGCTGGTGTTGTGGCACAGTAGGTTAAACTGCCACCACGTGTGACACTGGCATCCCAAATTGGAGTACTGACTCAAGTCTGGCTGCTCTGCTTCCAATCTAGCTCCCTGCCAATGCTCCCGGGGAGGCAGCAGGTGATGGCTCGAGTACTTTGTCCCCTGTAGGAGACCTGGGTGGATCTCTGGCTCCTGGTTTCAGCCTGGCCCAGCCCTGGCTGTTGAGGTCATTTGGGGAGTGAACCAGTGGACAGAAGATCATTCTTTCTCTCTCCCCCTCCAGCTTCGCTCTCTGTCACTCTGCCTTTCCAATGAATGAACTGTGGCCCTGGCTGCAGGAGATCTTGGGAGAGAGACCTAGAGACCTATCGTACCAGGGACTGTTTCTCTGTTTCTCTTCTTCCAGCACCCAGAGTACCCTAGCAAATAAAGCAGCCACAACAGCAGCCCGCGCCCATGGCCAGGTTCTCATCCAGCCACACACAGGTTATCAGCCACACACAGGTTCTCATCCAGCAGTCAGCGTGGTCAGATGAGCCACGTGTGGCGGCACAGTCCTGCACGATGCCATCTTCCTCCTCTTGGAGGTCTCTTTAAGGAAATGCCCCTGCCTCCACCACCCCAGCTGCCCCCAGAACAGGGACCCAATTTCTTCCCAACCTAAGAGGGCACAAAAGTGAGGGAGCCCAGGGTCTGTTTCCAGTCTGCCATGGGCCAGTATCTGTCCTGCTGTGGTGGACCTCTGTGACTCTCAGCAGAGCTCAGACAGGCGTGCACCCAGTTTCTTTTTTTTTTTTTCTTTTCTTTTCTTTCTTTCTTTCTTTTTTTTTTTTTTTTTTTTTTTTGACAGGCAGAGTGGATAGTGAGAGAGAGAGAGACAGAGAGAAAGGTCTTCCTTTTGCCGTTGGTTCACCCTCCAATGGCCGCCACGGCTGACGCGCTGCGGCCAGCGCACCGCGCTGATCCGATGGCAGGAGCCAGGTGCTTTTCCTGGTCTCCCATGGGGTGCAGGGCCCAAGCACTTGGGCCATTCTCCACTGCCTTCCCGGGCCACAGCAGAGAGCTGGCCTGGAAGAGGGGCAACCGGGACAGAATCTGGCGCCCGACCGGGACTAGAACCTGGTGTGCCAGCGCCGCTAGGTGGAGGATTAGCCTATTGAGCCGCGGTGCCGGCCATGCACCCAGTTCAACAGGAGGATCCCCCCTGCCAGCATGCTTAGATGTGCTACTGACATTTCTGAATTCATGCTCTCCTCGTGCTGCGTATCTGGCCTTGGATCTTAACACACAGTTCCTGGATGGGCCTTGGTTGCTGGCCCACGTGTGGGGGACCCTGCCTCAGAGGAACCGCGAGCAGCAGGTGCACCTCCCACGTGCATCTTCTGTCTCCTTGTGACTCCTCTCGCCCCCACTCTGGAGATGGCACAGGGCAGCAGTGGGGACCCCTGCAGGAGAGGGAGGCCCCTGTCCGTCCTGGGCTGGCAGGGGCGGTGGTACCCCCACACACGGCAGACTGGGCTTTGGTCAGTGTCCAGAGACTCAGGCCACCGCAGCTCCCTGGGCCTCAGTCCCTCACTAAGGCGCCCAAATTGCAGACCTCCCCACCCCGCCACCCCCAAGCTGTGAGTAAAGGCTTTTGGTCTCTCAGGTCCACCCTCCTCCTCCAGACACAATTAGGGCAGTGAGCACACCTGGTGTGGAAAAGTGCTGAACACATGGAAAACGCATTTAAAGAGTGATGAGCAACCCAACCCGTACACGTCTTGGGGGCTTGAGGAGCAGCCAGACCAGGCAACTGACATGCAATTACCCTCTGCCCCAGCCCATCCACTGCACCCACAGATGGATGCACACAACTCCTCACATCCCCCGCCCCCCAAGCCCCATCTCTAAACACTGGGCTGGGAGCGCCTCCAGTCAGTCCTCCAGGGGGCTGGGAAACCACAGGAGGAGGGGGCGTCCAGGCAGCTGGTGACTGAGGCTGGCCCTTGCTGTGCTCGGGCCACTTCCCCAGCAAGGCTTGTCTGGGCTGCCCCCAGGGACGGTCACAGAGGAAGGGGGTGGGAAGGGGACAGGGGGCCCAGTTTCCCTCTCATCCTCAGCTCCACAGTCTGGTTTGGGAGAGAGGAGCAGGTTCCCATCGGAGGGTCCTCCCTGCTGGGGCTAAGGGTCCCCCTCCTTTGAGCGTGAGGGTCAGGCAGGGTGGGGCGGCGTGGGGCAGGGCAGGGTTAAGCATGACCAGAGAGCCCTCAAAGGCAGCTGGAGGCTTCCTGCCGCCAAGTTCAAAGTGCTCGCCTGGGTTCTCCGTGGACTGCTGAGCTCACTGGTGGGTGCTCCCAGGGCAACAGTGGGACAGGCCTATGTGCCAAACCAGGAGCATGGGAAACAGGGCTGCAAGCATCTCCCAAAAAGCACCAGTGCTGTTGTTGACTCAAAAAATAATAGGGGTTCATTTGCATGACATTTTACATACAGGTTTGATGCATCGCCTTTCATCTCCTACCACTGGCACCACTGGAGCTTCCCAGGTCTCCCCTCTCCTGCCGCCACGTCTGGGGGCTTTTCTGTGCCCCTCAGAGTCCAGTCCCCCAACCCCTCCAGCCAGCCTGTCCTTGGGTTGGCCTCACCTGGGTGTGCTGAGTCCAGGTTGGTAGGAGAGGTGCAGGCAGAGGCACCTAAGTTAGGCATGGCCCATGACACCCCACCTGTCTGCTGATGGTTGGAGCGAGGACCTCGGCAGGGGGCTTGGGCACACCACCCCCCCTGCTCAGGCTGGGAAGAGGAACGGAAAATCTAAGCCAGGGAGCCCAGAGAGGTGCAGCAAAGAGAGGAAACCGGGTGGTTGCTATGACGATGGGGTCCCGGCGTCCAATTTGCATAGGGCGATGATTTCCATACTGCAGGGTGAATTTCCATATCCCTGCCTCAAAGCTTGTTGGGGCAGGGAGGGGGAGAGGGGAGAGGTCATTTGAAATTCAAATGAGGATGATTAAGGTTTTCTTGAGGAGGGAAGCGTGGACAAAAGGGGTTAAGCCGTCTGGCAAATGTAGGCTTCAGGGCTCCAGGGCTCCAGGGCTCCAGGTTATCAAAGGGAGGCGTGCCAGTGGCTGGCTCCCCTCCCACCCCACCTCTGCCCGTGGAGAGCCCCTCCTGCCCTGGGGCTCCCTTCCCCCTCGGTGTCCTGAGCTTGTCTGAGCGCCTCTTGGGAAAGGACCTTGGCGCAAGGGCCACCTGTGCCCTCGTGTCCGCCTCCCTCTCTCCAACGACCCCAGAAGAGTCCTCTTGGACTTCGGGGTGGTGTCACTGGGGAACGTCTCTGCACTGTCCTGTTGGGCGGAGCAGGCGTGAGGACAGACGGGTTCTGGACACATCTTGACCACCCACCTGTCGTCACCTACAATGAGCCACTGCCCTGCTCTGGGGCCAAGGTGCTGCATCAGATGAAGAGTCTGAACTTGCACTCCACAATGCTGGGGCTTGAGAGCACCCCCAAACCCTTTGCACACACCAGTTAGTTTTTATAAGGCACTTTGAATGATGTGAGTGGCGACACCCCTAAATTTCTCCAACGTGTGCTCCCCTGCTCCTCTGACCTTGGGGCTGTTCCGTAAAGGTTGTGACTCGGTTTCTTCATCTATAAAATGGGGATAATAATAGTGCCTACTCTATAGGGCTGCTGTGAGGATTAAATGAGTCACCATTTATAAAACACTCCAACAGTGCCTGCCCGTGTAGTGCTATTTGCTACTATGAAAGCTAGGAGGACAAAGTGTTCAGACGATGTGCCTGTGTGCAGCGACCCAAAAGCCAATTCGGGGAGCTGGGGGCACGAACCTTTCCCTGAGCAGGCTTGCCTGTGAATTCCCTGTGGAGTTGGAAGCATGTTTCAGTGACAGGGCCCACCAGCAGCCACCAAAGCTAAGTGGTCACCCCGGCCCACAGGACGCCTTCCCACACAGGGGTCCCAGAAACCCACCGCCTGCTCCTATGTTGATCCTAACTCAAGCAGTGAGAAGGTGAGGGAGCCAGTGGGGAGAATCGTTCCCCCCAGGATGCAGTGCTAAGAGATGGAAGAGCTTCAACAAGCCTGGATGGCATTTGTAGTTCCGGACAGTCTAAGGGTCCTTTCCCCCTTGAGTTTCGGTGGCAGCTCCATGTGAGGGTTCCCCTGGAGGTAACATGGCATGGCGTGGCGTGGAGGGCAGGGCTCTAGTCCTCCCGGGGACTCGGCTTGCTTGCCGATAAACAGGCTCTGGACTAGGAGTTGTCTGTGGTCTCCTTTGGCTCGCCTAAGCTCTGATGGAACAAGAGCAGCGGGAGCCCTCCTGGGAGATGTGCTTTTTGGATGTGAGCAGAACAGAGCTCTTGGCCGCGTTATTGAACTTCCTTTGAAGTTGGGTTTTTATTGTTTTTCCAGGGTCAGGGGACTATGAGTCCAGGGAACTTGTATCTGCTGGCCCTGTTCCTTACCTCGATGGGCTCAGGCCCTGGACTCTTTCTGGAAACTGGTGCTGACCTGCCCAGGATGCAGCCCACTTAGGGCCCCTGGGGTGATGCCAGCAGCATCCGGGTGTGGCCAGCAGGAGATGAAAGGGCAGTGCTAGGAGCCCCGAGAGCCCCGTCTGTAGCCCAGACCACATAGCATGGACTGTATTTCCTAACATTAGGAGACCTTGATGAGGGAGCCCTTCCTTCACGAGGACGTGGGAAACTGCAGGAGGATGCTGGTCTTTGCTTTAACACAGGGGTGCAGCAGAACTCCTGTACCCCTTTGGCATCTTTGGGAAGTGGCCAGAGAGCAGATTGTAGGGTTCAATCTCATGACTGTGCGTGTGGAGGAAAACCACCAGGACACTCAGTGGGGCTGTCTCAAGAAAGCCTCGTGGTTGGTTGCTTTGACTCTGCCATTCTCCGCGTTGGGCTAGAGAGAGAAGCTTTAGATGATACTGACCCCCAAATCCACAGCCTGCCAGAGGTGGAAGAACCAGAGAAATCGAGTAAGTGGGTTTCTTTGGTAGAACTAATTCTGTGCGCTGGTGCTGGTTGCTGAGCCCCTAGTTTAGGGAAAGGGAAACAGTGCAGTGATCCATTAGTGATGTCTGCCCTGGGCGCAGCTTGCATGCATGCAACTTTACATTTGCTATTCACACCTTGATCTGACCAAGGATACTCAGCTGGTGCAAAACTGAATTCAGGCCCTGCAACTGCTAAAACAGTGCTCTTCCAGCATCTGTCAGGTCCTCCAGCACCCGCTACCTTCAAGGGGTGCCCTCAGGCTCCTCTTGTGCATTTCCTCTCTCTTAGGAAAGAGGAGGCAAGGTTGGAGGTGACCTTTTTGTTTTGATATTTAAGGGAAATTGATGGCTATGGAGATTAAGCCATTTGCCCTAAGTCCAGGGTGGAACAGCCTGAGAAGGAATCCTGGAGCCCAGTTCACCCTGTGTTCTCTGCACAGAGCCCAGACAATGGGCAGCACTTCTCAGTCCCTTGGAGAACAAAGGGGTTGGCAGAGCCGCCGTCTGTGGGGCCCCGGGGAAGACTGTGCGTGGCCATGGCCAGCCTAGGCGGCCATGCTGGAAGTCTCCTGGGTTGCTCTGGCATCTGGCTGCACAGCAGTGCCTCCAGGGTCCCGGGACCTTCCTAATTGCCATAGCAGAAAGTGGCAGCAAGTTGGCCAAATGGTAATAAAGCGTCCCTGGAAGTCTTTCTGGGTTACACCGGGGAGCAGGGGAGCAGCGCTGGTGAGGAGAGAGCGGGCCAGAAGTGGGAGAGGCCCAGCCTTTCTGCCCAATGCCTTGTTTACCCACAGAAGTGAAAATTCCTGCTTGAACAGTTCTGGGTTCTTGTGCTTCCACCTCCCTCACCCAGAGAATTGCTCCCCAGGCAAACTCACATCCTAGAGCTGCCAAAGCTATGCAAATCAGCCAGGCCTGGGAGGCTGGGCTGTTGGCTCAGCTCAAGGGTGGGAAAGCAGGCCTCCCCCTGGGGAGCTGGGGGAGGCAGTGTGGGCACCTCTGGGTGCTGTCCGTAGCACTCCATTAGACATTGTGACCAATCCTGGCCTAAGAGGATCCTGGGGCTCCCCAAGAATCCAGTGCCTTTCACTGTCTTTGCATCGTATCCAAGTCCTGCAGACCTGGAGACTGTCTTTGTCTTTAACCCAAACTCTTCCAATGCAGCCCTGGCTCCTTACCTGGCTGGAAGCGCTTGGGTAGAAGCCGACTGTTTGGCCGGCGCCGTGGCTCAATAGGCTAATCCTCTGCCTTGCGGCGCCGGCACACTGGGTTCTAGTCCCGATCAGGGCGCTGGATTCTGTCCCGGTTGCCCCTCTTCCAGGCCAGCTCTCTGCTGTGGCCACGGAGTGCAGTGGAGGATGGCCCAAGTGCTTGGGCCCTGCACCCCATGGGAGACCAGGAGAAGCACCTGGCTCCTGCCTTTGGATCAGCGTGGTGCTCGGGCCGCAGCGCGCCGGCAGCGGCGGCCATTGGAGGGTGAACCAACGGCAAAGGAAGACCTTTCTCTCTGTCTCTCTCTCTCACTGTCCACTCTGCCTGTCAAAAAAAAAAAAAAGGAACCCGACTGTTCTGGGTCCCCAATGGGAGGTTTGGAGCAGCCGAACCGGGCCTTGGAGGAGACTTCAGACGTTTTCTTTTCTCTCTCTCTCTCTCTCAAGATTTATTTATTTATTTGGGAGGCAGAGTTATAGACAGAGAAAGAGAGAGAGAGAGAGATCTTCCATCCATTGGTTCACTCCCCAAATGGCCACAATAGCTGGAGCTGGGCCCATCGGAAACCAGGAGCCACGTGCTTCTTCTGGGTCTCCCACGTGGGTGCCGGAGCCCAGCACTTGGGTCATCCTCTGCTGCTTTCCTAGGCTCATTAGCAGGGAGCTGGACCAGCCGGGACTTGAATCGGTGCCCATATGGGATGCCAGTGCCAGAGGCAAAGGCTTAACCTAACTATGCCACCTTGCTGGCCCCAAGACCTTTGCTTTCTTTCTTTATTTATTTTTTTTTTAAGATTTATTTATTTATTTGAAGGTCAGAGTTACAGAGAGAGAGATCTTCCATCCGCTGCTTCATTCCCCAGTTGGCCTCAATGGCTGGAGCTGCGCCGATCTGAAGCCAGGAGCCAGGAGCTTCTTCTGGGTCTCCCACACAGGTACAGGGGCCCAAGGACATGGGCCATCTTCTGTTGCTTTCCCAGGCCATAGCAGAGAGTTGGATTGGAAGTGGAGCAGCAGGGATTCGAACCGGCACCCCTATGGGATGCTGGCACTGCAGAGGGCAGCTTTACCCACTATGCCACAGCACTGCCCCCCCCCCCCAAGACCTTTTCTTACCCTGAACTGTTCACAACAAAGCCATGCTGGCCATGCTGAGACAGGAAGAACACGTGTCCTTGAGGCTGGAGACATGGGCTCTTATCTCCACTAAGAGTCACTCCCCAATACCCACTTATACTTTAAAAGCCTTTTACTCTGTGTCAATCACTCAGCCTTGTTTCCATGTCAAACGGAGTGGATTCTAATGCTCTAGCCTGCCCACAGCCTGGAGCTTGCCTGGGTGAGTGCCTTAGGCCCCTCCCAGCCCCACCAGCCAGGGCTCCAAGATGTTTGTTCTTCTCCTGCTGCTTGCCATGGGGTCCATGAGGCCCACAAGAGAGCTAGAGGGACCTCAGTGTGACCCTTCCAGCTGGACACAGAGGTCACCCACTTGTCCCTAAGACCTCTGACTAGGTGCTTCTGGAGCTTCTTTATGAGCCCTTCTTTCTGTGCAGAATGTGCAGGACACGCAGAGCAGAGGGGAACGGTGAGCAGAGTCCTCTAGTCCTCTTGTGCAGGTTGTTGGCGGGGGAGGAAAAAGCCCTGGCACATTTCAGTCCGCTTGGTGCATCTTAATTCTGGGGAACTGCAGGAGGCCATCTGAGGGGCCTGAGCTGTGGCGCATGGGTTAAGTCACCGTCCGCAGTGCCAGCATCCTGTATGGGCACAGATTCGTGTCCCAGCTGCGCTGCTTTCAATCCAGCTCTCAACTAGTGCACCTGGGAAAACAGAGGAGGCTCCTGGCTCCTGGCTTTGGCCTGGCCCAGCTCTGCTGTTGCAGCCATTTGAGGAGTGAACCAATGAATGGGAGATTCTCTCTCTCTCTCTCTCTCTCTCTCTCTCTCTCTCTCATCTCTTTCTGTGATTCTTTCAAATAAATGAATCTTAAAAAAATTTTAAAAAGTCATTTGACGCCCTCCTCCTGGGACGCTATCAAATTGTCCCATCACAAAAAAAAATTGACTCACCCATGAAAACACCACTTCTGTTAATAGCCTCCCACCCCTCCCTCAAAAAAAAAGCAGCCTCTGCCTGAATCTTCTTGGGGACTGCGGCTCTGTGCAGCTGAAACTGCAGGTTTCACCGTGGGACAAATTCACCTGACACAGAATCCACCCTGGTACTGAGAGGAAGCCTGCCCACCCCCAGCTCCGCCCAGGGTCTGTGCTCTGCTCTTTGGAGCTGCGGGCCCAGCTTGCTTCCCGTCCAGGCTGAGACCTGGGGAGAGGGCAGAAGGCCACTGACCCTGATCTCAGCACTAACTACGCACCAGGCGCTGTGCCAGGGGCTTTTGAATGTTCCCTTGTGAATTAGTCTTCTAATTTTTGTTTTGAGGGGCCGGCGCCGTGGCTCACTTGGTTAATCCTCCGCCTGTGGCACCGGCATCCCATATGCCGGTTGCTCATATCCCATATAGTCCCAGTTGCTCCTCCCCCAGTTCAGCTCTCTGTTGTGGCCCGGAAAGGCAGTAGAGGATGGCCCAAGTGCTTGGGCCCTGCACCCGAGTGGTGGAGGAAGCACCTGGCTCCTGGCTTCGGATTAGTGCAGTGCTGGCCGTAGCGGCCATTTGGGGGGTGAACCAACAGAAGGAAGACCTGTCTCTCTCTCTCTCTCTCTCTCTCTCTCTCACTGTCTAACTCTGTCAAATAAATAATAATAAAAACAATTTTGTTTTGAAAAATTTTAGACATGCCAAAAATAGAACATTTCAGTGAACTGTGGTATACCCATCGTCTGGATTTAAGTATTCACATTTTGCCCTGTTTGCCTCAACCATCTTTTCTGAAAGATGTTATTTTGTTTGTAACTTGTCTCTGTTTTCTTTTTGCAATGTTTTCTCACACACACACACACACATACACACATATACACACACACACATACACACAGGGGCTAATACGATAAGACCACCCCCCATCATTGCCCACTGTAAGAAGCCATATTTCTGCCATTTGTGGTGCTTGAATATTTCTAGTATGTTACAGACATCACAACATTCAGTCTTAACTATGGGAGTGTGTGTGCCTACAATGGAAGGATATTTCCTTCTTTAAAAAAAATTATTTTATGTATTTGAAAGGCAGAAAGAGAGACGGAGATCCTTCATCTGCTAGTTCACTCTCCAAATGGCCAGGGTTGGGCCAGGTGGAATCCTGGAGCCTGGGACCCCAGTTGGGTCTCCCACATGAGTGCAGGCACCCAAGTACTTGGGCCATCCTCTGCCGCTTCCCCAGACACATTTGCAGGGAGCTGGACCAGAAATGGAGCAGCCGGGACTCGAACCCAGTGCTCCTGATTTGAGATTCTGGCAACACAGGCAGTAGCTTTACCTGCTGGGCCACAACACCAGCCCCTGCCGTTTCCTCCTTAAGCCCAATATCATGATCATACCCAAGACAACAGAGCCCTCACTTGATTCTCGTGACAGTCTTGATGGCCAAGTGCTTTATAAATTTTCATCACCCTCTGTCTCCACTGTGAGTATTTCAGTTCTCGGTTCCGGTTTGAGGCTGATGACTGGTTTCACTGAAGAAAGTCTTTGTGACGAGAAAGGCTTTGCTTTGGAGCAGAAGTTCTTAATGGCTGAGGCAGGTCTTGATACAATTGAACTACTTGAGCCAGTTCTCCAGGATGATGTTGAAAGCAGGTCCCCGGGTTTATTTGTCAGAATAGAATCCCTTAATAAAGAAATCTTTGGTTTACTTTAAAAAAAAAAAAAAAAAAAAACAACTATTGTTGTGGTTTAAAAAAAAAAAGTACGATGTAAAAGTTATCATCTTAGGGGCCGGTGCTGTGGCGCAGGGGGTTAAAGCCCTGGCCTGAAGCACCGGCATCCCATATGGGTGCCAGTTCTAGTCCCGGCTGCTCCTCTTCCGATCCAGCTTTCTGCTATGGCCTGGGAAAGCAGTAGAAGATGGCCCAGGTCCATGGACCCCTGCATCCATGTGGGAGACCCGGAAGAAGCTCCTGGCTCCTGGCTTCGGATTGGCGCAGCTCCAGCCATTGCGGCCATCTGGGGATTGAACCAGCGCATGGAAGACCTCTCTCTCTGCCTCTCCTCTCTCTCTGTAACTCTGACTTTCAAATAAATAAAATAAATCTTTAAAAAAAAGTTATCATCTTAGCCATTTCTTTTTTTTAAAGATTTATTTATTTATTTATTTATTTGAAAGTCAGAGTTACAGAGAGAGACAGAGATCACCCATCTGCTGGTCCACTCCCCAAATGGCCACATCAGCTGGAGCTGAGGAGCCAGGAGCCAAGAGCCAGGAGCTTCTTTCGGATCTCCCATGTGGGTTCAGGGGCCTAGCACTTGGACTATCCTCTGCTGCTTTCCCAGGCCATAGCAGAGACCTGGATTGGAAGTGGAGCAGCCAGGACTTGAACCGGTGCCCATACGGGATGCCAGCACTGCAGGCGGTGACTTTACCCACTACACCACAGCACCAGCCCCTCCAGTTGACTTTTTTAACCTAAAAGCAGAGCTCTCCATGTTTGCCTCTTGCATTTTATTTTGTTCTCTTTCGCGTCCTCTAAGAGCCTAGGAAAGTAATTTTTTCATCCTGTCATAAAGTTTTATTCTTTTTATGAAAAATGCAAAATCATTTATTTGAAGGGGGCGGAGAGAGAGAGAGAGAGAGAGAGGGTGCTCTG
Source organism: Oryctolagus cuniculus (assembly GCF_964237555.1). NCBI lineage: Eukaryota > Metazoa > Chordata > Mammalia > Lagomorpha > Leporidae > Oryctolagus > Oryctolagus cuniculus. Next base: position 112,740,159 of record NC_091432.1, read on the forward strand.
GTTCACTCCCTGAAGGCCCACAATGGCTGGGTGCCAAAGCTGGGAGCCCGAAACTCAACCCAGGTCTCCCAAGGAGGGGGAGGGGGAGGGGTGGTGGCAGGACCACAATTACTAGAGCCATCACCACTGCCTCCCAGGTCTGCATTGGCAGGAAGCTGGAGTCAGGAGCCAGAGCGAGAAGTTGAACCCAGGTTCTTCTGTGTAGACACAGGTGTCTTTTTTTTTTTTTTTTTTGTAAGATTTACTTATTGTATTTGAAAGGCAGAGTTACAGAGAAAGAAGGAGAGACAGAGAGAGAGGTCTTCCATCCACTGGTTCACTCCCCAAATGGCAGCAACAGCCAGGGCTGGGCCAAGCCAAAGCCAGGAGCCGGAAGCTTCTTTTGGGTCTCCCACGTGGGTGCCGGGGCCCAAAGAATTGGGTCATCCTCTGTGGCTGATGCATTAGGTGCATTAGCAGGGCGCTGGATCTTCCGAGGGCACTGGAGCAGCCAGGACTCAAACTGGGGCACATATGAGGTGCCGGTGCTGCAGGCGGCGGCTTCACCACTGTGCCACAGCGCTGGCCCGAACGCAGGTGACCACGAAGCTCAGTGCCTGCCCCTGTCATCCACTTTTATGTATTGCCCTCTTTGCTGCTTTGAATCCCTTCCGAATTTGAATTTGATTGGCACCTCTCCTGTTTATTTGCCTAAGCTGCTGATTCCAGCCCAGTACTTGGCCTTTCCGTGTCGGACACTGGGTGCAGCAGATTTGCTGGGAAAGCCATGTGAGTCTGGTAGTTGAGAAACCCCAGCTTTTGCCTGGCTCAGGTTCTCTGAGGCTGCGCAACCCCAGGAAGATGTCTTTCCTTCCTGGTTAGACTTCAGCGTGGCCCTCTGTTGTCTCTGCCCCACCTTAGCAGAGGGCTAAGGTGTATTCTCTTCCCTGCTCTCCTAAGGCCTCCCGGGCTGTCTTTGGGAGGCTCCTTCTGGCCCTGGAGCCTCCGGTTCAGCCATTCGGTTAGCCCAGGGAACAGGGAAACCGACATGGAGACCGTCACGCAGGTAAAGCATGAACTGGACGAGACGGGGCCACTCCGTCACTAGCCCGTGAGTGCAGCAGGTGCATCCTTGTGGGGAGAGGTCTCTTGAGAAGGGCCATGGGAAAGCCTCTAGGCGAGAGAAATCGTGTGTGTTGTCAACTCTGTATTCCGCTGGCTCTCCTAGTCATTGTGTCCGATCTCACAGACAGCAAGAAACAATATCATGTGCAGGAATCAAAAGTGAAGACATTTTTGAATTGTCCACAAGCCTGATGGCTCTCTCCAGGTCAAGCTGTTTTCTGGTCCCTCCTGGGTCTCGTTGATATGTGCCTCACTGCCCTCTTTGGAGATACCGGCTGCTCTCACCACCCACGCTCACCTGGCCATCCTTTTCCCCTCGTGTCCACTCTCTGTCTCATTTGCTGGCTCCTCCTCCCTAAACCACCCTTGGCCCTTTTTTCTTTCCGTTTTTATTCTGGATTCAGTTCTTTGTGACCTTACTAAGCCATGAGGCTTTAAATGTCACCTCGGGGCGGTGTTTGATGCAGGAGGTTAAGCTGCCGCTTGCGAAGCCTGCATCGCATATCCGGCTCCTTGGGTTCAAGTTCTGGCTCAACTCTCAGTTCCAGCTCCCTGCTCATGTGTAGCCTGGGAGGCAGCAGCGGTGATGGCTCAAATCCTTGGGCCCCTGCCACCCACGTGGGAGACCTGGATGGAGTTCTGGGCTTCTGGCTTCAGCCTGACCAGTCTTAGTTGTTGTGTGCATTAGGGGGAGTGAACCAATGAGTAGGAGGTGTCTCTCTCTCTCTCTATCTCTCTGCCTTTCAAATTGAATAAATAAGTACTTTAAAATAAATAAATATCACCTAGAAGTTGGCGACCACCTGAGGTCTGCTTCCTGAGTGCAAACTTGTTTCCTCAGTCGGTCCCCTTCCTACCGCTTGTGGGATCTGTGTACATTTAAGATTGGACATCAGCCCGTGTCTTGCCCATCTGCTCCAGTTCCCCAGCGCACCTCACTAGGACCTGCCTAACCAACCCTGCCGGCACCCTCGCACCGCGCCACCCCCACCCGCGTCTCCACAGCCACACCGACCTCAGGGCTGTGCTGTGGCAGGCAGACCTCTTGCCTCGCTGCCCAATCCTTCCATCTAGAACAGTCTTCACCTGGGAGCTTGTCGCCTCCACAAGGGCCTTCCCAGACCATCCTGCTTGCCTTGCACCTGACTTGTCCACAGGAATGCTACCCACAGGCTTGCTCAGCCCTCCTTCGTCTCCTCGATTAGAGAGGAAGCTGCACACAGCCAGTGCCTCCCAGCCTCTCCAACATCGCATCCTCAGTGCCAGAACGGCCCTGGCGTCCAGACTGTGCCTAACAAACATCGTTGAATGAATGAATTTGCTCTTCTGCCAATTTTTTTTTCAAAGATTTATTTTATTTATTTGAAAGAGTTACAGAGAGAGGTAGAGACAGAGAGAGAGGTCTTCCATCCACTGGTTCACTCCCCAAATGGCTGCAATGGCTGGAGCTGCGCCTATCTGAAGCCAGGAGCCAGGAGCTTCTTCCGGTTCTCCCACGTGGGTACAGGGACCCAAGCACTTGGGCCATCTTCCACTGCATTAGCAGGGAGGGAACTGGATTTGAAGTGGAGCAGCCAGGACTCGAACCGGCGCACATATGGAATGACAGTGCTGTAGGCCAGGGCTTTAACCTGCTGCACCATAGTGCTGGCCCCTTTGCCAAATATTTTAAAATCGGTCCTTATCAGGCCAACTTTATAGTGTCACTAGCAGATTTTTTTTTTTTTATTAAGGTGCAGGTAGAGTGTGCGTTTGGCGAAGCCATTGATACGCCTGTGTCCTACAGCAGAGCACCTGGGTTCAATACCTGACTCCACTCCGAATTCTCTGGGAGGCAGAAGACAAAGGCTCAAGTCCTTTGGTTCCTGCCACCCATTTGAGAGACCTGGATTGTGTTCCTGCTCCTGGCTTTGGCCTGACCCAGCGCTGGCTGTCGTGGGCGTTTGGAGAGTCAGTGAGAGGACAGGACTCTGTCTCTGTCTCCCAAATTGAAAAAAGAAAATTAAGGGCAGCAGTAATTCTGCCTGTCAGTCTACCCATCTAAGCCCAACTCTTTTAGCCTGTGGGTCCTTCTCATCTTGAGTTCCCTTACAGGGTTTTTTTTGGAAGATTTATTCATTGATTTATGTAGTTTTTGTGCATTTCCATGAACTTTTATTTTTTTAAAGATTTACTTATTTATTTATTTGAAAGGCAGAGTTACAGAGAAAGAGAGATCTGCCATCCGCTGATTCACTACTTAAGTGGCTGCAACAACCAGGGCTGGGCCAGGACAAAGCCAGGAGCCAGGTGCTTCTCCTGGTCTCCCATGGGGTGCAGGGCCCAAGCACTTGGGCCATCCTCCACTGCACTCCCTGGCCACAGCAGAGAGCTGGACTGGAAGAGGGGCAACCGGGACAGATTCTGGCGCCCCGACTGGGACTAGAACCCGGTGTGCCAGCACCACAAGGTGGAGGATTAGCCTAGTGAGCCGCGGCGCCAGCCTGAGCAGAGGTCTTAAGATGGGTCAGTGGCTCAGAGAATGCCTGTGAGATGGGGGTTTGGGATCTAAGAGATGCTGTGTGGCTTGACCTTGAGCTCCCTTCCTTCTGCTCTGCTGCAAAGGACACTGGGGAAGTGGAGCCCTTCCCCCTGTGGTCAGGAGGTATCTGAGAGCAACAGGGTGTGGGCAGCAACATGATGAAAGCAGAGGCGGAAGGGCCGTGGGATCCTGTGGCCTGGGAGTGCAGTGGAGGATGGCCCAGATCCTTGGGCCCTGCACCCCATGGGAGACCAGGGGAAGCACCTGGCTCCTGCCATCGGATCAGCGCGGTGCGCCGGCCACAGCGGCCACTGGGGGGTGAACCAACGGTAAAAGGAAGACCTTTCTCTCTGTCTCTGTCTCTCTCTCACTGTCCACTCTGCCTGTCAAAAAAAAAAAAAAAAAAAAAAAAAAAAAGGTCCTGCTCATTTTGTGGCCCTTGATGGCACACAGATGGATGTCCCTGTCTAGTTTTCAAAGCATTCACAGACAAGGGGGAGAGAGAAACCTGGGACAAGCAAGGAGTTTCTCAGCGAATGCCACGTGGCCAGACTCGAGCCAGGAGGGACTACTGCACAAGGGAACAGGGTGTGGGGGCAGGTGAACAGGAAGGGTGTGGCACGTTTGGACTTGAACTAGAACTCCACATGGCCTGAGCTCAGGGACCTGGGAGGGGGGAGGGTGGAACATGAGTGGCAAAAAGCAAAGCAGGAAAGCTCTGGGTCTTCTTAGGGCTCAGAGAGGATGAGCATGGTAGCACCGCAGGTTAAGCCGCCTCTTGAGATGCCTGAATTCCTTATGGAGTAAGGGTTCCATCCCGGCTCCTCCACTTCTGATCCAGCTCCTGCCACTGAGCCTGGGGGGCAGCAGATAATAGCTCAAACACTTGAGTCCCTACCACCCAGATGGAGTTCTGGGCTCCTGGTTTCAGCCTGGCCCAGCCCTGGCTGCTGTGGGCATTTAGGGGGTGAACCAGTGGGTGGAAAACTTCTTTCTCAGGAGGCTGGCTTTGTGTCCCAGCAGGTTAAGCTGCTGTGTGTGATATAGGCATCCCATATTGAAGTGATGGTTTAAGTCCAAGCTGTTCTATTTCCAGTACAGCTCCCTGCTAATGTTTCTGGGAAGGCAGGTCTCTCACCCATGTGGGAGACCTGGATGGAGTTCTTGGTTCCTGGCTTTGGTCTAGCCATTCCCTGGTTGTTGCGGACATTTGGGGAGTGAACCAGTGGATGAAAGATGTATTTCTCTCTCTCTTTCCCTCACTTTTTGTCATTCTACCTTTAAAGATTTATTTATTTACTTGAAAGGCAGAGTTACAGAGAGACAGAGGGAGATGGGGAGAGAGAGAGAGAGTGAGAGAGAGAGAGAGAGGAAAGAGTGAGTGCCAGAGAGAGAGGGCTCCTATCCACTGATTCACTCCCCAGATGGTCACAACAGCCAGGGCTGGGCCAGTCCAAAGCCAGGAGCCAGGAACTTCTTCCAGGTCTCCCATGTGGGTTCAGGGGCCCAGCACTTGGGCTATCCTGTGCTGCTTTCCCAGGAACAATCATGGAGGATCTGGAGTTGTGGCATAGCAGGTTAAGCCACCATCTGTGACACTGGCAGCCCCATAAGGTCCCAGTTTGATTCCTGGCTGCTGCACTTCCAATCCAGCTCCCTGCTAATGTGCCTGGGAAAGTAGAGGAGCATGGCCCAACTCTTTGGGCCCCTACCACATGTGTGAGACCCGGATGACGCTCCTGGTTCGTGGCTTCAGCCTGGCCCAGCCCCAACTATTGCAGCCATTTGGGGTGAACCAGAGGATGGAAGATCTCTCTCTGTGTCTCTCCCTCTCTCTCTTTAACTCCGCCTTTCAAATAAATAAATCTTTAAAAAATGAAAGTTAATGAAAATGCACAAAAACTATATATGGATTTAAAACATTTTTGTTGCACCAAAAGAAACTTATCTCTTGATTCAATTTTCCATGAACTTTTTGAAGTACCCTCATATGTTGTGAGAAGGAATTTGGGCTTCCCTCCAGAGCTATTATGGAAGCTCTGAATTTGCTCACTCATTCATTTATTCATTTATTCAATCAAATATATGTGGAGCATCTATTGGATGCTGAGCACAATGCTAGGCTCCGTGTGTACAGCACTTGATAAATATTCATCTTCCTAGAAATAGAGCAGTAGTCCATGGGCCTGAAGGAGGGCTGTGCTCAGCTCCTGCCCTCAAGGTCTATGCGAATAGGAAAGCATTACACAAAGAATGAACACAGCTGTGCCAACAACAGGTATATGTTGAGCAAATCACGGTGCATCCATCCATATAGGGGCACATTTGCAGCCATTAAAAATGATGTTTGGGGCTGGTGCTATGGTGTAGCAGGTAAAGCCACCGCTTGTAGTGCCGGCATCCCATATGGGCACCAGTTCGAGACCCGGCTGCTCCACTTCCAATCCAGCAGTAGAAGATAGCCCAAGTCCTTAGGCCCCTGCACCCACATAGGGGACCTGGAAGAAGCTCCTGGCCCCTGGCTTCAGATCAGCCCAGCTCCGGCCACTGCGACCATTTCGGGAGTGAACAGCGGATGGAAGACCTCTCTCTTCTCTCTCTCTCTCTCTCTCTCTCTCTCTACTTCTGTCTGTAACTCTGTCTTTCAAATAAATAAAGAAATCTTTTTAAAAAAAATGTTTGTGGTCAGAAGACTAATACAGATGACGTTCCTTAATGGTATAGAATAAATATTGCTAGTTTGCTCACTGGAAAAATCAGGTAAAAATCTATACAGAAAGGTATACAAGGAAGCTGCAAGAAGTTCGTGGAGGGGTGGGCGTTTGGTGCAGCAATTTGAGATGCCTACATCCCATATCAAAGTGCCTGACTCCACTTCTGATGCCAGCTTCCTGCCAATGAGCACACTAGCAGGCACTTGGATCCCTGCCACCCGTGTAGGAGACTTGCATTGAGTTCCAGGCTTCTGGCTTTGACGTGGCCCAGCTCAGGGGAGTGGGGAGTGATCCAGCAGACGGAAGATCTCTCTCTCTCTCTCTCTGTGTCTATTTGTATCTATCTCTATCTCTCTCCTTTCAAAATAAACAAATAAATAAAAAATAAATTTTAAAATTTCATGGAAAGAAGAAATTAAGAGATTTATGTAGCTACAAAAACCATTTATTTAGGTACCAAAAATGTTTGCAATGCACACCTAACTTTTTTCATAATATGTGCTTCCCATGAACTTTCTGAAGATCCCTCATACATCCATGGAGAAGAGAAGCCTAGGAAACCATAACATAGAAAACCACTCTGTGGCTGCCTCTCTGTAGTGTTTTATTCCCACTGCTTCAGACTTGGGTATCAAGAAGTTTCTGTTATATAAGCTCATATTTATTTTTTCCTCTCAGTATTTACTGTAACAGGAAGAAGATGAACTGAGTTAAAAAGTAAAAACTGGTGGGGAAAACAAGGCAGACCTCTGACTAACACAACGTAGGCATCAGCACCCCCACCGAACGGAGCTGGTGGTGGTGGGGGACTTCCAGCCTTAGGGTGATCCCTTCAGGCTCCAAGTCTATCTCTCTTGTACCGGCTGTGGCCAGAGGCCACGTGGCCCGGGATCAAGAACCCTGGCTGCAAGAGCCAGCCCTACTCCCAACCGACTCTGAGGTGCCGCTGGACCCTGGCCAAGTGGCCTCCCCCCGGGGACCCTGGCCTAGTGGGCTTCCCTCCAAGGATCTGGCCGAGTGGGCCTCCCCCCAGGGACTCTGGCCTAGTGGGCCTCCCCCGGGGACCCTGGCCAAGGGGGCCTCCCCCGGGGACCCTGGCCGAGTGGGCCTCCCCCTAGGGACCCTGGCCAAGTGGGCCTCCCCCGGGGACCCTGGCCAAGGGGCCTGACTCCAGGGACCTGGCCGAGTGGGCCTCCCTCTGGGGACCCTGGCTAAGTGGGCCTCCCCTGGGGACCCTGGCCAAGGGGGCCTGCCTCCAGGGACCTGGCCGAGTGGGCCTCCCTCTGGGGACCCTGGCCAAGTGGACCTCCCCCCAGGGACCCTGGCCTAGTCGGCCTCCCCCGGGGACCCTGGCCGAGTGGGCCTCCCCCTAGGGACCCTGGCCAAGTGGGCCTCCCCAGGGGACCCTGGCCGAGTGGGCCTCCCCAGGGGACCCTGGCCGAGTGGGCCTCCCCCTAGGGACCCTGGCCGAGTGGGCCTCCCCCTAGGGACCCTGGCCGAGTGGGCCTCCCCCGGGGACCCTGGCCAAGGGGGCCTGCCTCCAGGGACCTGGCCGAGTGGGCCTCCCTCTGGGGACCCTGGCCAAGTGGACCTCCCCCCAGGGACCCTGGCCGAGTGGGCCTCCCTCCGGGGACCCTGGTCAGGGGGGCCTCCCTCCGGGGACCCTGGCTGAGTGGGCCTTCCCCCAGGGACCCTGGCCTAGTGGGCCTTCCCCCAGGGACCCTGGCCTAGTGGGCCTCCCCCGGGGACCCTGGCCGAGTGGGCCTCCCCCGGGGACCCTGGCCGAGTGGGCCTCCCCTCTGAGAGGCCTCTTTCCCTCACTCCCACCTCCCCACCTCCTGAGAGAAGTCTTTCCAACGGTGTTTCTAGGAAACAGGCTGAGCAGGAGGATCCTGGCTCTGGGGGAAGCAGGTGCCCTTTTCCTAAATAGAGACCTGCTCTTCTCAACATCCTCATCTTCCTCTAACCTTCAGCCTCTTCCAATTCTGCTGGCAACTCATTTCTTTTTTTAATCTCTTCCAGGAAATGATCGAAACGGCCTAGATTTCAACAGGCAGGTAAGAACTTGGGCCAGAAGAAGATGGCTATTCCGTAAATTGTGGGGTCATGCATGCTAAGTCAGGTGTGAAGGTTACAAAGGAGATTAAGAACGGTTTGGAGGTGTTTATTCCTAGAAGCCCTAGATTTCAAGATTAGAGGCCCCCGAGTCCAGCCTCCCACCCAGCCTGCGACCCATGTTGGAGGCCTCCTCTGCAGTGTCCCCTCTCTAGAGCAGCGACAGACAAGAGGAGCTGCAAGCCAGAGGTAGACCAGAAAGCTTAGCTGTTGACAGAGTAGAGCTGCCAGAGCTTAGCCTGAGTTGCCTCTCGGGTGAGTGTGTTTGTGCAGAAGAATTTACGGAGCCACAGGGCACAAAGTGTAGATGGGCGTGGTAACAGGGGCACGGGAGAGCTCAGAGAGGAGCCCGGAGCCAGGCTGTGGGGCCCGAGCTGGGGGAGTTAGGGAGGGCCTGGGCAGGGCAGGTGGCGGTGGGCATAGATGTGCGTGTGTGAAGCAAGGGCTGACGCCGCGGGAGAAGGTGCTCTCCTTATGGTCGGAGGCTGACGGGCAGCCTGGGCTGGGCTGTGATGGTGGAGGCTCGGGGGGAGGACTGAGCTGGGACTGAGGCAGAGGGGCGAGAATGGGATGTACTCACAGGGCCTGGTTTGGGTCCTGTTTCTGCCTCTCACTATCTATATACCTTCTGTCAAGTTCATATTTTTACCTTAAGTTTCCCCAAAATGTTCATTTATTCCATAAGTACTCTGGGGGATGGAATATTTGCACTCTATATTTCTACACTCTGCAGGGATAGATGCAGAGACAATGAAGGCGTGGTCTCTGCCCTGAAGGAGGGCACAGTCTATTTTGAGGAGAGGATGGCATGTGTTGTAGAGAGAGGAGAGGGAGGAGGGGAGGAGAAGGAGGCTCCACTGAATAATTGTAAGGCAGTCTCATTCATGCACTCAGAAACAGGGTGGCAAGCAGAAATGCGAGGGTGGGCACTGGTGCAGAGGTTAAGTCACTTCCCTATCAGAGTGCCCGGTTCAAGTCCCGGTTCCTCCACATCCCATCCAGCTTCCTGCTGATGTGCACCCTGGGAGGCGGCAGGTGGTGGTTCAAGTCCCTGAGTCTCTGCCACTGCATGGGAGACCTGGATTGAGTCCCAGGCTCCTGGATTTGACCTGACCCAGCCCTGGCTGTTGTAGGCATTTGGAGAGTAAACCAGTAGAGGGAAGATTCTCTCCCTAATATATGATATGATATGATATGATATGATATGATAAAACAATCAGAAATGGGAACACTTAATCCTTCCTTGAGGGGCCAGTGTTGTGGCGCAGCTGGTTAAGCCTCTGCCTGCAACACTGATAAACCCGTATGAGCACCAGTTCAAGTCCTGGCTGCTCTACTTCCAATCCAGCTTCTTGCTAATACTCCGGGAAAGCAATAGAAGATGACCCAAGTGCTTGGGCCCTGCCACCCACGTGGGAGACCTGGATGGAGTGCTTGGCTCCTGGCTTCAACATGGCCCAGTCCCAGCCATTGCAGCCATTTGGGGAGTGAACCAGCAAATGGAAGATCTCTGTCTCTCTCTGTAACTCTGCCTTTTAAATAAATAAATAAGTCTCACCCCCCAAAACCTTCCTTGAAGTCCAGGGTAGGCTTCATGGAGGCAGTGATACGAGTCCGGCTCTGAAGGATGAGTGGGAATTTGCCAGGCAGAGAAGCAACAGCAAGAGGGAAGGGGTTCCACCCGCTCTGGGTGGTCACTAGGGCCTTCCCCGCTGTGCTGATTCTGAGCCGCATAGAGATGAGAGCCCAGGACAGGGCTGGAGAGCACAGACGTGTTCCTCCCCTCCTGTATCTGTAGAGTGGTTTAAAGTCACCAGGACGGTTGCCACAAGGCTCCGGGTACCTCCGTCACAGGCAGGGAGGCATAATCTTCGGTTCTAGGCAAAGCCTCTCAGGCGGGCCACTTCTGCAGCTTCGTCTACCAGGAGGGCTGGGAAGCTGGCCGACAGACTGCCCCCCCTCTCCACTGGAGCCCTACGACAGAGATGGGTTTCAATCAAGGAGAGAGCTGGGCCAGCTATGAGGAAGGACTTCCAGCCCGTGCCTTTGATGAAACACTGGAATAGCTCCCAGGCGAGGACGACTGGAGAATCAGCCTCTCACTCAGGTCTTTAAACAGGAGACAGATCTTATCTCGGGCAATGGTTTGGCCAGGTTTGCTTCGAGGGCAGGAGGGTTCCAAGGACTATGGGGTGTCCTGAGCAGGCTGGGGTGAGGCCTGGGCCTGTGCTTTCTGGCCCCCCTCCTTCCGAGGACTTAAGTTCTCCCAGGCCTAGAGCCCTCCTCCCACTGCCCCCGGCCCTGGAACGAGATGCATGGTGGGGAGCTCATCCCACCCCTAGCCAGGAGGTGTGCAGCCGCACGGCCTGTGTGCTGGGGACAAGGCTGGGGCAGCCCCTGTGGCCCTGGGGGGCCTGTAGGGAGGTCCCTGACTGCTTGAGCATCTTTCGGGGTGTGGTTTCCCCACCGTCCGGCTTCTGCTGGGAGGGCCCCCCCCCAGCTTGTTTGCCTTGGCTGAGCCTGGTGGGAGGGGTTCCTGCCGCCCCCACTGGCGGGGTTTGAGTTTCTCCCTGGTAACAGGAGCAGATCTGACTGATCTCGCCCGTAAGGGGGAGAAGGTTTTGGAGAGAGCAGCCCGGCCACACTCGCTGACACACTTACCCCAGAGCCCCTCTCTGCCCACAGGCACACCCGACAAGTCCATCCACATGCCCAGCACCGCCGCCAACAGGCTCTTCTCTCTCCCCCTGGCGCTGTCACAGGGCTCCTGCTTGGCGGCCAGGCGCTCACACTTTACCGCAAGCGAAATAAACCGGTGTTGGCCGAAGCAGGCCCTGAGCAGGGTGCTTTGGGCACATTATCTCGTTCACCTCTTGCTGCAAACAAGTGAGGTCATTCCGTGCTCTGACCCCTAGTTCAGAGGTCACGGAGGTGCCTTTTTCAGCAAGCATTTAAGAGATTAAGTTGTTCAACAGAGGTCACCCAATGGCCAGGATCTTAACCCATGTTCAGTTAAGATCTTAACTGAGCCAGGATCTGAACCCATGTCTCTGACTCCGGAGCCCGTTTTTCCCATGATTCTTTGCTGCATCCTCCTCTGTGGTCTCCCAGATTCCCTCTCCTGGTATATTTGAATTGTTCTTGGGGAGACGCCTGGGGACCCAGACTGAGCATGACCTCAAGACCTCAAGTGACTAACTTGGGAGCAAAGGGGAGGTAGAGGCAGCAGGGAGGGGATGAAAGAGCCACCTCGTAGGAGCAGCCTCTGCCCCGGACACAGGAAAGGGGCTGGCAGGTGCTGGGGGCAGAGGAAGAGCCACTGCCCTTGCTGCAGCTCCTGTGGAAGGCCCCAGGCCAGTTGGTACAGCCAGGAGTTGCAGCCAGGTGCTGGGGGAGCTGCAGGCTTGCTGTTGCACGAGGCAGGAACATTGGCACGGCCAGTGTCTCCGTGCTGAGCCACACACCTAACTCCCTGCTCCCAGGAAGGCAGCCTGAGCCTATCTGGGGTATAACGGGGGAAGGCTGAAGGTCCAGGAGGCAGGGCTGCCCCTCCGTCTAGGACGGACAGGACGGGGCCGAGAGGCAGCAGGGGAGGACTCAAGCCCTGGGCTCCAATGCCGTCCCTCGCTGGTGGCTGCCCTTGTCCCAGCCTCTCCCTTCTGGGTCTCCGTTTCCTTGTGAGTGAAATGAAGACACAAGGGTGAAAAGCAGCTCCGAGGTCCCTTTACCTCCGTAAGCGACGGCGTTTTTCTTATACCATATTCTGATTGGTTCGTGGGACTCCTTGACTTTCGTTCTCACTTCTTCTCTTTGGGAAGCAATAAGGAAGAGAATCTCCCTGGGCTTTAGAAAGTCAGGGACAAATAAACTGCCTGGGGTCTTTGCAGCCTTTATGATCTAGCGAGAGCCAGTGAATAGAAGCATCTGACATTGCGGGGCAGAGACGGATGGAGCAAGGTGCTTGGATCCACGGCCATGCTGTCATTCTTTGAATAGTTCTCATTCTTCAGCGCCCCAAGAGGCACATTGTTTGTAAGCAGATAACTTACTATACTCTACAGTGGATTCTGTACAGACATAAGAATGAGGAGCCCTGCCGGCGCCGCGGCTCACTAGGCTAATCCTCTGCCTTGTGGTGCCGGCACACCGGGTTCTAGTCCCGGTCGGGGCGCCAGATTCTGTCCCGGTTGCCCCTCTTCCAGGCCAGCTCTCTGCTGTGGCCCGGGAAGGCAGTGGAAGATGGCCCAAGTGCTTGGGCCCTGCACCCCATGGGAGACCAGGAGAAGCACCTGGCTCCTGCCTTCGGATCAGCTCAGTGCGCTGGCCGCAGCGCACCGGCCGCGGCGGCCATTGGAGGGTGAACCAATGGCAAAGGAAGACCTTTCTCTCTTTCTCACTGTCCACTCTGCCTGTCAAAAAAAAAAAAAAAAATGATGAGCCCTGTGGTACTGTGTAAAGGTGTCACAGGAGGCAGGGTGTTGAAAGTGGGTGTGGCAAGGGACCAGTAGGGCTTTGACTGGCAGAAGGGGGCAGCAAGAATTGTCCAGGCTTAGGAGACAGTTAGTGGGAAAGGTCACGACTTTGGGGGAACTGTGAGAGGACCAGCATGGGGTGAGTTGGTGGAGGTTGAGGCTGGAGCCCTGGGTGGAACCAGGTTGTGACAAACTTTGAATGCCCAGCCAAGCAGTTTGGAGTTCTCTCCCACGGGCAGCTCCCAGCCTCTGTGGCTGGTTTCACTGGGTGGAAGAGCACAGGGGCGGGGTAGGCGAGGCGGGCAGGGATGGTGAATATTGCCAGAGAGGCCGGATGGAATGCCATCGAGGCAGGCAGAAGTGGACAACACTAAGGATGGGGGTTTCGGCCAAGATGCGAAGCATGCAAACCAGACCCCGACCGCCTGGGCTTCGGTCCTGGGGTGGCCCCACCTGACTCTGTGAACTTGGGTGATTTCCTTCACCTCTGTGTGTCCCAACGTCCTCATCTGTGAGATGGAGGAGAATAATGGTATCTGTCTCCCAGGGCTGTTGTGAGTGTTAAATGAGAGAGCAAGAAGAACTCTTAGAGAAGCGTCTAGAACATACTCCCTAAATATATTTAAATATATTAAATATATTTAATACTGCGACAGTAGGCATGGAGAGACCCAGTCTGGAAAGACATTTATTGGGCCGGCGCCGCGGCTCAATAGGCTAATCCTCCACCTAGTGGCGCCGGCACACCGGGTTCTAGTCCTGGTCGGGACGCCGGATTCTGTCCCGGTTGCCCCTCTTCCAGGCCAGCTCTCTGCTGTGGCCCAGGAAGACAGTGGAGGATGGCCCAAGTGCTTGGGCCCTGCACCCCATGGGAGACCAGGAGAAGCACCTGGCTCCTGGCTTCGGATCAGCGCGGTGTGCTGGCTGCAGCGCGCCAGCCATGGCGGCCATTGGAGGGTGAACCAACGGCAAAAGGAAGACCTTTCTCTCTGTGTCTCTCTCTCACTATCCACTCTGTCTGTCAAAAAAAAAAAAAAAAAAAAAAAAGACATTTATGAGACGAGATCAGGAGGATTTGGGGAGCAGGTTGGACAGCAAAAGAGGGAGATGAGGCAAATGTGAGTTTGGGGTTTCTGACATGGGATGCTGAGCTCCGGTGAGACCACGCCCAGAGATGAAGAGGACTGAAGGTGAAACAAATGTGTCCAGGTGCTGGGGCGAGGAGGAGGGGTAGGTAATGAGCCACAGGTGCCCAGTGTATGGTGAGAAACTTGGGTCTGGAGCCCAGGAGATGGCTCAGGACTTACTGTGCATATCGGGTAGTCACTGTTGAGTCCTGGTTGATGAAGTGACCAGGGAGAGGGAGGTCACCAAGGGAGGGTTGCAGAGTGGGAAAGGAGACTGGATGAGAAGGAGCGCATCAGGGACAGGGAAGGGGTAAGGGCCTGTAGATGAGGCCAAGAAAGGCCAGTGAGAGGGACGGGAGGAGACCATGCCCACAATGCAGAGCTGCTTGCCCAGGTTGGGAAACCAGCCACTTCAGAGCACGCTGACGTACGGTGGAGTCTGGAGCCTCAGAGTGGGCTGGTGGTGAGGACACCTGTTCTCACCTTGGGGCGCCTGGGTTCGAGTCCCGGCTCTGCCCCTGACTCCAGCTTCTGTTCATGTGGACCTTGAAAAATACCCTCCTAGCTAACAGGCAGACTGTCCATGTAACCCACTGTCCATGTAACAAAGATATCTAAATTGAAATTTCTAGAAAACATAAATAAAAACCAGGATTGTGTTCTAATTTCAATAAAAAGACGAAAGCAAGATTAGGTATTTGGCCTCGTGGCGGAGACACCCACGTCCCACATCAGAGAACCTGAGTTCAATTCCGAGCGCTGGCTCCTGACTCCAGCTTCCTGTGAGGCAGTGGTGATGGCTCAAGTAACTGGGTTCCTGCCACCCCTGCAGGAGATCTGGGTTGAGTTCCTGGCTCCCAGCTTTGGCCTTGGCTCAGTCCTGGCCATTGTGTGCATTTGGGGAGTGAACCAGGGAGCGAGAACTCTTTCTCTCTCTGCCTCTCAAATTAATAAATAAATTATAAGAAGGAAAAAGAAGGGAGAAAGCAATGTATATTTCACAAGTGAACCCTCCACACACTCCCCCAGCAGGTTGCATGAGATAGGAGGAGGCGTGGGCCTGTGAGTGGGGCGGACACAGACGCAGCGTGGAGTTGGTGTGCTTCATTGGCACTTAATCCATGATTTTCCAAAGCCCTCAACGACACTTGGTAAAGCTCAAAACAAAAGAAAACATCATATTTCCTCCATCAACACAGAAAGTAGCATCCCTGGGAAATGCGGATGTTAAGAGTATGCCAAAGATACTTTGCATTTGCGTGAAAAATAGAAGTGGGTTCAAGGCGTATATGATAATGGGCAAGCTATTCCCCAGTACAAATGTCCAGTGGGGCATCTGGTAGTTGTACCAACTTGTGCAGGTTTGTGGGGTCTGCCACAGGGCTGGATGCTGAGGATCCCTGCCCTCCTGCCCCAGTAAATGCACACCAAGCCTCCTTAATACCGCACCGGGGTAGCTGTCCCCCCTGCTGGGAAGAGCTGACCTCACCCGGCTGGCTAAAGAGATAAGGTGCTTCTCCTGCCAGGAGGCGGAGCTGGACTTGGCTGGCTGCCAACCTTCCCCGTGGAGCACCCCACTCCCCAGCACTGGCTAAAGCACCCCAGAAATAACACACATGGCCTGTGCCCTCAGAGAACTTGCTCACTACGCAGCGAGGAAGATGGGTCTGAGAAGTTCCAGCACCAGCTGGGCCGGCGGAGTGGCCGGCAGGTGTGCGCAGAGACTTCAAGCAGGAGCTAATTGGCAAGACCAAGTGACTCCTTTCTCTCAGATGACTTCCCCATTAGAGTCAAGGGAAAGACTAATAACACAAATTGTTGAACTCTGTGTACCAGGCACTTAGTGCAAAGTATTTCATTTATTTTTTATAAAGAAGGCTTTACAATGTTTTTGTTTAGTTATTTTCATTTTATTTGAAAGGTGTAGAGAGAGAGAAACAGATCTCCCATGCTCTGGATCACTCTCCAAATGCCCTCGACAGCTGGAGCTGGGCCAGCCTGAAGCCAGGAGTCTGAATCTCAACCTGAGTCTCCCACGCAGGTGGCAGGGACCCAAGCACCTGAGCCACCATCCGCTGCCATTCAGAGTGAGCATTGGCAGGAAGCTGGAATGGGCCACAGAGCCCAGACTTGAACTCAGGCCCTGTAAAAAAGCACACGGGCATCTCAAGCCGCATCGTAACTGCTGTGCCAAACTCCCGCCCTGTGCAAAGTACTTTACATACGCTCTTTCTTTTATTAAAAAAGATTCATTTATTAGGGCTGATGTTGTAATGCAGTGGGTTCAGCCGCTGCCTGCAATGTCGGCATCCCATTTGGGCACCTGTTTGAGTCCTGGCTACTTCTTTTCCTATCCAGTTCGCTGCTAATGTGCCTGGGAAAGCAGAAGAAAAAGATTTATGTATTAATTTGATTTAATTATTAATTAAATTTAATTATTAATTTGAAATGGGTAGGGGGCTTTCATCAGCTGTTCCACTCCCCAAATGGCCTCAATAGCTGGGGTTGGGCCAAGCCAAAGCCAGGAGCCTGGACCTCCATACAGTTCTCCCTCATGGGTGACAGTGACTCACCGGTCAAGTGCTTGGAACCATCCTCTACTATTTTCCCAGGCACATTAGCAGGGAACTGGATAGGAGTGGAGCAGCTGGGACCTGAACGGGTGTTCATGGGATGCAGTGTTGCAGGCAGCAGCTTAGCCTACTGTGCCTCAACACTGGCCCCTATATTCATTATTTCCTTGTACACTTATTGCAACTCTTTGAAGCAATTGGCATCATCCCCATTCCATAGACAAGGAAACTGAGGCTTGTGGGGGGAGGTTGAGGTACTCTCCCATGATCGCACTGTACATGGAGAACTCTGGACTTTAAGCCAGCCTGCCAGCCCCAGGACCCCATGTCCCCCCGCCCCCACCCTGCATGTGTGGGCAGGAGGCGTGTGAGATAAAGGCTAAGCCAGATTGCCCGTACTTGTCAACTGCCCTGTGCCTGGGATGCCTTATCTGAAGATGGAGACAGTAGCAGGGCGTACTCCTGGGCATGTGGTAGGAAGTGGTAGAGTTAAGTCTCTAAAGCGCTTTGAGTAGTGGCTGGCTACAGCGATCCCCATAGACATCAGCTCCTGTGACTTTCCAACCAACCGTAACCTGTCATCTTCTCTTCCTCTCCCCTCCCTCCGTGGCCACTTAGCTGAGTTTGCTCCCGGTTAGGTGGGCTACGGATGCTATTGGAAAGACTGCTGTCTGGGATCCTCATCTCCCCTTCTAAGCCCCACCCAGCCCCCCCAAAGCAATAGGGAAGCAATGATAAAGATACTGACTTGGAGAGGTGGGAACTGATCCTCCTTGGGCAGCCGAGCTTGGCGCTTCGGCCTGAGGCTCGGGTCTCAGCCCTTCTCTGTCTGTAGCCTGGGCAGCAGCCTCAGTGCTGGATGGACCGAGCCTTGCAGAGGGGCAGGGCAGAGAACAGCAGGAGGGAAAGAGCAGCTGTCTGGGTTCTCTGGAGGCCTGGCCCTCGTGCCTGCTGGCTTACCAGATGGCCCCCAGACACCACCACCAGCACCCCTGCAGCCCTGGAGGGGGGCCTGCCTGGCTCAGTCTCCAGCACTGTCTGAAGCCCATGGCTGCAGTCTAGAATGTTCTTCTCAGTCCTGGAGTGGGATGGAGAGCAGTGAGGATGGAGGCGAGAGGAGAAAGTAACCAGGGCCCCTCCTGCGTTCTGCAAATACCGGGAAGTGTGTTCTCCTGGGGGATTTCACTGAGCTATATTGAGCTATCTTTGGCCAATGCTGACTCTGGTGAGACTGAAAGCAGGACCTGCCTTCCTCTTCTCCTGCGGGATTCTCTTTGGAACAGAGACCTTGACAGGGAAGAGCTGGATTCGGTCCCAAATAAGAGCAGGAAACGGCTTTACCGGTGATGGAGCCTTTGGGCTGAACACTTGATAAGCAGCATCTCAGCGAGTCCCCACAGCAGCCCAGGGCAGGTTTTATAATTCCCATTCTACATATGAGGAAGTGGAGGCAAGGGGAGATGAGATGACTCGCTTAGAGCCTGGATTCTAGCCACGGTGGAAGTGATGTGCCAGGCCCTTGACACAGACTTTATCTTATTTGAGATTGCTTAATCCTTACAACAGCCCAGTGAGGTAAGCATTATTATTCCCATTATACAGCTGGGGAAACCGGGGCCCAGAGAGGTTAAGTAATTGCTGAAGGTGGCGCTCAGATTCAGACAAGGCCTGACTCTCCGCCACACCAGGCTGCTTTGGAGACGGGAGAAAGAGAGAAAAGAGGGGGAAGAAGCTCCCACAGTGAGACATGCCCTCGAGTTGCCCCGAGCCCCTCGTGTGACTGTGTCCAGTATTTTTCCACCTCTCCAGAGTCTTCTTACTCATCCCGACTCCTGCAGCCCTCTCCTGGCTGGGGCTTGCCAGCCGGGAAGGCAGAGATAGGATCTGCAGGCTTGGGGAGGTTGCCAGGTGAAGGGTGGGGTGCAGAAGGGTTCCCACCCAAAGAGGGTTTCCCTGGCCCTGCGCGCTGCCGCCTCCCTGGGCCTGTGCGTGAGAAGGGCGCAGGGCAGAGAGCCTCGTGCGCCTGTGTGTGTGTGCCTGCAGGCCAGGGGCGGCACCCCGCTTTCTCTCTGCCCCCGAGTCAGCCAGGGCTGGCAAGGCAGCTCCAGTACCTGGGAGACTGCTTCTCCAAGAATCCCAGCTTCAGCGGAACATTAACCTTTTCCACCTCCAGCTGCCTTCCCCAGCGCTGCTGCGGGTGAGTGGCCTTGTAGGCCGCCCCCGGGGCTCGGCTGCGGCGTCTGGGTCCTTATTCAGCTCCCTACCTGATGCCGGTCAGTTCACATCTCACTTCCTGTCCCCCTCTGCTGGACAGCTTGCCAAGGGTTTCTCTAAGCCCTGGGTTTTCCCGTGACCATGGGAAGCAAGTATTACCATTGTCATCTGGCAAGCAAGGGTAATACCGGTCCCGTGCACGGTGCCTGTGGTCAAGTAGGCACTGGATCAAGGTGGTAATACTCGCTGGTCTGTTGTCTGCGATTCCAGCTAGTTCCACTGACCACCAGAACACTGCTACTGTGAAGATCAAGTCCAGACTTCCTTCTTCTCCCGAGAGGGGCCACCAAGCGCTCCTGCCCGCCACGCTGTGAGGATCCTGAGTTCCCAGCCCGTTTTTGCTTTTCTTTCTTCTGGCATTTCCTGCCATAGCCGTGGTTAGCACAGATGCCACAGGGGGTCCCTGGTTCCAGCCCTGCAGAGGACAGCGTGGTGTTGGAGGTCTGGCTCTGGCAGCACACACACCTGGATTCAAACCCCGGCTCTACCAACAGGAGCTAGGAAACCCAGCCACGCACACTCCACGCCTCACTTCCCCCTCTGTTAATGGTGGAAACAATGGCATCAACATAACAATGTTGTTAGGAGGATAAATGAGATCTCCAGTACAATGTATGGGAGCTGCAAGCATTTGGCCTAGTGGTTAAGGCACCTGCATCCCATATGGCAGTGCCTGGGTTCGAATCCCAGCTCCACTCCCAATTCCAGCTTCTTGCCAGTGCACCCCAGGAGGCAGGAGATAGTGGCTCAAGTACTGGGGTCCCTGCACCCACCCAAGAGGGTGAGCTCCTAGCTCCTGGCTTCGGCCTGCCCCAGCCATTTGGGGAGTAAACCAGTAGGTGGGAGATATCTGTCTCTCTCAAATAAATAAATAAAAATTTTCAAAATAAATTTTAAAATCTTCCTGGCTGGCACACGGTGAACACAGTGAGTTGAGGTTGCTCTTGCAATCTTGAGCAGCAACACTGGCTCCCCTTGTCCCGTTTCACATCAGCCTGGTTCGGTTTTCGCTTCTTCCTGGTCCTGTGCTGGGGTGGCCAATCTGCTCAGATTCTCCCAGCTGCTGGCTTTCCTCGGGGTGCTCCTACCTGCGCCCTTGTGCCCAACCCAGCCCACTGCTAGAGCAATCATAAGAAAGGCGTGCCAGGCGTGGTCTGTGCCAGCCCACTGCAGTCACACTGCACTGCACCTACGCGGAGGGAGCTGGAAATACTGTGTGTAAATCAAGGTGTTGTAAAGGAAGTCTTTCTCCTCCAAGAGAGCCTGCATTTAAAGAAAGATTACATAGAATCTTTTCTTTTTAAATTTATTGTTATTTATTTGAAAGGCAGAGTGACAGAGAGAGGAGAACACAGAGAGAGAGAGATCTTCCATCTTCTGGTTCATTCCCCAAATGGCTGCAATGGCCAAGGCTGGGCCAGGTCAAAGGCAGGAGCCTGGAACTCCATCTAGGTCTCCCATATGGGTGCAGGGGCCCAAGGACTTGAGCTATCAGTCACAGCTTTCCCAGGTGCATTAGCTGGATCAGAAGTGGAGTGACCAGGGATTGGCGCTGTGGCATAGTGGGTAAAGCTGCCATCTTCGGTACCAGCATATCATATGGGCCCTGGTTTGAGTCCTGGCTGCTCCACTTCCAATCCAGCTCTCTGCTGTGGCCTGGGAAAGCAGTGGAGGATGGCCCAAGTCCTTGGGCCCTGGCACCCTGTGGGAGACCCAGAGGAAGCTCCTGGCTTCGGATTGGCCAAGCTCCGGCCGTTGTGGCCATTTGGGGAGTGGACCCGCAGATGGAGGACCTCTGTCTCTCTGCCTCTGCCTCTCTGTAACTTTCGAATAAATAAAAAATAAATATTTTAAAAAATAAGAAGTGGAGCAGCCGGGACTCGAGCCGGCACTCTGATACGGGATGCCAGTGTCATAGGCAGCAGTGTAAGCCCACTACCCACGATACTGACCCCAGGCTCTTTTAACAGGACAAAGAATCCCTTTATAGTCAATCAGAGCCATGCATCACCTATAGCTTTTTTGTTCTTGTTGACATCTCAAAGATGATCTTGTGGTCTTTAGGAATTTTTTAACTTCACCCAGGCCATTGCTGTGGATGGGCTCATTTGAGGGTTTAGAAGTGGGTTTTTGCAGGCCACTTATGCAGCTGGTAAACTGAAGCCTAGAAAGATCTGGAGACCCAACTCCTGGGGGTAAATCCTGACTCCCACAGAAGCCAGCAGTGGAGGCTGCTTCTCTGTCCCCAGCTCCAGGCCGGGACTGTCACAGGTGGGATGGAGAGACATGATGAAGCTGAACTTGGTCTCTAGGGCAACAGCTTCTAGGCTAGAAAGGGCTAGTTCCACTCTGTCTGGGAGGGGGAGGCCGCCAGGCTGCCTGGGGTGAGGGGTCCCCTCCTGGGTCTCCGCCAGCAGCCACAGCCAACTTCCAGGGCTGCCCCCGAGCCTGGCTGCAGGGGCCCAGGGCAGCTTCCTTGCTAGCAGGGCACTCCCCAGTGCCTGGTCATGCCCACATGGCCTGGGAAGGACCAGCACATTTCTGCCATGAAGTGAGGCGGGAAGCAGCAGGGCCCGGGGTCGGTGACTGTGCCCCGCGTGTGACAGCTCAGCCAGGGCCCAGTGCTCTGGAGAGCACCATCCTGCACAGGCCCTCTAGGGAATGGGGTCCGGGAGTCCAGCTTCTCACAGGCCTCCCGGCCTCCTCTTCCCTCAGGGCTTCCGAGTACTGCCCCCAGTTCTTGTAAGAAGCAGGGAGAATCTTCTGTGGACGATGGACCGGCCAAGGGCGGAGAGCAACAGAGCAGTCGGCCCTGTTGTGCACGGGCTTTGGCCGCCACCTCCACCTCATCCCTCATTCCCCATCTACTTGTCAGGCCCCTGTTCCCAAACCCAGCTCACATAGCTCACTCTCCCGTGGCCTCTAGCCCACCCTCTGTCTTCTGGAACTTGCTGGGGTTTTGCTGTGTGTGTGTGTGTGGTTTCTGCACATCCAGGCACGCTCCGCCCTCACCAGGCAGTGGGGTATTTGAAGAAGGGGCCTTTGTGTTATTTATTACATAACAGTAACCAGCACACAGTTGACTCCAATCAGTGTTGCCTAATAACTGCACAGATGATCAGCATTGCCTAATACATGCATGAATGGGAGGTTGAAATGAACCTGTGCACTTTCTCACTCACCATTCATCCTAGGGGACCTGACTCCCCACTCCTCTTTCTCCCAGGAAGGACCCCCGCCCCCAGAAGCTCAGCCCTGGCCCCAGGCAGGTGAGCCTGGTTTCCGCACGCGGAGTGTGCAGGGGGCTGCAGGCCGCCAGCTTTGGGAGCTCCCCAGCTGCTGCAGCTGCTGCCAGAAACCCTGTGTTGGGCATCTCAGGCGCTGGCTCAGAGCTTGCAGGGTGCTAGGTTCATCCTCTAGAAACCCCTCTGTGGGCGGGGTTTGGTTCAGCTAAGTCAGAATGGGCCTTTTACGAACGCCCTGTAGGAGGAAGTGTGGCTTGCTGGGAGTGGCCCTCTTCTGGCCTTTTGAATGGGAGCCTGATAACACCAGGACTTTATTTTTCACAAACCAAGAGGACAGCTTTAGGTTGAGTGGGGCTCACACAGACGCTTAGGGCCAGCAGGTGAGGCGTCTCTGCCGTTCTCACTGAGCGCCCGTTCGAGACCGCGGCTTCCTCTTCCACCCTTCACCTGTGTGATCCCCATGTTGATTCATTCATAATGCAGCGTCTCCGCGGTCTGCTTTCGCTGTCTGCAGTGAGCTTTTTTTTTAATTATATATTTATTTATTTGAGAGATAGAGAGAGCTCTCATCCACTGGTTCACTCCCTAAATGCCCAGCACAGCCAGGGCTAGGCTTGGCCAAAGCCAGGAACCAAGAACTCAATCCAGGTTTCACAGTGGGTGGCACGGATGCAACTACGTGAGCCATCAACACTGGCTCCGCAGGGTCTGCACTGGCAAGAAGCTGGAGTCGAGAGGGAACAGAGCTAGGAAGCGAACTCAGGTACTCTGACGTAGAATGCAAGGGTTTTAGCTGGTGTCTGAATCAGGTCAAATGCCCACCCCAGTTTATATATATATATATTTTTTTTAATTTTATTTATTTATTTGAGAGGTAGAGTAACAAAGAGAGGGAGAGACAGAGAAAGGTCTTCCATCCACTGGTTCACTCCCCAAGTGGCCACAACAGCCAAAGCTGGGCTGATCCAAAGCGAGGAGCCAGGAGCTTCTTCTGGGTCTCGCATGTGGGTGCAGGGGCCCAAGTGCTTGGTCCGTCTTCTGCTTTTCTACTGCTTTCCCAGATCATAACAGAGAGCTGGATCGCAAGAAGAGAAGCTGGGACTAGAACCAGTGTCTCAGGCGGAGGATTAACCTACTATGCCACAGAGCCAGCCCCTATATATATATATATATATAATTTTTTTAAGAGAAAGAAAATCAGTATTTGATTTTTTTCACAAGCATAAACTTTCCTTTTTATTTCCCTCTTTTCTACCAAAAGGGTTTAATGCAAAATACAGGATATAGCAAACAATGAAATAAAGCTGTAGATGTTTACCATGCAATAAAGGGGAAAACCACTGTGCCTGGAGCCTTTAGACTTTTCTCTACATGTGCTATGAAAAAGTCTGCTCAGCTTGTGTTGCTCAAACTTATTTAATGCACATAAAATCTATCATTTCCCACATGTTCCCCTGACCCTGCCAAGTGGGAGCCTGCCCGCTTCCTGGACTTCAGACATCACACAACTGACCACTACCCCAACTGGCCAGCTGGAGCGGCCCCAGCTTTCCTTATGTCTGCATATGCATACGCTGTAAGCGAATGTCACACGGATCTTGAGTAGGAGATGCTGTGTTGACCTTTAACAGGTTCAGTGTCAAGTGCACGGCCATGGATTCTCTCAACATCTCTGTCTTTAACTCCCAAAACCCTCCATATAGACTCTGCTCGCCAGAGAAAAAGAGGTCCTGCAGACCCACCTGTCACGTGGAAGAACCCACATCCATTCCCTCAGAGGCACTGGAGCTCTGGGCAGACATCTACCCTGAACCTTAAGAAGGAGATAACAGTGATTTTTTATAAAACTAAACAGATTCTATTTTGAGCATTTGAGAGTTTGCACTTCTTGGTATTCAAATATTTATTGTATGTAATGAATGATAGAGTAGATATTATCCATTACTGTAATATCTTTTTAAATATTTATTTATTTATTTGAAAGGTAGAGTTACAGAGAGAGAGAGAGGGAAAAAGAGAGGGAGAGAGAGAGATCTTCCATCTTCTGATTCACTCCCCAAATGGCCACAACAGCCAGGACTGGGCCAGGCTGAAGCAAGGAGCCAGGAGTTTCTTCCAGGTCTCCTACATGGGTGACAGGGCCCAAGCACTTGGGCCTTCTTCTGCTGCTTTTCCCAGGTGCATTAGTAGGGAGCTAGATTGGAAGTGGAGCAGCTAGAACACGAACCAGCACCCCTATGGGATGCTGGCACTGCAGGCGGCTGCTTAACCTGCTGTACCACAGTGCTGGCTCCATTGTAATATTCTTGTTTGGTCCTATCTGAGCACTCAATAAAAGCAAGGAGAAAGGATTATACTAGTCGTGAACCCCAAAAGCCTGGTAAGCAATCATTCTAGCCCAATCCATCCCTGGTGACCCACAGGGCTCACATGTCAGCCAAAGCCTCCCTACCTCAATGGTAGCCTGGAAGTGCCAGGTCCCAGCACTTCCCTGAGCACATCGCTCTGCCGGGCCAGCTGCAGACCCGAGTCTGCCCCTTCCCGTGGCAGCCTTCCATGTTTGGAAAGAGCCATCTTCCCCTTCCATGGAAACATCCCAGATCCCACACTGATTCCATGTCAGGCTTCTGACTGCCTCCCTGAAGCAATGCTACACATAATACATGAGTGTTTGCTTGTTGTAAAATATTTAATAAATGGATAGGGGAGCTTTTCATCTCCGTTCAGTCTCACGCCTCTTCCCAGAGGTAGCTCCTGTTTCAACAAAGTGCAAGAGTTTTCTCTGGATATGGTACAAATGGGACTGTATAGGTTTTTGTGCAGCTTTAAAAATGCATACACACATATGTGTATAAATCATACGGCATGTATTCTTTTGCAACAATTCTTTTTAAATTGGAAAATAAGATTTAGAGATTGTTTTGTGATTGTATATATAGAGTTATGATTCTTTTTGTTAGAGACATATATTTGTTAGAGACATAATATTCTATTGTTTTAATATAACTTTTAAACGATTTATTTTATTGGGGTCGGCACTATGGTGGAGCTGGTTAAACCGCTGCTTGCAGTGCCAAGTTTCCATATATGCACTGGTTCAGCTACTCCACTTCCTATCTAGCTCCCTGTTAATGAGCCTGAGAAAGCTGTAGAAGATGGCCCAAGTGCTTGGGCCCCTACACCCATGTGGGAGACCTGGAAGATGCTCCTGGCTCCTGGCTCCTGGCTCCTGGCTTTCATCTGGTTCAGCCCTGGCCATTGTGGCCATTTGGAAAGTGAAGCAGCAGATGGAAGACTTCTCTCCCTCTCCCTGCCTCTCCTTCTCCCTCTCTGTAACTCTGCCTTTCAAATAAATAAATATTTTTTAAAAAGTTTTATTTTATTTGTTTCAAAGGCAGAGTTATGGAGAAAAGTGGGGAAAGAGATCTTCTATCCCCTGGTTTCACTCTTCAAATGGTCACAACAGCCAGGGCTGGTCCAGGCCAAAGCCAGTAGCCTAGAACTCCATCTGGGTCTCCAACATGAATGGCAGGGGCCCAAGCACGTGGGTGATCTCATGCTTTCTCAGGCGCATTAGCTGGGGGCTAGATAGGAAGTGGAGCAGTTGGGGCTTGAACCAGCACTCATATAGGATGCTGGTGGTGCAGGTGGTGTTTTACCCCACTGCATCACAATGCCCCTGTTTTAACATAATTTTACTTTTTCATTCCCTTATTGATGGATTTTAGGCTGCTCCACATTGTTTTTCCATTTTTTATGTATTTATTTGAGGGACATAGGAACAGAGACAGAGACAGCTCCCATTAGCTTGCCCACTCCCCAGATGCCTGCACAGCCAGGAGCCCAGAACTTAGTCCAGGTTTCCCAGATGGGAGGCAGGAACTCGATGATCAGAATCACCACTACCGCCTCCCAGGGTCTGCAGTTTCAGGGAGCTGGTCAGGAGCTGGAGGAAGACTTTGAACCCAGCCATGCTGATGTGGGATGTGAACATAAACCATTCAGGGTAAATGCCTGCCTACAAATATTTGTTGTTACAAGGCTCTGACGAATTCCTGGAACACGTTTGTACCTTGTTGCCTGTGTATGCACTGGTTTTGGTCTGCCAATCACCCTCTTTTATTAAAAAAAATTTTTATTTATTTATATGAAAGGCAGGGGCAGAGAGAGAGAGAGAGAGAGAGAGAGAGAAGTCTTCCATCTGCTGGTTCACTCCCCAAATGGCTGCAATGACCAAAGCTAGGCTGATCTGAAGCCAGGAGCTTCTTCCGGGTCTCCCACATCGGGGCAGGGGCCCAAGCACCTGGGCCATCTTCTGCTGCTTTCCCAGGCCACAGCAGAGAGCTGGATCAGAAGTGGACATGAACTGGCGCCCATATGGGATGCCAGCACTGCAAGCGGCAGCTTTACCCACTATGCCACAGCACCAGCCCCACCCATCACCCTCTTTAAGCATGATATCTGCAAGTGTCTGGCATCCAACATGCAGATAAGACACTGTGAGGCCAGAGCACAGTGAGACCATTGGTTCTCACCAGCGTCCATTTACCATTTCAACACATTCTTTTGAGCAGGCACTGTTTCTTTTCTGTTCCCTGCTTTCCTGTCATGGCAGCCACCGGGAAGGCATCAATGGGGCCTGCCCCTATGGAGTGAACGCCGTCAGTAGGGCAACCTCCCCTGACTTGGATACTCACTTTAGTGAGTGCAGACTGTCCTACAGATATTTTTAAAGAGAATTATGTCAAAATGTCGACTTTCTTTCAGTCACTTAATGCCTTGCAAGTCTTTTTAAATAGAAGCTATTGTCTCAACTCATGCGCTTTTCATATTCAAGGCAAAGAGTGTTTACATGTGCTCCTGTGCTCTGCACTTTCTTCCCTTCCTACTGTAAGTTTGAGCTTTTATTTTGTTCTCAATCTTGATGTCTGTATGCAAAGTGCTATCTGGCCCTGCTTTCCATATAGGGATTTAGCGAGCATGCACGCATCTCCATCCACTTAATCACCATGTTTTTAGCCAGACTGGACCACAAGTAGAGTCTTGGGGCATGCCCTTGGAGACTTGCCTTCTGAATGCCGGTGACATCAGCCCCCACAGGTCCATCTGTGACAACACACACACACGTATACACACACACACACACACACAATTACAGCATCTGTCTAAGCCCTTGTTCTAGCAACCTTACATGAAAGGAAAGAGCCTAGTGTGACATGACTTTTAAAATCATGTGATATGGTGAGTTGATTTTGGGTCCAATTAGACCAAGGTGCAAATTCCTGGCTCTGCCTCTTCCTGGCTGTAGGTTTTGGGGAAATCATTCGACTTCTCTGAGATGCAGTTTCCTATAACCTAGGATTCTTAAAACTAAGCATTAATTCCGTGTGTGTGTGTGTATATATATATATATTTATTTATTTGAAAGGAAGAACTGCAGATGGGAGAGTTTTTTAATTAATTACAGAGAGAGAGGGAGGGAGAGACAGAGAGAAGGAGATCTTCCATCCACTGGTTTTCTCCCTAAATGGCCACAACGACCAAGAATGGACCAGGTCAAAGTCAGGAGTCAAGAGCTCCATCCAGGTGTCCCACATGAGTGCAGGGGCCCAAGGACTTGCGCCATCTTCCATTTCTTTCCCAGATGCATTAGCAGGGCGCTGGATTGGAAGTGGAGCAGCTGGGATGTCAGCGTCACAGGCGGTGGCTTTCCCCTCTGTGCCATAGGGCCGGCCTCAAAAAGGGAGAGATTTTCCACCTGCTTTCACTCACGCACTGTCCGCAACAGCCAGGCATAAGCCAGGCTGACGTCAGGAGCCAGGAACTCCATTCTAGTCTCCCACATGGATGGCAGGGCCCCAAGTACTTGGGCCATCCTCCACTGCCCTCCCGGGAGCATTAGCAGGGAGCCGGATCGGTAATTCCACACATTTTCAACGAGCACTCGCTGACGAGTGTTATGCTCTGTGCTGGACAGGCAAGCAAGATAAGTCTCCCAGATAATGAGTGCAAAATCATTCCTTCCGTGTGGTTTTGGTGACAAAAGTGAGGAAAGCCTTCCCTGGAATGGACTCCACAGACATTTAGCCCTAACCCTGGAGAGCTGGGGAGGCACCAGAAACTGAGATTCAAATTGAGCCTCCCTAATCCGCAGATCCGAGATCTGAAATGCGCAAGGTCTGTACTGCCACAGGTGGAAAATTCCACGGTGACAGGTCCCAGTCAAAGGGTAGGCACACTAAAAATATGCTACATGTGTATTAGGTATATGAGGGTACTTAAAAAGTTCATGGGAAAACATAATTAGACCGTAAGTTTATTTTGCTGCAAGCAATTTTGAAATTCACACAGAGTTTTTTGATAGTATATATTTCCCAAAAACTTTAAATTTTTTTCTTCACTTTTCCCACTTTGTTTGAAAGGCAGAGAAACATAGAAAGAGAGAGAGAGATGACAGAGAAAGCTAGAGATCTTTCGTCAGCTAGGTAACTCCCCGATGTTTGCAATAGCCAGGTCTGGGCCAGGTCAAACCTAGGAACTGACAACTCAGTCCAGGCCTTCCGCGTGAGTAGCAGGGACCCGAGTGCTTGAGCCACCACCTGCTGCCTGGTTGAGCACTGGCGGGAGCTGGGATTGGGAGGAGAGCCAGGCGCTCTGATAACGGGTTGCAGATGTCTCAAGTGGCAACTAAACCACTCTGCCAAACACCTGCCCCTCTGTGAACTTTTGAAAATTCCTTGTATAGGAAACATAAATAACTTTCATGTTTAGACTTGGGTCCGAAATCCAAGATATTTATACGAATGTTCCAAAATCCAGGGGAAAAAAATCAAATCTAAAGCACTGCTGGTCTCAAGTATCTCAGATAAGGGGTACTCAGCCTGCACAACATTAGAGTCCCTGGGTTCAGTTTCACTCAGCCCTCTGGAACAAATTCAGTAGCAGCTCCCTGGCCTTGAACAATCCAGCTTGTGCTACAGGCCTGTCTTGGGCCACTTAGAGTAGCAGGACAGGCCTGTACGAAATGAAAATCCAACCCAAAGGCAAACCCCTCGTCCCAGGGAGCTTCCCAGAGGGGCAGCACAACCTCACTTACCCAGAAAGCCAGCAGCCTGGCCCATTTAAACTCACTTGAGAGTCAAAAAGAGGCAGACAGAGACCTCCAGCCAGGCCTATTCTCAGAGCCTTCAACCTTTATCTTAAAACAGTTATAATGAGCTTAAGGATTTGTTCTTGATCCTTAGCAAACAAAGCTGCAAATTCAGGCTGGAATAGGGAGCTGCCAGAAGCAAGCATATTGACAGGAGAGAGAAAAAACTTGATGGGAAGGAGGCAAATGTGTGTGTGTGTGTGTGTTTATATGGAAAAAGAACTGCAAAGACACAGTCTGGGGCCCTACAGCGTATCGGCCAACAGAGGCCAAACATTTCAGCATCGCTGGAGGCATGATTGTTTGCACGGGAATTTGAAATTATGACTCTGAGTCATTGACTAAATGGTCTTCCAGGTGCTCTTTAAGGGACTGTAGGGATTTATATGGTGCTTTTCCGCAAGATCTCTACTCAAAAAGCAACCAATATAAATCTGTCCAAAATCTCTCTCTCTAACTCAGCCTTTCAAATAAATTAATTAAATAAAAAAAGCTTGGAGGGGGGAGTAGCACTGTGGTGTAGTGGGCTAAACCTCTGCCTGCAGTGGCGGCATCCCATATGGGTGTCGGTTTGAGACCCGGCTGCTCCACTTCCGATCCAGCTCTTTGCTATGGCATGGGAAAGCAGTAGAAGATGCCCCAAGTCCTTGGCCCCTGCACCCACAAGGGAAGCCTGGAAGAAGCTTCTGGCTCCTAGCTTTGGGTCTGCCTTGCTCTGGCCATTGCAGCCATTTGGGGAGTGAACCAGTAGTTGGAAGACCCCTCTCTCTATCTGTAACTCTACCTCTCAAATAAATAAATTAATTAATAAAATCTTTTTAAAAAGCCGACTTTGGAGATTTAAGGGCCAGATGTCAGTGACTTTGAAAACCCACTTATTTAGGAAGGCTTCCTCAGAAATCACAGGCCCATTTGAAAAGTGGGTTGAATTTTAAATCAGATGACTTGAGTTTGAATCACAGCTTTCCTGTTGGTCAGCCACGGACCTTGAAGAAATCGCCTACCTTCATGGTCCTTGTTTTCTGCACCTGCAAAGCGGGGAGTCTAATGTTACTCTCCTTTTCAGTCTCTTGGGAGTATTGTGAAATTCAACAGAACTTACACACACACACACACGGGTACTTCAAAAATTGTATAGGAAAATGGGATTACAAGATAAGTTTATTCTGGTAAAAAATTATGAAATCTATCCCTAGAGGTTTCATAATACACATTTTCCACAAGCTTTTGAATCCTCCTTGTGTATCTGGGTGTGCGTGTATTCCATACCCACAGATGAGAGGGTTTCAAAGAGTCTGGAAAATGAAATGCTAAGATCACACCTGAGAGGCAGGAGCATGGCCGAGGGGGTGAACTGGCGGTGTGGCCCACACTGGAGTGCTAGGTTCCTGGGTCCAGCTCTGGAGGCAGTGCTGCCGGCTTGGGTGGCTGGCGCCCTGTGACTCGTGTGGAAGGGCTGGCTCACAGCTCCAGCTGCCACCCCGCCCCAGGCTGGGATGTTGCAGGCGTCTGTCTCTGTGCCTCCCCCCGAAAAATAAAATAAGTAAATAAATAAATTTTTGAAGATGATGCGAATTTTCCGTGGACCTTTCAAAGCCCCCTTGTATATGCATATTTGTTCGATGTGTGTTTTTATTTATTTAGACAATGTGCTCCCAAGCTCTCAAGACTTCCTTTTTGCCAGGAGAAAGAAGAAACCCTACAACTAACTCTATAACCATTATAGGAAAGTTTGAATGATCCTAATGTTATCTTAATTTTTTCCCATATGAAATTCATAATTAGGTTTTACACATCAAGCACCGCACAAGTCTGTGACTTGGAGGTGACAACCTTCTCTATGCCACGGGCTCTCCACTCCCTCTCTGATTAGCAGTTTGGCTAAGAGGTCCCGGGGAATGGTTCTGGGGCTGGTTTTTTCTCACGTGCAGGCATCCACCAAAGAATTCCTGAAATTAACAGTCCTATATGATCAAAGATAAACCTGCGGGGTGGAGATACATCCTCCATCCCACCAGCTCTCTGTTCTGTCTCCTCTGTCCCGCGCCTGCCGTTTTGGACGTCAGCGCTCACCTCGGCTGTTGCAATCAGCAGCTTTTGACCTTGTAGTCCATGTACAGGTGTCCAGTTGTTCTGTCTTCAGATCCATCTCCCACACAGGATAATTGGACTAAAATCAAAATCTCACCGTGTCACCCCCTTCCCTCCTGGTTCGCTTTGTCCCGAGTCCCTTCTGAACTCCTGTGCCCGGGACACAAATGTCCCCTTGCACCGTGGGCACCTCCTGCTTGCCTGCCCGTGCCTCTCCCACCGCGCACAGTAGCCATCCTGGGTGCTGCTGACCGGGAAGTGCTGTCCACCCTCTGTGGTGTCTGGACACGCCACTTCCACTTCCCCGGCATCCTCCATTCCTTCCTCTGCCTGGTGAACGCCTCTCCATCCCGCTTGGAAGACCGTCTCTCCCAGAAGCCCTCCTTATCTTGTTCCCTCCAGGGCCTTCTTTCTCCCTAAGTGACTCACACCCCTACCCAGGCTGCCCCTGCACCCTGACTGCACCGGAGGGGGCCACTTTCTGACTCGTGAGGTCTCCTAATGAAGCTGCCGGCTCCCTATTCACGTTTGTGCCCCTAGCGCCTCTTGGTATACAGTGGGTGCTTAATGAATGTTTGCTGAATTAGATTGAACTGGGAAGGTGACCTCTGTGTAACACGTACGCCCTACTCCACTGCCGTTGGAACAGACCTGGTGGTACTTCCCTGTATTCGGGGTACTGCGGGAATGCAAGTAACGGGATCCTTTGCTTTGCTGGAAGACTGAAGGATGAAATTCTCCCCGGGAAAAGCATTTACCTTCCGTAGACTTCAGGGGCGAGCTTCCCAGTCGCGTGCTCACCCAGGAAATGCCACAGGGAATCCCCTTCCGCCTTGCTGCAAATGCCACCTGTGTTCACCATGTAGACCACGTTCATGTGTGCACGTCGCAGGTGAAGCAGGCTCCCTGCCCTGCACCTAAAGCAGCACAGCACCCAGAAGAGACAGAGGAACAAGCAGGTCCCGCTAGCCTGCCGGCGATGTGGTTGGAGACACAGGGGAGCTGCCTCACAGGGGGCCCCAGGTCGGGGCGCCCGGGCTGGGAGCCAAGGATCCAGGCAGAAAGGCAGGTGCTGCTGGCCCCAGCTGCGTGACTTCGGGCGTGCTGCTCACGTTTTCTGAGCCCCATCCTCTCGTCGGTTTGGTGAGGCCACGCCCCCGTGTTGACTTGTCATGAAGAATAAATGGTGCTACACCTGGAATGGATTTTCATCTTTAACGTGCTTTTAGAAATAACTGCTGGCTCTCTTCCTTGAGCTGGTGCTTGGGGCTGAATCCAGCCATAAGCTGGTGCTGCACGCATGCGTGCACCCGAGACAGTCGGGACACCTGCACGGCCTCTTGTTGGCCCCGCGTGGAACCCCATGGTAGAACACACACCAGGAGAGAGACTTCATGGCATGCCAGAGCCACCTCTCCTCCCCTCAGTGAGCAGGGGAGAGAGCCGATACCGAAGCCCGGAGGTAATGTGTGGGCATTGCAGGCGAGTGCGGGATGTGACCGCATCAAGCACCTGCGCGGTCACGTGTCTCTGAAGCGTCCCCTGCGCAGTCCCAAGAACTCCGAGTAGCGGCCTTTCTTTTGACGGACGACAGGGTTAGGACAACCACGGAGTTACCACAGGCGCCGGAGATGGCACCACCACAAAGGTCATGAGACAGCCGTGGCATGAGCGGGGAGCCGGCTGAGGAGTTAGGAGACCGGTCCTGGCCGGCCCTGGCTGGGTCCCCAGGCTTTGCTTGCCTACAGCTGTGTTTCCCTGACAAGGTAAATTGCCCTCTCTGGACTTCAGAAGTCATATCTGTGAAATGAACTGGGTGATCACTACATTCTTGTCCAGTCCTACAGGGCAGAAAATAACAACAACAATAATAATAACCAACGCTTCTAAGTATCTGCCACTCACCTGGCACAGCCTACACCCAGCCACCTTGAAGAGGCTATAATTTGATGATTCCATCACACACAGCAAGTGAGGATCAGGACTATGCAGAAGAGCATGGAGTCAGAGAGACGTGGATTGAAAGCTCAGCTCTGTTATTACCGGCAGTGTGACTTTAAGCAAGCCCCGGTCTTTTCATCTGTGAAATGGGTCTAGTAATATAATAAGCATATAAGCCTACTCCCACTCTCTCTTTTATACATTATAAATTTCTTATTTAAATTCCATCTAGGCTACTTTCTTCTTTTTGTGGAGGAATAATCTAGACCTAGAAAGGTGAGTGAAGTAATTTCATTTTATATCATGCAATTAGTGAGAGGCAGGGATGCGACTTAGTCAGGCCTGCAGACTGATGCTGAGCCTTGAGCTTGAGGCATATTAAAAGGAAAACACACACACACACACACACACACACACACAACACAGCTCTGAAAAGGACAGCACAGCTTGGGCATATGTAAATGACCCCAGTGCGGTCATGAACCATATTCACGAGATCGTCCCCAGGAATGGCCTTCTGCCCCACTCCACGCCCTCCTCCCTGCCATGCCATTTACTTGGGGGGCAGAGTGGCACTCTGAGTGGTTCTTTGTGATTCTCCTTCCCAGACACAGACCCAGAGAGGATAGATCTGGCCTCCACCGGATAGGAGAACCGGTATCAGGGCCACAAAGGAGAATGCCCAGGGGTGCAGCTGCCCACTGCCAGGGACACTGCGGGCATCTCAGTATGCAGTGAACGTAGTTCAAGTTCATCCTGGGTCCTGCGAAACACTTGTGAGGGTGAGTCTCCAGGAGGGTGCAGCCCCTCCCCGTGGCTTTTTAGCGGGAATTCGAAGACTTCTATCCCAGAGGGTGAAGAAGTCTTTTATGGGTTGAAAATGATGGGGTTTTGCACGCATGTGTCAGCACTAGTGCTGCTAGTCCTAAGAACTGAAGCCAAAACATTAGCCAACACGATGGAAGGACATGCTACCTTTCCCAAGGACCTGCCGGGGGGACCGACAATGTGTCTCTTGGGAAAGCTCTTCTTCAGGGTAGCCACTCGTCCAAGGGGCTCCAGCCTCCCAAGGAGCTGTGTGTTCACGCAAGGGCTCCTTGTCTCGTTCGGGCAAGGAGATCAGGGCTACTACAGAGTTATCGCAGGAGCCAACAGCGGCAGAAGAATGAAGTAGACCATCGAGCATGCCACGGTGCCGTGGGATGAGCCAAAGCTGGCGTATCTGTCCGGGTCTCCTCTTTCCTGTTCCTCATTCATGTGCAAGATCAGGGCTCCCGGGCGCGTGCGCACAGCAACACCCAGGCCAGTCTGCCATCAGTTTGACAGAGACCGGGAACTGGGGGAGGCCGTCTTCCCCGGCACTGCCCGGAGGCATCTGAGAAAGCAGGAAGCCCTCCTGAGCCACGGAGAGGCACTCACAAGTCTTGGGGGTCTTGCCTAGCCCTGCTCACCTGCCATGAGCTGCCTGCTTGGCCCAATCCACCGCTGGGGCTATGTTTGTAGAATGTTTGTTTGAAGAGCACATTTGCCAGCTCTTCATAGATCAGTTACAAAACAGAAACTCTTCCTCACTGCTAGGGAGAAGTGTAAAACTGGGGGGAGAAAGAAAAAAAAAAAAAAGTCCTGCCTGTAATTGAAGGCAGGTTGGGAGACGTCCGCGCTTTGAAATGCTCCTTCTTGTGAAATGTTTATGAAACACTTTCCACAAACGAGTTATGCAACCGGGACAACAGCTTTGATCATTTTCATCACCAGTGATATATTCATTAGTGTTGGACTGTCTCCCCTCACCACCACCACCGAGGGCCATGTGAAAGTGTCATGGGGAGGGGGCCACCCCATCCCGTGACCCCGAAACAGGTGGTCGTCAAGGAGGCCAAGGTCTAGTGTCCCCCACCCATGCCCCTGTCCCCTGGACATCTGTGCTTTTGTTTGGTAGCCAGCACCAGGACAGAGGTCAGGGAGTTGCCGTCTCTTTGCCTCTTGGCGGGGGTCTTGCTGTGCAACTTCATAGCCATCTCCAAGGTTCTCTGGGCTTCTGTGAACTGAGATGATGAACACTTGTCTGCACACCTCCCAGCTGGGACAGAAGGCCCAGGGAGGAAAGTCTAAAGGGCTTCCACCTTTGCGGGAGGGGCGCCGTCCTCCCAGCATGAGCTGCTGCTTTCTAACGTAAGTGATGTCAAGGAGTTCACTGGGATTAGAAAAGATAATCACCCATGATACCTTTTTACCTCCCTGGTCACTGCCCAAGACTCCGTGTGATACTTTTGCACAGTGTTGTGGGTGGAGAGGATCCTAAACCAACAAACCTGGTCCGAGGAGTGGACGGGATGCTCCCGGCTCTGGCTGGCAGAGCCTGCAATGGCGGCCCCTGTCCCCAGGGATTGGCCGTCCCCAGTGCAGCCTGGGGAAACATTCCACTTGCGTGAGAAGGAGCTCCAAAGAGACCCTGGAGACGATCTTCAGGGTTCCAGGCAGGCTGTGACTTTGGTTGGGTTTTCACAAGCACGGCAGAAATTGGGTTTTCATCCAATTCGCCTGCGGTTCTTGCCTTAGAAGTCAATGGGATCCAACAGAAGCCTCTATCTCATCTCCCAGATCCACAGCCAACACCCAGTTGCCTGGAAAGCTTCCAGCCTTCTCCACTCAACAGCTGTGCAAAAGGATTTTGTTTTTGCATTAAAGAGGGGCTTTATTTCTGAGCTTCTTAGCCCCCGAGAGGGTCTGAGAAGGATGCTGGGGGCAGGGGGAGGCTCTCCGCAGATCTGCTCCCCACCCAGCCCCGTCCTGAGACCGATCGAAGCTGAGACTTTCATATCCTCGTGAACTCAAGAAAGCAGCCTCCTCACTGCCTCTTAGCTGCATCTGCTCCGGTCATCTTCTTCCTGTCCGAACCTCACACCTAGGAGGTGATGAATTCTGAAGCCCAAGAGAGGGGCGGGTGGGCGGAGCTCAGAAAGAGATGAGGAAGATAAGATGCAGAGCGGTGGGGAAGCCCCAGACTCACGCCCAGAGCAGAGCATTCGTGTTTAGAACTGGGAGGGCAGGAGAGCCCCCCAACAGCTGGGAGGCCAATCGATCCCGGAAGCAGATGAAAGGGTGAATTTTCTTTTATGGTGGCGCTGGTTTCTGAAATTAAGTGTTGCAGGCAGACCTGGCACGGATTCTAACAGATAGCACCCAGGCTGGAGGCAGAGCACATGTTTTCAAGCTCTGTCATAGCTGCACCTCCTTATCTGCCCAGAGAGCATAATGAGTCTGTAAAGGAACCCGGCCACTTGCCTCCGAGCTGGAGCCTCGCCAAGCCGCCCGAGGTGGCTCCGCCAGCAGGATTTCACCTTGGCTTCCAGGTTCCCCTCCCCCACCCCTCCCCTGCCTCCTTGCTGCCTGCCCTCTCTGGGGTAGGGGCTGCCCTGGGGCCCAAAGAGGAGTGGAGTTTGGAGGTGGGGATGGGAGGCTGGTTCAGTGAAATCCCCTCTCAGAGCAAAATTGCACGTTGTTACTGTTGTTAAATAAGTGGTTTATCATCTGTCGTTTTTACAAGCTGCTAATAATGTTTCCCCAGAATTTATGGTGTGAAAACTCTAATTTCTTTTTTAAATTTTTTTAAAGATTTGTTTATTTATTTGGAAGGTAGAGATATATAGAGAGAAGGAAACAGAGAGAGAGAGAGAGAGAGAGATCTGCCATTCATTTGTCCCCAAATGGCCACAATGGCCAGGGCTGGGCCAGGCACTTCTAGGTCTCCCATGGGAGTGCCGGGGCTCAGGCACTTGGACCATCTTTCACTGCTGTCCCAGGCCATTAGCAGGGAGCTAGACCCAAAGTGGAGCAGCTGGGATTTAAACTGGCAACTATATGGGATGCCAATGTCACAGCTGGAAGTTTTACCCATTCAGCCACAGCAACGAAAATACTAATTTCTAAGGGCAGAACTACAAGGATACCCCCAAAACATTCTTGAAAAATGGAATTCAAAGAGAGAGAAAGTGCATTTTCCATGTAACATTTTATTTATGTATTTGAGGAGCAGAGTGACAGAGAGAGGGAGATGGAAGAAAGAGGTCTTCCATGCGCGGATTCACTCCCCAGATGGCCACAACAGCTGGGGCTGGGCCAAGCTGCAGTCAGGAACCAGGAACTCAATCCAGGTCTCCCAGGCTGGTGGCCAGGACCAAAGTCCTTGAGCCATCACCTGCTGCCTCCCAGGGTGTGAATTAGCAGGAACCAGAATTGGAAGCGGAGCTGGGACTCGAACTTAGGGACTCTGCTATTGGACGCAGTCGACTCAAGCTGCATCAGCTTCTCAACCCGCCCCTTTCATGAGCCATCTGAAGACCCCATAAGACACCAGAGCTTCTTCGATAGTGGTGCCAGGCATGGAGCGGCAGAGCAGGAGGGGTCTGGGTGGGGGAAGGAGGGCTCGCTGGAGACAACTCCCGGGAGACTGTGCCTTTCAAGTCCTCAGACAGTTTGACTCTTTGTGTCCACAATGCTCTTTTCCGTATCTTTCCTTTCCTCCTCTTTGCTTCCATAAAGTTCTCCTTAAGAGACAGGAGTGGTTTGTTAAGACTATCCCTGAGGGGTGGGCGCTATGACAGTAGGTAATGCTGCCACCTGCAATGCTGGCATCCCATATGGGCCTAGTTCAAGTCCCGGCTGCTCCACTTCCGATACAGCTCTCTGCTACGGCCTGGGAAAGCAGCAGAAGATGGCCCAAGTGCTTGGGCCCTTGCACCTGTGTGGGAGACCTGGAAGAAGCTCCTGGCTCCTGGCTTCAGATTGACCCAGCTCCGGCCACTGGGGAATGAACCAGAGGATAGATGACCCCACCCCCACCCACCCACCCCTGCCGCCTCTGCCTCTCCGTAACTGTCTTTCAAATAAATAAATCTTTAAAAAAAAAAAAAAAAAAGACTGTCCCCGAAAGAGCCATCTTCCTCCCAATCTCCCGGCAACCAGCATCAACCAGCGTTACCTAGACTTGCTTTATCTGAGAGCCCTGCAGCAGCCTGGACCAGCCAGGTCTCCCAAATGCACCAGTGACTTAAAGGGAGGCCGGCGCCATGGCTCACTTGGCTAATCCTCTGCCTGTGGCACTGGCACCCCGGGTTCTAGTCCCAGTTGGGGTGCCGGATTATATCCTGGTTGCTCCTCTTCCAGTCCAGCTCTCTGCTGTGGCCCAGGAGTACAGTGGAGGATGGCCCAAGTGCTTGGGCCCTGCACCCCAACGGGAGACCAGGAGGAGGCACCTGGCTCTTGGCTTCAGATCGGCGCAGCGCTGGCCGTAGCAGCCATTTGGGGGGTGAACCAATGGAAGGAAGACCTTTCTCTCTGTCTCTCTCTCTCTCACTGTCCACTCTGTCAAAAAAAAAAAAAAAAAAAAAAAAGGACTGAAAGGGAGAAAAGCCACACAGATCATACAGCAGGTGGGGAAGCCGAGAGTCACTGAGCCCAAGGGACTGCTCCAGATGCCGGAGGCAGAGGCGGGGTCAGGACTGGAAGCCAAGCAGCAGAGCCCCTGAGCAGTGCAGTCCTCACTTTGCCTTGTTGGAGGAGCCAGAGCTGGGCTTTGTTTACGGCTATTCTTCAGTTGTCCTTCCCCGGGCTCCCGATAGGAGCAGAGCACCACACGTAGCACCTTGCTTCCTTCCCTTGTCCCAAATGTCACTCCATAGGTGCTTCACTCCCCCAAATAACTGCAAACCAGGAGCCAGGAGCTTCTTCCTGGTCTCTCATGTGGGTGCAGGGGCCCAAGCATTTGGGCCCATACCCTGCTGCTTTCCCAGGCACGTTATCAAGGAGCTGGATAGGAAATGAAGCAGCCAGGACTCGAATTGGTACCCATATGGGATGCCAGCACTGCAGGCGGTGGCTTAACCCACTATGTCAGAGCACCGGCCCCTAGTCTGAAACTTTTAACTGGGTCTCACTAATATAGACAGCAGAGATTAGGATGTTAGTACTATCTATAGTGTAGACCAAGAAAGTGGTTTAAGCCAGAGTCTTTATGGCAAGAGTTCCCGTCTTAGAAGGGAACAAGCAGATGTCCCATCAGAGGGCTTCACCAGTGTCTTTTAAGGTGTGGTCTCTCTGCTCCCATGGACTTCCTGAAAAGCTGCAGGAGGGTAGTCATCCTTGGGGTGGGAGGAGGGGCGGGCACAAGTAGAACTTCCTGCCCTGCCCTGGGACACCTGGGAAGCCCATGAGTGGGTGGCGTGAGCTGCCACTGGGGGGTGGTAGAGACTGGAGAGCGTGGAAACCCCCACAGGCCCCTAGGGCTGCAAGTGCAGCCGTGGCTGTGGGGCAGGCATGCTCTGGCCTGCAGGGAGCCAGGCAAACACCGCCACCAAAGCCACATGGGCCAAGAGGCTCCTGCAGAGGCGGCTTAGCACAGAGAGTGGGCAGGGGTGGAGAACAAGGAGCAACGGAGACAACGAGTCCTCTGGATCTGGGCTTCCCAGACCTTGTGGTGTCGTGGATGGGATTCCATGCAGAAAAGTAAAAACCAGGGGCAACGTCTCGGCCTAACGGTTGACGCCGGTTCGGAACGCCTGGGTTGGATCCCGGGCTCTGGCTCTTGACTCCAGCTTCCTGCTAATGCAGACCCTGGGAGGCGGTGGTGCGGCTCCGGAAGCTGGGTCCCTGCCGCCCATGAGAGACCCAGATCGAGTTCCTGGCTCCCAGCTCCAGGCCGGGTCAGCCTCAGCTGTTGCAGGAACTTGGAGAGTGAACCAAAGCACTCTCTCTGTCTCTCTCTGTCTTGCTGCCTTTCAAATAAATAAGTAAATTGTGGGCATTTGGGGAGTAAACCAGTGGGTTGAGAACTCTCTCTCTCCCCTTACACACACACACACACATACACACAGAGTCTTTCTGTGTCTGTCTCTTTCTATGTGTCTTGCGGCCTCCTAAATAAATAAGTACAATTTTTTTTTTTTTTTTGACAGGCAGAGTGGACAGTGAGAGAGAGAGAGACAGAGAGAAAGGTCTTCCTTTGCCGTTGGTTCACCCTCCAATGGCAGCTGCGGCCGGCGCACCGCGCTGATCCGAAGCCAGGAGCCAGGTGCTTCTCCTGGTCTCCCATGGGCCCAAGGACTTGGGCCATCCTCCACTGCACTCCCGGGCCACAGCAGAGAGCTGGCCTGGAAGAGGGGCAACCGGGACAGAATCCGGCGCCCCGACCGGGACTAGAACCCGGTGTGCCGGCGCCGCAAGGCAGAGGATTAGCCTAGTGAGCCGCGGCGCCGCAAGTACAATTTTTAAAAAGAAGAAAATGAAGAACAGAATTGGTGGAGTTCTGAGCTGGGGAGTTTTAAAACTCCCATGGAGGGGACACAGTGCTGTGGCTCAGCAAGTTACGCTGCCGCTGTGACACTGGTGTCTCATTCTGGAGTGCTGTCTCATACTGGTCAGATTCCAGCTGTTCCATTCCCAGTCCACTCCCTGCTAATGTACCTGGGCAGGCAGCGGAGGATGGCCCGGGTACTTGGGCCCCTGCCACCAAGTAGGAGACCCAGATGGATTTCCTGGTTCCTGGCTTTAGCCTAATCCAGACCTGGCTGTTGCAGGCATTTGGGGAATGAGCCAGCGAATGGAAGTCTCTGTCTCTCTCTCTCTCTTTCTCTCTCTCTGCTGCTCTGCTTTTCAAATAAAATAAGTAGATAAATATTTTAAAAATACAAATACCATTTAGCATCATCATCATTTCATAGAAGAAATGCTAACTTCTGCTTCCCCTAGGAGAAAAAGAAATCATCTCTGAACTTTAAAGAATTTAGTCTGCCAAGCATTATTTTTAAAGTCACAGAAGTTTCCTTGTTTCCCTCATTTCCGTGTGGAACAGCCTAAACCACACTAGGTCCCGGCACAGCCCAGGCATGGCACTCAGGAACCGTCAGCCCAAGTAGACCCCCAGCTTGCAGAGGGGTCCTCCTGGTGCCACCCCCACAATGTCCCTGACCAGCCGCCCTGGGCAAAGGGCACACAGGCGCAGGGAAATCCAGCGGCAGCCCAGTGGGCAGGGGGCTAGCACTTGCCTCGCCAGCCGCGATCTTTGGCACGTCTGCGCTTCTGTCTGCCTGAGAGCCCACCCTCTCCTCCTGCCTCCCCCTGCAGATTAAAACGGAGGACCTCAGTGACTCCCTGCAGCAGACCCTCTCGCACCGGCCATGCCACCTGAGTCAAGGACCTGCCATGATGTCCGGAAACCAAATGTCTGGGGTAAGCCCCAGGGCCGGGAGCCCCACTGAGCTGGGGACAGGGTGGCCGGTGGGCGGCGGTGGGGGGGAGATTGCGGAGCTCTGGGGGTGGAGTGGGGTTCCAAAGCACTCCTCTTAAAGGCGAGGCGCAGAGCAGGGTGTGAAGCAGCCACTCTTGCCAAAGCAAGGGACCTCGCGCTGGGCAGCAGGTGTCTGCCAGCCACATTCCAGGAGAATCCTTGATGGAGTTCCCAGTGGGCCTGCTCTGCCTCCCACCCCTCCCCCCAGGGCTGCACGTGGAAGCCTGAGCAGCGGGGGAGATGGCAGCCTGCTGACACAGTGACAGCAAAGCCTCCACTCCAGCACTCCAGTGTGTGGCCCCCTCCCAGCAGCCACACTGCAGAAGCAAGAGCCCCTCCTATTCCAAGTGCTTCCCCCGGGCCTGTTCCTGCCCCTCCTCCCCCAGCAGGAGTTCCCACATCATCTCCCTGGACACAGAACTAAGCCCTGGGGTCTGCATGGCAGATGACCCCCCGCCCCCACCCACGTATGGGGGTCACTATTCGTGATATTCCCATGACCTGAGCTAGAGGGAGAAACACAGAGGAAACGGGCTTTCTGTTTCATCAGCCTGGCTGGATGAAGGACTGACAGCTTGCCCTGCCCCATAACTCCCACCCCAGTACCCTCCAGGAAAAGATTCAGGCATGGGAAGTGGCCAAAGCGTGGCTTTTAGCACCAACAAGTGGCATGTGATTTTTTTTTTTAGAGGACAATTGAGAGTGCCAGCCATTTCTAGGATAAACTTTTGAGCCATGGGTAATAGCCAGTCTCGGCCCTCAGGGCATTTACAGTCTAGATGGGAGACAGGACTGGCACGCTCCAATTAACTTGTGCAGCCAGAGTTAAGTAACAGTATGTTGCAACGACCTCTGGGCTGAGGCGGAGCTGTAAGGACAGCAGAGCTAATGGAGTAGCTACTAGAGGCACTAGGGACCCTGCGCAGGCTCTCCCAGCCCGGAGACCCACGGGACAGATGGGTGGCGGGCAGGTGCAGCAGTGTCCCCAGCTTATAAACTGTGTGACGTGTACCCGTCTCCCCATGTGCAGGATATGGCTTCCCTCCACCCGCTCCAGCAGCTCGTGCTGGTTCCCGGCCACCTGCAGTCCGTGTCCCAGTTCCTGCTCTCTCAGACCCAGCCTGGGCAGCAAGGTAAGGAGCCTGGCAGGTCCATGGAACCCAGGGCCAGTGAAGGGCTGTTGCTGCTGCTCGCTGGGTGAGCAGAGAGCGGGGCAGGGAGAGTCTCCCACTTCTCTGGTGTGAAGGCTCCTGCTCAGTTGCCCCACCTGCCCCATCTCACAGAGTTGAGACGGAGTGGTGGTGGGCAGGACAAGGAAGCAGAAGCCCCTGGGACATGTGGTACGGACAAGTCCCTCTCCTGCTCCCCACTCAAACCTTGTCTTCCTGGAAGCCTGCCTGGGATTCTGTTGCGTTAGAGCAGCAGTGCCACCTACAGGCTGCAGAGAGAGTTGCAAGTTTTCTGTTGCTGGGAAGGGACGCCCTGGCCAGGAGCAAGCAGAGTCAACCATTCCTAACAGGAGGTAACATTTCTCAGGCTTCATGAGCCAGGAGCTCTGCTGAGTGGCTTTCGACTTCCTCTTCATGATAACTCTGTACGGTAGGTACTCATATGAGTAGGATGCCTCTAGTGGCCTGGAAGCACCAGGCCAGCATTGCGGCACGGCAAGCTAAGCCGCCACCTGCAATGCCAGAATCCCACATCAGAGCATCAGTTCAAGTCCCAGCTGCTCCAACTTCCGATCCAGCTCCCTGCTAATGTGCCGGGGGAGGCAGCTGGGCATGGCCTAAGTGCTTGAGCCCCTGCCACCTACGTGGGAGACACAGAGTTCTGGGCTCCTGGCTTCAGCCTGAACCAGCCCTGGCTGTTGTGGCCATGGGGGAAGGGAACCAGCGGATAGGAGCTTCCTCCTCCCCCTCTGCAACTTTCTCTCTTTAATAAATAAAGGAATCTCTAAAAAAAAAAAAAAAGTTCCAGACTATTCTGAATGATGCTATACTCTTGGCCAGCATCCTAGATGCCTCTCCCACTCCCATCCCTGCCAACTAGGGCCAAGAGAGAAGGAGGAGGCATCAAGCCCTGTGTGCTACAGATCCCAAGTGGAGGCTTGGGGAATCCAGAGTCCAGGCCGAGCGGGCCTAGCCCCCCTCCCTGCCCTTGCTGGCACACAGTCCCTCACCTTAGTCTCCAGGACGCTCAGACTAGCAGCATGAGGGCATCCTCCGATCTCTAAGATTTGCTTTGGCTGAACAACATGCCGCACGCCCTGGATGAAGAAAGGGAAGGTAGCAGTCCGCACAGTTTGTTTTCAGAAGGCTGGAGAATGGTGTGAAAATGGCCTAGCCGCGTAACCAGTGAGGTCGTGTCGGACACAAGGGGTGAAGAAAGGGAAGTTCAAAATCTGGAGTCGGCAGCGGGGCCAGGACCTGTTGGCTGGTGCTGGAGGAAATCCCTTGATTGTATCTTTGCCCTGGGATTGTACCAGTGGCAGCTGACACTCAGTGGGACACAGTGGGGAGAAATGGAATCAGAAAAACTCAGGGGCTA
Source organism: Oryctolagus cuniculus (assembly GCF_964237555.1). Taxonomy (NCBI): domain Eukaryota; kingdom Metazoa; phylum Chordata; class Mammalia; order Lagomorpha; family Leporidae; genus Oryctolagus; species Oryctolagus cuniculus. The sequence continues at coordinate 112,784,317 of NC_091432.1, forward strand.
AAAAAAAAAAAATCACTTTCTAGCTGTATGTCCTTGGGAAACTTTTCTAATCTCTCTGGTCTTCTTCTATAAAAATGGGTAATCATAAAACTCTACCTTGTAAAATTATTCAGTGTTACTTGAAGTAATGCACGTAAAAAGGATTAGTCCATTTCAAAATGCAATATAAATATTAGAATTGCTCTTAGTTCTCAAGCCTCTGGATTCCAAGTTCCTTCTGGGAGCTTTCTTGCATATTTTTTATTGTATTTTTAATATTTATTTATGAGGCTGGCACTGTGGCATAGCCAGTAAAGCCGCCAAAGCTGCCACCCATGACACTGGCATCCAATAGGGGTGTCCATTTGAGTCCCGGCTGCTCCACTTCTGATCAGCTCCCTGTTAATGCACCTGGGAAAGCAGCGAAAGATGGCCCAAGTGCTTGGGTCCCTGCACCCACGTTGGGAGACCTAGAAGAGGAGCTCCTGGCTCCTGGCTTTGGTCTGGCCCAGCTCTGCCTATTGCGACCGTTTGCAGAGTGAACCACTGGATGGAAGATTCTCTCTATCTGTCTCTCCTTCTTTCTGTAACTCTGCCTTTTGAATAAATTAGTAAATAAATCTTTTTTTTAAAGATTTATTTATTTTATTTGAAACGCAGAGTTACAGAGTGGGATGGAGGCAGAGAGAGAGAGCGCGAGAGATCTTCCATCTGCTGGTTCACTCCCCAGATGGCTGTAACAGCTAGAGCTGGAAATTCACCAGCTCACTCACATTAGTGGCAGGGACCCTAGTACTCAGGCCATCATTAGTGGGTGCATCAGCAGGAAGTTGGATCAGAAGCAGAGCAGCCAGGACTTGAGGCTGCGCTGTGATACAGGGTGGCTGGCCTCTCACTGTAGGCTTAACTCACTGTGCCACAATGCCTATCCCTGCCTGGTTATTTTATTTTATTTTTAAAGATTTATTTTATTCATTTGAAAGACAAAGTTACAGAAAGAGAGAGAAAGAAGTCATTTATCTGCTGGTTCACTCCCCAAATGGCTACAATGGCCAGGGCTAGGCCAGACCAAAGCCAGGAACCAGGAGCTTCTTCCAGGTCTCCACATGGGTGCAGAGGCCCACGTACCCGGGCCATCTTCCTCTGCTTTCCCAGACACATTAGCAGGGAGCTGGATGAGTAGTAGAACAGCTGGGACTCGAACCAGCACCCACATGGGATGCTGACACTGCTGGCAGTAGCTTTACCCACTGTGCCATAAAGCCAGTCCCTTGCCTGTTTATTATAATGAAAACCAATCAAGCTCTGACTTTTGGAGCCTGAAGGGCACAAAGGTTACCATCAACCGGTGCTTTACGTCAGTGACCCAAACAGCCTGGGGGCCACAGAGACTCCCAGGGGCTTCTCTGTGCTGAGTGGCTGGGGTGTCTTGCCATACCGTCTGCCTTGATATTCAGCTGGCCCCGCTCTTGCTGTGAGAGTGAGGTCCTGGCTGAGGCCTTCTGAAAGGGGAGGCCACCTGTCATGGCCACCAAACAGGCCGAGCCCTTCGTGGACGGTTTTCCTGGGGAGGGAAGGAGCCGGTGCCCAAGTAGTGCAGCAGCAGGTGTAGTGTGCCCCGCCCAGTCCTGGTCACCCCCTCTCCCTCAGTTCTTTGCCCACAGGAATAAAATGTCCTCTCTGGTCTGTGGGGCTGTGCGGCCCCACCTGCTCGGCCTGATGTCCTTGCAAACTCAGCTGGGCCTCTGTAGCCGTGTCCCCTGCAGGAGCACCGGAACCCCTCCTTTCCCCTCTGTCCAGGAGTCGCTGCAGCCCTCCTCATCAGATGCCCAGCAGACTTGACCCTCCCCAGCCTTTGTGCCTCTCCAGGCCACGGGCAAGCAGCAGGACTGGTTTGGGAATGGTTGTTTACATGTCTGTTTATCCCTGCGTCTGTTTGACTCCACCTGTGTGTGGCAATGCCAGGCTATGCCCGAGGGGGCCTCTCTGCAGGGCTGGGATGGGGCGGGGCGGGGGGGTGCTGTTATCGCGATGCCAGAGTAGCTGAGCGGATCTTTCTCAGGCCTGGATTTTATTCACTGTCCCTTTGTCCCTCCTCTTTCATGCAGGTCTGCAGCCAAATCTTCTCCCCTTTCCACAGCAACAAGGGAGCCTCCTCCTCCCGCAGCAGACTGGGCCTGGCCTTGCATCCCAGGTAAACAGCCGCACCCCTACCTCCACGGCCCAGGCCTCTAGCACTGTCCCTGCTCTGGGTACAGTTAAGCTCCCTGGTTTTTCCAGGGCTCTAGCCCCTCTGGGAAGAGGTAATGGCAAGGAATCGTCCCTTTGGCACATGAGAGGGGGATCCAAGTGACAAGTGGGGTAAATGGGAGCCCAGACAGTCCAACTTGCAGGCTCTCAGCTCCCGTCCCCAGCAGACCCAAGCCTCTCCCCTCGGGAACCAGGGCTCGGCCAGCTTCCCAGCTTCCCATAGATGCTCTCAAGCCCCGGAGGGCCTGATCACCACAGGCACCATGTCTCAGACAGCACACACAGTGTCTCCCCCCCCCCCCCCGGGGTCTCCATTCCAGGGAGGCCAAAGAAGACAGCAGTCCCTCTTATCTCAAGATCCCCCCAGGATATGGGTTTGGTTCCCCTTGCTCAGAAAATAAGCAGATCTCCTGTGTGGACCAGGCTCATGCCAGTTTAGGGGGCCATGGCTGACCCAGAGTAACCAACAGCTCATTCTGTGCTCAATGTAGTACCTAAGCGTTGCTAGAGGACACACCCACCAGCCACCGCAGCAGGACACACCAGACCATGTAAGGAGTGAAAAGGGGTGGCGGCTGGATTCCGGGAACTCTCCACCTACTTCCCAGAAAGAAACATGAACATTCCTCCCCGTTATTAATTAGAATGTACCTGCCCTTTCATTAAAGGACCCATAGAATGTTAAACACAGCTCAGAGCCAGGGCCACTCCCCGCCAAGTGTGCCCCACTCTGGGGAGTGTGTGTGCTGTTCACTCTTCTCCCACTCACTCCTGAATTCCTTCTGGAAGCAACGTCAAGGCCCCAGGCACCGTGACACGTGTGTGGTCTGCACAGCTGCCCGACAGCTTAGCCGCCCCTCCCTTCTGCGTCCAGGGGCCCCTGTGCAACGAGAAACGTTGCTCGGCTCCACAGATGGCACTGCCCACATGGATGCCCGGGATGGTCGGGGACGACTGCAGTGATCAGAGCGCCCGAGCCCCAGGCCAAGATCCCGCAGCTCAGTGAGAGCCCTGGCCTTCCAGCCCGCAGAAGACACCTGGCAGGGCGATGGCGCCACCTCGTGGTTGGAAGAAAGTGGCACACCGCTCTGCCCCCAACCTCAGAATCACAGACTTAGAGCCGCAAGAGACCCTAGAGAGTGTTCAAGATCAGCTCTCATGTCTTAGAATATCCAAGCATGGCGACACTGGGGCCACGAGGCTGTTTAGAAGACTGAGATGGTCATGGGGGAGGGCAATAAAAGAGGGGGTGAGCGAGGAAAGTCACACTGGTGCCATTTGACAACAGACTGCGTGTGAAGGCAGGGGGAGGAGGTCTAGCAGAGACCTCAGTGAGTATCTGTCAAAGGAAAGAGGCAAGTGGAGAGGCGGGTTCAAGGAAGCCCGGCTTCGTCCTGAGGGTCTGGTCTATGCCACCCTCTCCTCCCCAGACAGGAGAGAATCTGTGGTGCTTTGAAACCATTCTGTTCTCAAAGGGAAGAGCGCCCACACCGTCTCCCTCATCCTACCTTCTTCATCATAAGGACGCCCATCTACATGGCAAGCCTGAACGTCTCGGGAGACAGCAGTTAACTCCCCTCCAGCGGAAGAGCAGCCTGGGAAGGAGGGGGAAGCTGGAGTTCGCTCCCGTTCCCCACGTGGGCAGTGACCTCGGCCCTGGCCCCAGGGCCTGGCCCCCAAGGCCTGGATTCCACTCCATCACCAATGCAATGATAGATGCCTTCACTCCTCACCCCCAAATGGGTACTGCAAGCTTCTAGGGTTAAGGGCACAAGTTCTTGTGCAAATAAGCTAAAGAAAGACTGTCTCCAGGCAACCACAATGGAGAGCAAGGTGCGTGTAGATGGGACTAATGAAGATGCCCTTGATGAAGAGCAGGAAGTCCCATGAAGGGCAGCAGTGGTGCTGGGAGTCAGGTAACCAACCTGGCACTCAGAGGCCAGCGGAACTCCACGGGGGTTCCCTCACTTTCTCGTCACCTCCAGTTGGGGCCTGATGGCCACCTCAGGCTTCCACGCTCCATGGAAAAGGACCGGCGAGGCAGACAGTGTTCTCCCCGCCCCACTCTGAGATTTGTTACTGAAATCTTTGTCAACAACCCTGTTAGCGCCTTTTAGGGAGGGAAACTGAAAGGAGGAAGTAACCTGGCGAGTGCCAGACTAAAACCCAGCCAGGCCACCTCCCGCCTGGCACCCCTGCTGTTTCTGCCCCACATGGCCCACAGAAACCCAGTTTCCACTCGCACGCCACTGAGCAGTCGGCCTCCAGTGGCCCAGGGCTCCGCCATCCTGAGTGGCCCGTTAGTGAGGACTGCCCCACAGTGCTGTTGACCCATTGCTGAATCCCTGCGGATCTGCTCGGCTTGTCTCCCCTACCAGGCCGTTGGGCGCCCCGGGCTGCCAGGCTCCTCCTTAGAACCCCACCTGGAAGCCTCCCAGCATCTCCCAGTGCCCAAGCACCTGCCCACCTCTGCGGGGCCCGACGAGCCCAGTGACCTGGAGGAGCTGGAGAGGTTCGCCAAGACCTTCAAGCAAAGGCGCATTAAGCTGGGCTTCACACAGGTTTGGCTTTTGGGGGGAAGGAGATGGAGGGCAGTGAGCTGGGTGAGCGAGAGGAGGCAGTGCCTCCCAAGGGCAGGTGTCAAGAGCAAGCCATGGCTCCATGGGTTTGGGACAAGCCCCTCGTGTCTCTGAGGCGTACTTGGGATTAGGAGGGGAAGTGAGGAAGTTGCTGGTGGAGGGGAGAGGAATGGGAGCCAGGCAAGGAGGATCTGGCCCCCTGAGAGTCCGGGGATACGATGAACCAGCACTCCACCCACAAGGGAGAAAGGGCGATGGGCAGGTACCTGAAGATTCTGGGTGTGTTGTGAATGACAGGTGAGGGGCCGGGGCAGAGGAGGGGAGCCTGTGTCTCATGCTCCTGCCTCTCCGTCCCCACGCACAGGGAGACGTGGGGCTGGCCATGGGAAAGCTGTATGGCAATGACTTCAGCCAGACGACCATCTCGCGCTTTGAGGCCCTCAATCTGAGCTTCAAGAACATGTGCAAGCTCAAGCCACTGCTGGAGAAGTGGCTGAACGATGCAGGTAGGCACCCATGGGACGCACAGGGACACACAGGACGCACGGGGCCCTAGAGAGGATTCTGTGACCCAGGGACCTGTCTGTGCTGAGGTTATAGGGAGTCAACACGGGACACTCCTTTCTTCCCGTTCTTGTGTCTAGAACCCACCAAGAGATAAGTCAGAGCAGACAGGCAAGTGGAGGTGCAACTGTCAGCGCTGTGAGCGAGAAAGCCCTTTGGGAGCCAGGCATTAGGTCTGGGGCCATGACTCCTTGCCTTGTTCCAGTTCCTACCCCAGACTCGCCCAAGGCAGGCCTTAGGACAGCTGTCCTGAAGTGGAGTTTGGGTCTGCCCGGCACACACGCTTAGCCAGACTCCTGTCTAGAACAGATCTATGTGAGGCAGGCTGGGCAGTGGGCCGTCTAGGGTCTCGGTGGGAAGGGGAGACTGCAGGCACAACACGAGGTCTTTACCTGCTTAGCTCTTGTAGGTTTGTTAGGTGGGGAAAGTCTTGCAGCAGGAGTGGTTGGCAGGAGGCTTCAGCCCCACTCATGGTGGGAGACCTGCTAGGGGGTCAAGGAGGTAAACCAAGGGGCAAAGTTTACAGCAAGGAAGCTGAGTTTGGTGCCTAGGACTGGCATGGGACAGAGAGTCTCAGCCTCCATTTATGCCCATTCAGGGCTGGCCAGTGCCTTGTAGGATAGCATCCCTGATCCCTACTCAGTAGCTGCCAGCAACACTGCCCCCAGTCGGTACCACCGAAAAGGCCTCCGGACACTGCCAAGTGTCCCCAGGGCAAGTGGTGGTGGTGCCACGGGGCCCCTGGCTGAGAGCCACTAGCCTAGGTGAGAAGGAGGAGGCGGGGCAGTCCCCAGGGCTGGGCTGTGGCCAGCGAATGCGTGTGGATTAGTGATTACTTAGGCGAGTGCTTTCAGGACAGGGCGGGCGGCCAGGGCAGTGTGTCCAGACAGAGACATAGGAGGAACCAGGAAACCACCCCCACCCCACCCTGTCGCAATAGGAGGACCCTAAGACCAGACTGAAGTAGGCGAAATGACCAGAAATTCTTTGGCTCCTTGGGAGAGGGCCTGGTAGGTCACTGTTAGTGTGGTCCCCCCACCGGATGCCCAAGGGCTGTCCCCTCTGTCGTCACAGGCTAAAGAGCCAACATCTGCACTCACAAGAAAGGGGCTCCAGCATCAACATTCTGCACCCAAAGCCGGGGCTTTTGGCTCAAAATGCCATTTCACATTTTCCTCGGTATTCACATGCAGGCCTATTTGTAAAACACAGACTCCCGAGTGTTGCTTTTCGGAGCTCTGCTTGCACCCACTCACACCCACACATGCCGCCGATGCCTGGGCTTCCCTGGACCATGACCGCACACAGCGGAGACTCCGCGGTGGGAGTCCCGGAGGAGCTTTGCCCAGAGCAACGAGGAGAAGCAGGACTCTCGGTCTGTTCTGGGTCCCCTGCCGGGGGAGGGGGCTGGTCCTGAGTACGCCACTGCACAGCCCAGCGGGAAGGGCTCTCGGACCTCAGGGCCATCGAGACAGGGCCCCAGCCGGCCCCTCATGGCCGCCTCTGAGCGCCCCTCGCTCCCTTGTCTCCCTACAGAGTCCTCTCCATCAGACCCCTCGGTGAGCACGCCCAGCTCCTACCCCACTCTCAGCGAAGTCTTCGGGAGGAAGAGGAAGAAACGGACCAGCATCGAGACCAACATCCGCCTGACTCTGGAGAAGAGATTTCAAGATGTGAGCGGCTTTTGTGGGTGGGAGTGGGTGGGCCAGCCCACACAGGTGCACCTGCAGGCACGTTACATGCCAGGGCCAGAGGACCACGCAGGCCCCTGCACACCAACTCTCTCCCCCCTCGCCACACCTTGCCCTGGGAAATGCAGACACCCTCCCTCTCTGAGCTCCAGGGATGTGAATGGGACATCTGAGGTGTCCCGTGTTGACTCCCTATAACCTTCATCTGACGTCCCAGGGACGTCTTCCCTTGCTGACCCTCCTTGTCCTGATGTCTATTAGGGGGCCCATTGTCCCCCTCCCTGGGAGATCTAAAGCCTGGGGTTTAGAGTTTCAGAAGAAGGTGGGTCTCTCTACCCAACTGAGGTGAATGGAGCAAGGCCCGGGGCATTGTGTGTGAACTCTCTGTCCCCTACCAGGAACACTTTTTCTCTTTCAAATTAGCAGTGTAGTGAATGCTCAGATTGGAAAATTGCGGGGAAGAAGAAAGATGATTTTATCACCAAATACCACCTGAATGCGTTTCTTTCTATTCTTTTTTTTCCGTGCATATTTCAATACTTGTGAGCATACTGTAGACCTACACGTCTTTGAACATGTAACAAGAGCATGTTCTGTGTTCTTTTAAAGATTTTTATTTATTTGAAAGTCAGAGTTACAGAGAGAGAAAAGGGGAGAGAGGGGAAGAGAGAGAGAGAGAGAGAGAGATCTTCCATCCTCTGGTTCACTCCCCAAATAGCCCTCAACGACTGGGACTGGGCCAGACCGAAGCCAGGAAGCTGAAGCTTCATCCGGGTCTCCCAGGGTGCAGGGGCCCAAGCACTTGAGCCATCTTCTGCTGCTTTTTCAGGTGAATTAATAGTGAGCTGGATCGGAAATGGAGCAGCTGGGACTTGAACCAGCACCCTTATGGGATGCTGGTGCTGCAGGCCATGGCTTAACCCACTGTGCCACAGCTTCAGCCCCAGGAGCATATTCTTGAACCACTATGTGGGGGCTGGGGGAGGGAGGAGGGGAAGGAGGTGCGGTCTAAACAGCTCCCGGACGCCGCCCTTCAGGGCCCCGCCTCCAAAGCTCTAGAGGGCCCTTGGCCTTGTCCAGCCTCTGCAGGGCCCAGAGCAACTGTCACAGGGCTTTTACTGCCACACCCTGCTGAAGCAGGTTTTCCTTTCTTTATAAAAGAAAAATTCTTTATTGGCCACAGAGAGACGCAGAGAGCTGCCATCCGCTGGTTCACTCCCTCAGTCCCCACCCCGGCCCCGGCTGAGCCAGGAGCTGGGAACTGAGCCCAGGTCTCCACCTGGGGTCGCAGAAGCAATCCCTGGAGCACTGCTGTCGCCTCCCAGGGTCTGCATCAGCAGGAAGCTGGAAGCAGGAGTCAAGATGGCGGCCAGGCAGGGAACACAGGCGCTGCTGCCTTCAGGATGCTCAGAGCAGCAGGGTGGAAGGAGGGTGAAGGAATCGGGGGCGGGAGCTAAGATCAAAGGCCAGGAGGGCGGGGCCAGAGCCAGCGAGTGACAGCCTTGGCCAGTCTGTCTTTCCCACAGTCTTCAAGGGACCACACGATTTACCTCTCTCAGGTACTCTTTTGAAGCGGGAGGTCAGGAAGAAGCGGACAAGGGAGGAGATCGGGCTATGAGGAAAGAACACAGGGGAACATGGATCCTGAGGGCTCTGCCTGCCCCCCGTTACTCGCCACAGACTTCTCTGTAGAGAGCCGCCTGGAGAAGCCATCTCACAGATATGGAGCCTCTGCTCTGTCGGCCCCGTGCTTGACAGTTGACACGCATTTTCTCATTAAATCTTTACAATAACCCTCGTGGTAGGTGCTGCTGTTTTCATAGATAAGACTGAGGCTCAGAGAGGTCAAGAAAGTTTCCTAAGGACACACAGCAAGGAAGAGAGAAAGCCAGTGTTCCATCCTAGGTCTGACTTGAAAGCTTTCGATCCACGTATGATTCTAGCCTGCTCCTTTGGAGCATCTGTCCCTCACCTCTGCTTCTTGACCCAGTTGCCCTCTCCTGACCACGCTCTGTCCGCTGGGCCTTTACAGAACCCCAAACCCAGCTCAGAAGAGATCTCCATGATTGCTGAGCAGCTGTCCATGGAGAAGGAGGTGGTGAGGGTCTGGTTCTGCAACCGGCGTCAAAAGGAGAAGCGGATCAACTGCCCTGTGGCCACACCCATCAAACCACCCATCTACAACTCCCGGCTGGTGAGTGCTGCCCACTGGGCACCAGGGCACACGATGCCTGGGGGGCAGAGGCGTCTCCCTCCTGGGGTGGGGACTGCTGGGGAGTCGGGAGGAGCAAACAGCTCATAAAAGATGCAAATAGATGGTACATGTAAATTATGTAGAGCACACAGAAGGGTAAGGGAGAGGGCTGGGTGAGGTTCAGCCTCATCAGAGGGGGACGTAGCTGCTGCATCAAAACACCAGTGTCTGTCCTCTCACCACGCTAGCAGAAGACGCAGACAGATAAACAAATGGTAAGCACCATGATCGTCTCTCTAGGAGATGCTGGGAGCAAGAGCTGGCAAACCTTGGGAGGCGGTGGTGAGGGAGGACTTCCCCAGGGAGGTAATTAACGCCTGCCCTGAGTCTATAGGACAAGAGGGAGCAAGAGGCAAGGAAGTGTGGGTGGAGCTCTCACCAGGGCAAAAGACGGGAAGAGTGGGATGGAGCCAGGAGAACACATCCACGTGAAAGATGAGGCTGGACAGACGGGCAGGGCCAGATCTCAAAGGGACGGTGTGCGGCGCCAGAGAACTGACGGTCTGGGGGGATCACGGGAGGATTTTCAGCAGGGTGCCGGCATGGTCAGATTTGCTTTGTGGAATGATCCACTCCGACTACAGCACAAGGAGTGGCTTGAGAGGCACAAGACAGGTTTCAGGGAGAACAGTTAAGGTGCTGCTGCAGTTATCCAGTAGAGGAGGAAAGAGGGAACCCACGTGGGAAGAATGAGGGGAAGGGAGAGGGTCAAGTAATCCTTGGAAAGGCTTGGTGAGTCTGGGTGGTGAGGGAAAGAGACTCCTTAGACCCTCAGTGTTCAGACTGGATCGGTGGGGTACACAGCAGTGCCATTTTTGGAACAAGCAAAGGAAGGGGCTTGTTTGGGGGTGGGCAAAAGTGATGATTTCTTTTTCCATTTTTATGATTTGGTTATTTATTTTGAAAGGCAGAGCTACAGAAAGAGAAGGAGGGAGGGAGACAGAGAGAAAGAGAAAAAAGAGAGAGATTTTCCACTGGTTCACTCTTTTATTTTTATTTTATTTATTTATTTATTTATTTTTGACAGGCAGAGTGGACAGTGAGAGAGAGAGAGACAGAGAGAAAGGTCTTCCTTTGCCGTTGGTTCACCCTCCAATGGCCGCCGCGGCTGGCGCGCTGCAGCCGGCGCACCGCGCTGATCCGAACGCAGGAGCCAGGTGCTTTTCCTGGTCTCCCACGGGGTGCAGGGCCCAAGCACTTGGGCCATCTTCCACTGCACTCCTGGCCACAGCAGAGAGCTGGCCTGGAAGAGGGGCAACCGGGACAGAATCCGCGCCCCAACCAGGATTAGACCCCGGTGTGCCGGCGCCGCAAGGCGGAGGATTAGCCTATTGAGCCGTGGCACCGGCCAAGATTTTCCACTGGTTCATTCTTTAAATGTCCGCGACAGCCAGGACTGGGCCAAGTGGAAGTCAGTAGCCAGGAACTTCATCTGTGTCTCCCACAAGGCTGGCGGGGGCCGGAGCACCTGGGCCTTCCTCTGCTACCTTCCCAGGCCCGTCAGCAGGAAGCTAGATTGGAAGTGGAGCAGCTGGGACTCCAGCTTGCCTGTGGCTTAACTTGCAGCGCTACAGCATCAGCCCCTAAAGCGCTGATTTCAGTGATTTACACCTGGTGATGTACAGTGTGGCCTGCAGGACACCCAAGTGGGAATGTCCTTAGGTGTTTAGTCTTAGGAATCTGGAGGTCAGGAGAGAAGCTGGGTTGGATTGGGCAGTCAGAAGCATGTGGGTCGTTGCTGGAATCCCGGGTTAGCAGGAGCTCTTCGGTGGAGTTTGCATGGAGGAAGCAAAGAAAAAGATCTGTGTCCAAACCCTGGGCAGCTCCAGCGCGGGCAGCATGAGCAAAGGAGAGAACGGAGGCAAGAAAGTGAGGATGGCCAGCGCCGTGGCTCAACAGGCTAATCCTCCGCCTTGCGGCGCCGCCACACCGGGTTCTAGTCCCGGTTGGGGCGCCGGATTCTGTCCCAGTTGCCCCTCTTCCAGGCCAGCTCTCTGCTGTGGCCCGGGAGTGCAGTGGAGGATGGCCCAAGTGCTTGGGCCCTGCACCCCGTGGGAGACCAGGAGAAGCACCTGGCTCCTGCCTTCGAATCAGCGTGAAGCGCCAACCGCAGCGCACCGGCCGCGGCGGCCATTGGAGGGTGAACCAACGGCAAAAGGAAGACCTTTCTCTCTGTCTCTCTCTCTCTCTCTCACTGTCCACTCTGTCAAAAAAAAAAAAAAAAAAAAAAAAGGTGAGGAGGAGGAGCCCGAAAAGGCACGAAACTGTGACCAGGTAGATACGAGAGGCGTTGGACTGCGGTGAGCCAGATAGCGCTGCTTTGGAACAAGGGTGAAAGACGCCGCAGCCGGAACGGGGACCCCAGCGTGTTTAAGACACATTAGGAATTCACGAGAGCAGCTTCCAGGCCGCAGGAATAGCATGGGAGAAGCCATGCGGTTATAAGGTGACGTGACACCTTTGGGGACTCCCGTGCATTTCCGTCCAGCTGGAGCTGAGGTTAAAGCTTTGAGAAGTTCAGCAGGGCTGGGTTGTGATGGGCCATGGATGCTAAACCACCCTAAAAATGACTGGATCGTGGGGTGCACAGTAGTGTCCTTTCTGGAACAAGCAAAGGAAGGGAGCTTGTTTAGGAGTGGGCAAAAGTGGTGATTTCTTTTTCCATTTTTATGATTATTTATATATCTTGAAAGGCAGAGCTATAAGGAGAGGGGGAGGGAGAGAAAGAAAGAGAGAGAGAAAGGGAGAGGTTTTTCAACTGGCTCACTCCCTAAATGGCTGCAACAGCCAGGTCTGGGCCAAGCTGAAGCCAGGAGCCAGGAACTTCATCCTGGTCCCCCCCAAGGGTGGCAGGGGCCCGAGTACCTGCCATATTTTAAATTGGATGTAATGTGATATTCATTCATAGTTTCTTTTTTAAAATGTTTATTTATTTATTTGAAAGGTATAGATACAGAGAGAGAGAGAGAGAAGGAAAGAGAGAGAGAGAGAATCTTTTTTTTTTTTTTTGACAGGCAGAGTGGACAGTGAGAGAGAGAGACAGAGAGAAAGGTCTTCCTTTGCCGTTGGTTCACCCTCCAATGGCCACCGCGGCCGGCACGCTGCGGCCGGCGCACCGCGCTGATCCGATGGCAGGAGCCAGGAGCCAGGTGCTTTTCCTGGTCTCCCATGGGGTGCAGGGCCCAAGCACCTGGGCCATCCTCCACTGCACTCCCTGGCCACAGCAGAGAGCTGGCCTGGAAGAGGGGCAACCGGGACAGAATCCAGCGCCCCGACCGGGACTAGAACCCGGTGTGCCGGCGCCGCTAGGCGGAGGATTAGCCTAGTGAGCCGTGGCACCGGCCCGAGAGAGAATCTTGTATCAGCTGGTTCACTCCCCAAATGGGTACAACGGCCAGGACTGGGCCAGGCTGAAGCCAGGAGCCAGGGTCTCTCTCATGGGTGCAGGGGCCTGAGGACTTGGACCATCTTCTGCTGCTTTCCTAGGCTCATTAGCAGGGAGCTGGATGGAAGTGGAGCAGCCGGGACTCATACGGGATGCCGGTGCTGCAGGTGGTGGCTTCATCTAACCACAGCGCCAGCCCCCATCATTTCCTCCTTAAACTTTCACTGAGTGTCCACTGTGTGTTTGACACTAGGGGTCGTGTCAGAGAAAACAGACACGACACACATGGTTTCTGTGATTAACCTTTCAGAGAACCCAGCTCAGTCCACAGCACCAGGGGCTTCTTTGAGGAATCATGCTTAAAGTGACACCAGAAAGATGACTGTCACCGTTGATGTCGGGGGCGGGGGGAGTGTCTGAGCTGAGGAGGGGCCGGGGGGAGCAAGTTAGACAAGAACATTCTAGATGGAGCAAGTTGTCTGTACAGAGGTTTTGAGGCTGGGGGATATGGTGGGAAGCATGGAGGGGCTGGAGAGGACCGGAAGCCAGGGAGTGACTGGGAGTGTGCATGAGGGGTCTGGGACGGTGGGCAGGGGGTGGATCACACAGAGGGTTGTGTGCCACGTGAAGGAACTTGGTTCATGGGAGCTGTAAAGATGGGGCCTTGGTTAGAGCAGATGGGAGGCAGGGTCTCACTTTGGTTCAGTTCTAACCCAGGACACCAACGTGGAGATAATGGTAGGGGGGCATAGAGGGGCCGTAAAGGAGCCTCCGTGGTTATCAGCACGCTTACTAAACACTCCCGAAGGCCCAGGCCCTGAGGAAGGCACCCACATGACGTCATCAGCCTGATGGGGCAGAAAGGCGTGAAGTAAACCCTTACCCTATTGGATATCATGAAGGGAGACGACAGAGAAGGGACTGGGACATACTTTCTTCTGCTTCTGATGTGACATCATCGCCAAGAGCTGTCATCAAGGCAGGGAAAGGAGTTACACTAGTGGGACCAGCGTGAGCAGAGTGCTACCATCCATATGAAAAGCAAAGGGGATCCGGATTGCGTGTGCACTTGCGTGGAGGCGCGGAAGAAGAAGCTGGTCACAGTGACTAAATACCTTATTACTTATCTAAAACCAGCAACAAACTTCTTGGGTGTGGCTGCAGGGAAGGAGGAGGTGAGAGAGGGAGAAATTATCGATAACATCTCTCTTCTCGCTCTGCCACCCCTCCCGAACTGTGCCTCATCCCTGTCTCCACCCATCACGAGCCCCCAGTCTACTGAGGATGCTCACTGTGAAAGGAAGCGGCCAGACCATTGCTGATTAATCAGCGGCTGAGGACATGCCGCATCCTGTCGCAGGGCATCTCCCAGCGTTGTGGAATCCCAGCTCCCTGGAAACGCTGCTGGGAGCTTCCACGAGGGGAGCGGAGGGGGTGCATGCAGACCTCAGCTCAAAGCAGAGGTCAGCGATGTGTGGAGGTGCACAGCGGCTGAGGGCGGCTCCCCTCTGTATGGAAGGGGACTGACCCCTACTGAGCAGGTGCTGTACGCCAGCCACTGGGTTGCAAGCACTGTGGACATTAGCTTGTTAAATCTTAATTAAGAGAATAGAAAGGCAGCATCGCTGCCATTTGTCCAATGAGGAAAACAAATCTCAGAGGGCTAGGTAACTTGCCCAATGCCACACAGATAGGGAGTGGTGGAGCCAGGGCTCACACCTGGGTCTGTGCGGCTCAAGTCTGTTCTCTCCACTCCACCTGTTTTAGGCGGTTCGAGGATAGCCACAGTGAGAGAGCACTTCCCAGATTGCATGGGAGGCTAAACTCAATTATCTTAGGTCCCTTTCTAATCTCAGACTTGATGATGCAATGTGGTCTCCCGGGCAACAGGAAACGCATCAGAGACTAAAGTTCCCCAGTTATCTCCAGAGAGTCCGTGGTTCGTTCATTCATCCATCGGGGTGGGAGAGCCTGCAGTGTGGTTGCCAGGGCTGCCCTGGGCACAAGCAGAGTGCTTTTAGGAAGGGGAAAGCAAGAACGGGAAATGCACTAGGCCAGCTGCGTCTGCCACAACAGGGTCCCGGAAGCCTGCTCCTCTCACTGCCCGGGCACTCAGGCCAGGCAGCCTGTGGCCTGGCAGTGCCAAAGCAACCCTGCCAGGGACAGGGAGGGGAGGGCAGCTGTCAGTGCCAGGGAGCTTTCAGAGCAGGCAGGAACCGGAGCTGGGTGCCTGTGATGGCCGGAGGCCTCCCTCCATGAGGGAGGGGAGAGTGCAGGTGTGGCGCTAGGAAACCACCGAGGGAACTAAGTCCTGCTCCCCGTAGAGCCTACAGCTCAGCACCACTGAGGCACCCGAGGTTGGAGGGAGGGGCAGGAACGGACATTCACGAGTTTCTCTTGCCTTTTAGGTCTCTCCCTCGGGGTCTCTGGGACCCCTCTCTGTCCCTCCTGTGCACAGCACCATGACGGGAACAGGTGAGCTTTGAAGTGAGGGTTCCGAATAAGACTAGAACTGCTAAGACTAGACCTGCCTAGGTCAGCAGGGCCCGACTCTAAGATCTGTGCTGGGAAAAAGTAGCTTCCATGGTAAGCAGTTTAAACAAGCGTGTGTGCTTGTTCTGTGCGAGTTACAGTGCTTATCCTCAGCCCTCCATGCACACTATGTTCCAAAACATGCTGTATGGAAGGCTGAAGGAAGGTAAGACTTTCCAAGCTCGTTTTCTATAATACTCTTTTTAAAAGATTTATTTATTTATTTATTTGAAAGTCAGACTTAGAGAGACAGGGAGAGACAGAGATCTTCCATCTACTGGTTCACTTCCCAGATGGCCACAATGATCAGGGCTGGGTCAGTCAGCTTCTTCCAGGTCCCCCACATGGATGCAGGGGCCCAAGCACTTGGGCCATCCTCCGCTGCTTTCCCAGGTGGATCAACATGGAGCTGGATCAGAAGTGGAGCAGCCGGGACTTGAACCAGCACCCATATGGGATGCCAGTGTTACAAGCGGTGATTTTACCCATTACGCTACAATGCTGGCCCCAGAACTCTATTTTTCAAAAGGTTCCTATAGCATTTTTAAAGGGGCTCAAAAGGTGATCATTTGTTCAAGTGTCTCCAGAATGGTCCCAGTGTCAGCTCCAGGTCCTGACATGGTTCTTAACATACTCTCTGTCATTTTTCTAAGTTTTAATTTGAATGGTAAAATACATGTTGCCCTATCTATGGAACAGAATCTGGGAAACCCGGACATGAGCATTCCCTTTAGTCCAAATCTGCTGTTTTACAAAGGATGAAAGTGAGTGTCAAGTAGTAAAGCAAGTTGACATAGCTGCTTAGCTAGTGGCCCGAGACCAAGACACCTGTTCTCGCCGAGGCCGGCAACCTTTGCGCTCCAGGGGTCTTCTCCCCGATGCACCTTTCTTTCTTTCCCCTTCTCTTCCCTTTCCTAAGCTTCTTTTTCATTCTCCCTTCTTGCCTCTTTGGTTTAGGGCTGCGTACGCCCAGCCCAGGGTGTGTCCTGGAGCAGGGATGATCTTGGCTTCTGTCTTTCTTGTGTTTGGCAAGTCTTGGACTGGTAGAACCAGACACACCGCTCTCGAGGGCCCGGGCTGCAGCCAGCAGTCATGATGAGACACCTCCTGAGGATGGGTGGAGGGCTATTGCTGCTAATTTGGCAGGAGACAGACAGAGGGGTGGTGGGCAGGGAGAGGGTGAAGTCCCTTTGGGGATGCACCGGGAAGTCCGGTGCCCGGAGGGCCATGTCAGAAGGTCCGAGGACCCAGCAGCATTGTTTTCCCCTTGTTTGTGCCTCTTCTTGTCCTCAGTAACGTCATCCTGTTCCCCTGGGAACAACAGCAGGCCTTCGTCTCCTGGCTCAGGACTCCATGCCAGCAGCCCCACTGCCTCTCAAAATAACTCCAAAGCAGCCGTGACCTCCTCCTCCAGCTTTAACTCTTCAGGGTAAGATGGGGAGGGGGTGCAGAGAGTCCAGGGGCACATGCGGAGTTGGGCCAAGGCCTTGGGACAGGGAGCTGGTCCTGGGGTCTACAGGGAGAAGGGGTGGCAGGGCAGGGCAGAGTGGAAAGCCAGACTGGACTTTATTCCCCGGGGGAGTGGGGATTGCCAAAAGAAGCCTCAGCCAGGGAGTGGGCCTGGCAAGGAGCTGGTGTCAACAAAGCCAATATTTCCATCCCCTCTTGAGGGTGGAAATTTCCAAATGCTTCTGCTGGGGAGGGCCAGGGCCTTCCCTGGGCTTCAGCTGCACTCCACGCCCGGAACCCAGTTCTCAGGATGCTCTGATACAAGCCTGGAGCTGAGGGCGTGGCTGACACAGGGAGGGGGGAGGGGGCTGATCCCTGCCTCCTGCACCCACCTGGGATGCAGCAAAGTGAGGAAAACAGCCTCTTGGGCCTTAATCCATGAGCCAAGGAATCTGCTCTAAAAAGAATGCTCAGTGCCGGTGTCTTGAGAAATTCTGCCCCAGTGAAAGCAAAACAGAGATTTGAAAATAAGACCTGAGCTTGTTGGCCAAGACGAATCTGCGTGTCCAAACCCAGGCAGTTCTGCAAGGCAGCTGGCCTGCTCTAACTGGCTGATTGTCACATAGTCTAAACGTTAGAGTTCCTCAC
This sequence comes from Oryctolagus cuniculus, assembly GCF_964237555.1. Lineage (NCBI taxonomy): Eukaryota > Metazoa > Chordata > Mammalia > Lagomorpha > Leporidae > Oryctolagus > Oryctolagus cuniculus. The sequence goes on from NC_091432.1 coordinate 112,801,648, forward strand.
CTATCACCACCAAATGAGAGATGGGGGGGGGGGGGCGGGGAGGAAAGAAAAAAGAGAACTATATCATATGCATTTGAAGTTTTTAAAAAATTGTTCTGTTGGGGCTGGTGCTGTAGTGTAGTAGGTTAAGCCTCTGCCTGCAGCGCCAGCATCCCATCTGAGTGCTGGTTCGAGTCCCAGTTGTTCCACTTCTGATCCAGCTCTCTGCTTACAGCCTGGGAAATTGCTTGGGCTCCTGCACTCACGTGGGAGACCTGGAAGAAGCTCCTGGCTCCTGGCTTCAGATCAGCCCACCTCTGGCCATTGTGGCCATTTTGGGGGTGAACCAGTAGATGGAAGACCTCTCTCTCTGTCTCTTCCTCTCTCTGTAATTCTGCCTCTCAACTAAATAAATAATTTTAAAAATTTATTATTTTTAAATAATTTAAATTTAAAAAAATTATTATGTTGTATAATTCACATATCAGAAAACTCACCATTAAAATACATTTATTTAGTTGAGAGTAAGAGACAGACAGAGAGAGAGAGAGATAGGGATAGGGATAGAGATAGAGATAGAGATAGAGATAGAGATAGAGAGGGATAGGGATAGGGATAGGGATAGGGATAGGGATAGGGATAGGGATAGGGATAGGGATGGAGCTTCCATTCAAACTTTCATTCCCCAAATGCCCAGAACAGCTGGGGCTACCAGGCCACAGCCAGGAGCTGGGAAGTCAATCCAGGTCTGCCAGGTATGTGGACAATTACTTGAGCCATCACTGCTGCCTCCTAGGGTCTATGTTAGGAGGAAGTGGGATTCAGGAGCTAGAGCTAGATATGGAACCCAGGTACTCTGATATGGGATGCAGACTTTTTTAAAAAAGATTTATTTATTTATTTGAAATGTAGAGTTACAGAGTTACAGAGGGAGAGAGAGAGAGAGAGAGAGAGGTCTTCCATCTGCTGGTTCACTGCAACTGTCGAAGCTGAGCCAATCCGAAGCCAGGAGCCTGGAGCTTCTTCTGGGTCTCCCACGTGGGTGCAGGGGCCCAAGCACTTGGGCCATCTTCTACTGCTTTCCCAGGCCATAGCAGAGAGCTGGATCGGAAGAGGAACAGCTGGGACTCAGCCGGGACTCAGCCAGGACTCGAACTGGCACCCATATGGGATGCCAGCCCTACGGCGTCAGCTTTACCTGCTATGCCACAGTGCCGGTGTCTAGAGATGCAGACATCTTAACCAGGCTAAACACTTTAAAATTCACCATTTTAGGCTGGCATTGCGGCCCACTAGGCTAATCCTCCACCTGCGGCTCCGGCACTCCGGGTTCTAATCCTGGTTGGAGCGCCGGTTCTGTCCCGGTTGCTCCTCTTCCAGTCCAGCTCTCTGCTGTGGCCCAGGAAGGCAGTGGAGGATGGCCCAAGTGCTTGGGCCCTGCACCCGCACCTGGGAGACCAGGAGGAAGTACCCAGCTCCTGGCTTTGGATCGGTGCAGTGCGCCGGCCGTAGCGGCCATTTGGGGGGAGAACCAACGGAAGGAAGACGTTTTTCTCTGTCTCTCTCTCACTGTCTAACTTTGCCTGTCAAAAAAAAAAATCCACTGTCGCTCCCCCTGTTCGTGGAGGAACGACACTAAACCCTGCCTAGGCTTCATATCCAAGTCACGGCACCATTATGTCGCTCCCCCTCTTCGCGGAGGAACGACACAGGACCCTGCGCTGTTCTTTTTGTCTGCTTGGCCCTTCCCAGGTTTGCTGCTGGTTCTTCCCGGGTTGGCTACCGACCCTTCCACCTCCGTGGAAGGGCGGTTCCCCCTGCCACTTTCCCCACTTCCGCGGGGGAGCGGCACACCGCCGGCCGGCCGGCTCTCTCGGGGGCTGCACAGGTGTTCCTTCAGATAGATGTTCCTGGTGCATGTTGTCTCTCTCCTCCTTTATAGTCCTCTTCCACCAATCCCAACTCTGCTACCCACACGCCGAGTACGCTGCTCTCCTCCAATCAGGAGCAGCTCCTGCTGTTTATTGGTTGAACTGGAGGAAGCTGTGTAGAAGCTGTTTCCTCCTCTCCCAGCGCCATATTGTGGGAGAGCAGATGCATAGAATAAGTCTTAATTCCAGTAACAGTCTAGTCCGAGTTGCTCCCCACAATCCACCATTTTACTCATTCATTCATTCATTCATTTATTTATAAGATTTGCTTATTTATTTGAAAGGTAGAGTTACAAAGAGGCAGAAGCAGAGAGACAGAGAGAAAAAGAGAGATATCTTCCATCTGCTAGGTCATTCCCCAATTTGTTGCAATGGCCAGGAGCCAGGAGCTTCTTCTGGGTCTCCCATGTGGCTGCAGGGTCTCAAGTATGTGGGCTACCTTCTGCTGCTTTTCCAGGCACATTAGCAGGGAGGTGGATTAGAAGTGGAGCAGCCAGGACTCAAACCTGCGCCATATGGGATGCCAGCATTACAAGTGACAGCTTTACCTGCTATGTCACAGTACTGGTCCCAAAATTCACCATTTTAAAGTACAAAATTGGGCAACCTACACCATGATGTAATTTTTCAAAAGATTTTTTTACTTATTTGAAAGTCAGAGTTACACAGAGAGAGAAGAAGAGGCAGAGAGAGAGAGAGAGAGAGAGAGAGGTCTTCCATCTGCTGGTCCACTCCCCACATGGTCCCAATGGCTTGGCAGATCCAGAGCCAGGGGCCAGGACCTTCTTCTGGGTCTCCCACGAGGGTGCAGGGGCCCAAGCACTTGGGCCATCTTCTACTGCTTTCCCAGACTATAGCACAGAGCTGGATCAGAAGTGGAGCAGCCGGAACCCGAACCTGCGCCCATGTGGGATGCCTGCACCACAGGCGGAGGCTTAGCCTATTACACCACAACACTGGCCCCGCCTTGATGTAATATCAGAATATTTTCACATCCCCAACAGAGGCCTGGTGCCCGTTACCCTATTCCCACCTTCCCCTGTCACATTAGTAACCTCACGGTTGCCTTGTCTCATTCTTCCTTCCAGATCTTGGTACCGATGGAATCACCCCACCTACCTCCACTGAGACCAGAACCGCTTCTCCCTCCTCCACCTGGCCCTGTGCTCCCTGCCAGGAGGAGGGGAGCCGTGCTGTCTCTGTATGGACAGGTCACTTTCAGAAGAGTGGAAGAAGAGCCCACCGTCAATGAACCCAAACTCTTGCCTTCTCCAGAGCAAAGGCCTCTGGAGATCCAAACTGTGATGGAACCCTATGCTGACGCCTAATGCTCTTGAAACACACACCCCTCCTAGGAGTTTGCCATTTCCACCTTCCCTGCCTAGCCCTCACCTTCTAGCCCTAAATTCTCTAGACAGCTACACTGCGGCAGGAATCTTCCAGAGAAAGGACTTCTTGCCATTCTTCTCCAACTCTCCTGTGGGCTTCTGGGGACAGCTGTTTGCCTGGTGAGCCAAATTCCCAGGAGGGGAGACGATGGTTTTGATCTGAACTTAGCCACGGTCCCGGACTGATCCCACAACCCGTAAGAAGAATGGGATCTGATGTACCCACCATGCCTTGATGTTTTCTCTGTTCAGCAGGGCTTTCTGCCGGAAGCTTTGCTCCAGCCCATGTCCCGTCTGACCTCACCCCCTTTTCTGTAACCAAGTCCTCCAGGTTTCCTCCTCTTTTCAAAGGCTGAGCTGCCGCTCGGTGCTGGGCATGCTGCTCCGCCCACCGGTGCTCCTCTCTCTGCTCCCATCTCCCAGAGGCCGGGAGCCTGGTTCTTCCTCTTCCTCCCTGTGCTGCTCCTTTTCCCGTCTGCTCCCCCCTTTTCTCTTGGATACAGAAAAGGAGGAACACGAGTGCAAACACACAGCCATTACGCTGGCAAAAAACCGTGTACATAGCCCCTTCCAGCTTTGCATTCTGTTCTCTCCTTCATGTGGAATTTTCCAGCAAAATGTTTAACTCAGGTGTGAATTTTGAAGATATTTCTGGAATATTTCATCTTCTTTAAAAAAGGAAAGGAAGAAATACCAAAGTGTGAAATACTTGCTAGTTTCCACGGAGCTGCCAGTGTGGACTGGGACGCTTGGTGGACTTTCTGGGGAATGTTCTCTCTAGTGGCTCCTTCTGTGTGGACCAGTGTGTAAAGTTGTAACCTGAAGCCATTCCAGAAATGGTAACTCTTCTTTTTTCTTTCTTTTCTTTTCTTTTTTTTTTTTAAAGACTGAATACCCAGAAAGCTGTTGAGATTCAAAGGAATCTCTCTATTTCTAAACAGATTTGTGTAATGATGATATAAACTGTTCCACTGTTAAGAAGAGGTTTACAGGATTGCTTTGGGTTTTTCATTGTGGGGAAATGTGAGGGCATGTAATGAAATGGGCTGGGGAGTGCGCGCTGTTAGCCTGCGTCCCACATCGGAGTGCCTGGGGCTGAGTCCTGGCTCTGGCTCCTGACTTCAGTTTCCCACTAATGCAGACCCTGGGAGGCAGCAGGTGATGGCTCGGGAGTTGGGTTCCTGATACCCATGTGGGAGACCTGAACTGAGTTCTTGGCCCCTGGCTCCAGCTTTGGCCCAGCCCTGGCTGTTGCAGGCATTTGGGGAATGAGTTGGAATGGGACTTCTATGTCTCTCAACCTTTCAAATAAAAATGAAAAATTCAAAAGAAAATAAAGAAGGTGGAAAATATTTCAGACTGGCACATTGTCACTTTCCAAACTGGTGCTGAAGATGGTGCACATTAATACAGGGTCCTGAAGCGTTCAAGGTGCTCTTTTTTTTTTTTAAGATTTATTTATTTATTTGAAAGTCAGAGTTACACAGAGAGAGAAGAGGGAGAGAGAGAGAGAGAGAGAGAGAGAGAGAGAGAGAGGTCTTCCATCTGCAGATTCACTCTCCAATTGGCTGGAACGGCCAGAGCTGCACTGATCCGAAGCCATGAGCCAGGAGCTTCTTCCAGGTCTCCCACGTGGGTGCAAGGGTCCAAGGATTTGGGCCATCTTCCACTGCTTTCCCAGGCTACAGCAAAGTGCTGGCTCGGAAATGGAGCAGCCGGGTCTCAAACCATATAGGGTGCTGGCACTACAGGCAGTGGCTTTACTGGCTATGCTGCAGCGCCAGCCCCGAAGGTGCTCTTTTTGACAGAACCATCTTGAGGGCAGAGGGGGCTAGGGACTGATGAGTGTTTAAAATCAAGTCATTTGGAGACTTAAGAAGAGGTGGAGGCTGAAGTTAATATAAGAGTACTTCAAAAAGTCTCTGGAAAAATGGAATTAAAAAGGTAAGGTTACTTTGGTGCCAAAAAAATTTTTGAAACCCAGGCACAGTTTTTTTTTTCATAATATGCATTTCCATGAAATTTTTGAAGACCCTGTGTATCTCGTATCCCAGGTATCCTGAATACCAATTATTCATTATTCACAATGGAGATCAATAGATATGTAAGGCAAAGGTAATTTATTATTTTTAAAATTTTTATTTACTCGAAATATATAGGGAGCAAGAGAGAGAGATCTTTATCAGCTGGTTCACTCACCAAATGACTGCAGTGGCCTGGACTGGGCCAAGCTGAAACCAGGAGCTTGGAACTCTGTCCAGGTCCCTTATGTGGATGGCAGGGGCCCAAGTACTTGGGCTATCTTCCGCTGTCTGTCCACACACATTAGCAGGGAGCTGGATGGGAAATGGAGTAGCTGGGACTCCAAACCAGCATCTATATGGGATGCCAGCATTGTAGGCAGTGGCTTAACCTGCTGTGCCAAAATGCCAGATCCAAAAGATAATTTAACATTCATATGTATGTGGCTTTGGTATATATTACCATTTTTGGTACAAAGGTTGAGGTACAGGGAAGTTATCCTTGTGATTTGTCTAGGTTAATAAAAAGTTAAATAGTTGCCATTGCTGCAGTAAATATTGGATGGTGGGAATAGGGAGCCCTTAATGCCATTTTCCATGAGTGTTTCAGAATCTTAGAAATCATCAACAGTTAACTTCTGATGTTGGAATGGGGGCTTATATGAAGACTCCTATTTCATGTCATGGATGGGAGAAGGCCTACTGGTAGTGATTGTCTCTCAAGGAAAGATCCAGTTAAAAGGGGATATAGCAAACAGACAGCAAGAGAAGACTCCAGCTCCACCACTCATGGCCCATCTGTGCATGTCTGGCACACACACATGCATAGTACACTCCTGCTTGTATACTCATGGAGGTCAGAGTTCACCCTTCCCTGCAGCGTCCTGGCTACCTTGCCATCCTGCTCAGTTGTGTGCTAAAAGCTGATCTCCCACACTGTCCAGAATTCTGGTTTTCACGCATTGGCCCATGGTTTTTATAACAGAAATAAACAGAACTGTAGTACAATTTGCTCAGTCTCCATTAGCTTCCATTGCCCACTGACTTGCACCGTCGCCGAACAGAGTCAAACCATCTTTCATGTCTGCATGACCCCATAAAACCCTAATTCCAGGGAGGTTTACTGGAAGCTTGGTTAGCTTCTAATTAGGGACAAGAGACTCTATGGGCCACAGCCAGTCATTGTTCGGGGAGTAGAAGAGAGGGAAAAATTGCTGCCGCTGCTTTTCAAGTTTTATTTCACTCTGATCTTTAGTTGACTCAAAACTGGTGGGCCCAGCTGGTGGGCTCCTAAGACAAAGTAAGAGCTTTTGATCTAATTCAGAGAATGAGTTTATTAATCCCAGGATTCAGATCAGTGACCCCGCCCTCAGCCACCACATTTTCCAGCTCAGTGCTCTCTGTATGCACCTGTCATTTCTTCTTTATGGACACTTCTGCTTCTCTAGAGTGTGTGGTGACCTCCTTGTCATCAAGGTTGTCCCTTTTTTTCTATATATCCCCACGCCTAACATTGTGACCAGCACAAAATAAGCAATTAGGATTTTTTTGTTGTTGGATTTGAGAGGCAGAGTGTACTCACATAGGCTAGTTCACTTCCCCAAAACCCCCAGTGACTGAGACTGGACCTGGCTGAAGCTAGGAGCTTGGAAATCCATCCAGGCCTCCCATGTGAGTGGCAGGTTCCCAACCACCTGACCCACCACTGCGGCCTCCCAGCATCTGCAGCAGCTGGGAATCGAACCAATGTGAGATGCAGCATCTTAACTGGTACCCTAAATGCCCACCGTGTAATTAAGTTTTTTTTTTAATTGGAGTTCCTTTAAACAACTTCCAATGCCCTTCACCAGTGTAGGAGCCGTGACTACAAGGACATATCTGTAGGCTGTTCTAGTTGACTGGAGGCAGCACATCTTGATGGTTAAGTGTCTTCTTGCCTGGATTCATACCCAATTGTCTCCAACTGATTGTGTCACTTTGGGAAGGTTCTTGACTGCTCTGGGCCTTAGTTTCTCACCTGCAAAATACTATAAAAAGTATGGGACGATAGGTCCCATACTTCAGTGCTGTGAAGATTAAATAAGTTAATAGAGTAAGAGTGCTTGGAAGAATGCTTGCTGCATTAATTCAGCAATGTAAGTGTTGTCTGTGATCATGACTGTCATTGTCATTGAGTTGGTAGAGAACTTCATATCTCCTGCACTCCCTAAAAGCCTGGAACTTTTCCAGAAGATGCCACTGGAATAGGGATGGTGGCCAAAGATATAAATTAATAAAATTTAATCCCAGGTAGTGAAGCCTAAACCTAGAATCCCAGCCACCTTAGGACAAAAGCCCAATAGGTTAGGAGGAATGGGCACCTTCTCTTAGCCCATCAGCCTGTAGAGTCTTGAAGGCTGTGGCATTCGGTTTTTTCGTAGGAAAAGGTGGCAGCAAGAAGAAAGTCCTAGATTCAGATAGTAGAAGGGGAGAAAAACAAGGTTGCAACAAAAGCAGTTGGAGAAAAGGTTGGATCTTTGCATGTTCTATTGCTTCAGGCTATCACTACCTCCTATTTGGTCTGTTCCAACACATATATACCAAGTCTTCTCCAGTTCCTCTCACACTGATTCTATTCAAATGTCTCTAGAGCAGCAAGGGTTCTTAACATTGGTTACACATAAGAATCACCTGGGGAGGTGATTGGCTATTGATAGTCATACAGAGATGTTGATTTATTTTATTTGGAATATGGCCTGGCCATTGGGATTTTTTAAGGCTCCTCCAGTGATCCTACTGTGCTCTCAAGGCTGATGACTGCTGCCCAAATGTGCATGCAAATCAACATTGTCCTTGTTAAAGCAGGCTCTGATTTAGTAGGTACAGGCTAGGGTCTGAGAGTCTATGTTCCTAATAAACTTCGAGCTGATGCAGATTTCCCTGGTTCAAAACCACACTTTGAGTAGCAAGGGCTTGGAAAGCATGGTAATATGATATTTCCTCATTCAATAACATCGTGGACTTCCTCTTACCCACATAAGGTGGCACAGTCCGGCATCTGAGGCTGGCACCACAGGCACTTGAGACCCTGTCACCGCAGTGGTTCTCAACCATGAATGACTCTGGGACAGGTTGGAAAAACTACAATGCCTGGGTCCTCCCCCACAATAATTCACAGTATGCAAGGAACGGCCTGCATTTTCCAGGTAGCATAGATGACAAACAAGCTGTAGGAAGTGCACTGTGCTTCCAATACAGTTTCCCAGATTCCTGTCCCACTCATTCAACCAGCAGACATGAACTGCACCTGTCTCACAGTAGTAGCAGGGAGACAAAGACGAAAGCCGTGCCATCTGTGCCCTTCAGGAGTTGGCAAGATTAACAACCCAAACTAGAATATTTCCTGTTCCTTCCATCTCCAGACAGGGGCCAGGCACTCACAACTCTGCCAAACGCCTTCTGTTTTTAAGAATGTCTGGGCCCCTCAGCACCCTCACCCTTGCCTGACACTGCCTTCAGCCACACTTCTCTCTTCAGACTTACTCTCCCCGGTATCAAAAAATAGACCCAGAGAGGAGACAGCATTTGCCTCAAGGGAAATAAAACGAGAGTTGACATTTGCAGTGCCTTCCACGTGCCAGCCATTGTTCGAAGCACTTCGGCTCGCTCTCGTGACCTTAAAATCCTCACAATAATGAGGCAGGTATTATCATCCCCAATCCGGAGAACGAGACACGCGAGGCTCAAGAAACTTGGAAGTTTCGCGAAGGCATACCCAGCAAGGTGTGCTCCTACGCCCGAGTTCTAGGCAGGGCTACAATGCGTACGACTTCTAATTCCCAGGTCCGAGCACTTTTCGGGTGCTCAGTTGGTTCTTTGCTTCATGCACCCCGCAGGTTCCATCCCCCCACGGTGCTTAGTAGGGATGCAATTACTCAGCAGGCGCTCAGTCGTTGCTTCTTGGATAGGCTGTCCCATCCGGGGGAAGGAGGAATGGGTAAGGGTTTAAATAAACAGGCAACACGCGAACGAGAGCATCGTCCTGCAGGCCTCACGTCACCGCCGGCTGGTCCTCCCCTCCCCCCGCCCCGCCCCCGCCCCCGCCCCCGCCCGAAGGAGGAGGCCTCTCCCGCCGGATCTGCCAACGTCCCTCGGCTCTGCGCTCCGTCCTCCCGGCCGGCAGGTGCCCCCAGACCCCCGGCTCCGCCGCCGCCGCCGCCGTCACAGCCTCGTCCTGTCCCCCCTCGCCGCGCCGCTTCCTGTGGCCTCCATCTGGGCCGCCACGGGGCCCCCCAGGCATCTCCGTGCGCTCCGCCAGGTAACAGCTCAGCGCCAGCCGCGCTGCCGGGCTGGGTCCCGGGGCTGCCGGTCCGGCGCGGGGGTCCCGGCGCAGCGGTGGTGGGGGATGGAGGCGGGCAGATGGCCTGGGCTGGCCTCCTAACGGGAGGAGGCCTCTCGCTGCCTGCCGGCGCCAGGCCCCGGGGCGCCCGGCGGGATGGCGGGATGCCGGGATAACGGTCCGCCCGGCCCCGGGCTCCCGGCTGGGCGTGGCGTGGTGCACAGTCGGCGCGGAGCTGGGTCGCGGTTCGGCGAGGAGGCTGCATCTCGCCGCCGGCCACTCCTGCCCCGGCCCCGGACCGCGCGAGCGGCCAGGCCAGGAGCCTTGGCTTCGGAGCTGCAGGGACCACCGAAAGACCATTTTCGTCCTTTTACAGAGCCGAGAGTAGAGAGCCAGACGCCGGACAGGGCGCTCCCAAGGTCACAGAGTTGTGTCTGGCGTTCACACCTGTCCGATGTTTTCTTTGAGCGTTTGTAAAGGGCTACTTGTTCGGCCCGGGGACTTAGCATACGGTGGACAGGGCTCTAAAAATACTAATCGGCGTATCCAAATGCGCTGATCCGCATTACTGGCCAGTGACCCTGGCCTTCGAAAGCAAGTAAGAGAGGATGACTCTTTTCACTTTGGGTGCTTTGGATTTCCGGCCCATGCTTCGAAGACTGGGCTAGAAGTTTTGCAGAACTCATGAGAACTCCTTGTCAAAACTGTAGGGGAGCGCAGAATCCTTTGGTCCCTTTTCCTTCCTTTCCACCCCCACCCTCACCCCCTTCCTCCCTTTTCCTTTCCTAATTTTTATTTTGGAAAAAAAAAATTCTGAGGCTGTAGAGGTGGAAGTGATTTGGCCACCCTGGTACAGCTAGCGAGGAGCAGAGACTGGGCTGGAACTCAGGTCTGTGATGGGTGTCTGGGGTTTGCTTGCATGCAGATCTGCTTTTAGATGCAAGCTGCACAGAACTTGACCTTCATAAAACCCTCCCTGGATAGCATTCTTGGGAGTGGCTTGTGTATTGAAGTGCACTGGTCCACAGATACTGTTTCACTTGCCTGAGTAGGGTTAAGTAGTAAGCCAAGCCATGCAGAAAATTCCTACTGGCATGAGACAGATACCTGACATGTTCTGGACTTTCTTGTTTGTATTTGCAGTGGGGGAGTAGATGGATATTAATAACAATGTCTTAGTCATTTTTAGGTTTTAGTTCCATATGACTGAATTGATAGTTGCAGTTGTTCTTGTCAAAATGTATTTGTCACAAAGTGTAGGTTTCTCACTTTGTTTCATTTTTAACTAGATAATCGCCTCAAAGGTATTTTTAAATCTCAACAAAAACTTCCCCCGGGCAGCTCAGTCCTGCTTCTCCCTGCTAAATCGTGGAGTTGGATTTCAGAACTGAATAGAACTAGGATTCCCTCTCCCCCATCTTCCAAGATGTCTGAACTCTTTGTTTAGTTCTATATGTAGGTTAACCCCAAGTTTCAGTTTTGACTGATAAATCTGTGACCCAAATCCAAACCTCAGCTAAGTTTAGTGTCAACTTGAAAACTGCCCAGTGACATGTGACTTCTAGCAGAAACCAAAGTGTTTTTTTTTTTCAATGAGAGCTTCTTATTGGGATTTTTGAAATGTGAAGACGTTACCTAAAGTGTATTTTATTATGTGCGTATTACGATCCAAGGCCAGTCCTAGCCCACCAACTCAGAATGTGGTTTCTGGTTCCCACTTTAAAGATTTCACCCAGCATGCTGTCTCCACAGGCCCTAGAGTTATAAACACAGCCGCACTTGCATAGAAGATTCCTGGCCATGTAGATGAGGAAGAAGCGTGAGTGTAAAGGCAATGTTTTGTCCTGTTCTATAGCAGAAATGAGGACATAGACACACAACAGCCACTGGTGTTTTCTTCAGGTGCATCCTTTGTTTCTCTGGTTTTGGTCTTCTCCTTGTAGGATGGCATCCGCTCTGTGTCTGCAGGTGCTCTGCAGCCTGTGTGGCTGGCTTTCGCTCTATACTTCTCTCTGCCGGCTGAATAAGCGCCGAAGCTATGAGTGGAGCTGCCGGCTGGTTACATTCACCCACGGAGTCCTCTCTATAGGCCTCTCAGCTTATATTGGCTTCATTGATGGCCCTTGGCCTTTTACCCACCCAGGTAGGTAAGGGACATTAGGTGCTTTTCCCTTGGGGATTTGTGATTTGGGGGGTAGTCTTAGAAGGAGGAACTTAAAACACAACTGGTACAATATGGAAGAATAATTCCCATTACGGTTTGTGTTGGGTCTTCATTCTTCATGGTTAATGCTGATACTGTATGTGTCAATTACTTCTGATTTTCATAACTCTACTTTTAAAACAAATTTGCAATTGCTTGTTGTAAGTTAACCAATCAGATGGGCATTTAGTGCAGTGGGTCAGACACTACTTGAGACACCTACTTCCTATATTGGTGGAGTGCCTGGTTCAGGTCCTGGCTCCTCCACTTCCAGTCCAGTTTCCTGCTAATGTGCACCCTGGGAGGCAGCAGCTGATGGCTCAAGTAGTTGGGTCATTGCCACCCATGTGAAAGACCTGGATTGATTTCCAGGCTCCTGGCATTGGTCTGACCCAGCCCTGGATGTTGTGGGCTTTTGGAGAGTGAACTAGTGGATGGAACATCTGTTTCAATCTCTCTTTCAAATAAAATGAAGGTAATTAAGAATTTTAAAAAAAGAAACATACAAAACATAAAACAAACACCATTATCTTCTACCACCACCCCCAAACAGACACAGATGGAACTGTACTGTGAATTTTTTGGTAACTTTTAATTTTTTCAGTTGCATATTCAAAGGACATTATTTTTGCATTTCTGTATATGGGGCCTCACTGTCCTTTTTAATGGTTACCTGACATTACATTGCATGCATTTACTTCATTGACGTCACTAGATTCATTATATTGTGCAGCTGTATTAAATTGTACATGTGTTACTTCCTTTGTATACAAAAATTATCCCAGCTTGTATTGGTTGGCTGGGGCTGCCATAACAAAACACAGCAGACCGGGTGGCTTCCACAGCAGATAGCTGCTTTCCCAGTCCTGGAGACTGGAAGTCCAAGATCAAGACACAGGCGGCCTTGGTTCCTTCTGAGGCCTCTCGTTTTGCCTTGCAAGTGGCTGCCTTCCCGCTGTGTGTGGGTGTGGTTGTGTTCTAACCTCCTCTTCCAAGGCTGTCCATCACACTGGACTGGGGTCCCCTCAAAGCCCCCCTTTTATCTTAGAGCCCTCCTTAGAGGCCCCCTCTCCAGAACACTCTGAGGGCCTGGGGTTTAGGAGTTCAACACAATGCATTTTGGGGAAGGGCACAGTTCAACCCATAGCTCTCTTGGAATATGATTTAAAAAAAAAAAGGCTTTAAAAATTCTTTAGAGTCTTTGAAAAAAGATTTTCCTTTGGCTTCCAAGTTTTCTCTAAAACTGTAAAACTGAGATGAAAGCAGCCTTTAAGCTTTATGGTTTTTTTTTTTTTTTTTTTACGATTTATTTATTTATTTGAAATGGAGAGTAAGTCTTCAATCTGCTGGTTCACTCCCCAAATGGTTGCAACGGCCAGAGCTGAGCCAATCTGAAGCCGGGAACCTGGGGCTTCTTCTGGGTCTCCCACGTGGGTTCAGGGGCCCAAGGACTTGGACCATCTTCTACTGTTTTCCCAGGCCATAGCAGAGAGCTGGATCAGAAGAGGAGCAGCCAGGACTCGAACTGGTGCCCATATGGGATGCCAGCACTGCAGGTGATGGTTTTACTCACTACTCCACAGTGCCAGCCCCTAAGCTTTATGTTTTATGTGAAAATTCTTAATGGTTTCATGTCAAGCCCTTGCATCCTATTTTCTTGGACACAGTACACTAGCTTTGGAGTTCTCTGAAGAGCTAGGGCCACTGGTGTCCAGTAACCTACCCCAGGAAGCTAAGAAACTAACCTGGTGTTAAGGATACAGTAATTCAAGTCTAGAGAAAGACCTTCGCTGGTTGAAAATATATAAAAAAAGTTTAAGATCTTAATTAAAAGGGCAGAGTAACTCCATAAATGCTGTAGCATTGAGAGGACACTGAGATGACTAACGGTGTGCAAAGCACTCACTGAAGGATATTCAGCAGGTCCGCATTTGCTTCCTGAATACCACCGCTTTGCTAAAGACGACGGTTGTAGATCTTTGTCTGTGGTTACCATTTAAAAGCACACGCCTGCAGTTCTTGCTGTCTTCTTCAGTGACTCCGTAAGATCTGAAAGCAATGGTGTAGGGTTCTGTTTTCAAGGCAGCACAAATCACAGTCACTCAGTGTGCTTCTGTCTTGGTTTATTTCAGGTGCACCCAATACACCTCTCCAAGTTCACGTTCTCTGTCTGACCTTGGGCTACTTCATCTTCGACTTGGGCTGGTGCATCTACTTCCAGTCTGAGGGTGCCCTGATGCTGGCCCACCACACGCTGAGCATCCTGGGCATCATCATGGCCCTGGTCCTCGGGGAGTCAGGCACAGAGGTCAACGCCGTCCTCTTCGGCAGCGAGATCACCAACCCCTTGCTCCAGATGCGCTGGTTTCTCCGTGAAACTGGCCACTACCACAGCTTCACTGGCGATGTGGTGGACTTCCTCTTCGTGGCTCTGTTCACCGGCGTGAGGATCGGTGTAGGAGCTCGCCTCCTTTTCTGTGAAATGGTCTCACCCACTCCCAGGTGGTTTGTGAAGGCTGGGGGAGTGGCCATGTATGCAGTGTCATGGTGTTTCATGGTCAGCATTTGGCGCTTCGCGTGGAAGAAAAGCATCAAGAAATACCATGCCTGGAGGAGCAGGTGGAGTGAGGAATGGCAGCGAAAACTCAATGGGCATCTCAAGGCACACTAGCCCAGGCTCGCTGAGATGACGGATGGACTGGGCCGAGCCAGCGAGGGAACCCGGTCGGAAGTACGGCTGCATTATAACAAACCTAGGTTTTGAAAAAGGGCTACCTTTATTGATCAGTTTGGTCAGTCTTCAAGCCAAGTATAGGCCAGTATTATACTGAGTTCTGCAGCAGCGCAGCTGTAGAGTAAGAACGCGCTGGTTAGTTGTGAATGGGTCAGAATAGGGCAGTGAGTACTACTGGCATTCCTTTTAGTTTATGGTGACCCTGAGTCCTCTTGCCCCTGGAAGGCCTAGTGATGTTCAGATGGCTTAGAAAGAACTCGGAAAAATTAGTGCTGTGTCTTGTTCCTTTGAGAAGTAACTCCTTTGACACTTATTTTGCCTTCCCTGTAGCAATGGATGTAGGTTTGCTCCATTTACTATAAGTGGAAGGGCTTTGAGGAGCAGACATGCCTTTGGTATTCTTAGCACTGGATAGGGGTTGGATCTGCTTAAGCCAATGGGGCTCACAGTTTGGGAGTGAAACTGGCAGTGATGGGGGATTACTTAAGGAACCTTCTTGTCCTCACTGTTGGAGGTTCCCAAGGCCACGCCCTGGTCTGATTCACTAGGAGGTCTCAAGGGGGCTAAGAGTATAGCCTTACTCACAACTTTGATTTATTATAGTGGCAGGATACAAAGGAAAAGTCAGCAAAGGGATGAGGCGCCAGGGGCAAAGGCCAGGGGACCCCAGGCCTAAGTTTGCACAGTCCTTTCCCAGTTGGATCACACAGGGGGTGCTGAATTCCTCTAGCCACGATCTGCAATGAAATATGTGAAGTGCTGTCCACTAGGGAAGGTCTCTGCAGACAAAGCTCAAGGTTGGCACTGGGGGCAGGTCGTCTAGGCAGCCTCTGCCTGGCATGTTAGAAAACTTAAAGACTCCCAAGAGGAAAGCAGACATTCAGCGTAAGCCATATTTTCACTGAAGTGAGGCACAGCAAGCCAGTCTTATCTGCTCCTGGTGGGAGCCCTCCCAAAAGCAGGTTCCCAGATGCCAGCCAAGGGCCAGCCTTGCAGCAAGTCTTTCCAAGGACAGCAGTTCAGACCTGCCACTATTTTCTGCACAGAAACCATGGGGTTAGGGCTTTGGGTGCAAGATGAATTAAGTGTGGGTCGATGGTTTACCAAGTCCTGTTGTATGGGTTCTGCCTACCAGGAAAACGACGCCAGTTCTCAGAGCTTTTGTGCATTAATCTCCTAGGCATGAGTGGCTATGACTAAATTCCATCGGGATTTGCCATGCGGATTCCACTGTGTTTAGGATGGCAGTTCAGGTTTCAGCACTGCTGTACTGACTGCAGACGAGAACCAAAACCTGAAAGTGTGCACTGGCTCAGGGTGATGACGCTCAGCCCCGCCTGCCCCACCCCACCCCCGGCTTTTTTTTTTTTTCTTCATTTAATATACATTCCCTTTTAGTATTCTCACTGCCTTTTCTTCTTTCTTCTAAGAAGGTATCACGTTCTGGACAGCCTAATCTGACCAGGCCAGTTTTAGAAGAGGGGAAAAAAAAATACCAGTGCAGTGGTCTCCAGTCTCACATAGGAGAAGAATATAAGCTTAACACAGGGGGTTAAGGAGAAGGACTTTCTAGGTTCTTTTAATTAGCATTGCTACTCCCTTGCCAGATCTTTAGGCAGGCCACTTGTTTACTGCTGTGAATGGATGACACTTCATCGGTGGGGATCTGTAATATAGAGCTTTTAAGAGAAAAAGGGAAGTCCTATTTATGTATTTGTTATTTATTTATTATTTATACCAGGCCATTTAGAGGGGTTTAGCTTAGTTGGAGAGCAAGCCAATGGTGCTGTTTAGTCACGGCTGACAGGAGGAAGTGTCAGTCCATCCTGTGGTCACTGGGGGTACGACCCCAACGAGTGGTCATGAAACCGGATGTCCTTGGTCACAGAAACCAGACAGAGTGGCTAGAGCCGTGGAAAACCCTCCCTGCTAAGAAGAAAGCAACTTTAAAGGCAGGCTAACAGTGGCTTTTCTAAGATGACTCACTGGTTAGAGGGTTTTGCTGGGCACTGAAGTGAGCCGACACCACCTCCCTCTCTCTCCCTCTCATATTTATTTATTTATTTTCACTCCGATCAATAGCTCTTAAAATGCTTGTGGAGCTTCCGTCCCACAAAACTGTGGTCAGTAGGGTTGCTGGGGAATGCTGATTTTAGCAAAAGCCTAGTAGAAAAGAGTGGCTTGGCTCATAAACTTTCTTACAAAAAAAAAAAAAAAAAAAAAAAAAGAAAAGGAAAGGAAAGAAAAAGCTGGCTCTTGGATTTTGGCACAGTGCAACCTGTTCCATACCAGACAAATGAATAGGCTTGATCTGGTACCATTTCTTTTATCCCTGCCCCTCCGAAGTGAAGGCACTGCAGATCTCAGTCTTGGGCACTATTGTGAGGATGTATGGAGGGTTTTTAGTTTTGTTCTTTAATAATTGAAAAAGGGAAAGGAATCCTTCAGCTTTTTTTTAAAAGATGTATTTATTTATTTATTTGAAAGAGTTACACAGAGAGAGAAGGACACACACACACACACACACACACACACAGATCTTCCATCTGCTGGTTCACTCCACAGTTGGCTGCAACAGCTGGAGCTGCGCCAGGAGCCAGAAGCTTCTTTTGGGTCTCCCACACAGGTGTAAGGGCCCCAGAACTTGGGCCATCTTCTACTGCCTTCCCAGGCCATAGCAGAGAGTTGGATTGGAAGTGGAGCAGCTGGGTCTCGAACCAGCACCCATATGGGATGCCAGCACTGGCTTTACCCCCCCCCCCCAGTTTTTCTTGATGTTGTAACTTAGTAACTAAGAAGCAGCTTCTCTGAGAGAAAATGTGAAGTGAAGAGGACTCAGTAGTTCACATGCCGAGTTTTTACACCACAGGTGAATGAAGGGCTAATTAACATGTGGTTGACCAAATAAAGTACTTGTTTGCATTTGGATTACTATGTAATAATTACTAACAGTGCTCAAGAAGGATTTTATATTTTAAATAAGGTTTGTATTAAATTTTATAAAAATAAAACAACTTTTTATAAATCTGCCTTTCTATCTTGTGGTTTTTACCAAGAACTTAGAAAAAGCCTTCTGGCATCTAGAAACATTGACCCATAGTCATCCTTAGTGGAGAAATAACTCTAATCTGCTGTTTAGCATCCATCTTTTCTATTTTTTTTTTTTTGTTGAAATTTGGAGATGGGTAACAATGGATATACAGAAAATTGTCCAAGAGGAAGGAGTCAGTTTCTTTTTTGTTCTGCCACCTCTTCAGACTGTCTGCAGAACTGCGCTCCCAATGGCTAGCACGGCCTTGGACACACAGTAGGTACTTAATGAGTGAGTTGAAAGAGTGGCAGAGAATGTGGCTTAGAATAACCCCAAATGGAAAACCTCTTCAAAGAACATGTCCAGTGGATTGGGTCGCCTTTGTCACTTCTGGGGAAAGGCCGATGACCCTGGGAGGGTGTCGACCTCTGCTGAAGGCATTCCGTAGATACAGCCTTTGGACAGCCAGGCAGCCAATAGCTCTAAACGGCTCGCACATGGGTATTTTTATTATCAGTGCTTTGTGGGTGACAATGGAGATTTTCAGCTTTAAGAAAGTTTAGTTTTGGAAGGAATAAGACCGCTGGCTCAGTTCAGTCCTCTGCTTGCATCCTCTGAAGATTTCCCACAGCAAAACGCCTTCTTTGCGCACAGCTAGAACCTGCGGTCTGCTGGGAGTCTGGGACGATCTTGGGAGCAGCTTGCCAAGAGGTTTTGTATGCAAGGAAGAGAAGGTGAAATAGGAAACTTTCCCAGTTTGTTTTATTCCTGAAGCTTAAGGATTGAGGGCATTCTTGAAGGAAAAAGGAGAAGTTATTTTTAAAATGCATGATTTGATGAATCATTGGGCTTAATTAACTCGATACTTACACTGTAACATTATTAGGAGAGGGAAAAAGAAGATATTTGGTAGTTTAAGGACGATTTTTTAAAGCTTGGGGATAAGGTCTGCGTTTGGGGCACCGTGTATAGATGGAAGATCTCTCTCCTTTCAGCTACAAACAGAAGAGAGCCTAACTGGGAGCGATCGGATAGAACTGCCATGCTGGGATGCACCAGCAGGTGGCAATGTATCCAGGTCTGATGGTTGGGAAAGTGGCTTGGAATCTTAATCTGCTTCTATTCTTTCCAAAAATAAATATTACAAAATTAGCTGGCTGTGCCGAACTTTAAAAAAAAAAAAGCAATAAGGAGTCATCTTTGGCCTCCGTTTATCTTTTCCTTTTTTTAACCCGGCTGTAACGTCAGCCTGAGCTCATGCATCTATTCAGGGATAATGATTCTTTCGTGAACTGTTGGGGAATGAGTTTGAGAAACAGCGTTGTGAAGAGGCAATCGCTTCCCCTCTCCAGAGCCACTGTTTCTCATTCGACTCGATTTGCCGCTTGATTTCCACAAAATGGCTGAAGTCGCTCACCGGCACCGCTTTGAGCCCAGACGTCTGACAAACAGGTGGAGAAAAGGGGTATGCTGGCAGCATCCAGAGCTATACTGCGTGTGGTGCCCGCGTTGCCCCCATACCGAGTTATCCAAACCCACAACTAGGTGGATGCCTAAATCTCCCCACCAAGCAGGACTGGTGGGGGAAAAAAAAATGAACAACTCTCCAGAGAGAACCAGTAATGCCACTTACTGGATAAATACACACTTTGTTTGCTCCCACTTCTTTCCACAAGCTTGTGAAGTCGCTATGGAGAGCACCATGCTTTCTCAGTTTGGCAAGTCAAACACTTAATTTTGCCAAGGCACAGATAGCCTAAAAAGCAACATTTATACTGAGAAACGCGGGCTCCGGTGCCCAAATCGCCTTTCCTCACGCCCACCGCAGGCAGCCACGGCTCGTGCGCGGCGGCCCCTCTCCCCGGGCCCAGGCCAGCAGCAGGTGCCCCAGGTGAGCGGCCAACGCCGAGACCTCGGTGTGCCGGGCTTTGCTTCCCAGGGCAGGGATGCTAACCCGGCGCCCGGACCCGACACGGGGCGAACAAGTACATTCCCTGAGGGAGTAAAAGTTTCCAGGACGAGGGGTGCGTCCCCTCCTGAAGTTGGCGGGGTCAGGGCGGGCTCTCTGGACACCTGTGGCTAACACTGACAGCGCGAGCAGCACCCCTAAGCGACCCTCTCCCACACTCTCCGGCTCCAGGGCCAGCGGCGAGCCTGGAGGTGCCGCCTTTGCCCCCGCGGGACTACTTTTCTGCTCCCCCCAAGCGAGGCCGAGGCGGAGGCGTCCGCGCGGGGGCGGCGCAAGCGAAGGGCGGGCGCGGGCGGCCGGCGCTGCGCGATGCGGCCCGGCGGAGGGATTCCCGGGTGAGGCGGCTTCCCGAAGTCAGAGGGGAGGAGGCCAAAAAAGTCGGCGGGGGAGGGGAAGCACGAGCTCGCGCTGGACGCGACCGGGAAGACAGAACCGGAACCGGAACCCGCGCGCGCGCCCGCGGTCGTCGGTCGCTCCCCCCACCTCCGCCCCACCGCCGGCGGCCGCCTCCGCCTTCTGCGCGCGCTCCCGCGAGGGCCCCCAGCACCCGGCGAGCCGGTTCCGCGCGGGGAGTCGCCGCCGCCGCCGCCGCCGCCGCCCGTCGCCTCCCGTGCCGAGGCTTCCACCAGGCCGGGCCGGACGGGAGCCTCCCGCCCCCCCCGCGGGAACCGCCGCCTACCGGAGCGTCGGGGAGGAGCCGCCGCCGCCGCCCGTGCTGACTGCGGAAGAGTCCGGGCCTCAAAGGGATGGGGAGCAGCCCGCGGCCCTGAGAGACCCCGGTCCCTGTCACTTCAGGTCGCGGGACTCCTTTTCCGCCGGCGCCCGCGGCTCGTCCCGGTGCCCCGGAGCCTGGTGGGGGCGGCGAGGAAGACGCGAGGGGTCCCCGGGCCGGGGGACATGGGGCCGCGCGAGCTCGGCGCGGGACGGCCCGAGACGCGGCCGAGGCTGCGGCCACGCGCGACCGGCAGCCCCAGTTAGAGAGCGGGGACGCGAGGGCTCGGCCGTGCGGGTGCGGACGGAGTTGACGGCCCCGAGACTCCGGAGGAGGAGCCGATCCCGCCCCGGCCCCGGCCGCGGCCCCGGCGGGAGTCCGGGTCCCCTTCCCACGGCGCGCGGACTTCCCTGGGCCACGGAGTTCTCTCGCTGTGCCTCCTGCAGGATTTGTCGCAGGCGCCGGGACTCGCCTGCCGGCTGACTTTGTTGGTTTTGTTTTGGATGATAACTTTGCTCCAGCCCGCATCCCCTTTGCTTGACCCCTTCCAATCGGATGTTCTAGATGACTGCATGGAGTGTTGAGTTGGACTTTTGTGTCCCCGACGGAGTTGGGCCTGATCCCAGAGCACTGGGGGTGGGGTGGAGGTGTTACTGTAAAATGCAAGTTGGATGAAAGGAGGACCTCTCGCCAAGGGCCCCAATGAGTGGCACACAGTCTACTATCACCGACAGGTTCGTATGAAGCCCTCCTCCCCTAGCCCGCCCGCGTCCGGCCGGCCGGCCCGGCGACAGCCGGTCCTGCACGCCGCCTTTGGCCCGCGGAGTTGACAGGCACAGGAGAGAGGGCTGTTTGGGAGCCGGGCAGTTAGCGGAGGGTGGCTGCCGAGGGGTCGGTTGGTTGGAAACACGGTCTTTCTGGCGAGAAGGGGTGCGCCCCACCACGAGCGTGGGGTTTTTGTCTGTGGTTCTGGCTGGGGTGTGCGTTTGGAGTCTGTTCTCATCTTTGGAACCAGAGGAAGGTCACGTTAGGTGAAGGTCAGCGCCAGAAGACGGCTGGGTGTTGGTGCATCGTCAGTTTGACTCCTGCCCTGTGCAAGTTCTCGGAACCCCTTACATTTTAGCGATTTCTGTCCGGGAACTGAATCTTCAGCCTCCTGCCTGGTGATTCGTGGACTTGGTCTCTTTTAGGTGTTGACCCCTCCAGTGTTTAATTATCTAATAATTTTCCAGAATGTTGACATGGCTCTCGCGCGAGGCAGTATGCAGGAGCTGGAGGAAATGAGGAAACTCCCAGGGCTTGCTTTCAGTTATTGTATTTTAATATTCCATCTTCCAGAAACACTTGGTTAAGGGGTGTAAACCCTAAGCATAGTGCAAGCATGGCAGGTGGATGTGTTGACGTCTGTGTACCCTTTACAAGTATTTATAATTGTTGCGTGGAGTGCGGCGATTTGAGCTGGACTATACGTGGTTGAAGTAGAGTTCCCTTATTCCCAAACGTTATTCTTTTGACTAGGTTACATGATTGAATTTCTTAACCCCATTTTATTTCTCACTTTAATTATGGCAAAATGCTGTGTATGTTTGATAGTCTCAGATTTCAATCTGTTTATTAAGTCAAGCTTCACACTACTACATCTGAAAAAATAAATACTCAATTTTCAGTCCAGAGCTCTTTGTTGAAAAGTGCAACAATAGTGGTTCTGCAGAAAGTAGATTAATTTGCTAATAAGAGAGTTTTACCCAATTGTAAAGCTCATTTGTTGATTCTGAAAGAGCCAAATTCCATTATCATACCATAACAGCCACTCCAGAAACAGAACTTCCTCTTCCTGTTGATGCTTTCCAGTGTCACATGAATGTTCACCTAAAAGATTCCATTAAATAATTAAGCTATTTATGTTTATCCTTTGTGTTTTTTATTAAATGAGTTTTCATTTTCAGTGAGATAATGTTTAATTTTTCTGAGAATATACTTAACATGAATAGTGATGATGCTATTTTAGTTAACCCCATTCCTTTTCTTTTCTGGGAGTCTTGCTCCTGAGAAACTGTTTTTCACCAGCATGTGGATAATTGTTTCCCTGATTCATTCGAATCTTATCTTTTTGTTGAGCACATAGACAAGAAGTCTTACTAGACGCTAATGTGGTATTGGTTTTCCTTGTAATGCTTGGGTGCTGTTGCAGAAACAGAACTTGGGGTCACCAACTCATCCCCACAGAAATCACTAAAAAGCCCCAGCTTTGCTTTTCAGGGATTTTTCTTTCAGTTATCTTGGAAATACAATCTTAGAATTTGTGTACTTTTTATACTTTTTATAACTTAAACGGCATATCGCCATTCAAGAAGCCTGCAGTTATTGAAAGCCTGTTCTTTGACATGCACTGTGCTAGGCACAAAAGGTGGACAGAATGAATGTGTGAATATTGGTGTCGGCGTTCATACTCTCGACCTGGTGCAGGTGCTGCCTGATTTTACATAGGTCTTTACAAGCAAAAAAAAAAAGAACTGTGCAGTCTTGCCTAATTTAATAAACACTGCTGAGACTGTTGTCTTATTTTTTAATGTGAATTGTTAGATGACCACTAGTTTTTTTTCAACGTCTTATTTTATAAATAGAAAGCATCCATTTACCTTTAAGGGAGTAGTTATTCCTGATTTGCATATATATTGGGGTGAAATCTGTCCGGGTGCCTTAACAAAGTTATGAGTACAGAATAATTTCCAGCTTCCTGTCAGCCTCCCTACTCATCCTTTTTTCCCCCTTGTCCAACCCTAGGGTACTAGATGGGTTTGTTTTGCTGATTCTAGAACTATTGGCCAATTAAGAGTGCCAGTGTGGCTTTTTCGAGATCCTTTCAAGTTTGGAGTACTGGCTGTGGTATGGCTTTGTTTTGTAGAGTGTGCAGAACCACCACGCCAGCTGTGGGAGTTCGAGTTCTTTCACTGCGGAGCTTCTGGCTACAGAGTCTGTCTGTCCTCGGTTGAAATCAGACTGGCTGGTTTTGGGCGTTGTTCTGTTTTGCAGTTTGTGGCAGGCGACACATGGCTGAACAAGATAAGAAGGGTTTTATTCTTGTGTTAGGGACGTGCTGGGGCTGGGTTGGAATTCAGCTATGTTCAGGCTCTGATTGGTTACTTCAGATACTCAGAACTCTGTTATATCCTGTCATTATTTTGCACATAAATTTGTTCCCTTCTCTTGTTTTTATCGTCTATTCCCCAGCTCCCGCCGCCTTTCTAAGATTTAAAATTAAAACTCTTTTAAAATTTAAAACTCAGACTCTGTTCGTGGTAGCTATTGTTTTTATATGATATCTTTGAACAGGTATTAGAAAAATCTAAGCAGTTAATGAAATGAATACCTTTCAGTCTCTTTGTAACTTCTGTGAGACCAAGAGACTGTGGTTTTCAGCATTTAAGAATGAGCACTTGAAAATTGGTAGAAATGTCTGATTGCTGCTTTTAGTCCTAAAATATGTCCAAATTGTTTCCAATCCTCCTAGATGCCGTTCTTCTACCCTGGGCATGTAGGGATCATGTGGTAATTGGAATTTCTTCTGAAAGGTAGAAAGGAGAGAGAATGCTTTTTCAGTGGGTTCAGTAAATGATTTCAGCCTAGATTTCTACAGCAGTGAATTTTTAGGCACATTACAGGTTGGGAAGTTATAAGGGTCTTTCTTCAACTAAGTGGACCTTTGCTTTATCTAGGGCTTACAGATTTAATCGTCATTTTTGATTTGTAGATAAAGGTTTTTAATGTAATATTTTCTTAGCATTGAATTATCTTTAAGCTTGTGAATGTAAGCAAATTTTTAAAGTGAATGTCGGAAACCTGTGACTATATGTGTATTTCCAGCTTTTAGCATTTTCATTTGTGATTTCTTTTCCAAATTACCATATAATAATTTTGATTAAAAAAATGTTTGCCACTTTCAGGGTTGCATGAGTCATTCATTACCTGCAAGGTGAAATTATTTGTAACATTTCTTATAAAGTCAGTTGATAAATACAAAATTGAAATAGGGAATAAGGATCATGCTGATAACTTTTTGTATTCAGGTGTTTTTTTTTTTTTAAATTTTGTCCTTTCATTTAGTTTATTTAGTTGTTCAGTATAAAATCATGATTCACATAGTTATGCAATAGTGCATTCACTTGTACAGTTTTATGTAAGTCAACATGTAGAGTCCAAAGTAAATTTTTTCAAAACTATAGAGCTATAGTCTTTTTGATTAATGGTGCACTTATAAAATGTTCATATTTATTCAGTGAGATGATAAAGAGGAGATTTACTTGAAATCATTACATAAATATGTTAACCTGGTGATACCATATAACACATTGGGAGTTTCCAGCTGTTAACATGTATTACATAACATTAAGTTTACATGTAGTGTTTTTTTTTTTAAACAAAGTGTGCATTTAACATTTTTTAAATAAAACTTGAGGCAAGCATTCCATTGGTCAGTTTTACATATTTTTCTGTGGAGCACTGTGATTCTTGGGGCAGGGGGGACAATTGGAAAGATATTTAAATGTACATAAGTGGTTGCCCTTCCAGGAGTCATTCAGAGATGAGTGTGAATTGCTTCCCAAACTAACAAGGGTCACAGAAAGAGCAGGATATTTTAATGGCTCTCCAGAGATAATTACAGGTACTCTTACATCATGGCTGTCCAACAAAAGTTAATGTAAATGCTTCTTATTATATAATTGTTTGTCTCCTAGAAGTTGCCATTCCACATTTTCAGGAACAGCAAGCTTAACTTTTTGGTTTTATCTTTTAAAGCTTGGTTTTGATGGTGTTTTAGAGCTCTATTTGAAGACTTGCTCCTATCCCTTTTCCCCTTTCAATAATTGGGAGTCTTCAAAGTGTGAATTTAAATTTTATTGTTTTTTAAAAAAAGATTCGCTTATGTATTTGAAAGACTGACACAGAGATTGAGAGACAGAGGGAGAGGGAAGGAGACAGAGAGATCATCCATCTACAGGTTCACTCCCTACTTGGGTGATAGGAACCCCAAGTACTTAGGCTGTCCTCTGCTGCCTTCCCCAGGCACATTACAGGCAGCTCCAATATGGGATGGCAGTGTTACAGGTGGTGGTACAGGCTTAACCTGCTGCGCCACAATGCCCATCCTGAAATTTTATTTTTTAATTTGAAAATGTTATTATTTTCATGTTTTTTGAAAGGCAGAGAGAGATACCTTCCATCTGTTGGTTTGCTCCCCAAATGCCTGCAACAACTGGGGTTTGGCCAGGCCAAAGCCAGTAGCTGAGAACTCAGTCTGTGTCTCTGGGAGTGGCAGGGACCCAAGTACTGCTGCCTCTCAGGGTATATGGATCATCAAAGCTGGGTTGGAAGTGGAGGAGCCAGGACTCGAACCATTCACAAGATGGGATGGAATGCCTGCCACTGAATTGAAAATTTTAAATCAGCACAATTATAAATATTGTGCTTCAGGGCCGGTGCTGTGGTGCAGCAGGTTGAAGCCCTGGTCTGAAGTGCCAGCATCTCATATGGGCACCGGTTCTAGTCCCGGCTGCTCCTCTTCTGATCCACCTCTCTGCTATGGTCTGGGAAAGCAGGGGAAGATGGCCCAAGTCCTTGGGCCCCTGCATCCGCATGGGAGACCTGGAAGAAGCTCCTGGCTCCTGGCTCCTGGCTCCTGGCTTCGGATTGGCACAGTTCCGGCCATTGTGGCCATCTGGGGAGTGAACCAGTGGATGGAAGACCTCTCTCTCTAACTCTGTCTTTCAAATAAAATAAAATAAATCTTTAAAAAATAAATATTATGCTTCCTTTTGAATAAAATAGCCTTGTGTATGTAGTAATATTATATGGTAGTATAATTCTTTACCATTTATAATGTTTTCACTTCAGTGTAGGGCAGGCAGAATATGTTTCCATTATTTGTACTTTAAGGCACCTCTGAGTTTAAGTCATAGCCACAAAATCAGAACAGACCCCCAATTTTAACCTAGATTTTCTGGTTCTGAATTCTTCCATTTTTTTTTTCACTTTAAATTACGATCTTTTAATGTGTAAATTTTCTGTCTTCCTTTCCTTTAATAACTTTCCAGCCTGACCAGATTAGACTTGGATTTTCCTCTTACAGGATACTTTGTAGTACCTTATTCATTCTAATTTTAAACATCTCTAGAGGATACAGCTTTTGTCATTTCCTCAGGAGACTGAACAACAATCTGATAGAACTTGTAGTCAGGAAGAAGTTTTTCCTGATGGTTTAGCTCAGGCTTTTAAGTTGTTCTGTATGCTTGCTCTGGGGCTAAATGACGCTTTCCTCCCATTTTGTATTTATATGACTCTAAGTAGTTCAGAGGGTTATCTCCCACTCTTTCCATTCCCCTACCCTACTTATTACACTGTGCTTAGTCAAGTTGTGTTTTTTTTTTCTGTTGATATGTTATCTAAAAATCAACCATCCCTCTTAATATATTATTAGCTGTTGCTTAATTGCTCTCCTAGTGCAAAGTGCTTGTTTTTCTTAGCTGCTCTCCTAGCACAAAAGGTGATACTCTGTTTTATCTTCACCCATATTCTGGAGAAGTGAGCTCTGACTTTAGTTTTACTGTGATTCAGGGAGGCTTTGATTTTTCTCCAGGCAGAGCCTCAAATTACAAATAGATTCTCAAGGTCCTTTTAATTCACTTTTATTTTAGATAGTTTTTGGAATGGATTTTAGAGTTGTCACAATCAAATGAAACAAATTTATGCAAACTGCATAATTACCAAATCGGCTAATTAAGCAGTTATACTTATTATAAAATTCTTTAGGAAGTGATTCAAATATGAGTTCCCCTAATGTAACATGTTATCAATTACACGACAGAAGGGTAGGGTAGGTTAGGAAATGCTAAGTGTTAGGAGCCATTGCTGATGGAAAATCAATTGGAAGTGAAGATAACAAACATCTCTGAAGTAAGTGAAGAGATGTAATTGTGACTTTAAAGTAAAATATCTGTTGTAATATAGTGAGATACATATGGAAGTTGTTATACTGTGCCATTGGGTTTTCAGTCTGTTACTTTAAATTATAAGTCATTTTATCCTTTTTTTTTTTTTTTTGCTTTACCTTTTTAAAAAATGTATGGTCTCCTGTTATTTCCACATATTAATGAAAAGAGAGACCAAAATGATTAGTGGCATTTTTTCCAGTAAAATGGACTACTGTTAAGACTGAATAGCATTTTACTTTTTTGATACTGTGCAAATGTTTACCAGAATTGTTAGCAATGACAAGAAATAGTCACAGAAAGAATAAGCACATAATTAAATTATTCTAAAATACACAAGATTGTTGAAGACCTCCTGAGTAGACTGTATTCTCTGATACTGATTTAGTTTAAAGTTATTTAAATAGATGTCCATATTCTTTTGTATTTTGCTGATAATTTGAGGATTTTGGAAACATTCTAACTTAAGAGCATTTTTGTTTTTCAAAAACTACCTGGAGTACCAAGATAGCTGCGTATACACGTTTGTAAGCAGCATCTTATCTTCAAGAGAAGCCCATGAAGCTAATACCCAGTATAATTGTCAGCTTTTTGATTCTGTAGTGGAAATGCATGATTGGTACTGAAGGTCAGAGGCCGTGCACAAATTGCATAAGCATGTATTGTTGACTTTTAGTAAAAGAAGAAATACACCAAGTTATCTTACTGAGTTAGTATGCACTCATGCATCTGACAGTTTAAGTTGCTATCAAAACAGTCTTTTACTAGTTGAGATGTGGAGTTCTGGTTTTTGAGATCATAGTCCCAAAGCTTGGGTGGCTTCCTAGTGTCTAAGATAAGGAAATCTAATGGCCGGTGGCAAATTGTTCCATCTTTGGTCTTTGAGTAAAAATTCATACAGAAATTACAAGTATATAAGAAATTATACAAGTTCATAAGAAAACGTTGTTTAGTTACTGCTTACAGTTAGCCACTTGTCACACTGACTTTTCTTTTGACAGCATATTATAGTCATTTAAAGATATTGCCATGAGGCTACAGTACTACACTTTAAAAAAGAATTATGTATTTATTTGAAAGGCTGAATGACAGATACAGAAAGAGTATTTGTGTCAGACAGACAGACTGAGATCTTCCATTCCCTGGTTCACTCCCCAGATGACTGTAACCACTGGGGTTGGTCCATCCTGAATCTAGGAGTCTGCAACTCCAACCTGTTCTCTCACATGGGTGTCAAGGGTCCTAGTACTTGGGCTATCTTCCTGTGCCTTCCTAGGTGTCTTAGCAAGGAGCTGGGTCAGAAGCACTCTGATGTTAGATACCAGTGTCCAAGCAGCATCTTAACCCAGTGTGCCACAGTACTGCATTTAAAGGCTGATTTTTCATGTTCAGAAGATCAGAGTGGTTCTGCAAGTCTTTCCTAGGTTTAGAAGATGTTGATAATTCTGTTACAGAAAAACTGTACACTTCATCAACATATGAAGTAATTGAGTGAAACTGATCATATAATGCAAAAAGTTTTGCAGAAGAGTAACAGATTTCCCAGATACTCCTAAATATATACAGGAAATCCTGTGAAGGTGGTTAGGCACGTCCTTCCATAGATGTTAGATGGGTTATCTGCCTTTGTTTCAGACACAGACTGATATGTTGTGGTTTGCCCAGTAGTCTCTGTGGTTTATGCAGAGGAAGTGGTTCTTGTGGGTGAAGGTCTGATCTTTTTGGAGATTGTTGGTGGCACATGCACTGTCAGCTTATTTCCTTTTTTGTTGGCTGTTTGAGCAAGACCTTCTCAAGGCTTAAGGAGTACTCAAATATTTTGTAGTCAGGATAGATGGTTATAATGTTGTATGATATCTGCCTCTCAGGTGATAGGAAAGGTTAATTTAATGTTTGTAAAGTGCTTTGAGATCCTAGGATGAAAAGGACAGACATGTTTTAGTACTTACAGATTGTGCTATGTTGAGATATTGTTGAAGTAAAAATATGTTCATATAGATAAATGATTTTGTACTCGAATTGCTTTGTAACCATTCAGGTACTGCTTAATCATCACAAGAGTTAGAATTTTTTCTTTTTCTTTTTTTTTTTTGACAGGCAGAGTGGATAGTGAGAGAGAGAGAAAGGTCTTCCCTTTGCAGTTGGTTCACCCTCCAATGGCCGCCGAGGCCAGCGCACTGTGGCCGGCGCACTGCGCTGATCTGATAGCAGGAGCCAGGTGCTTCTCCTGGTCTCCCATGGGGTGCAGGGCCCAAGCACTTGGGCCATCCTCCACTGCCTTCCCAGGCCACAGCAGAGAGCTGGCCTGGAAGAGGGGCAACCGGGACAGAATCCGGCGCCCCGACCGGGACTAGAATCTGGTGTGCCGGCACCGCTAGGTGGAGGATTAGCCTATTGAGCCATGGCGCCAGCCAGAATTTTTTTTTCAACTCTCCTTTTTAAATTTTACCCTATATGAGTTAACTTAGTGGAGTACATAACATGGCTATAGTACTGGCTAAAGCTTGCTCAGAAAATTCAATACCTAGGCCGGCGCCGCGGCTCACTAGGCTAATCCTCCGCCTAGCGGCGCCGGCACACCGGGTTCTAGTCCCGGTCGGGGCACCGGATTCTGTCCCGGTTGCCCCTCTTCCAGGCCAGCTCTCTGCTGTGGCCCGGGAGTGCAGTGGAGGATGGCCCAAGTGCTTGGGCCCTGCACCCCATGGGAGACCAGGAGAAGCACCTGCTCCTGCCATCGGATCAGCGCGGTGCGCTGGCCGCAGCGCGCCGGCCGCGGCGGCCATTGGAGGGTGAACCAACAGCAAAGGAAGAGCTTTCTCTCTGTCTCTCTCTCTCACTGTCCACTCTGCCTGTCAAAAAAAAAAAAAAAGAAAATTCAATACCTGGAACAAGCTGCTTTTCCCAACTGGTGTACTAAAATAATGAAAGGTTTTCCCTTTGAGATCAATAGCTATACCATCCATATACAGAATGCTATATTTGCTTTGTTGAACGTAAAAGTGAGCAAAGTGTTAGAGTTGTATATTCATACTCCTCATTTTTTTTGTTTAGCCTTTGACATTTAAACAGTTACCTGAATATTTTGTGCAGAGAGACTTTCTTTAAAACTAAGTTGTCAACTAATTTTCGAGTTCCTCAAGGGTAGGAGAATAGTTCTTACTCATTTTGAAATTTTTTTTTTAAGATTTATTTTTATTTATTTGAAAAGCAGAGTTACAGGAAAAGAGAGCGGGAGAGACAGAGCTTCCATCTGCTTTTTCACTCCCCAAATGGCTGCAGTGGCTAGGGCTAGGGCTAGGTCTGGGACTGGGCTTATTGAAAGCCTGGAGCCGGGAGCTTCTTGTAGGCCTCCCAAGCAGGTGTGGGGGCCTAAGCACTTGGGCCATCTTCTGCTGCTTTCCCAGATGCATTAACAGGGATTTGGATTGGATATGGAGCAGCCGAAACTCCAACCAGTGCCCATATGAGATGCTGGCCTGCAGATGGCAGCTTTGCCTGCTATGCCACAGTGCCAGCCCATATTTTTAAGTACTTTTATTTGCTTGGTTATATTTTGTTCTTTTTGACACTGAAAAGCATAAGAAAGAAAAAAATGGTCCAAATGATCCAATAATCCTGATGCTGCTGCTCTGATTAAACATACACCTGGAATATTCAAACTAGAGGCCAGCATTTAGTCTAACAGTTAAGACCTGGCATCCCGCAGTGGAGTACCTGGGTTATATTCCAAGCTCCAGCTTCTGATTCCAGCTTACTGTTAATGCAGACCCTGGGAGGCTGTGATGATGGTTCAGGTGATTGAGTTCCTGCGGTCCACCAGGAGACTTGGATTGAGTTCCTGGCTCCTGGCTTCAGCCATCACCAGACCAGCTCTCGTGGGCATTTGGGGGAGTAAATCAACAAGTGAGAGTTCTGTGTTTGTCTTTTTTACTTTCTGTCTTTCAAATAAATGGTTAAAAAAGAGAGAGATTTGCTTATTTGTTTGGAAGGCAGAGAGAGAGCTTCCATCAAATGGCTCCCAACAGCCAGGGCTGGGCTATGCTGAAGCCAGGAGCTAGGAACCTGGAGCCAGAAATTCCATCCAGGTCTCCCATGTCGGGGGCAGGGACTCAAGTACTTGAGCCATAATCTGCTGTTTCCCAGGTGCGTTAGCAAGGAGCTGAATCAGAAGTGCAGTTGCTGGGGCTTGAACTAGTACTCAGATAAGCGATGTGTGTGTCCCAAATGGTGGCTTAACCTTCTGCACCACAGTGACCACTCCTAAATTCTTCTTCTTATTATTTTTGACAGGCAGAGTGGACAGTGATAGAGAGAGAGACAGAAAGGTCTTCCTTTTCTGTTGGTTCACCCCCCAATGGCCACTGTGGCTGGCGCACTGTGGCTGGCGCACCACGCTGATCTGAAGCCAGGAGCCAGGCGCTTCTCCTGGTCTCCCATGGGGTGCAGGGCCCAAGCACTTGGGCCATCCTCCACTGCCTTCCTGGGCCACAACAGAGAGCTAGACTGGAAGAGGAGCAACCAGGACAGAATCCGGCGCCCCGACCGGGACTAGAACCCCGTGTGCCAGTGCCACAGGCGGAGGATTAGCCTATTGAGCTGTGGCGCAGGCCATGATTTTCTTAAAAAATAAAGTTCAGACCATATATAGGGTGCTTCAGAAAGTTCATGGGAAGTAGAATTAAAAAGTGATTTTGGTACAAAAAATTTGAAATCTATGCATAGTTTTTTCATAATATGCATTGGCCAAGGAATTTTTATAGACCCTTTATATACATTACTTCAAAATTCTTGTACAAAAATGAGCGTATTTTTTAATTCCATTTTTCATAAACGTTTTGAAGTACCATCATGAAATGGCACACTATGTAAAATTTCTCTCTGAGCTTACCTCTATCCCTAAATACCCATTAGTTTCAAATATCTTCTCATGAGTAACCATAGTTAAATTGATTTGGCTACTAAAATATTTATAAATATATCAGCCTATCATCTTAATATTCTTTGAAACTACCCTATAGTAGGTGTATCTGTCAGCTTTTGCTATGTTTTGTTGCCATTATAACTTCAAACCTCAGTGCTTGTGTACCTTTGTATTTGTGTGTTTTTTTTTTTTTTTAAGATTTATTTTATTTATTTGAAAGACTGAGTTACAGAGAGAGGTAGAGACAGAGAGAGAGAGTTCTTCCATCTGCTGGTTCGCTCCCCAGATGGCCACAACGGCCAGAGCTGTGCTGATCTGAAGCCAGGAGCTTCTCCCAGGTCTCCCACACTGGTGCAGGAGCCCAAAGACTTGGGCCATCTTCTGCTTTCCCAGGCCATGAGAGTTGGATCGGAAGAAGAGTAGCTGGGACTTGAACCAGCGCCCATATGGGATGCTGGCGCTTCAGGCCAGGGATTTAACCCAACCTGCTGTGCCACAGCGCCAGCCCCTGTATTTCTTGTTACATTACATGTTGTCAGCTGTGGATTGGCTGCAGCATTGCTTTACTTGTCTTAGTTTGGAATGCTGGCTGAGGGAGCCATTTCTGGGATATGGTGTTGTTGGGACAGTAGGAAACAGCAACAAAATTGATGCAAACATGTAATGGCTCCTAAAACTCACTCATTTGAGGTTTTCAATGCAAGTCAGAGGATGGTGGGTAAGGCTAACGTGCCTGGGAAAGCAGTGGAAGATGTCTCAAGCATTTGGTCTCCTGTCTCCTCTATGGGAGACTCAGATGGAGTTCCTGGTGCCTGGCTTCGATCTGGCCCAGCCTTGACTATTGTGGCCGTTTGGGGAGTGAACAAGCAATAGATCTCTTTTCTCTCTCTGTTTCTTCCTGTCAATCTGCCTTTCAAATAAATAAGATAAATATTAAAAAAAAAGGTTGTTTGAAATTTGTGAAACATACACTAAAGTATAGAGGATAGGATGAACCTACATGTCCCCATCATTAGCTTCAAAGATTATCAGTGCTTGACTTTTTTTTTTTTTTTTAACATTTATTTATTTATTTGAAAGAGAGGGAGAGGGAGAGGAAGAGAATCAATCTTCCATCCAGTGGTTCACTTTCCAGATGGCTGTGCTGGGCCTGGCCGAAGCCAGGAGCCAGGAACTTTATCTGTATCTTCCATATGGGTGTAAGGGGCCCAAGGACTTGGGGCATCTTCTGCTGCTTTTCCCAGGCCTTAGCAGGGAGCTGGATAGGAAGTGGAGCAGCCTGGACATGAACCAGATGGCAGCTTTACCTGCTACACCACAAGACTGGCCCCTAGGCTGGACAGTCTTGGTTCATCTGTTGTAGCGGTTTCTAGATATTCTGATTTGACTCATAGATGTTTCACTAAGTATTTTATCTGAAAGATGAAGTCTGAAAATGTAACTTCTTACAGTAAATTCTTACTAATAGTTTGAGGTGATGATACTGTAGACTGACAGGTACCATATAGGAAAGGATATTCATAGAATGTGTCTAGGATTTGATGGAGCTTATTTTTATTTCATTTTGAGTATTTCTGGAGGGCTTACAACAGTGTCTCTCTCTCTCTCTCTCTCTCTCTCTCTCTCTCTCTCTCTCTCTGTGTGTGTGTGTGTGAAGCAGGTAATTAACCTCTGGAAAAAATAACATTGCAACAGATTTGATTTGCAGGAGGTTTCATTTCTCACTGAGCCTCTGTGGGAATGATGCCAGTTGAAAAGAATCCCAGCTCTAATGGCTCCAGGTCTTCTGGGAACTCGCAGGCAGTGATGTTATTTACTCTTGGGAAGAACATCAGAATCATTTATAAAAACTTTGTGTTCACCTATACTACTTGTTGTGGGAAAAAATAAAGGATCTTTCATGTCTTTAAGGTTATCCCTAAGATGACAATGTCTAATACTATTTTAGAAATCATTAAAACCATTTTCAACTTCTCAGTTTAGTTTGTTTGAGGGTCTTAAAGCCTCCATTTTAACCCAAGATGTCACAGATTTTATTAGTATTCTGTGTAATCAATATGTTTGTCATTTCCATGGTGGTGAAAAGTAACAGGTATTATGTTATGGGTCTAGAATTACCACTTTCACAGAACATTCTTTTGAGGAGTGGTTATGTAATAAACAGGGAAGCAAATTAAAGCAGATATAATCCCTTCTTCAGTTTGTAGATTGGCAGTTGATAATGAGGTAGTTAGGATTTATATGGTTTAGTATATAAAAAAATATGATATATAACAATGGAAATACTTTAGTACCATTGTCAAATTAATTTTATTTATTTATTTATTTATTTTTGATAGGCAGAGTTAGACAGTGAGAGAGAGACTGACAGACAGACAGAAAGGTCTTCCTTTTCCGTTGGTTCACCCCCCAAGTGGCTGCTACGGCTGGCGCGTTGCGGCCGGCATGCTGCGCCGATCCAAAGCCAGGAGCCAGGTGCTTCCTCCTGGTCTCCCATGCGGGTGCAGGGCCCAAGGACCTGGGCCATCCTCCATTGCACTCCCAGGCCACAGCAGAGAGCTGGACTGGGAGAGGAGCAACCGGGACAGAATCCGGCGCCTCGACCGGGACTAGAACCTGGGGTGCCGGTGCCACAGGCAGAGGATTAGCCAAGTGAGCCATGGCGCTGGCCTAATTTTATTTTTTGAATGTCTTTCACTGTGAAGAGGCATATTACTAGTTCTAAATAGTCTTAGTTTTCCTTAAAATATGTTGTTAATCTCATTTCAGAATGCACATAGGAGCTATAGTAGAAAAGTGGGTATCATTGGTTTATAAATAAAATGTTTTAAATTTGAGTTCTTTGCATTGGATTGATTCTGGTTTTGGTTACTTGGGACAATATAGTCTGTTGGGGCCAGTGCTGTGGCGCAGCAGGTTAAAGCCCCAGCCTGCAGTGCTGGCATCCCATATGAGTGCCGGTTCGAGTCCTGGCTGTTCTACTTCTGATCCAGCTCTCTTCTATGGCCTTGGAAAGCAGTGGAAGATGGCCCAAGTCCTTGGGCCCCTGCACCCATGTGGGAGACCTGGAACAATCTCCTGGCTCCTGGCTTCAGATTAGCTCAGCTCTGGCCATTGTGGTCATCTGGGGAGTAAACCAGCAGATGGAAGATGACTCTCTCTAGCTTGACCTCTCTCTGTAACTCTGTCTTTCAAATAAATAAAATAAATCTTTAAAAAAATATATAATCTATTTAAAACATAAGTAAATACAGTTTTCCCATGAAAAATGACTTTTTTTTTTTTTTTTATCTTTGACAGGCAGAGTGGACAGTGAGAGAGAGAGAGAAAGGTCTTCCTTTTGCCGTTGGTTTTTCCTCCAATGGCCGCCGAGGCCAGCGCACTGTAGCCGGCGCACTGCGCTGATCTGATAGCAGGAGCCAGGTGCTTCTCCTGGTCTCCCATGGGGTGCAGGGCCCAAGCACTTGGGCCATCCTCCACTGCACTCCCAGGCCACAGCAGAGAGCTGGCCTGGAAGAGGGGCAACCGGGACAGAATCCTGCGCCCCGACTGGGACTAGAACCCGGTGTGCCGGCGCCGCAAGGCGGAGGATTAGCCTAGTGAGCCGCGGCGCAGGCCTGAAAAATAACTTTTGAGTTGCTGTTCCATCTGTTATTTTCTGTTATATCATGATTGGGAACATTAGTTTTCAGAGATAATAGTTTGTCAGCACCTTTGTCAGGATTATATATCCACACTTTAGTTGCATTGTAGTTGGATTTGTTAGTTGTACAATTTGGAGACAGATTTGTAGTTTCTAGTTACTGTATTTACACGAGAGTTCTACAGGATTAGAATTCTTCAAACCATATTTAAAGGTAAAATTGACTGTGTTGCCTGGGTGTGAACTGTAAAAAAAAAAAAAAAACTTCTCACTGTGAAATTATATTTTAACAGTATAAAAGGTATACTTCTTCCAAAAATAGGAATTTAGTGTTATATAGATAAGTACTAATAATTGTATTAATTTTGACTCCTCTGACAGACTTCTTTTGGATGCTACTCTTTTGGTCAGAGATATCAAGCAGCTTTTAGATGGGCAGATTTTTGATGTATTGATTAAGATGCCCACATCTCACATTAGAGTGCCAGGTTCAAGTCCCAGCTGGGCTCCTAATTCCAGCTTCCTGCTAATACATACCTGGAAAGCAGCAGGTGATGGCTCAAGTACTTGAATTCCTGCCACCTACACAAGAGATCTGAATTGAGTTCCTATCTCCCGCCTGACATACATCTGGGGAGTGAACCAGTGGGTAGGATCATCTCTGTCTCAGCTTCTAACATAAATATAGTAATAAAAATAATTATAAAGTATTTTTTAAAGGAAAACATATGTCATCCTTTAAGTGTGTGTGTGTGTGTGTGTGTTGCCCTTGTAAGAGAGGAGCAGGTGATAAGAAATGAGTGAGGATTATTTTAAGAATAAAGCCTTGGTTTTGGTGTGTCAGACTTGTTTTGCTCCTTGCTAGCTGAGAGAGCTTAGGCAAATTTACTTCTCTGGATAGCAGTTTAGTTTCCTCATCCATAGAAATGGGAATAACACTTCACAGAAAAATTGTGAAGATTGAATGAGAATATGTTTAGTATTTATTTGCTTAGCACATAGTAAGAGATCAGTGAATTACAGTGGCTGTTACTGTTTAAGCCTCAGAAATCAATTAGATTTTCTTAAAGCTTTTTTTTCCTTTTTCAATTATCTTTATATACAGAAGATCAATTTAGTATATATTAAGTAAAGATTTCAACAGTTTGCACCCACACAGAAACACAAAATGTAAAGTACTGTTTGAGTACTAGTTATAGCATTAACTCACATTGTACAACACATTAAGGACAGATATCCTACTTGGGGAGTAAGTGCACAGTGACTTGTGTAGTTGACTTAACATTTGACACTCTTGTTTATGGTGTCAGTAATCACCTGAAGCTCTTGTCATGAGTTTCCAAGGCTATGGAAGCCTTTTGAGTTTGCCAACTCCAATCTTATTTAGACAAGGTCATAGTCAAAGTGGAAGTTCTCTCCTCCCTTCAGAGAAAAGTACCTCCTTCTTTGATGGCCCGTTCTTTCCACTGATCTCACTCACAGAGATCTTTCATTTAGGTGGTGGTGGTTTGTTTTTTTTTTTTTTTTTTTTTTTTTTTTTGCCACAGTGTCTTGGCTTTCCATGCCTAAAATAGTCTCATGGGCTCTTCAGCCAGATCCGAATGCCTTGAGGGCTGATTCTGAGCCCAGAGTGCTGTTTAGGACAGCTGCCATTCTATGAGTCTGCTGTGTACCTCACTTCCCATGTTGGATTGTTCTCTCCTTTTTTATTCTATCAGTTAGTATTAGCAGACACTAGTCTTGTTTATGTGATCCTTTAGCTCTTAATCCTTTCATTATGATCAATTGTGAATTGAAACTGATCACTCTGACTAGTGAGATGGCATTGGTACATGCTACTTTGATGGGATTGAATTGGAATCCCCTGGCACGTTTCTTTTTCTTTCTTTCTTTTTTTTTTTTTTTTTAAAGATTTATCTATTTATTTTTTAAAGGTTTTTTTTTATTTGAAAGAGTTATAGAGAGAGGTAGAGACAGAGAGATGTCTTCCATCCACTGTTTCAATCCCCAGATGGCTGCAGTGGCCGGCGCTGCGCCGCTCCGAAGCCAGGAGCCAGGTATTTCCTCCTGGTCTCCCATGCGGGTACAGGGCCCAAGCACTTGGGCCATCCTCCACTGCCTTCCTGGGCCACAGCAGAGAGCTGGACTGGAAGAGGAGCAACCGGGACTAGAACCTGGCACCCATATGGGATACTGGCGCCACAGGTGGAGGATTAACCAAGTGAGCCGTGGCCGGCCCCTCTTTCCACTCTTAATCACCTATTTGCTTATTCCTTTTTCCAGATTTTTGATATAAGAGAGTTTTGTCTTATTTAAATAATGGCAAAATTATGTTTAGGTCTGTTATTCATTGCTTTAAGTATGCACACATCTGTAAATGCTGGAGTTTTTTGAAGCCTAATCTGTCTTGCTTATAAACCATTTTCTATCAGAATTATTCTGTAGTTCTTCTAAGAAGTTTAAGGCATATCTAATAACAAGTTTTATATTTTTTGGTATTAATCAACATCAAGCAGCAAGAAATGACCCCCCAAATTGTTACATTGAATATGGAAGGGAAAAAAGGGCAGGAAATGCCTTTTTATAAGAAGTGGTCAGGCTTTTTGTGAAGCATATATGATAGAACCAAATTGGGTTATGCTTTTTTTTTTGTTGTTGACAAGAATCTGTGGTTAAGTGGCAGTAGAGATGTTCTTTTTAAAGATGCCTCAGTAGGGTAGTGATCTTTCCTTATCATTCAGTTGTTTTCCTTTTATATAAATAGATAATTATCCTTTTTATTGTAGCCTTTGCTTCTCCTGAGCCACAGAATGGTGTTACTTTTAACCTTTATGTCTTTGTAAATGATTTTTCCCCCTATATCTGAACTGTTGTGGAATGGATCATTTTAGTTAAGTTTTTTATGTCATAACATGGAGAGAAAATTTGCTTAAGAGGTATTTTGGTGTGAGTTATTTTTTAACTTCACTTTTTTCTTTCTTTTTTTTTTAGTAGCTGTAGACTCTCCTTATATTTTCTTCATAGCCTCAGAAAATCTGGAAGATTGGCAGATCATTGGTTTAAAAAAGAAGCCTGCAAACCAGATCTCACTATTAAGTACTGTTTTCTAGGTAGAGAAACACTAGATTATTGTAATTTGAGAATCTTACTAGGTTTAAGACTTAGGCTACATGCAAAAGAGCCAAGTGGAAGCTTTATAGCCCTTAGGGAGGTCTGCAGACATCCGCATGTCGGGTTCTGGGAAGCTGCTTTTTCCCATGCTTGTGGCCTCCCTGTGGGGTAAAGGTCTGTTCATTTTGCATAAATATTTACCATATCTCATTTTAGCTAGCATTGCTTCCTCATGCTGTTAGCAGAACTTTGCTTATCCAGCTTTAAAAATTTACTGTTACTGATACGACTAATCTGGTGAATATTCCATCATCTTTGAGGTTTGATGAAGTGAAAAAATCAGATTGGAAAAACAGTGAGGAGGTAAGCCAATTCACAATCAATAAGTAATTTGGTTATGGAAATGTTTGCTCATGCTAGTTTTCCATATTCTTTAAAGAGTGATTATCACTGAAGTGGCATAATTCACTTTAGTTTTGTCACATCTAACAAATTATTTTCACTTTGATATGTGTATATGAAATTATTGTCACTTTTATGTTTTTATGATACTTTTGTAACTGTTTCCTCATTTAGTAACAATAATAAGCTTTCACATGTGAAGCAGCATTTCATGATATTATAGTGAATACATATAATAGCACTTGCAAGGCAGAAGTTATTACCATTTTAAAGATGAATAAAGAATATAAATTCAGCAACATCATTGACTAGTATGTCTCAACTAGAACATTTTTGGAAACAGGTTTCAAATCCAGGTCTTTGGCTTTGGGTTCAATCTGTTTGTTATTGCACACCATTTTGTGAAGTTAGATCCCAACAGAAGAATAAGCCAAAGAAGGTTATTTATTTAATCTATTGCCATTTAATATAACTTATACAACAGTTTCTAATTGTCTTCCAGGGAGCATCCAGGATGCTTTAATAAGGTTCATCTCCTGCCCCCTGACCCCCACCCCTCCCTGATTAAGAGCCCTACATTTAGGCACTGAAGGCAAAAAGTAGATTGTAAAATGGAATTGATGTGGAACTATCAGACTTTGATTTTATAGTAAAAATCCAATTTATTATTAAGAATATCATTTTATTGATCAAAACCAGCCCCAAATCTGCAATTTTATACGATTTGGCCTAGGAACTATCTATCAATATATCAGTATGACTGAACCTTAGATCTCGTCATTGCTTGTGAAGATTCTGCTTTCAAGTTGTGTTTTCTGTTTTGTTTTTATCTCCTTCTCCCCCATGACCTTGTACATGTACTCTTTGCTTTGATCGTCATTACAAGGCTTCTAATCCCTCCTGCTTGACACCATCTAGGTCCTCCAGTCTTCTTCTATCTTTTATTTCTGGTTGAATCCTTTTGCCATTTTCTGAAATTTTCCAACCATGCAGTAGATACCCAGTAGACTTCCTGGATTACCTACTACTTTTCTTTAGATTAGCCTAACAAAAAGTTGTTTCAAAGATGCTTTTTATTTTTATCTTTTTTTAAAAAATTTATTTATTTATTTGAAAGAATTTACAGAGAGAGAGGGAGAGACAGAGAATCTTCCATTTGTAGGAGCTGGATTGGACATGGAACAGCCAGGACTCAAACCAGCACCCATATGGGATACCAGCATTGTGGCTGGTGGTTTTACCTGCTATGCCACAATGCCATCCCCTCTGCTTTTATATTCCTTACCTTTTACTTATCCTGGGAGGTAGTAATACAACCATTAGTCTCTCCATTCAAAATACATTTGTTGAATAAAAATTATATGCTACGGATTGTAATATTTTATACATTTCATTTTACTTAATCCTCATAACGACCCTCTAAAGGTAGGGGTTTTATTCTGTGTTTCTGAGAAGGTAGCATGCCTAGTGACTGGGTAGCCTGAGTCTGACTTCCCATCCTATATTCTTAATGTGCTATATACTGACATATATAGTCAGAGTAGAGTGAGAGATACTGGTTCTGTCTTTTAGGGGTTTCTAATCCAATTAGGGTGTGGGGTGCAAGTGGAGCAGACAGCAAAGTATGTAGGGTGCAGTGGGAACTCAAAGAGGAATAATAATCAGTAGTTTTTGGAGAGACCAATAGCAGTTTCATAGAGGAGGTGAGTACTTCTGCAGAATTCAAGGAAGCTGAGACAGATGAGGACTAGAAAACTTAGTGGAACAAAATGAATAACGACATAGAGGTGAAGTAGCTCACTTTTTTGTTAAAGATTTATTGTATTTATTTGAAAGGCAGAGTTACAGAGAAGCAGAGGCAGAGAGAGAGAGAGAGAATCTTCTATCCATTGGTTCAATCCCCAAATGGCTGCAACAGAGTCGGGGGGGGGGGAGGGTAGAGGGAGGGAAAGAGGGGTCTTCCATCCACTGGTTCACTCTCCAAATGGCTGCAACAGCTGGAGCTGGGCTGATCCGAGGCCAGGAGCCTGGAGCTTCCTCTGGTCTCCCACACGGTTGCAGGGGCCCAAGGACTTGGGCCATCTTCCACTGCTTTCCCAGGCCACGGCAGAGAGCTGCATCAGAAGTGAAGCAGCTGGGATTTGCACTGGCGCCCATATGGAATGCCGGCACTGCAAGCAGCGGCTTTACCTGATACGCCACAGCGCCGGCCCTCGTAGCTCACATTTTCTAGGAACTGCATGTAGTTTTGTGTGGCTAGAACATGGAGCTTGATGTATGGGCACAGCAGTTGGTGAAGTTGGAGTGAAGAGTGGCACTAGATTACGAAGGGTCTTTTATTTCATTCTAAGGAATTTGAGTTTTAACTTCTGGGTTGTGAGGAGCCACTAATGCCTTTAATCAGGATGGTCTTAAGATCATTGTCAAAGGTCATTCAAGTGACATAGTAAAGAATGGGTTGTTGGTCTTCGAAACAGAGACCAATTTAGCGGCAGAGAAACCAGTAAGGAGACATTTTTCAGTAATCCAGATGAAAAATGAAGAGGTCCTAAATGGAAATTCTCTTTTAAATATATATTACATTTAATACAGAAGAGACAAATAGAGCTATTAAGAAGATATTAAGAATATGAGTAAGATGAAAAGGGTGAGTGGTGGGAGCGTGGGCCCCTCAGGCTTGTGTGCTTGGTTTGAGCCCCTCTTGCTTATATGGGGAAATTAAAGTGAGGATGCAAGGTTTTGTTGTTTTTGCTTGGTTAACTAGTTAGATGGGGAATGGAAGAGAGAACAGTGCAGCAAAGGACAGATTTAGTTTTACATAGTATGTTAGTTTTCTATTGCTCTGTAATATATTATCCCCAAAGAGTAAATTTGCTGTATTCAGTATGATAGACAGATGTGGATATTTAAATTAAAATTGGTTAAAATTAAATAAAATTGAAAATTAGTCACACTAGCCACATTTCAAGTATTCAGTAGCCACAGAACATTTTAATCATTGCAAAAAGCTCTTTTGAACACTGCTATCAAACATTTATTATAAATGATAAGGGATCTGAGAGCACTTTGCTGGGTGGTTCTAATTTAGGGCTTCTCAATGAGGTTGTAGTCAAGATGCATGCTGTTAGAAGCAAAGGCTTCAGCCATCTGACAGCTTGACTGGAGCTGCCTGGCCTACTTCCAGGGTGACTCACTCAAGCTGGGCAAGTGAGTGCAGATTGTTAGGAGGAGACCTTGCTTTTTCCATTGGTGGGTGGACCCAGTGCTGTTTGAGGCAGCTGGCTTTGCCCAGAGTGAGTGGTCATAGAGCACGAGGTGGAAGCTGTGAGAACTTGTGAGCTGACCTCAGAAGTCATGCTCGACCATTCCTGTAGTGGTCTATTGATTGCACACAGTTCTGTTCACTGGGCGAGAGGGTGAGGTGATGAACACTAGGAGGCAGGAGTCCCTTGGGATCATTTTGGAGGCTGCCCACAACATGGAATACCCAGGTACAGTGTCCAGTGGGCAACTAGATACACAGCAGTGAGGTTTGGCCACTGCTGTTATATTTGTGATGGTAGTCTTAAGTAATTTGAGTAGGCGACATCAACAAGAATACACTGGAAGTATAGGCAATATGGTCTTCTGGGTCCCATC
The DNA here is from genome assembly GCF_964237555.1 of Oryctolagus cuniculus. Taxonomy (NCBI): domain Eukaryota; kingdom Metazoa; phylum Chordata; class Mammalia; order Lagomorpha; family Leporidae; genus Oryctolagus; species Oryctolagus cuniculus. Next base: position 112,844,636 of record NC_091432.1, read on the forward strand.
TGGGAGTAGGACAGAAGTGCTCTTGAGGAACAGTTACAGTACTAGGGAGAGAACCAGGAGAGCACCCCACGTAGGGAATAGGAAGGGATACAGGTTGCAAGTAGAATGTAGTTAACATTGCTGAATAGCCAACTTGGAGTAGAAGCTGAGAGTTTTTCTTCTGTAAATTATTTATTGACTACCTATGCTGGAAACTACAAATATATACATAAGATGAATAAGAGTCTTTAGTAACTCCTAATATTGTCTGAGGACAGGTTTGGGAAGGTTTCTTGAAAGGAAAGCAGTATCATTGTGTAGTCTCTTTAACAGATACAGAGTTGAGTTGGTATTTAAAGATTTGTGGGGTGATGGATATGAAAATGACATTTTCTTTTTTTTAAAGATTTATTTTATTTCTTTGAAAAATAGTTACAGAGAGAGGTAGAGCCAGAGAGAGAGGTCTTCCATCCGCTGGTTCACTCCCCAGATGGCTGCAATGGCCAGAGCTGCGCTGATCTGAAGTCAGGAGCCAGGAGCTTCTTCCGGGTCTCCCACATGGGTGCAGGGGCCCAAGGACTTGGGCCATCTCCTACTGCTTTCCCAGGCCACAGCAGAAAGCTGGATTGGAAGAGGAGCAGCCGGGACTAGAACTGGTGTAGTGAGGGAAAAATGATAAGAAAAGAGTGTAGAAGGCCAATTTAAGAGATCTTAAATGTGTGTAAAAGAACTTGTCCTTATTATCTTAATGGTTTGTCGTAGTCCTGGACTATTAGTCACTTATGTTTTTCTTTCTTTCTTTCTTTCTTTCTTTCTTTCTTTCTTTCTTTCTTTCTTTCTTTCTTTCTTTCTTTCTTTCTTTTTTTTTTTTTTTTTTAGAGACTATTTATTTGAAAGAGTTACAGAGAGAAAGAGAGAGAGAGGGAGAGGAGGGAGAGATCTTCTATCCGCTGGTTCACTCCCCAAATGTTCATAATGGTCAGGGCTACCAGGCTGAAGCCACAGTGTTGGCCTCTGTGTTTTTCTTTAAGTAGTATTACTTTTTAAACTTAAAATATATTTCCAAAGGAAACTTCAGTTCATTTTTACAAATAAACCACTATTGAATACCACATACAGAAGTCAACAGTAGAAATTAAATTTAAAAAGAAAATTAAAAAAAATGAAGGGACAGGCATTTAGCCTACTGGTTAAGAAGCTCACATTCCATGTTGGAGTGCCTGGGTTCGAGTTTCAGCTCTGCTCCCAGTTCCAGCTTTCTGCTAACGTAGACCTTTGCAGGCAACAAGTGGTGGTACAAGTAATTTCCTGGGTCCCAGCTTCAGCCTGGCCCAAACTCAAATGCAGGCGTTTAGGGAGTGAGCCCCCAGATGAAAGCTCTTTCTGTTTCTCTGACATTCTCTGTCTTTCTGCCTCTCAAATCAATTTTTAAAAATTTAAAATAAAATTTAGTAATGCATCTTTTGGTTCGCTAAAATGCCTACCTGAACATAAGTTTCTCAGTAAGGTGTCTGTTTTTGGTCACTTAACAATAAAGGGCCCTTTGTTTGGATGTTGCTTAATTCAGAACAAAGATGAGATTGAAGATAGTCTGGATGGTTCTGTTTAAAAATTTTGGTGTTAACAAGCACCAGGAATCCCAGCTCTCAAGTATTTTTAGTTGGAAAGATCAAAATATAGTTAATGGTCAACTTTGGTCTATAGTTAAACACTAAGAAAAATTAGGCCTTTTGTTCCAAGAAGCTATTTAATCTGTAGTATCTGTTTGGATCTGTGTCAAGGTACTTATTAGATATACATGAAATGGAAAAGAGATTCCTTGTCTATATTATGCTGCCATCCAGTTTGGGAAAATACTCTTGAAAATTATCAAATCTTTCAAGCATCATGTAGAATATTCAGAATATTTTCAGTGGAATCCTTGACCAGTCCTTTCAGAGCGGAAAAGGAATATAACTCAGCTACCTGTCTCAGTTCTAGTTTTTTCAGTTATCACGTTCACTTTGTCTTATACGTGGAATACTTAAACTTGTCAGGATAAGTTTAACTTACTCACATGAACAGATATATTTGTTAAGATACATTTATTTCCAGAACCGGCGCTGTGGCGTAGTGGGTAAAGCTGCCGTCTGCAGTGCCAGCATCCCATATGGGCGCCAGTTTGAGACCTGGCTGCTTCACTTCCTATCCAGCTCTCTGCTATGGCCTGGGAAAGCAGGAGAAGATGGCCCAAGCCCCTGGGCCCCTGCACCCACATAAGAGACCTGGAAGAATCTCCTGGCTTTAGATTGGCGCAGCTCCAGCCGTTATGGCCATCTGGGGAGTGGACTGGCAGATGGAAGACATTCTCTCTCTCTCTGCCTCTGCCTCTCTGTAACTCTGCCTTTCAAATAACAACAACAAAAAGATATACTTATTTGCAAGCTTGTCTCAGTCATGCATATGATCTGATAAATTAAAGATTTCTTCCAGAAATATTTGGAATTCTTCGGCAGCTCAGATTGATACGTTAAGAGTTTTCCACTCTTTGGGCTAAACTGTATATAACTCCCAATTTTGAATTTAGATAGGAATACCTTTATAACATGTTTAATCGGTGGTTTATGTTTTATTAATGGCTGACAAAAGATATGCATATAGTACTGGTAGAGAGGTTATAAAAGTGCCAAGAAAAAGTAACATGCTTGATGTTAAAAGTTGGGGTGAGGGGGGTAAAGCTGCTGCCTGCGATGCCAGCATCCCATATTGGTGCCAGTTCAAGTCCTGGCTGCTCCACTTCTGATCCTGCTTCCTGCTAATGTGCCTGGGAAAGCAGTGGAGGATGGCCCAAATGCCTGGGGCCCTGTACCCAAGAACAGTGCTTTACTGTAAGGGAACCGAAACAGGAAATCATAGCTGATGGATTTGTTTTTTAAAAATTTATTTTATTTATTTGAAAGTCAGAGTTACACAGAGAGAGGAGAGGCAGAGAGAGAGAGAGGTCTTCCATCCGATGGTTCACTCCCCAGATGGCCACAACAGCTGGAGCTGCACTGATCCGAAGCCAGGAACTAGGAGCTTCTTCTGGGTCTCCCACGTGGGTCAGGGGCCCAAGGACTGGGATCATCTTCTACTGCTTTCCCAGGCCACAGCAGAGAGCTGGATTGGAAGTGGATCAGCTGGGTCTCGAACCGGCACCCATATGGGATGCCGGCGCCTCAGGCCAGGGCTTTAACCCGCTGTGCCACAGCTGATGGCCCCAGCTGATGGATTTTTTAGTGTCATTTATACAAGAAAGATATGGGACACTCCAATAAACAGAACCTTACTTCATGAAAAAGACCTTGGTCTTATATTTAAAAATTGGCAAAAAAAGTACATCTATATATTTTAAGTTGAAATAAAATTTAAGGTATGCATGAATGGTTTTTAATAATTCCCTGCTTTAAACTGTTGTTTTATTTCCTTTTTTAAAGTGAGTTTTTTTAACAGATTCAATGTAGTTTATGGATGCAAGTCTGAGATTATAATGATATTTAGTCCCTTCCTGCCCACCCTGTTTTAATTAAATGGCCAACCCCTGGTACCAATGGATTCAATGAGATGGTTTTTATAGTGTGGCTAATGGAGTGTCATGACATTAAGAGATCTGAAGGGAAGGAACATAAAATGCCTCCCTTTTGAGGCTGCTAAAATGAACAGGTTACAAATGTGCAGATTAAATTAATGTTTTTGTTCCTAGGAAGATTTTGCTTGAATTTGGTTTTTAAATTCAATAACAGCTTTTTTTACCCCTAGTGGCCTTCTATTTGTGCCAGATACTGGTATTTTTATTTAGAATTGTGAAATCAAGTATCCTTTTGAAATGAAAGTAATGTTACTTAAAGAAAGACACTGAGTAACTAATAGTTCAGGGGGCTTATGTGATTGTGGCAAATCTTTCAGACAGTATTTAGGGTTGGGAAACAGTAGTCTGCAGCAGATGGGAATGTCAGGCCCGTGATAAGGTCTGCAGAAGCATTCCATCTGTCCCTGCCAAGGCAGCCACAGGCCAGGCTGAATTCAGGAGTCTATAGTAGGCTAATATTTTTTATTTTATTTGAAAGGTAGCATTATAGAGAGACGGAGAGAGAGACAGAGAGAATCTTCCGTCCGCTGGTTCACTCCCCAAATGCCTGCAATGGCTGGAGCTGAGCCAGGCTAAAGCCAGGAGCTAGGAGCTTCATCCAGGTCTCCCACATGGGTGCAGGGTCGCAAGTATTTGAGCCATCCTTCGTTGCTTTCTCAGACATATTAGCAGGGAGTAGAATCAGAAGTGGAGCAGCCGGGACTCAAACCTGGTGCTACAGGTGGTATCTTAACCCGCTATGCCACAAAGCTGGTCCTAGTAGGCTCATTTTTTTTTTTTTTTAAAGATTTACTTATTTATTTGAAAGTCAGAGTTACACAAAGAGAAGAGAGGCAGAGAGAGAGAGAGAGAGGGAGGGAGGGAGGGAGAGAGAGAGAGGTCTTCCATCTGATGGTTCACTCCCCAGATGGCCACAACAGCTGGAGCTGCACCGATCCAAAGCCAGGAGCCAGGAGCCTCTTTCGGGTCTCCCACGCGGGTACAGGGGCCCATAGACTTGGGCCATCTTCTCCAGTAGGCTCTTTTTTTTTTTTTTTTTTTTTTTCCTTTGACAGGCAGAGTGGACAGTGAGAGAGAGACAGAAAGGTCTTCCTTTTGCCGTTGGTTCACCCTCCAATGGCCGCCGTGGCCGGCGTGCTGCGGCCGGCGTACCGCGTTGATCTGATGGCAGGAGCCAGGTACTTCTCCTGGTCTCCCATGGAGTGCAGGGCCCAAGCGCTTGGGCCATCCTCCACTGCACACCCTGGCCACAGCAGAGAGCTGGCCTGGAAGAGGGGCAACCGGGACAGAATCTGGCGCCCCAACCGGGACTAGAACCCGGTGTGCTGGTGCTGCAAGGCAGAGGATTAGCCTATTGAGTCACGGCGCCGGCCCAGTAGGCTCATTTTTAAGCTGATAATTTTGTATGGTCTCTGAACAGTATTAGAGATATCCAAATGTCCTTTGGCAGGAAAAAGTTTCTCCATCCTGGCCTGCAGGATAAAGATGTTCCTTCACATTCATTTAAGGCCACTCAGAACTTGGCCTCTAGCTTCTGCAGCCTCCCTCACAGCTTTTCCTTGCCACAGATCTCGTGTTAGTCAATAGAGAGGGACTGCCTGCCCCCAAGGAGAGACCCCACAGCGCAGTCAGAAGCTGGTTGTTAGGGCATTTCATAGCTCTGAGGACAGTGATTTTGATGGAAGAATCATGGAACTTAATTTTTCCAGCTATATTGAGCTGCCTGTCTTACTAAATTTTCATGTTCCCATGACCTGGGAGATGATAAATATTTGAATAAATTAATGAGTGAATAAAAAAATCCAAGTGAGTTATAGTCCCTTTACCTAAGGCCAAACCTTGGGCACCAAACAAAATCATTTCAGAAAAATCCTCTAAGCTGTGTTGTAGTGGGGCCCTCATCTTTCTCTTTTCTTTCTTTTCTTTTTCTTTTTTCTTTCGGCAGAGAGAGAGAGTAGCGAGATGTTTCCTCCAGCCAATGTTTTATTCCCCTTAGCCTGCAGCAGCTGTGGCTCAAACAGGCTGAAACCAGGAGCCTAGAACTCAGTCTTCCTATATGGATGGCAGGCTCCCGTGTTCTTGAGCCATCACCTGCTGCCTCCCAGGATGTGCATTAGCAGGAAGCTGGAATTGGGAGCGGAGCTGGCTCTTGAACCCTGGGCACTCCAGCGTGGGATGTGGGTGTTGTGCATGGTGTTTTGACCACTGAACCAAAATCTTCCCCTATACCTGCTCCCCTTTAAAAAATTGCAGTTTAAATGAATGCTTAATGAGGGTTGTGGTAAATCAGTGTTTTTTATACAAATGCTTTACCATGGAACATATAAATTGGTTTAAGTCTTATAGAAAATAACTTGACAAGATAGCTTTAAAAAGTAGAAAATGTTTATTAAACCTTTTGGTCTAGTGGTACTACTATTGGTATATATGTCTCAATATATTAAGGAAATAAAGATTTAGCTGCCAGTTTTTATGCAAAGATGTCAACCATGGCATTATTTGAAGTAGGACTAGGAAGGTATCAATCTAAGAATTGTTCCTCTGAAGAGGTAGACTTAGCTCCCTTAGCGACTCCCAGATAGCTGCTGTTAATAATTACTGTATGTTGGGCCAGTGCTGTGGTGCAGCAGGTTAAAGCCCTAGCCTGCAGTGCTGGCATCCCATATGGGCGCCTGTTCCATTTTCTTTTTAAATTCTATGTGTTGTCAAAGATCTTCTGATTTGTTGCCGTAAAGAAAAACAAATAGTTGATATGACCACAAAGGCATGTTTATGATACATTATCTGTCACTCTTCATAAGTATTAGCTGACTTGCTCCCCATCGTGTGCAATACTCCTGAGCTATAAGCTTATTTGGGAAAGGGCACCTCCCAAGCAGGGGAGGATAATTTTTAGGTCCAATTATGGAAATTATATATGTTTGTCTAAGATTTCCAACAAAAAGAAATAGACAAGAAGAATGATACTGGCAACTGTTCCTCCATTGCAAGAGAAAACAAAAAGAATGCCAAAGGACCTTTCTTGCAAACCCCAATTTTAAATATAGATGTGTCTGTTTTTTTGAGAGTTACTTTAAATTCAATTAAATTTCTCTTGATCTTTCCATGCCATGATGTGTGCAACAAAGTAATAGAGTAAATACTCTTTGTTGTTCACATGGAGTATAGAGTTCTTTATTTTTCCACAAAAGTTTTGGCTGATCTCTTTCTTTTCTGGCTGTGAGCAACAGGTAAATTAATATGACCACACTCTGACCCCAGCATCGTGATTCAAACTTCCAAATTCAGAATTTGCCCAGCTTCCCCTCTTCAAGATCACATGGCAGCTTATTTCTATCCAACAGAGGTGGACAGACGTTAATAGAAAGGAAACAGATTTTAACCAGTTATTGCTCCACAGGCACAGGAAAATTGGGTAGTTTCAAGAAGCTTACAGTCTTAACACAAGTAGAGGTCAGACCCTTTGGGAAGGACAGCATAGATGATCTGTGGTTCTGTTACATCGCAGAATTGTTGTAATACAGGAATAGCTTTGAACCATAATAATTTCTGTTGTTTAGGTACTTTCAGTAATAAAAAAATCTGTTAAAATGCTTTTTTTTTCCATGATAAAAATGAGACCTACAGATTCCATTTTAGAATAGAGGAGAAAACTTGTGTGGAATTTTAGTATTCTTATATTTGGGTAGCCTTTTTACTAGAGAGAGACAGCACTTATTGCTTAATGTGTCCTAAGTGCTGGGCTGTGTACTTCTCTCATTTAATCTTGACAATGTTCCTTTAAAGCAAGTACATAGTTTAATCATTTGTGAGGAAATTGAGGTTCTGTGAAATTTAGTAACCTGCTCAGGGTCACACAAACCATTGAGGGGCTGTGCCAGGTTTTGACCTCAGTCTGACCAATACCAAAACCTATTTTTTCCCTCTGTATGCCCCCCCCCCTTTTTTTTTTAGAAAAGTTGTATAACTAAATGTCAAGTGGTCCTTAAATTATTTTTATTGAGCACAAGTGGTCATTCTTCATTTGATGAAAAGGGAGACTTGGTTTTTTACTTAGTGTCTAGCAGTCTCTGTAATAGGAACAATATCTTTTATGGTGACTAATGACCAAAGGAGTATACACTCCAAGTTTTTTATTTTTAATTTAAAAACATTAAAAACGGTCCACAGGTAAGGGATAGCTAGTTCTATTAGAACTGGTGCTTTCTGGCAAATTTTAGAACATTAAGCCAGTGAGCTGGTTCTGTAAGCCATTTAAGCATTACATTTATAATTTTATAGAGATTAATCGGAGTGATGCAGTTTCAACAATAATAGTATATTCTAGGGTATACTAGAATGTTTCATTCTTGGAACTACTTCGTTTTAGTTTTTTTTTTTTTTTTTAAGGGAACAAAATCTGAAAAGCTATGCTTTCCCGATGTTAAACAGAAGCCTCAGTTTTTGTTTCTGTTTTTGTTTTTGTTTTTTTACAGGCAGAGTTAGACAGTGAGAGAGAGAGAGAGACAGAGAGAAAGGTCTTTTTCCATTGGTTCACCCCCCAAATGGCTGCAAAATTGGCTGCAGTGGCCCGAGCTGCGCCTATCCGAAGCTAGGAGCCGGGTGCTTCCTCCTGGTCTCCCATGTGGGTGCAGGGGCCCAAGCACTTGGGCCATCCTCCACTGCCTTCCCGGACCACAGCAGAGAGCTGGACTGGAAGAGGAGCAACCGGGACAGAATCCAGGGTGCTGGCGCTGCATGCAGAGGATTAGCGAAGTGAGCCGCGATGTCGGCCCAGAAGCCTCAGTTTATCTTCAACATCTAATGTTTAGATTTTCTTTTGCCTGTCATCTTACTTCATTGTGAATTATTGTAAGTCTAAAACAAAAAGAAATATCATGGGCCGGTGCTGTACCACAGTGGGTTAACGCCCTGGCCTGAAGCTCTGGCATCTTATATGGGCCCGGCTGCTCTACTTCCAATCCAGCTCTCTGCTGTGGCCTGAGAAAGCAGTGGAAGATGGCCCAAGTTCTTGGGCCCCTGTGGGAGACCTGGAGGAGGAACCTGGCTCCTGGCTTTGGATCGATGCAGCTTTGGCCGTTGCGGCCAATTGGGGAGTGAACCAGTAGATGGAAGACCTCTCTCACTCGCTCGCTTGCTCGCTCTCTCTCTTGCTCTCTGCCTCTCCTCTTTCTGTGTAACTCTGACTTTCAAATAAGTAAATAAATCTTAAAAAAAAAATCACGAAGGTTGATATACCGACTACCTTTTTTTGTGGGGACAGGTGAAGATACAGAAATTACGGATGAAGTTGAGACACGCTTTGGTTCTTTTCCCGATCTTAACCTCTTCTTTTCCTCTCCAGAAGTAAACACTGGGGTAAATTTGGCGTTTTTATACTTATGTATAAAATGTGTCCTGAGTGCTGGGCTTTGTACTTCTCTCATGTAATCTTGACAACGTTCCTTTAAAGATACACGGTTATGCATCTTCAAACATAGACTTCTTTTGCAGATTTTTGAATTTAATGAAATTTGAGTTCATGTTACATTTGTACATTGTTTTATTAATAAAATACACATAAGTATTAATAATCATGATAAACATTACTACTTATAGTAAATATTAAAAATATTATAAGTGTGGTATGAAATAGGGATCAAGTTTTGTTTTTCTGTGTGGATAACCAGTTGTCTTGTTGTATTCATGTACAGAGTGTATTTTCCCCATTGATTTTTAGTGCTGTCTTTGTCATGATGTTTCTGAATTTTCTGAGTTTTTGTTTCTGAGCTTTCTGTTCTATTCCACTAGTTGGTTTGGCTGATTCTATTCCAGCAGCAGTCTGTCCATATAACTTTAGCTGTGTAAACATAATATGTCCCTGTACTTAGCTTTTCTTCTTTCAACATTTTCATTACTGTTTTTGGCTTCTTTTTTTCCATATAAATTTTGGGAACAGCTTGTCAATCCATAAAAAGTCCTATTGGTTGCTTTTTTAAAATTGTAATTCATTGAATTAGTTTAGAGAAGGTGGAAATCTTGATGTTGTCTTCCTATTTCTGAATATGTTTTCTCTTTAGGAATTTCAGTTCTTATATTCTTAGATAATAATTTTAATTTTACCAATATAAGCCTCCAAACTTTTTTTGCTAAATTTATTCCTAAGCACTTGTGATTTTCGCTGCCGCTATCAGTCATTTGTCAGTCTCTTCCTTGCCTCTTCCCCTTCCTCCTTATTCTCTTCCTTTCTTCCCCTCCCCTAGTCTCACCTCTTTCCTGTTACCCTTTCGTCCTCTCTCCTTTCCTCCCTTCTTTATCCCCCTTTATCTTAGTTTTGTGTTACCTTGACTGGACCTCCTGTTTCAGGTAGTGTGATGGAGAAAGCATGACTCCTGCACTGAGGCACAGCTGTTTAAAGCCCCAGCATGCAGCACCGGCATCCCAAATGGGCCATTGCATGACTCTCCAGTGTATTTGTAAATACAAAATAAATAACCCATGTGGTGTAGCAGGAAGAGTCTCTGCCTGTGATGCTGGCATCCCATATGTGCGACGGTTCAAGTCCTGGCTGCTGTACTTCCAATCCAGCTCCCTGCTAATGCTGCCTGGGAAAGCAGTGGAGGATGACCCAAATGCTTGAGCCCCTGCACCTGTGCAGGAGACCCAAAGAAGCTCCTGGCTCTTGGCTTCTGGGCCATTGTGGCCATGTAGGGAGTAAACCACAGAGAGAAGACCTCTCTCTCTTTCTTTGTCTCCACCTCTCTCTCTAATTCTGTCTTTTAAATAAATAAAATAAATCTTTACAAAAAAAATAGGAAAGTGTCTGGGACTTAAAATCATAATTGCTGGAAATGTGTGCCTAATTTGTCCTTTAAGAATTACACGATAATTAAGTCAGTTTTTCTGAACCTAATTCTCTTATCTGTCTGGGAAAAATAATGTTTACTTTGATGTTACTGATTTTACAGAATATAATGGGATATGTGTGTGAGGGTTTTTTGTAATTAAGAATTCAGAGAAAAAATGTTAATTATGGGGCCTGCACCTTGGCATAGCCGGTAAAACCACTGCCTGCAGTGCCGGCATCCCATATGGGTACTGGTTCAAGTCCCAGCTGATCCATTTCCAATCTAGCTTTGTGCTATGGCCTGGGAAAGCAGTAGAAGATGGCCTGAGTCTTGGGCCCATGCACCCATGTGAGAGACCTGAAAGAAGCTCTTGGCTCCTGGCTTCAGATTGTTGCAGCTCTGGCTGTTGCAGTCATCTGGGGAGTGAACTAGTGGATGGAAGATTCTCTCTCTCTCCTTCTTTCTCTCTAACTCTGCCTTTCAAATAAATAATAAATCTTTAAAAAAAATTAATTATGAGGGAGAAAAGCCCATTTGCCCCAATTTAGACGGTAGTATTTATTGCATTGTGTATTAAAGAAAAATACCTTGAATTCATAAAATTATTTTAATTTTTAAAAACATTTAATGCTTATACCTCAGTTCCTAGAAAAAAGATAGGAAATGATTTATCATGAAGAACACAAGTGGCACACATAGACACCCTCATTAAAAATGTTAAAAATGAAAGATCAAGTAATTACAGTTAGGTAAAAGCAAATATAATAATTATAAGGGTTAATACAACTATTGTCATTAAGCCTCTCTGTTTCCAGGATGCCATGGGAAAAAGCTAAATATGATTTAGTTCTGTTGATGGCTGTGTTTCCTCCTTTGTGATAAACCTAATTTTCTTTTCTTTTTTTAAAATGATTTATTTTACTTTATTTGAAAGGCTGAGTTCGAGAGGGAGAGACAGAGAGAGGTCTTCTATCCACTGCTTTTCACCCCAAATGGCCTCAATAGCCAAGACTGGACCAGGCTGCAACTAGGAGCCAGGAGCTTCTTTGGGGTCTCCCACATGAGTGTCAGGGACCCAAGCACTTGGGCCATCCTCTTCTGCTTTTCCAGGCACATTATCAGGCAGCTGGATCAGAAGTGGAGCAGCTGGGACTGCAATGGGTGCCCATATGGGATGCCAGCATTGTAGGTGGCAGCTTTACCTGCTATATGCCACAACACTGGGCCCCAACTTTAAATTCTTAAAATGAAATTGTTTATGTGGATTTCAAGACAATACTGATGACAGGATCTGTTACAACAGTTCTATAAATGAGAGCAGTTATTTTTATTTTTATGGCTTTAGTGTGTGTTGACTGACCATTAGTAAAAAAAACTGAGGGGATAACAGAAAGCATAACTCACCAAAACTGACTGGGAAAACTATGCTAATGTTACTTAACTATCTTATGATCTAATATTTAAGGTACTAACTTGATCATAACCTAGAGCAGTGGTAACCTTACATTCAGCCTTTTTTGTGTTGAGAAATTACTGATGAAACCCTTAAGGCACTGAAATTTTCAAGGGAGCTTTAGATAACTAGAAAAAAACAAAAAGGTGACCACTACCACAGTAAAAATGCCTGGTATAGTACAAATGAACCCACTATCTTTGTTTAACAAGTCACCATTAGCACCACATTCTGCTCTCAACATCTCTTGAAATTCCTAGGGCATGTGACTACTGGAGTATAGGAGTCCTTTCTTAGTTAACTCTCTGCAATTGAAAGATTTGTGAAATATTGAAGCTTATTTCTTTTAGTAGATGATAAGACAGGTGCTCATTTTTTGTAGGGATTTTTTTGCCACCAAATTTTCCATTGGTTTGTAGAAAGAACATAAGGTTTGCCCTCAGATTTGGTTTTGTTTAGGTCCTGGCTCTACCATTTGTTAGTTCTGTGATCTTGAAAAATTTATATAGCCTAAGTCTCTTTATCTTCTTGAGTGATACTGACATCAAGGGATTTTTGAATGATAGTTACAAAAGATTACCGAATTATAGCTTGTTGATTATTTTTTGTTTAGCAACAACTTAGCAGAACTACCCCTACAATTAAAAACATGTGCAGACAAGAAAAGCTATTCAGGGGATGGGGTGTGCAGGCATTTATTTAGTCTAGCAATTAAGAGGCCCAACCCACATTATAGTGACTGGATTTGATGTCCTGCCCTGGTTCAGAAGTCCGGTTTCCTGTAATGCAGACCCTGGGCGGCAGCAGTGATAGCTGAAGTAGTTGGATTTCCCCCAGTACGTGGGAGACCTGGATTGAATTCCTGGTTTCCAGCTGCAACCCAACCTAGCCCAGCTATTGCAGGCATTTGGGGAATGATGGGAGCTCTTTTTCTCTGTCTCTTAAGCAAAATAAGATATAAACCCAGCAAGTAAAAAGCAGAAAAAAAGAAATTCAGGATGAATATAGTCTCAAGCAGGAGTTTTTCCTAGAAGTAGGTCTTCTGTTTTTTAAGATTTTATTCATTCATTCATTCATTCATTCGAGAGGTAGAGTTACAGAGAGGGAGAGACAGAGAGAAAGGTCTTCCATCTGCTGGTTTAAACCCCAAGTGGCTGCAATGGCTGGAGCTGAGTTAGGAGCCAGGAGCTTTTTCCGGGTCTCCCATGCAGGTGCAGGGGCCCAAGGACCTGGCCCATCTTTTTTTTTTTTTTTTTGACAGGCAGAGTGGACAGTGAGAGAGAGAGACAGAGAGAAAGGTCTTCCTTTGCCGTTGGTTCACCCTCCAATGGCTGCTGCGGCCGGTGCACCGCGCTGATCCGATGGCAGGAGCCAGGTACTTATCCTGGTCTCCCATGGGGTGCAGGACCCAAGTGCTTGCCTGGGCCATCTTTTACTGCTTTCCCAGGCCATAGCAGAGAGCTGGATCGGAAGTGGAGCAGCCAGGACATGAACTGGCACCCATATGGGATGCTGGCGCTGCAGGCGGTGGCTTTACCCACTACGACATAGCGCTGGCCCCTGTCATTGTCTTTATATGAATGAAATTACCCAGTATGTACTGTTTTACATATATGTGTGTGTGTGTATACTTACATATTTTTAAGATGTATTTATTTATTTGAAAAGTAGAGTTATAGAGTTGGAGGCAGAGAGAGAGAAATCTTCCATCTGACAGTTCACTCCACAAATGGTTGCAATGGCTAGAACTGAGCTGAGCCAAAGCTAGGAGCCAGGAGCTTCTTCCAGGTCTCCTACATGAGTGCAGGGGCCTAAAGACTTGGGCTATCTTTTCTACTTTTCTAGGCCATAGGAGAGACCTGGATTGGAAGTGGAGCAGCTGGAACTTGAACCAGTGCCCAAATGGGATGCCGGCACTGCAGGCGGCAGCTTTACCTGCTATGCCACAGCACTGGCCCCAGGATGTACTGTTTTGTAACTTGAAATTTTCCTTCATCAATGTACTTGTTGATCTATTTTGTTATTATTTTTAAGATCTGTTTTTAAAAATACTTAAATATTTAAAACATCTATTTGAAAGGCAAAGTTAGAGAGACAGAGACGGAGACAGAGAAAGAACTTTGATCTATTGGTTCACTCCCCAAATGGCTGTAATGGCTGGACCTGGGCCAGTGTGAAGCCAGGAGTCTGGAGCTTCTTCCAGGTCTCCCATGTGGATGACAGCAGCCCAAGGACTTGGACCATCCTCCACTGCTTTCCCAGGCACATTAGCAGGGAGCTGGATCAGAAGTGGAGCAGCTGGGACTCAAACCAATGCCCATATGGGATGCCAGTATCGCAGGTGGTGGCTTTTACCCACTGTGGCACAAGGATGGCTTCTTAAGATATATTTATTTATCTGAAAGTCAGAATGACAGAGGGAGAGAGAGAAAGATAGTAGGATCTTCCTTCTGGTTCACTTCCCAAATGCTTGCCACAACCAGTGCTGGACCAGGCTGAAACCAGGAGCTGGGACTACATCTGGGTTTCTCATGTGGATAACAGGAACTCAAGTATTTGGGCAATCATCCACTGTCCTCCCAGGCACATTAGCAGGAAGCTGGTTTGAAAGTGGAGTAGTTGGGGCCGCCGCTGTGGCTCACTTGGTTAATCCTCCACCTGCGGCGCCGATCTCATATGGACGCCTGTTCTAGTCCAGCTCTCTGCTGTTGCCTGGGAAGGCAGTGGAGGATAGTCCAGGTGCTTCGGCCCCTGCACCCGCATGGGAGATGGGGAGGAGGCACCTGGCTCCTGGCTTCGGATCGGAGTAGCTCTGGCCGTGGCGGTCATTTGGGGAGTAAACCAACGGAAGGAAGACCTTTTTTCTCTGTCTGTCTCTCTCACTGTCCGTAACTCTACCTGTTAAATAAAAATTAAAAAAAAAAAAAAAGTGGAGTAGTTGGGACTTGAACCTGTACTCTGTACTTTGATATGAGATGCAGGCATCCTAAGTCACAGCTTGACACAGTGGCCACAATGCCTGCCCAGTGATATAATTTTAAAATATGTTTTATTTCTGTCTGCGTACCTATGCTCTATGATTATACAAAATTCTGTTGTATAGCTGTATATTTATTTAGTAGAAAGATGGATGCTACGTCATTGAGGTTTTTTTTTTCCTCACCTCTGTTTTCTTCCTCCACATTATCTTCAGTGAACAACTACTATTTTTATAATGGTTAAAATATTTAAAAATTTATTTTTAAAAAAATAATCCAAATATGAAAAGTGTATCTTTGTAGATACCCATAGCAAAATATCTTTCCTTTGTTGTGGTTTCCGTAAACATAGTCTAGTGACTCATTACCCAGCTCCCGGATGGTTACTTCTGTGTCCCTTTGTGCTCATTTCAGAGCATTTTTCAATGTAGGAGAGGTGCTGGAACTTTTATAGGCTTTTTTTAAATTTAAAGATTTATTATTTATTTGAAAGGCAGAAATACAGAAAGAGAGGAGAGAGAGAGAGAGATCTTCCATCCACTGGTTCACCACTTCTCAAATGGCCACAGTATTTGGGGCTGGGTCTGTCCAAAGCCAGGAGACAGGAGCTTCTTCCAGGTCTTCCACATGGGTGCAGGTGCCCAAGAATTTGGGCCACTGCTTTCCCAGGCACATTAGCCAGGTAGCTTGAGGGGAAGTAGAGCAACTGGGACTGCAGCCCATGCTCATATGAGTTGCAGGCTGAGGTTTAACCTTCTATGCCACAGCGCTGGCCCCAAGATAGGCTTTTGTTTTATATAAAAACGAGTTGGTTGCATGTTTAAAACTTTTTACATTGCTAGGGTATTTTATCCTTGGGTAGGAAAGAAAGATCCATTTGTCTTTATTTAATCACCTATAAAGGTACTTTTGGAGATAGGTTTGGGTTACTTTGTACGGCTGTGTGTGCAAATGATAGAGTTCCTGATAAAAACAGTTTCATTGAGCTGCTAAACATCTTGTGCTGATTTTTCTGCTCTGCTTTAAAGGTTTACAAAGCCAGTGATCAACTTCCTCTTGAATAGATGACTTTATTTTTGCTAAATATGGATATTTAATGTCTTATGATAAAGGTGAATTTCCTCTAATGAAACATAGCTCAAGTTAACTTACAGTATTTAAAACTGACCTTGTAAATTTTAGTTTAACCGTCTCAGTCCTCACGTAGTTGCAAACAGAAAAAAATCTTTCTTAAATATATTTCTCTTTGGATTGTGAAGATAATATATAACATGGTTATAGCAAAGAAAGTTCTTTGATGAATAACTGATTATGTTGAGTCATATGTATTAGTAATTCAGATAATTAACATAGCTTTATTAAATCCATCATAATGCACAGATATTCTGTACTTTGAAATTTCAGAAATTTTGGATCTCAGCTCTTACTTTAGAAGGGCCTAATAATTTGGTTTTGCCCACTAGTCTTTATCAGACTTTTAGAAGAAACTGAAGAGATTTCTGTTTTACTTTAGTTTACCAAAAAGGATTAAGAAAGAGAAAATAAAATATTTTAAGAAGCTAAGTGAGAGGACTTAATTTAAACCAAGCATGTTTCTCTTGATTTCTGCCCTTTCTCCTCTCATAGTTAGCCACTGTATATCTCAGGTTTCTAGCAAAGTTATTCCTCTTATAGAAACTGTGGACATTCATTAACAATTTATTTTACTTTGAAACCTATGTGGCAAACACCAGAGAGTGAATTGTTGCTATTATCCATGGGAATCTTGAGATTGAAGTCAAAATATCAGTACAGCTGTACAAGCAGTTCGAAGAGTATTTTTAACATCCCTATTAGATTATTTTTTTGACCTTTGATTTTATGCTTTCTCTTCTATTAAATTTTTTTAAAGATTTATTTATTTGAAAGGCAGAGTTACAGAAGCAGAGAGAGAGAGGTCTTCCATCCGCTGGTTTACTCCCCAGATGGCCGCAACAGCTGGAGCTGCACCTATTCCAAGCCAGGAGCCAGAAGCTTCCTCTGGGTCTCCCATGTGGGTGCAGGGGCCCAAGGACTTGGGCCATCTTCCACTGCTTTCCCAGGCCATAGCAGAGAGCTGTTTATTTAATTTTTGACAGGCAGAATGGAAAGTGAGAGAGAGAGAGAGAGAGAGAGACAGAGAGAAAGGTCTTCCTTTTGCCGTTGGTTCACCCTCCAATGGCTGCCGCGGCCGGCGCGCTGCAGCTGGCTCATCATGCTGATCCGAAGCCAGGAGCCAGGTGCTTTTCCTGGTCTCCCATGGGGTGCAGGGCCCAAGTACTTGGGCCATCCTCCACTGCACTCCCAGGCCACAGCAGAGAGCTGGCCTGGAAGAGGGGCAACCGGGACAGAATCCGGTGCCCCGACTGGGACTAGAACCTGGTGTGCCGGCGCCGCAAGGCGGAGGATTAGCCTATTGAGCCACGGCACCGGCTAAATAATGTTTTTTCAAGAATTTTGTAATATAGTTTTCTACCAAACCTGTAATGACATTCTTTAAATTCACACTCATATGATCTTTTTCTTGATTTCCTTCCCCTTGCAACTTTCATTCCCTGTAGTGTTTTAGAGTTCTTCTGATGAAGTGAAATGCAACTTTTTATTCTTTGTTGTGGCAAAGAGAGTTTATTTTTAGAAGAGGGTTAAATTTACAGAAAAATTTAGAAGCTAAAACTCATCCCAAAGCCTCCTATTTTTAATGCATTATACTAATAGATGGTATATTTGTTACAACTCATGAGCCAATGTTAACATCATCATTATTAACTAAACTCCATAGTTTATTTGTATATTTATTCATAGATTTGTTTTGTTTCTACATATTGTCCTTTCCTGTCCTAGGATTTCATGTTACATCTAATTATAATGTCTCCATCGACTCCTATTGGCTGAGACCATTTCTCAGACTTACCTTATGTTTGATGGTTTTAATGGTTCTCAGGAGTACTGGTCAGGTATATTATAGGAGGCTCCTATATTAGAGTTTGTCACGTTTTTCTTGTGATTACATTGGAGCCATGTATGGAAGGAAGATCACAGAGGTAAAGTGCCATCTTCATCATTTCCTATCAAGGATACATACTGTCAGTACCATTTGTAATTGTTGATGATGACCATGATAACATGGCTGAAGTAGCATTTGTCAGTATTTCTCCGATATAAAGTACAAGAAAGTTCTGTTAGAAATATTTTAACTTGGTAACTTGTTCTAGTAGTTGCTTGGGCCTTTGATGTTGCAGTAAGTCATTATATTGATAGATTGCTCATTGAAATATTAAATATTTTTACAAATAATGTGTTCAGGGCTGAGAAGTAAATTTTAACATGTTTGGTTTTTCAAAAAATTTTTATTTGAGAGGCAGAGAGAGCAAGAGCAAGCAAGTGAGAGACTCATATTGCTAGGTAGACAAAGATTTCTCATCTGCTGGTTCACTTCCCAGGTAGCCAAAACCAAAGTGGCTGGAGCTACAGTACCAGGAACTCAGTCCGAGTCTCTCATGTGGATGACAGGGACCCAACTACTTGAGCCATCACTTCTTGTGTCCCAAGGTCTACATTAGTGGGAAGCTGGAATCAGGAGCTGAAGGTGGGAATTTAACTCAGGTACTCTGATAGAGTATGTGGGTGTCTTGACCTGTGTCTTAACTACTAGGTCTGACACTCTAAATTTCAATTTTTTTGTATTAAATTAAACCTAACTTGTTTTTTTTTTTAAGATTCATTTATTTTAAAAGAGTTACAGAGAGAAAGGGAGAGATAGGGTGGATTGGGAGAATGAGAGAGAGAGAGACAGAGAGGTTTTCCATCTGTTGGTCTACTCCCCAGATGGCTACAAAGACCAGGGTTGGGCCATGCTGAAGCCAGAAGCCAGGAGCTGCTTCCGGGTCTCTCACAGCGGGGGCAGAGGTCCAGACATTTGGGTCATCTTCGGCCGCTTTTCCCAGGCCATTAGCAGGGAGTTGGTTCGGAAGTAGAGTAGCTGGGAGTGGAACTGGTGCTCATGTAGGATGCTGTAATCACAGGCAGTGATTTTTACCTGCTACGCCATAGTGCCAACCCCTGAAACCTAACTTTTAATTTAATTTTCCAGGAGATTTTGGAGTACTTGGTACTTTTTCCATTTTAGTGGTCTTCTGTAATTTCCCTCAGGAGGTTTTATAGTTTTCAGTGTACAGATATTGCACGTAGCTTGACTTTACCTTTTTGTGTTTCATCTGTTTTGAGATCATTTTAAATGATATTTAAAAATTAACTTTTGCAATACATAGAAATATAATTTATTTTTGTATAATGACCTTGTTCACTGTTAATTCTACTTAATTCTGTTTTTTAAAAAATTTATTTATTTACTTTGAAAGAGTTACACAGAGAGAGAGAAGGAGAGGCAGGGGGAGGGGGAGGAGGGAAGGAGGGAGGGAAAGGGAGAGAGAGGTGACTCTTCCATCCGCTGGTTCACTCCCCAATTGGCCACAAAATTGACCGCAACAGCTGGAGCTGCGCCTATCTGAAGCTAGGAGCCAGGAGCTTCCTCCAGGTCTCCCATGCGAGTGCAGGGGCCCAAGGCCTTGGGCCATCTTTGACTGCTTTCCCAGGCCATAGCAGAGAGCTGGACTGGAAGAGGAACAACCGGGACTAGAACTGACGCCCATATGGGATGCTGGCACTGTAGGTGGTGACTTTATCCACTACGCCACAGTACCAGCCCCAGTTCTGTTAGTTTAAAAAATTTTTTTTATTTATTCTCATTTTATTTGAAAGGAAGAGAGGGAGAGAGATCTTTCATTGTTGGATCATTTCCCAAATACCTGGGCTCAACCAGGATGAAGCCAGGAGCCTAGAATTCCATCCAGGTCTCTTGCATGGTGGGAAAGGCCCAAATACTTGGATTATCATGTGCTGCCTTGTAGAGTGTGGGTTAGAGGGAAGCTGGATTGGAAGCAGAGGAGTGGGCACTGAAACCAGTCACTCTGATATGAGATGTGAAATGTTGGCCCAAGTGGTGACTTTATCTGCTAATGTCTGCCTCAAGTTCTACTAGTTTTTTATAGATCCTTTTAGATTTTTTACAGAAATGATTATGTCATTTGTGATTAAAGATAATTTTACTTAAATAAATCTGTATGCCTTTTAAGTATTTATTTTTATTGTCTTATTTGGCTAAAATGTTAAAGAAAAATGGAGAGTATTTAACCCAGTAGTTAAGATGCCTGTGTCCCCTACCAGAGGACTGGATTTAATCCCTGGCTTTGACCATTTTTTTTTTTTTTAAGATTTATTTATTTATTTGAAAGTCAGAGTTACACAGAGAGAGGAGAGGCAGAGAGAGAGAGAGAGGTCTTCCGTCCAGTGATTCACTCCCCAGATGGCCGCAACGGCGGGATTTGCACTTATCCAAAGCCAGGAGCCAGGAGCTTCTTCCAGGTCTCCCACGTGGGTACAGGGGCCCAAGGACTTGGGCCCTGCTTTTCGGGCCATAGCAGAGAGCTGGATCGGAAGAGAAGCAGCCGGGACTAGAACCAGCACCCATATGGGATGCCAGCGCTTCAGGCCAGGGCGTTAATCTGCTGCACCACAGCACTGGCCCCGATTCCTGGCTTTGAATCTGCCTCTGACTTCTGACTTCAGCTTCCTGCCAGTGCTTACCCTGGGAGGTAGCAGTGATGGCTTATGTAAATAGGTTCCTGGATTCTTGGCTCCAAGTCCAGCCTGGCTTCAGCCATTGCAGGCATTTGGGAAGTGAACCAGCAAATGGAAACATGCTCTCTCTCAGTGCTTCTCAAATTTTAAAAAGAAGCAGTGGACATGTAGACATCCTTCCTTTGTTCTCAATTTTAGAGGAAAGCATTCAGTATTGTACCTTTAAGTATGGTGATAGATGTTTTTTGTAGTTATGCTTTATTAATTTGGGAAAATTACCTTCTATTGCTTGGTTTATGAAAAATTTCATCAGTAACAGGTATTCAGTTTTGTCAGATATTGTTTGTTTACCTTTTGAGATGATCATATGGTTTTTTTTTTTTTTTAGACTGGTGATATGGTGAATACATTCGTTTTTTTTTTTAAAGATTTTTTTAAACTTTTATTTAGTAAATATAAATTTCCAAAGTACAGTTTATGGATTACAATGGCTTTCTCCCCCCCATAACTTCCCTCCCACTCGCACTAAGATTTTTTTTTAAAGATTTTATTTATTTGAAAGTCAGTGTTACACAGAGAGGAGAGGCAGAAAGAGAGAGAGAGAGGTCTTCCATCCGATGACTCACTCTCCAATTGCCTGCAATTGCTGGAGCTGCACCAGTCCGAAGCCAGGAGCCAAGAGCTTCCTCCAGGAGCTTCTTCTGGGTCTCCCACGTGGGCGCAGGGGCCCAAGGACCTGGGCCATCTGCCACTGTGTTCCCAGGCCACAGCAGAGAGCCAGATCAGAAGTGGAGCAGCCGGGTCTCGAACCGGTGCCCATATGGGATACTGGCACTCCAGGCCAGGGTGTCAACCTACTGCGCCACAGCGCTGGTTCCTAAAAATTTTATTTATTTATTTGAGAGAGAGAGTTCCTGACAGTGAGAGGAAGAGACAAAGAGAAAGGTCTTCCTTCCGTTGGTTCACTCCCCAGATGGCCGCAACGGCCGGAGCTGCGCCTATCCGAAGCCAGGAGCCAGGAGCTTCCTCTAGGTCTCCCACATGGGTGCAGAGGCCCAAGCACTTGGGCCATCTTCCACTGCTTTCCCAGGCCATAGCAGAGAGCTGGATTGGAAGAGGAGCAGCCAGGACTAGAACCGGCACCCATATGGGATGCTGGTGCTGCAGGAGGAGGATTTACCAATTGTGCCATGGCACTGGCCCCGAATACATTAATTTTTTATATTGAACCAACCTTGTGTTCTTAGTGTAAACCTCAGTTGGTCAAAATGTATTCTTTTTATGTATTGATAGGTTTGATTTGCTTCTATTTTGATTAATATTTTTATATTTGTATCCACAAGGGATATTGGTTTTTAGGGTGTGTGTGTGAGAGAGCGAGAGCGAGAGAGAGTATAGTGTCATTACCTTGTTTTGATATCAGAGTAACGTTAATTTCAAAATTAGTTGGGAAATTTCACCTGTTTTCACAAGAGTATGTATAGAATTATTATTCCTTCCCATGAAATCTTAAGAGAACTCATCAATGAAGTCACCTTAGTGTGACATTTTCTTTGTGAAAGTGTTAACCAACAATTCATTCTTTTCTTCGAGCACCCACTATTCTGACTTTAACACCATAAATGAATTAGTTCAATAAACTTTATTTCAGAATAACTTTAGATTTACAGAAAAGTAGCAAAGATGGTAATGAAAGTTCCCATATTCTCCTCATTTTGTTTTCCTCATTGTTAATATTTTGTATTACTATGATATGTCTGTCAAAACCAGGAAACTGACATTGCATCTAGAACCAACCTCCAGATTATGTGGATTTCATCAGCATTTCCATTAATGGCATTTTTCTGTTCCAGGATCAAATCCAGGATATGAAATTGTATTTAGTGTTGCTGTTTCCCCACTTTTCTGGTTTGTGACAGTTTCTTAGTCTTCCTTGATTTCTCATGATCTTGGAAGCCTTGAGACTGGTTTCGTTGAGCGTCTCCCAGTCTGAATTGCTGTTGCTTTCCAGCTGTTGTTTTTCACTATTAGCCCAGGATGATTGGTTTTTGGAAAAAAATCTCACAGAGATGAAGTGCTCTTTTCATCTCATTTTATCAGGAGTATGTGATGTCCATGTGATCTCAAGGATGTTAACCTTGACCATTTGGTTAAGATAGTGTTTGCCACCTTTCTTAACTCTGAAATTAGTCTTTTTTTTTTTTTTTTTTTGATTTATTTATTTGAGATGTAGAGTTACAAACAGAGGGAGGGAGACAGAGAGAGAGGTCTTTCATTCGCTGGCTCATTCCCCAGATGGCTACAAGGGTTGGAGCTGGGCCAATCTGAAGCCAGGAGCTTCTTCCAGGTTCCCATGTGGGTGCAGGGGCTCAAGCACTTGGGCCATCTTGCACTGCTTTCCCAGGCTATAAGCAGGGAGCTGGATTGGAAGTGGGGCACCCATATGGGATGCTGGTGCTGCAGAGAGAAACTTAACCTACCATGCCACATTGCTTGCCCTTGAAAATACTTTCTCTCATTCCATTCTCTGTTCTTTAAAAGCAAGTGTCACAGATCCAACCCACACTTTATATGGTTTAAAATTCTTCTGAAAGGGAAATTTGTTTTTCATCCTATTTCTGTATTTATTCAGTCATTTATATCAGTATGGACTCACATTTTATTTTTCAGGTTCTAATATAATGCTGTGTTTCTATTTTGTTGATTAGATTGTTCCAACATTGACTTGGAAGTTTCCAGCTTGGTGCTCGTGTCCCTTTCGTATGCTCCTATCATTTTCTTTTTTGAGCGCTTCCTTACTTTATGGCACTTACAGATGCTCCAGGCTCATTTTATAGTTTCTTTGTGCCAGCTATCGAATCAGTTATTTCTCCAAGCATCTGTAGTTCTTTTTATTGGTGTTTGGTATTTAAAAACCAGAATGTGGCCGGCGCCGCGGCTCACTAGGCTAATCCTCCACCTGCGGTGCTGGCACCCCGGATTCTAGTCCCGATTGGGGCACCAGATTCTGTCCTGGTTGCTCCTCTTCCAGTCCAGCTCTCTGCTGTGGCCTGGGAAGGCAGTGGAGGATGGCCCAAGTGCTTGGGCCCTGCACCCGCATGGGAGACCAGGAGGATGCACCTGGCTCCTGGCTTTGGATCGGCGCAGCACGCCGGCCGCAGCGGCCACGGGGGGTGAACCAACAGAAGGAAGACCTTTCTCTCTGTCTCTCTCTCTCTCACTAACTCTGCCTGTTCAAAAAAAAAAAAAAAAACAAAAACAAAAAAAACAAACCCAGAATGTGGTTGCTGGATGTGCTCATTGCTTTAGGGTGCCATTGCTTTTAAGCTGCCCTAGGGCACAAGAACAAGGCAATATAGGTATATCTGTATTAGCATATATGTATATATACAGCCATAATTGTCTGTATTTATCCATTTATATAGACATGTTAAGGTAAACATGAGTTCATACTGAAGTCCCCAATTTTTAATTCAGTATCACGGGGATCACTGGGGTCCTCCTTATCTGTGGCTTCCCCATCTGAAGGTAAGAAACCTAGCTGCAGCCACCTATTATCCATTCACTTATTTATTAAGTTTTAATATATATGAAAAAGCAGTTTCAGAATTGATTACTTGTAATCCACAGGAAGCAAATTTTCTACCTTGTGTACAGATTTTATGTACAGTTTGTTTTGTCATTAGTCTTACAATTCCAAGCCAAACTTTATTTCCCAGAGTTCTTTAGCTACTTTCCTACAAGCCCTTAAAAGCAGTTAAATTAAATGTTTTTGGGGCTGGCGCTGTGGTGCAGTGGGGTAAAGCCCTGGCCTGCAGGGCTGATATCCCATATGGGCACCCATTTGAGTCCCGGCTGCTCCACTTCTGATCCAGTTCTCTGCTGTGGCCTGGGAAAGCAGTAGAAGATGGCCCAAGTCCTTTGGTCCCTGCACCCACTTGGGAGACCCGAAAGAAGCTCCTGGCTTCAAATCAGCTCAGCTCTGACTGTTGAGGTCGTTTTGGGAGTGAACCAGCAGATGGAAGACCTTTCTCTCTCTGGCTCTACCTCTCTCTGTAACTCTGTCTTTCAAATAAATAAAATCTTTTTAAAAAATGTCTGTAATGTAGTTAGAGTCATTTGTCCCAATCCATGTTTCTTCTGGGATGTTTTGACATTCTGGTTTTGTTTGTTTTTGTTTGGTTAGCATTCATTGAGATTCACTCTTTAAATGTGCAGTTCTGTGCTTTGGACAAATATGTAGAATAGTGTGTCAACTGCTTAGTATCATATAGCACAGATCCTGCACCATAAATATTTCCCTGTGCATCCTGCTTGTAGTCAGCCTCCCTCCCTGCCATTGCTAGTGGTGTGTACTTTTGCATTTCCATTGTCATATGAGTGGAATGATACAGTCTTTGAATTTTGCATCCGACTTTTTTCTTGCAGTAAAATAAAATGCATTTAAGATTTATCCATGTTGCCTGAATTAATAGTTAATTCTTTTAAAATTGTTGAATAGTATTCTATTGTATGGATGAGTCATAGTTTGGCTTTCAATTCCTCCATGAAAGGGCTCTGTGGTTGCTTCCTGTTTTTAGCAGTTGTGACTAAAATGATTATAAATGTCCATGGCAGATTTTTGTGTAGACATAAATTTTCATGTCACTTGGTTAAATATCTAAGAGTATAATTACAGGTAGTTTGTGTTTACTTTTAAACTGCTTTTTATTATTTATTTATTTCATTTATTTGAAAGGGAAAATGACAGAAAAGGGGAGAGACAGAGAGAAGGAGATCAACTATCTTCTGGTTCTCTCCCCAAATGACTGTAACAGCCTCAGGCTGGGCCAGGCCAAAGCCAGGAGCCCCAAACTCCATCCGGGTCTCCTACATGGGTGGCAAGTACTTGGGCCATCTTCCATTGCTTTCCCAGGAACAATAACAGGAGCTATTGTGGATCAGCCTGGACTTGAACCAGTGTTCTGATACTGGATGGGGCTTTAAAGGTGGTGGTTTCACCCTTGCACTACCATCCTGCCACCCACTGCCTTTTGGTTCTTGACACAGAGTCATGTGATATGTATATACATATATATATATTTATACATATATATATATTTAAACCTAGCTTCTTTTGAATGGTTTGTGACATTGATCTGTATTGTTGCGGGTGGTCATAGTTCATTCTCCTTGTTGATTAATTCTAATATGTGGACATAGCACAATGCTTTTTCTCCATTCTGCAGAAGCACATTTAGGTAGTTTCTAGTTTGGGAGTATTAGTAGTAATGATGTTTAGCAACATTCATGAACGTGTCTTTTTGTGAACATGGGTATGTGTTTCTCCTAGGTGTGAAACTGCCAGTTCAGCTTCAGCTGATACTGCCTAACAGTTTCCTAGAGAGTAGTTGCTTTCCCACCAACAGTGTGTGTGGATTCCAGTTGCTCTGTATTTTCATAAGTACAATAGATACTCATTTTTTTCTTAGTATTTTTCTCATTGTGGCTTTGATTTACAGTTTGCTGAAGTTGAACACCTTGTAATACATATATTGGTTCTTTGGGCATTAGAGAAACAGAAAATTAAAAACTTCCTTCTGGAGTCTGAAAGCTTTCCAGTTGGAGAAGGTGTGACTTAGAAAAGGCAGTAAAGGAAGCTGCTGCTGGGAATGAGTCATGTTTTAGTTAAGATAAGGAGGTTGAAGTGCATTCTGTGGAGGGGCTGAGATTTAGAGGTGTTAGGTTTCCTGTAGATGGAGAGTTCTGGAGTACCAGGTGAAAAAGAGAGAGGGGAGCAGTGGTAAGTTTTGTTAGAAGAGAGGTGTTACGTGATTAATAGGTAATTACTTACATTTGGTGACCTAGATAGAGGAGTCGAGATAAAAAATTAGTTCCTTTCAAGTTCTGAGTTGACCTGTGGTATGAAATTGCTTCATTAGCTTAGGCCAACACAGGCTTTGATCTCCAGGGAGCTTCATGATTCTTATAGGATAATGGACTGGCTAGAAAATGCTAACAGATATATGAGGCCCTAGAATAGGAAGAGGAAGTCTAATGATATCAATAGTTAGTAGTTTTTTTTTTTTTTTTTTTTTTTTTTTTTGACAGGCAGAGTGGACAGTGAGAGAGAGACAGAGAGAAAGGTCTTCCTTTTCTGTTGGTTCACCCCTCCATGGCCTCTGCGGCTGGTGTGCTGCAGCCAGCGCACCGCGCTGATCCGAAGCCAGGAGCCAGGTGCTTCTTCTGGTCTCCCATGCGGGTGCAGGGCCCAAGCACTTGGGCCATCCTGCACTGCACTCCTGGGCCACAGCAGAGAGCTGGACTGAAGAGGAGCAACTGGGACAGAATCCGGCGGCCCGACCAGGACTAGAACCCGGGGTGCTGGCGCCACAGGTGGAGGATTAGCCCTATTGAGCCGCGGCGCCGGCCAGTACTTAGTTCTAATTTGTTTCTAGAAAATCTGGACGATTTTCATTGATAACTAGCTACCTTTTTAAGTACTTACAAATTATAAATTGAACAAATTTGTTCTTTTGCATTGCCCAAGGAGGGTGTAAAGTCATTAGTCTGTAGTTTTGAAGACCTATAAAATTTTATATATATTATAAATACATATTATATATGTAATCAAATTTTTAAAAGATATTTACTTATTTATCTGAAAGGCAGAGTTACAGAGAGGCAGAGGCAGAGAGAGAAAGAGAGAGAGAGAGATCTTCCTTTTGCTGGTTCACTCCCCAAATGGCCCCAGTGGCTGGAGCTGGGCCTATCCGAAGCCAGAAACCAGAAGCCAGGAGCTTCTTCTGGGTCTCCCACATGGGTATGGGGGCCCAAGGACTTGGGCCATCTTCTACTGCTTTCCCAGGCCATAGCAGAGAACTGGACCAGAAGGAGAGCAGCCGGGAATCTAACTTGGCGTCCACATGGGATGCCGGCACTGTAGGCGGTGGCTTTACCTGCTATGCCACAGTACTGGCCCCGGTTGTTTTTTTTTTTTTTTTTTTTTTTTTACAGATTACATTTGGCACAGTGTGGGTTCCTTGGAAACTGTTTCTTCATATCTCATTAACTATGGCTCTGAGGTTCTGTGAATTTATAAAATGATTTATAAATTTACAAAACCCTGGGCTGTTGTATATGTAGGTGAAATCATTACTGGGATTTAACTTAAAATTAGATGTATTCAGATGTTTTAAGCAACATGTCTTTAAAAACAAAGAACATGTCTTTCTCATACCTACTACATTGATCTCCAAAAGTATGTGCCTGCAGATATCAAATTGAATTGATGGTTCAGGCAAGTAGAGGTTAACCTGTCTTTAGTATGGTAGTGCATTTGTTAGAGAACAGTGTTAGAGGCAAATTACTGTTTTAACAAAATTACATGGCTTCTAAGGATTAGATTGAATGAGTGTGTGTCTCTTGTCCCTCCCTCATTCTACTGTAAGCAGTAAGGATGCTAGTTTACAGAGTGCTAGACATCATAATGCCTGGGGCGTAGTTGGAGACCTGGGAAGATTTACAATAATCAAACACAAACAGACAGAGTAGCATGAAGAAATTTCAATCCTCCCAGCCTTGCCTACAAACTTAATTAGGCTTATTGGGGCAGAAAATATTTTTTCTCCCCCTGCTTTTTATCTGTTTCTCTTCCACAACCACCTCCTGTCCCAGATTCTCTGTGAAGGGGACATACTTCCAACAAAAGGAGACTTTTTTTTTATTGTTGTTAATCCTAACTTATTTGATTTATTTGGGCATTAGGGAAAGGAGTAATAACAACAAAATTTTTAAGATACTTAAGGGACTCTTATTGTTGGTACCATATTCAGCGAATTCCCAATTTAAAAAATTATACTGTGTTCAGAAAAAAATTAGGTGTTTTTGTGCCTCTATAATTAGATCTTTTAAAATTATTTGTAATTTCATGGGAGCTATTTTTCTTACTGTGTGAAAAATTGTCAGCTTAATTATTGCTTTCTTTACCTTATGTGTATATTTCATGGTGTAATCTGGGAAAATGTATGTGGATGCTTTTCTCTGCCGTTAGCTGTGCAGTGTTGGGCTCCCAATGATGATGGTAGATGATTGGGGGTGGGAGAAGAGGTGGAGTTTCTTCTTATCATCCCTCTTGTGGTCAGTAAGATCATCCAGCAAATGCCTTTCCAAGGATGTGGAATGTATATATAAAGGAAAAGCATAGGATTGCTAAGGGAGTGGTGTGTTGGTGAGGATTTCATTCTCTACTCCATGGAAACGAGGCTTTTGAGCTTTTACTTGTCTGCTGATTTGTCTGGTGATCCAGGTAATCTATAGCAGTCTTTGTTTTCTCAGTCCTGTATGAAATGTAGCAAAATGGTAGAAAATAGCTTCAGTGAAAGGGATATACCTACAATAGGAATAAAATTAAAAGGGAAATGATGTCTTTACATTATTCATAATTGCTTCTTATGGTAGCTCTTAAGGTTTTTATTTTTCATGTTTTAAAAAGCCTAATTTGACCTAAAGAAGATGCTTAGTTTTGAAAACCCATGCCTTAATTGCTTAGCTTGAGAACAAAGGTTTTAACATCTAGCATTGCAGGGGTATCTATTCAGAAGCATCCTTCTGTTACCTTTTTAGAACTGAATAGGCATAACCTCTCTTGCATCTTAGCTAGGGACCTTGAGTTATTATTCTGCGAATTGTGATTTAATTATCTCAAGCTTCAGGATGGTTGTTTCCCTTTGATACCCAAGGGACCATGGTTGGGGTTTGGGGGGCAGGGATTAATCTTACGGTGGGGGAAGGGAGTGTTTTCAGAGTAATGTTCCTGATTTTTTTTTCCCATTTGATGCTCAATTGAAATTAATTCCTATAATCATTGGAAAGGTAATGTCCGTGGTACCCAACATTCTTACTAATTTGAATTGTTTTATCCTTTGTTCAGTTTGTGGTATTTTTGCTCGTCAGCTAGAATGTTGGTTATAAATAAGCAGAAGCTGCTGAACTGCTGTGATGCATCGCAATTGCGTTCTGCTTTTCTCCCACAGTTACATCTGTGAATACAGCAGCAGACACATAGATGTGAAAAGCACAAGTCATATAAAAATGTTAAAGATTTTTTGTTTTTCTCTCCTAAAGGTTTTTTTTTTTAATGGTGACATTTTTTCCTTGTGTACAGAAAACCTAGAGTTGTAATTTCTGACATTAAAAAAGTATTTAGTACTATCTGTTTATAAAAGAGAAAGCATTTTGAAGCATGCTATGGACCTTTTATTTAATGTGATTATTTCTATCATAATTAAACTGTCATATTTTGAAAGCTGGCTGACCCCTCAGAAGTATTAACAAATTTAGAAATGCTGATTGAATATTTACATTATGGTATACATGAGATTTATAGTCTAGTAGAGAATATAAAAATCTCATGCATGTGAGGTACCCTTTTTGGTGCTAGTATGTATAAGCATTGGTTATATGTTTATGCAGCGATGTCTAGGTGTTTTACATAAACTACTATATTTAATCCTTATTACAACCCAGTCACAAAATTATCGTCATCCTCTTTTATAGGTGAGGAAGTTTACATTTTCAGATTTACCATGAGTAACAAAACCATGAAGTGATGAAGCCCAGGCCTTTCAGACTGCAAAGCTGTTTCTGCTGCTTCCATTTGAGCTGAGATTAAAGCATGTTTTCACAATGATTTGACATCACAGAAAGGGATGCCAATGGAATGAACAGGAGGCAGGGGTCCCAATCTCTGCCAAAAACTGAGTGATTTGGTACATGGTTTATCATCTGTAAAGCAGGAGGGTTAGACTAGGTAACATATAGTTCAGTTTTGATATGTATGATTCTGTTCAGTATAAAGATTTTTCACGTGTGATTTATGGAAACAAGTCACTTTACTTGAGTTTTTATTATAAATACATTTAATTTACGTTACTGACTTCTTGCTATATTTTTTCTTGGAAGGAGAGATAACTAGAATGTGTAACACCTTCTAACATTGCATCCAGTATACATTTATTTATCAAGATCTTTTTTGTTTGTTAACTCCCCCTCCCCTGGCCCCTGCCCTATTCAGAAAGAAATTCAACAGCAGCCTGGCTACATAGTAAGTAGCTGGAAGTCATTTTTCAAATGAATGAATAAATAATAGACTTACACAGTACATTAGTAAAATATGTAAGTAACTCTAAACTTTTTAACACCAAAAGATTGTTAGGGGCTAGAATTAGCCATCTAAAGTTTTATTTATTTATTTATTTATTTATGTGAGAGGCAGAGAGACAGGCAGATACAGCTCCCACCTGCTGGTTTATTCCCCGAACGCCAGAAACAGCTGGACTGAGGCCAAAGCTGGGAGCCAGGAACTCAATCTCTGTCTCTCACGTGGGTGGCAGGGAACCCAGTACTGGAGCCATCACCACTGCCTCCCAGGATCTACATTAGCAGGAAACTGAAGCCAGAGCCAGGAATTGGACTCGGGCATCCCAGTGTGGGATGTGGGCATTTTAACTGCTAGATCAAATGCCTGCCTCTGTTCATCTGGTTACAGTGATCCTTTAAAGAACTAGTAAATATAAGAATCTTGAAAACCTATGGAACAATCAGGCTTAGTCAAGAAATCTTAAATTTGCTAGAATTTCCCTCTACAAAATTATTGGTAGTATAGAACTTGATAACCACAGGTTTATCTAGTGTTGCATTTAAAACATTTTACTAGAGCATTATTAGGTGCCTTTACTTGGCAAAAAATATAATAACAGTAACATAGTAGCAGAGTTTACATTTATCTTTCAGTTTAAGTATCTTCTCAAATGCAAGCAATTTACAGTGAATAGAAAATATTCAGACAGTTGAGTCTTCAAAGATAGTTCATGAAATGTAACAGTGTTTATGGATAGTCTTTATTTAAGCTTTTTTTTGAGATTTTTTTTTTTTTTTTTTTGACAGGCAGAGTGGACAGTGAGAGAGAGAGACAGAAAGGTCTTCCTTTGCTGTTGGTTCACCCTCCAATGGCCGCCGTGGCTGGCGCGCTGCGGCCGGCGCACCGCGCTGATCCGATGGCAGGAGCCAGGAACCAGGTGCTTTTCCTGGTCTCCCATGGGGTGCAGGGCCCAAGCACCTGGGCCATCCTCCACTGCACTCCCTGGCCACAGCAGAGGGCTGGCCTGGAAGAGGGGCAACCGGGACAGAATCCGGCGCCCCGACCGGGACTAGAACCCGGTGTGCCGGTGCCGCTAGGCGGAGGATTAGCCTAGTGAGCCGCGGCGCCGGCCTTTTTTTTGAGATTTTTAGCAGCTTTGTTGAGTGTATAATAAACTGCATATGTTTAAAGTGTACAATTTGATGAGTTTTGCTGTAGGTATATAATTAACTATCCCTGCAATCGAGAAAATAACTAAAAGTTTAATTGTGCTTTTTAGTAATTTCTCCCTTCGACCTCTTCCTCCTCATCCCCACTGATCTGCTTTTTGTCAATATAGAGTGCTTCTTGCTTTATGTCATTATGTCTTTTTATATAAAAGGACTCATGCAGTATGTACTCTTTTTTTAATATTTATTTATTTATTTGGAAGGCAGAGTTAACAGAGAGGCCAAGGCTGAGGCCGACAGAGATAGAGAGAGGGGGAGGGGAGGGGGGGAGAGCGAGCGAGCGAGCGAGCGAGCGAGGTCTTCCATCCATTGGTTCACTCCCCAAATGGCTGCAATGGCTGGAGCTGCGCCGTTCCACAGCCAGGAGCCAGGAGCTTCTGGGTCTCCCACATTGGGTGCAGGGGCCCAAGGACTTAGGCCAACTTCTGCTGCTTTCCCAGGCCATAGCAGAGAGCTGGATCAGAAGTGGAGCAGCAGGGACTCGAACTGGCACCCATATGGGATGCTGGCACTGCTGGTGGCTGCTTTACCTGCTATGCTACAGTGCCAGCCCCAGTATATACTCTTTTTTTTTTTTTTTTTTTTGGCTTATTTAACTTCACGTAATTATTTTGAAATTTGTCCATGGTATTGTGTATATCAGTAATTCATTTCTTTTTATTCCAGAATAACAACATTCCATATATTAATATGTCACAGTTTATTCATTCAGCTATTGATTGGCATTTGAGTTGTTTCAGACTTTATACTATTAAGTTTGCTTTGGATGTTCATGTACAAGTCATTTATGTACTTAAACTTAATTCTCTAGATGAAATATCTAGGAGTGGACAGCTGGATTGTGTGGTAGGTGTGTGGTTTAACTTTTTAAGAAACTACCAAACTGTTCTCTGAAGTAGCTGTATTATGTTGCCATCAGCAACTTTCAGCCCCACTGATACTTGATAATGTCAGTCTTTTATAATTTCAGCCATTTCAGTGGATGTGTAATGGTATAGTATAACTTTTATGTGTATAACATCTAATGACAAATGATACTAAACGTTTTTATATGCTTATTTACCATTCATGTCTGCTGTGAACTAACTGTTTAGAT
Organism: Oryctolagus cuniculus; assembly: GCF_964237555.1. NCBI lineage: Eukaryota > Metazoa > Chordata > Mammalia > Lagomorpha > Leporidae > Oryctolagus > Oryctolagus cuniculus. The sequence goes on from NC_091432.1 coordinate 112,877,580, forward strand.
CTCATTGTTGAATTGTAAGAGCTTATACATTCTGAATATAAGGCCTTTATTAGGTATTTGATTTGGAAATATTTTCTCCTAGTCTGTGGCTTGTATTTTCATTTTCTTAGTTTTCTTTCTTTAAATATCTTTGTTGATATGTAGTTTGTATTTCCATGAGCAGAAGTTTTAAATTTCAAATTCCAATTTACCATTTTTTCTTTTTTATATTGTACTATTGCTATACTTATGAAATATTTGCCTAACCTAAGATCACAAAATTTTTCTCATATTTGCTTCTGTAAGTTTCATAATTTCAGGTTTTACTTTTAGGCCTTTGATAGATTTTGAGGTAGCTTTTGTAAAATAGTACAGGTAAAGATTGAAGCATTTTTTTTTTGCATATGGGTATCTAGATACATCATTTGTTGAAAAGAATATCCTTTCTCCATTTAATTGCTTTTTATACTCTTGCTGAAAATCAGCTGTCCATATTACAGTAATTCAAAAGTTTGCAGGAAATTGAAATATAAGTTTATTTTGTTGCAAAAAATTTTGAAATCAATACATATAATGAAATCTTTAAAAGTTCACAGAAAATATATATCATGTAAAAAACTATGCATGGATTTCAAAATGTTCTTGTACTAAAGTATATTCATCTTTAATTCAGTTTTCCCACAAACTTAAAAAATATATATTTATTTGTTTGAAATATAGAGAGAGACAAGAGAGCTCTCATCTGCTGATTCACTCCCCAGATGCCTGCAGTGGCTCCTGGCTGGCCTGAAGCCCAGGGCCAGCAGATCAATCCAGATCTCTCATGTGAGTGGCAGGAATCTAGTCACGTCAGGAGTGCAGCCTATCAAACTCTTGTGCTCTGGGCATCTTAACCACTAGGCCAAATGCCTGACCCTCCATGAACTTTTTGAAGTACCTGTGTATATATGGAGGTCTTTGCTTTGTTTTTTATTGTCTGTCACAGTTACATACCAAATGCATTATCTTTACTACTATAGCTTTATAGTGCAGTCTTAGTAGTGAAACAGTTGGAACTTGAACTGGTACTCATATGGGATGCTAGTATTGCAGACCACAGACATAAACTCCTTGAAAATAGGATTTTGTTTTTATTTTTTGTCTCCAGGTTCTAGAGAACTCCTGGTATATAGTAAATATTCAGTAGATATTTTTGGATAGATAGATAGATGTATTAGATATATGGGGGCTGAGATGGCAGATGGCATCATTAATGACTTCTAGATATATAACTAGATCAGCTGGGTGGATGGAGGTTTTTATTGAGATGCAAAAGCAGATTGGGGGGGAGCAGAGTAAGAATTTAATTCTAGATTTATTGAATTTGAGATACTAGTGAGATATCTAAATGGATATGCCCAAGAATGCTATTAAATAGAGCTCAGAAAGTTGAGCAAGTCTGTCTGTCTATATCTAATATATATTCTCTCATTAGATAAATATTTATTAAACACCTACTTGGTGCCTAACACTGTCCTCATGAGCCCAAATGTCATAGAGTTTATATTCCAGTGGTGTGCATAGGAGTTGGGGGATTTTCATTTTAAAGAAACCATGTGTTGAGGCAGGCATTTACTATAGTGGTTAAGATACCACTTGAGACACCCACATCCCATCTTGGAGTGCCTGGGTCCAAGTCCTGACTGTTCCCAATTTCAACTTTCTGCTAATGTCTACCCTGGAAAGCAGCAGATTGTGGCTCAAGTACTTGGTCCTGGATTTGACCCAGCTCAACCCCAGCCTTTGTGGGTATTTGAGGTGTGAGCCAGTGGATGGGAGATTCCTCTATGTCTGTCTAAGAAATAAGTGAATTCTTTAATTAAAAAAAAAAAAAACCATTTGTTGAATACTTACTATGTGCAGAAGTTCCAAATAGGGTATAGTGAGGGTACAAAATTAAGACCAGTTCTCTCCTTTGAGGAAGCAGTAGTTGTTTATGGGGCCGGTGCCACGGCTCACTTGGTTAATCCTCTGCCTGCAGCGCCGGCATCCCATATGGGTGCCGTGTTCTAGTCCTGGTTGCTCCTCTTCCGGTCCAGCTCTCTGCTGTAGCCCAGGAGGGCAGTGGAGGATGGCCCAAGTGCTTGGGCCCCTGCACCTGCATGGGAGACCAGGAAGAAGCACCTGGCTCCTGGCTTTGGATCGGCGTAATGTCGGTCGTGGCGGCCATTTGGGGAGTGAACCAACAGAAGGAAGACCTTTCTCTCTGTCTTTTTCTCTCACTGTCTGTAACGCTACCTGTCAAAAAATAAAATAAAATGATTTATTTATTTGAAAGAGTTACGGAGACAGAGGGAGAGAAGTGAGGTCTTCCATCCGCTGGTTTACTCCCCAAATAGCCACAACAGCCAGGGCTGGGTCAGGCCGAAGCCAGGAGCCAGGAGCTGCTTCCAGGTCTTCCAGGTGGGTAGCAGCACCCAAGTACTTGGGCCATCTCGGACTGCTTTTCCCAAGCCATTAGCAGAGAGCTGGATCAGAAGTGTAGCAGTCAAGACATAAATTGGCACCCATATGGAATGCTGGGATTGCAGGTGGCAGTTTCACTGACTTTGTAGCAGTGCCGACCTCAGCACTAGTGTTTTCTTGGATGGGGTAGGGATGGCTTTTGTTAAAGGCATTTTGTTTATTAGTATATGTGTATTAATTGATCCAGTGCTTACCCCATTGTTTTACCTTATCATCTGTATTCTTCTTCTTCCCTGAGAAGGGCTTCTGGGTACTGTGTTTTGTTATTTCTCTGAAAATGTTTTGTATATCTTTGCAGTATGCAAAATGTACAAAATTTTAGATATTGTACCATTATCTTCTTGCGTTACTATCTTCTGGTTTATAGAGTCTTAGTATGAAGAAATCTTGAAGCCAACTTAATCTTCCCTGTTTATACTTGCAGCTTTTTCATATATTTTTGTCTAGATGCTCATGTAGCTTTATTTTCAAATCTTAAAGTTTTATAATTTTAGCAGTGTATATGCTAGTGTTGATTGTGTTGTGCCAGTTTTTCTAGGGTACAGTGTGCACATTCAGTTTTCATAGTTCTGTATTTTTTTTGAGTTTTTCTTTAGCATATTTTTGAATGTTCTTTTTATTTCTGTAAAGAATAAGACTCTTGAACTATAAGGTCTGGGTTCATATCTTAATCTCTCTGCTTAGTACCTGACCTCTGGCAAGTTTCTTAATCTTTTGTTGGCTTAGTTTCTCCATCTATAAAATAGGAATAACAATGGTACTTACTGAGTATTAAATTAGTCCATATATTCAATGCAATTGTAGTATTTACTGGCATATGTAAAGAGAACAGTGTTAGCTGTTACAATTTTTCTGCTGCTGTTCTTTTATGTCAGTGTCCAGAAGGCCTGAACATCAAAGTGCAAGAGGCCACATTATTTTCTGTGTTGTGATCTGGTGGCAGTTGTTCTTTTTGTCAACTCTACACTCCAGCTGTTTGCTAAACCGGGGAATGTGTCAGCATGCTTTCTTGTTTGGTTGGTTGGTTGTTTGTTTTTAGTTTTCACCTCCTCTTGCTGTTCTGGGTCTCTATAGCATCTCCTACTCCCTTATTCTGTCCACCTGGACATTGCCTCTCAAAAGATAGTTGGATCTGCATTTCACATATGTGATCCTTATTATGAGAAACTCTGTTTCCTGTTCAAAGTGTACCATGACTTCCTTGGTATCTATCCTGAATTGAACAGATTTGGCAAGTAATATTTTCTCTTTTTTAAAGAATGAGTGGTTTACCTTTCTGATGGAAACATGTTTCTCTTTAGATGTATGGCTGGCAAGTTGCCTATATGGCAAACAGATATTAACTGAATTCTCTACCAAGCTTCAGCATTTGGAGATGTGTTCTATAGGATTGGGAGATCTTTCGTAACTAGTTTGTATTGGGTTATCTTTTCCTGAAACTATATAAAGGTTATGAATATCTTTTTATCTGTATAACCCTTATAGTTATATTAGATCTAGTTTTTTGAGTGTTACTCATTTGAAAACTTTGGATTAATCGTAAAAAAAAAAACATTCAAAGACAAGTTGATAATGTTTCTGTTGTAAGGTGGTAGTCCCAAAGTTGAGAGAGTGGACTTTAGGTAGACTGTGAGGTTTTGAATCTAAGCCCCTTCATCTGCTAGTTATATAACTTGTAGTTACTTAACCTCCCTTAACCTCACATTTCTCTTCTGTAAAATGACGCTAAAAATATCTGTCTCACAGCATTACTGTTAGATAAATAAGCCAACACATACTAAATACTTAAAGCAGAGACTCTATGTATGCTAGTAAAAGGACTCAAGGTTTAGCTTGTATGGTCATGATTTTAAATTTTTTTTAAGATTTATTTATTTATTTGAAAGGCAGTGTTACAGACACACACACACACACACACACAGGGAGGGAGGGAGGGAGGGGTCTTCCATCTGCTGGTTCATTCTCCAAATGGCTGTAACGGCCAGAGCTGGAATTATCTGGAGCCAGGAGCTTCTTCCAGGTCTCCCATGTGGGTGCAGGGACCTGAGACTTGGGCTGTCTGCTACTGCTTTCCCAGGCCATAACAGAGAGTTGGATTGTGAGTGGAGCAGCTGGGACTTGAACTGGCATCCATATGGGATGCCGGCATTTTAGGCAGTGGCTTTACCCGCTATACCACAGCTCTGGCCCTGTGATTTAAATTGTTAATCATTGTTTTTATTGGAGCAATCTGCTTAATATAATTTTTGACTACTAAATGTGGCCATAAGCTTTTGAGTATTCTTCAACTAACCTTTCTTCCCAAATGAATATTTTTCAGTGAGACTAGCTTTTCCTAGGAAATATGGAACAGCTTGCTATATTGTTTTTAACCTCTAGAATTTATGTTTATCCCAGCAGAATGTCTCCTCTTTATATACAGATTCAACAGAATGAGTTTTCTCATAAGAATTAGGAAATCTTTTTGCTGATGATGAGCCCATTTAAATTTGGGTTAAAACACTGATAGAAAATTAATCTGGGTTCCCTGAATGGGGAATCTGGCCGTTCACCATCCTCCACCCTGCCAGGGTAGAGCTTTTTCAGCAACTAAATAGCTCTATCTTGCAGGGTCTTCCTGCTGCTGGCAGTGGAACAGTACAAAGGCCACATTGAGTGTAGCTGCTGGGGGAAACCCTTTCTCCTTCTCTGGCCTGTAAATGCTGTTCTGTCTCTGAAAAGCCCTGACATCAGCTCTTGGAAAAATCCAAATACTTGTGTCAGAACAGAGCTGAAACACTTGCCTGGGCAGAGTCTAAATGGCTGAACTATAGTTCTAAGTTTACCAAATGCTTCTCAGTGAATTCATGCTTAAAATATTATTAAATCTATGGGTTTCAAACATTATCTAGAGAAATTAGTATAGGGAGGACAACTTATTAGCTGCCTCCCATTCTTTGCTAGTTTCCCTTTATTGTATTCTTTTTCCTAAATAAAATCTGCCTTCAAGATAATGTGGGATTCTTGGTTGAGAGTTGAGGGAGCGAAAGAGTGTATCAACATTGTAAAGTTTGTGTAGTGCTCTCTGCATATTAGATGCTTCCTAAGTATTTTATATTTGGGGTGAACTACAGTTATTGCAAACACAGACTGACCTTGACTTTATTGGTGTTCAAATCTGTGGAATGTGAAGTTTATTCATTATCAGATTGTGCTCCTTTCAAACAGAAATCAGATCATGGTTTAAAACTCTATAAAGGGGTTTTCCATTATATTACGAATAAAACGTAAACTTGTAACCATTGCTCACATTCTTAAATTACGTGGCCCCTGTCAACCTCTGTTGATCTCATCTCAGTTCTGTCCTCTTGTCATTTATTCTGTATGAGCAAGTCAAAGTGGATTTTCTATTTTTTCAAATATATGTAAGTTGATTTCTCTTTGGGGCCCTGGTGCTAGCTCTTTCTTTGCCTGTAACTGTCTGGCTCCACATCTTCATATGACTTGCTCCTTTACCCCACTTAGGGCTCATCTCACATGTCTCAGAGGTCTTCCTTGAATAAACTAAATTAAACCGCTTAATGACAATCAAGTCTCTTTTCCTTTTCTCATCGTTATTTGAAATTATTTGATGCACTTATCACTACTTGAAATTCTTTGGTACAATTACTTGTTTGCTAAGGCTCTGTCATCTTCCTGTGGAATGTAAGCATCTTGAGAGCAGGGGCCTTGTCTGTTCACTGATACAATCTCCAGTGTCTGGAACAGTGCCTGGTATAGTTTGGCATTAGTGTAACTTAGGCATTTAACTGCCTGTAACAGGAAACCTATGTCAAACTGATTTAAGCAGTAATGCATTCACTGGCTCATGTAAAAACAAATCTGGAGTAGGCGTTAGGGATTTTTTGGTTTTGTGGTTTAACTGTGTCAGGGGCCCAGGTGTTTTCATGTCTTCACTTTTGCCATCATGGTCAGCTTCATCCTAAAATAGTCCTTAAGGATAAATGCTAAGTAGCAGTCAGGGCTGCTTGGCTTCCTTGTTCATGTGCAGTGGGAGGGAGAGGAAGAAGTTTCCTGTGGGTACCTCTACTTCCATAGCTTTCATCTCTGTTCTCATTGCCTCTTCCTGACCCACTTACCCAAGAATGGTATTGCCATTAGGCCAGTAAGACGCATCGCTGTCATTGCAGATAGGATTCTCATTCCTTGAATCATCTTGGGCTCTGTGGAAAGTAGTAGATAAGTGAATAAAAATGGGGTTCTCTTAAAAGAAAGGCTGTCATTTCTAGATCAAGTATATCTTATACCCCTTATCATTCTCCGTATTTATTGAAGGAGTTCATAAAGTAAATATGTATTGAAGTATCAAGTATATGCTCAGCACAATACTGTTTGATTAGAATACAAAGTCAAGTAGAATGTAGTCCTTGCCTTGAGATAGTTTAAAGTTTAGTGAGAGCGTCAGACAGGTTAACGGAAAATCAAAATTGTTTTGAGAGTAAGTTAACTGATAAATAATTTAATCCAAAGGAACGTGGGGAAAAGAGAAAAGGGAGACAAACAGATGGACAAATAAAAAGCAAATAGCAAAGTGATATACTTAAACCTACCTCATCAGTAATCACAGTAAAGGTACAATGGTCTGGGGGGCCATTATGGCATTTGGCCTGGTACTTAGGATGCCTGCATCCCTTATCAGAGTGTCTTTGTAGTGTCCTAAAAATAGACTGATAAATACAGAGAACCGATTTTCAAAACCAGTGCAGTGCAGTGCAGTGGGGGAAGGGATGACCTTTTCAACAAATGGCGCTGGAACACTTAGATGTTCACATGCAAAAAAGTAGACTTTTGTCCATACCTCACACCCTATTCAAAAGTTAGTACATGATATATATTAAAGATCTAAAAATAAAGTAGAAAATCATTAAACTTTTGAAAGAAAATGCAGGGGAAAGTCTTTGTGACTTTGGGTTGGGAAAAATGGAACACCAGAAGTATGAAAGACCCAATTTCCAAATGAGTGCACACAATGTTCTAGGGGTTAGGACTTCAGCATGTCTTTGGGGATGACACAGTTCAACTCATAACAAATGTAGTAGTTCACAAGTTAAGATGCTTTGTGTTTAATACAAGAAAGCTGAAGACTCCCTGTATGGACTGATTGATTTTCACACACTGCATTAGAAAATGCATCTTCCATGTCTATATTGACTCTCTTCATGTGTATTGATGTTGTGATTAGTAAAACAAAAATCATCTGAAAATATTATGAACTTGTAGCTTTTAGGCATTAATTCAGTTTATGGATAATATACCTGTAAATGCTATTGTGTAGATCCCTGGTTTTGTTTTGTTTTTACTTTGAGCAGAGCTAGGGGAGAGATCCTCTTTTACCCACTCCGTGCCCTGCTCTGTCACTTAGGAATCAAAGTAATGTTACCCTGGCACGTTCTATTACACAGCCTGTTGCCAAAATAGCCCTGTCAGCTTCTGCCACTGTCTCTTCCTTAAAGGTTATATATGAGTCCTCAGAATTGAGCTAGGGACCAGTGTGTTGTGTCCCTTCTGTTTACTTAGTGCCCACACAAACTCCTCTTCTCCCTAGTCCAAACTCCCATGTGGATTCCTTACTATAAATGAACTCATCCTAAGGAAGAAATCAGGGGGAGTGTAGAACCTGTTATAAAGGTATTTGTGACAACATTGTTTATTGTGCTGAAAATCTGGATCAGCCTAAATATTTATAAAAGGGAACTGGTTAAATTAATTAAATAGTCTATCACAGGGTACTTTTCATCTATGAAGTTACTCAGAGCTCTGGTTTTCAAAACTTTTTTTTTTTTTTTTTTTTGACAGGCAGAGTGGACAGTGAGAGAGAGAGACAGAGAGAAAGGTCTTCCTTTTCCGTTGGTTCACCCCGCAGTGGCCGCAGCGGCTGGTGCGCTGCGGCTGGTGTGCTGTGGCCAGCACACCACGCTGATCCGAAGCCAGGAGCCAGGTGCCTCTCCTGGTCTCCCACGCAGGTGCAGGGCCCAAGAACCTGGGCCATCCTGCATTGCACTCCTGGGCCACAGCAGAGAGCTGGACTGGAAGAGGAGCAACCGGGACAGAATCCGGTGCCCTGACCGGGACTAGAACCCGGGGTGCCGGCGCCGCAGGCGGAGGATTAGCCTATTGAGCTGCGGCGCTGGCTCAAAACTTTTTTTTTTTTTTTAATATTTGTCTGTTTGTTTGAAAGGCAGTGCTATGGAGAGGCAGAGACAAAGGCAGAGAGAGAGAGAGAGAGAGAAAAAAAAAAAAAAAAGAAAGAGTGGTCTTCTATTCGCTGGTTCACTCCCCAGATAGCCGCAATGGCCAAAGCTGAACCGATCTGAAGCCAGGAGCCAGGAGCTTCTTCTGTGTCTCCCATGCTGGTGCAGGGGCCCAAGGACTTGGCCAGTCTTCTACTGCCTTCCCAGGCCACAACAGAAAGCTGGATCTGGAAGTGAAGCAGTTGGGACTTGAACTGGTGACCATATGGAATGCTGGCAATGCAGTTGGTGGCTTTACCCACTATACCATAGCACCGGCCCCTGGTTTTCAAATCATGGTTTAAAAATTATTAGCATCAGTAGCCTTCATGTGTTAAGTATACTTTAGCAACTAGGGGAGAAAGTGGAATCATAAAATTAACTGAACTTTGTAGACAATGATTCCCAATTTGGGATGACATAAGAAGAATGTCAGAATCATTAAAGCATCCCCTCCTTCCAGCCTTCCAAATTTAGTGCTGTAGTGAGCCAGTGTTACTGGTTTGAGTATACATGCCCCAGTTCTAATTCATTTGATTTGGGTCAAGAAAAATTTTAATAGAGGAAAAGTATGAAAATAGCAAACATGCAATGAATTTTCCTCACCTTTTGCCCCATAAATTCAAAGATTTTTTTTTTCTATGTGGTGGTTTGAAAGTTTGGGAAATTCAGATTTGATGGCAGAAAAGTGGTTTTCTGATGAACTAAGTGGATAGTTAATTCTGATTGAGAATCGTTGATATTTGACGCCAGAACCAAAGCATTTGTGAAGAGAAGTCTCCTTAGCACAAAAGAAGTTTCACTAGAGCATTCATTATAAGAGGGTATTTCAAAGTTTGTGGAACATGGAATAAAAACATGTTTGTTTTTGGTGCAAAATTTTTTGAAATCCACGCATATGAAGGATCTTCAAAAACTTCTGGAAAATGTATACTATGAAAAAATTATGCATGACTTTCAGTTTTTTTTTGTGCCAAGACAGACTTACTTTTTTTTTTTTTTTTAAGACTTACTTATTTTGAAAGAGTTATAAGAGGCACAGGCGGAGAGAGAGAGAGAGAGAGAGAGAGAGAGAGAGAGAGAAGTCTTCTATCCTCTCATTCAGTCCTCATATGATCACGACTATCAGAGCTTGGCTCCCATGCGGGGGCAGGGGCCCAAGGACTTGGTCCATCTTCCACTGCTTTCCCAGGCCATACCAGAGAGCTGGATTGGAAGTGGAGCAGCCGGGACTTGAACCAGCACCCATATGGGATATCAGCATTGCAGACAGTGGCTTTACCTGCTACACCACAGTGCCGGCCCCAACAGACTTACCTTTAATTATATTTTCCATGAACCTTTTGAAGCACTCTCGTATAGCCAGTAATAGTATTTTAGTGCAAAAGCATTTCCTTAGAAGAAAGTAGTAAAGTACTTTCTATGGAGATGAAAGATACTTTATATAGAAGATTTAATTGAAATGATTCTTATTATGGTCAGTTTTTTAGTTTTATTTTTACCTTTACCTACATTTTATATTTGTATTGCTCCTACATTTTAAAAATAGAAATATATTCACCATCTGAGGAATATGACTTCCCTAAATTTGAGGATATATAACCAAAGACTTTCCAAAATGCATTAATTACATAGTTAAATTATTTTTATAACATTTTTCAAGGTAATTCTTCTCAAGAGGTTGAGGATTGAGACTTTTATTTTTCCAAAGTATTAAGGTTTTTTTTTATAAAGTTGTGGTACTCTTTCTCTTTTTAAAATATCTATTTAGGGGCCAGCACTGTGGCGCAGCGGGTTAACGCCCTAGCCTGAAGCGCTGGCATCCCATGTGGGCGCCAGTTTGAGACCCAGCTGCTCCACTTCCGATCCAGCTCTCTGCTATAACCTGAGAAAGCAGTAGAAGAGGACCCAAGTCCTTGGGTCCCTGCACCCACATGGGAGACCGGGAAGAAGCTCCTGGCTCGTGGCTTCAGGTCGGCACAGCTCCAGCTGTTGCGGCCATCTGGGGAGTGAACCATCGGATGGAAGACCTCTCTCTCTCTCTCTCTCTGCCTCTCCTCTCTCTGTGTAACTCTTTCAAATAAAAACAAATACATCTTTAAAATATATATTTATTTATTTGAAAAGCAGAGTTAGAAAGAGGGAGAGGGAGAGATCTTCAAACCATTGGTTCACTCCCCAATTCCTGCAACAGTCCTGGATAGGCCAGTCCTAAGTCAGGAATCGAACTCTATCTGGGTCTCCTACATGGGTGGCAGAGGCCTAGGCACTCAGGCCTTCTTCCACTGCTTTCCCAGTGTGTTAGCAGGGAGCTGGATTGGAAGTGGAGCAGCTGAAACCCAAACCAGCACTCATATGGGATGCTAGTGTGGTGGGTGGCAGTTTAACCCACTGTACCACAATGCCAACCCCTCTCTACCTTTTTTTTTTTTTTTTTAAAGATTTATTTTGCTTATCTGAAAGAGTTACAGAGAGAGGTAGAGACAGAGAGAGAGGTCTTTCATCCACTGGTTCACTCCCCAGATGACTGCAATGGCTAGAGCTGCGCTGATCCGAAGCTGGAGCCAGGAGCTTCTTCCGGGTCTCCCACGTGGTTGCAGGGGCCCAAGGACTTGGGCCATCTCCCACTGCTTTCCCAGGCCACAGCAGAGAGCTGGATCAGAAGAGGAACAGCTGGGACTAGAACCAGCGCCCATATGGGATGCTGGCGCTTCAGGCCAGGGTTTTAACCTGTTGCGCCACAGTGCCGTCCCCTCCTCTCTACCTTTTTAATATGAAGTAATGTCCTACCTTATTTTTACTCTCTAATAATTACAAGCATAAAAATTCTAAAATTATAAAGGCAGAACAGAAAACCTGAATGTCCCATAATTGCAGTACTCAACATTTTCTTTTTCTTTTTTTTTTCTTTTTTTTTTTTTTTTTTTAAGATTTTGCTTATTTACTTGAGAGGTAGAGTTAAAGAAAGAGTGAGAGATAGAGAGAGAGGTAGATCTTCCACACATTTTGGCAAATGAAATAGATTCACTCCTCAAATGGCTGCAATGGCTGGAGCTGGGTCAGTCCAAACCCAGGAGCCAGGAGCGTCTTCCAGGTCTCCCACACAGGTGCAGGGGCCCAAGCACTTAGGCCATTTTCCACTGCTTTCCCAGGACACAGCAGAGAGCTGGATTGCAAGAGGTGCATCCAGATTCAAACCAGTGCACATATGGGGTGCCAGCAATGCAGGCGAAGGCTTAGCCCAACTAAGCAACAGCTCCAGCCCCACTATTCAACATTTTCGTGTGTATATTCCTCCGTTATTTTGCAGTAGAGATAGTTTTCTGTATATAATGTGTAATACTTCTTTTTATAAAAATTAAAGAATACTATTTGTTATAAACACAATTTTACATCATTCACTACAATACTGGTTTTAAACTGTGCTCTATGAAGTCCTAATGTCCCCCAGATTTATCCACATTATCACCAATGACAGTATTCTGTTTTGATGGCTGAATAGGATTCCATTATAAGTATGTGCATATCTCACATTTTCTTTATCTACATTTAGATAAAGTTAATGTACACTTCAATTGATTCCATATTTTTCCTATTGTGAGTAGTGCTGCAATAAACACAGGAGTGCAAATGTCTCTCCTACAGTCTGATTTCATTATCTTTGGGTAGTGAGATTGCTGAATCATAGGGTAGCACTATTTTTATTTTTAAAAAATTCACTTTAGAAGTGTTTCTTCAGAGATAACTGTCTAAGTAGTTTGACGGGTGAATCCTACTAAACATTTAAAGAAGAAATAATAGCACACTAATATGTTCTTTCAGGAAGTGGAGAAAAATCAACTGCTTTCCAGCTCCTGTTAAGCGACCAGCACAACCCTGATATCAAAACCTGAGTATAAAAAATATTATGAAACTACTATTCCAATTAATACAGGCAGAACACCCCTTACTAAATAAATAGCAAATAGAATGCAGAGAACAGTAAAAATAAGATGTGAATCATTAGATTTTTTTTCTTTCTCTTCTGGGTATCTGTAGTACTGTTGAGACCTGTACTTTTGCATGTTTTCATGATGATATGGTTATCATCATTTTGCTTCTACTGAGCCTCCTTAAGCATTTCTGATAGGGCTACTCTGGTGGTAATGTATTCCTTCAGTTTTTAATTGACATAGAAAGACTTTATTCCTCTCATTTCTGAAGGCTACTTTGCTGGTTGTAGTATTCTCTGGGGCAGGTTTTTTCCTTTGAGAGCTTTGAATCATCACATTCTTTCCTGGCCTGCAAGGTTTCTGTGAAGAAGCTCGCCCTGGTCTGATGAGCATTTGCTTATAAGGGAGTTGACCTTTCTCTCTTGCTGTTATTAGAATTCTTTGTCTTGTGCTTTTGACACATTGAGTATAATATGCCTTGAAGGGGATCTTTTTTTATTGGTCTGAATAATTTTTGAAAGCTGCAAAGGGTTCTGTGGTGTTGCCATTTAATTAATTCAATTCCCTTCTGTAAGTATTTGGACAAGGTCCAAACTAATGAACAGTCTTACTTCTGTGGCAAAGATAAAAACTAAGACTTCCTACTTTTTTTGTTAAGATTTTTTGAAAGGGGGGGGGGGCGGGTAGAGAATGGATCTTCCATCCATAGTTCACTCCCTTAATGGCTACAACAGCCAGGGCTGGGTCAGGCCAAAACCAGGAGCCAGGAGGTTTATCTGGGTTTCCCACATGTGTTCAGGGGCCCAAATAGTTGAGCCATCATCCATTGCTTTCCCAGTCACATTAGGGGGAGCTGGATTGCAAGTGGTATCCATATGAGATGCCCGCAGGTGGTGGTTTTACCTGGTGTGCCACAGTGCCGGCCCCTTTACTTTTTCAGAAGCACAGTTGTGTCTTTTGGTGGATTTGAAGAATGCAGATTGTTCTGACAAATTCTGCTCAATTTTTCTTGCTGAAATCTGAATATTTAATGTATTTTATATAAAATCTTGGGGGGGAACTGCTCATCCCTGATTAAGAAAATCCCCCCCCCCCCCCCGCCATATTGTTATTTCCAGCAACATGTCCTGAATGGGGACATGTGAAGTGAGATTAAGGTTTAAATCCCTAACAAACAAAAATCATGCACTGACCATATTTTTTATGAATCACAAGCTCATTTTGTAGAATTTATGTTATTGTTCATATTTGTTTGATAATGCCAGTACCTTTCCATGAGCATGGATTTGATGGTTTAAGTGGTATTTTATAGTATGAGGATTCCTGTTTAAGTATTTTGAGGGTTTCAACCTTTTTTGTGGCAGTTTCTTTAAACCAGTTTTCTGAAAGGAGCAGTCTAAAAAGAAACGGTATAAAGTGAGAGTGATAGTGATACCAATGATCTCAAAGGAAAGTTACTTAGAGACCTTCCAGGAAATGTGCACAAAGATGACAATTTTCCAGATTGTCCATAGGAAATGAAAGCCCTTTAAGCTATCATATTAATTGTGAACTACTTTTCCTAGTTCAAAGACAACCAATATTCAGTGTATAATAGTTCTGGCAGAAAAAGCAAAGTAATTTAGAAGAAATTTGCTATTTGATTTGCCAGAATGTGTCCAGGGAATAAGAGATAAGAGAGCCCCATTGAGAGTCAGTCATATGTTTAAATTCCTCAGTAAAAATGGTGGTATACTAAGCTATATTTAAGAAGTTAACTTGAAATCTTACGTTACAGTCTAATGAATCATTTTTGGATTTTATGCTAGAAATGAGTTCCTGGGTTCTTGCTGTTCTGTGGTTTGTATTGCAAGGTCCAGAGGTTTAAAACTAATAACGCCATGAAAAAATCTCCACTGAGTCATTCCATCAGCTGTAGCTTCTGCTTCAGGGTCCTTCTGCCCTAACTAGTGTTTTATTACCAGTTCTGCTACATTAGGAAGACTTTGTATTCTAGATCATGTTCACACTCCCTCCTCCCAGCTTTGTGTTACTTCCATAATTTTTAGTTCTTTTGACGACTTTAAGCTAGAACACTTAGATGAGTAAATTGTAGGTGAGAAAGGATTATTGCTTTGTTGTTGGGGAGTGGTCACTTTGGGTTCTATTTATCTTACTGTCCAGAGATCTAAAAGTTGAATTAACAGTTAGCTGGACTTCACACTATATGCTAAATCCCTGTGCTTTTCATGTATTGCAGACAAGTATCCTCTTAGGTGTTTTATTTTATTTATTTATTTATTTTTTTTTGTGAAAAACCTTGTGAGCAGGCTGGTTAAGATTCATATTAGTTTCAAATTTCAAGTATTAAAATTTAGTCTATTTAAATTATTTTGTAGAAATAGATAAATAAAAAGCTTGATTTATGTCCAACCCACAGAATGCCTTTCTCATTTCACTCTTAGTATTTTAAAAGAGATGAGGAAACAATGGACCTTTTTTGCTAATAAATGATGGGTATGGTCAATATAGTTTTACTAGGTTTAAAGAAAATCACTCACCTAATTGCCAGGAAAACTGGAAATGTAGGTTGTAAGCTGATCCTTTTTTCTTACCCTACCGCATCTGGGAAGTTTATTAACTTGAATATTTCATGTAGTTTAGTTTGGTGAATTAAATATGTGGTTCCCCCACTGGCTTTGAATTATGAATTTCTATTTATTTTACTGAGCTTTATTAAAAACTTAGTATTTGGATGGGTATTTAGCCCAGTGATCAGGATGCTGGTATTCCATATTGGAGTAGTTGAGTTCAATGTCCTGCTCTGGCTCCTGGCTTCAAATTCCTGCTACTGCACATCCTAGGAGGCAGCAGTGATGGCTCAAGTAATTGGGCTCCAGCAACCTTTGTGGGAGATGTGGATTGAATTCTTGACTCTAGGCTTTGGGCCTTGGCCTAACCTGGCTGTTGTGAGCATTTGGAAAATGAACCAGTGGATGGGAGCTCCATCTCTCTGTCTCTAGCCCTCAAATAAAAATTTAAAAAACCTTACTATTTGAATATTATTAACTTTGAAAATTCATTTGGGAGATAAACAGAGAGAGAAAGAGCTATATATGTTGGTTCACCCCCAAATGTCTTCAACAGCTGGAACTAGGCTAGGTCATATCTTCAGGCCAGGGACTCAACCCAGATCTCCCATATGAGGTGGCAGGGTTGCAACTACTTGAGCCATTACCTCTGCCTCCCAGGGTCTGCATGAGCAGGAAGCCAGAATTCAAAGCAGAGCCAAGAGTGAAACCCAGTGTGGGATGTGGGTGTCTTACACACTACACTGAAGACCCATCCCATGAGTATTGTTGGTCTTTACATTTAGTTTTTCTGTTTAATTAAAATTCATGTCATTAATATTCAGACTTTATTTTTGTTTTTTCTTAATACCTAACAATAGTTAAGTGTTTGGTAGGGAATGCTTTTCTTTTCTAATTTAATCCTCAAAACAGAGTTATAAAGTAGTTACTAGTGTTACCTCTGTTTTATAGATGACAGTGCTTCAAGAAGTGAAGTAACTTGCCCAAGTTCAAGGACATATTAAATTGTGGAACTAGAGTTAGGAACTCAGTTATGTTTTTTCCTGAGGAGTTCCCTTCCTCCAAGGCCTTGAAATTACTTGGAATTTTTATTGATTATAGTAATCAGTAATGCTGCCTCCATCATAGCCTACTCATTTCTGATGTCTATCATCATTTTATGGTGCAATAGAGTGATTTCAACCGTTATTTCTTGAGGAGTTCTTTGTTTAGTAACTCCTCAATGGAGAGGATTACAATAAAATGATACTCTATTTTAGTACTTCTAACATGGAATCCCCCCTGCTCTCCACCTCCAGATTTTAACATTGCTAAAATCAAGATACACCTTCCAGTGGAATTCTTGGCAATAATCAATTTAGCAGCTTATATTGTTTGCTAATAAAAATCTTGACCACTATCCATTGTAGTTAAAGTTTCTGTAACTTCTTCTCCTTCATTTCAGTCATCCCTAAGAAGTACCATTTAGAGTCCCAAACTTCTCATCATAACTAAACCCCAGGGGGTGGGGGTGGGGGTGGGGGAATATCTGATTCCTGGGAATGGGGGTGGGGGGAGGAGAGAAGAGTAGTCATTAAGATTTAAAAAACATTTGTGTACTTACTTATTTTCCTTTTATTTGAAAGGCAGAAAGGGAGGGAGAGAGGAACATAGGGAGAGGGGGAGAGAAAGATTATCTATCTACCAGTTCATTCCTCAAATATATGTAACAGGATCCTGGAACTCCATCAGGTCTGCCACATTGGTGGCAGGGACAAATACTCAAGTCATGACCTACTGCTTCCCAGGGTGTACATTAGCAGGAAGCTGGAATTGGAAGCTGGTTGGGACTAGAACCAGGCACTTGGGTATGGGATCCGAGTGTTCCCAGTGGGGTCTTAGCCACTATGCCCAAGGCCCACCCCAGTAATTAAGATTTGAATGTGATATCCTGTATCCTTCATATGATTGAGGGACACTTTTGTCAAAAGACTAGCTCTTTTCTCACAAAAATTGGTAAAAGAAAAATATGATTTTTTGTAGATTATTTATTATAAGCGAATATGTAACAACACAAAACTTTGGTGGTCATTTGCATTTGCATTTTTAAATCCAGAAGAAATTCTGTTTAATAATCTTGTCCCAATTATCAAGTTAGGTATGTGTGTATATCAGAGTAGTTAAACCTGACAGAAATGGAAGTCTTGTTCTAGTGTGCATTATTTATTGGATTAGGGTTGTAATTATCAAGTCACATTTCCCTCTACATTGTAGTAGCATTGGGAGAGGTATTGAAATAGAAAAATTGAGGAAACCTCTATATATTACAACCTAAGCCTTTATAATATTAGAGCTTAGAACTGACAAGGAAAAGGCATTCTGAGTCAAATGAATCAATGTATTCTGAACGTTTAAGGGTTTTGTTAGGCTTTCTGTAATAGAGCTGTGCTTCGTATAGGAAACCAAAAGTAAGGCATGTAGTCTTGTCATCCCACTGACGCAGATTTCTGATAACCCTTTCCTTTATCATGGTTTTTCATATTGGTAGTTTGACTTTGTCTTATGTCTAGTAGAATACACACATACACACACACACAGCACACATCTATTCATTGTTGGTTTAATGATCAAGTCATCAATATATTGTTTAAAAAAGCCAGACAGTTTCCTTAGTAACATTTTGTCAGTGTTCAGATACAACTGTTTTGTATAAATGTCCAACCTTAGAAGATAGTCATAATTTCATGATTAGACTTGCACAGAGGACAGGTCCTTGAAAATAAGATTTTATTCATCAGAATTTGTTTCATCAATCTGAAATTCAACTGATTTGTTTCTTAGAATGTGGCCGCCTTTTAGCTGTCACAGCTGCCTTTGTGCAGCGTTTTACAATATCAATTATCTCCTCTTTCTTGGTCCCTGGGACAGCTCTTTCTGTTTTCTAACTCATCTTAATCTCCTTCATTGGCTCCCATCTCTATTCTCAGTCATGCGGTTGCTAGTTTTTCCCCATGATTTGATCTGTGGCATTTTCTCTTTACTTGCTATTTTAAATTTCAGTGACCATCAATAGGTTGATGACTCAAATCTGCAACTCTTAACTCCAGGCTTTTCTTTGGAATTCTTGTTTCCTGTTTCCAGCTCTGTGATTACATCTCTGTCTCAATATTCAGCACACAGTAGGGATGTTACAAAGCTGTGGGATTACCTTGCTGGTTTTCTTAGCTAAAACAGTGTGAACCAATGAATGAAACAGGAAGGTTCTTGATGTTACTTTAGGGGTGTGTGTATGTGTACAAACATACACGTATTTGTTTTAACAAGTACTTTAAAGTGCAGTTCTGTGATGAAAGGAAAAATATAAATGATTCAAGAACTTTTATTTGAGAGTTTCTTCACCTGTCCTTTATGAGTGTAGTAAGTTGATTATAATAAGCAAGTTGTACTGTGGAGTGATTCTTGTTCTTCATCTTCTTGTTCCATTTTTGCTCTCTTCTTTTTCCTCCTTTTCCAGACCCTTGTAAGGGAAAATGGCTCAGGAAATGGAAACTTCCTGGATTCTTGACCAGAATCTCCCTGGATATCGGGTCCTTGACACAGGCAGCATTGTTCTGGAATGGGAGTTTTTATAATGGCTATGAACAAGGTAGCTGAGGTTGGTAACTACAGGTGTTATCCTTTGCTTTCCTCAGTTGGGAATTCTTTTCTGCCAACTTTTTAAGTCACCTGTGAATTTAAAGTAAACATATTCCCATTCCCTTTCACTACCACCCCTTCAAGTATGGATCAACTTCTTAGGAACTCTTGTTTCTAAAGATGTGGTGGACTTTCGTAGTCACTGTGTTTTCTAGGGCAGTGGCCTCTTGTTCCAGACCCTCTTTACTTTTTATCACTACGCTAACTTTGTTGTGAGTTAATGTGCCATCACCTATTAGGAAGGTTTTAGATTCTTTATCTTTCTCTGTGGGTCAGTTTTGATTTAAACAGCAGCAGTAAAAGGGAGTTGTAATTAAACTTGAATTTTAGAGATTTTTTTTAAGGGAAACTACCTCATAATGCCAAATAAAATAATCACTCAAGTATTATTGTTTTATGTTTATTTCTTACTATCCGTACTAGTAGCATCAAAAAAAAAAACAAAACAAAAAAAAACAAAACCTTGAGTTTACCGCTGTCCTTAATAAAGCATTCATCTCACTGTCTTCACTAAATACTCTACATAAAATGCCACAGGTTGAAATAATCTCAACAGATCAGAAATAAAAGAAGAGTGGGAGGGTATTTGTGACCACTCTTTTAGATTAGAGTTTATGTGCAGCATGAGAGTCCAACCAAGAAGCCTCCAGGAATTTTTCTTTGAAAGAAAGATGAGGGGAGATGCTGTGGTTCTTCCAGTTTATAGAACTCTCACTGAAACAGCACAAAACAAAAAGTACGTTTTCTTTTCCACTTTTGGAACATATTTTTAGTAATTGATAGTACCCCAAGGGTAATTTTTTTTTCTAGATTTCTCTTATTAAAGCTTAACACAAATGTTTGAAGATTATTACTTGATTTTAATCAAAGGTAGAGAACAAAAGTACAGTAATTAGCACTGAGATATTTTGTGAAGTTGGGATAGATGATGGGCAAGAAGGAACTTTCCTTGCCAGGGAAACTTGAGTATAATGATATAGTGATAAAATATTTCCTTTTGCCTCAGTTTTTATTATTTACTTATATAAAGATTATTTATTTGAAAGGCAGAGATAGAAGGAGAGAGAAACTTTGTCTGGTTTATTCCTCAATTGGCCACAACCAGGAGCTGCTTCTGAGTTTCCCACATGGGTGTAGGGGACTAAGTACTTGGGCCATCCTCTTGCTGCTTTCCCAGGTGCATTAGCAGGGAGTTGGAGCAGCTGGGACTCAAACCTGCATGTATGTGGAATGGTGGCACTGCTGGCCTAGGCCTAACCTTTTTTTTAAATTTTTTTAAACTATTTATTTGGAAGGCAGAATTACACAGAGGCAGAGGCAGAGGCAGAGAGAGGGATCTTCCATCCACTGGTTTACTCCCCAAATGGCCGCAATGGCTGGTCCTGGGCCGATCCAAAGCCAGGAGCCAGGAGCTTCTTCCGGGACTCCCACGCGGGTACAGGGGCCTGAGGACTTGGGCTATGTTCCACTGCTTTCCCAGGCCATAGCAGAGAGTTGGATCAGAGGAGGAGGAGCAGCGGGGACATGAACTGGTGCCCATATGGAATTCCAGCACTGCCAGTGGCTGCTTTACCTGCTGTGCCATGTACCAGCCCCATTGCCTCAATTATTTAAAAGAAAATCTATAAAGGCAAAATAATATCTCTTAATAGTTTTAATTTTGTAGATTAAGTGAGATAATACAGGTAAAGAGTTTAAAATAGTGCTTAGCATCTAGTAGACCCTCAGTACACTTGAAAGTTGTATTTCTGGGTTTTTAAAATGAGAAAACATACTCAGGGACAGCTGATAAATAAAGCTACAATTTAAGATTTATGGAAGTAGCTAAGTTATTGGGGGAAAAAATAACTAACTTCATCTAACTTAGTACTCCACCTGTTTCTTGAATCTTGCTTTGGGAAAGGTAACATAAGACTTAAATCCTTCATCTTGGCTTAGTAGAATGAATAAATTTAACAACAGAATCTTAAAAGTGAAATAACTACATTCATCCTTTTTAATCTTTGTTTCAGGTTTCCCCTCAAAAAACCTATAAGGTAAGTAGTTTAATTGCATTTCATACCAAAGTTCAGGTTAAATTTTAATTAGAAGCATTCCTTTGAAATTATTCTAGATTTTTGTGGCTTTTGAGAACGTGGATTTAAGTAGTTCAGAATTTCAAAATGTCTTGCAGTTTTAAAGTACCACAGGTGTTGCATGTTTTTTCTGGAAGATGGCATTGTTTTGATAATATTTTCAGTGTTTTTAATATAAACATTTAAAAAGTTTGTTCAAGTTGATACTTAAGATCACTCCTTGAGAAGAGACTTAATTTTAAAACCTGTTTTTAACTGTCTTAAATTGTGCTTAGGTTGGGAGGTAAAAATAGATTGTTAGTTTTTGGTGTGTTTTATCACTGGTATGACTGTAACTGCCATTAGTCATAAGGAAGAACAATCCAGAATGCTCAAATATGTTCATGCTGACATTCATATCTATATATTTACTCATTTTGTGGAACTTAGATGTTCCTCCCATAGTACTTGTGCTCCAACATCTCCTTTCTCGCTCATCTTGGTGGTCATAAATATTATTTACAGTAGTGAATAATTATTAAAGTACTTTTATCAAGTACTTTTATTATTTCAGAATAATCCAAAATACCAATGCTAACCTTGATATTTCAGTTAATTAGTAATATCTATGTTGTAGTTATCATTTTATTCATTGCCCAGCTGTGTCTCCAATGGATAAAATTGGTTAGGCCATAGTAGGGAGAAATTCTGGTGTCATCTGAGCTTGGAAGTGATTGCTAAGAGCTGTGTAGCTGAAACTATGTATTCAAGTGTATATTGAGGTTTGCCTAAGGGTGGTTGGTTGGTTTTTTTAAGCTATTTTCACACAATACTGTGCTTATACAGTGATTTTGAGTTTTACCATAGTTATATGAGTTGGGGAATGTTAGATTCCTTTTGGACACTGTTTTGTTAAATGGGGAATAATTGACCTGTGGGGGAAAATGTAAGTAAGTTATTCCTAAGAACAAAATAGGATTACTAACAAAATATTACTGGTTACTATTTCTGTCATCTTAAGCAATTTTTTAAATGAGGTAAGTAGACTGTGCATCATACATAGCATAGATTGAGTTTTAAAACTTCCTGGAAAATGTAAATTAGGGAGGCTTATGATACTGTGTAAGGTGTCCTGACTTCTCTTTTTAAGACACACTCTTGGGATTTTAGAATTAAGC
This sequence comes from Oryctolagus cuniculus, assembly GCF_964237555.1. Taxonomy (NCBI): domain Eukaryota; kingdom Metazoa; phylum Chordata; class Mammalia; order Lagomorpha; family Leporidae; genus Oryctolagus; species Oryctolagus cuniculus. Next base: position 112,899,742 of record NC_091432.1, read on the forward strand.
TTTTATCCTAATAATTCTCTTGTAGTAAAAATTTGATTGCTTTGGTTTACTTTAGGCATGGAAGTATTTTGAACCGAGAGTCACCAACAGATAAGAAGCAGAAAGTTGAACGCAGTACATCGCATGATTTTGATCCCACAGGTAAACTCTTGTTTGTTCTTTCAGAGAGTATTGAGAATAGCGGGGTTCAGAAACGTATAGCTTCAGCCACCTGAATTGATGAGTAGTAGTTGTTTAGTCAGTTTTAGGAGTCTCCTTCTCCTCCAGTTATGTAATAGAAAGCCTTTGTGTCTGGCAGCAGTGCAAGCATTTTTAATTTTCGACATTACAAATCCCACTACACAAGTGTCATTATAGAGTGTATTTTATTTTAAAATAATGATAACAATAGTTATTATAATTGGAAATTCATTGTAAGTCAGACCAAGGATTTAGGGCTAAATCAGGTTGTGAGAAGTAGTATGTTGTTAAGTCATGTCTTTAAGAACATGTACATACTTATGTGGTGATTTAAAAACTTAGTTGTGATCATGATCAGTTGGAGTGTTAGATAAAATGCAAATGCATAGAAATCTCTTCTAAGTGTTCTGAACTCAGAGCTGTCAACCTTAGTACTGTTGATTTTTCTTAGAGTTTTCATGTTGTTGGACTTCTAATTATATGCTTCATTTTATGCATATAGATTGTATTCCTGTTACAAAATATAGGCCTTTTCTATTTTGTCCCCTCCTATAAACTCAACATTTAGCTTATTAAAATGGCTTAATTTGCTTTTGTCATTTGAAATTAATATGTTCTTGGTGTACATACTATTTTATTTGGTTATGTCTCTGACAAAAGATAAATAACTGCCTCCATCTGAGATACATAAATATAATGCATCTATTATTTTAACTTTAGAAATATAAAATTTTTCATATTTAATAGAGGGTAATATGTTTTATGTATCTACAGTATTTTTTACCTTTCCTGTAAGTTGCCCTGTTTTTTGAAAAAATTAATTACCATCAAAAAAGGGAAAACTCGGAAATGAATAGCTAAGTATTTATCTGCATCTTGGGTAATAGGTAAAATAAAATCCCAGTGATTTTAGAAGGTATTGGTGGGGGAATATATAGTAGATAACTTATGTGTTACCATAAAGGAAGAATTCGCTATTTCTGACACCTAATTTTGAAGTCATGGGGCTTAGAGGCTTTCGTTTGTATGATTACTTATTGTCTTGCTAATAACTAATCATGTAAATCATTGTTCTGCCCCATGTTCATTCAAATATTAAAGTTTTGTTCGGTTTATTCTATATTATTGTTCATTTCCAAAGATGGATTTTGTAAAGGGCTGCCCGGTACTTCATAATGGGATTGTTATAGCTTTTCCTGCTTTTGTCATCTCTACAATGATTAGATAGTATATTTTGTAGACAATTCATGTGTTGTTTGAATGTATTTTTATTGCACTGTCTTTTCTTTGATAAATCTTTAAAATTTGTCGTTGCCTGTGCTGTTCGTGACTGTTCTAAGTGCTATCATCTGTGATGGTCATACTTTGTGTTTGCACGATTTAACTTGATCATGATTCATTCTTTTTTCCCCATAAATTTTTCCCCTTACATTGGTCTCCATATTTTCTATATCTCTCTCCTTTTCTCCCGCTCTTGTGCAGACAGCTCCTCCAAGAAGACAAAGTCTAGTTCAGAGGAGAGTAGATCCGAGATATATGGTAAGCTAATGTAGCTAATTCAGCCTTGCACCTTTGGAGCTTGCTTCATGCTGTTTCTTTTTTTTTTTTTAATAACTGCAGTCTTTCTTGTGTCTGCTCTGCATGGCATGATCTACTGCAGGGAAAGGGAGCCTGGGATTTTAATGTGGCTGTGATGTGGAAGCTTAAGGTTGCTAGAAACTAACATTATAGATTAAGAACAGGCCACATTACCCATCTTCTGTTTTCATCTTGTTTGTGTTAGGAAAGTGATGATCTCTAATTTTGGGTTAGGTTCCTCCAAATAACATGGATGGGCTTTGAATTCTTGGTATCTTCTTCCCATGTCTCTTTTGTAAAGTTTGGATTATTTAGAATTTAAGCAATTAAGACTTTTCCTCTAAGTATAGTTTTGGTGTAATTCAGATGTATTAGCAAGTTTTTGGAATTTTTATTTTTTGTTTGTTTATTTTTAATTGCCTCATCACCTGGGAAAGTCTTTCTTGTGTAATTATATACAATATAAAAATACGTAAGTATTTTATTTTCCTGCTTGAAAAGTTTGTCTCCACCTTTCAGAAGTTTCCATGAGACTTATTTGAATGGGACAATTTCAGAATGGTACCTATTAAAAAGAGTCTTCACAAAGAGCAAATTTAACTCAAATAGCCAACTTTTGAAACAGATTATTGAAATACTGGTATTTTCAAACTGTGTCCTGGCTTCCACAGTTACAGTAAATCATGTTTATAAAGTCTGTACATATTTCTCCTTTCCCTTTGCAGTTTTACCTGGCTTCTTCCCTTCCAGTTAGTTTTTTTTTTTTTTTTTTTTTAAGAAAAGGGAATAAGAGAGGCATTACCTGGAATCAAGAATTAAAATAACCTTTGAACGATTAATGAGTTTATTTTCCTTAGGAAGATTCAAAATTGAGCTTCAAAGGAAAGCCAGGTCTTCTTTAGTAGAGCCAGAAGTCTATCAGGTGGAAGTTTCTCAGATACAGGAGGTTCCTTTCTTCATAGACACGAGAGGAAAAAATACATGGAATTGCACCTCACTACTTTTTAAGACATTTGACAGTTTACATGTACTGGCACTTGAGACCATAATATCAGTTACTTTTTAATATTAGGAATTGTCCGTGTTTTGTTCTAAACAAATTAATGCTTCTGTGTGAGATACATACACGTAGCCTTTTGGCTTGGGTTTTTATGACGAGTGCTTTTTCCTCTGTACTTAAACCTTTCACAGTAGTTCAATAGGAAATGTGTACCATGCCTTGTGTCATGTCATATTCATGCTTTTTCTTCCCTCCAAAGTATTTTAACTCCCTATAAGAAATAGCTTCCTAATTCCTCAAGATTACATCTTTTTGTTCTATACGAAGAGCTTCCTATAGTTTATTCTCTCCTGAGAAACATGAACATTAGCCTTACAGCTCTGTCCTTTTCCAGTAGCCTTTGCAGTGTTGTATTTCATCCCCCTCACCATTTTCCTAGATATGTGGTATGTATGCAGTAGCTTGCTATTTGCTTTGGCTGAAAAATAACAATTTAGGAATCTATGACTAGAAATAGTATACTAATATTTTTCTTACCAGTGATAGAAACACTACTTGTTGAGACATGCCATTGACTTGGTAGTAATAGAAACAGTTTAAGTGGTAATTGGGAGGTAAGGTGTGGCTTCTCTGTGTGTTTGTTTCTTGAGAGCCCTTGAAATACCTTGTTTGGAAAGAAGTCAGCCATGGATTCAGAATGAACTATCAGAAGGATGAGTTTATCAGAACAGAGTTTAGGTGCTAACATCAATCTCTTTGACATTACAAATATTTTATCACCTGTGTGAATAGACTTTAGATTGTGCAGTCGCATGGGCATAAAGACTCAAGGGAGTTAAGGAATGTTTGGAAGCACTGGAATAGACTAGACTAGGACTGAGTAGAGCTGTAGCAACTGGTGACATTTGGCTTCAATGGAGGGTCTTCTTACAAGACCACCTCAAGGTTTTGAGATGAGACATTGTCTTCTCTTGAGGTAAAATTCATTAGCTGGACACTTAACACAAATGCTAGTGACAAATTACTTTAAACATTCAGAGCCATTTTTGGAGCTGCTTGCCCAGATAGATTTACTTTGCTCATTTTAAAGGGAAACCAAGTGTTTGTTTTGTATTGACTGCTTTTGTTAGGTTTCTGCCCAGTGCAGTCAGTCAATATTTGTTCCATTTCCCTTTATTTTTCACTCTGTGCATTTTGGAATCCCTTGAACATGTGTGGATATGTTTTCTGATTGCTAATTTTAATTATACTCGATTTTCTATTTTTCTTACTAGTAACATAACAGAACTTTTGTGGATTACTGTGGCATATGGGAAATTCAGGGAATTCTGAGTTAGTCTACAACTTTTTTACATATTTTTTGTGCTATCATAGTGCTCTTGGGCTGCCTTAACAAAAATAAATAAACTACTGTATGTAGTTTAAATAACAGTAATTGGTTTCCTCACAGTTCTAGGGGTTGGAAGTTTTACATCAGGGTGCCAGCGTTGGTTAGGTTTTGGTGAGAGTTCTCCTCCTGGATTATAGACAATTGCCTTTTTTTGCTGTGTTCAAGAGAGAAAGGGAAAGGGAGAGGGAGAGAGTGTGGGAGAAGAGAGAACAAGTGAGAGAATGTGAGTGCGTAAGTGTGCACGCTTGCTCTCTGGTGTCTCTTCTAGCCCCACTATGAGAGTCTCACCTTCATGACCTCATATAGTCCTGGTTACCTCCAAAAGGCCCATCTCCAAATACCGTCACATTGAGGGTGTTGACATATGAACTTTGGGAGGACACAAACCTTAGTCCATAGCAGAAGGAAGCTGTTAATATAGATTGTGTATGTGTTACCCAAGTTACTTCGTACTAGAGGCAATTTGAATTTGGGAGTCTTTTGGATTTTGGGATATTTGCTTGTACATAATAAGTTATCTGGAAGTAGGATTCAAATTTAGACACATAGTTCATTTATTTCACATAAACCTTGTATACATACAATGAAAATAATTTTATGCTATACTATTAATAATTTTGTGCATTTTGACTGACCTGTCACATGAGATCAGGGATAAAATTTTCTACTTGTGATGTCATGTTGGTGCTAAAAAAGTTTTGGATTTTGGAGCATTTGTGGTTTTTGATTTTTGGATTAGGGATGCTCAACCTATACTTCAAATACCATGGTTTAGAAATTTTGGATGGTATGTGTTTTTTTTATTTGAAAGGCAGAGTTATAGAGAGAGAGTGACAGACAGACAGAGACAGGTCTTCCATCCTCTCATTCATTCCCCAAATGATTGCAACAGCCAAGGCTGTTCCAAGCCAAAACCATGAACCCCAGGAGCTTCTTCTGGGTCTCCTACAAGAGTAGAGGGGTTCAAGTACTTGGGCTGTCTTCTACTGCTTTTCTAGGCACATTTGCAGGGAGCTGCATCAGACTGGCACCCACATGGGATGCCAGTGTTGTAGGCAGCGACTTAACCTATGCCATAGCGCTGATCCCTTTTCAGTGTATTTTTTTTAAATCTCCTATCTTTTTCATATCTTTAAAAACAAAAGTTCTTGGAATGTGTCTTGCTCCTACCAAGTTGTTAGTTTCTTTTCTTCTTCAGCCTTGCAAAGTGTATTCCACATGAATCTTTTATGTTCCTACAGACTGTCTACTTCTTAACCTTGTCATCTGACTTCTGAACTCCTGCTATCTGGAAGATGAACAAAAACATCCTACTTGAGGGGCTGACTTTTGGTGCAGTGATTAAGATGCCTCTTAACCCACATCCCATATTGGGGTACTTGATTGGAGTCCTGGCTCCTCTGCTTCCTGTCTGGCTTTCTACTTACTTGCGTCCTGGGAGGCAGCAGGTGATGACTCAGATACCTGACGCCCTGTCACCCATGTGAGACCAGGATTTGAGTTATGGGCATTTGGGGAGTGAACCAGTAGGATGGAAGATCTCTCTCTCTGTTTTGCCTGTGTCTCTGTATTCTTGCCTGTTATAAATGAATGAATGGAAGATCTCCCTCTCTTTGTTCTTTCTCTGTCCCTGCCTTTCATGTATGAATGAATAAATAAATTAACATACTAAAAACAATCCAAAACACCCTACTTGAAAAGTCATTAACTTTTTCTTAGCGTTTGCTTTCCTTCCGAAACTTTCCACAATGCTGGTGCTCTTTTTTGGTTTCTATACTATTCCATCAACTTCGTTCTTTTCTCTTTGTTTTTTCTCTATTTACTTGATTATTTTTCTCTCTTCTTCACATAGGCATGACTCAGATTTCTATTCTTGATCTTTCTTTGGTCTCCAGTCACATTTTAACTGTTCTCTGGATATTTTCACTATTGGTTTCCTTCAAGTTCATAATGACCAGAAATTAATCATCCTTAGTTCTTTTAATAGCACTATCATTCTTCAGTTGATCCAGTCTTGTCCCCTGATGTTGATTCTGCCATCATGTTTCTCATCTGTCACTCCTTGGTTCTATCTCCACCGCCTTGTTCAGTTTTCCGTCTAATGACGGAAATAGATTGATAGCTTTCTTTTTTTTTTTAATTTTAATTTTAATTTTTGACAGGCAGAGTGGACAGTGAGAGAGAGAGAAAGAGACAGAGAGAAAGGTCTTCCTTTTCCATCAGTGCACCCTCCAATGGCCACTGCCGTTGGCGCACTGCCGCTGGCGCACTGTGGCCGGCGTACCGCGCTGATCCAAAGCCAGGAGCCAGGTGCTTCTCCTGGTCTCCCATGTGGGTACAGGGCCCAAGGAGTTAGGCCATCCTCCACTGCCTTTCCAGGCCACAGCAGAGAGCTGGACAGGAAGAGGAGCGACTGGGACAGAATCCGGCGCCCCGACCGGGACTAGAACCCTGGGTGCCGGTGACACAGGCGGAGGATTAGCCTACTGAGTCGCGGTGCCGGCCTTGATAGCTTTCTTTCACTTCGATTTCATGTTGATTCACTTCCTTTTCTCCATTCTACTATATTTTACTTTGACCTGTCAGATTAGTGTTACTAAAATAAGAATTTGGTTATTCACTTGCTAGGAAAATACAAGTAGTTACTAAAATATGCATGATCTACCATTCATTTAAAGAGACCAGACTTCCTCCAGATTTTCATTTCACAAATATGTCTTGGTGTGTCTTGGATGGTTTGTTTATCTCCTATAATGTAGCCTCCTACTTGTTCTTCAAGACTCATTTCAAATATTGATAGGTAATTACCGTTAGAGGAATAAGTTCAAGAGATCTGTTGTACAATATGCTTAATAACAATATATTGTATTCTTGAAAAAATCCAAAAGATTGGATGTTAGTTTTTCTCATCCAAAAAATAGCTATGTCAAGTAGTGCATTCATTAATTATCTAGATTTAGCCATTCAAAGCATCATTCTATACATAAGTATATACAGTTATCTGTTAGTTAAAACCTGCCTCCTTCACAGAGATTTCCTAGTTTGCCCAACTACTTACATTGTTTCTGAACTTTCACAGCCTGCTTTGAATCTAGATACTAGTATTTATATAGCAGTCAATTTTGCAACTCCTGTAATGCCTTATGCATTGGAGCTGCGTTTTCAGTGTCTTTTGAATGAATGATTGTTGAGATTGAGATGAAACATTTTAGGAGTAAAAAATTGGTTGAATAAGATCTTCTTTGATTCATTCATCTCAATTGAATCTTTCCTCCCTCTGGAAAACTTGGAAGAATATGTAACTTGGAGACTTATTCCTAGGGGCCAACATTGTGGCCTAGTGGATAAGGCAGCACCATATGGGTGCTGGTTCGAGTCCCGGCTCCTCCACTTCTTCTTCTTTTTTTCTTTTTCTTTTCTTTTTCTTTTTTTTTTTGACAAGCAGAGTTAGACAGTGAGAGAGAGACAGAGAGAAGGGTCTTCCTTCTGTTGGTTCACCCCCCAAATGGCCACCACGGCTGGTGCGCTGCACCAATCTGAAGCCAGGAGCCAGGTGCCTCCTCCTGGTCTCCCATGCCGGTATAGGGCCGAAGCACTTGGGCCATCCTCCACTGCACTCCCAGGCCACAGCAGAGAGCTGGACTGGAAGAGGCCAGCTCTTCCACTTCTGATCCAGCTCTCTGCTAATGGCTTGGGAAAGCAGCAGAGGATGGCCTAAGTACTTGGGCCCCTGCCACCCCCCTGGGAGACATGGATGAAGCTCCTGGCTTCTGGCTTTGGCTTGGCCTAGCTCCAGCCATTGTGACCATATGGGAAGGTTTCTCTCTCTCTTCCTCTCTTTCTCTAACTCTTTCAAATAACTAAATAAATCTTAAAAAATAGGGGGGGGGTGGTTGGGGGGAGAGATTTATTCCTGATAGTGGTCTAAAAGAGTAGAATTAGCATACTTGCAGCTTAAGTCTCCTCTTACCAGCAACGTTGTACATTTGGAATCAAGAAGATTCTTAATCAAAGGATTATCTGAGGTCTTACTCATAAAACATGTATGTCTGGCAGCAGTTTAAAATTGGGCTGTTTTTATGAGGTTGCGCATGGTCTTTCTCCACACCCTTCCCTGAAGCTAATTCTTAAGAGATGAAACTTAGAGAAGTTTGGTCATGTAATAAAATAAAAGGTGAAGAAAGACTAATGTGCTTTCTTTACAGTAAATGCCATATGGAAGGTTTAGCAGGTTGCCATATGTGTTGGACTCTGCATTTTCATGTATTTACTGTATGGAACTATAATTGTGGCCTTGTTTCAGGAATATATCATATTGAAGCTTCATAGTGCCTTCTCACTTTTTTCTAGAATTACCTATTCCTCCAACTTCCCTCCAAAGCATTACAAATGACCTATTTTTTTTCACTTTTAGAATACAGTCTTTGGCAATTATCTCTTGCGAAAGAGGCAATCTTTTTATGTTGGTTTCAAATGCTGTGCTGTTATAACAAAAAATGTACTTTGTTTTGAAGAGGAAATGATAGTGTTGAAGTGAGTTTGATAAAACATCTTCCCCTTACTGATGAGATGAGCCATGGTGATCATCAGTTTCCAGGTGAATACAATCCTCAAAAGAAGGGAAATAAATGAAAATCACTTTATAAGAGTGAGTTTGGGGAAAATGGAGAATCAAGATATTTTACTGGAATTTTGCTAAGTTAATTACTAGAATTTTTGCTAAGTACTTCTCTACTTTGCAAAATCTTCAGGGCTATAATTTTCTTTTTATTAAAAAGTGGTTAAGGGGCTGGCGTTATGGTGGAGCATGTAAAGCCCCATTACCTGGGATGCTGGTGTTCTTTATGGGTACCTCTTTGAGACCCAGCTGCTCTACTTCTGATCCAGCTCCCTGCTAATGTGCCTGGGAAAGCAGTGGAAGATGGCCCAAGTGCTTGGGCTTCTGCACCTATGTGGGAGGCTGCCATTGCGGTCACTGGGGGAGTGAACCAGCGAACAAAGATCTCTGTTTCTCTGTTTTTCCTTCTCTCTCTAACTCTGGCTGTCAAATAAATAAATAAATAAATAAACCTTTTAAAAAATAAAATATGATTTACTTACGATTTTCATTATGTAAAATCAAATATATTTGATAAATATTTATGGAACACCTATTATATGCCAGGCACCTTTCTAAGGAATATAGAGATGCAAAGATAATATTAAATAAGGGATTTAGCAACAAAACAAAACTGTGGACTGAGTGTTATAAAAACCAGAAAAAGTAAAAGTGATGAAAGGGGGGTTTTGTTTTTAATTAATGAAATTTGAAAGTGACTTATTTCCAGAGAGGAGTCCACTTTTGTCTCTTCCTTCTTTTGTAACACATATGGCCTTTTACCTGTACTGTACGCTGATTCTTCGTTAGTCATTGCTTCTCTGTTTCAGTGTTGTCCTTTCCTGCCGAGACTACTACTGTATAATTTTATATGAATTGCAGCATCTATGGACTGCAACATAAACTTAGGAGCAAGATGCTCTGTGCAGTTGAGCTAAAACAAACCAATAATATGTGGCTTTTCTGTCAAAAAGGACATTCCAGATATCTGGTAATCCAGTATCGGGGACTTAAGTGTTACAGAGGGTGGAATTTATCCCTCTGTTAGTAGGTTAAAGCAATAAGCAGACTGTTTCTCTCAAGAGGAAGGTAAAACATTTTATTTGATCTTGAAGGAGAGGGACTGTAATAGATTTCAGCATTTCAGAGGCTGAATTTCTGATTTTGGATGATGGGATGCTTTTGTTTTTAGTTAATTTTGGCCACAAATCTAAATTTATGCAGATGTCACAGGTTGGCAAGACAGAATAATATTGTTAATTTCAGTTCCATAGAATCTGAGTTGGCTGTATATGTACGATATGTTTTCTTTTGTTTTATATTGGTCTAGTAATTCTTATGTGTTAAAGTATATCAGTCTCAGATTAGCACATAGAATAATAAAAGGGGCCGGCGCCGCGGCTCACTAGGCTAATCCTCCACCTTGTGGTGCTGGCACACCGGGTTCTAGTCCCGGTCGGGGGGCCGGATTCTGTCCCGGTTGCCCCTCTTCCAGGCCGGCTCTCTGCTGTGGCCCGGGAGTGCAGTGGAGGATGGCCCAAGTGCTTGGGCCCTGCACCCCATGGGAGACCAGGATAAGTACCTGGCTCCTGCCATCAGATCAGCGCGGTGCGCCGGCTGCAGCATGCTGGCCGCGGCTGCCATTGGAGGGTGAACCAACGGCAAAAGGAAGACCTTTCTCTCTGTCTCTCTCTCTCACTGTCCACTCTGCCTGTCCCAAAAAAAAAAAAAAAAAAAAAAAAAGTAATAAAAGGGATACATATGGTGGAGTTGAGAAGAGAAAAAGCAGTAGGGGATTTGTATAGCTCTTTTTCCTTTCATCTATCCTTTGTTCCTCATCTTTTCCTTTTGATGTAGAATTAGGAGACGTTATCCTGTTGAGATGGCTATGAACTGGAGAAAACAATTTGCAGTATTCTGAGGGAATTCTAAAATACTTACATAATTCCAATACATTTGCTTAGTTGTTAGCAGTCTGGTAGAACTCCAGACATATTTGTAAAATTAACTGTGTATGTCAACTCATTGTCTCTGATCCCCTCCCTTTTTGAGCTTCCATCCATCTCCAGATTCTGCTGCTTTAGTGGATTTCATTAATTCATTAATGATTTAAAAAATTTATTTCTATGCCCAAATACATGATAATTCTAAGATCCTAAGATAATACTGTAATATGATACAGCCCCAGAACCCTTGGAGCATATAATCTAATGAAGAATAAAAACAAATACAGATCAATGTGAGTGATAATGATATGATGGGAGCAGACAGTATAGTAGGAATTTATAAGGGGGGTACCTAGCCCCAGTCTATATTTAGGGAATGCTTACATGAGGATGTGATTGGTTTATTGAAACTTTCTTGCTGATTCTCATCTTTTCTTTAAAGTTTAATTTAAGGTATACAAATTTCATATATTTCATAGATACAGATTTTTTTTTAAAGATTTATTTATTTTTATTTGGAAGAGTTACAGAGAGAGCTAGAGCCACAAAGAGAGAGGTCTTCTATTTGCTGGTTCACTCCCCAGATGACCACAATGGCCAGAGCTGAGCTGATCCGAAGCCAGGAGCCAGGAGCTTCTTCAACGTCTCCCACGTGGGTGCAGGGACCCAAGCACTTGGGCCATCTTCTGCTTTCCCAGGCCATAGCAGAGAGCTAGATTGGAAGAGGAGCATCCAGAACTAGAACTGGTACCCATATGCTGCAGACCAGGGCTTTAATCCGCTGCACCACAGCACTGGCCCCAGGATACAGATTTAAGAACATAGTGATACTTCCCACCCTACCTTCCCTCCTGCCCACACTCCCACCTCTCCTCCTCCCTTCCTCTCCTATTATGTCTCTCAATTTTTTTTTAAAGATTTATTTATTTATTTATTTGAAAGAGTTACACAGAAAGAGAAGAAGAGGCAGAGAGAGAGAGAGAGGTCTTCCATCCGCTGGTTCACTCCTCAATTGGCTGCAATGACTGGAGCTGCACTCATCTGAAGCCAGGAGCCAGGAGTTTCTTCCGGGTCTCCCACATGGGTGCGGGGGGCCCACGGAATTGGGCCATCTTCTACTGCTTTCCCAGGCCATAGCAGAGAGCTGGCTCAGAAGTGGAGCAGCTGGGACTTGAATTGGCACCTATATAGGATGCCAGTATTGCAGGAGGCGGCTTTACCCACTAGGCCACAGAGCTGGCCCCATTAATTTTTACAATGATCTACTTTCAGTTTACTTTATACTCAAAAGATTAACTCTACACTAAGTAAAGAGTTCAACAAATAAAGGAAAAAGATACAAAACACTTTTCCTCAATAGTAGAGACAAGGGCTGCAACTCTCATCTTCTAAAGCCACTTACAAGAAATCTTGCTCTTTAGAATTTGCCTTCTCTCTTCCTCATCTAGAACTAATTTCCTTAGAGACATAAATGTACTTGATTGTCTAAGATAATTTAGATTAATGATAGGAGTTTATTAACATAAGAAGAGTTGCTGTTGATTTTTAGTGGTGGCATGGTTAGATGAATGACAAATTTTTGAGCAGGAAAATCCAAGGACATCCTTCTTCTGATCATGATTTATGAACTTTTAATATCTGTCAGGAATTAATAAATACTTTGTATACATTATATTCCAATGGGACTTGCCAACCTAGCAAATGCCTTCACTCCAGCTACCCTTTCATCTGGCCTCTTACAGGCACTCTTTAACACCAGTATTAGAATCCTTTAGTTCACTGATTTTCAGCTCTTATGAAAGGGGAGTGGGAGAAGTGGGAAGCATGAATATAATGTGAAAAAATATATTTAGTGTTGTAATTGCCTTGAGTTTTATTTATTTTAAAGTGAATTTATTTATTTGAAAGGCAGTGACATAAAGAGATATAGACAGAGATCTCCTGTCTTCTGGGTCACTCTCCAAATACCTGAAGCCAGGAGCAGGGAATTCAGTCTGCATCTCCCTGTTGGTTAGTAGCAGGACCCAAGGTACTTGAGCCGTTACCTGCTGCCCTCAGGGTACATATCAGCAGGAAACTAGACTTGGAAATGGAAGTGGGATGCAAACCCAGACACTCTGATATGAGGCGAGTATCCCAAATGGCATCTTAACTACTAGGCCAAGCTCCCATCCCAATTTTTTATGTTAAAGTACAATGTAGAGTTTATTTTGAAATTTCAAATACTATAAAGAAGTACATGTAAAATATTTATGTTTTTGAAAATAAGCATGGATTTAAAAAGATCTAAAAAGCTGCTCTTATTTTTTGAGGTTCTCTGTTCTATTTATCTTATGAAGTACTAGAAATTTATGAGGAATACTTGAAAATATGTTATGTTTATTTCATTTATTTGAGAAGCCGAGAGATAGAGACACACAGATGGACACAGAGACCTCCCATCTGCTAGTTCACTCCCCAAAAGCCTACAGTAGCTAGGACTGATTGGTCAGAAATGGGTTTAACTCTGTCTCCTGTGTGAACAGCAGGGACCCAAGTACTTGAGTACTGCCACATCCCAGGATGTGTATTAGCAGGAAGCTGGAATTGGGAGTGGAGCTGTTACTCAAACCCAGGCACTCCAGTGTGGGATGCAGCATCCCAACTGCATTCTCAATTGCTATGCCAGATGCCTGCCTTGAGGAATACTTCTTGCTTTATTTTATGTGTTCATATTCATCCTGTTTATAGTTTCCTAATTTTTAAAAAAGATTTTATTTATTTGAGAGGTAGAGTTATAGACAGAGAGAGGGAGAGACAGAGAGATTTGATCTTTCATCTGCTGATTCACTCCCCAAATGGCTGCAACGGCTGGGTCTAGGCCTGATCAAAGCCCAGGAGCTAGGAGCTTCCGCCAGGTCTCACATGTGGGTGCATGGGCCCAAGCATTTTGGGCCATCTTCCACTGTTTTCCCAGGCCATAAGCAGAGAGCTGGATTGGAACAGAAGCAGCTGGAACATGAACCATCACGTTTATGGGATGCTGTTGCTGCAGGTGGAGGCTACGCTACAGCATTGGCTCCTAATTTCCTAATTTCTTGAAGGAGGCAACGTTGAATAGAAGAAAAATGTTGCATTCTGATGGGCTATCTTCCTTCTGCTCCTATTACAAGTATGAATTAGTGAATACAAGTACTGTTTAGTTGGTGCCAGAATTAAGGCATAACACATTTTTTAATGTGGAAAATCAACTAAAATATAGAGGTAAAATTTATATAAAAAAGATAAACTCATTTGAAATTTACAGTTTGCTATGTTCTGGGAAGCAATGTCCTCATATAACCATGACTGTAACACGGATATAGGACATTCCCAACACCCTTTCTTCATTTCTGTCTGCGGTTATTCTCATCCCTCTTCTCCACTCTGCTGCTACACAGTTGCTGTTCTGCTTTTTGTTGCTGTGGTTTAGTTTCCACTGCTCATACTGAAATCATATGTATGTGCTCTCCTTTGTGTCTGGCTTCTTTTGCCTAGGGTGATGTTTTTGTGATTCATCTGTGCTTGTTGTTTTTTTTTTTCTTCCTAAGTAGTATTTTATTGAATGAATATGCCACACTTTATTTATCCATTCACATGTTGAGTTGTTTCTAGTTCTTGGCTTTTATGAACAACACTGCTGTGAATTTGTGTGTAACACAAGTTTTTATGTGAACATGAGTTTTCATTGCTCTTGGGAGTGAAATTGTTGTCATATGTAAGTGTATGTTTACCTTTATAAGAAATTTCCATACTGTTTTACAGAGTATAAATACATTATTATTGTGAGAGTTCCAATTGCTCCACAAGCTTGCCAGCACTTGATATTACCAGTCTTTATTTTTTGCCATTCTGGTTGGTGTATAGGTGTATTTCATTGTGGTTTTAATTTGCATTTTCCTGATGACTGCAGAGGTTAAGCACTTCTATATGTACTTATTTGCCAGTGATGTGTATTATTTGTGATGTTTATTTAAATTCTTTGTCCCTTTAAAATTCTGTCTTCCATTATTCAGTTTTTAGAATATATACATGTATATTTAAATCTGGAGTGGGCATTTGGACTGGTGGTTAAGATACCCACAATCCATATTAGAGTACCTGGATTCAAGTCCATCTCCAGCTCTTCATTCTAGCTTCCTTTGATGTGGACCCTGGGTAACAGCACATGATGAATCAAATGATTGGGTTCCTACCACCTACATGGGAGACCTGGATTAAGTTTTTGGTGCTTGCCTTTGGCTTGGCCCAGCCCCAGCTGTTGTTGGCATCTGAGGAATGAACCAGTTGATAGAAATTTCTTGTGTCTCTGTTTGCCTTTGTCTTGCAATCTCTCTCTTTCCTTTTTTTTTTTTAAGGTAAATCAATTTTTAAAAAATATTTTTATTTATATATGTGAGAGGGAGAGTTATAGACAGAGGGAGAGGGAGAGAAAGATCTTCCATCCTCCAGTTCAATTCTCCAGTGGCGGCAACGGCTGGAACTGGCCTGTCTGAAGTCAGGAGCAGGAACTTCTTCCTGGTCTCCCATGTGGATGCAGGGACCCAAGGACTTGGGCCATCTTCTACTGCCTTTCCAGGCCATCAGCAAAGAGCTGAATCGGAAAAGAAACAGCCAGGACACTAACCGGTGCCCATATGAATTGCTGGCACCACAGGTGGAGACAGCCTACTATGCCATAGTGCTGACCCTTATCTTTCAAATAATAATAAAAATAATAACCTGGATACAAACCCTTTATTAGGTAATTGTACTTTGAATGTTTTCTCTTGGTATGTGACTGGCTTTTTCATTTTCTTGTCAGTAACTTTAGAAGAGCATATGTTACACATTTTGAGTCCACTTTGCCAGTTTTTCTCTTTTTATAGTTAACAAATTTGCATCCCAAGTGATCTGTGCCTACCTAAGGTCTCAAAGGTTTTCTCTTAGGCTTTCTTCTGAAAATTTTTAGCTTTTAGGTTTAGGCCTCATATTCTGTTTTGGGTTAATTTTTGTATAGGATACAAGTTCAAGGTTCATGTTTGCTTCATGGGGATCCAGTTACTCCAGTCTTTGTTTTTAGTAGGCTTACATGTTCACGTTGTGTTATTATTGGCAAAGTAGATTAATGTACATTAACATATCTTTTAACTTGTACCTCAAACTTGCTTAAGATTGTGGCTTATTGCATAAAAGCCTTTCTTTAAAAATTATATTTTCTAATAATTATGCTATTTTACATGTTTTATATAGTGGTTTTTGGTGAAATGCTTTGTTTCTGTTAGCTGAAAGTATGTGTTAAGTCTCTAACAAAGAGTTCAAGATCTTCAGACCAGATCTTTGATAAAACAGAATAAAACAGGATTCTATTCTGGGATATTTCTATTCCTATGGTTGGAGTCCTTTTTCTTTCATCTTGCCTTGACAGTTTTTATTTGCTATTTTACTAGAAGGAAAACTATTCTATGAGCATCAGGTAAGTACATAAAAGAGATGAAATAGTTGAGCTCACAGTTTCGTTTTCTACTTTTTTCTCCTCTTTAAGGTTTTCCTTCCCTTTGCTTTCTTTGCTTTCTTTTTTTCTCTTGGAAGAATAGCTGCAGGTACCCTGCCAGTACCTCCTTTCTTTTGACAATCTGTTTTCCTGATAATAAGATTGAATTTGTCCAGAATTTTCTTTGGGGTGCTCCTAGCCTGTACTACCGTTTTTCATTACTATAATAAAATAGTTGAAGCAGGCTACTTTAAAAAGAAAAGAGATTTATCTTGACTTATGGTCCTGGAGGTACAAGATTTAGGCTCCTCATCTAGTGACGGCCTTCCTGTTGGCACAGTCCCAAGGAAGTCCATGACATCATATGGCAAGGGACAGAAAATGCTCATCTCTCTCCCTCTTTTTATAAAGCCAGTAGGATTCAATGGGGATTCTGCCATAATGACTTTATTTAATCCTAATCTCTTCCTAAGTGTCCCACCTCCAACCAAACTTCCACCTTCTTTGTAGCTCACAATGGAGATTACATTTCAACACATGAAGCCTTGGGGACTACTTATACCATATCCAAACCATACTGTTGCCTTATGCCTCTAAACATTAGACTTTCTCGAATTAAAACACAGGGTGGTAGGAAAGGATCTTACATTACCAAGAAATAGTGCAGATGTGAATAGGTTTTCCTTCTAACTGTCTCACCTCTAGTACCTCATCTTTTCCAGTTTTCTATAGCTCTTTTTAATCTTGTAGCAATTCCACTCTCCCTCTCCAATGAGAAACCAGTCTATGTGACTCTAGGATTCTTGTGTTTTGTTTTGTTTTGGATGTGAGTGCTTTTATTTTATATATTGGTTTAAATATGCTGCTTTGTGTTCTCTAGGTAGGATACAGTTCATTATTAATATATAATTATTGTCTTTTCCTTTTTGTTTTCTCTCCCTTCTGTCTTTACCCTGTGGTTCTTACACAGGTCTTGTTCAGCGTTGTGTGATCATCCAGAAAGATGACAATGGATTTGGGTTGACGGTCAGTGGAGACAATCCCGTCTTCGTACAGTCTGTAAAAGAAGGCAAGGCATTTTTTTCAAACAGTTTTGTCTCTTGGGAGCAAACAGAATAAGAATAGAAGAGCTAAAACAGTATCTGTTGCCCCAAACAGAATAATTTCATGACTACCGGTCATATGTAGTATTATGCTAGGATTTGTTTGTAGTGTCACAATGTAGGAATGAATTTACTCCTGTTGGTTTTCTTTGTACTTTATAGAAGAAACTAATTCTTCCATAGTTTGAAGAATTGTATGACTCTTTGGATATGATACTTTATTGTAGAAGTTTCTGGAATTTCATTTCTTCGCATTACCAGTAATATTTTGGTAGAGACAGATATAAGAAGTGACTATAGGTACAAAAATGTTCAATCTTTTCCCAAAATGTTAATATCTTTTGCTATTACCGTATTTTGAATACTTTATATTGGTGCTATAATTTGAGGTAAGTATTTTTAATCCTTATTTTATAGGTCATATTGAGGCTTACAGTAAAAAAAAAAAAAGCTAAAATCAATGTGACATCATTCAACTAATGAGTGGCAGAGACAGGATTTGGACCTGTGAATCTGATTTTACAGCCTGTGTTTTTATCCACTCAGTAACACTCCTTGTCTTTCAAGAAGATTATCAGTAAATGCAAATGAATCACATTTTAAGTGGTTAATTTTTCCTACAGATGGAGCAGCCATGCGGGCTGGTGTACAGACAGGTGATCGAATCATCAAGGTAAGAAAAGGCTATATTATATTAGTGGAACTTATGGTAGGATTAGAAACCAACATATATTAGCAATAGTGGGATTTTCTTTTTCCTACTCAGATTTTTATTAAAAAAAAAAAAAAACAGTACATTACATTTGGTGAATCTGTTGACTCTAAAAAGTTATTCACTTTGGGGACTGGCTTTGGGGCACAGCAGAGTTAAGCTGATATGCCTTGAAGCAGCCACCTGTATGGAAGACCCAGATATAGTTCTTCTGCCTGGCCCAGCCCCAGCCATTGTGGCCATTTAGAGAATGAACCATCAGATGAAAGATACCTCTCCCTTACTCCCTCACTCCTTCCCTGTAACTCTGCCTTTCAAATAAATAAAATAAATATTTTTTACAAAGTACTTACTTGTTTTTAAATTAATATTCTTTTTGTTGAAGGGCATACTAAAAAGCTTGAATAGATGGAGTCATATATATTCTTGGGTAGGAGAATGACTCACTATTTTAAAGATTATTTTCTCTAAGTTAATATTTGCTAGAAATTCTCATCAAAATACTAAATAGAACTATAGTTGTGTATTGTTATTTGTCAAACTGACTACTCTTCCCAATAAATTTCATAAAGGTGTTGTGGGGAGCAACTAGGAGCAACTCGGACTAGACTAAGTTACTGGAATTAAGACTTATTCTATGCATCTGCTCTCCCACAATATGGCGCTGGGAGAGGAGGAAACAGCTTCTACACAGCTGCCTCCAGTTCAACCAGTAAACAGCAGGACCTGCTCCTGATTGGAGGAGAGCAGCGTACTCGGCGTGTGGGTAGCAGAGTTGGGATTGGTGGAAGAGGACTATAAAGGAGGAGAGAGACAACATGCACCAGGAACACCTGAGGAACACCTGTGCAGCCCCCGAGAGAGCCGGCCAGCGGTGTGCCACTCCCCCGCGGAAGTGGGGAAGGTGGCAGGGGGAACCGCCCTTCCACGGAGGTGGAAGGGTCGGTAGCCAACCCGGGAAGAACCAGCAGCAAACCCGGGGAGGGCCGAGCAGACAAAAGAACAGCGCAGGGTCCTGTGTCGTTCCTCCACGAAGAGGGGGAGCGACAGGTGTAAGAGTAGCTAAAGCAAAAAGTGGGGGCCGGCGCTGTGGCACAGCAGGTTAACGCCCTGGCCTGAAGCACCAGCATCCCATATGGGCGCTGGTTTGAGACCCAGCTGCTCCACTTCCTATCCAGTTCTCTGCTATGGCCTGGGAAAGCAGTAGAAGATGGCCCAAGTCCTTGGGCCCCTGCACCCACGTGGGAGACTCAGAAGAAGCTCCTGGCTCCTGGCTTCAGATAGGCGCAGCTCCAGCTGTTGCAGCCATTTGGGGAGTAAACCATTGGATGAAAGACCTCTCTCTCTTTACCTCTGCTTTGTTTCTCTGCCTCTTCTCTCTCTGTGTAGCTCTGAATTTAAAATAAATAAATAAACCTTAAAAAAAAAAAAAAGCAAAAAGTGTGTCATGTATGTGGATAGGTATGAGAAGAGATGGTGTGGATTAATTTAGATTATCTGGCTCTAATTTAGATATACTCATATACCTGCCAGTGGAACAAAATGGAATTTAGAAAGACCGTAAATTCTGATCAGTGGAGAAAGAATGAGTCAGTAGTTGTTCTTGAAGCAGATGATTAATTTGATTATTTAAATTATTATACAGGAAAAGACATCATGAATGTATTTTATAAACAGTTTGGAAAAAATATTTGAAGTGTATCACAGAGCATTATATTCTTAATTGTGAAGAGCACGTTTAAATTACTAAGGAAAGAATACTCTAATAGAAATATGGGCAAATAATTTTATTAGATAAACATGTTAATGGGAATATGTCCAACTGAATTGATAACAGAGAAGTAGAAATTAAAATGATAGTTATAAAGAAAAATATATTTGATTGTCAGAAAATTTAAAGATTGGTAATATACACATGACATAGTTTGGGTATGGTAAAATGACTTGTCTCATAAGTTTCCATCTGGGTGGGAATTTCGCTTTCATAGCATATGAATATATGCCAAAGCCCCTAAGAAAGTATATAACCCAGGGCCGGTGCTGTGGCGTAGTAGGTAAAGCCACCAACTGCAGTGCCGGCACCCAATATGGGCGCTGGTTCGAGTGCTGGCCACTCCACTTCCGATCCAGCTCTCTGCTATGCCCTGGGAAAGCAGTAGAAGATGGCCCCAAGTACTTGGGTCCCTGCATCTGCGTGGGAGACCTGGAAGAAGCTCCTGGCTCCTGGCTTTGGATCAGCTCAGCTCTGGCCATTGCAGCCAATTGGGGAGTCAACCAATGGGTGGAAGATGTCTCTGTCTCTGCCTGTCTCTCTCTGTCTTTCTCTCTCTCTCTCTGCCTCTCCTCTCTGTGTGTAACTCTGACTTTCAAATAAATAAATAAATCTTATTTTTAAAAGTATATAATCCTTGACCAGCAATCCATTTTTAGGAACTTTTCTAAGGAAGTGAGTAAACAGATGTGAAGTGATATATGTACAGGAAAATTGGTTTTAGCTTTATCACCCTGAATACTTTTAAAGAATCTGAATGTGCATGAAATGAGGACTATAGAAATAAATTCTACCTGTAGCTTTTATAAAGAATAGATTAGGTCTTCATGTACCCACATTGAAAGATTAACAATACAGTGGAAACAAGTATTTTTTGGTAGGCAGAAAGGCAGTGTATGTTGTGTATCTATCTGTTATGTATTTCCTGGAAAAGTCTCTCAAAAACAAATGTCATAATTGACAGTTTTATCTCCAGGGGGCATAATGAGTATACTTTTACTTCTGTTTTATATGTTGATATGTGTGAACTTCAGTATTTTTTTGCTTCCGAGGGAATAACAAAGTTATTGTTAAATCCACATTTGATAGTTTTCCCTTAATTTGTTCAGTTTACTGGAGACTTTCAGTGACATTTTCTACATTTAGCCTGTCTAAAAATTAATGCTCTTTGTAATGTTTCAGTCATACTTGGAAAACCAAAAGTAAATTGAGTATTTTTGTGGAAATACTGATTTTTTTTTATCTTTTTTGACTTATTATAATTTTGACAAATCGAGGACTTGCTAATAAAAGCAGAGATCTTTGCTGTTTGCAAGAATCCTTTACTCTTGTAAGGGTTTGTGAATCTGTTCATGGCATATTTCTGTCATGGTGGTAGGTTGTGATTTCCTTTATATCAAGGTCTTGTTTTGTGTTTAAATTTGTTTTTGTGGCAGAATCTACCTTATAGAATAGTCATAAAAGTGATTGTTGATTTAAATATGTCCATGTTTTATTGTAACCCTGCTCATTATATTGTAATTGGTTATGTTGCATATGAGAATTCCTGAAGTCAGTGTATCCGTTGTCTCGGTAGAATGTGTCTGACGTTAACTGTTCTAATTTTCTTGTAGGTGAATGGAACTCTGGTGACTCATTCGAACCATTTGGAAGTGGTGAAGCTAATCAAATGTAGGTGAAAGCTTTTCTTAATTTTAGTTGTTTTCTGAAACCCATAAAGCAAAGATCAGCACACAGTTTTTGTAATGGGCCAAATAGTAGATATTTTATGCTTTGTTGGCCATGTTGGGCTGTTATTGTAGCATGAAAGCACAGACAATATGTAAATGAGTGGGTATGGCAGTTTTTCACTAAAACTTTATTTACTAAACTAGGCTGTGGACCAAATTTAGCCCTTAGCTGGACACTGCTGACTTATACATTGAAAGACAGTCTTGAGATGAAAACTCCTAACTACTAGTAACTATCTTCTGTCAGCTCCACATATGAATTTGATTGTAATGCCCGGTCATTCTTGGTAATACTGAATACATAGACATTAAAGAGATGCCTGAGTCACCTGAGACAGGGGAAGAGGTGGAGGAATCAGACACAATGGCCTCATGAACCGAAATGGAACTTTAGAAATCACCTGGCAGGATCGCTTTCCCTCAGATATGTAATATGATTATATAAATCTGGGATAGTCTTCTCCTTTGGAAGACTTCAGGGTTAAGAATTTATGCTGGCGCCGCAGCTCACTAGGCTAATCCTCCACCTGTGGCGCCGGCACCCTGGGTTCTAGTTCCGGATGGGGCGCCGATTCTGTGCCGGTTGCTCTTCTTCCAGTCCAGCTCTCTGCTGTGGCCCGGGAGTGCAGTGGAGGATGGCCCAAGTGCTTGGTCCCTGCACCAGCATGGGAGACCAGGAGGAGGCACCTGGCTCCTGGCTTTGGATCGGCGCAGTGCACCGGCCGTAGCAGCCATTTGAGGGGGTGAACCAGTGGAAGGAAGACCTTTCTCTCTGCCTCTCTCTCTCACTGTGTAACTCTGCCTGTCGAAAAGAAAAGAAATTATGATCTGACTGGTGTTGTAGTGTGGTGGATTAAGCTGCTGCCTGCAATGCCAGCATCCCACATGAGTCACTGGGTGCTCCACTTCTGATCCAGCTCCCTACTAATGAGCCTGAGAAAGCAGCAAAAGATGACCTAAATATTTGGGCCCCTGCATCCATGTGGAAGAACAAGGTGAAGCTGCTTGCTCTTGGCTTGGGTCTGACACAGCCCTGGCTGTTTTGGACATTTGTGGAGTGAATCTCTTTCTCTTTGCTTTTCCTTCTCTCTCTGTAACTAAATAAATCTTTAAAAAAAACTTAAGATCAGGGTCAGCATTGTGGCATAGCAGGTACAGTCACCGACAGCAGCACCAGCATACCATATAGGTGCCAGTTTGTGTCCCGGGTGCTCTACTTCCAATCCAGCTCCCTGCTAATAGCCTGGGAAAAGCAGAAGAAGGTGGCCCCAGTGTTCGGGCCCCTGCTACCCATGTGGGAGACCTGATGAAGCTCCTGCTCTTGGCATCAGCCTGACCTAGCACTGGCCATTGTGGCCATCCAGGGATTGAACTAGTGGATGGAATATCTATCTGTCTCTCCCTCTGTCGCTGTAACTCTTTCAAAATAAATAATCTTAAGAAAAAAAAAAAGCATATATGAGTCTTTAGATTCATGTGAGTAGCCCACGCAGGGTTAGTGTTCCACAGAGAAACTGAAGCTCAGTATGATGAGAGTTGGGGCAAGAGGTGAAACCACACTGTCCAAGTTGGCCATGGGACGTGGGCAGGCCAGGCCACAGCCACTGACAGGGCCTCAGTTTTATCTGCACTGGAGGAGGGAGATGCTCAGAGACCGTGTGCACTTTACATGCAAGTGGTGATGGAGTAGAGATTTTGAATCTCAGAGTCCATCAAACCTTGTCTACACAGGCCTCAATTTGGCTTTATGGGTTAGTCTTTAGTCTCACCTACTTTCCAGAAGATTCTGTTTTTCTGATTGCTTTCTTTATTGAATAAATTATAACATGACAATTGTAATAGAAGTAAATACAGTAAATCATATTAGAGTGCCAGCACTATGTTTTCTTTGTTCCGGCTTGGCTTGAGATTTACGTATTTGTAATTATGTCTCTTAAAGGTAAAAGACAGTTTAAACTGAACAAAATTTTAAAAAATATGTAGGATCTTCTGCATCTGATTATTTTGCAGAAGATAGTTGTAGTCAAGCAGAATCACTTTTATTTAATTCTGTCTTATTAAGCGGATGGACATCTTTAGAATAAATTCAGTAAATGAATTATTTATTGGCCTTCTTATTGCTTAAGTTAAGCAACTTAATTGATTCTGGGTAAGCTGCCATGTGAGATACCCACATCCCATTTTGGAGTGTCTGGTTTAAGTCCTTGCTATTCTGCTTCTGATCCAGCTTCCTGTTAATGTTATCCAAGGAGGTAGCAAGTGATAGCTCAAGTGGGTAGACTCCTGCCACTCTTGTGGGAGACCTGGATGGGTTTCAGACTCCTGGCTTCAGCCTGGCCCAGCCCTAGCAGTTGGAGGCATTTAGGGAGTGAACCAGCAGATAAAAGATTCCCCTCTGTCTCTCTCTCTCTCTCTCTCTCTCTCTCTCTCTCTCTCTCTCTCTCTGCCTCTGTTGCTCTACCTTAAAAAAAGGATAAGTTTATTTAATGCATGCATAGTTTCTTCGTAATATGCATGAACTCATTTCAAGTACCCTGTAGATTTCTTATCCAAAAGTTAGGGCATAACTAAAAACTTTAAGGTTAAATACATGTAACACTGAATATCCAAAATCTGATAAAAATTTGACGTAAAACCTGTGCATCCTTGTGACAGAGCTTTCTTGTGCACTACTTTTTAATGCATATCGTCAGCATAGTAAAAATGATTTCAAATCTGAGCAATTAGAAATAGCCAAAGAAGGGAAGGGAAGAGCTTGGAAGCGTTGAAGGTAAGCACGTTGTCAAGTAGGATGCAATACAGGACTTCTTCAAAAGGCTTCTGGATAAATGGAATTAAGAGAGGAGTTTAATTTGTGTAAAGCAATTTTGAAATCCATGCAGTTTTTTTCATTTTTCATGAACTTTTTGAAGACCTTTCACAGGTGACTTTTTGAAAGAGCGCAGTAAGATTGAAAAGCCTTAAAAAATGTTATGCTTAGAATTCCCTCAAATCATAGCACTTATGACTTAGTGTAACAAAATTTGTTTTTAGAACCTCAAAACACTGTGAAATATTTGGTGTGAGTTCCATGGGAGAGTTAAATTTGAAGATAAATGTGAAGTACATTTAAAAGTTCTAATGAAAATTCTAAGAGAAAGGATTTGTTGTTTACGTGTTTTTGTCATTTTGACTAGAAAAGTCATTTAATTGGAACATTTTCTGTTTGATGCTAATCACTTAATGAATATCTGATTGTGCTGAATTTTGCTTTCAAGATATTTTTCCCCCTGTAATGTCTGGTGGGTTTCTATCAGCTCCTCCAAACTTTTTCAATTTAAATTCATTACTTATGAGATAGTTTTGGAATTTTTTTGGTTTTATTTATTTTGTAAAATTAATTTAAAGTTACAGCTTATATTCTAATATTGTAGAGTATTTTTTAAAATCCTGATTAATTAGTATCATTTAAAAATATATAGATGTAAGAATTTACATTTAGGAAATCAATTGAACATAGTAATTAATAGATGGTTGACATTAACTCTTCTCTAATTTAGGAAAATATATTGTTGGTGTTAAGAAATTTTTTTAAGATTTATTTATATGAAAAGACGGAGGAGCCAGCACTTTGGTGTAGCAGGTAAAGCCTCTGCTTGCAGTGCCTTCATCCCATATAGGTGCTGGTTCGAGACCCGGCTGCTCCACTTCCTATCCAGTTCTCTGCTATGGCCTGGGAAAGCAGTAGAAGATGGCCCAAGTCCTTGGGCCCCTGCACCCACGTGGGAGACCCAGAAGAAGCTCCAGGCTCCTGGCTTCAGATAGTGCAGCTCTGGCTGTTGCACTGTTGACTCTGGGGAGTCAAACAGTGGATGGAAGACATGCTCTCTCTCTCTCTCTCTCTCTCTCTCTGCGCCTCTGCCTCTCTGTAACTCTGCCTTTCAAATAAAATAAATAAAAATACATAAATTAAAAAAAAAAAAAGGAAAGGCAGAGTTACAGAGGGAGAGGAGGAAAGACAAAGAGATCTTCCATCCACTGGCTCACTCCCCAAATGACTGCAACAACCAGGGCTGGGCCAGGCCAAAGCCAGGAGCTGTGAGCCTCTTCCTGGTCTGCCACTTGGGTGCAGAGTCTCAAGACTTTGAACCATTCTCTGCTGCTTTTCCAGCTGCATTAGCAGGGAGCTGGATTGGAAGTAGAGCAGCCAATATTCGAATTTGCGCACAAATGGAATGCCAGAATTATAGGCAGCAGCTTTACCTGCTTCGCCAGAATGCCAGCCTTGATGTTAGAAATTGTATTTGTTTCTAAGTAATATCTTATGAGTAGTAATAAATTGCTGTCTGCAAGCTGTATTGTTCATTTAGATTTTTAGAGCAGTTACGAAAGGGAAATGACAGATTGGATTTCTTTTCTATGGAGCCATTATTAGCAAATGATGGGACTTTTTCACATAACTGGGTCTTTTAGAAGGGTTGAAGATTAAGTAGTGAAATGTTATAAAATGTTTCTTGACAATAGTATTTTTCCTTTCCTTCCCTTTCTCCCATCTGCCTGTCCTAAGCTGGTTCCTATGTAGCTCTCACTGTTCAGGGACGCCCACCTGGGTCGCCCCAGATTCCGCTCGCCGATTCTGAAGTAGAACCATCAGTCATTGGACATATGTCTCCTGTCATGACATCCCCTCATTCACCTGGAGCATCTGGGAATATGGAGAGAATCACTAGTCCTGTGCTTATGGGGGTAAGAGTAGGAAAATTGCTTAATCAATGCCCTATTGTATAAGGATGCCTTTGCTTTATATTAGTAGTTTTAATGTTTTGGGATGAAAAACAAATTTAAGATTCCAGAAGGTCATTTCCTAATACACAAATTATATAATAATTTGGAATGATTGCAGCATATCATCATAGCAGATTTAATTAAACAAATATTAAACATTTATCAAATACAAAGCAACATGTCACCCATAAAAATACTAAGATATTCTTTGTTTAAGGTCTTCAGTCATCTTGGAATGTGTACTTTGGGAGGACCAGGCTTTTCTGTTTGTTTCCTATTGTCTTCCCAATGACAAAAATACTGCTTGTTTTATAATAGGTGTTTAATAAGCCATTGTTGACTGAAATTGGATCAAGTTTATACAAGTAAGGAAGAAATACAAAGTTCTATGAGGATTCAAAGGACAGAAAATGCACTTGTGGTTGTGATAGGGAAAGCCTTTATGGAAAGGTTTTATTTTAATTGATCCTTGAAATGCTGGTATTATTTAACCAGTGGAGTGGGGAGGAAGACAACCCAGGTAGAGGTAGAATAAAGAGAAGCTGAGTCAAGAAAGCACCAATGTTTTTGAGAATGTAACCAGGGCTTCTGTTTGGCTAGGATCTGTTAATGATGTATGTATGGGGAGATGAGCTTGAAAAAAGTAGATTGACTTTATATCTTGGAAAAAAATCACAACCATGAGACTAATTATCTGTAAAGAGAGTAAGCCATAGGAATCTATTTAAGTATTTTTTTGAGCAAGAGAGTTGCATGATTATAACAAGATTATAAAGAAGACTAATTTGTTAAAATATTATAGGGTTGTGAAACAAGGAGAGGTGGTGAAAGATGGCTTAGAAAACAGTGCTCCTAGTTTAGGGGAGTCCTGAGAATGTGAGCCACACAAAGATCCAGAGGAGGTGAGGCGTATCCCTGTTGTACCTACCGCAACTTCAGCCCCCTAATACTGATACTCAGTGTTCTCTTGAACATAGTTTAGTAAAAGTGAAACAGAAGGGCAGACATTTCCCTAGAGCCTTTTATGTTGGTACATGTCACATGGAAAAGCCTGTCCTCATAGCCACCGGGAATAAAGATAATTCTAACTGGTATTGATAATTGGAACTGAGACAGAAAATTGTGTATCTTGTTTTCTCTGTTTGTTTTATCCTCACCTTTTCTGTATTGGTTTTGTTTGTTTGTTTGTTTGTTTTTATCTTTTCCTAGGAGGAAAACAATGTGGTTCATAACCAGAAAGTAGAAATTCTGAGAAAAATGTTACAGAAAGAACAGGAACGGCTACAGGTACTAAAATGGAAATAGGACTGTGTATAGGGCAGTAAAAATGTGAGTGGGCATAGTTGAGTTGGTATTTATCATAATCACAGTCAAGCAGTATTGTAATCAATGCCATCAGTTCTTTTAATGATTAAGAATAGATTTTTTCTATATTTTCTTGACATACGTAATTAATTCTCAAAATATCTTTATAACTTTTCAGTTATTGCAGGAAGATTACAACCGAACACCTGTCCAAAGATTGCTAAAAGAGATCCAAGAGGCCAAGAGACACATTCCTCAGCTGCAAGAGCAGTTATCCAAAGCCACAGGCCCTGCTCAGGTAGCATCACTGGTACACATGCTACCCGACTCCTTGCAGGAGAATTTTCTTCTGGGAATGTGTCAGAGAATGTTGCAGTCGCCTTTTTAAAAAGTTATTTTTCTAGGATAGGACAGCAGGATGTCCTATATAGGATAATTAACAAAAATAAGTGTGGGCTTCTGATTGTTTGCTTGCTCATATCACTTTTCTCTGTTCTATAATAATTTAAAAAAAGAATGCTTTTGCTTTGATG
Source organism: Oryctolagus cuniculus (assembly GCF_964237555.1). Lineage (NCBI taxonomy): Eukaryota > Metazoa > Chordata > Mammalia > Lagomorpha > Leporidae > Oryctolagus > Oryctolagus cuniculus. The sequence goes on from NC_091432.1 coordinate 112,927,842, forward strand.
TGACAGACTACTAAACTGTATTTAAATACTTTTAATTTTTGTGGTTCATTCTGAGATCTTTATACAGAATGACAGTTGATATGCTTTTAAGAAGGATGGATACAATATTTTATAAATTGACATGCATTGTGATGAACACATGAACAAACATTCTCTTACTTAATCTGCACAATAACCCTCTGAAATTAGGTCCTGTGGTTTCCCCCATTTTACACACATACCTAGAGAAACACAGATAAGTAACTGGTCTGACGTCAGTGACGTAGGTTAAAAATGATAGGACTAGAATTCAAATCTGGTCTGAGGATTTCAAAGCACATTCATACCCTTAATAACTATGTAATTTTTTTTTTGTAGTTTTAAATAGAGGTTACGATTCTCTATATAGATGTAAGTCACGAAGATAATGGTCTCATCAGAAAAAAAGTTATGCATTTCTTGGTCAACCAAGGCTTATATTCTGTAACACTCATATTTGGGATAAGGAAAGTTCCTTATACTACACCTTAAAGCAAAATGGACAGATTACCTGTGCATTTAAAATGAGTGAAAGCTGTTGATGTGTCGGTATTTCTGAGTTAGGTCTGAAGTGAAAACTACGTATTCACAGAACTAATGCTTGCCTAATCTGCTCATTTTTCAAGTGAAAAAAATCATGTTGTGGTTGAGAAAAGTAGGTCCTAAACTGAATGATTGCCCAAAGTCACCCACACATGGTATGTAAGGTCTCCTGACTTCCTGTTTAGTGTGCTTTTCATTACCCATTATTATTTTTTACTCCTTTCAGTTCCACTTGCTGTGTCACATTTTAAGTATTATGCCTCAGTAATGTTGAAAGTTTTAATGTTTTTATCACTGAGAAAAGACCCCATTCTTATCCTGATCCAACACTAAAAATGTGATTCCTGATCTAAAAGCTTATTAATAATTTGTTACCACATTATGTGCCAGAATTGGCAACTTATTGAAACTCTGAAGCACTGGAAGCCAGTTAACCAGAGTTATAGTATAATAATCCTTACTAATGAGCAGATAACATAAATTATTTAACAAGCTGGTTTATCTTTTTGCTATATTTTGAAGTTGGACCTTTTCTTTTCATTAAAATAATACTTTCCCTAACTGGAAGTGTTATGGCATTTTAGAATCATAGAATTTAGTAGTTGCTTGTGCTTTTTACTGATAGAACATTAAGCATTGTTGATCACATCAGAGTGTCCAACTTTTTGTGTACTCCATGTAGATTGTAGTGCCACTTTGTTTACACAGTCAATAATCGAAGTTTTCTTCTATGTGTTTGTGTGTGTTCCTTTGATCTCTTTTAGGATGGAGCCATAGTTACACCCTCCAGGCCTCTAGGTGATGCCCTGACAGTCAGTGATGCAGAGGTGGATCCTGGAGATGGACTGAGCAGGACTGATTGCAGCAGTGGAGATACTTCTCGGCCGAGTAGTGACAACACAGATGTAAGCATTAAATACGTTAAATCATTATCTTCTTGGATTATGTCTTACAGCCCTTTTCTTAATTTGAAGTTACATGCTTTAGCGGTGTCTTATTGCTCACTGTTTACCATCCCAGTCTTTGTGTTTTAAAATAAGATTTATTTATGGGGGCTGGCACTGTGGCATAGTGGATAAAGCTGCCACCAGCAGTGCTGGTATCCCATATGGGCACCGGTTTGAGTCCTGGGTGCTCCACTTCTGATCCAGCTCTCTGCTGTGGCCTGGGAAAGCAGTAGAAGTTGGCCCAAGTCCTTGGGCCCCTGCACCCACGTGGGAGAACCAGAAGAAGTTCTTGGCCTGGGTTGGCACAGCTCCAGCCATTGTGGCCAATTGGAGAGTGAAGCAGTGGAATGAAGACCTCTCTCTCTCTCTCTCTCTCTCTCTCTCTCTGCTTCTGCCTCTCTCTAATTCTGCCTTTCAAATAAATAAATATTTTTTTGACAGGCAGAGTTAGTGTGAGAGAGAGAGAGAGAGGTCTTCCTTTCGTTGGTTCACTCCCCAAATGGTTGCTACAGCCGGCGCACTGCACTGATCCAAAGCCAGGAGCTAGGCGCTTTCCTCCTGGTCTCCCATGTGGGTGCAGGGCCCAAGCACTTGGGCCATCCTCCACTGCCTTCCCGGGCCACAGCAGAGAGCTAGACTGGAAGAGGAGCAACCAGGACAGAACCACGCCCCAACCGGGACTAGAACCCGGAGTGCCGGTGCTGCGGGCGGAGGATTAGCCTAGTGAGCCGCGGCGCTGGCCTAAATAAATATTTTAAAAAAGATTTATTTATTTGAAAAACAGAGTTAATGGATAGGGGCGAGGGGAAGGGAGGGAGGAGAGAGAGAGATATCTTCCATCCTCTGGTTCACTCCTCAGATGGCCGCAAAGGCTGAGACTGGGCCAGGCCAAATCCATAAGCCAGGAGCTTCCTTGAGTCTCCCATTTGGGTGGCAAGGGCCCAAGTACCTGGGCCATCTTCTGTCTTTGTAGGCACATTAGCCGGGAGCTGGAGTGGAGTAGCTGGGACGTGAACTGGCATTCATATGAGATGCTGGTGTCTCAGGCAGCAGCCCAACCTACTGTGTCACAGTGCTGGCCCTCATCCCAGTCTTCAGTATAGCAATTTGATTAGCAGAAATTCTGGATACTGTTGTATTTAAGCTTTTTAATTTCAGAGGTCACTTTTTCCCTTCAACATCCATTGCCAAAGGTTTGTTTTGCGGGGATGGAATTTCCCAGCAAGCGTCTTGCTTGTGGGTAGAGGAGTTAATAATGCCAGTGCTTTCTTACTGAACCGAGAGGCCGGCTGTTGATATCTTTCAGAGCATGTCAATATTCCATTTGTGGTCAGAGTGACTCAGTCTTGAATCATGGGGCACTTTGCCATTACAAAGAGGAAAAGCTTCAGTCCTGTTAGCTAGACTTCAGTTAATAGCCTAGGTTTAGTAACAGCATTTCCTTGATTCGTCCAGGAACTACCAGATGAACATGGATAAGGTGATGTTAATAACATATTTTAAGTTGAATATGGTGCAGTATCATAGTAATATGAAAATTTAAAAGCTGACTTTAGTGTTACTTAGTAGTTTTAAAATTTATGCAATGATAAGAATAATGATTTAAAAATAGGTCACCCTCTTTCAAAGTGATGAGCAAAATAGATAAAGCCAGGGTTTTTGGAACTGTGGGTCATGAAATCAAGTTGGTGGGTTGTGACTAGAATTCTTTTTTAAAGAGTAGAATAGAAAATACAGATGCTTTGCATGTGGAAGAAGTGTTACTTCTTGTGACTCTTGTCGTATATACACAGTACATGCTGGTTAACAATATGAAATTTCTCTCTTATTGAAGGTTGTGGTTTAAAGTGAAAAATTGAAAGCTACGGTTAAAGCCATCATTCCAGCTATCTTTTGAGGCTCAGGCCGAGTGACTCACTTTCTCATGCAAGGAAACTTTGAGGATTTTTTTTTTTTTTTCAAATGAAGTCCTTAAAGGAGTCTTGTGATTGGCTTGGCTAAAGGTTTTAATGGAAAATTTTAATTTTAACTTGAGAAAAAAAATTTAAAATAGCTACCATATACCAGGCACAGATACCATACACTGTGATAAATGTTTTACAGTCCTTATCTTAGTTAATTCTCTAAATGGCCTTATGAAATAGTACTATTGTTATTGTAATTTTACAGAAGAAAATATTGACGCCAAAATGATTTAATCAACTTGCCCAAATTTCGTACTGGTTACTTACCCATGCAGTAAGTATTCTATCTCTGTCTAACCCCAAAGTATTAGTACTCCAAATATGAACAAGGGCACTGGGGTGTGAAAACATAGCATTTTGGGAAAACCATGAAAATTTTAGGGCATCCTGATGAATTAGGATTATGGATGAAATGGCTACTGATTATTTTTGAAACAGTCTTGAGTACAGATTATAGTGGGCTTCAACTTGATCTAGCAGTGCTACTTTTGGGAATTGTTCTCATTCTTTTTGATTAGGTTCTGCTTCCTCTGTCAAGTTCATGGCTTGTTTCTGCTGTCAGGTGGGAAGTTCCCCTGAGAGCCCAGGGATTCTTTTATCGTACTTCTTATTTCCAAAGCATAAAAATTCAGAACAGGAATACAGATGAGAAATTTGAATGTACGTTGTAGTTAGAGAAATGTTATAGTAGAATACAACTTTTAAAAATAAGGAATGAATTAGTGGGTAAAGAAGTAGGCATTCCAATGAATTAAGACTGGCATGTAATTGTTATGTAGTAAGCATCTGAATGAGCAGCAAAACAAAATCTTGTAGCAGAAGAGAGGCACTGGGGGCTCCTGTTCAAGTCCTGGCTGCCACACTTCCCACCTAGCTCCCTGATGCTGCCCTGAGAAAAGCACTGGGATATGGCCCAAGTGCTTGGGCCCCAGACACCCACGTGGGAGACCCAGAAGCAGCTTCTGGCTCCTAGCTTTTGCCTGTCCCAGAGAACCTACGGGTGGAAGTTCTCTTTTTGTTTCTCCCTCTCTCCTCTGTAACTCTTAACTTTCAAAATAAATAAAACTTAAAAAAAAAAAAAGGCACCATCAGAAATAGGATAATGTGGAGAATGAATTAGAGAAAAAGAGAGATCTGTCAGAAAAGAAGACTGCTTGACAAATATACGTTGAATGGCTAACACTGTGGTGTTTTTTTTTTTTTTTAAGTTTATTTATTTACCTGCCCCACTTACTGAGTATGTACTTTCTGCTAGAGCTTGTCTTTAATGCTTTAGACATATTCTTTTAAATTCTCTTAACAGGGGCCGGCATTGTGGCTTAGTGAGCTAATCCTCCTCCACCTGCAGTGCTGGCATCCCTTATGGGTGCTGGTTCAAGTCCTGGCTGCTCCTCTTCTGATCCAGCTTTCTGCTATGGCCTGGGAAAGCATTGGAGGATGGCCCAAGTCCTTAGGCCCCTACACCCACATGGGAGACCCGGAAGAAGCTCCTGTCCCTGTCTCCTGGCTTTGGCCTGGCCCAGCCCTAGCTGTTGCTTGGGCCACTGCATTGCCATGAGAAACCTGGAAGAATCTCCTGGCTCCTGGCTTCAGATAAGCTCAGTTCCTGCTGTTGTGGCCATTGCAGATAGAAGACTTTTCTCTCTGTCTCTCCCTCTCTCTGTCTGTAACTCTACCTCTCAAATAAATAAAATCTTTTAAAAAAATAAAAGCTTCAGAGGTTCAAGGGCCAGATGTCAGTGATTTTGAAAATCCACTTATTTAGGAAGGCTTCCTCAGAAATCACAGGCCCATTTGAAAAGTGGGTTGAATTTTAAATCAGATGACTTACGTTTGAATCACAACTTCTACTGGTCAGCCATGTACCTTGAAGGAATTGCCTACCTTCATGGTCCTTGTTTTCTGCACCTGCAAAGAGGGGTCTGATGTTACTTTCCTTTTCAGTTTCTTGCAAATATTGTGTAAATCTATAGAAATTTTGTACACACACACACACACACACACAAAAACACACAAGAGTACTTCAAAAATTGTATGGGAAAATGGGATTGCAAGATAAGTTTATTTTGATAAAAAACACTCCCATCTTCTCTCTTTCTCCTTTCCTTATTTTTATTTTGATTTTTATAACAACATGCTTTCAGTTTTCTTTATAATCACATGCTTAACCCTCCTTGGAGAAAGAAAGTTTAAAGAATGCTCACATACCAGTAGAAGTAACTTGACCACAAGTTACCTAACATTCAGAGCATCTGCTTCTCTGATTTTCAATTTATGGCTATTTTGAAGAAGTTGGAAATTTCTCCAGCATGTTCAAAAGCAGATAGTGTAGCATAATGATCTCTCTCATGTTCCTGATAATCCAGCCTCAGCAGGTATCAATACATGTTCCCTTACTTTGTCCAGATCTTCTATTTTTCATACCTTCCATAAAATGGAAATAGATGCAAAGTAAATTCACAGCATTATTTCACTGAGAGAGAAAAATGTTGTCAAAATATAGCTATAATGTCATTATCAAACCTTAAGAGTTAATATTTTTCTGGGGTGAACATCTGGTACAGTCATTAAGACGCTGCTTGGGGCCTCTACATCCTAGAACAGACAGCCTGGGAGTCCTGGTTCTGCTTCCAGTTCCAGATTCCTGTTAAGGTATATTGTGGGAGGCAGCAGCTTAAATACTTAAGTCCCTGCTACCCACTTGGAAGACCCAAATGGAGTTTTGGTCTTTTGGCTTCATCCTGGCCTAGCCCTAGCTATCGGGGGGCAAGCCAGCAGATGAACTGGCTTTCTTGCTCTCTGTCTTTCTCTCTCTCTGCCTTTTAAACGTATTGAAAATAAACGTATGAAAAAGAATTAAATTTTTTAACATACACTTTGAATTGTTGTACAGTGATATTTTTACACATATTGAAAATAAACATGAAAAAGAATTAAATTTTTTAACATACACTTTGAATTGTACAGTGATATTTTTACAGTTTATTTGAATCAGAATCTATTCAAGATCTTCATATTGCCTTTTGTTAAGCCATTTTACATCTCTGATGTTTTTTAAAAGATTTATTTAGATTTATTAAAAGATTTATTTGAGAGGTGAAGTTATAGAAAGAGAGGGGGGGGGGAGAGAGAGAGAGAGAGAGAGAGAGGTCTTCTATCCACTCATTCACTCCCCAGATGGCCACAATAGCCAGAGCTGGGCCCTTCTGAAGTCAGGAACCAGGAGTTTCTTCTGAGTCTCCCACATAGGATCAGTTGGGTCATCTGCTGCTGCTTTCCCAGGCCATTAGCAGAGAGTTGGATCAGAAGTGGAGCAGCTGAAGCTCATGCTGGTGCCCATATGGGATGCCAGTGCTGCAGGTAGAGGCTTAACCTAGCATGCCACAGCATTAGCCCCATCTCTGTAATTTTTAGTAGTTCTCCTGGTTTTTTTTTTCTTACCTTTATGTTTTGTTAAAGAAATTGAGTCATATAGCCAGTAAACCAACTACGTTGTAATTACATTTTCATGGTGTTGTATAACCTGTTGCTCTATCCATATTTCCTGAAAACTGATAGTTAGATCTAGATTCTTGATTAGATTAAGGTTTGATGGTTGTTTGGCGGGAATTCATAGATAGTGCTGTATACATCTTGTTATTTCACACCAAGAGGTCTGGTTTTCTTATTGTGGTTTGTTTAAGGTGATGTCAGTGTGATTTCCTCATTGTAAATTCTCTTATCAGTCTTTGTTGTTTAATGTTTATTAATTTTATATTCATGTACGTGAAAGGCAGAGAGAGAGGCAGGGAGAAAGAAAGCACAGCTTCCATTCACCAGTTCACTCCTCAGATGACTGCAGCAGCCAGGGCTGGGCCAGGCCAAAGCTAAGAGCTTGGAATTCCATCTCTGTCCCACGTGGGTGGCAGTAGCCTTAGCACTTGAGACATCATCTGCTGCTCCTCAGGATGCATGAGCAGGAAGCTGGATCAGAAGCAGAGCATCCAGGACTTGAACTGGCACTGTAAGATGTGGGTGTCCCAAGCCACAATGCCTACCCCTTCAATCTTTCATGTAATGTTCTTGTGTGCCATTGATAATCAAAATGCTGCATGCATTATTTAATTGTGAGTTTCAAAGGATGGTATTACAATTTTGTCACTCTTGCTGTGTTTATTAGAAGGAATTGTTTTATAAAAAAGTTTCCCTTGATAGCTATCAGGTAACTCTAACATATAGCTTATACAGGTGCTGAAGGATAAAATCTTCTGTTTGACTTTCTGCAAGGAGGAATCTGAAAAGAATCTTCTCCTTTTCAAAAAAGTAGCTACCTTAACAAACCCGAGTGACTCATGAAAGGGTTGTGTGTGTGTGTGTGTGTGTGTGTAATATTTGAACTCACATTCTAACATGAGTTAGCCATTTTTGGTCAGTGGGAGCCTCATGTTTTGTCTCTTACCCTTTTGACGTAACTCTCCAGTATTAGAAGGCTTCCTTGTTTTTTTTATGACAAGCTTCTTCTAGTTTTATATCTCTTATCTAAAACCTAGAGTCATTCATTTATTCAAGATGAATCATTCATTGAAAGGTGCTATTTTCTCTGACCTGTGATATTGTGGTGTGTTCATAGAAGACACGTTCCTTTCCTATACCACCAGCCTCTTGTTCATCATTTTCAGTTGCTCTGTTAGAATGCCTCATTGCTTTAGGGAATTCCTCAGCCCCCAAAAGAGGTCATCCCAAACATGTCATATGAATTTTATGAAGGTCTGTTTAGCAGCTTTCATGGGAGATGGTGACAGAAAAATACAGTTTTAATTCCTTTCATATTAATAGGACAAAATACTCATAATTTACAGTGGATAGTTTAGAAAGGCAGGGATTGAAGCATATGAATAAAGATAGTTTGTTTTGACATAATGAGTTTGAGATTTTGAGATATGTAATATATTGAATTAGAGTTATTTGATATAAAACTAACTCCCAGGCCTGAAGATTAGGTGAAACTGTTTGTTGATAGTATGTTTGTCAACACAAAACTGAAAATCTAATAGCATAAGAGCCTTGAGAAAGCTAGGAAAAAAGTAGTAGAGTCAGGTATTACATGAAAAATACTTCGTAGTTTTAGATACAACGTGAAATTTAGAAGCTTATTTTTTCACACTATTTTTCTTTTCTCCTTTCAGTGAGCCTATTGAAATGAACTGAAAATCTTTTTTTTCTTCTTCTTTTCTCATTAGAGTCCCAGGAGTGGCCTGAAAGAGAGGATTTCTCTAGAGGAAAACACAGAGAAAAATGAAGCAATTCAGGACAGTGTGAGTGTGACATCCATGATAGCTCTGTCTTTAGCTTTTCTTCTCCTTAAGACAGATCTTATGTTTGTGTATTTAACTCTTTCAGAAAACAATTAAAATTTATAAAAGGAACTTAATGAAGATATTAATAAATGGTGAGATATTGCCTGATTACTTAGCATTTCTAGGTTGCTCAGCACAATTTTGTTGTGGTAAAACATGCATAACAAAGTTTGCTGTTTTGACCATTTTGAAAGGTATAGTGTCATTACTAAGTATATTCCCATGATCGCACACTATCATATCCACCCATCTCCAAAATTTTTTCATTTTCCTCAGCTGAAACTTGATACCCATTAAATTCTAAGTCCATGTTTCTTTCTCCTCTCCAGCCCGTTGAAATTTTGCAGTTTTGACTACTTTAGGTGTTTGTTTAGATGAAATTATATAATATTTCTCCTTTTGTGACTGGCTTATTTCATGTGGTATGCCTTTAAGGTACATCTAAGTTGTATGTGTCAGAATTTCCTTTCTTTTTTAAGACTAAATAATACTGTTATGATGTATACTGCATTTTGTTCATCTGCTCATCTGTCAGTGGTCGCTTGGGTTGCTTCTACCTGAAGCCTACTGTAAATATTGCTGCTCTGTTTTCAGTTCTTGTTTTTCAGTTTTTCAGTTCTTCTCTGGATTCTATTCCTAGATGTGCAATTGTTGGATCTTACTTTTTCTTAATTGAGTGCTTCTAACATTCTGTTTTAAAATTAGATTTGTTTAAAGTTTTATAGCAAAATATTTAACAGCATTTTGTGATATATTGACTATTACTACCACAAAGACTATTGAAAAATCAGAGACATTGGATCAGTTATAAGATCAAAAATTGTAAGAGTAGTGCTCTAAACAAATTTCTGTTCTTTCACCTGATTTCCTTTTTTTAAAAAAAGTTATTAAAGTCCTGTGAATAAAGAAAATAAAAGATTAGTAAAGATAGATATAATTTAGGCAATGGATACCTGGTGTTGTAGCATACTTAAGGAAGAAAAATTACATATATAAAGATGAATTTATTTATTTGGAGTCAGAGACATGTACACACACACACACACACACACACATGATCTTCTATCTGTTGGTTCAATCCCTAAATGCTCACAATGGCCAGGGCAGAGCTAGGCTGGAACTAGGAGCCATGACCTTCTTCCAGGTCTTCCACATGGGTGCTGGGGTCCAAGGACCCGAGCCATCTTCCCACTGCTTTCTCAGGAACATTAGTAGGGGCCTGGATTGGAAGTAGAGCAGCCAGGATTCTAAACAGCACCGTATGGGATGGCCGGCATCACAGGTGGCAATTTAACCTGTTATACCACAACACCAGCCCCCAGATATATTTTATTATTTACCTAGTTTATAACTTGTGGGTCTGTTTATATAGTTTCAACCGTACTATGCAAATGACTCCCAAGCCATTATAGCTTCTCCCTACTTTGCTGAATTCTGGATACTGCTGTTCAGTGGCCATCAGATTTAAGCCAAATTCCTGTCTTCCAAATGTTTTATTTCTTGTAATCCTGTGTGACCTTTGATTTTAATATTCATGGTCTTTATACATCTCATATTTATTAAATTATACATTCATCCCCCTATATTGCTATTATTGTACTGAATCTATTTTTTTAAATTTATTTTATTTATTTGAAAGAAGAGTTACAGAGAGAAGTAGAGACAAAGAGAGGTCTTCCATCCGCTGGTTCACTCCCCAGATGGCCACAATGGCCAGAGCTGCGCCAATCCTAAGCCAGGAGCCAGGAGCTTCTTCTGGGTCTTCCATGTGGGTGCAGGGGCCCAAGGACTTGGGCTATCTTCCACTGCTTTCCCAGGCCATAGCAGAGAGCTGGATTGGAAGAGGAGCAGCCGGGACTAGAACCAGCGCCCATATGGGATGCCAGCGCTTCAGGCCAGGGCTTTAACCCACTGCACTACAGCACCGGCTCCAGAATTAACTTTTATGAGTTGACAAAATGGATGAGATATCGCATGGGATATAATAATTTGTCAATGTCTAAAAACAGTTTCTATTGTCATGACTGGGAGGCTGCTACTGTCATCTAGTCGGTAGATAGAGATCAGGGTGCTGCGAAAGATCTCACACTGTACAGGGTGACTCCCAAATTGTGTGGCCCAAGTGCCAACAGTGTCAAAATTGAGAAACCCACATTATACACTTAGGAAAATTAATTATAAATGCAAAAATAGAGTTCTGTGACAGCTTTCAGTTGTTTGTCATTAGTGGAAATCTTTGATTAGTACTTCTCAGAAGCATTAACCTCTCTAGTAAGATAACAAAGGTAACTTTGTCCTGTCATTGCTCTCATTTTTCCTTTTCTACTGTTTTCATCCACTTTTTAAAAATGTTTACTCTACCTATGTAAGCCAACTTTATCTTTTTCTGTAACAAAGTCTAGGTTTGTATGAGTTAATGACATGTATATAGAAAATGATTAGAATCAGATAATCAAGGGTATGGTGAGCAAAGAATACTTACTATTTCCAGAGGAAGGATTCCCCCACCTCCAAGAAATAGTTGATAATGTTTGGATTGTTTTCTCTGCTAAAGTGTTTCATGGCCTTGAAAATTTGAGAACCATTACTTTGAAAATAAAGTACTTCAAAGAAAATAAGCAGAAAGAAATCCCATGTTTATGGGAAGCGGGATACACAGACTCATAGAATGGCAGATGTCCTAAAAAGTACTCTGGCCTCAGAATCAGCCTTTAAGGCATTCAGATCTGGCTAAAAAGCTCATGAGAGTTTCACAGGCATGGAAAGCCAAGACACTGTGGCAAGAAAAATGACCTAAATGAATGATCTCTGTGAGTGAGATCCCAGTGGAAAGAACAGGCCATCAAAGAAGGAAGTACCTTTCTCTGAAGGAAGGAGAGAACTTCCACTTTGACTATGGCCTTGTCTAAATAAGGTCGGAGTTTGTGAACTCAAGAGGCTTCCATAGCCTTGGCAGTCCATGACAAGAGCCTTGGGTGATTACTGACGTCATAAATAAGAGTGTCAATTGTTAAATCAACAACAGGAGTCACTGTGCACCTACTCCCCATGTAGGATCTCTGTCCTTAATGTGTTGTACTATGTGAGTTAACAGTAAAACTAGTACTCAAACAGTACTCTGTACTTTGTGTGTCTGTGTTGGTGCAGTCTGTTGAAATCTTTACTTAGTATATACTAAGTTGATCTTCTGTATATAAAGATCATTGAAAATGAATCTTGATGAAGAATGGGATGGGAGAGGGAGCGGGGGATGGGAGGGTTGCAAGTGGGAGGGAGATTATGTGGGGAAAAGCCACTATAATCCAAAAGTTGTACTTTGGAAATTTATATTTATTAAATAAAAGTTGGGAAAAAAAAGAAATTCCATGTTTAAGGGAATCATGTCTTTTTGATGGTTTGGCTTTATTCTTCCTGTGGCTTTGACCACCAGATAATTTTCTGTTCCTTTTCTTTGAATGCTGCCAGGACACTCAGTCACTTATCGGGAGTCCCTCAACCCGCATAACACCTCATATTATTGGAGCAGAAGATGATGATTTTGGAACTGAACATGAACAGGTGAGGACATTTTTTTTCTAAATAAATTACTAATTTTCTGAGATTTCTGATTTATTGTAAAGAATGAACATTTGTGAGGATTTGAATTGCCCCTTGAGTTAATAGCTTATTTTAGCTTCGACCAATAGAAAACATTTTTCTTTTAAAGCCAGTAAAAGTTAGGTTCATTGACTACACCTAAATAGTTAATTTGGATGAGTAAGAGAGCTGTTATTGAAGAGTAGCTTTTAAATTATTTCAAACCACAATTGTTCATTGATCATAGAAGAATATGCTTAGCTTGATTTTATCCTTGAATTATGTGATCTTGCTAAATCTACTTATTTCAAGGAGTTTTTAAAAATAACTCTTGGAATTTTCTACATAGACAGCAATGTTGTCTATGAAGAGTGAGAGTTTTTATTTTCTTGTTCCTGATCTGTGTATCTTCTTTCTTTTTGTACTAGGTAGGAATACCAGTATGAGGTTGAATTGGGAATGGCAAGAGAGGCATCCTTGCTTTATTCCTGACTTTAGGGAAAAACCATTCACTCTTCATTAAGTATAATATTTTTCTTGGGTTTTTGCATATGTTTTTTATTATGCTAAGGATCATTAGGTTAAAGAATATTTTTAGTTCACTGAGAGATTTTTATCATGACTATGTGTTGAATTTTTTTGAATGGATGAGATGATCATATGACTTTTCTTAGTCTCTTAATATGATAAATTACATTGGTATTACAATGTTGAACTACTCTTGCATTCCTGGAATTAATTCCAGTTGGTCTTGATGTATTATCCCTTTTATATGTTGTTGAATTTAATTTGCTATTATTTTTCTGAAGAATTTTGTTAGCAGTGTTCACGGGAGATGTTGGGTTGTGCTTCTTGTAGTGTCTGCCTGGTTTTGACAGTGTGGTAGTGGTGGCCTTTAGAATGAATGCTTTGGGAAGTGACTGTTTCTGGCATATACTATGTCAAATGGCATTGCTTGTTAGATACATCTTTCTTCTCTAAATTAAAGATTTCAATGGGAAATTATATGGAAATTGTGATGTCAATTTACTATTTTCATTTTTTAAAGATCTATGTATTTGAAAGAGTTAGAGTTAGAGTGAGATAGAGAAAGAGAGAGAGAAAATCTTCTATATGTTGATTCACTCCCCAAATGGCTGCAGCGGCTGCTGGGGCTGGACCAAGCCAGGACCAGGAGCTTCATCCGGGTCTTCCATGGGGGTGGCAGCATCTTCCACTGCTTTCCCAAGTGCTTTACCTTGGAACTGGATTGAAAGTGGAGCAGCTGGGACTCAAACCACTGCTCATTTGAGGTCCTGGCATCAGGCAGCAGCTTAACTGGCTGCACCACAGTCCTGGTCCCAGGTTACTGTTTTCTATGTTAAGTATATTTAGGGATTATACAAATATTCTAGGAGTTTTCTCACTTAAAATCATATAGCTGAACTCCCCATTGCCATCTCTGTAATTAGACCAAAAGAAAAAGAAAAACAGTTATTTTGTTGTTGGTCATAAAGCCTTCCATAGTTTTGGAAATGTTGAGACTGTTTTTCTAATACTGATTGGACATCTGAGCCTTGATAATCATCTCCTAAATTCCATTCTCCCAAGATGATTTGTCTTCTAACCTGTTCCCAAGAGAGGATTGATTTTCAGAGGAAGAGTTTCCATAGCCTTTGTCACTAATACATCTTAGTGAAATTTTTAGGATACTTAATTTGATGTAAGAAGATAAAAGTGAAGATTTGATAGCTGTGTTGAGTTGAGCATACATTGCATTTTGTATTTGTGTATTGGAGTTTTTGATATATAATTATTTCTTCCTCTAGATTAATGGGCAGTGCAGCTGTTTCCAGAGCATTGAACTGCTGAAATCTCGCCCTGCTCATTTGGCTGTTTTTTTACACCATGTAGTTTCACAGTTTGACCCTGCAACATTGGTAATATATTTTACAATTTAGCTGGTTCAGAGTTCTTCTTCTGATTCATGTACCATACAATGTTTCCTCTCTACAAGAGGAGTGAACAGACTTCTTTCAGCTTTCCAAACATAAAGGGATAGCTATAAAAGAAATATAAAATGTTACTAGTTTATTTTTAAAGACTCGGTGATAACTACATTGTTGATGTTGACATATCTGTTCTAGATATTCCTAAATAATGAGGATGTAGCAAATTATGTCTTTTGATTTCTCACTCTGTCTTTTCCATTTGTTTCTCCACTACAGCTCTGTTATCTCTATTCAGACTTGTATAAACAGACCAATTCCAAGGAAACTCGTCGCATCTTCCTGGAGTTTCATCAGTTCTTCCTGGATCGATCTGCAGTAAGTTGCCAAGTTAATTATAATCTTTGCTTTAGTACATTGAATTACTGTCTTCCTACTTCCAATCTTTACTCTCTTGTTTATGGACTCTGTTGTGCTTTCTGACATCTGTGCTATATCTCAATTATTGATTATTCTTGACTTTTTATCATTTCTATGTTAGTTTTAGGCATATGAAAACAGTGGGTTTTAAGATATATGTAAATGTATATATGCGTATTTGGGATATATTTTGTATATATGTATGTATGTATAGAATTAGAATACGGGAATGAAAAAGAGATTATATGGGCCAGCATTGTGATATAACAGGTTAAGTTGACATCTGCAATGCTGCTGCTCCAATTCTGATTCAGCTCCCTGCTAATGTGCCTGGGAAAGCAGTGAAAGATTATCCCAGGTGCTTGAGCTCCTGCACCTACATGGGAGAACCAGATGAAGCTTCTGGGTCCTGGCTTCAGCCTGGCCCAGCCCTGGCCATTGCAGCCATTTGGGGAATGAGCTAGCAAACAGAAAATCTCTCTAACTCTGTTTCCCCTCTCTGTAACTCTGCCTTTCAAAGAAATAAAATAAATCTTTAAAAAAATGATATATATTCATATATATTTTATATCATAAATATATAGGCTATATATATTATATATATCTAAGGGCTGATACTTGCATAATTGAATTATGAGTGCTTATTTTGAAAGTTAGAGGCACAAATTTAAAAAGTGATGGAAAAGATCTCACTCACACTGACATAAATGATAATAGTGTTTTATTTGCTAGTAGAAATGCTAACAAGGTTTTTAAACTAGTATGTTTTATTATTAGCCTTGCCTTGGGGAGCTAGCAGTTTGCCCTTAATGCCTCCTGGTACTCAGGCTGCAAGACCCTAGTCCTTTCATGTTGAGTGTTCTCCTGAGTTCCTGCTTCATACATACTTTCTCATAAAACCTCCCTCCCTTCCTCTCCTAACCTTTCCTCAGATGATGATCTTGCTGTTTCTCTGAGACATTTGAGGTACAGAGAGGAGGGCTTCTACCAGAAACATCACCTGCCCCCATCATGCCATGTCTCTGCCATTTCCTTTGATGCTATGGGGGGAGTTTCCATCCTTTATCCAGCAACAACTCTGCCTCCATTTACATAAGACTGTGTTATCTTCATACTTACTCAAATACCTTTAGTTACCTTCCCATATCTTTTGTTTTGTTTTGTTTTGTTTTTTTTCTGCTGAATCATTCCCATTAGCATGCAAACATTGTTATTTCTACTACCTTAAAATAAACATGCGCAAACATTTTGGCTTCTCCCTTCAGCTTCTGCCCTATTTTCTTTGTATTCCTTTATGAAATTGCCTGCATCCTTTCACATTACTAAATACAGTTATCTAATCAATGAGGCATTCCCTGACCAACCCACTTAAATCCCACCCCCTTTACTTTCTGTGGTAACAGAAAGTTACCACAGAAGTGGTAACTTCAGTGTTATTTTCATCTGTAGAGCTTATATGTTATTTATTTATTTATTTTTCTTTATATTCCTGATCCTGTATTCTTAATTCAATAAGCTCCCAGGACTGGTATTTTACTTCCATTTGTTCACTGTTGTGTTGCCAGCATTGAATAATTTCTGGCACAGAGTGGTTACTCAAATATTTGTTGACTGAATTATGGATCTGATTGCACTACCATTGTCTAAAATATTACACATGATTTTTATTAAGATAATTTATGTTCATGATGAATTAATAGTATATTCAAGCATGTTTGAATTTCACATTTCTTAAGAGAGCTCCAAGCTAAGTAAAACTTCATATTTTGTTAGTTATGATCTCTATATGTATATCACCATTAAGGGTTAAGAATTCTCATTGATTAATTTGCTAATTGTTCTTTTATGCTACATGTCATATTTCTTTCATATAATACCCACATACATGAATGAATTTTTTTAAAAAGATTTATTTATTTGAAAGGCAGAGTTAGAGAGGCAGAGCCAGAGAGAGAGGTCTTCCATCCACTGATTCACTCTCCAAATGGGCTGTAATGGCCAGAGCTGGGCCAATCTGAAACCAGGAGTCAGGAGCTTCCTCTGAGTATGCCATGTGGGTACAGGGGCCCAAGGACTTGGACCATCTTCGGCTGCTTTCCCAGGCACATTAGCAGGGAGCTGGATTGGAAGTGGAGCAACCGGGCCTCCAACTGGTGCCCATGTGGGAAGCCAGCGCTGCAGGCAGTGGCTTTACCTGCTATGCCACAGCACTGGCTCCACAAATGAACTTTTGTAAGTAGTTTATATACTTGTGCTCAAAAGTATAAGAAAGTTGATTTTGAGGCCAGTGTTGTGGCATAACTGGTAAAGCTGCCACCTGCAACACTGGCATCCCATATGGGTGCCAGTTTGTGTCCTGGTTGTTCCACTTCCAATCCAGCTCCCTATTAATGCACCTGAGAAAGCAGCAGGTGACCCAGGTGCTACATGGGAGACCCAAAAGAAGCTCCTGGTTTTGGCTTGGCCCTGCTTCAGCCCTTCTGGCCATCTAGGGAGTGAACCAGTAGATGGAAAATCTCTGTCTCTATGTCTTCCTCTCTCTGTAACTCTGACTTTCAGATAAATAATTTTTTTAAGAAAGTTGATTTTGGGTTTGTACATAGATATGTTTGTAAGAATAGATATTTAAACCATATCCCTCTACTTTATGTGAATGCTTGTGTATATCTTGGAAATTCTTTAGTGCTGTTTCACCTCTTGTTTGCATTTTGTTTTAGAATCTGAAAGTTTCGGTTCCTGATGAAATATCTGTGGATCTAGGTGAGTTTGGAGCATCAATGTCTTAGAGAATTGCATCTCTGTAGGTATGTAGCTCAGTTTATCTGTTCCATGATGACTAGTTGATGACCTGAATGGTAGCAGGAGGAGAGCCTATACTACATCTAGGGTAAATGAAATCTAAATTCTGAGATGAAATATGTGACATGCACTGAAGTTTTTGGTGTACTCCAAGTAAATTTGTACCATGTAGCATTGAAATGTTGCCAGTCATAGGTTACCTAGAACATACTGTCTTATCAAATAATTGCCTTCTTTCATGCAGAAAAGAGACGACCAGAGCTTATACCTGAGGATCTGCATCGCCACTATATCCAGACTATGCAAGAAAGAGTCCACCCCGAAGTTCAAAGGCACTTGGAAGATTTTCGGTAAGCTTGGTGGTAAATAAAACCCAATGTGATCATTCTGGATTAATTTTTAGTGTAAGAAAATGTTACATATCAAATACTTACCTTAGCACAAGACAAACCATATAGTCTTATCCCTGTTATTTAAATATAATGACCACCTAGAGTCCAAAAGATCGTAACTGAGAGTCCATATTCCCATCTGTATACTTCAAGGATTTGAGCTCAGTGCTATGTCCTGACTGTGATCCTTGAAGATAAGTATTCTGTGTGTGATTGTCTCTAGAATGCTTTTCTTCTGATATCCTGGGTCACGTGGGCCCATAATTAGAAAACTGACATTTTACCTGTTCCTAGAAATGCATAGCTGGGGAGACTGATGGGACATCTCCAGAGCAAGATAGTTTTTCTCTCAGCCACCTCAGAAAGTTTCTTTTATTCCCTTCAGGCAGAAGCGTAGCATGGGACTGACGTTGGCTGAAAGTGAACTGACTAAGCTTGATGCAGAGCGAGACAAGGACCGCATCATTTTGGAGAAGGAGCGGGCATGTGCAGAACAAATTGTTGCCAAAATTGAAGAAGTGTTGTAAGTAATAGAAGTATATGTGGAAATGCCCTCTTTGCTGAGATGCTAAATATGCTTAAAGGACCCTTTGAACAGATTTTAAAAGGCTGCTGGTTTGTATGCTTTGTATGTTTATATTGTAAAAATAATTGATACTTTGGAATTTGTGATATTTTAGATAAAGTTCTTGTGTTTCCTTTTCTGGATGTTGGTAAATAAATAGCTAAAATTTCTAATCATTGATAAAACAGGTAAATGTTTTCATTGGTTTCAATTCACAGGCTTTGGAAATATTTGTTACAAAGCATGTATAGGAGATACGAGTGTGAGAAGATGCAGTTCCTTTGAGAACTAGGATTCTTTGATATTTTATTCTGGGTGATGGAGACTTAGAGTCACCTAAAACCAAAAGCATTTTGTCTATTTTATTCTGTTTCAGTTGAATGCATTCAATAACTCTTGTTAAAACTTAATATTTCATTTGTAAATGTTTGTATTTTTAGGATGACTGCTCAGGCTGTAGAAGAAGAAAAGAGGTAATAAAATTTTTTTCTAGAATTTTAAGAAAAAAGAGCCTGTTTTTTCCCATCAACTCTAAATTGTAATTTATATCTTTTAACTTACAAATATAGACTGTGGTCTCCCTCTGGTGGCCTCTGTTTTATTAGACTAGGATTCTAGAATCCTGGGTAGAATCCTTTTCTGTGTCAATGAATAGATTTTTAAGGTTTTTCTGCTTGATTAATTTCAAAAATTCCAATATTGGGGTTTTGCAAATCATTTGAAGTTTTATTCTGCTGACTCACCCTTACAGAAGTACTATTTTCTTTCTTTCTGTTTACTTTTCTCCTCCAGTTCCACAATGCAGTATGTTATTCTCATGTACATGAAGCATTTGGGAGTAAAAGTGAAAGAACCTCGAAATTTAGAGCACAAGCGGGGTCGGATTGGATTCCTTCCAAAAATCAAAGTAAGCCTGGAATAATAACTGTGTTCACGTCTAGGTGCTTCTTTACACGTGGCTGCCGTGTTTTGTCCTGAGAATTTAATTAATCAGCTAATCAGTGCTCAGCATACTAAAAGTTATAGGATATAGTCCCTGATCTCAAGACACTCAAAATCTGGAGAGAAGTCCAGGCGTGTATGCTAGTCAGCAGACAATGTGAAAAGTGAAAATATCCATTTACATACTGCCATCGCCAACTATTAGTGCCTAATACATTTTTTTAAAGATTTTTTTATTTATTTATTTTGAGAGAGAGAGTTACAGACAGAGGGAGAGATGGAGAGAAAGGTCTTCCATCTGATGATTGACTCCCCAAATGGCTGCAACAGCTGGGGCCTGGCCAGGAGCCAGGAGCTTCCTCTAGGTCTCCCACGCGGGTGCAGGGGCCCAAACACTTGGGCCATCATCCACTACTTTCCTAGGCCATCAGCAGAGAGCTGGATCTAAAGAAGACCAGCCTGGACATGAACTGGCGCTCATATGGGATGCCAGCATGGCAGGTGGAGGCTTAGCCTATTATGCCACAATGCTGGCCCTAATACCTAGTTGTTATTTTTTTTTTTTAACTGTGCCTGTTATAGTATGTAATTATTTGTTTTTGTTTTGTTTTGTTTTGTTTTGTTTTTTAATGTTTGCAGTATTGTAAAACTGTGAGGGCATGGTTCTTCTTCAGTATTCAGCTATTAGCACAGTGCCTTTGTACATTATGAATTTGAATGGATGAATGAATGATTTAGACCAGCCTCCTGGTAAATGTGTTCTAGAACTGATCTTTTATATTCCAAAATTGTTATCTTCAAAGGGTTTGAAAAGATGGCTTGAACTTGAGGTGGACACAATGTAGTACTATAGGCCAGCCTTTAATGAAAGTGCTCTGTGTGTGTATGTGTGTGTGCATGTATGCACACACAGACATGCACACACCTTCATATGTTTTTAACCAATTCATTTAAACTGGCCATTAGAATCACACTTCTATGATTGAAAGCAGCAAAAGCAATCTTTGCTAGATGTATCTTATCTTTTTTGTTGTACTTCAACTCCAGCAAAGTATGAAGAAAGATAGAGAAGGCGAAGAAAAAGGAAAGCGAAGAGGATTCCCCAGTATCCTGGGACCTCCAAGGAGACCGAGTCGCCATGACAACAGTGCAAGTATGTTGCAGTTTGAAGTCCTGTGTCCCACTGTTCTGTGCCATCTTTACACCAGAGGCTCATTTGGCTAGAATGAATTGCTGAAGAAAGATGTCCTTCAGATGAGTTCTCTGAACTTGTACTGTTCTAGTTTCCACTCAGTGTTATTTCTGAATTGAATTCCACCCATGTTTTCCATAAGCATTTTCTCTTTACTGGCACTATTCTATCAGATGTAAATTCCACAAATTACTCACCTCTTCTGATTTTGTGTGCACTCAAGCTGTGTTTGTTCAGAAAAAGACACAGCATGCATTGTTCTGTCTACCATATGTGGTTTAATCTCTTTATCCATATGTTACTGTCTCCATTCTTCTACAATTTCTCCATCTCTCCATTGTGCTTTATTTTCTGATCTCCTTTCACCTCCCAGATCCAGTGGAGAGAGATCAGCCCACCATAGAAAGATGCTGCAGGAGAAGTAGGGATGGTGTGCTGTCGGGAGGGTGACTAGGCCATGTGGTAGTTCTCATCTCAGGCAGGGCCACGTGTGAAAATGCTGGTGTGGTCAGGATGGGAGGGGAATTGTAATGCTGTGACACTGAATACCCATCTAGCGAGGAATTCTGTGCCAGTGGTACTGCTTGTTGAGAAACACTGAGAAAGTGAAGGAACTCTTTAGAGAGGTGTTTGGGGTGCTGGAGGGTTTCATGAGTTCCAGGGGGTACAGAAGATGTTTAGGAATTTGGGGAGATGGAGTTAGATCAGCGGTGGAAAGGCTGTGCAGTCCTTTGGAGGGTGATGATTGATGTGAACAAGGACAATGAGCAGGACAGGGATTAGTCTGGATGTTCTCTGAGGCATTTATGGTGATGAAGTTTTGAGTGTTGGGGAAGAAATGGGATAGGGCTTGCTAAGAGCTTGCAAAGAAAAAGGCTTGATTTTCATGCCTACAGATGAATACAGCTCCATAATTTTCTGTGTCTCTCATCATTTCCTCCCCTGGCCCACTGTTTCTCTCCACATCTCCTTTTCTCTTGAACCTCCTCCTCCCCTGCCTCCCCCCTCTTACCCATATCTTCTGCCTTGTTCTTCCCTCTTCATCCCTTCTGCCTCCTTACCTTACTCTTCTACCTACTCTTGTCCTTCCCTTTACCCTTGCCTTTGCCTATTCTTTGCACTATATAATATTTCATTTTTCTATTTTGGGGTTCCCACTATGTCCTAGAAATTTTCCAAATTCTTTTATATCATCTTCTTGCTTTCTGTTTTGCAGCAGTTTATTAACCATTGCTTTCTGCTCAGTTGGCAGAGCCATGGAACTGCAGAAGGTGCGCCACCCTAAGCATTTATCCACACCCTTATCTGTGAGTCCTGAACCTCAGGACTCTACTAAGTTGCGCCAGAGTGGGTTAGCAAATGAAGGATCAGACATTGGATATGCACCTGCCGGTTCTGTGTCCTCTGTGGCTTCAGGGGCTGCTCTTTCCCAGGAAGGAGGAAAAGAGAATGAGATGGGTAAGTTCATACTTCAGTTCACCTTAATTTGCTATCGGAGTTGTTTAACAAGCACACCAACTGAAATCTAAATAGCCTGGTGGATCATTTTAATCAAGATTCAATCCTGGTTTAATTGAGTTTTAAGATTCTAATATTCTACAACCTGTGATAGTCTATGCTGAGTAATGATTTCTAGTTTGACATGTCACAAAAATATTTACTGAGCACTAGCTTTGTCACGGATGTTAGCCTGAAGTAACTATACACAAATGTTTGCTGTATGCAGCTTAGTTTCATGGGGTAGATATTCACACAGACAAAAAACTTAAATTGTGCAAAATCCAATTAAGAGGTAAAGAAACACTAACAGGACTGGTTAGTAGCTAGAGCAGATGTAGGGGTTCTAAAGAAGACTTTTAAAAAATCTGAGGCTCTAGAGGTTTTGTTTTGTCTTATTGCTAATAGGAAGCCAGCTGAAAGCAGTTGAATTTGCAGGAGAGATTGTCTATGAGAGGTTGGAACCTTTTTCTGCCAAGGGCTGTCTGGGGACATTTGTCTGCATCACTGGTTCTGGAGGTGGTTCAGGGTCTGGTGACCACAAAGGATGAGATTATCAGAGTGGTCACTGAGGCAGCAGAAAGCAGAGTGCTAGGATTGAAAGCAGTCAGGAAGCAAATGAGCCAGGATTTGGAACAGCTTAATATACATGATTTTGAGACCACCTAATATGATTTTTAGCATGGAGAGGAAAACTATGTAGCCTGCAGCCAAAGGCTTAGTGTTGTTGAATGATTAGTGTGAATAAAGAGAACATATAATAACATCCAGAGAGTGAGAGCCTCAGTAGAGAAGTATTTTTTTTTTAGAAAAAGTACAAAAATGGACTGAAAGTCATATTGAGAAAGGACATCAATCTTCACCTTGAAGTGTATAGTGTCTGGCAGAACCATCATCCTCTATTTGAGAGACCTGTTGTAGAAGAGGTGGCCATCAGGATCAGCAGGTTTTTATTTAAGAAGGAAGTGGGGTGACATTGGGGAAAAGTCTGAGGATTGGGTTAAATAATGGAATTCTCATGATGTCAGATTAAGTTATATGTATTGGTATCTTAGGGCTCCCATGATTCATTATATAAAAGCATAATTGATTAGAAATAAACAAAAATCATAAAGAGAAAGGAGCTAGAAGAAGGGGGTATGTTAGCAGCAAATAAGATATTATAGCAGAGATTCCCCAGAGTGATCCAGATAAGAGCAAGAAGGAAATGTCAATATCTTTCTTATTTTCACTTGAAAGGCAAAAAGACAGAAGGAGCTTCTACCTGCTCCCAGATGATTACAACAGCTGGGGAAGCCAGGAGCCAGAAACTCAATTCAGATCTCCCATGTAGATGACAGGGACCC
This sequence comes from Oryctolagus cuniculus, assembly GCF_964237555.1. Classification (NCBI taxonomy): domain Eukaryota; kingdom Metazoa; phylum Chordata; class Mammalia; order Lagomorpha; family Leporidae; genus Oryctolagus; species Oryctolagus cuniculus. The sequence goes on from NC_091432.1 coordinate 112,951,307, forward strand.
AGTTGCCATATCCTGCCTCCCAGGGTCCGTATTAGTGGGAAGCTGGAGTTAGGAGCCAGAGCCAAGGGTCACAGCCAGACACTCTTTTATGAGCTACAGGCATCTCGAGTGGCATTCTGACCACTAGGCCAAATACCCACCCCTTGATGTGTTCTATGACTTAGTCTCTGCAGAGTGCACACTCACTTCTGCAGGTTAGAACTAAGTCACTACATGTGGCCCACACTCAAGGAGAGAGAAATTAGGCTGCACTCTGGCCAGAAGGAATATTAGAAACTTTGTGGGCCGGCACCATGGCTCAATAGGCTAATCTTCCACCTGCGGTGCCAGCACACCGGGTTCTAGTCCCGGTCAGGGCACCGGATTCTGTTCCGGTTGCTCCTCTTCCAGGCCAGCTCTCTGCTGTGGCCCGGGAGTGCAGTGGAGGATGGCCCAAGTCCTTGGGCCCTGCACCCGCATGGGAGACCAGGAGAAGCACCTGGCTCCAGCCTTCGAATCAGCACGGTGCACTGGCTGTAGCCGCCATTGGGGGTGAACCAATGGAAAAAGGAAGACCTTTCTCTCTGTCTCTCTCTCTCACTGTCTGTATGTAACTCTACCTCAAATAAAATAAATAAAATCTTTAAAAATAAGTAAGATTATTTATTTGAAAGGCAGAGTTGTGGAGAGGCAAAGGGGGAGAGAGAGAGAGAGAAGAGAGGAAGCAAGCAAGAGGGGAAGAGAAAGAGACAAGAGAAAGAAAAAGAAGAGAGCAAAAGTGAGTGAGTGAGAGAGAGAGAGAGAGAAGAAATAAATGTGTGGGGGCCCGGAAGCTCTGGAGACACAAAGCCTCCAGGTGACTGGCAGAAGGTGGTTCTAGCCTGATGGTTATGATACTGACCCATGCAACAGCTACTCCAGAGTTGGACTACATTATAACTGAAATTTGAAAACATGAAAAAGAGCTAATATTGGAGGTAGAAAAGACTAAGGGAGGAGAAGGTTGCTCCTTATCATAAGCTCTTATGAAATTTTGAGATTATTGCCATGTTTTATGTTTACTTTTAAGATGCTACTTTAAAAAATAATTTTCCTATTTTTAGTGCATTTAAACTTTTTATATTTTGAAATTTTTGGTTCTAGCTAACCTGTAATTATTTATATAAGAATGTGGCTATAGATGAGGTTGAAGCTTTTCTTGTTTTGTAACCAGTGATCTTCCTAAGATTTAGCATTCTTGAATTGTCTGACTTTTCAGGATCAAAGCCAGTTGGAGAAACACCAGCATCTGGAGACTCCTTGGATGGTACACCTCGTACTCCCAATACTGCCTCTGATTTTCCTCCTCCTCCATTAGACCAAGTGCAAGAGGAGGAATGTGAAGTAGAAAGGTAATTCAATGATACCCTTGAGAGGTTTAGGGCATTACCTAATGTTTTTGTTTTTGTTTTAAGTTTTATTTATTTAGTCAAAAGAGTGACACACACACAGAGAAATACAGAGAGGGAGATCTTCCATCTGCTGGTTCATTCCTCAAATGCTTGCAATGGCCAAGGATGGACCAGGCTGAAGGCAGGAGCCAGGAACTGCATCTGGATTTCTAACATGGGTGGTAGCAACCCAAGTACTTGTACAATCATTTGCTGCCTCCCAGACACATTGGCAAGAACCTTGATTAGATGTAGAGGTGGGGAACCAGCACTGTGGCACAGTAGGTTAATCCTCCATCTGCGGGGCAGGCATCTCATATGAGTCTTGACTTTAGTCCTGGCTCCTCCTCTTCTGAGCTAGCTCTTGACTATGGCCTGGGAAAGCAGTAGAAGACAACGACCCAAGCGTTTGGGCCCCTACACCCGCATGGGAGACCGAGAAGAAGCTCCTGGCTCCTGGCTTTAGGTCAGCCCAGCTCTGGTCTTGTGACCATCTAGGGAATGAACCAGTGGATGGAATGCCTTTCTCTCCCTCTCCTTCTCTCTTGTCTGTAACTCTGCCTCTCATATAAACAAATAAAATCTTAAAAAAGTAGAGGTGGACTCAATCCCAAGCACTCCAGTATGGGATGCAGGCATCCCAAGAGGTGATTTAACTTGGTGCCACAACATCCACCCATGTTTTTTAAATTATTTAATGTTATTATACTTTACAGCACTTTTCTTTCCTTATGTTAACGTTTTGAGAAAGAACCAGTACTTGTTAGTAGTATTAGCTAAGTACTGAAATTTTCTTCAATTTATTTTATATTAAATAATTACAGTATCCAAGAAATTTGTTTATCAAGCCACTGGAGTGAAACTCAGTTTTGATTATCTTCGGTATAAATCTTTTGATCACCATTTTGTTTTCATGCTTTTATTCTCCATTGTTTTAGGGTGATTGAACATGGAACACCAAAACCTGTTCGAAAGTAAGTAAATCTGAAGTAGCTTTCGGTAAAAGCACATATTAAGACATTCAGCATTTTGTTCCTCTGAAGGCTCAGTTTTAGATTTATTTACTTATTTGAAACACAGACTTACAGAGAGAGAGAGAAGGAGAGGCAGATCTTCATCTGCTGGTTCACTCCCCAAATGGTTGCAGTGGCCAGGGCTATGTCAGGCCGAAGCCAGAAGCCAGGAGCTTCTGGGTCTCCCATGTGGGTGCAAGGGCCCAGGGACTTGGGCCATCTTCTGCTGCTTTCCGAGGCGCATTAGCAGAGAGCTGATGGGAAGTGGAGCAGCTGGGACTCTTAACTGGCATCTATATGGGATACTGGCACTACAGGTCACTGCTTACCTGCTGTTCCACAGCACTGGCCCCGAAGTCTCAGTTTTAAAGGAAAAGAACTCCATATACAAAACTGTTAGAGTATAAAAGAATATTCTAACAAGTGCAAAGTATTCAAAAGACATGTATTGAGATATTTTTAACACAAGGGAAAGGATATCATTTTAGGCTCTCTGCTAAATCAGAACCAGATATCTGACTGATTCACTGTGATGTAAAGACTGAGCTATTTCACTTTGTCTACCTGAGCCTTTAACTAGAAATCTATGTTTCCTTCACTAGGTTTGACAGCATAGCTTTTGGAGAAAGTCAAAGTGAGGATGAACAATTTGAAAATGACTTAGAGACAGATCCACCCAACTGGCAGCAGCTTGTTAGTCGAGAAGTGTTACTGGGCCTGAAACCTTGTGAGATCAAAAGACAAGAAGTAATTAATGGTGAGTTTAATCAATTTGTTGTTGTTCATATATATTTAGTTTTATCAGAGTAAAGCAAACCCTTTCAGCCTTAGAATTTGCTTCAGATTTCCTCCTAGCTTTTTTTTTTTTAAAGGAAGAATGTTCCAGCAGAAGGAACAGGCCATCAAGGAGAGAGGCGCCTTTCTCTGAAGGGAGGAAGGAACCTCCACTGTGATACGGCCTTGACTAAACAAGTTCAGAGTCGGTGAACTCAAGGGGCTTCCATAGCCTAGACAGCTCATAGCAAGAGTCTCGGGTGATTGCTGACGTCATAAATAAGAGTGCCAATTGTTAAATCAACAACAGGAGTCACTGGGTACATGCTCCCCACGTAGGATCTCTGTCCTTAATGTGTTTTACTATGAAACTTAAAAACAACACTACTAGTCGAACAATACCCTATACCTTGTGCGGTTGTGTGAGTGCAGCCTGTTGAAATCCTTGCTTAGTATATACTAAGTTGATCTTCAGTATATGAAGGTAATTGAAAATGAAGCTGGATGAAGGGCGGGATGGGAGAGGGAGTGGGGGAGGGGAGGGCCATGGGAGGGAGGGAGGTTGGGGGGGAAGCCACAACAATACAAAAGTTGTACTTTGTAAATTCACATTTATTAAATAAATTAAAAAAACTATATAACAAACAAACAAACAAAAAGAATGTTAAACTAGATATGATCCTTGAACTCCTCAACCCAAAAAATGCAAATGATTCTCTCATTCTTATTAATAATTCAGAAAAAATGTGTTGAGCCATCAAGTTATTTAAGATTCCTAGCATTATAGATTTTTAGATTGAAAAAACATTATGACAGCATTTGCACCATCATTTTACTTTCAGGGTAGGTTATTTTTGTGAATAGAATGTGGATGAGGATGCTAAGACCAGGAAGGCTGGTAGAGTTAACTAATAGGAAAACTAGGAGCCAGGTTTTCCTTTGCCCTATTATAGTGCTCTATATTTGCCTTAGCATGTATGTGACAGATATGTGGCATGGATACTGTACCTTCTGTTACCCTTATGTGATTTGAATAAATATATTTGAATAAATATCTCTGACATCACAGTGAGATAGTAAAATTACAAGTGTGGCTCCAGAAATGGTGGTATATAGACAGTTTAGATAGCAAAAATACTATTATTTCTGAATAGGATTTAAGTAAATGGCTATAAATATGACCTTTGGCTTTACAGTTCTCTAGTGTTGCAGTTGTGAAAGGTGGTGGTTATTGTGAATAGAAGAGTGAGTTTAGGGGCATAATGTTAACTTTTAAATAAAAAACAGCTTTGAATGATATTTTTCATTTGTCAGTATTTGCTTTTTAGAGTCAAAAAGTCAGAAAATTTCATTTAATCAAAGTAATCGGAGACATTTCATACTTTCTAAATGATAAATAACTTATTGTGTAACTCATCAGCTACCTGATTCCAGCCAACAGCTATGTTTGGTCCTGTGAAATTATTCTAAGGCACAATTTCACATCTCCTTTTTTTCCTGCCTAGAATTGTTCTACACAGAACGAGCTCATGTTCGAACACTGAAAGTTCTTGATCAAGTGTTTTATCAGCGAGTGTCCAGAGAAGGAATTTTGTCACCTTCAGAACTACGGAAGATTTTTTCAAACTTAGAAGATATTCTTCAACTTCATAGTAAGAGAAATTTGCTCTGATATTCATATATTCATCCCTGGTATTTTCTTTTCTTTCTTTTTTTAGGATATATTTGTTTATTTGAAAGTCAGAGTTAGGCAGAGAGGAGAGGCAGAGAGAGAGAGAGAGAGAGAGAGAAAGAGAGAGAGAGAGGTCTTCCATCTGATGGTTCACTCCCCAGATGGCTGCAATGGCCAGAGCTGCACTGATCCAAAGCCAGGAGCCAGGAGCTTCCTCTGGGTCTCCCACACGGGTGCAAGGGCCCAAGGACTTGGGCCATCTTCTATGCTTCCCCAGGCCATAGCAGAGAGCTGGATTGGAAGAGGAGCAGCTGGGTCCCGAACTGGCGCCCATATGGGATGCCGGCCCTTAGGCCAGAGTGTTAACCCTCTGTACCACAATACCGGCCTCCTCTAGTATTTTCAGTAGAGAAAAGATTGTGAACATATAAAAGCATCATGGAGGTACCTTTATTAGATTTTGTAAATGTATCCATGTCAGCATTTTGAAAAGTCTTTGTGAGCAAATAGCATAAATAAATAATTGAATCTTTGTCTATATCCTTTGCCTCCACAATCAGCCTTTGTGTACAGAATGTTAACATGGAGATTTAGGTTTACAGTTAGTGCCTGAGGTGACAAAATGAATTATCAAAATCACCCTGAAATTTTCCTATCAGTTACAGTATTGTGTTTTAAAAAGTATATATTCCATGTAATAATACATGTGTAAATGCATTTTGTAAATGATAATGTACTGTATATAATCTCATGGTGAGATAATTTTCAGAAATTGTTTTGTTGCTTAGAACACTTAAGTAAGAAAAAAATTCTACCTTGTTGGCTTTGGCTGGGTGTAGTCATCTTGCACTTTTGTAGACAGCAATAGGATGTTCTCTCTTTGCAGGTCACTATTTCTCTGTGACCCTTAATTTTCAGTCTTTCTTCATCAAGGATTTCGTCAACACCTGCCAACCAAATTGAAGCCCTTTACGCCTTTGTGGGTAATCTTGGGTTTCATAAGCATGCATTGACAAGTGCAGGCCTGATAATATCTGTTGCCTGTGAACATACACATTTTAAGAGGAACAATGAGAAGAACTATTTAAATTTATTTTTAAGCGTGGTTAAAGATGAGAGTTTTGAGGTTAAGTGGATATTTAGGCAACTACGCTATATGTGATGTACTAGTTTCCAAAAATGTTTTATACTTTAGCACCTGTTTTTCAGATAAAGCTTATAATATCTAAATGTATAAACATTGTATCCAGATTTATAATTAAGGAGATTAGAAGCAGATATACTGTTCTGAGAATCCTTTTTTAAAAATATAGCTACTTAGTACTACTAGTTATTTAGCATAAAATGAGTGTGTACTTACTTTTTTTTTAGTTGGGTTGAATGAACAAATGAAGGCTGTTCGAAAGAGGAATGAGACCTCTGTTATTGATCAAATTGGGGAAGATTTGCTGACCTGGGTAAGAAAGTTTTGCATTTCTTTTTCTTATTTTTCCAGACACTTAGTGATCACATTCAGGGTTAAGTAACTAAGCTTTCCAAATATGCATACTAATCTGTTTTGCAAAGTTAAGACAGAGCTGAAAAATATTTAGGATATGAACTCCTATTCCCTGGTTAATGGGCTCTTTTCCCTTAAATTACAGGTACCAATTCTTTGTGTTTTTAAGAATGTAGAGTAAGGTGGATCTTGATGAAAATAATTTGATATAGATTTTAGCTATCATCTCTATTGTCCAGATATTAGAATTATATTGTATAACATTAGACAGTTAGAAAATATAGATATAGAACTGTTACTGCAGTGGAAGAAAAGTCAGTTATTTAGTATATTTACTACTTAAGAGTTCAAAGACTGTAACAACTGTTGCCAAATTCTGCTTTTCTATCTGACTCTGTCAGTACATATTTGACAGTACCGTGCTGTGTGATGGGGATACAATGACACAAAAAGAGGAGAATACAGGCTTTTATGGGGAGATGTGGCTGGGAGACCTAAAGTAGAACATACAGAAACCTTTAAGGGAAGGTGGTTTGATTTATAGTTTCTAAGAAAGTACTCTAGTAGAGGCTGGGAATAAGTAAAGCCCAACGTGTAGTTCTCAAAATGTTAATGAGATGCTCAAAGAAATTTGCTTCATTATACATGCTACTTGAGATAATGCCTCCAAATTTTGGTAATTGTATAATTACAAATTTTTAAAAGATTAAAGACAGGAAAGTTGACTGAAACAGTCATTTTACTTTCATTAGTCAGTAGATCACTTCTTAGCCATTGACATATAGAACAGGTACAAGGAGTCATATCCACTACTACCTGGCATTGAGCTTCCCAAAGCATTTTCTCTCCTAAGTCCTCTTTGGTATTATTGTTTCTGAGATTTAATTTCTTTGAAAGTTCAGCTTACTCTACAGCTACTCTGTGATAATGTGGCTCATTTTGTTTCTTGTTCTCAGTGTTGGAGTGAAAATTGTAACTGTTCTTGTGGCATGACAGCACATTACTCAGTTTGAAATAGAAAATTGAAGATTTTATAAGACTATCATTTCATTTTATAATACAGTATAGTGCCAGTTGCCATGTCAAACTTGAATTAAAAATTGTAAGGCATATAGACTTAAGAGATCACATCTTTTTTTTTTTTTTATAAGGTACACCTGAAATTTGAGATTGCAGCCAGCATGTACTAACAGAACACTATTCAAGCAGCAAAGTGGTTTTTTTTTCTTAAATAAATCCTCTTATTTATTTACTTATTTATTTATTTGAGAGGTAGAGTTACAGAAAGAGAAAGGTCTTCCACCCCGATTCACTCCCCAGATCGCCGCAAAGGCCAGAACTATGCAGATCTGAAGCCAGGAGCCAGGAGCTTCTTCCAGGTCTCCCACACGGCTACAGGGGCCCAAGCACCTGGGCCATCTTCTGCTACTTTCCCAGGCCATAGCAGAGAGCTGGATCAGAAGAGGAACAGCTGGGTGGGTGCTGTGACGAAGTGGATAAAGCCACTGCCTGCATTGCCAGCATCCCATGTAGGCAGTGGTTTGAGTCCTGGTTGCTCCACTTTTGATCCATCTCTCTGCTATGGCCTGGGAAAGCAGTAGAAGGTGGCCTAAGTCCTTGGGCCCCTGCACTCGCATGGGAGACCTGGAAGAAGCTTCTGGCTCCTGACTCCTGGATTCAGACCACCAGAACTCCAGCCATTGGGGTCAACTGGGGATTAAACCAGCTGATGGAAGACCTCTCTCTCTCTCTCTCTCTCTGCACCTTTCCTCCTCTCTCTGTGTAACTCTGACTTTCAAATAAATAAATCTTTAAAAAAGAAAAAGAAGAGAAGCAGCTGGGACGCAAACTGGCACCCATATGGGATGCCAGCGCCATAGGCAGAAGCTTAGCCTACTATGGACACAGTGCTGGCCCCAAGATATCACATCTTGATTACTAGGCAGATTCATTTGTATCTCCTGTAAATAATGTTGCACACTAAATGGCAAATGAGATTCATCATTAATAAGATAGAAAGTGTAATTAGTCCTCTAATCACAATCTATTAGAATGTATAAATTTACTACATAGTAAAATAGGTTGTAGAAACCTATGAACAGAATGGAACAAAAATGTCATTTAGAACATATAAAAAAAGTATATTTATTAAAAATTTATTTATTTATTTGAAAGGCAGAGTTAGAGGGAGGGAAGGGGAAAGAGAGAGGGTGAGAGATCTTCAACCCACTGGTTCATTCCCCAAATGGGCACAGTGGCTGCAGCTAAAAAGCTAGGAGACTGGAACTCCATCTGGATCTCCCATGTGGATGAGGGGCTGAAGTACTTGGGTTATCTTCTGCCACTTTCCCAGGCACATTAGCAGAGAGCTGGATGGGAAGTGGAGTAGCAGGGACTCGAACTGGCATCCATACAGGATGCCAGCATTGCAGGCAACATCTTAATCCACTGTCTCACACACCAGTCCCCAAAAGTGTTTTCTTGATCAACATGATATACATATAAAAAGCTGAAGAAAACAGAATGGACTAACTACTAAGATTTGTAACTATTAACTAAAAAAGGTAAATTTAGGAAAAGCATTGTCAGAATTCCTAAAAGCCAAAATGATAAATATGGCTTTAGATCTAGTCCTGGTGTTTTTTTGTTGTTGTTGGTTTTTTTTTTGGACAGGCAGAGTTAGACAGTGAGAGAGAGAGACACACACAGAAAGGTCTTCCTTCCGTTGGTTCACCCCCTAAAATGGCTGCTACGGCTGGCGTGCTGTGCTGATCTGAAGTTAGGAGCTGGGTGCTTCCTCCTGGTCTCCCATGCTGATGAGGGCCCAAGCACTTGGGCCATCCTCCACTGCCTTCCTGGGCCACAGCAGAGAGCTGGACTGGAAGAGGAGCAACCGGGACAGAATCCAGTGCCCCGACCGGGACTAGAACCCGGGGTGCTGGTGCTGCAGGCGGAGGATTAGCCTAGTGAGTTGTGGCGCCGGCCTAGTCCTGTTGTTGTTTTTTTTTGTTTTTTTTTTGTTTTTTGTTTTTTGACAGGCAGAGTGGACAGTGAGAGAGAGAGACAGAGAGAAAGGTCTTCCTTTGCCGTTGGTTCACCCTCCAATGGCCGCCGCGGCCGGCGCACCGCGCTGATCCGATGGCAGGAGCCAGGAGCCAGGTGCTTTTCCTGGTCTCCCATGGGGTGCAGGGCCCAAGCACCTGGGCCATCCTCCACTGCACTCCCTGGCCACAGCAGAAAGCTGGCCTGGAAGAGGGGCAACCGGGACAGAATCCGGCGCCCCAACCGGGACTAGAACCCGGTGTGCCGGCGCCGCTAGGCGGAGGATTAGCCTAGTGAGCCGCGGCGCCGGCATAGTCCTGTTGTTTTTAAAAAATAATTTTGGAGAGTATGTTTCTAGTTTTGATTCCTTGAGATCACCTTATTAAGGGTTAGTGTCATGGTATAGCAGATAAAGCTGCTGTCTACAATGCTGGCATCCCAGTATGGGTGCTGGTTAGAGTCCTGGCTGCTCCACTTCTGATCCAGCTCCCAGCTAATGGCTGGAAAAAGCAGTGGAAGATGGCCCACACGGCTAGGCCCCTACCACCCACATGGGAGACCCAAATGAAGCTCCCAGCTCCTGTCTTCTGCCTGGCCCAGCTCCGGCTGTTGTGGCCATTTGGGGAGTAAGTTAGCAGATGGATGATCTCTTTCTCTCTGTATCTGTCATTCTCTCTCTGTAAACTCTGCCTTTCAAATAAGTAAATAAATCTTTAAAAATATATAAATCTTTAAAAGAAAAAAAATCACCTCATGAATATGTTCTCTACTTCTAAAACTGTAGTAGGATTATGTGAAATTGAGAGTATTATTTTCTTTTGTAAGCCGAGCTGCTTTTTGTAGTTGTGGTGTGCTTTGACTGACATAGCAAAAATGCTGCTAATCTCATCTTTAAACATGCTGAGTGTCAGAGTCAGAATAGAATAAGAGTACACCATTGGAGTGACCTCTTAGAGCATCACTGTGTGTATATCGCCCTTGAAGAAAAAAACAATTTATCTACAAATGCACTACAAAAGGACTTTTTGCAGAGTGTCTTCATGTGCCAACTTTTGGGAATATGGCTTTAAATGGAGCAGTGTATGGAAAGTCAATTAAAAAACCATACAACAATAAAAAAACTCTTACAACAGTTATTTACAAATATAGAGGTGGTATTAAGAAGCAATTTATTTGACTTGTAAAGGCACATTCATTATGGTGAAACAATTGTTAGGTACTTTATTAGAAAGTTTAAAATTATGACCATACATATATAAACTAGAATTTTAAAATATTAGCATAAAGTATGATTTTTAGCAAAAGAGATCCCCAGTTTCTGCCGGGTGAACAGCAATGATTTATTTTGACCCAGAAAAGTTATGACCTGTAATTTCCTAATAAGTAGTAAAGAAAAACTAGTGTTCAAGGATTTGCTTTCTGGAGCAGTAAGAAAATAATTCTTGTAAAAGTGTCAGGGTCTACAAAAATGAAATTTAATTTCAGTCTGTGGGTATTTTATGTCTTGTATTTCCCAAACGTCAACCTTTCTATCTAACTTAGAAGTGGTATAGAATAGAAAGGTAATAAGTTGTGGTAGGCTGCCAGCAAGAAAACATTGGAATATGAACTAGAACGGTCTGATTGTATCAGGGGCATACCTTTTGCATGAAGAACCACTGATAATCCACACAGATAGGCAGCTCTGTGTTTATTGTCTCTTGAGAACAGTCACTGAAAGGATGTGGTTGCCTTCCATTTCTCTGGGCCTTACAGAAGCTCAGTATCCCGTTCTCTGTTGTTTTCTTTGTACTCTTGGCACAGTTCAGTGGACCGGGAGAAGAGAAGCTGAAACATGCCGCTGCCACCTTTTGCAGTAACCAGCCTTTTGCCCTAGAAATGATCAAGTCTCGTCAGAAAAAGGACTCTCGATTCCAGACTTTTGTACAAGTGAGTTGAATGAGTCATGTAAGGAAAAAATAATGTAAGTTGTAGAATAAACCAGGGAAGTTCATAAACCTTTCACAGGGTTACATCTGTCTTACAATTTTAAAAATTTGAATGTTTTTCCTTAAATTGCTGGAAGGTATAAAGATGATTTTGAAATTGTGAATAATTAAAAATACATATCAGGATGAAAAATACATATCAGGATTAAAATAAACGATAAAGAAATCTACATTGCCACAGAGTTTTATCAGGAAATGATCTATAAAAAGAATTAAAAGATTATGGTCAAAATGTGAGACTGAGAGTCTCACTGAAGTGCTCACTGAAGTGCTCAGCTTCCTCCAGTTGTTCTCACCTCCTGGAGAATCTCCATGTCTCTGCCCTCTGGCCCTCAGGCGGTTCACAGGCGCATGCTTGCTTTCTTTCAGACCAGTGAGAATGCATTACTCTCACATGGATTTCTTTAAAAGCTCCTCTGATTAAGTCAGTCCCAAATGATCTGCTTTTTGATAAACTTAAAGTCAGTTGGCAGTAACCTAGCCATAAGAGTGATGGCCCATCATAGATTCCATCCCCACCCAAGGGAATGGTATTGTATACCAGAGAATGGGAGTCTTAGAAGCCGTCTTAGAGTTCTTTACTACACAGAGCTGTTTTCCTTCATTTATGTGTTGCCTGTGGCTAAAAGAGCAGAATTACACATCTGTGCGAGAGACTGTGGCATATGAAATTAATGTATTTACTAAGTTTGTTGACCTCTGATATAGCTCAGCTGACATATCTAGACTAGTAATCTATTGCGCATATTTGGAATGATAGATAGCAATTTAGCTAACAACCTTTTGATAGGAATGCAAACCATAGGAAAATATACCTAGATTTTATGAATAGAAGAAGATAAAACTTTTAATGAAAGAAAGCAGTTCTTAGAGTCCGCTATGGGTTCTGTCAGTCCTTGCTTAAACACATAAAGTAGAAGCCATTGGTTTCATGATAAAGGATTCCTTCCACCTTTATGCAGTGAAAGGAACAAGCAGAGGTATGGTGTGGCAGTGATATGGCATTTTAAAAAAATATTTTGATTTAGTAACTAGAATTTGAATGCTGTAGATACTTTATGATGAATACATGGTATATATTTAGGTAAGCATAATCCTAATAAGACTTGCAGATTTACTTATTTCATTCTCTTTTTTAGGATGCTGAGAGTAATCCTCTGTGTCGTCGTCTCCAGCTAAAGGATATCATTCCCACTCAAATGCAGAGGCTTACCAAGTATCCACTTCTGTTGGATAATATTGCCAAATATACCGGTACAGCATTCTCATTGAAATAAAAAAGCTTGGGGGTGGAGGGTGGGTGTTTGGTACAGTGGTTAAAACACTGTTTGACATGCTCACACCCTTTGTCAGAGTGCCTGAGTTGCAGTACCAGCTCTGCTCCCAGTTCCAGCTTTCTGCTAATGTACACTCTGGGGGAAAGCAAGTGATGCCTTTCAAATAAATAAATAAATGAATTTTTTTCCCCAAAAATGCTTAGGAACAAGAAACAAAACTGCCCTGATAAATAATCTTTCATAGTATCCTGATGTCTGAAGTTAGATTTACAATACCATCGCAAGCTTTTCTTTCTTTCTTTCTTTTTTTTTTTTTTAATTTGACAGCTAGAGTCATAGAGAGAGAAACAGAGAGAAAGGTCTTCCTCCCATTGGTTCACTCCCTAAATGGCCGCCACGGCCGGCGCTGTGCCAATCCGAAGCCAGGAGCCAGGTGCTTCCTCCTGGTCTCCCATGCGGGTGCAGGAGCCCAAACACGTGGGCCGTCCTCCACTGCATGGCAAGCTATTCTAACAAGATACAATCCAGTCTTCAGGTGGTTTGATGTAATGTAGTACATTAGTAGCTCTAACACAGAGTTTGACAGACTGTTGACTGTGGGCCAGATTCAGCTTCTTGCCTGTTTTTGTAAATAAAAATGTGTTCGTGCACTGTCTCTGACTTTTTTCACTATAATAGCAGAATTGAGTAATAGTAATACAGACTGTTTGGCTTGAAAAATAGCTTACTATATGACCATTTACAGAAAAAGTTTGCTCATCTGTGCTCTACTATATTTGCCTTGAAGCAGTTTTGTATTGAGTTGAAGAGATGTTTTCTTTGTGTGTGTGTGTTTTTTTTTGACAGGCAGAGTGGACAGATAGAGAGATAGACAGAAAGAAAGGTCTTCCTTTTGCCGTTGGTTCACCCTCCAATGGCCGCCGCACTGCTGCCGATGCATCGCGCTGATCCAAAGCCAGGAGCCAGGTGCTTCTCCTGGTCTCCCATGGGGTGCAGGGCCCAAGCACTTGGGCCATCCTCCACTGCACTCCCGGGCCACAGCAGAGAGCTGGCCTGGAAGAGGGGCAACCGGGACAGAATCCGGCACCCCGAGTGGGACTAGAAGCTGGTGTGCCGGCGCTGCAAGGCGGAAGATTAGCCTAGTGAGCCGCGGCGCCGGCCTCTTTGTATATATTTTTACATAGCTGAACCAATGCATTATAATTTCCACTCTCCTGTTTTGAAACTTAACATGAATTTGATTTTCTCTGTTGAGATTAAGGCTCCTAATAGTTTCTGTTAATAATTTTATGCAATCATATTCCTGTTTCTTATGTTCAAGAATTTGAATCCATAATTGGGAAATTCAGAATTATGGTAGTTGGTAACAGAAGTGGTTTTACATTCATGCATACTTATTTTTATACTTTACTATGCCCATTTGGATCAGGTGTTTGGTGTAGTGGTTATCATGCCACTTTGGATGGCTGGATCTTATTTTGGAGTGACTCCACTCCCTATTCCAGCTTCCTACTAATGCAGACCCTGGGAGGCTGCGGGCAATGGCTCAAGTTGTTGGGTTCCTGGCTCTTGGCTTTGGACTGCCCCAGCCCTGGCTTTTGTGGGCATTTGGGGAATGAACCAATGGTTAGGAGCACTTGGGTTCGTCCCTCCTTCTCCTTCCCTCTCTCTCCTCCTTCTGTCTGCCTTTAAAATAAAATAAAATAAATAAATAATTTTAAAATACATGTGCCTGTTCAGTATAGTTCGACTGTTGTTTATAGGATTATAATTCTGAATATTGTTTTTTTAAAGATATATATATTTATTTGAATGGCAGACTGACAGAGTGGGAGAGACACAAAAAGTGAGAGTGGTCTTCCATCTGCTGGTTCACCCCCAAATAGATGTAGTGATCAGGGCTAGGCCAAGCCAAAGCCAGGAGCCTGGGACTTCATCTGGGTTGCCCGCATGGGTGGCCGTGTCCCAGGTGCTGGGGCCATCTTCTGCTTTCCTGAGTGCAGTAGCAGAAAGCTGGACCAGAAGCAGAGCAGCCAGGACTTGAATTGGCAGTCTGCCACAACCTCAGCCCCAATTTTGAGTATGCTGATCATATTTTTACTCTATATTATAGATATGGTGCATTTAGGTGAATTTTATTGATACAATGTTGCAATACATTTTCTTCAAATATAATTTCAAATTCAAAGAAATTATTTTGGAATTTTAAAAAATTATGTTATTAAAAATATTAACAGGGCCCTTAACAGGGCCACTGGACATAATCATGTAAGCTATGCAGTGTGAAATTCTAGGAGGAGGGATAGGTCACATTTATACAGCTTATAGAAGTGAGTAAGACCTGCACCCTGCGTTGTGTAATACAGTGGCCCTGAAAATTTATCTAAAGCATCACCCTTGGATTTGCAGTTCTATATTGTGATTTCTTTTTAAAGATTAAAATTTATGTTTTAGAATGCTATCAAAAAAGTTAACTGTCCATAGACTACCTTAAAGAGTACATAGGTTTTAGCCTGATAGAAAAATAGTCAAAGTTTTAGTATGTCCTTATAAATATTTGAATAAAATGATATTTATATTATATATATTTTTTTCCTAATTTCTTGCATTTTACATTTTGAATTTCTTCTCTATATTTAGAATGGCCAACAGAAAGGGAGAAGGTGAAGAAAGCTGCAGATCACTGTCGTCAGATCTTAAATTATGTAAATCAAGCTGTCAAGGAGGCAGAAAACAAGCAGGTAAAAAAAAGGAAGCAGGAAGATGCAGGATGACAATGGAAGAGTCATGAGTTAGTGCTACCTGGAATTTGTAAAATAATAATTGAAACTCTCATCACAGAATTGATGGGTGGGGCAATTCTTAACTCTTCGTGGAAGGAGAGTCCAGATCAATTTGCAGTAGTATATCAGAATGGTATTTGGCTTCTTTTGAGCATCTCTCACTGTTAGTTTGCTCATTAATTTACAGAGACAGAGCATCCACTCTGTGTTGGGCACAGGGATAGAGAGTAAGAAAATGAGCACAGTAACTGCCCACACTGACCATGTGTTCTAGCAAGTTAAAAAGGTGTTTAACAGATTATAGCACAGGTATTTTGTGTCAGTTGTGACAGCTCCTCTGCAGGACAATTTCAGTTTAGTTTGTGGCTGTCAGAGGAAGCTTCTTTAGGACTTGAAATTTGAGCCAAGCTCTGAAGGATGAGTGACAATTAACCAAAACAAGGTGGAAGGAGATAGACCCAAAGGTAGAGGGAACAGTTATACAAACTCCTGATGTAAAAACAAAGTGTGGTCTGTTTGAGGAATTGAAAAAGTAAAGGATCATGCTCGTGTGAAGCAGAGTCAGTGTGGTATTCAGCATGCAAAGTGAGGTGAAGGAAGCCGGGACCAGATCACACAGGGCCCTTGCAGTGAGGCTAAAGATTTTGATTTTAAGAGCAGCAGGAATTCATTAAGGACATTTAAGACATTACGTCTGCTACTCTGTGGAGAGTGGTTTGGGGGAGGAAGATGGGAGGCGAAAGGGCCCACGTAGTTATCCATTGCAGCAGTCCAGAAGAGATGAGCGTGGGCAGAAATGCATGGATTGCAGAAGTACTTAGGAAGTAAGATTGACAGGGCTTTGTGACTGACTTAGATTTAAAGGAGAGGTGATGTCCAGAGTAAACTCCCAAGTTTCTGGCTTACATGTTTGGATGGACAGAGTGAAGGAAGGGAGAAGCCTCAGACTTGGGGGAAGATGGGAGTTCAGCTGGGAACATCAAATGGAGGTGCGCAGTTGGCTGCCTCTGGGAAGGCTATGCTGAAGATAAAAATTTAAGATTGTGAGCATACAGAGAATAATTGAATCCATGAACACAGATGTAAGTTTTTAGGAACTCAGTATGTTTGTAATGATGTAGAAACAGATACTTTCAGATGTGGTGTATAGGGTGTAAAATGATTAAAAACACAGAGGGAAATTTGGCCATATTTACCCAAATTAAAAGTGTACATATCTGTATATCTACCCCTTAACCAGCAATTCTTTTCCTAGTGATTAACTCTTGAGAATAAAGATCTATGCCCACAGACTAACTTTTGCAAGAATGTTTATTGCAGCCTTATTCACAATAACCAGAAACTGGGAACAGCTCAAGAATTCATCAGCAGAAGAGCAGATAAACCAACTACTAAGTTTAGTCATTATATAGAATACTACGCCGGCGCCGTGGCTCACTAGGCTAATCTTCCACCTTGCAGTGCCGGCACACCGGGTTCTAGTCCCGGTCGGGGCGCCGGATTCTGTCCCGGTTGCCCCTCTTCCAGGCCAGCTCTCTGCTGTGGCCAGGGAGTGCAGTGGAGGATGGCCCAAGTGCTTGGGCCCTTGCACCCCATGGGAGACCAGGATAAGTACCTGGCTCCTGCCATCGGATCAGCGTGGTGCGCTGGCCACAGCGCGCCAGCTGCAGCGGCCATTGGAGGGTGAACCAACGGCAAAGGAAGACCTTTCTCTCTGTCTGTCTCTCTCTGTGTCCACTCTGCCTGTCAAAAAAAAAAAAAAAAAAAAAAGAATACTACCAGTGATAAAAAGGAATTAATTGCTGATAAACAAATATCACAGATATTATGCTGAGTTTAACTAGACACAGAAGACTTACATAAATGTAATTCTATTTCTGTGAACTTCGAAGAGGGAAAACTAATCTGTGCTAGGAAAAATACCTGAAAAGTAATAGTGCCTGGGAACTTGGGAGTAAAGATTCACTTGGCAAATATATGAGGGAATTTTCTGGAGTGATGGTAGTGCTTCATATCTTGATAGGAGTTTGAGTTGCACAGGTGTATGTATTTGTCAAAATTCATGGAAAAGTACCCTTAAAATATGTAAATTTCACTGTGTAAATTTACTTCTGAAAAGAATCATAAATATCAAACTCTTGTTAATGATATGCGTATTAAAATGTTTAAGCCTAAAGTATACTTATAGCTGAGATTTGTTTTTAAGTGCATCCAGTAAATAAGATGGAATGATGGATAGATAAAAGTACGAATAAATGAATAGATATATAATAAAACAAATATAGCAAATATTACTTGGGGAGTATAGGTGATGGTTATATAGATGTTCAATATATAGATTCAAACTTTTTCTTGTATTTGGAAATTTTTATGATTTTGGAGGAAAATGCACCTGCCTTTGATCCGAAAGTTTTAGAAATTTATCCTGCAGATAAATTTGTATAGCTATACAAAGGCAAGTGTTTAAGGCCATTTTATTAAGGTATTTATTATGTGCTAAGATTGGAAGCAACAAAAATATCAATCAATAAGGTACAGTTAAATTATAGTTCATTTACAGAGTTGAGTATGATGCAGCTGTTTAGAAAAATGTCTGCTTTCTATGTGTGGTAATATGGAATAGTCTGCAAGATGTATTGGTTAAATCACACACACACACACACACACAGGAATCCTTACGTGAGTGTGTATTATGCTGTCATAGCTTGTTTTTTAAAAGGACACACATACACACAATGCACAGAAACAAGCATACTTACTTATACATATATTTATTTGCATAGGATTTTTCTCAAAGCCTACCTAGGAAATGAGTATGAGTGAGTTTTTTTTTTTTTTTTTTTTTTTTTTTTTTTTGACAGGCAGAGTGGATAGTGAGAGAGAGAGACAGAGAGAAAGGTCTTCCTTTTTGCCGTTGGTTCACCCTCCAATGGCCGGCGCGGCCGGCGCGCTGCGCTGATCTGATGGCAGGAGCCAGGTGCTTCTCCTGGTCTCCCATGGGGTGCAGGGCCCAAGCACTTGGGCCATCCTCCACTGCACTCCCTGGCCACAGCAGAGAGCTGGCCTGGAAGAGGGGCAACCGGGACAGAATCCGGCGCCCCGACCGGGACTAGAACTTGGTGTGCCGGCGCCGCAAGGCGGAGTGAGTATTTCTTTAGAGAAAATTGGGTGGTGAGGAGAGGACAAGGATGAAGTGAACCTCAGTGTTTCTTCATGTGCTTTACATGACTTCCTGAATTTTGTGCTTTGAAAAGAAGATTGAGAAAGAACAGCCAAAGAGGTAGGAGGAAAACTAGGGGTGTAGTATTTCCAAAGCCAAGGGAAGAGATATTTGCAGAAAGAGGGAGTTGTCAGTCATGTCTAGTATTATAGAGAGCTCAGCAAAATGCAGATTAAAAATGTCCATTTGCTTTAGAAACAGATCATTGATGACCAAAGTAGTAACCTTGACTCCATCCTGATTTCCAGCGCTTAGAAGATTATCAGCGCCGTCTTGATACCTCCAATCTGAAGTTGTCAGAGTACCCAAATGTGGAAGAGCTCAGGGTGAGAGATGGTCTAATCATAATTAAAAAATAAAATGTACTAAAGACCTGGCAGGTAATTAACATCTCAGGGGGATATGTATCACCTGAACAGGAAGTTTCTGAATCAGATTATCTGTAGTTAGGATTTTATTCTACTTTTGAATGTTTAATGTGTGTGAAAGATTCTTTTAGTCTTTCATTAGAGGAATATTTTATGTGAAACAGAAACTTTACATGTCAGGAATTTGCAGGCTGCTAAGGAATACTGGTTATTATTAAGTTTAACTTTACCACCTTCTCTAGTTTGAATAAAAGAAAGACTATTTACTATAAGAACTTCCCAGATCTTGAGTAAAGTAAGCTTAGTTATTTTCCAGTGAAGCTCTTAAAAAACATAAAAGTTGAAACTATTACAGAAGTGATAGTAAATATTTACTAATTGCCACTTCCAGTACTTGGACTTTTATATTAACTAACTTTTTAGGAATTTAATTCATTTTTGTACCATTTCACTGGGTGGTTGTTACAACAGGTTTATTTGTTAGCTGTTTACAATGAACATTTGGGTCATAGGTAACAATTTATCAAAAAGCATGTCTAACATCCAAAGAATGAGATTTTTCTAGAGCTACTAACACTAAAAGATGAATCTCTTACTACTAAGTTACTAATATTTAGAACAAGCCTGAGTAGTCCTTGTGTGATGAGTGCTGTTTCTTAGAATCTTCTTGGGAATTAGAGTCTTAGACCTCAGAGGCCTCTTGCAGAGGAGTATTTTGCATCATCTTCATCCACTTATTCATAGAAGAATTAAGGATAGCTTGAGAGTCTAGTGGCTGAATGTCTGTAACTTCATTTTCCCTAAACTGTTACCTATCTAGAGTGAGATTTTGAAGGTAATACTAGTACTGCTGAATATTTTCTATAAGATACATTTTCCTTTTCAGAAAATTGTATGCAGTTTATTTTAACATGGTCTTTATTAAGACCTGACAGGTAGGGATGAGCATTCAACCTAATAGTTAAATCATAGGCTAAGATGCCCAGTCTCCCGTATCAGAGGACGTGGGGGTCCCAGCTCCAGCTCTGGATTCCAGCTTCCTGCTAATGCAGATACCAGGAGGCAGCAATGATGACTTAAGTAACTGTTTCTGCCATCCATGTGGGAGCCTGGATTGAGGTCCTGGCTTCTGCGTGTCAGGCATTTAAAGAATGACCCAGTGGATGGGAGCTGTCTCTCGCTGTCTGTCTGCTTCTCCAATTAAAACTAAATAAAACTGATGCAATACTGAGAGTTGAATGTAAATGCTATCTTTTCTATAAGAATTTATTGAAAAGAATGGTTTTGCAGATTTTTCTTTCACTGAGTGCTTAGGTATAATTTGCACATGATTCTCTTTATTTTGGCAGAATTTGGACTTAACAAAAAGGAAGATGATTCATGAAGGGCCATTGGTTTGGAAGGTGAATAGAGATAAAACTATTGGTAGGTCTGATGTTGTTCATCGATTTTGGATAGAACAGAGAAAGGAAAATAGGGATGCTTCTGTATGTCAAAGTGAAGAAGTGAGAACCTTTTGGAAGATTTGCTGTACTGTTTTGTTACATGGGAAGTGTGTTAAATATTCATTAAGGAATTGAGCAGAAAACTTTGTAATGATTGAGTCCTGTCTCCATCATTATTGTGTTCTAATGAGTCTTTGTAAGATTTCTTTAGACCAGTAGATCTCAAACAATCTGTGAAGAGGAACTGTTTTGTTAATTTGCTATTAGTCATAGACTGACACTTTGTGAAATACAGTAAACAGGACTTACATGAAATTGTAAAAAGTATACAAGTCAATTTTTAATTACTAGGTTTAATAACAAATGAAGTTTCTCTGCTGAATTGTTATAAAGTTTATTAAACAAATCTCAGTTTCTGTACTTACCATCTTTCCTGCATTTTAATTTCTAGATCTGTATACATTGCTGCTGGAAGACATTCTTGTATTGTTACAAAAACAGGATGATAGACTGGTGTTAAGGTGTCACAGTAAGATTCTAGCTTCCACAGCTGATAGCAAACACACGTTTAGCCCTGTCATTAAGTTGAATACAGTGCTGGTTCGACAGGTGGCAACAGGTAGGTACATCCATTGAGGAGTGATAACCTCCAGATTTGTTATAAGGGTGTAGGAGATAGTGTTGTTTAAGTAGCATAACAGGCATGAAACTTTTTGTTGATTTAGATTTCTAGGCAACTTGCATGGAGTTTATTTACGGTTTAGAAAATGAATTAAAGGAGTTTATAGTCCAGAAATATTTCGGATGTCTAAATTCTGAGTCATTTTCTGCATTTGAAAATTTTTGTACAGTTCCTTTGGTCTTTTATTCCATCTTCAAATTATTGATAGATTCCAATGAAGACAGTGCCTTGAGAGGTAATCTCCATTAAAAGGCTTTTGTTAGGGTAGTGTGT
This sequence comes from Oryctolagus cuniculus, assembly GCF_964237555.1. Classification (NCBI taxonomy): domain Eukaryota; kingdom Metazoa; phylum Chordata; class Mammalia; order Lagomorpha; family Leporidae; genus Oryctolagus; species Oryctolagus cuniculus. The sequence goes on from NC_091432.1 coordinate 112,972,751, forward strand.
TTTTGACTTAGTGAAAACTGAAGAAAGTAGGCAAGTTATATTTTAATGGCACTAACAAGGTGATACCTTTTAAACATTGCTGGTTCCTTGATAGCAAATTACTATTAATTAACAAAAGGGTAGTTTAAAATAAATGCGATAGAATAATAGTGTTCAGTAATTTGTATTTTTAAAAATATTTATTTATTTGAAAGTCAGTTACACAGAGAGAAGGAGAGGCAGAGAGAGAGGTCTTCCAACTGCTGGTTTACTCCCCAGTTGGCCACAATGGCTGGAGCTGCACCAGTCTGAAGCCAGGAGCCAGGAACTTCTTCTGCCAACAATGGTTAGAGCTAGGCCACACCAGAGCCAGGAACCCAGAACTCAGATTAGATCTCCCACGTGGGTGGCAAGAACTCAGTTACTTGAGCCGTCACTGCTGCCTCCCAGGATGTGTATCAGTAACAAGCGGGGCCATGGGGGCTGGCCTTGTGGTGCAGAAGGAGAGCACTGCCTGCAACACTGGCATCCCATTGAGTGCCGGTTCATGTCCCGGCTGCACCATTTCCAATCCAGCTTTCTGCTAATGGCCTGGGAAAAGCAATGGAAGATGGCCCAAGTCTCTGGACCCTTGCCACCCATATAGGAGATACTGATGAAGCTCCTGGCTTTGACCTGGCCCAGCCTTGCCTGTTGAGCCAGTGAATAAGCAGATGGAAGATCTCAATCTCTCTCTCTCTCTCTCTCTCTCTCTCTCTCTCTCTCTCTCACCCTCACCCCTCCCCCCAGCATAACTCTGACTTTCAAATAGATAAATAAATAAATATTTAAGAAGCTGGAATGGGGAGTGACACTCGGACAATAAGCTAGGCATTCTGATACAGGTTACAAGTTTCCCAACTAGTGAGTGACTTAATTTCTAGGCCAAATGCCTGCCCCAGAAATGTAAATTTTAACTTTTTTAAACAAATTACTGTGGAATAATTGCTAATTTTTATAATCTTCATTTTATTTAAGTATAAAATATACAGCATAACAGTAAATTGCACGTATTTGAAGTGTATCATTTGATGAAGTTTTACGAAGTGAACATGTGTAACCTTTGTTTAGATTAAGATACACACTATACCAGGACCCTAAAATTTCCCTCATGGCCTCTCATAGATGGTAGAGTAATTTTTGTCTTGTCTTGTTTTTTCCAGATAACAAAGCTTTATTTGTCATCTCCATGTCCGACAATGGAGCCCAAATTTATGAACTGGTGGCACAGACAGTTTCTGAAAAGACTGTGTACGTATTATACACAGCTTTCGTGCTCTAGCACTTTATTACTCCAAGTCTAATATTCCAGAAACGTAACTTTGCTTTTATAAAAGGACTCTGAAAACGAGAACTATTTTGAAAGTGACCAGTTCTTCTGTATTTTTCTAGCAATATTCCTCTAAGAACTTGTTCCTTTTTAAATTGATACCTTTTACTTTGGTTCTATTTGTATTTGATTCTATTCTGTTCTTTTCTAATCTCACATGCATTAGCTGGAGTTTTGTCATGGACAGTGAACCACAATATTACTAGGTCTTTCTGTAAGATGGAGTTCTGGAATCTGCACCTAACAGAGTGTTGCCAAAATCAAGATGCTCTCGGTGGATTGGGGTTTTTTATTTGTTTGTTTTTTAATATTTGCTTGTTTCTGGCTGGTTGGTTTGGTTCCTGGTTTTTTTTGGTTTTAATTTTGCTTTCTGAGTATGTTCAAAGGGTATTTCTTTTTTCCTTTCCTTTTTGTGCTTTGGGTTCCTTTGTAACTTCCTGAAGCTGGCAGGACCTCATCTGTCGGATGGCTGCATCAGTGAAGGAGCAGTCCACAAAGCCAATCCCATTATCAGAGTCTCCACCTTGCGAGTGAGTGTTGCTTTGCCTTGTGGTAGGACTTATGTTATGATTTTGGTTTGAAAAGAAGTGGATAACTTTTATATTCTGTCACAGTGGTGTTTAGAACTTCATGAAGCCAAATGATTATTATTGTTTTTCTTGCAGAGGAGACAATGATGAAGAAGAACCTCCAAAATTAAAAGTGGAACATCATAGCATTTCAGTCACTGGTCTGCAGAGTCCAGGTAAACCTTTCTATTAACTTTACTGGAAGAATATAGTCTATTAACCATTGAAATGCAAAGAAACTTTAAAACTCTCATAGTTGATGCAGATTCTGGCTCTAGGTTAAGAAACTTGGCTTATGTGCTTTCTGAGTGCCAGCATAATTAGTTGAAATGCCACATATTTTACTTAACAGATGACCTCTGAGTTTCTGTGATTATTTTTTCTATGTTAAAAGTTTTATTAAGATATATTCTGCCTTTTCTGTTCTTTTGAATAGACAGAGATTTGGGATTAGAATCTTCCTTAATATCATCAAAACCTCAGTCTCATTCACTGATTACTTCTGGGAAATCAGAGGTAGATGATCTCTTTGTGACTGAGAGACAATTTGCAAAGGAACGGAATACAGATGGAACACTAAAGGACGTTGGAGTAAATTATCAAATCACAATCCCAGATTCACACTTGTCTGTCTCAGAAGAACGGTGGGCTTTGGATGCACTAAGGAATTGTAAGTTTTATTCATAACTTATTACAGGTACTTACTAAGTACCAGAGTTGGATAATGTACTGAACAGCCATTTAGGGAGAATTCAAAGAAGTATAAGGTATGACTTCTCCCTTTCAGAAATTTACAGTCTAGTTCGGAAGGTGATAGGAACTCTCCCCCAACCCAAGCCCCTCTGCAGTCCCATGCCCCAGCCACCCCTGCCATCCCTGCCTTTTGATGTAAACACTCAAATACTAACAGTGTAGTTATATCACAATTGATCTGAGTGGGGTGACCAGAGAAGTGAGACATCAGAGAACAAGAGAAAGAGATGATTATTTTCTTGATGGGTAGATAAGATTCAGAAGAATAGAATATGGCAGGGCTAGATGCACAGCGGCGGAAGCTGAGTTTACTCAGGGAATGGTAGCCCATGATAGACCCTGTAAGTTGAAGTGTGGTGATGAGGTTGGAAATACAGATGTGTCCCTGAGCCCAGCTGTGGTGAACTTTGAATACCAAATTGGGTCTTCCAAACTTTAAGTATGGAACTTTACAGTGTTTTGAGGACTTTTCTGGACTGATAAATATTCCTCTGGCTTTCTTGTGTATATATAGTATTCTCCACCATGGGTTATGTGTGCCACACACATGTGCATACACAGATGTTCACGTGTCCATGCATGCACACACCCCACTGTTAGCTGCCTCGTTACCCCAACCTGGTTGAGAATCACTGGTCCACATGGGAGGATAGCATATCTCTCATCTGTACCACGATGGGGAACAGTCTGAGAAAAATTGCTCTAACTGCATGGAAGCATTTGAAATTTTTAAGCTAGAGTGTGACTAAGGAAAAAAGATCAAGCCGTGCAAGGATTTGAATAGAAGTTTGAAGTGGTGCATTTACTAAGGCATCAATTGTAGTAGTCTGGGCTTGAGACTAAAAGTATTTGAACTAAAATGGTGTTGGAAGGAATAAATATAAAGCAAGGAGCCAACAATGACTTAAGACAGTTGACTTCTATGGATGTGAGGGTGAAGGAAAGGGTATGTTTAGAGATAACTGCAGCTTCTCACCAGAAATAAGAGTTAGGAAGGATGGCCAGTGGCTCTGTCATCTCCTGCTACTGCACTTCATTTTTCCCTTTTTTTGTTTGGCAGAGATTATGGGCTCAGTTTTAAAGCATGTTGGGATTAAGTTAATGGATGGCAAATCATTCAAGAGGAAGTGATTAGCAGGAAGTTGGGGTGTTCGCACTGCAACTTTGAAAAGTGATTAAGAAAAGAGATTTGAGTGTCAAAGTCATAGAAACCCATAACATCTGTGAGTAAGTGAGTGCAGAACAGAAGAGGGTCAGAGACTGATACCGGGGTAGGAACCGATACTTAAAGAAACAAATCACGTCCTGATGAAACTGGGGGATTGGCTCAGTGTCTTCAGTAACATCTGGAGTTAGCAGTCTCGGTGATTTCTGTGGTCCTATTAGCATTGCTCCAGTAGCTGTTACTGTGTGAGTGACTTCATAGCATGTACTTTGGCCATTAAAATTAAATTGATCTTTATTTCAACAAAGTAAAAGAAACTGCCACCAGGAAGGTAATTTTTTTAAAAACTGATAAATATTTCCTTATGCCTTGAAATTATATGTATTACCAAATTATTGGAATTAAAATTTTATTAGGAGGCAGTTTTATTTCCTTCTTCACCATTTAGAGAGATTGTGTAATAAAGTAAATGCTCTAAATGTCTAATAAAATTAGAAAAAATATGCCTATGCATATGGTGTCTGCTTCTAGAAAAGGCAGAACTTTTTGGTTTTTATCATCTAGCTTAAGACAGCCTCTCAAATACCTTTGGGGTATTTCAACACCCCAAGACCTTTGGAGTATTATTCTAGTTAAATGGCAGAAAAAAAGAGAAGCACACACTGTATTTTTAGGAGTTCTAATAAGAGTGTTTCCCTATTCAAAATGCTAGATGTTTCTAGTCTAGTTTAGTGTCTTTTCTGGAAGATGGTGCTTTATTCTAGTTTTCAAAGCAAAATTAAAAAACGATGGCATGAAATTAATATTTTGGCTGTATGTTAGTAAAAGATACCTGATTAGAGATAATTGATAATTCAGCTAACTAATTTATTTCTGGCAGTCTGAGATTTTAGCTGCAAATTTGTTGTTTTTTTTCTTCTTCTACCCTTCCTAAAAATTTTAGTGGGTTTGTTGAAGCAGTTGCTGGCACAACAGCTGGGTTTGACTGAGAAGAGCACTCAGGAAGACTGGCAACATTTCCCAAGACAGAGGACAGCCTCTCGGGGGGCTCAGGCAGACAGTGGAACCCAGAACTCTGAAAATATTCAGGCGTATCACCCTGGTGAAGGACAGATACCCGTTAGAACTGGAACTGGTGACATTGCAACTTGTTACAGTCCACGGACTTCAACTGAATCTTCTGCTCCACGGGATTCAGTGGTACTGGCATCCCAAGATAGCCAGGCAAGTAGCATTTTAGTAATGGACCACATGATTATGACCCCAGAGATGCCTACCACAGAGCCAGAAGGGGGTCTTGATGAGAGTGGAGAGCACTTTTTTGATGCCCGTGAAGCACATAGTGATGATAATCCATCAGAAGGTGATGGAGCAGTTAAAAAGGAAGAGAAGGATGTTAATTTACGCATCTCAGGCAAGTTTCTTTCACATTTCAACTTGATTTTGATCCTTGTTAAAGTGTCCTGTGTGCTGAAATTGATGTTGTTTTGATAATCAAGCATTATATGTGTGTGTGTGTGTGTGTGTGTGTATTATTTATTTTTTCCTTCATTCAATAAATATTTACTGAGTTTACATCAGACCTCATGCTAGGTGCTGTGAGATACAGCAGTAAATAAAATGGAAAAAAGAAAAGATCCCTAATCTCATTAAGGTTAAGTACTTAGGAGGGGAAAGAGAAATAGGAAACAAACGAATGTCAGATAGTGAGAAATTAGGGAGACTAGGTCGGGCTAAGGGCAGAAAGGAACGAGGGCAGCGGAGGTGCTCTGCCATGTAGTGTTTCAGCAGAGACCTTATTAAGGTGAGGGAAAGCCACCTGGATACCTGGGAGTAGAGCTCCTGCAGAGAGCAGAGTGGGCTGACATCATAGGAAGGTTTTCGTAGTTACGGTCTGTGGGGTGAGGGAGAAGATGGCAGGAGGTGAGACGAGAGGTAATGACAGGGGAAGTGGTAGCAAGATCACGTAGAGACTGAGGTTTCCAGCTTTAAGCTTTCAAAATGCTTACATGAAATTACTTAGAAATGGCTATGAATGTTGGCTCAGTTTACTTTTAATCTGAAGTGAGAGACCTGTCTGATGTGCTTAAACCTAAACTTAGGAATTAATATCTTTTCCTCCTGTCTAATAGCTTTGCAAGTTGTCAGCCTCCTACCTCCTGCTCTGGTTCTGAGGGCAGCACTGATCTCATCAGAGTGCTCTGTCTCTGTTGACAGGAACCTGTCTGATCCTTGATGGCTATGAACTCATGCAGGAGAGCTCTACAGACGAGGAGGTCGCCTCCTCACTCGCCCTGCAGCCTGCCACAGGCATCCCCTCTGCAGACTCTCCCTACCCGCAGCAGCATTCGCCCCAAAATGCTTATTCTGAGGAGGCCGTTTCACCCTTCAGCCCAGAATTCCTGGTCCAGCAGCGCTGGGGAGCTATGGAGGATTCCTGTTTTGAGATCCAGAGTCCTCTGTCTTGTGCAGATTCACACAGCCTGATCATGGAGTACATTCATAAGATAGAGGCTGACCTTGAACACTTAAAGGTACCTCACACTTAAACATGTTAAGAGTTGATTCTAAAGTGCATTTCACAGAGGGGAGTGTGGGGTTACTGAAATGCCAGCGTCGGAGCCTTGTTCAGGTTCTAGATCTGTATGTTTATTTGAGCAATATCCATGAATAGGCGTGGACAAAATGCAATGTCAGCATCGTTTATCTTGTGACAGAAAACATTATAGCTCTACAAACAGTGTGTTTGGGTGAATTTCTAACTTTAAGAGCCTAAAACTGCCTGGGGAAGTTGGCTGGCCTCTGTGGGATAATAGGAACGGTAAGGGGGCTAAGTGGGGTTCGTGTAGCTAAGAATCTAGTCTGGGCAATGCTGTGCCCGCTATCTCCTGTTAATTATCTGTGACTCGCCAGGTAAAGTTGGTGGTTTCCCAGATGCTGTGACAGACAGAAAGTGGCTTCAGTGGCTCCTATAATCTCAAAAGCCTGAGTACGAATGGGATTTTTGTAAATTGGTAATTGAAGTTCTCTTTGAAAACTGATTTCTGTGGCAATTTCTGAGAAGAGCACGCTCTGTTTGCTTTGGTAGACACAGCTGCTAGAGCACAAACATTTTCTTCATGATGCCATTTAGTTGAAAGGCTTACAAACAAATTTCTTTTTCTTTTTAAATTTATTTATTTGAGAGAGAGAGAGAGAGAAACAGAGAGCTCCCAGCTGCTGGTCACTCTCACATGCCCGCAATAGCTGGGCCTGACCTGGCCAGGGCTGGGAGCTGGGAACTCAGTCCAGGTCTCCTATGTGGGTGGCAGGGACCCCAGTGTTTGGGTCATCGCCTGCTGCCCCCCCAGGACCTGCATTAGCAGGAAGCTGGAGTGAGGAACTGGAGCCAGGTGTCAGGCCCTGTTACTTTACTGTGGGATATGGGCATCTTCACTGACATTATAAACAGTATTCCAAATGCCTGCCTCTAGGGACAGATTTAAAAGTGTTCTTATCCTTTTAGCCAAAGACTGGTCTTCTTTTCATTTTCACTTACTGTGCTAGTGTTTCCTCCTTTCGTCTGACTATATGTGGCGTCATCCAGTGCCTGATGAGAAGAGATAACCAAAATGCCACGTGGGCAGGCGGGCCCTCGTCTAGTCCGTGCCACATGATATGGGACTGTTTTCTGGGTAACTCTTGGGGTGGGAGAATCACCTTCACTGATCACCCCTTGTACTTTTTACATGAAAAAGTTTCATTCATTCAAAGAAGTAGGTCAAATGAATGAAATTTGCCGTCCCCTGGACAAAATTTTCAGTGTTGTTAATGTCAAAATTGGGGAGCATGTACCTATAATATTAAAAGGCCTTTTCTGTGTTCAATTTTTCTTTTATTTCCCCAACCCATGGGTTTTGTTTTACAGAAGGTGGAAGAAAGTTACACCATTCTTTGCCAAAGGCTGGCTGGATCAGCCCTCGCAGATAAGCACTCAGGTATGTGAAAAGTGTGTGCTCCAAAGGCTAGCTGTTCTGCCTAAGCAGTCCACTGAATGTGTGATTTATTGTTCTTTAAAGGGAATACCTTCTGAGATTCTATTTCTTTTCTGTTTTTAAAAAACTGCTGTCTGTAAACATCATCGGGCAACAGAGCTCTTGCCTGCTGACTCTGCTCTTCCTCTCAAAGAGGAACTGCAGTTGACAGTTCCCGTGCCACCCCTCGGCTCTCTCTCTGCCCTCTCAAAAGCGGAAGGCAGAGTGTTGGGAAGCCTGGAAAATGGCGGAGGCCACGTGAGGCACGTGCGTGCTGCCGCAACCCCTGGTGTGGAGGGTGGGTCATCTTCAGGTCTCACCCTTCCATTCCGTGCCCCTGACCATGAGGTCAGCATCTCCCCTCGTCGGCAGACAGGTCTGTGTTTAGTCCACCAGCTTGTACTCGTGCTCATTTGTTTGCATCCTTTTCAGTGGGGCTGTTTTGATTCACAAAACAGACATAGAGCCATGCCCATAGATTTCACAGGAACTCTGCAGTGTCAATTTATCTTTCCTTCTTAATTTGGTTTCCACATATCTTCATTCTTCTCAGATAAGAGTTAGAGCTGCGTGTCCTGGAGGTGACTACAGGTTGTTGGATTTGAGCACCAGCCTTGTACCATTGCATCCTGGCTCCAAGTGTGGACGCGGAGAGAGTGTGTGACAGAGGACCTGCCTGTGAACCACGTGGGTTTAGCCGTGTCCCAAGGTGCCCAGAGTGGGACTGGTCTTCACAGTCTGGCAGCTGCACGAAGTCTGTCAGGGAGGGGACATCCATTCTCTCACTCTCCTCTCCTCACTGTTGGAAATTCATTTTGATTCAGAACGAAAACCAAATGTATAGAGCTTTGGGTGTAGGATATGAAATTGTACTTAGACTTAAAACAAAGAGAAAATCAGATGTATTTATTTGACTTCATTCCGTATTTGAAAGCACATTTTAATTTTTATTTGCCTCATTTTGTTTTCCTTGAGTAGTGAGCGTTTTAGCCCTTTGTATTTAGTACACCCAAGGATCAACTGCTCCTGAAGCAAAGAGGTCAGGAATGGGGTATTTAGAGTTTGGGTAAAGAGTTGAAGAAGAGGAGGTAAGAAGCGGAAGGGAGGAACTTCTTGCCTTCACTGAACTGTATTCCATGCCCTCTGCTGTCTAGGAGGTTGCCTTTCTGCAGGGCACCCCAAAGGCATAGGCTGCCCTGTGGCTGGCTGTGCAGAGGCCTTGAGCTGTGTGCTGCCCAGGTGGTCAGAGAGCAGATGGGCTTCCTCCCGCCCTGAGGCAAGCACCTCTTCTCTGTGGCTGGGATCAACCCCCAATTAACAGGAATCCTCAATGTACTAAATAGCAGGCACTTGAAAATGGGTGTGTTTTCTTCTGTTGTCTTTTCTATTGAGGGTTTGGGAGTTGGGAGGGAGAGGAAAGCAAATTTTATTTTCTTGACTATAAATTTGTTATTCTTGGTATTGTTTCATTTTTATAATTATACATTACACTTTGGCACTTGTGTAAAATTATCCCTGCCGATTGAGCAGGAAGTAAAAACAAGCCAATGGAAATGCTTCAGATGGTGGCAGGGGTGGGGATTGCTAAGGAAGGGTGGGGTGGGAGTGGGTGAAGTTTGGGAAGGTTATCTAACTGAATCACTACTGAGTTGAACCATGGCTATCCTTAGCTGCGGGTACTGCTGAATATAAGGCCAGTAAAACTTTAGTACCTGGAGGTTTGACTCTAATTTTTGCACTGATGGTGCCAAAGGGCTCTCTGAGTCGAGAGGAGAGCCTAGGATGAAGTGGAGAGATGCGGTGAGCAGGCAGCCCTGCCCTCACCACCTCCTGAGCACTTCCTCTGACTGCGTGGCTGCAGCTCCCCACACTGGGCTGTGACTGACCTGCAAACTGCAGACCAGAACATACACTGGACGCTGCAGGCAAGGTGTTGGCAACTGCCTGCTCGAGAATGAATGGTAGTATCGGCAGCACCCAACAGAGGATAACTGTCTCAGAATTGTAACTGAGAACGCCTTCAGTTATATTGGCTTTCTGTGGTTTTCTTCACACATTAGGCATATGTTTTTAGAGCATTTTGCCAACTAAAAAATGAAACCATTTGTCAAATCTATGAATTCTGTTGATAAATGAGGAGTTCACCCATTGTTCACATCTTTCAGTAGTGCCCTCTGAACTCTGTAGTAGTAGGATGTGATTTGATTATTCCCTGCAGTCCAAAAAGAGGGAAAAAGTTGTTTCTTGCTGTTCACAGTAAGGAATCTTGACTGCTTCGTAAACACCACTACAACTTAACAGACTTATCTGTCTACATCAGATTCCTGTTTCTGTCCTTTCCAAACTGATGAGTTTTTAGGTAGATTAACATGGATCTTTGGACCTCATCTATAAATTGGAATTAGATTTCAAGTCATAGGCCAAGTATAGTTTAACTCAGAATGGGAATTAAAATTTGAGGTGCAGAGACTAATATATACCTGAAACTGGGAGGTTGGAACTTTGTATATCTCTTAGGAGAAGCAGGTAGAAGCCAAATGCTTACACTGTGCTGTTGGAAAAAATGTAGTCATTCCCACCTACCAGTGCTCCTTGTAGCCTCTTAACACTAAAACCATCGGGAGACAGGTAAATAAAAAGGAACTTTCACCTTAACTTCAGACACTACAGGGTAATTATGTAATTCTCTAGCACTCAATTAAGAAGCTTGTAGGTTAGCAAAGTTTTGGGTTCTTGTCTAGGTTAGCCAGTATCTTGTCCTAAGTAACAATTTGCTTTTCTTTTCTTGCAGTTTAATCTCTCCTTAAAGCCACAACAGGACTAACTGGAAAAATATTTTGACCATAGCTCTAATACTTCCAAATAAGTTCATAACTAGATTTTCAAGTGAAGCCCCAAGATGAAATCTAATTTTGAAAAACTCTCACAATTTTTAGAGTTGTTTCATTCTACCAGCCTACCTTCTCTTCTCTCACGTGACTTTGCTGCACATGCCTTCCATCTCATTGTGGTCATTACAGTCGCAACCATTTGACTTTCCTATTATGTCTCCTCCCAGGAGGCTGGAATTGGGTGTTCATCCTGTCTCTGAGACTGGTTACCATCAAAGTAGATTTCTCAAAGTTCCATGACTGAAGTCAGACCCTGACTTCTGTGCTGAGGAGTTGCAAGGGTGAAGGACAGAGCAGCCTTCCTAGAGCGAGAAATTTGTTTCTTGGCCATTGAGTGACCTGCTGTGGTACTGTATTCCTGCCCATGGGCTTAGTGGCTCCTCTGCTGTTAAGTGGCAGATTACATTTGGAGTATCTCCTTTTCAGAGAACAGAGTTAATCAAGGCAAATCAGCAAGCTCACAAAATGCTATAATTTAAAATCATGATCATTACTCTAGAAGACATATATTTTGCGTGCTTTAAAATCAGCTAACTTGGACTGCTTGAATTATGTTGGCTTTTAGAACCTAAATTGGAATTATTATATTACATTGTATGGGAGGTGTACTCGTACTCAGCTTTTTGGCTTGCTTTTCCACAACAGCTTCTAATGACTGTTTGAAAGGACAAATCTCTTTTAAAAATTTTTTTGACTCGTCCCCTGGTGGGTGAAGGAGGAGCTGTTGGGATAGTAGAGAAGAAGTCTTTTTTTTTTTTTTCTTATTTTTAGCAGCTAAAGAAAATAATTATGTTTCCTGTGAATTGTCTTTTCCTTGCATCTTTTCCCCACCTTTTTGATGTTCGCACATTTTGTGTTACATGGGGCTTCTGTATTTCAAACTCTGGAGTTGATGTGTGATGTTATTTTGAGCTACTAGAGCTTTGGTCAATATTTTCTTCCCTGTATGTCACAGAGGGCACCATTGAAAACTGTGCATAGGACCTCAAAATACAAAATTAGCAGGAATTTGCAGTCAGCGTCCTGCTGGCTGGATATTTTTTCCCTTTAGTATGATAGCTTTTGTTTTGTGAGTCATGTATTTTCTGACATTTCTACCCCTTTTCAAAGAGATCTGAAAAACTATCCTTTCCTCAAGAATTAAGAGTTCCTTTTGTGTCACATCATTCCTTATGCCTTCCCCACTGGTACTGAGGATTTTGATAATAAATTTGTAGGAAAAAAAATGTACCTCCTAGAAGGAAGCTCTCCCCGCCATTTCCAGGTGCCAACTGCTAAGCAGATGTACTGCAAAAATGGTAACTGTAATGTGCACACTGTTGGTTATTTTTAATAAGTCTCTTCCTACTAGAACATTTTATTTTCCTTGTTCACCATACAATCATGTACTCTTTAACAGAAATTGCTTTTAAAAGAAAATCTGGAACTATCTTTAAAAAAACTTTATTAATAATCATGTATTTTTACTGATCACATTTTGAAATGCCTAAAAGACTTTATTGTTCTAATTATCCAGATGTACCTTTGTAAAAATAGCTCTTTTATGAATTAGCTGATAAGGCTGTATGTTTCTGGAACAAAATATTGGTCATCTAAAAACTTTTCTGTTTTCTGGGGTCTGGGAAAATAGAAAATAAGAGTTCAAATATTAAATAAGCTTAAAGGAACCAAGTATGTGACTTTTTATTTGTATGATACTCTTGTTGGTTTTTCTTATACAAGTTACTGTAGAAAATCTGAGATGTTGAGGAGCTTTTTTTAAAGTGTATTTATTTGAATTCAGTTTAAAGGCAGAATGACAAAGAGAGGTAGAGACCTTCCATCCGCTGCTTCACTCCTCACATGCCTGCAACAGCCAGGGCTGGACCAGGCCGGAGCCAGGAGCCAGGAACTTAGCCATAGGCATCATCTGCTTTGCAGGAAGCTGGATTAGAAGCAGAGGTGGGTCTCAGTTCCAGGTATTCTGATACAGAATGCCCTGCACCACAATGCCTGCCCTGTATTGGAGCACTTTTACTAGGAAGATGAGCCAGTTGATCTCTGGATAAACTGCCATAACAGTTCCAGCATCTGGGACAGGTTTCTTATTTTAGTAGCTTTATTGAGGTATAATTCCCATATCGTACAGTTCATCCATATAGAGTGTACAGCCAAGGTGGTTTTGTGGCATAGTGGTCAAGCCACTTCTTGGGACACCCGCATTGCATATCAGTGCTAGTTAGAGTCCTGGCTGCTCTGCTTCCTTCCTGTTTCCTGCTGGTGCATCCTGGAAGGCAGTGGTTGATGGCTCAAGTGCTTGGGCACCTGCCACCCACAGGGGAGACCTACATGGAGTTCCTGGTTCCTGGCTTTAGCCTGGTCCAGCCCTGGCTGTTTCAGGAGTTTGGGAAATGAATCAGCAGATGAGATCTCTGTTGCATTCTCCCTCTCCTTCTGTTGCTCTGTCTTTCAAGTCTTTTTTAAAAAGTATACAATATATTAATAATTTTTAAAAGTCGTGATAAAATGTATAAAACATAAAGTTTGCCATTTTGACCTTTTTTTTTTTTTTGCCAGAGTTAGACAGAGAGTTATAGACAGTGAGAGAGACAGAGAGAAAGGTCTTCCTTTCCATTGGTTCACTCCCCAAATGGCCGCTACGGCTGGCACTGTGCCAATCCGAAGCCAGGAGCCAGGTGCTTCCTCCTGGTCTCCCATGTGGGTGCAGGGACCCAAGCACTTGGGCCATCCTCCACTGCCTTCCTGGGGCCACAGCAGAGAGCTGGACTGGAAGAGGAGCAACCGGGACTAGAACCCGGGGTGCTGGTGCCACAGGTGGAGGATTAGCCAAGTGAGCCACGGCGCCGGCCACTGACCACTTGTAAGTATACAATTCAGTGAGATTAATGGGCCAGGTTTTATGGCTCACTTAACGATAACTTTGGTTTAATGCTACCCTAAATGAAAAATATGATGCTTTCATTATCATTCCTATCCCCAGTGCCAGGCTTCCTAATGTATCAGCGTTTCTGTGCTTTAATGGATGTCATTTCAACTTGGAAATTTCACTGACTTTAGTATTTTCTGTAGTTTGGTTCTGAAAAATATGTAATTTGGCTTATCCTTGGATTGATATTTTAATTTTCAGTTGGGCACATTTGGCTGACAAAACTAATAAACACAACAAAAAGTGCTTAGTATTTTGTAGGAACTTCTAATGAAACCTATTAAGACTATTCACATGTACTTTGCAGAAATCAACCTGTTTGTACTCTTTGAGTACAAATACATGCCAAGGCACTTCACAAAGTTCATGGAAAATGGAATTAAAAGATAAGTTTAATTTGCAGTTTCTTTTCCTGAAATCCACACTTTTTTTTCATAATATACATTTCCCATGAATTTTTTTGAAGATCCTCAAATGTTTGCTGGAACAAATAGAAACCCATTTTGTTCCCACAGCCATTGTCTAACAAGAATGTGAGTAGCTACTTCTACTTTTTACTGTCCTCCTTCAGACCTAATGACTAGATCACCAAATGTTTAATACCAACTTCAAAGATAGGATATATTCCAATTAAAAGCTGCCTTTAATTGAATTTGATGTCTTCACAATGAATGCCATAAAACATTACACATAATTAGCTAGTAGTAGGCGTTTTCCATCTTTGCTGTAGTGTCAGGAATAAGTCTTACTATTAATTGAAAACACTGCCTAGATTTTAGCTGTCAGGGAGTGTGTTTGCTACCTGCTCTAACTAGTGAGACATCAGTGTTGCTGGGCACCACTGGAGTAAGTAGGTACGTAGACCCGTTTCTAGCCTTTCCACCCCCATTGGCTAAGGTGCTTTTGGACATAATTTAAAGCTTGCTGTATGAGCATTTCATTTCAGGGGATCTCTTATCCCGTGTGACCATAAGGTCGATGCTGCCTGAGTGTGTCCTGATCGAGAATGCTGTGTTCAGTACAACATGGTGACTTCTTAAAGGTTTTTGGAGAAGTGTTTGTATCGAGTTGTTTTCTACTGTCAGTTTAAATACTAAAGGCAGATGGCATGAGAGCAGTGTAGCAGTTTACAGTCTTCTTGATCTCAAAAATTATACTTTTAAAAATGATTGAGTACTTTATGGAGGAGCTTACATTCATGTGGATTATATCTATTGATACTTACTGCATTAGAAATTAAAGTGAAGGGCTAGCATTGTGGTGTAGCACGTAAAGCATCTCATCCACTCCACTTCCCATCTAGCTCCCTGCTAATGGCCTGGGAAAAACAGTGGAAGATGGCCCAAGAGTTTGGGCCCGCCACCCACATGGGAGACCTGGATGAAGCTCCTGGCTTTGGCCTGGCCCAGTCCTGGCCGTTGCAGCCATTTGGGGATAGTAGATCTCTGTGTCTCTATCTCTCTAACTCTGACTTTCAAATAAATAAATCTTAAAAAAGAAAAAGTCCACAGGCAATAGGATGGAGAGGACCAAGAGGTTGGTAGTTAGATAAAATGAGAAAATATGTGAGAAATTAGGTAATAAAACATAAATTCACAAAAATAATAGTTCTCATTGCATATTAATGAAAGTAACTTTTTTATGAAAAATTACTGTTTTCCAAAAAAATTGGCAGAGAGGAGTTTTCATTTAGTTTTTGAAATCTCTGATGTATATACAGAAGACAACTGCATTGTGCATCCTTTTTTTAAGAAAAGGAAAGATTTATTATTTGAAAGGCAGAGTGATACAGAGAGAAAAAGAGACGTCTTCCACCTTCTGCATCACTGGCCAAATGGCTGCAACAGCTGAGGCTGGTCCAGGCTGAAGCCAGTGGCCTGGTACTCCTTCTGCGTCTCCCACGTGTGGATAGGCCCCAAGCATGTGGGCCATCTTCTGCTGCTTTCCTAGGCACATTAGGGAGCTGGATAGGAAACGGAGCAGCTGTGGCTCTGATACGGGATGTGGTAGCGCAGGCAGCAGCGTACTCACTGTGCCACAATGCTGTGGCCTCTCGTGTGTTTCTGCATGCGAGCTGTTACATGTTAACATGTAAAGTCCAACTTCACACACACACATGTTTTACAAAGGGAGACATGGTCTAATATGCCTTTTCAGATAATTGTGCATCTGATACTACACCGAAACTTGGCAAGTGGTCATTTCTTGAAAGAGCTGCAGTGTGGATCTGAATCCCTATCAGTGAAGATTTCACGCTGTAGTACACTAACAGTCCATTGGTCCACTATACACTTCAGATGTGTGAAGAATGATATCTTCTGCCCACGCATGATTATGCAGTATCCAGTATTGGTCATTTGAGAAATAGTGTTTTACTGTGTGTGCAGGTCTTCTAAATGTTGACACATTTCTTTACATATTTCTAAAAAAATCACATCAGTATCACAACTGATCTCATCAGAAAGTCTTATGCTAGTAGGTGCCAGTTTCCCCAGCTCCTCATTTGTCTTTGAAAGCTTGAATGTTATCATTGGTTACAAACACAGTGGTTTTCCATGAAATGACAAACTTGCTTTTTTCATTTTGAGAAACTATTTGTTGAATACTGAAGCCTGAGTATCCATTGCTCACCAGTTCTTTCACATCAAAATGGTCTGCCTAAAAAAGAAAAAAAAGCTGAGCGCTCAGCTCAGTTGCATGGGGCTTTTCCTTTAGCCTTGGTGTGCAGCAGGGGCTGTGTGCATGCCTCTCATACCACACACGGAATATTGAAGAGTGTGTGCTCGAGGGTTGCGATTGCATGAGACCATTTTACTGTGTCACCAAGGGCATTCTTAGAGGAAACTGGCAGTGTTTCCATGGCACGTGAGCAGCAGTGAGGCCCGCAGGGCCACAGCTGCCAGCAGCTTCCCCCTCCATTGCTCTTGGCATCATCAGTGTGAGTGTCAACATGCAAAAGGCAAATGGAGTCTTAGAGATTTTATGAAAGTAACTTTGACTCCGTAGACCCCCCAGGAGAGTCTTGGTCACCCCCAGAGGTTTGTAGACCACGCTTTGAGAACTGCTGGTGTTGTGGAAAGAGCCATCCAAACTTGGATGCCCTGGATTAAGTGCCAACTCTTGTCCTTACGTGAGCAGATTACCCTCTCGGTTTACATTTTCTCATTTGTAAATGGGGGTAAACAATAATTAGCATCATAGTTGTGAGGATTGAACAAGAAGTTACCTGGCAGGTGATTGGGGTCGTCCCAAAGCTTTTAGCAATATCTTAAGATATTTGCAATATCTAGGATCTTAAGCACTTAAAGAAGGAGAGAAGGAAGATGATCAGTTAAGTTAGAATATGTGTATATCCCTTTTGTTGATGGAACCGTGTGGTAAAGCATGGTTCTGTGTGTGAAAACCATAGACTTAGGGTGTGTGTGTGTTCATTTGTAAAACATTGTTCACCTCTAAAATAATATACTTATTTAACCTAATTGTCCCTTTATGTGTAAAGAAAGGAAGAAGCACTGTTTACATTTGAGTTGCTAAGGATCTTGGCTTTAGAGAACACTCTGTATGTTGGACGTGTGCTGCTTTATCAGGCGGTGGAGTGTGGTGGTCAGGCAGGTGTTCCAGAAACTCCAGTAGTCGCGCAGAACTGTCATGGTTTTCTCCTTGCTGCAAGTCCCCTTCCATATGCAGTGTGCTAATATTAACTTGGATTTATCTTCCAGTTAAAGCAAATCGTCGCAGTTTGAAGACATTTTTCTAATATAAGTTGCTTACCTTTTTATTATTTTTTTTTAGAAATTATTTACTAGAGAGACAGAGCTCTCATCTGCAGGTGCTCCCCTGCAAATGCTCACAATGCCCTGGGGGCCAAAGCTAGTAGGCAGGAACCCAATCCAGGTCTCTCACTTGGGTGGCTGAGAGCCAATTATTTGAACTCTCACTACCGCCTCCCAGGGTCTGAATTGGTAGGAAGCTGGAATTTGGAGCTGCCCGAGCCCTGAGTCAAGCCCAGACACTCTGATTCGAGACAGACAACCTGACTAACATCTTAACCACACTTAATTCTTAATGTGAATGAGAATTTTATTGTGATTATTTAATGAAAATTTGTTTATTGTTTTTTAAAACGTTTATTTATTTGAAAGGCAGAGTTAAAACAGAGGATGGGAAAGAGAGCTTGCGTGTGTGAGTGCTTCCATCCACTGGTTCACTCCATAAAAGGTCACAATGGCCAGGGCTGGGCCAGGCAAAGCCAGGAGTCCGGAACTCCACCCTGAATTCCCACGTGGGTGGCAGGGGCCCAAGCACTTGGACCATCCTCCGTGCTTTCTCAGGCACATTCCCAGGTGCATCAGGGAGCTGGGTCAGAAGTGGAGCAACTAGCTTTCGAACTGTCGCTCTTATGGGGATGCTGACATTGTGGGCAGCGATTTAACCCTCTGCTCCACAGTGCTGGTGCCTGGTTTTATGTCCCCTAAAAAAATGCATCGATTGCATGTCTCCTGCACTAAAGAGCATGAATGATTTTGTTATTCAAATCATAGTAATACTGTCAAGCTTTTTTTTTTTTTTTTTTTTTTAAATGAAGAGCTCGGGGCCAGTGCTGTGTCACAGCAGGTTAATGCCATGACCTTACGTCCTGTATATGGCAGGATTTCTGAGATTCCTCTCTCTTTCCTCCAGGAGGAGAGGCCCTTAGACGCTTGGGAAGCATGACCAGGTAGAGTTCTCTCCAGTCTCCACTGTCTGACCAGTTAGTTAGCTGGTTGTAGGACCAGGAGACTTGCTGAGCATTGGTGGAGGAGAGACTGTGAGGTGCTAGCTGTATTCCAGCTCAGATCCTGAGTGATGGTCTGCTTGGAAAGGTTTATAAAATGTGGAACATCATGAAAGTTGAGTCCTGAAATAGGAGCTGTTGGGGTTGATTATTCAGCAAGCAAATGCACCATCAGAAAAACTGTACAGTGCGGCAAGAGTAAGCCGAGAGAACCGGGCAGCTTGTGCGCAGAGCACAGGTGAAAGGAAACGGGTGGGGCACACCCGTCCTACACAGGCCACCTGTTAAATAAGAGCCTCCGGTGTTCTCAGCCATCTTTTCTCTTTTCCTTTGAGAAGTTGGTTTATTTAGGATGAGTTCCAACCTGGTTGGGGAATTCAGCTGCAGTACATTTGTAGTGCCTAATGCTGGCTTCCTGTGGGGGAAGTTGGACACTCATGAGGTGTGTGAGGAAAGTTCTGGATCTTGAACTGTGAGTTATGATTAAGTTCTCAGCATTTTTCTTCCTCTTAGGAATATTCTGAGCTTAATTGCAATTAAGGCTGGACATAACGAGACAGGTTAAGGGGGAATTCTTCTATTTACAGCTAGATCAGCTTGGCAATCACTGACGAGCTGATTGATTAATTGATTAGCTTATTCCCAGCTTGGTTTCAGTGCAGGGGAGCAGGGTGTTTGAAGATGATCTGAGATGGAGAAAATGAAACAGAGGCCTTCCGGGAAAGGAGGCCACACACCAGGATCTCTTACAAGATTTTTTTTTTCCCTTTCAAAAATGTCTCTCTGATTTGCTCCTTTTCTGTTCCCACTGTAGCCTGATCGTTTTGCTGCACATCTTCCCCGCTGAAACCCCTGCATAAATTGCCTCCTACCGTTCTGCAATCTGTCACGCACATGGCTGCCCATCCAGCTTCTCCCAGAACACTGCTTTTCATCACGCACTCGCCTGCCCAAGAACCTCCGCCGGCTCCATGGTTACTGCTCTGTTGAGACTTCACTCTGCTTAGTTTCTGAAAAGCCCATAGTTCCTGTGGCCAACCTGATTGCTCTGTACTTGTCATCAGGAAGCCTCTTCTCCAGGAAGGTTCAGCCTCTTTCCTGTCTTCCCCCATCTGGCGTCCCTGGTCCTGCCTCCGTCTTTGCTGTTCCCTGCATCTGGAACACACGATTTCTTCGTCTCTGTGCAGGTCCCACTCATCTTGCCAAGCTTGCCCTTTTCACTTGTTGGGAGCACGAGTTACCGGTCTCACTGCCCGATTCTTTGGCAGTCGTGTTATTCCTCGTAGCCCACCTGACCCCCACGTTTGCACTTAGAGAATTGTTGAGCTCCCGCTGTGTTCAGGGTGGAGCGCCATCTATTGCAGAGGATTCAAAGACGGTGTTACAAGTTCTCCTCTGCAGCTGACTAAGCATGTGCCATGTGTCAGGTGCTGTGTACTTTGCTTGCATCACCTCTCATCTTCCCAGGAACCCCTAGAGGGAAGTGGGTTTTCTCCTTTTTTATAGAGGAGGAACAGAAGCTAGTGGTGGTGATGTTCTAGTGGCACAGCCAGGATTCAGGACAAGCTCTGTCTTCCACTGAAACTGTGCATACTGTTACCCAGCTGTGCAAAAGTTTCTGCCCTTAAAAGTGTTTGCAACCAAATAGTGAACACAAATACATAAAAATCACTGTTCTGCCTTTCTCTCTCACCGAGTCACAGAGATCCACACTGGACTTAGGGGTAGAAATCCTAAAAATTTTGTATTTTATTCAAGGTGCTTGATCTTGAAAATGACTTGAATGTAGCTTAACCTGGAAAAGATTAAACCAACCAGCTGAATTATGCTGAGTAGTAGAGAGTAAAAAAGGGAGAGTTAGTAGGTTAGGGAGACTAGTGGGAGACTATTGCAATATCCAAATAAGAAGGTTAAATTTGATAGAGTAACTGGGAAAAAATGGTGTAGCTGAAATAGAATTCACTGATGCTGGCAGGTCAGTTAATATGCAGCATACAGGAGAGGGAGGAGTTAAATAAATAGTTGTATTACAAACCTAAGAGATTGGTGTTACCATTAACAGAATTAGAGACACATGGAGGAGAGAGAAACTTTGAGGGGACATTTGGTATAATTTTGGCCATTTAGATAGCATTATTATACCCACTTTGAAATATCCAGCAACAAGTTGCAAATGAGTTGTAGAGCTGAATCGAGTTGAATGTCAGTTGACCCAGTTGGATTAAAGACAGGAACCTTGATTTTGTAGAATTTAGAGCCGAAATTACTTGAGAGGATTATCAGTTGGTGAAAGGGTGGACAAAATAAGGCATAGTGTACAGTAGAGTATTGGCCATAAACAAGGCATGAACTCTGAAACCTGCTACGTGATGAACCTGGAAAACTAAGGGCAGGAGCCAGTGACACGAGGCCATGCACCACTTGATTGCTTTGTATGAAATGTCCACGTAGTGACAGGAAGTAGGTGAGTGGTTGCCAGAGGCTGAGGAGAGGGGGAAGGTTAGAGTGAGGGGTGATGGTTGCACAACCTTGCAAACACATAAAAAATCATTAATTGTACATTTTAAGATGATAAGTTTTATGGTATATGAATGACATCTTTTTCTAAAATTGGAAGAGAAAAGTACCTCAGCGATCACTCATTTTGTCCCCAACCCAAGTCACTCAGCGCCTTCCTGCATACTCTGGTTGCATCCCCTGCCACGGGGCGCTTACCCTGCCCAACTCTAACAGCCCGTTCCCCCCGGTCCACATCTTGGGAGCTCTCATTGCTCTGTGTGGCACAGTGGGTAAAGAGCGTGGTGGTTGCACATCCGACAGTCCTGGCTTTGCACTTTCTAACCCATGCAGCATGGGGGAATTAGTTCACCAGGCCCCAGCTTCATCATTTGCAGAATGGAGGCAGTAACTGGACCTACCTCGTGGTTGTTGAAAGTAGAATTGTGTGTGGAGTGTATACAGTGCCGGCAGGTAAACACTGGGCAAATGGTAGCAGTTCGTTTTTGTGTTATTTCTTGGTGCCTCTCCCAATGTGAGATCCTTAGTGAGAGCTCAGTTACTAGTTTGTTCTTTGCACTGTTTCGATGAGCTGTGAGCGTGTGTGGTTACTTTCTGTTTGCTGATAATTCTGATGGGGTCTACTGGTGCATTTCCGGTAGGTCAGCTTGGCTTCTCCAGGAGTCATGTGTGTGCCTGCCACCCCCACCCCCGGTCCGGCAGCTGCAGACAGTGGGCAGGGCGCCAGGGAGTTTCCTGCTCAGTTTGTGCTTTTCCCCTCCCTAAAGATCCAGGGAGACTCAAGGAATCAAGAGTGGTTTCACTGAGCCTCAGACCACTGAGCTGAACCTAGTATCCCCATGCTCTTTGGCAGCCAAACCGTAGAGAAGCAGTTTGTAAAGTGTGTTCGGGTAAGGAGGAGTTGTTTCCTTCTAGATTCTTGTAAGCTCAGACTTCTATTCTGGTTTTGGCCAAGATTAAACAGGTACTATGAAATGTTGTAGTGCCCAAAGCTTAGACAGGAGACAATTTATTTTGCTTCAGTCATCTAGAAGATTCGGCAACCTTTTACAAGCTGTTTGCTGTATTTTATGTCTAGTGCAATCCTGGTGTTAGCTGAAGATGTCTGGGTAATCTCTTATATTGCTTCGTAAACCACTGTAATAACCAACAGTGGCAGCCTTCAGTAGCTGTGCACCGGGGGAGCATCCCCTCCCACGCTCACCCCTCTGCCTCCCACTCCCTACCCTCACCTCATTCTCCACCATCTCCCCCACCCCCTGCTGGCAGCTGGAACCACAGATCACAAGAGCTACTTCGAGGGGACCAGAAAACAGGTTGCCTCTCCCTCCTGCTGCTTTAACTGGCTGGTTTGTTTCCAGATGTGTGGAGTGAGACATATTGGCCCTAATCAATGTCTTAACCTTCTTGTTATTTATTCAGCTCTGCTGAATATATTGTATTAAACTCAGCTGCATGGATGGGAGGGTGCATCTGAATTTCTCTGGAGACATCATAACGTTTCCTATTATCTGAGGTTATTGCTTTGCTAGGATATTAGTAAGCAGCTTTGCTACTGGAAGCTACATTGCTTCCCTCCTCCTTTGGTCCCCAAACAGTTCTGAATTAACATGGAAACCAAGTTTAATTTCTTGACTCATCTTCTCTGGTTTTGAATCTCTTTCTCCTTTTCATTCCATTGGCAATAATTTGGTGCTGCCATCTGTCCATTTCTTCTGACCCTGCCACTGATGATGTGATTAGCCGCCCCCCCCCCATTCTGTTGCTTTTCATTTTCTTTTAAATAATTTCTGATCACATGTGCTGTGTCGTCTTTATTTAGATCCAAGGTACAATTAGGGGAGAGCTGAACAAAAGGGCCCCCTTTCTTCCTCCCCCTGTGAAGCCCGGTGCATCCCACTCCTGCCGGGTCTTTGGTAGTAGCTGTCTTGTAGGCAAATCCAGATGTGCATTGGTTTATTTTGTGCTTAATGAGATTCTCCAGAGATTGTTACTTTGAACCACTGCTTCTATTTTTATTATCTAACATTTATTAAATGTCAACCATGCCCTCTGTTAAACACAGACAACAGCATGGTTCTAGCTGGACTGAGTCTGGAATGCTTACTTTCGGCCCTACTGACTTAGAAAATCTGTATAGTGCACAGTGTATGTCATCATGGGGAGATATTTTCCAAGTATTTTTTAGTACATTAATGAACGCTGGACCCAGCCTCTGGGTGAGACATATCTGAAACCAGACACATGTAAAACAAGCACAAAATAAGAAGGAAAAATAAAATACACTTGAACTTACTTTAAAATTGATTATTTTTAACCTTAAATTGTACTCTTATTTCAAGTGCTAGGTTGAGTTTTCTGGCTACTCGGGTCTCACCCATGCTTTCTCTTCTACAAGAAATGTTTTGATCTTTTCATTTGGCTCAAGGCAAAGCTGGTGACTTGGCTCAGTGACAAAACAAGAGCCTTACAGAGCAAGAGCTTGGGCTGTGGCTCCTGCAGCTCAGCTGGCTTCAGGGAAATATTTCATACCTAGAGTTCTGTGCACATCGCAGCAGAACAGGGGCTTGTAAATGTAGCAGGAGAGCAATATTCTGACTTAAAATCAGAAAACACAACGTTAAGGCTCATAATTCTGCCCAATAGTTTACTCTCCTATCTCGGAAACAATAACACAACTCAGAGGGTTGAAATGAGGAGCCGATATGGTGGCTACAGAAAGCACTTTGTAAACTATTAAGTGCTGTGCAAGTGTTACTTGTCAGGTACAACAAGTCGTGTATCCAAGTGTGTTTATTCACTCGTTCAGATTTTATTTAATGAGTAAGTAGTAGGGGCAGCAGTGTTGTACTGAGGACTGAAACTAAACCCTGCGCTGTTCTTTTGTCTGCTCGGCCCTGCCCGGGTTTGCTGCTGGTTCTTCCCGGGTTGGCTACCGACCCTTCCACCTCCGTGACAGGAAAGTGGGCAGGGCAGTGCTGTGTCCTCCCTGTGGCAAGAGCCACACCCACCCACCTGTGCATCCCCAGCACCAAGGACAGCGCCAGGCCCCCAGGAGCCACTGAGTAATTGCTCACTAAGTTCAACTAAACTTGAAAAGCTCAGCCCCAGGAGTGACCTCCATTGTTCAATGAACTCCATTGTTCAATGAATTTTCCCTCCTCTGTAAAATAGATCCCTCTGTCAGGACTGGAAAATGAAGACCCTTTGTTTGGAGGTTGGGAGAGAGAAGAGATAGTTTCTGTTCAGTTACTAACCATGCAGCCGTTAGTGCATAGTTGTTTTTGCCTGACACACCTCTTGTGCTTTTAGTTCTCAATTTCATTTTTCTAGCCCTCTCTCCCCACCATTTTTAAAATAACAGAAGGCCTAATTAATTAGCATTTGAGAGTTGGCCGTTCCATCAGGGTGGGGGAAGAAGCATGGCTTGGAGCCCATTTGTATTCAGAAGAACAAGGTGTGACTGGATGCGCTGAGCAAACCCTCCTTCCTCAAGCAGGAGGTGCAGTGTGACCGTCAGGCCAGAGAGTGAGATACTGAGACACTTCTCATGTTTGATTCACCTTCTGTCCCTGGGGGTGTGTGCATGTGTGTGTGTTACAAGAAGTCATTTTGAAAGCAAGTGTGGTGGTCATCTATTCAGATGGGCCTTATTCTGGAACTATCTTCCTTTCATGTCAATAGATTCTCTGTTTTAAGCAAAGCCATGGATGCTACTAGTACAGTAACCCTGGAGAATGTCAATAATATCACTTTTGTCAATAGAGCACTCAAGTAAGTAAGTAGTACGTGTCCTAGTATTAAGTATCTTCACTTTATTTAAAGAAAAGTATCCATGCATCTACAGAAAAAGGCCCAAATACATCAGGCAAGTTTTTACTTTCAACAGATAGTGGGACATTTCTCCAAAGATTCAGATATACTTTTAGCCTGGGGCCAAGGAGACAGACTGAGAATCTAAGAATTTAGAGACGGAAGGTAGCTCATTCAGCCTCCTAATGTACTGCTGGAGTACCCTCTGCGGCAGTCCTGGCAGATGGCCATCCATCTGCTTGTATCCTTCCTGTGCTGGGGAGCTCATTATCTCTGAGGCAACTCATAAATCCTTCCTTATTTGAGCTAAAATTGGCCTCTGTGACTTCTGTCCATTGGTCTTGGTTGTACAGCAACATGGAAAGATCTTAAATATTTGAAGACAGCCACCACATCTTCCTTTAGTCTTTTCCAAATTAAGATAATTGAATTCTTTTACAAATGAGATTTTTGCCTGGAATCTGGAAGAGCGAGAATGGAAATGACTGCATGTTAAACTGTAGTCCCTGGCATTAAATTTTTGCCATAATTGCGCTGGTGATGGATCTCTCCTAGTATTTCAAACTTGGGCATAGCCCACGACTCAGTATTGTGCTTGGTCACCTATCCCTCATTTAGCTAGGATGAGTACAGAATCTGTGCTGGTTGAGCGGAAGTCCTGCTGTTGTGTTCCTTTTGTTATTCCGAACTCCTTGAAGAGACCTCAAGCTCCTAATATCGCTGTGAGGTCGAATTTAAAACTCTAGTAGGGCAAATTAAATGCAGCATACTAAAAGCTTTTTGAAAGTAGAAACCATGCCCAGTTTTTCTTTCTGTCCCCTTTAGTGCCTAACACTGTACCTGGCAAATGAGAGATGCTTGAATAACTGCTCTACTGAGCTGTAAAAGAGAAACAGCCAGCATTATGCTGAAATGAGTACGTGTGCATGTGTGACTACATGGTCTACATACATGCACAGACTCACATGCACATAAATAGATACACACAGATATTTGCACACATTTGCCCTCAAGTATTCTCTAGTATCCTGTGCCATACCATATGATTCACAGGAAGACTTAGTGCCCCCATTCAGACAACACTATATTCAGGATAAATTTCAAATCCCAACCACCTGGGGGTAATCTGAAAACTGCCACCTTATTTTTGATATCTGAAGGTTGCTGGCACTGAGAAGACAGATCCTTCTCTCTGTTCTTGCCATTGCTAAACGGATTATGCTTTGCTCCCAGGTGCAGAATGCCAGCCTGTTCCCCACCCTCCACCTCTTCCCCCTGTTCAACCGGACTGTTTGCTCAGCCACTGCTGTTCCTGGGGAAGAAGGAAGATGGGAAAAGGGTGGGAAAGGGAGTGCGTAGCCTGTCCCCCTGTCTGACCCGGACACGCTGCACCCTTTCGCCCAGTGGTCTCTGACGAAATTCCCCCCTGGAGATGGGAGTTCCGGGTTTGAGCCCAGCTCTGCTGCTTCCTTCCTGAGCGGTTTATATCTAGGCCACTGTGTACTGGAACCGACCTAGACTAGCTGTGAGGATCACACGAAGAACAACAAGTACAACACTGCTCTCAGGAGCGCTCCCAAGCCTCTGCTGGTGCCACTGAACACAAGGCCCCTCTCGGTGCACTGCTAGAGCTCCAGCCCCAGCACAGGTCCGAGGAAGACTCAGACTGAGAGTTCTGGTGCACACCTAGCTGGGCTTTTCTAAAGGCCTTCAGCTGCCCCTCTCTCTCCCTCTCGCTCACTTTCTCTCTGAGACAGAGCTCCCATGTGCTGGTTTACCCCCCAAATGCTCACAAGAGTCCGCACTGGGATGATCTCAAACCACAAAGCAGAAACTCAATCCCATGGGTGGCAGGAGCCAATTACTTGAGCCATCACTGCCGCCTCCCAGGGTGTACATTAGCAGAAAGCTGGGGTCAAGAGGCAGAGGTGGATGTTCACGTCAGGCCCCACAGAACAGGACATCAGCATCTTAACTGGGGCTTAACTGTCAGGCCAAATGACCGCTCCCGACCGCAGCTCAAATTACCGTAAGCCATATGCCCCTGCCCGCACCCCCAGCCAGGCTATGACTGTGTCACATACAGTGAATTCTGTATGTAAGCACCACACAGAAAATGCCTGATGTCAGAATGGACCCAAACTGTTGGAAGGAAAGTGTGTTATCTCTACAGATTCTGTTATTCGACTGTGAACTTCAGGAGGACAGGCCCTGATTTGTCTTGCTTTCTGTTTCGTCTGGTGCCTGGCACAAGGATTTCTCAAAGAGCTAATTGTCATGGCAGCTCAGCTCTTGCAGAGAGGTGAGTGGAAACTGAGAGGCATGGTGAGAAGGAATGAGGGTCCCACATGAGGGATGAGGGCAAGGTTGCCGCATGACAGGCAGGCTGTGTTTGGATCAAGGATAATCTGGAATTTAAAATTTCAGTGTGAACACTATTCTTTATGCCTAGATTAGTAATATGGAGATGAGAGATGTTGCAGAAGGGACTTGTGTCCTGGCCGACAGGTGAGGGTGGGGCTCTTTAACATTAGATGTAGTCTTTGCAGCCAGCTGGGCTGGGTGATATGCTAATAGGAGGCATGAGGGCTCTGTTGCCATCTAGGCTACATGCATTCATATTTGCTCTTTGCCCACACTGGTCCATAACGTGCCTGGGCAAAACCAATGCATATTGCATCCATTAAGGCATGAGTAAGAATCAAAGAACATTTCTCCTTCTAAGTTCAATTCCACTTTCTAAGACATGCTTCCTTAGGAATGAACCACTCACCTCCCAGACAGGTGACAAGGAGGACACAAAATGTCTTTTAATCTGGGGGTCAACGTACTCTGGCAGACTGGGTTAATCTTAATATCGTATGGCAATATGGACATGCCACGTGGCGTCTGCTACCGTCACCCTCAAGTTCTCAAATGTGAACCTCAACTTCAGCTTAGGTTCGCAGACTTCAAGCTTCACGAAGACTCCTAGCTTCATACTGGCTAGCGGGAGGATTTCACCTGCTCATCAGCGGTGAGGACAGGAGCAAATATGAGTTGCCAGAATTGAGGGCCCCATCAAAGCTTACTCTGTAAGTCCTCATTCCCATCACAGACCTTTGGCCAAGAAATGGCAGGAAAATCTAAGATCAGGTGTTCTGCTCTGTGGATATACCTGAGGCAAACAGAAAGAAGGGAGAACCTTAAAGAGAACTCCAGGAGAACAGGGTCGCAGACCGTCACTGAGAGCAGATGCGGTCAGGTCAGTGAGAACTCTAACAAGAGCTGGGAGGGTCCAAGGGAGGAAGTAACTTAAGTGTCGGGAAGGCACTGGACAGTAAGGTATGCACACTCACAGTAGGAGATGGTTCCTCAACTCCGTTCTCAGAGGGAAGAAGGAACTTGGGGGTCCATGTGGGGATGAGGGGCCGGGGACTTCCAGGTGGACTTCCGTGTCTTCAAGAGGCATCAAGATGACCAGAGGACAAGAGGCAGTTTGGCACGGGTGGAGTCTGAAATGGAAGTTGGTCTGAGATTTGGATTCCACTTTACCTTCTAGAGTGTATGGGGTCATGAAGGGCTTTAAGTTAGGGTTTAGCTCCATCATCGCCCTTGGCAGCCAGTAAGGATATGTTGGAGGGGCCCAGACTAAAGTCAGGGCACCGGGTAGAAGGCTGGGCAATGGGAGGACAAGCCCCCAGGTCACCGCCTGCCATGGCTGGCCCTGTTGATGCAGTGGGATCATTTTGTACTTGTGACGAACCTTCAAAGGGACCTTGGCAAGAGCCAAGACAAGGCAGAAACAGCGAAGGGAGAAGCTAGGAATAAATCCAGGGGGAGGAACACCCTCCTTAAGGCTCCAGCCACCAAAGCACCCAAACACACTGCACCCTGTCTGTGCAACACTGCTGAGCCACTGGCCGCCAGGGACGCTTCAGACCGCAAGTCCTAGAGGAGGCCCCCAACTCCCAACACTTCTGCTTTACCATTCAAGGCAGCAGCCTCCTCAGCCCCTGCAGCTGCAGAATCCCACCCCTAGAGCCGAGCTGGGGAAGGTAGTCTGGCTGGAACTTGGACTGACCAGTTGCCCTGCCATTCAGGACCAGAGAAGGTGGGAAGCACACAGGGCCTCCCAAGGGCTCAGCAGCTGGCAGCTGAGGGAAGGCAAACAAGCTGGGTGGGCGAAAGCCCGGGCTCCCTGCTGTTAGCAGTGGAACAAGCAAGGGATCCGCTTGGTGAGAAGGAAGGCCAGAGCCAAGGCTGCCTCTGGAGCCATCAGCAGTCTCAGGAGCCAGCAGCTCCCTCCCCCTTCCCTGGTTAACAGGATGAGCTCATGGGCGAAAGAAGCGTTCCACATAGACAGTACTTTCCTTCGCAAACACTGAACTCTCCATCTCGCTGGTCTGCATCCTCCCAGTAGAAGGGTGCCAGGGATCCACACCTGGCATTTCCAAGTCTGAAGGCACGGTAGACCTCAGCGACGCCCTCCTTTTCGGTGCCTCTCTGGCACAGGTCTCGGGGGTGCCTGCCACTCTTGCCCCCTCGGGCTCAAGCTGCTGTCCTGTGCACTGTGCAAAGCTGTGGGAGGAAGCTAGAGGGAGCAGAACCGCAGTCAGGAGTGAGTTCTGGGGCTGAGCGTTTGGCCCGCAGTTACGACACTCGCGTCCTGGATCAGTGCCTGGGTTTGGTTCCTGGCTCTGCTCCTCTTTCCAGCTTCCTGCGACTGCACACTGTGGGAGGCAGCAGACAATGGCTCCAGGCTCCAGTTCTTGGGTCTCTGCCACCCATGTGGGGGACCCGGATGGAGTTCTGGGCTCTTGGCTGCAGCCTGGTCCAGCCCTGGCTGTTGCAGGTGCTGGAAGAGTGAGCCAGCAGATGGAAGATCTCCGTGTCTCTGCCTTTCAAACAAATAATTTTAAAAGAAATTAGCTCCGGGTAGCCCCTTCATCCCAGGATGCGGCTTTCTCATACATGATCTGGAAGTTTCCACAGGGTTCCTTGTTTGTAAGATGGGGTCAGGCTCCCCTGAACACCTGCCCTACAGAGCTGATGAGAAGGTTGCTGGAAATCGCACTTGCGTGAGCAGGCACACAGGTGCTGCATTACGTCCCGCTGGAGACAGGGAGCCCTCCGGCCTGCCGCCCGCCCTCCCTGAGGCGCATCCACGCGTCAAGCCCAGTGTGGAGCAGGCAGCGCAGGGTCAGGCAGGCCCGCTTGCCGCCCACATCGCCCCCTGCAGCCCAGAAGGCCGTGTCCTGCAGGGAATGAATGAATGCGATCGCGGGTGTGCCGCCGGGCTGCTGTGGTCAGCTCCGTGGTCCCTTCAAAGCGCTCTGTGGGTCAGAAAAGAGGAGCCAATAGGTTTGCGGAGGTCGCATGCCCCTTGGGCCCCTTTCTCGTCCCCAGCCTGCTGCTCCTGAGGACACGGCATTGCGCCTCGGAGGGCTTGGTTACCCCCTTGGTCCTGCCCCTCGCTACCTGCGTGTCTGGGGTGGTCCCTTCGCCTCTCCCAGCCTCGGGATGCTCTCCCGTTATCAGCAGGTGACAGCTCCCCTTAGGATGCTTGCACTCCTGAAACAGTGGGGCTGGTCAGCCTCCCGCGCTCCGTCTTCCGCCCGCTGGGGCTGCAGTCCGCTCCGTCACTGGGCGCGCTCGTCCCTCGCGCTGCTCCCCACGCGCCACCAGGAGGCGCCCTTCGCCCGCCGAAGCCGGCCGGGGAGGGCAGCCCCTTGGCGCAGGGCGGTGGAGGGTGCGGGCTACGCCGGGGTTCCCCACCTGAGCGCCACACTCCGCAGCACCCGCCCGGCCGCGCGCGCCCCTCAGCTCGGCCGCCACCTCCCGCTCGGCCCCGGCGCCCGGGTCGCCGCAAGTTTGCTCCCGGCTACTCGGAGCCGTCCCCACCCCGCCGCCGCTGCCCCTGGGCTCCAGGCGCACCCGGCCGAGGCACCGAGCGGTCGCAGGGGGCGTGCGGGCTGCGCGCGGGGCGCCGACTGGGCCCCGAAGGGGCGCCCCCCCACCCCCGCCGGCGGCCGAGCGCGGGGCCGCCGCAGTTCCCGCGCTGCCCGCCGGGCGGCGCCCCGCGCCTCCCCGCGCGCCTCCCGCGCTCCCCGCGCCCGGCTCGCTCGCAGCCGGACACAGACTCTGCCTTCAGCTGCCGGCGGATCGTGCTGGAGCCGCCGCGGCTGCCGCGGAAGGGAAACATAGGAAAACAGCAGCCCCGCGGCCGGCCGAGCGTCGCCCGGCCCCCGGCTCAGCCCCCGGAGTGCGGAGCCGCCCAGGTAAGGGCAGCAGCCCGCCGCGGCGCCCCTCCCCCCCCGGCCTGCCCCCGGCGCCCCCCGGGTCCCACCCGCGCCGGCCGCCCGCGCGCCCGCGCCCCGACTTCTGACGTCTCCGCCGCTGCTGCCCTCGGGGGCCGCGGCCCGCGCCCCGGCCCTGCGCCCCCGCCCCTCTGCCGCCCTCGGCCCGCCGGCCCCGCGCTCCGTCCTGCGTCCCCGGGCTCGCGGCCGGAGCCCGCCGCTCTGCCCCGGAGTTCCCGTCCCCGCGCCCGCCGCCCGCCGCCCGCCTCGCTGCGCAGCCCTTCCGCGGCTCCCGGTCCAACTCGCAGCCCTGCCTCTGCCCCCTGCAGGGCTGCCGGCCCCTTCCCGACGCCGGCGCCTCTGCCCCCGCCTCGCCGCCGCCTTCCCCGTCCCGGCTCAGCCCTGCGTCCCCTCGCAGCCCCCTCCCCATTCCCTCGCTGCCATCTGCCTGGGCTGCCCCCTGCCCCTGCGCTGGACTCCGGCCACCACCACACCCCCCGCCCCCTCCGCCCTGCTTGGGGGAGGCAGCGTCCTCCCAGAAAGGACCCTCCTCCCGCGACTCGGGGGGCTCCCCACCATCCCACCCTAGTTCAGCCGAGTGGGAAGTGAGAGCGAAACTCCAGAGACCTGCATTGGGTGCGGGAGGGGGAGGGGTCTGGCTGGCGAGGGAGGGGAGCCCACTGAGTGGCTCTCCAGGGCTGGGCGCCCCGGGACCTGGGTGGGACAGGAGGTGGTCCAAGGCGCCCGGAGCACCTGTGTCTTTCCCCCTTGGCGC
Organism: Oryctolagus cuniculus; assembly: GCF_964237555.1. NCBI lineage: Eukaryota > Metazoa > Chordata > Mammalia > Lagomorpha > Leporidae > Oryctolagus > Oryctolagus cuniculus. Next base: position 113,004,573 of record NC_091432.1, read on the forward strand.
CCTGGCTCTGAGGAAAGTGAGGGGAGAGTTGGCGGGGGACCTGGGGCTGGGAGAGGAGGCCGCCCAGGGGTTGGGCCAGGCCCTGTGGCCCGGCTGCCTGGCAGCGGTGGGGCAATGCGGGCTGAGCTGCTCCCCAGCTGGACCTGGGGCTGCGTGGCTCTTGGCATCTGTACTTGATGCTGCCATCTTCCTCTCGGTGCTGTTGTCTGGCGATGCCACGCGGTGCCACCTCCCTGCCTCCCTCCAGTGGCTCTCCTGGGCACATCTCCCAAGGGCCTAGGCAGCCCGGGAAGAGGCGGGGAGCTCTGGGCTCTGCTGGGCCCCTTGGCCAGGCAGTGGGCCTCGGTGGAGGCCAGACCAAGACTGGCCGAGAGGACTGGCCCGGTGGGGAACAAAGGGAACTCCCTTCCCTTTCCTTGCCTGGGGGTCACCTGTGTGGTGGTGACACTTCTAGGAGCATCAGGAGCAGCTGGAGTGGCACCTCCGGGGCCAGGGGCCTCCTGGGTGGGCCGTGGGTCCCCGGGAGAGAAGGCCGGCTCTGTGTCTGCCCGGGAGTCTGTGCTGGCGTGGCTGGGGCTGAGGGGTCTGGCGCAGGTCTGCCGTGGCCCAGGCCTGGCAGGGGAGGAAGTCCCTGGAATTCTGCCGGGCATCATCAGGCCCTCCTTTTGCTGAAGCCTCGGCTCAGGCCTCGTCATTAATCAGGTTTATTATTTTCTTCACTGGCTGGATGTGTTCCTCAAGGTCACGACCCTTTGGAGAGTTAATCTAATATGCACACATTACAGCGTCTGGGTTTGTTTAATTTTCTGTGTTTTATGCATTTCCTGTGGCTGGGGCTTGCCCAGCGGCCTCTTACCTGTCTCACCTGCTGCGCCTCACCCCATCCTCCTTGGCATCTGTCCCCTGGGATCCAGAGGCAGCTGGCCCTGAGGGTGGGAGAGCAGCAGATGCGGGGTGCGGTGGGGGGGGCGGCAAAAGAAGAGGACTTGATTTTCTGTTTCCCCATCCCCTGCCCAGGCCACTGATCGGCACCCAAAGTTCTTCAGGGAGCCTGGGTCTGCTTTGCAGTCTGACTTTCCCCTGAGGACAGAGTGGGAACTTCCGCTGACTGGGAGGGAAGTGGGGGCCCTAGGGAGAAGCTTCCAACTGCTGGGCGCTGGTGGGGGGCTCGCTGGAGGGGGGCGCTCAGCTGTCCCCGAGTTGGATCTGAGCCTGCAGAGATAGCTGGAGGGAGGGAGGGGAGGCTGCCCCAGTGAGATGCGAGCACAGCTCAGAAAGCCAGCGGAGCCGGGTGGAGGAAGCTGGCGGTGGGCAGGTGGCTGGCGTGGGTGGGCAGCCAGGTGCGTGTGTGTGCGCACGCGGGTGGACGCGCCTCTTGGTACCCCGGCCTCAGACTCGTCCCTGTGGTGTGTGCTGCGTTCTGCAGCCTTCCATGTGCTTTCCAGAAAAATGACTTTGTTCGATGGCTCCGAGCTGGACCGCCAGCAGCCTGTGCGGAGGGGTCTCAGGGACCTGCAGACGTGGGGGCAGTGCAGTGCTCTCAGGAGACTGCTGGCTGCCTGTCACAGCCCCGGCCTCTGACCACTTCACCCCGTCACTCTCGGGCAGCATGGCACTTTCAGTCCTCCCCGTGGGGCTGCTTGCCTTGGCGTCCCCACCCCCTGTGCCCCACCCCGGGCCTGCAGGGGTCTGCTTGTTCTGCCTCGGACTCAGCGCTACTCTGGTCCCCGGAACACCTGTGCCCACCCCCCACCCCCTGCCCACTCCTCTTGACCCCCCCCACTGGCTTGTCCCAGGGGGTGGCTCCTTGACCCCTCCTTCAGCCGTCCCCACCCCACTCCTTGTGCGTCAGGCTCCTGCATTCCTTTGCACACCTCTCCTGTCCAGCCCGACCTTGGCTTCATCATTGCCACTGTCCCCCTTCGGGGCCTTGAGCTGCTCAGCACCGGCTTTGGTAAGGAGGGCGGGCTTCCTGGCTGGCCGTCCAGGCACCTGCTGCTCCGTCTGTCTGCCTACAAATGTGGCGCTAACCCCTGGGCACCCTGTCTCACCGCCCTCGGCAGCATCCAGGCTACTGGGTACAGTTCGGATGCCTTTGCTTGGAGTTGCAGGCCCCCAGTGTGTGAGTCCAAGCCTCAGGACATGCCACGGCACCTGGCATGACCTTCCGCCTGCTCCCTCCTCCTGGCCCAGCCCGGCTCTCCTCTTCCTTCTGGCCCATCCACATCTCCCCATTTGCACGGTGCGGGTGACAGAGCTGGCGTTGCCAATGCCTGCCTCCCATTGGAGTTCGAGTCCCAGCTGCTCCACTTCTCAGCCAGGAAGGCAGTGGAGGGTGACTCAAGTGCTCAAGCCCCTGCCACCCATGAGGGAGAACCCGATGGAGTTCCAGGCTCCGGGCTTCAGCCTGGGCCAGCCCCAGCCATTGTGGCCGTTTGGAGAGTGAATGAGACGATGGAAGATAACTCTGTGTTTCTCCCTTATGTAACTCTTCCTGTCAAATAAATGAGTAGGTCTTTAAAGGAGAAAACAAACAAGGAACAAGTGAATCTCTACAGACATGGGGGGATGGCAGCTCCAGCTGCCACGTGTCACACAGGCCCGACTTCCTGTCCTGGCATCACTCCCTACATGGCCTTGGGCAGACAGCTTCACCTCTCAGAGCCTCACTTTTCTCATCTGTAAAATGGGAATGCTCTAGTCTGCTTCAGGATGATTGGCAGTGTGGAACTCAAGAGGGCAGGAGTCTTCCATGTCATGGGTAAGGCCCAGGTGGGGACCCCTTCCACCCTCTCTCTTGGTGGGCTGGGTTGGTGCCTGGCTCCTTCCTGGCATTGACTGCTGTCTGCCCCTGGTGGCCTCCTCACCCAGAGGGCATATCTTTGAGGGGCCAGACCTTTGAGTTTTCACATGCCCCGGCTCCTAACAGGGGGTCCTTTGGCACCCCATAAATTGCACCTGTTCATAGTAGCCACCTGAGAAAAAGTTGCTACTTGGTAGTAACTTTTGTCCTATAACATAGGGGCTGCTGCACGTGGAGCAAATCCAGCATGAACAGAAACCTCTTACCCCCTAGCACCAGGCTAGGTACATGGACCCAGGCAGGAGGGAGTGGATTGCGGGGGTGCCGACCGCTGTGGCTGTGTCATCCCACTGCCCTGCGAGGGAGCAGAGAATTGCTGCACGCGTGTTGACCGCGTGCTCTGCCCCCGTGGCTCCAGCACCCCAGCTACCTGTGAGTTAACAGTGAGCATCTCCGTCTTTACAGATGGGGACGGGGCCCCGGCGGGCCATGCGGTGCCGGTCACACACCTGCTCCCTGTCACAGACCTGGGAGGGCTGTGGACCCCGGTGACTTCCCCTACAGTGGGCAACATTTGCTTTGGAAAGGTGAGAGGGTGGGCGCTATAAAATGCTTTATCCCGGGTCTTGAAGCGGCTGGGTGTTCGGACTGTTCCGTGCAGCCCAGCGGGGACGGGGGTCACCTGGTCCCTGAGTGTCAGGCACCACCCTGCCACCCTTGCTGGCTGAGGATCCCGGTGGGGAGCGCACCTAGAGGCGCGTGTGTTGTTGTGCAAAGCAGGTGTTCAGCCCCAGTGGGAGCCCAGACCAGGGGCTCGGTGGCCCTGGAGGAAGAAGGGCCGCGTGGAGGGCACAGAGGGGCTGCACAGGCAGCGCCGGGGGTGAGGGGAGGGGTGAGCGGCAGAGTGGACGGGGCAAGGGGAGGGAGAGTCTGCGGCTGGAGGAGGAGCAGGGTGTCGGAGTGGACCAGGGTGGGGGTGGGCGGGAGGTAGACGTAACTGAATTCAAGACAGCCTTGAACGCCAAAGAGAAGAGGCTCAGGTGGAGGCACCAGGCCGGGGGCTGACGTAGAGATTCCTGGGGAGACAATGCTGTGCTGCAAGAGGTGCTGAGGCTGGGCGAGGGCGAGGGCAGGGGCGAGGGGGTGCACCTGGCGGGGCCTGGGGCAGCATCTGCAGTGCAGGTGCAGCACGAGAGGCTGACTTCCGGACTTCCAGCCTGGCAGAGCAGGGAAGCTGGAAGGGGGAGTTGACGAGTGTGTCCCGAGAGACAGGCCCCAGGGAGGTGGCTGGAGCGGCTGGGGGACCAGCCCACGTGGCTCTGGGGTGCCTGGCTGGCAGCGGCACCTGGACAAGGGCACCAGGACCCAGGCGTCTCTGAAGCCTGTGAAGCCTGACTCGCACCCCCCGCTCTCCCACCTGCCCTCACTGCACACGCGCCGGGTGACACGGGACCCGTGCCCAGGACGCACCGCGCTTCAGTTCTTCCTTCTGCGTCTGTCGCCTCTCCAGGACAGAGTGCAGAGCTTCCATCCAAGGGGGCAGGGACTGCGTCTGCTTTGCTCATTGGGGTGTCCCTGGTGCTTGCACACAGCAGCTGTTAAGTAAATATTTGTCCTATTTAAGGGGCCGCAACTCGTGTTTAGCAAACGTTTGTAACGGAGAGATCCGCAGACTGCGGAGGGTGAAGAGCGGAGAGGAGGGCCGTGTGGGCCCCAGGCTTCTGGGAGCCGCTATCCCAGGGCTCCCAGGTGAGGCCACACTTCCGGATGTCTGCCACCTCCCCCCTTCTTGGGCACCAGCCGCTCGGCACTGGCCTGTGTGGCCAGCAGTTCCCTGGGTTGCTGGGCCCCGAGACTGCCCGCTGCCCAGCCTCAATCCTGAGTTGGGCATTGGCCAGTCCTTCCATACTGGGAGGTGGTGGGCAGGCCCACGGGGGCCCTCCGTCAGCCCCTCCCCTTTACCTGTAAGGTGGTCCAGCAGAGAGAAGGACAAGCCAAGAGGTGTTGAAAGTCGCTGCTAGGGTACTGGGGGGTTTTAGCCCTGGAAACGTTGAATCGGAAGCTGGGGTATGCAGAATCTCAGTGGGCATCTCGGAGGTGGTGTGCAGGGGGCCACTGGGAGTAGAATCCCAGGCTACCTCAGTTTGCCCCACATGAGCATGGGCACATACTGAGCTCCGCATTGCAGAACTCCTGATCCAGAGAGTTCATGGCAGCCCCCAGGAAGCAGAGGTGCAGGTGGCTTCCCAGGCCAGGGGAGTCACAGCGGTAGGGGTAGGAGGGTGGCTGTGGAGTGAATACGTGTTTGGAGTTGGAGTTTAAAGAAGAGAATTTAATGGAATGAGAAATCAATAGCCCAGAGGAGGTTGAGATGTTTAAGTGAAAGACTAGCTTGGCCGCGAGGCACACTTAATAAAAAAGAAAAGTTGAAGAGGACATGGAGGGTGGAGGCCTGGCCCAGGGCGCGGGAGCTGGGCCTGGCTGCTCTGCCGTCCCGTGTCTGCAGTCCGAAGCAGGCTCCCTGTGAGGGAGGGTGTGTTTCGGGAGTGAAGCAAAGGGTCGCCCTCTGTAGCTGTCTGCCCTTTGAGTGGCCTGGCTGGGCACCTGGCTCGCTCGCCTGAGGCTGGGTGGGGCAGGGGCTGGCCACTTCTGCTCAGATGTCCCAGCTCCTCCCTGCACTCTGAGAAAGGAGCGGGACGAGACGGGCGTGACCTGTGTGACCTCAGCAGGTGCAGCGCGTGTCGGTCAGTGGCGCAGTTGTTACAAATGTTAGTATGTTCTCCTGCTGTGAGAGCATCTCTCATCAGATTCTACAGAGCAATGTCCCTAGAAGGCGGGTGACGGGCCGGGGGCTAGGGCCTTGCCCTTTCGAGGGGTGGTGCAACCTTTTTTTTTTTTTTCTTCCAATCTGAGAATCCGGGAGTGGATTTAGTCCCGGCCATAGATGGCTGCAGGACTGCGGTGGTTCAGTGCCTTATCCACACTGTCCAACAGGGGGCAGCAGAGCAGGGGCAGAAGCCCAGGCTGCCCAGCTTACAGCCCTTTTCCTGGCTCCAGTGACCTCCAGGTGGGAGTGAGAGGACTGGAAAGAGAGACTTCAACAGATGGTTTGTCCCTTCAATTAGGAAACGAAATCAGACTAGAGGGGCGGGTATCATGTCTCAGCAGGTTGGGCCACCACTTAGGACATCCACGTCCACGCAGGTTTGGGTCCCAGCTACTCTGCTTCCAATCCAGCCTCCTGCTAATGTGTCCTCCAGTGCTTTGGCCCCTGCTACCCAAGTAGGAGACCCAGACTGAGTTCTGGCTCCTGGCTTCAGCGTGGCCCAGCCCTGGCTGTTGTAGGCATTTGGGGAGTAAAGTAAACCAGCAGATGAAAGATCTCCCTCTCTCTGCTGCTTTGCCTTTGAAGTAGATGAACAATAAGTAAATGAAATTAAAATCAGATTAGAACTGAGCGGGAGAATGCTCCTGATTTTTTTTTAAAGATTTATTTATTTATTTGAAAGTCAGAGTTACAGAGAGATAGGAGAAGCAGAGAGAGGAGAGAGAGAGAGAGAGAGAGAGAGAGAGAGAGAGGTCTTCCATCTGCTGGTTCACTTCCCAGATGGCCACAACAGAGCTGCGCCGATCCAAAGCCAGGAGCTTCTTCCGGGTCTCCCATGTGGGTGCAGGAGCCCAAGCACTTGGGCCATCTTCCACTGCTTTCCCAGGCCATAGCAGAGAGCTGGATGGGAAGTGGAGCAGCCGGGACTCGAACCGGCGCCCGTATGGGCTGCCAGCACTTCAGGCCAGGGCATTAACTCGCTGCGCCACAGGGCCGGCCCCATGCTCTTGATTTTGTAAGGCACTGGACTGTGGGCTTGTTGGGGGCAGGGGGAGGGCCTTGCTGGCACTAGGCAGACACACAACAGCTGTGAATTCAACAGCAGCAACGCCAGCAGTAACAGTTACTGTCACTAAACGCTTACTAAATGCTGTGCCCCGTGCAGGGCGCTTCTGTGGGTGTCTTGGTGAATTCCCTCAGTCACTGTTGCGGGCTGCGTTTGTGTCTCCCCGCATCTCATGTGCTCCGATCCTAACCCCCAAGGTGAAGGTGGTGGCATGAGGAGGTGGGGCCTTTGGGCAGTGCTTAGGTCACCAGGACGGAGCCTCAGGAGTGAGGTCAGCACCCTTGCTCCCCGAGGAGCCCCCCTCATCTGCTGAGGGTGAGCCAGAAAGCTGGCCCTCGCTGGACACTGAATCCGCGGGCTCCTTGGTCCTGCACTTCCCAGCCTTGGCAACTCTGAGAAATGGATTCCTGCTGTTTATAAGCTGCCTGGTTTATGGTTTTTTTTTTTTTTTTTTTTTTAGGATTTTATTTATTTATTTGAGAGGTAGAGTTACAGACAGTGAGAGGGATAGACAGAGAGGTCTTCCATCCACTGGTTCACTCCCCAGATGGCCACAATGGCCAGAGTTGTGCCGATCTGAAGCCAGGAGCCAGGAGCTCCTTCTGGGTCTCCCACATGGGTGCAGGGGCCTGAGCACTTGGGCCATCCTCCACTGCTTGCCCAGGGCATAGCAGAGAGCTGGATCAGAAGTGGAGCAGCGGGACTAGAACCGGCACCCATATGGGATGCTGGCGCCACAGGCGGAGGATTAACCTACTGTGCCACAGCGCCGGCCCCTTACAGTGTTTTGTCAGCGTAGCCCACGTGAACCGAGACGCACACCTTAAGGTGCTACTGTCGCACCACGTTCCAGAGGACGAGCTGAGGTGCAGAGTCGCTGGCTGGTTTCTGGGAAGTTTCCTAGCTGGGGTGAAGCGGAGCTGACATGGTACGCAGGCAGTCTGATTTCAAACCCTTGTGGCAGCTGTGTGTGTGTGCGTGTGTGTGTGTGTGTGTGTGTGTGCTCGTGTGCATGCATGCATGGAATCCCCACTTTCCTTCTGCCTCCTCACTCCTTTTCCAGCTTGTCTTAAGAGCTGACACCCCAAGCCCCTGCCTGTCTTGCTGTCAGCCAGCATGGGGGCGGCCAGTGGACCCCCATGCCTCTGCCACGTTGGTCTTTCCTTGGCCTGGCTTCTTTGACTGCTGATGGAGAGGGCCACTAGCAACACTGGACAATCAGTGAAGGACCCTGGACTCCGGGAAGTCCTGGCAGGACCAGCCGGGGGCCGGCCCGCTCGCCGCTGCCTCCAGGCCCAGCCCGCTGCCCCTGCTGTCCGTGGCTGTTAGCTGGGAGTCGGCAGATAGCATGAGCAGGGTCCGGGACTCGCAGCAGGGCGAGGGGGCGCAATTGTTCCCGCCGTGCATGCTTGCTCCCAACCGTGTCTCCCCAGCCCAGTTTGTAAGATCAGGACAGGTGTCAGGGTAGGAACTGGGGCTGCCCTCTTTTTGGTGGCAGCAGAGGGGTCTGCAGAGTTGGAGAAGACTAGCGTGGGTCTCGGGTGCCTCGGCCGCACAGCGGGCCTAGCCCTGGAGCTGCAGGACCGCTTAGGCTGCCAGGTTGCTGGCAGTTTTTCACTCCACCCCTCCCCCAACGCAGAGGTCTCACAGGGCCCCAACCTGAGAGGCAGGGAGGGCTGGGGGTGGAGGAGATTATTGTTCCGGACTCTGGAATGTCAGTAACTAGCCGGAAACCCCATAATTATTTGATTGGGAAATTGAATCAGGCCACAAAGCCTCCTGCTCCCTGCCAGGGCTCTGCAGGCTGCCCGGGGCCTGCCCACATGGCACGGGAACACCTGCTCTCCCCAGGTTGAGGCCGTTACACAGAATAGAGCTGCGTTTGTCCAGCAATGACAATGGCTATTTGATTGCTGGGAAAAGCACAACCAGGGAGGTTAAATGAATCACAGAATCTTGTTCCTGGAAGGAGCTTGAGATCATTGCCCCCAGCGTCCCAGCTGATGCTCCTGCAGACAGAGCCCCCGGGGATGCTCCTGCAGCCTCAGCCCCTCGCCCGGCCCCCCCCCCCCCCCCGCCGTGTTTCTCTCTCCCTCTCCTCCACCACCTCTTCTGCAAGCTGACGCCGAGCACCTGTGTAGTCCAGGTGCTGTTCTAGGTGCTTTAGAGCTTATGTTGACTCTTCAGCAGGGCTAAGTGCTTATTTGTTTATTTTGTCAAGATTATTTATTTGACAGGCAGAGTGACAGAGAGGGAGAGAGAGGCAGAGACAGAGAGAGAGCAAGCCAGCTCTTCCATCCTCTGGTTCACTCTCCAAATGGCCACAGTGGCCTGGGCTGGGCCGGACCAAAGCCAGGAGCCAGGAGCTCCATCTGGGTCTCCCACATGGAGGCAGGGGCCCAAGTATTCGGACCATCTCTGCTACTTTCCAGGAGTATTTGCATGGAGCCCAATAAGAAGCGGAGCAGCTGGGACTCAAACCAGTGCTCTGATATGGGATGCTGGTGTCACAGCCAGTGGCTTAACCTGCTGTGTCACAATGCTTGTGTTGTCCCATTCTACACAGAGGAGACAGACCTGCAGGGATCCAGTTGCTTGCCCACGGTCACACATCCTGGTGTGTCACACATCCTGGTCACATCCTGGTGGAGCCAGGATGAAAGTTAGGCAGCCTGGGCCATGGTCTTGACCGCTGGTAATACAGGGCACTGCCTTGCTGGGCTGCTGGGAACAGGAGAGCAGGTGAGAGCAACCAGTGCCCTGCATGGCGTGCCGAAGGGGCTCGGGCCGTGAGTGGCTCCTGAAGCTACCAGAAGCTTAACCTTATGCTGAGGCAACTCTATTGACCTTGGGTCTTTATTCTGCCCCCTCCTTGGAACCCCTGCCAGCCGCCAGGAAGACACCTTGGGAGCAGGAACTAGGCCAGCACGCAGTATCGTCCTCGCTGGGTTTCCAGGGCTCCCTTCCCCACGCTGAAATCCCCTGGCTGGGAGGGTGATGGCCTGGCTGCTCAGAGAATGTCCACGGCTGGCATTTGCCTCGCGCCTGAGATTGTCGCCTGGTGCTGTGCTGAAGGTAGCTGTGCATCCGTCCGTTCCCGAGAGCAGGTGCCCGCGGCTCACTCCAAGGCCGGGCCCTGGGGAAGTATGTGCACAGGCGTCTGGCCGATCCGTCAGCTGCCAGATTGGGCCTGGGAGTGGTGGGGAGCTGAGGTCTTGGGGGCGGCTGCGCCTTGGGGGGCTGGGTGGTGCTGCATCAGAGGGCTGGAAATTCGATGACCCAAATCTAAGAGCACAGGGTGGGCAATTAGGTGGCGAAAGCTCACCAGTTTATTTGAGCCAGAATAGCACCATGTGAGTCTCCTTTGAAAGGTAAGAGTCCTGCCAGAGTCCAGAGTAAATAGGCTGGAACATGAGCTCTGCCAGGTAGGGTGCAAATTGGCAGTAAACAAGGCAATCGTGCTATCTGGGAGCGGAAAGTCAGCGGGAAAAGCGCGTTTCCCTCAGCGGTGGCTGGCCTCCCTCCTCCCCAGGCTCCTCTCCAAGGAAGGGGCTTGGGCGGGGCGTCAGAGGGGGCATTTCCGGAGCTTAACCTGGAGCTGAATTTTTCTCTTAAGATTTATTTTATTTGTTTGAAAGGCACAGTGGCAGAGAGAGAGGAAGAGACAGAGACAGAGAGAGCTTCCATCCGTTGATTTACTCCCCAGTGGGCCAGAGAGCCAGGGGCTCCGAACTCCATCTAGGTCTCCCACATGGGCGGCAGGGGCCCAAGCACTTGGACCATCTCTGCTGCTTTTCCAAGTGCATCAGCTGGGAGCTGGATTGGAAATGGAGCAGCCAGGACCGAAACCGGTGCTCCAATACAGGATGCTGCCATCATTAAGGGGACGGCTTAACCCTGCGGTACCACCAAGCAGGCCCCTGGTGCTGACCTTTGTCCTTCCTCCTGGGCCAGTGATGCCACTGTCCCCGTTGCTCCTTGAATTTCCATGTGCACTTGCTCTTGCAAGTCCTCACAGCAGCCCCACGCTGCGGGAGTGCTTAGTTCCTGTTTGGCAGGGAAGGTCACAGATGCTCGGGTCCCTTGCATAAGGGCACGCAGTGGAGCCTGGTATCACCCAGGCCTGCCCTTTTCTCTTATAGCCCTGCTGCACCACAGTGGCCAGAGCCTCCCTAAGGAGCCTCCAGCCCCCAGCAGGGGAGGAACTGAAGCAGCTCCCAGGGAGCGGGGGGAGGGATGGCAAGGCCAGGTCCCGCTGAGCCTGGATGCCTCTGTGAGGTCCTCAGAGGTCATCGTCCATCTCTGAGGTCCTCAGAGGTCACCATCCGTCTCTAACACAGACACGGGCTCCTTCCTCAACAGCTAGGGCCGTAGCAGCCCACGGCAGGTGCTCACCGCACGTGACGGAGGGGTCTTCAAGAGTCCGTGGCAAACGCTTATTAAGAAAAAGCTGTGCTTGGGTTTCAGAATTCTTGGCACCAAAATTAACTTTTTTGTTTTGTTTTGTTTATTTGAAAGGCAGAGAGTCTGAGAAAGAGAGAGATAGACACAGATGGAGAGAGATCTTCCTCACATGTCCACTGCAGCCAGGGCTGGTGGAACTCAGCCCCAGTTTCCCTCATGGTCGGCAGGGGCCCAGGAGCTGGAGCCATCACCTGCTGCCCCCTAGGGTGCGCGTGAGCAGGCAGCTGGGATTGGAAGGTGTGGGGTGCGGGTATCACAGGCAGCCTCTCACTGCTCTGCCGAATGCCACCCAAGCTTACCTTTTAGCTCTGTTCCCCTTTTGCAGTGCTCTCCTACCTGTTGAATGCATGGCTTCCTTTCTTTTCTTTTCTTTTTTTTTTTTTTTTATTTGACAGGTAGAGTTAGTGAGTGAGAGAGAGACAAAGGTCTTCCTTCCATTGGTTCACCCCCCAAATGGCCACTACGGCTGGCGCTGTGCTGATCTGAAGCCAGGAGCCAGGTGCTTCCTCCTGGTATCCCACGTGGGTGCAGGAGCCCAAGCACTTGGGCTATCCTCCACTGCACTCCCGGGCCACAGCAGAGAGCTGGCCTGGAAGAGGAGCAACCGGGACTAGAATCTAGCGCCCATATGGGATGCTGGTGCCGCAGGCGGAGGATTAACCAAGTGAGCCACAGCGCTGGCCCCGAATGCATGGCTTCCTTTGTGAGCTCGTGTCTGCAGGGGCCCTGAGTCTGGGGGCCCCAGCCTCGCAATGAGCCCGGCTGTGGAAGGCTTGCGTGTATGGCCCTCGACTCACAGATGCGGGGCTTGAGAATCAGCCAGGTGGTGCCCAGAATGCCTTTTGTCACATGGCTCATGGGACTGGGCTCTCAGGTTAGTATAACCGCAAGGGAGCTGAATCAGCACCCAAGGACCCTGGGTGTGCCTGGACCTGGGCCCTAAGCATTGCACCTTCTGCTCAAACGCAATCCAGCCCAGCGTTAGGGGGCTCTGAGGGCCTGGTGAGAACTGAGGGGTGTATGGGGTGACCACATTGACTTTAGGTTAGGGGTGGGGTGGGTCAGGAGGAGGCTCTGAGGCAGAGGCCCAACCCCGGTACTGTTCTTCCAGGCTCAGCCTTTGCAGCCATTTGGGGAGTGAACCAGTGGATGGAAGATCTCCCTCTCTATTTTGCCCTCTTTGTCTGTAACTCTGCCTTTCAAATAAATGAAACAAATCCTTTTTTTTTTCTTTAAAGAAAAAGGCTACCTAAGTTGCCTAAAGTCACAGAACCAGCCTGTGCAGAGTGGAAGGTGGCCCAGGTCTGACCCAAAGCCAGCACGGAGTCAAGGACTGAGAGGCGCAGGTGTGGCCCTGAGCCCGTCCTCTGTGCCGACCTGGGCTTCGGCTCCTGCACCCGTGCCATCCCTGCCGCTCTGCCCCTGCAGGCTCCTACCGGCCACGTGGACCGTGCAGAACGGCCCCAGCGCCCGTGCTGCTCCTAAACTGGAGCTGCTTCCGCACTGGCAGTCAGTGGGGAGCCGGAGCCGCAGCCGCAGCCGCAGCCGCAGCCGCAGGAGAGTGAGATGTGCTGTGCTCGCTGCAGGGTTTCCGGGGTCCTGGAGGGCGGGAGAGGCTCCAGGGGAGTCCCCTGCGGGTGAGAGAGGCCGAGTGGCCACATTTACCCAGCAGTGGAGGGGGAGGGAGCTCCCTGGCTGTGCCCAGCCTGCGCTGGGGTGTGCGTCTTCCCAGAGACCCTGCTGCTTCCCAGGGGTGCACCTCCCATCCTCCAGGGTGTGCTGGGCTGGGGAAGACGGGCAGTCGGCACTTTTGGTCCCTCTATTACTTGGCTGAGCAAGTTAGCCCGACTCACGCTAAGCCGCCCTGACGTGTGGCCTGGACTAGTGAGAGGGATGGCGTTGTGCTCAGTTTGTGTGCAACTGGCAATCAGATAAAGTTCTGTTGTCGTCCAAGGCTTCCTCCAATCAGGTGGGAGAATGAGGGGCCTGGTGGTCCACTTAGGACCCCGGAGGATGAAACCTTTGGCCAGCTCAGCCCAGCTCACTTCCTCTGGGAGGCCTGCCCTGCCTGACTCACCCCTTCAGCTCTTGTTGGCTACATATTAAACCTCATCAAAGACATGCATGCTGCTCCGGCTGCTGACGATTGTATCTGTCTTCAGTGCGTTGGTTCTGTCACTCCTGGTTGACTGGGGGTTGGCTGAGGTCAGGGACTGTGGGTCCCCTCCTCAGAGCCTCTCTCAGGGATCCCGGCCACTGAGAGCTGCCTCTCTGCAGTGCTGACTCTGGTTCCCTGGGGCAGCTTTGTACTCTGCCTTAGGGCCTTTGCACATGCTGTTCTCCCTTCCTCCACCTCCTCTCCTGCTCTGGCCTTGTTACTGTGTGTGCTCTCCTCAGCCTCTGGGACGCTACCCCTGTGTGCTCCTGGAGCACTTCCCACACTGCCTGGTGGCTCAGCCTCCATCCTGGGTTCTGAGCTCTGGGAGACCAAGGGACCAGGCTACCCCATCCAGTCCTGTGCCACACACTCTGACACAGGGCCCGGCACTCTGCAGGATCTTGCCAAGTGTCTGCCACGAAACGCAAGGTTGCTGAACATCAGAGAGAGAGGAGAAAGGTGCCCATCTGCACTGGCAGGACTGCCCTTGGCCGTGACTCGCTCAGCTGAGCCTGAGCCCCAGCCTGGGTACCGTGAGCACCCCTGTTTGATGCAACCTGGATTCCTGACACCTGCGCACGCACGTGCCCAGGCCGGCCCCTCTTAGCTGTGTGGGGGATCTCACTGCCTGTCCATCCCTGGAGCAAGGTCAGGCTGATGCGTGTGTATCCCAAGGCTCCTGTTAGAGAAAAGCCTCCTTCCCCCAGCCCCACCCTCCACGCCACAACCTCAGCTTCACATCGTGAACTTTGCTTTTAGGGGCTTTCCCATCCGGTGTCTCCTGTGTCCCCAGCAACCCTGGCAGGTGGGTGCTGTTGACCCATTTCACAGATGAGGAGACAGAGGTCCAGAGTGGCGAGATGGACATGTGCCAGATCCCACAGCCAGGGTCGCAGCAGAGCTGGAGTCCTGTTCTTTCTCCAGTGTCACAGCTCTAGCACTCCCTTCCTGATGGCTCAGGGGCCCTCCTATCCTTCCTTAGCACCTGTGTGTCCCTGACCTTGGAAGGACCTGTGTCCCGACTGCCAGGTGCTGGTGGGGAAGGAAGTCTGCCTTTGACAAATAGCCCTGTGGTCCCAGGACGTGCCGGGCTAATTCAAGTGCAAACAGTGTATTAGTATTTATTACTCATGCTCTACTGCTAATAAAATTTGAGTTTTAAGAATAATGGTGAGCAAATGAATCCGCCGATGGCCTGGGGGCAGGTGAGAGGGAGGAGGGTGCAGGGAAGGAAATTTTGTTGGGGGTGGAGGGAGCCTGACGGGAACCCAGCTGTGGCAGCTCAGGACACTGTCCCTGGCTGCCGTGGGGGTGGGGGTGGGGGTGGGGGTGGGTGCCCCATTCTTGAGGGCTGCCCCGCTGCTGACCGGTTCCGGGAGTCCTTGAGCTGCACAGCAAGGCGTGTTGGGAAGCACATTTGCCAACGCACAGCGTCTCCGGTTGAGGAGGTAGCTGCGGCTGGGTGAGTAAGCCCCCAGTTATCTATTTCAGTTACCAGTGCTTAAGAACTTTAATTTGGGCAGGCGTTTCCTGCCAAGCCTGACCCCTGCCTTCCAGGAACACCTTCGTCTTCTGACGACCAGGTTACTGGGCAGGCTGGGTTCTGCTGGGCCCTGCTCTGAATGGCATTCAGAGACCTAAGGAGGTTTTAGGAAACACCGAGGGGGTGTGCCTTGAGCTCCAGGATGTGGGAAAATCGAGACCTCTGGGCTATGGGGGGACTTGGAGCTGGAGAGCATTTCGGAGGCGAGGGGAGCTCTGATCACCAGGCCTTCTTCCCTACAGTGGATAGCACCTCTGTCCTGCCTGTGTGTTCAGGACCGTCAAGGGCTGCAGAAAACACCCACTTAAGAAAGCTGCAGCCTGGGTGGCTTAAGAGACCGGGTCCCTGCCACTCGCAAGGGCTCCTGGATTTAGCTCCAGCCCAGCCCCAGTTGTGGACATTTGGGGATGAACCAGCAGATGGGAGCTCTCTGTCTTTCCTTCCGCCTCTCTGCCTCTTAAATAAAAATGAAGAGGGAAAAGAGAGATGAGACCTACAGCTGTGACTTTTGAGTCAAGGAACTCAAAATGATGTGGTGCCGCCGCTGTGGCATATCAGGTTAAAGCTATGGCCTGCAGCGCCAGCATCCCAGATGGGCGCCAGTTCAAGTCCCAGTTGCTCCACTTCCAATCCAGCTCCCTGCTAATGTGCCTGGGAAAGCAGTGGAAGATGGCCCAAGTACTTGGGCCCCTGCACCTGTGTGGGAGACTGGGAAGAAGCTCCTGGCTCCTGGCATCGGCCTGGGCTAACCCTGGTCATTGCGGGCATTTGGGGAGTGAACCAGTTAGTGGAAGATCCCCCCCCCCCACCATAACTCTCCTTTTCAAATAAATAAATCTTTTTTTTTTTTTTTTTAATGAGGGTGATGGCTCAATTTTAGGAAAATGGGACGGGCTAAGCAGGAGGGTGCAGGCCTTCAGCATCTGAAGCCGGCGCCTGGGCTTTCCTGGGAGGAAGCTGAGCTCTGCTCAACACCGGGCTTGTCGGGGCTTACACACTGTTGGGTATTTGAGATTTCGCTGTGTAGGTGGTACCTGCAGTATCTGAGAATTCGCCCACCAGGGCCACAGAGGTCAAGACTGTAGGTAGCTTGAAGGTCGTTGCACTGGGTCAGTGCACGTGGTGGGTCTCGACAGGAGGAGCAGTGGTGTTTTCCTCCCCGCCTCTTCTTCTTGCCCTCTTCCACCCTGCTGTGGGCGCCTGCTCGGGGGCACTGCCTAAATGTGTGCGCAGACCCTGAGAGCCTCCTGCCCCACAGCCCAGGCATTCTGCCCAGGTGCTCGTCCCTGCTCACGCCAGCCCTGGGAGGGCACCGGCGTCATCCCACTTTACTGGGGCAGGAAACTCTGGCCCGGAGGCCTAGGGGCTGGCCTAGGGGGTCTGGGCAGAGCTGAGCTCTCCTAGGGCCTCGCAGCCTGGCTCCAGGGTGTCCCGCCAAGGGTTGCATCGGGACCTGCAGCTGTCCTGTGGAGCGGTGGCATCCCCTCCCTCTCCCCTTTACTCTCAAGTGAAGAGCTTCGCTGTGCCCCATCTCTGGATGCTGGGAGCAGGAAGAAGGGTTTCAGAGCACCTGGCAGGTGTTTTACCTTCCGTGTGCCATAGACTGCAGGGAGCAAGGCACCCAAGGCCTGAGCCAGGGCGTCTGCAGTCACTGGGCTGCCCAGGCTCTGGTCAAGGGTGGTCCTCCTGGACTCCTTGGCTGCTTCCTCCCCTCAGTCCTAGAAGGGGCTCAGCTAAGCTCTCTGCATCCCCCTGGGTCCACCCCACCCTACCCCACCCCGCCCCAGCCTCCTTTGGTCTGGGAGCCCCCATGCCATGGGATCTGCCCAGGGTGCAGGCTCTGTGGCCCTGCAGTGTCAGCAGGGACTACCCCCCTCCCCCCCAGCTGGGAGGCATTGAGTCAAGGTCTTTTCAGAGGGGGAGAGGGTCGTGTTTAGACGTTTTGTGTAAATTCCTTATATTGTGACTGTTAATTGAATGTCCATTGATTGCTTGTCAGGGCTTTGATTTAATCTGTCCTTCCCCTCCTGAGTCGCAGTCAGCTGCTCAAACACTCTGCTCGCTTTGCCCTCGTTTTTCTTCCTCTAATGTGGACTCCCTCGCTGCACCCCCAAACCTTGGTTTCATTTCACTGGCTTCGTAATTAGCATCTTTGTTTGCTGGCAATGGCCTTGGCCTCCCTGCAGCCTTGCCTCCCTCCCAAGTGCATTCCTGTGACTCCTGCCTCAGCCAGAGTTTTCGGCAGGGTCTGGACACACAGGGCTAGGCGGAGGCGCCTGTGCCTCTCCTTGGGGGATTCGGATGCTCCGAGCTTTCCTGTGGAAGGGCAGTGACCTGGACACTTTGGCCATGAGCCCTGGTTTCTGCTACTTGCTTCATTCATTGGTTCACCTATTGCAGTGGGTGTTCTTTGGGACACCGACTCCTTGCCAGCTGTGAGTTCAGCATTAAGAGGGCAACTTCCCGAGCTCAGCACAGAACTGCTGGGTAGTGGAGAAGTCAAGGAGCAGACAGTGCAACATGGTGTGCCAGGGAGGGAGCTGACGCGGGGGGCCTGGGGACACAGAAGAGGGCTTTGAAATCAGATGTGGGCGGCAGGGAAGGCTTCCTGGAGGAGGACTAGTTCCTGCACTGCAGCCTGAGCTGGGTTTTAAAGGTGAGGGTGACAGCCTTCCGGACAGAGAGGATCCTGTTGTGGCGGGGCCCAGGGGGCACCGGGAGGGAGAGGCGGCAGAGGGGACAGTGAGGGGCTGCTGGTGTTGGTTCTGACGATGGCGCCGGGCACTTGCTGAGCTGGGTTGTGTCTTCGGGCCCTTCCTTGGATTGCCTGGTTGAGTCCTGTTAACAGCCCTGCCCGCAGGGGGTGGTGGTGGCCCCTGTAGCAGCTGAGCCCAGGCCCCACAGGGCTTGGTGGAGAAGCAGGGGCATGCCCCCAGGCAGTGGGGTTCAAGGTCTCTGTGTCTGTAAGGCCCCTGCTGCCTTGCACCTGTTGGCTGGCCCAAAGAGGGTTGTGTCACCTGCCTAGGGGGAGGGAGAGTATTCCCTGCAATGTCACATCATAGAGGGTCTCGTGTCCACCTAGAAGTTGGAACTTAATGCTGAACACAACGGAGAGCCCTTGAACATTTTTTTGGATAGAAATAGCTTGATCAGGGAAGGCGTTTAGCGTAGCCGTCGAGATGCCCACGCCCCACCTGGCTCTGATTCTGGCCGCCGTCCCCGACTCCAGCTTCCTCCTGATGCTGCAGGCAGAGGTGCCCATGCAAGTTCGGGGCTTCCTGCAACCCACATGGGACGCCTGGATTGAATTCTCAGCCCCTGGCCGGGGGTCATTGCAGGCATTTGGGAAGTGAACCAGCGGAGGAGAGCTTAGGGACGAGTCAGTGAATTAAAAAAAGATGCGAAGTACTTAGTACCCGAGTGTAGCCAGTCGGTGGTGGAAAACGTGAAGTATTATTATTATAGCAGGAATTCCATGGAAGTTGAATTCCTATGTGCATATCCATGCCCATTTGCTCCAATTTGCATTCCCACACTCCTCCTACCTCACTCCCACATAATGAATAGTCCTCCAGATATGAAAATGATGCCATACCCTGCCTTCCATCAGCGGGCGTGATTTTAATTTTTCTATAGTAGGCTTGAGTGCACAGGAATACAGTCTAGGCACGCTTGGCTGGCGCCTCCTGGCTGCAGGGCCAAAGCCAGGGACAGGGATGGAGAGCAGGACACACGGAGGCGATGCTCAAGTCCCTCTTGGGGGAGCGCGGAGATGATGAAGCAACTCTGGCAGCGTCGCGTGTGTTGCTGAGCCGCCGTGGAGAGGGCGAGCGGTGCCAGGAACCTGAAGCCGGGCAGATGTTTCCACAGAGAAGAAAAGGACAAATTAAGAAATATTCTACAGTGATAAGTGTGAGGCCGTTTTCCTGTGACGATGTGAGGGTGTGCGCCAGCAGGTGGTTTGGGAGCTCCGGGAAGGCAGGAGGCGCCTGCAGTGGTTCAGCAAGGACAGGTCGGACCTCACTCGCCTCCTTTCTGGGTTCTCCAAAGCTGGCCGTGTCTAGGTGCCTCGGACACGGGGGGTCGTGGCTGTGGAGAGCCTGAGGCCCAGACCCGATGGTGTCTGAGAGGAAAAGAGTGAGGCTGCCGACCGCCCTGGGGGGCAGGCAGGTGCATGCCTAGCTGGCTGAATGGTCGGACCCAGAGCACTGGTTAAGGATCCGGGTGGACCTAGAGAGGGTTGGCTTTGGGTGCAGAGGGAGAAGGCAGATGACCCAGTTCCCGCATGATGCCAGGTGGGCTGGAAGGGCGTGGTCGCTCCGATGTCACACTGGGCATGTCCATCAGAAGGCACAACGATGAGCCCCCTCTAACCAGATGGTCCAGCAAATGCAGAGTCCCCTTCCACAGGCGCCATTTGGGTGAAAGGACTGGGAGGTGGGGCTGCAGTGTGGCAGGAGGGGGAGGCCAAGCCCCCACCAAGTGCGCACTGCCATGCTCCAGCCCTGATGAGCGCAGGCTTGGAGCTGGGGGCCTCCCTCTACCACTGCTCCATGAGACTGCAGTTCTAGAAGGAGGTGGGCAGGTGGAAGGGGCTGGGGCGCCGTGCCTGCGAGGCCTCCCTGAAGCAGAGCAGTGGCTGCCGCCGTGGTTGGAGAGCCTGGCTCTTCTGTACCGCCGTGACTTCGTCTCTGCCTGGGTCACTGGGCAGGCGGGACCCCCTCTTCTCTCCGCAGTGCCCTCACTTTCTCCTGGCCCGGCTCACAGGCACTCCAGGGAGGAGGGGATAGGAGGCAGGAGGAAGCGGGGGTTGTGGTCACTGGGGGACTGGGCTGGGGGTGTCTGGATGTTTGGAAGGGTCCCAGCCACAGAGGAAGCTGCTAAAGAACCCTGCCCCATCCTTAACAGAGATGCTGCCTTGCTTTTTATTGGGCAGGATGAGAGGCAGGTGGGCGTGTACACATGAGGCCAGTGCAGTATTCTGGGACAGCCTGTGTGCTGCCCCAGGGAGTCCTGCCCGGAAACCCACCATGAAGGGAGCAACCACGGCTCGCCCCAAGCCTCCAGGTGGAATGCATCATCCCCTCTCCTTTCTCCGAGTCCTCTGTGCCCTCCCCACTTAGTGCACATCACTGGGTATTGTGGACGGGCTGGTGGGGGAGTGAGACTCACACAGAGCCATCCGGCGTCTGTTTATGGCTTCGGTCTGGTCCCGTGCCAGGCACAAAATAGGTGCTCAATAATGAATGAGAGAATCTGTTGTAGAATAAATATGTGTTCCTCCATGGTAGGGTTGGAACACATACTAGCTTGTTCTTAAAAAAAAAAACAAAAAACAAAAAACCATGCAACGTCTTGCTGGGTTTTCCTCCTAAAGGGCACAGATCAGATCCGGGAGGAGATAGAGGGATGTATCTGTGTAAGCCACATGGCACGGCCAGGGGCCGTGCTTACGTAAAGGCCTTGTGTCAATGCTTTTGCTGTAATAAGCAGGAGCGTGCTTGGATGCCCCAGCCACAGATCTGCATCCAGAACTCAGTCCTGAGGGGACCTTGGCTTTCCCTAGAGCTCCGAGGAAGCTCGACCCCAGCCCACCCTGTGGCCTGGCCCCACGATGGGGCTGCTTCCCCAGACAGGGCGGTGCATCACGTGGGCTCCAAGGCAGTGGGGGAGGACTTATTTCTCCTGTGGTTGCAGCAGGTGCTTCTTCAGGAGGTAGAAGATGTCCTGGTGAGCCTCGCCATGGCCTACTGGGCAGGTGTCTGATCCCCTCCCCGTGGGAGCTACCCGGTGGAAGGCCCACTTTCCACAGCGCAGCACATCCAACCTGGCCCCTGGGACTTAACATTCCAGGCAGACTGCCCTTGTCTTTCTCCATGAGTTAGAATCAATTTTCACGTTAGTAATGAAATTGTGTGTATTGCATTAGCTGGTCCCATTGGCCTCCTTGTGGCTTTGGGCAGACTGGGCAGGCTGCCTTGGGCTGCCTCTCCACCTTGAGTGCGGAGAAGGGCCAGGTGCTCGGGTTGGCTGCTTGGCCAAAATCTTTCAACTGGCGGTCTCCCTGTTTACCTGCCTGGCGGACCCCAGGGAAGGAGGCAGTTGTGAGGAAAGAAGGGGTGGGTTTCTCCATCGGTGAGTCACTGTAGAGCCCTGACGAGGACATCTGGGATGGTTCTGCTACCGTGGGGCTGCGTGCTCAGACCTCTCACTTTACCTGGGGATGGGTTAGGACTCCTGCAAAGATGCAGGAAGAGCCAATGCCTCACTGGGCCAGGAGCCAGGTAGTGGTTTCTCTTCCTATGCAGTGGAAGAAAAGTGCCACTGACTGCCTGCCCCTTGTGTGTACCCAGAGCCCCTTGTGTGTACCCAGGGCCAGCGCCACGTCCAAAGCCACTTTCAAAGGTAAGACAAACTCAGCAGAGAGAGCCTAGCTGAGAAGCGCTTGTAACGTAGGCAGCACGTGGAGCTGTGTGCGGGGGCAGGTGCCCCTCAGGAGGACCATCTCCCTGTGGGGTAGGGTATTGCCCCCTAGCTAATGCTGGCTGGCTTCTGGGGGCCCGTGGGACAGTGCTGGGCCTCTTGCCTCACTCGTGTCCCTCTGGGTAAGAAGCCTGGCAAGACTCCTGAGAGTGAGCTGGGAGCATCTCTAGCAATCAGTGGTAATGATGTCTTGCTTTCTTGTCTCTTAATAATAGTCACAGAAGGAAGCGCTGTTGCAAGTATGATCTGGTTTGCTTTTTATTTTGTTTATATTTACTTGAGAGACAGAGAAAGAAAGCGAGGGAGAGAGGAATCTACCGTCCACTGGTTCACTCCCAGTGCCTGCAGTGGCAATGGTCAGGGGAAGCCAGACACGCAATCCACATGGATGGCAGGAGCCCCATGGCCACTGCCTCCCAGGTCTGCATTGGTAGGAAACTGGGGTCAGAAGCTGGAATTAGGACTCAAACCCTGGCACTCTGATGTGGGACACAGGCATCTTCACCCCCAGGCTATATAGCTCACTTACAACACAAAGAGTCTCACAACACAAAGAGAATGAGAACCATTTATTTCCCTCTCTTTGCAGGTAGACTCCCAATCCAGTGCTCTTCCCAGGGTACACAGCTGCCCCTTGTGGCCATCTGCTATGAGGAAAGCTGGCCAGGGAGTTCATTAAAAGTATTTTAAGGTCAACAAATCTTATTTGATCCGGAGCTTAATTTGAGCTGCCATCAGCAAAGTTATTGTCATTACCAACATATTCAAAGTGGTTAAATATTTAAAGCCATGTCAGCGTCTGCCGGCTGAACAGGGCCACTCAACACAGAAGCAAAGCCTCCCCTGGGGGGGGCACACTGGGTAGGTGCCGGGACGGCTTGGGGAGCTCCTTGAGCGGTGTGCAGGCGGCCAGGTGAAGGGGTACTGGCGACTCCACTCTGCTTGGCATTCAGAGGCCTTCCCAACGTTGTTCACCAAGGGTGATGGTTCAGTAATGGAGTGACGGTGAGGCTAGGGCCGTGGCGTTGCCCGAGGCAGGGAAGCTGTTGGGCAGCAGGAATTCTGTCCCGGTTGCCCCTCTTCCAGGCCAGCTCTCTGCTGTGGCCAGGGAGTGCAGTGGAGGATGGCCCAAGTCCTTGGGTCCTGCACCCGCATGGGAGACCAGGAGAAGCACCTGGCTCCTGGCTTCGGATCAGCGAGGTGCGCCGGCCGTAGCGCGCCGGCGGTGGCGGCCATTGGAGAGTGAACCAATGGCAAAAAGGAAGAACTTTCTCTCTGTCTCTCTCTCTCACTGTCCACTCTGCCTGTCCAAAAAAAAAAGCAGGAAGAACCCTGGTCGTCTGCCTCATAAGACCCTTCCTGACCTGCTCCAGCCCTCTATCCTGTCTGTCACCTCCTGCCCTGGGGCCTGAGGTCAAAGCGTGGAGTTAGGTGTAGTTTTCTACGTGTGCTGTGCTGGTCAGATTTCAGGACCATACCCGTGCTGCCCGCTTGTCTTTGCCTCTTCATCCTCCTGATGAACTCCTGTGCAACCTCGAAGGCCCCGCTGCAGCCCGCTGACCCATGCCTTCCAGGCTGAGCCTCTTAGTCTCCTTGAACAGGTTTATCAGGTGCTTTAAACACAGTTTGTTGGAACTGTGTGTCTGGTGCCGGTCCCACCCAGAAGACTAAGGACTTGCTGAGGGCAGGGGCTGTTGTATTCATACGTGGGTAAGCCCTTTGCATAAACTTTCAATAAAATTTACTAAATTGACCTTAATGTGCTGTTTCAACCAAAATGACCACAACAGGTAGTTACCACATTAAATTGCTCCTTAATTGATGAAGACACATATAATGGAAGGATATCCCATGTTTATGGATGGGAGAAATTGATAGTGATGAAATGTCCACACAGCTCAAAGTGACCTACTATTTAAAGCAATCCCTATCAAAATTCCAATGGCATTTTTCACAGAAATAGAAAAAAATCCTAAAATTCAAATGGAACCATAAAAGACCCCAAAGAGCCAAAGCAATCTTTGGCAACAAGAACAAAGCCGGAGGTATCAGACTTCGTGATTTCAGATTATCATAGAAAGCTATAATAATCAAAGCAGTGTGGTACTTGTGTAGAAAACAGACGCAGACACTAGTGGAATAGAATAGAGAGCCCCAGATAAACTCATGCATAAGTGGCCAGCTAATCTTCCGCAGAGGTGCTAGGAATGCACAATGGGCAAAGGTCAGTCTCTTGAATAAATGGCACTGGGGAAAGTGGATGTCCACATGCAAAGGATGAAATTGGACCCATATCTTCTACTATACACAAAAGTCCAGTGAAAATCAATGAATGACCTGAGCACAAGACCTGGAAACATAAAACTCCTAAAAGAAGAACATAAGGAAGAAGCCCCTTGGCGTTGGTCTTGCCAATGATACAAAAAGCAAAAATGAACAAGTAGAACTACAGCAAACTAAAAAGGTGCTGAAGAACAGAGGGGACAGCACAATGAAAAGCCAGCTTATGGAATGACAGAGAACATTTGCAGCCATGTATTTGATAAGGGATTAGTATCCAAAATATGTAAAGAACTCCTACAACTTGCTAACAAACAAAAAGCCCCCAATGACCTGATGGAAAAATAGGCAAAGGACCTGAGTAGACATCTCTCCGAAGACTTATAAATGGCCCACAGGCCTGTGAAAAGACAATCAGGGAAATGCAAATGGAACCACAGTGAGATATCATTTCAACCGTTAGTGTGGCTATAACAAAAAAGGCAGGAAGATAGCAAGTGCTGGTGAGAGTGTGGGGAAAGGGAACCCTGATACAGTGTTGGAAGAATGCAGATGAGTGCAACCATATGGGAAACAGTATGGAGATTCCTCAAGAGCGTAAAAATAGAGCTACCATATGACCCAGCAGTCGCACTTGTGAGTGTTTCATGCAAAGGAATTGAAATCAAGATCCCGAAGGAGATAGCTGCTCGCCCATGTTGGTTGCCGCGGTATTCACAGTAGCCCAGAGGTTGTCCATTGCTGCAGGAAAGAAGAAAATGTGGCATATGCCTTCAGTGGGGCATTGTTCAGCTCGACAGAAGAAGGGAGTCCTGCCTGTGTGACAGCATGGACGGACCTGGGAGCATTATGTGAAGTGAAGTGAGCCAGACTCAGAAAGAGACCTGCCAGGTGATCTCACTTACATGTGGAATTTCAGTAGTCACGACTCGGGGAGCGGAGCGTGGAAGGGTGGGTGCCAGGTCTGGGCAGAGGGGGAAACGGTGAGGTGAGGTCACAGGCCCCGAAGTTTCAGTGGTACAAGATGCGTGAGCTGGCTGCGCAGTGCCCAGCAGCACTGTGTCGTGCACTTGGCCTTTGCCAAGAGGCCCGATCGCATGCGGAGTGTTCTTCGCACTCGCAGACACAAGAGAATCCTAACAGAGGGGGTGAGAGCTTTGGGAAGTGACGAGCGTGTCTGTGGCCTCCGGGGTGGCAATGCTCTGCTGGTGTGTTGTTAGCCCCACACTCACCGAGTCGTATGCGGTGAACACAGGCAGCTTTTTTGCAAGTCGATCATACCTTAGTCAAGTGGTTCAAAAATACTTTGTTTTACACTTGGACATGGCAGCACTGCTGTAACGAGGGACCTGTGGGTCTCCCTTCCCCTCTGCCCAGTGGTGGGTCCTTGGGTTTTGGACAGGCTAAGATTGAGTCCTGTGGTCACTGGGGTTCTGTCCTTACGGAGAGGTAAGAGGTCAAGGCCGGGAATGGAGGATTGGGACACATCAGCAGTGTATTCGTTGAAACTGTACTTGGCCTTTTCCACCAAGAGACCAAAGAGAGGAAGCCAGAGAACGAGGGGAGAGAGGGGCTGAGGCTTGTTCAATACAACCCAGGTGTGCAGGGTGGTGCCGGGCAGGGTACATTGCCACCACAGCCCGATGCTGGAGGGTCCCAGTGCCCTGTCTCCAGTGTGTGAATGGGGAAACTGAGGCAGAGAGGGTGTGGAAGTGACTCAAGACTGAAGGGCTGGTCAGAGCTAGGAGCATGGTCCACCCACAATGTTTAGGCATTGCCGCCGCCTGTGGCTGTGTTGGGAGAGTCATCCTGGAGTCTGGAAGGCAGGAGTAGCCCAGAGGGGGTCGAGGCCGGGCCTGGTGGGTGGCCAGAGCCCGTGCCTCTGCTCCCCTGTGGGGCTGGGATCATGCAGCACTTTTGTGCGTCTCTCACCACGAGCCTGTACGCAGTCAGAGGGCCTTATCTGTCGTCTTGCGAAGGTTCTTTGGCTGAAACTATATTAATTTAATTGAACATTAGTTTCCTAAGATAAATTTTTTGTTATCATAAAGTGATGATATATGCTCATTGAAGAGAGTTTTAGAACTACAGCGGGGTCAGGACAAGGGAATGGAAATTGTCTACAATCCCATCGTGTGTAATAACGGCAATGACAGTGATAACTGCCGTGTATTGAGTAATCGCTGTGTAGGAAGTGCTTTTCCAGGTGCCTTCACATTCTGCTGCTTGAGTAACCCGTATCTGAAATGTTTGAGACCAGAAGTGTTGCAGAGTTTGGAGTATTTGCATATCCATAATGAGACATCTTGGGGATGGCACCCAAGTCTAAGCGCAGAATTCACTTAGGTGCCGTGCACACCTTGTGCACATGGCATGCAGGGAACGCTAGGTAGAACTTGGAGGGCGCCTGCGTTCTGGCTGTGCTCCGTTGCATGAGGTCTGCTGCGGGATTTTCCACTTAGGGCATCGTCTCAAGTCTCCAAACCTTTTCAGGGGGCCGGCACTGTGACGGAGTGGGTAAAGCTGCCACCTGCAGTGCCGGCATCCTATATGGGTGCCCGTTCAAGTCCTGGCCGCTCCACTTCCAATCTAGCTCTCTGCTATGGCCTGGGAAGGTAGTGGGAGACCCGGAAGAAGCCCCTGACTCCTGGCTTTGGTGCAGCTCTGGCCGTTGCAGCCTACTGGGGAGTGAACCAGCGGATGGAAGACCTCTCTCTCTCTCTGCCTCTCCTTCTCTCTCTGTGTAACTCTGACTTTCAAATAAATAAATAAATAAATATTAAAAAAAAAAACCTTTTGAGGTTTTGGAGGGTTCAGATTTCATGTTCCAAATCAGAGATGTTCAACCTGTGTTATTATTAACCCTTTTTGTTATGCGTGAGGAAAACAGAGTTGGAGAAGTTAAGTAACTTGGCAGAGGTCACACAGCCAGGGAATAGATTTCAGTTTACCCACTGGTTGCCTTTGGGGCACAGGCTCTTAGCTACTCCCCCCTAGAGTCTTGTCATACACAGTGCATCAAGACGAAGGATGGTGACATAGCAATGGCCATGGATTTTAAGAGGGAGGAGCTGAAACTGTTTTCTCGAGTTTCACCTGCTCCAGACCCCAGAAATCTTTATATTTGCCAGGTCGGGCCGCTGGTTTCAGGAACCTTTGGATGACAACACCTGGGCGGTCTTTAACTCGGGCTTTGTGAAGACAGAGATTCCGGGGGAACCACCGTGGTGTGCTGCATGCTGAGACCCACGCCGGGCCATGGGACAGGAGCTGCACAGCCTTCGCTCTCCCTGTGTTCAGTTGGCTCCTGCCCCCTTGACATGGGCCGGCTTGGGCAGCCTCGCTCACTGGCTGCAGTGGGGTTCTCGGGGCTGCACCAATAGGGAGGTGGGCTGCAACGGGATCTGCTCCAGGAAGTGATCGGGCCGTCTTCACTTTGGAATGATTCTCCGGGGAATGGCCAAGGACGTGCTAAGGGACCTCGCCTGCCTGCGAGCTTCCAGGGGGCGGGGACTCCGCCTGCCCGGCTGTGGACTCAGGACCGCTGTGCCTGCTGTTCTGATGACCTGAGTCCTTGCCCCTAGAGTTCTGCTTAGGGCAGGGGGTCCAGAGCGGCATGGGGGCAGGGACCATCTGTCCCCACAGGAGTCTTGAGATCCAGCGTGCATGCAAGGAGAAGGATGGTATTGATGGGGGGCTTTTCGGCTCATGAACTTGGCATGCAATGGAAATACAAGGTGAGGGGCTGTGAACTCTCAGGCACCAGATTCTGGGACTGGAAGCCTTTCCTATGCACGGTCACCTCAGCAGGCCTGTCCAGGCCCCTGTACTGTGCACTTCTTGTATTTGAGACTAGACTCAGGGACCTTGCCTTGGGCATCGTGCGTGTCTAGCTCCTGGCACACAGAGGCCTCAGCAGGTGACTGCAGATCGGTGGGTTAATAATGTGGTGATGCGCAGCGGGGCTTGGTCAGAACCTGGCTGGGGGGGTGGGGAGGGCACAGCAGCGCGCTAAGGCAGCGTGGGCTGCGTGGAGGAAGGAGGGTGGGAGGGCCAGGCGGGGAAAGAGCCCTGTCTTTTCCAGCCGTTCAGGAATGCGTTTTGTCCTGACATAAATGCTTGAGTTTTTCCATGGAAACCTCTGACACGGGAAATCAGCAGCTCTTTCCGAGGGAGAGACCAGAAATCACAGGAGCTCTTCATTATTATTTTTTAATTAAAAGGCAGCAGCTGCCTGGTGTTGGGTAAATTCAGGCCCCTCCCCGCGGGTCTACTAATATGCTGAAATCTGAGCTGAATGTGCTGAATTTATTTTTCATAAGAATCTCTTACTGAGCCTGCTCAGTGGAAAGAGCCTTGTTAGAGCTTTAAGTAACATCTCATTAGCGGGATAAATGTGCCGGGCACGAGGGGGTCGGCTCTGCAGGGGGACTCCCGAGGGCTCCCGCACAGGTGCAGACACAGGTGCCCTGCTTACTCCCTGTGTGAGAGAGTGGTCACCTGCTCCTGGTCCTCGCAGGCCACTCAGCCCGAGTCCTACCCAGCGGTCTCTCCCACAGTGCATGGCACCCAGAGCTCCTTCCTAGGTGAAAAAGCACACGATGCGAAGGTAGGAGGCCTGGCTGTGGTGGGAGTGTCCAACAGCACCCAGGACCACGCCTGCCCAGGGAGGGGCCTTTCACTCTGATGAGGGGCGGAGCCTTGATTCCTTTATATATTTATTTAAGAGGGGGAGCAACAGAGAGCTCCCATCTGCTGGTTCACTTTGCAAATGCCCACGGCAGCCAGGCAGGGCTGGGCCAGGCCAGGGCCAGGAGCTGAGTACTCAGTCTGGGTCTTACTGTGGTTGTCAGGAACCTAACTATTTGAGCCATCACCACCGCCTCCCAGGGTCAGCATTCACAGGAAGCAGAGCCAGGGTTAGAACCCAGGCACTCGGATATGGGCGTCTTCAGCACCGGGTGAGAAAGAACACCGGGTGTTTAAGGGGTGAGTGGAGGTTTTGGAAAAGACACCTGGGGTGTCGGAGGAAAACCAGGGGAGGTGGCGCCACGGAAGCCAACAGGAAGGAAGAGATTTGGGGTGGCCGCCTTGTCACGTGCTTCCTGGAAGTTCCAGGAGTTCGGGATGGTTGGTTCCAAGGCCACTGGTGGTCTGGCGAGATTTTTCCGAGAGAGAGAGAGGTGGTGGGTGGTAGGCAGGATGAAGGAGGGAAGAGAGGACGCCGAGAGGGGAGCAGAAGGGATTGAAAGTGTCACAACCTGCAGAGACTTGTCCTGGGCCTGCAGAAGTGAGAAACTGCCTTGTTTTCCAAGAGGCTGTGAGCAAAAGAAGCTATGACGTGAACTGGGGCTTCTATTTGGAACCAACAGCAGCCCTTGGCTCCCCCCAGGCCTGCAGCTGTGAGAGGGCGCCGTGGCCCTGGAGATTGGAGAAGTTAAAAGGGGTCAGGGAGTGGGTTGGGAGTGAGTCCAGGAGGCCGGCGCTGCTGAACTCCGGCGAGCCGAGTAACTGAATTGCCTGCCCATTGTCACCTGCCCTTTCTCTCAATGCTGGCAGAGTGGCAGGGGGACAGCGGGGGGGGGGGTGTCCAATCGCAGTGTCAAGGTCGGGCTTCAAAGCAGCAAAGCCCCTCTAGGGCTGGGTGTGGCCACAGCTAAGGCCGAGGGGACACTTCTGCTTAGGGATGAAGGTAAAGACTCCTCATGTATGCACATGCATGCCCCTGGAGTGGCCCTGTGCTCCAGGTCCCCAGAAAGCTCTATGAACAAAAAGAAGGTGAATGAATAGGTGTTTTTTTTTTTTTTAATTTTTTGCCAGGCAGAGTTAGACAGTGAGAGAAGAGAGACAGAGAGAGAGAGAGAGAGAGAGAGAGTTATAGACAGTGAGAGAGACAGAGAGAAAGGTCTTCCTTCTTTTGGTTTACTCCCCTAATGGCTGCTATGGCCGGCACTGCACTGATCCGTAGCCAGGAGCCGGGTACTTCCTCCTGGTCTCCCATGCAGGTGCAGGGCCAAGGACCTGGGCCATCCTCCACTGTCCTCCCGGGCCACAGCAGAGAGCTGGACTGGAAGAGGAGCAACCGGGACTAGTATCCAGCGCCCGAACCGGGACTAGAACCTGGGGTGCCGGTGCCACAGGTGGAGGATTAGCCAAGTGAGCCACGGCACTGGCCGAATAGGTTATTTTTTAAAAAAATATTTATTTATTTGAAAGAGTTCCACAGAAAGAGGAGGGGAGAGAGAGAGAGAGAGAGGTCTTCCATCTGCTGGTTCACTCCCCAATTGGCCGTAATGGCCAGAGCTGCGCTGATCTGAAGCCAGGAGCCAGGAGCTTCTTCTGAGTCTCCCACATGGGTGCAGGGGCCCAAGCACTTGGGCCATCTTCTACTGCTTTCCCAGGCCACAGCAGAGAGCTGGATCAGAAGTGGAGCAGCCGGGACTTGAACCAGTGCCCATGTAGGATGCCGGCATTGCAGGCAGCGGCTTTACTCAGTAGGCCACAGCGCCGGCCCTACTAGGTGAAGTTCGGGAAGACTAGAGTTGGGCCAAATGGGACCAGCAGAAATCTCTGTAATCCAAGAGAAGTTTGCAGGCCCGAGAGATGGCTGGCAGAGTAGTGGATGCTCTCCGACAGCCCTGGGGATTGGGCAGTGGCAGTGAACTATTCCTCGCCACCCAAGCCTTTTTTGCAGCATCCCTGGGCACGTGAATTCTGCCATCTCTTTTAGAGTGAGGGCAGGGGTGGGCCTCAGCGTGGGGTGACAGTGTCTCCCAGCCTTGCAGGCCCTGCCTGGGCTCCTGCCTCCACTCGGGTTGTTTTTCTCCGAGCTCCTCTGCACACTCCCCAAGTGGGTGTGTGGCTCAAAGTCAGAGCAGGGAGGGATGGCTTCCTTTTTCCTTTCCAGTCTGTTGTGAGGCGGGCTCGGAGAGAAAGCCCTTGTGCACCTGTTCCCCTCCTTTCTAATGAGGAATGTGTGCTCAGTGCGGGGGCCGGGGTGAGGACAGCAGGGGCGGAGGTGTGGGGAGGGGGAGACCACAGCCATATTGTAAGGCAGGCGCCAGAAGGGCAGGCTAGGGCAGTGCACGAAGGCTGATTGTTTCTGAAGCCTGGGAGACCTGATACGGCCCTCGGCAGCCCCAGCCTGCAAGCTGCTGCCCCGACGCCCTGCATGCGTGCGTGGGTCACAGTGCACCTGTTGTGCTGTGTGCCCATCTTTCCCACGACCTCATGCCTAACTGCACACAGAGCCAGTAGACCCCAGAAAGCCCATGGTTTCGGTTGCTGTCTGGGCTTCCGAATGCAAAGCCCAGCAAGTGGCTTCCTGTTTACGCATTAGGTCTGGATGTTCTCATTACTGGTTGGTGAACCAGAAGCCTCGTGAGCCACGAGGGCCAGCATCTCCGGAGCCGACGCAGCAGGCATAGGGCTGGTGTTTGTTTCTCCAAGTCTGATTTGCATGGAGCTCGTGAGGGAAGCCTTCCACCCAGTCTGCTTCTGTGCGCACGTCGCTGAGCCAACACTCACACACCTTTTCATCCCCGCTCAGTGAAGTGCGCTCAGGGCTGAGGCTGCTGCCAGATGCACTCCGCGGCTCCTTCCCTCTCGCCGTCTGCCTGCTTTTCCCGACCCACCCACTGCTGGGCACTTTCTTACTTGGCAAACGGCACCTGGGTGGCAAGCTGGGAGCAGGAGCAGCGTGGAGGTCTGTCCTCTCCCCACAGTCATTTCAGGAAAGCCGTGAGCCTTGCGAAGATGAGGTCCCCTTACCTGTGTCCCTCCAAGAGGCCTTGGGGCTGCATCCTGCTGTCTTGGTGTGGATGCAGTGGGGATCATGGCCCTGCTGGGCTGTTGATCGGGGGTGCAACAGGAGCCGTTTTGCCTTGGACTTGACACCTTGGGCTGGGGCAATGTGTACACAGATGGCCTACCTTGGGCGGGCTGTATTTCTTACTGTGTGTTTAAAAGCAGACTCATGGCTACTTGCACCTGGTTCTTCCCAGGAAAGCACATTGTTCAGGCTTAGCATGGACTAAAGAAAGTTATCAGATAGTTGTAAGGGGAGGGCCTTGTAGGAGCTTTAAGATGAAAACAGATGGGGAGGGGTGCTGGACGAGCCTGGGGGAGGGACCGCTGGCCCCCAAGGTGTCCCTGTACTGGTGCAGTCAGAGAAGGTGTACACATGTGCCTGTCCTCCCGTCAACGTGTTCCCCACTTATAACCGCCCTTCACCTCCTGGCTTCCATCCTGGTCCAGACCTCTGTCCTTGCCCGCCCCTCGCCTCCCCTCCCCGCCCCGCCTCTGCTGTCCCCGCCCCCTCCCGTGGTCCATTCTTCACATCACATTCTGAGTCCACCTTTTTAAAAATTTTTTAATTTTTAATTTTTTAAAGATTTGTTTATTTATCTGAGAGGCAGAGTTACAGACAAAGAGAGGGAGAGACACAGAGAGAGGTCTTCCAACCACTGGTTCACTCCCCAGATGACCACAATGGCTGGAGTCAGGCCGATCCAAAGCCAGGAGACTGGAGCTTCTTCCAGGTCTCCCACACTGATGTGGGGGCCCAAGCACTTGGGCCATTTTCCACTGATTTCCCAGGCCATAGCAGGGATCTGGATTGGAAGTAGAGCAGCCAGGACTTGAACCGGTGCCCATATGGGATGCTGACACTGCAGGTGGAGGCTTAACCTAAGACACCACGGTGCCGGCCCCCCTGAATCCACCTTTGAACATGCAAGCCAGATCAAGTGCTTTTACCAGGAGAATGCCACCGCATCCAGGATGCAGCCCTCACCCCTCTCTGTTGCACTCATCCACAAGATGCAGGGTCAGGATGTCCTGGGCACGCCTGCTTTCCTTGGCGTCAGCCGGGGTTCTCCTTGGCCCAAGTGCCTGGGGGCCTCAGCATCCTGAGGAACACCTGCTTTGGGTCTCAACCCTGAGACCCTTTAGGAGGAAAAGATTTCGCATCCTGCATATACACGTGAGGAACACTGTGTGTGTGTGTATATATATATATATATATATATATATGAAAAACAAAAACTGTGTTCTAATTAAAGGAATTCCTGTCCCCTCTGCTCCTTTGTTCATTGTGAATGGCAGCCACGTTCCCACCCCCATGTCAGCTGTGCTCAACTCCGGGTGCTGGGCCTCGGATTCCTCCCTAGGCACTCCCCCTCCCTTCCGTCCTGCGGCCCTCGCCCAGTCCCTGCCTCTGAGTAGCAGCGTCTCCCCTTCTGGGTGTGAGCTGACTCTCCCCTGAGCTGCCCGATCCGGCGCCTCCTGCCCGGGGAAGGTGCCTACTCCCTTGCCACGTTGCCCTGACCCAGGCTTATGGTACCCCGACCCTTGGCGTTGGGCGCTGGAAGGAGACCTGTGAAGTCCCGCCTTGCCTTGCCACCTCCAGGGCGTCTCGTGCTCCCTGCCCTTGACCTGCAGTCATCTCAGACTGTCCTCTGCCCCACTGAGGGGAAGAAGCAGCACTTCTGCTGCCCGGGTCTCCTCTCGGCCGCACCTGCCCTGGGCGCTGCAGTCGTGCGCGTCACAGCCGCGCCTCCTGACCGCTTGTTTACAGATTCCCAGCCTCTCTGCTGTCTGGGGGACGGGAGCACCCGGCCAAGACAATCTGAATTAATTTTGCAAGTAAAATTTCATCAGACGACCTATCAAGCGCTTCACTAAATCAAGACATATTACATCTCGCGTGTGCCCTGAGCCCATTCATCATGGAAGTCAGCCCTGAAACGCCAGCCAGCTTTGGCCAGAAACGAGGCACTTTCTTGTCTGAGTCAGAAGGGGCCTGCTTTATGCCCGATCTGCCACCCGGGGGGTCTCAGTGTCTCCCCCTCTCTCCCTCCCCCACCCCTTTACTCTTCCTGCTGCCGATGACATAAGAGGTTGTCTTCCATGGTTGTTGGAATCAGCCAGGGGACCTGAAGCAGAGTCCATGTTTGGTTTTTCAAATTATTTATTTATTTATTTTATTCGAAAGGCAGAGTGATGGAGGTAGAGGGTCAGAACTGAGAGAGAGACACAGAGAGAGGGACAGAGAGGGAGATACTGATGTCGTCCATCTGCTGGCTCATTCCCCAGATGGCTGTGACAGCCCAGGCTGGGCCGGAAAGAAGACAGGAGCCTGGAACCCCATTCAGATCTCCCATGTGGGTGACAGGGCACCAAGTGCTTGAGCCATCATCTGCTGCTGTCCCTGGTGCAGTAGCAGGGAGCTGGATGGGAAGCAGAGCAGCCGCCAGCATCGCAGGCTGTGGCCTAACCCGCTGCACACAACGCCAGCCCCAGAATCCTTCCTTGGACACTTCCTGGCTGTGCAACTTTGACAAATTATGGAACCTCTCCGAACCTTGGCTTTCTTACATGTGAAATACAAATAACGTCTGCCTCCGAGGGCTGGTGAGGGGTTAACTGCGGTGAACCCACATGGAATGCCTGTGTTCTGTAGAGACTGATGAGAGTGCCTTTCCCTCCAGGAGGTCACTCCCCAGGTGGCTTCCGGTCAGTCAAGGTGATGTGGAGCTACCGTATATAACACAAGTGGTAGAAAATGAACAAGTCAGCAGATCATAGACAAATTATAGCTAAATGCAAGAGAGGCCTTCAGATCCTTCACAGGAAATGCGTATTATGAAAAAAGTGTGCATGGATTTCAAAATTTGTTGTACCACAATAAACTTGTCTGTTGTTTATTGATTGTTTTTTATTTATTAGAGAGGCAGAGAGAAACAGAGAGAGCGCTCCTGTCTGCTGGTTCACTTCCCAAATGCCTGAAATGGCAGGTGGGGATGGGGTGGGGGGCCGAAGCTGGGAGCCAGGAGCTCAGCCCCGGTCTCTCTCTGACGTGGGTAGTAGGGACCCAGCCACTTCAGCCTCACCCCTGCCCCCCTGAGTGTGCATTAGCAGGAAGCTGGAGTCAGGAGCTGGAACAGGATTGAACCAGGTGCTGGTACATGGGATGCGTCTTCACCTCTAGGCCCAACTCCTGCCCCTAACCTGATCTTATAAATCCAAGTGCCCCATATTCGATAGAGAGCGTGCATAAAAGAAAGCAGGCAAAATCCTTCCCCTTCCTGACCTGGCCAGGGTTCCACAGGCTGGTCTGTCCCTGTGCCTTCCCCTTTGCCTTACTAAGGCTTGGGAGATCCTTGATAAGGCCTCACCATGGTGACGCCGATGGACCCTGCGTTTCGGCTTTGTTTGCTCTCCCAGCCACCTTCCCAGGCAGCAGCTGACTTGAGCCATTTCGGACCAGGCAGTGGGGAGACAAGCTGGGGGCTTGCAGCTCACAGCGTCCCTTGGGATTCCTACTAGAGACGTCTGGCCGTGGCAGAGAAAAGCGCCCTGCAGCTCAGCCGTGGTGCTTCTCCCCTGAATGTGGCCTCCAGGAAGCTGGGGAGTGAGGTCCTCTGCTCCCCGGAAGCAGCCTTGCCTTCTTCGCTGTGGAAGACTAAGGGCGGTGGGCACTGTTTCTGCAGTACCAGCCATCCCGTGCTGGGCGCCTAGTCAGCTGGGAGCTGAGCACAGGGGACCGGGCACAGCTTGTCCCCGCCCACCAGGGCTTCATTGCCTGCTGTCATTTAGCTGTTATCTGGCCTTTCAGGGGAATGTACCTTACCCCTTTGAACACCCACATTGAAAGCCTTTGACCTTTTTAATGAAATCTTCCCATCCGAGCGGATGTAGGAAAGTGTGACTACTGTGCATACTTCCTTAAACACAGAACACCATGGGGTCGTGTTTTCATTGTGCACGGTCATGGCTACAAACCTGGCTCCTGCCCGCTGCTCCCGGGCACGGATGCTCCCAGGGCCTGGAGGAGGTCCTGTTTTCCTGCACCACGCAGCCCGGGGCTGCTGGGCCTCTTGTGTTTTCACACTCTCCTCCCTCTTCTCCTTTATCAATTGCTCTTCTGGGCTCTGCACTCGGTGCGTGTGAACTACAGCAGCATTGTACCAGCAGCAGGAGGGGGCAGGCTGAGAGTGAGGCCCCAGAGGGTTGGTGTTTTTTTTATTTTTCATAAAAGACTTATTTATTTGTTTGAAAGACAGACATAGGGAGAGACTCGCAGAGAGAGAGGAAGCAATCTTCCATCTGCTGGTACAGTTCCCAAATGGCACCAACAGCCAGGGCTGGGCCATGCTACAGCCAGGAGCCCGGAACTCCATCCGGGTCTCTAATGTGGATGGCAGAGGCCCAAGTACTCGGACCATCTTCTGCTGCTTTCCCAGGAACATCAGCAGGGAGCTGGATTGGAAGGGGAGTAGAGCAGGCAGGACGTAAGCTGGTGCTCTGACGTGGGATGCCGCATCCCAAGCAGTGCCTTACCTGCTGTGCCAGAATCCCTGCCCCTGCTTCTTGATCTCAAAAGTGTTGAGTCCCCCAGGCATGTGCATTCCGTTGGCACTGCCTTGTTTCGCATTTATGCCCACTTGTGCAGATTATAGCATGACAGATAAGGGGCCTCGCCTCGTTATGCCATGCCCTTATCTGGCTCTGGGTGTGGCGGGGACCGTGGACACACCGAATTATCAGTGAACCTCCCCATCAGTGAGATGATACAGAATTTAGTTGAATATAACCCAGGTAGACCACTAGACAGGAAGCAAGCGTTCCCATGGTGCATGCAAAAAGGTAGTACGAGGGGCAGGTGTTTGGCCCAGAACTCGAGACACCAGCATCCCACCTTGGAGCGCCTGGGTTCAGTGCCAGCTCCTGCCTCCAGCTTCCTGCTCACGTGGACCCTGGGAGGCAGTGGTGACAGCTCAAGTGATTGGTTCCTGCCACCCACATGGGAGACTTGGATTGAGGTCCTGGCTTCTGGCTCTGCCTCTGGCCCAGCCCCACCATTGTGGGCATTTGGGGAGTAAACCAGCAGGTGGGAGCTCTTTCTATTTCCCTCTCATTTCTCAAAACAAAACAAAACCGTCCAAACAGTGTGACAGTAGACCTTTGTCAAAATGGGGTGCTAATTTCAGCTCCTCCACTTATTTGATTCCTCTGTGCCTTAGTTTTCTCATTTATAGAATGGGCCGATTATGATGGCTGGTTCATGAGGTTGTAAGGATTAAATGAGGTCATGGCTGCCAAGAATGGCTCAGCACAATACCTGGCTCATAGGAAGTGCTTGGTGACATTAATAACAGTAGTGAAGCTGCTTAAGTGAGAGAGGGGGGCATGGTATGTGCTCTGGGGTTTCTCTGAGGACGGGTCCTGTCTGTCGAGGACTTCATCCCCCTCCTTCCCCTCTGCCAGGCCCCTGGGAGGGTGTTGTTTGGCCTCAACCCTTGAAGGTTATTAATGCGGAAATGTTAGGGCAGGAGATTTCTACAGCCTTTGAATAATAGACATTTGGAAAATTAAATATATCTGTCAAGTGTGCCATAAATCTTAGCTGTTTAGGAAGGTGAGAAATTAAAATTGCAAAACAGCTGGGAGGGAGGGGGCCTGTCCAGCCTCCTCCTGTGTGGTCTGTGGGCAAGGAGGGAGCTGGTGAGAGTGGGTGGAGCAGGAACAGACCCTGGGCAGAGGGGCTGCCGGCCGCTGCAGGCCATCAGCTTGGCTGAGTCTGCAGTCTAGATGGCTTGGATAGAGTCTCTCCCTTTGTGCCCTCCTCCTCTCCCTCCCTCTGTTCCTCTGTCCTTTCCTCCATCCGTTCTTAACTTCCATTGATTTATTTGAAAGGTAGAGAAAGAGAGAGAGAAATCTTCCATCTTCTGGTTTACTCCCCAAATGGCTGACATGGCCAGGGTTGGGCCAGGCTGAAGCCAAGAGCCCAGAACTCCATCGAGCCACCCATCTCCCATGTGGGTGGCAGGAGCCCAAGCGCTTGGGCCATCATCTGCTGCCTTCTCAGGAGCATTAGCAGGGAGCTGGGTCCGAAGCGGAGCAGCAGGGACTGGAACCAGCGCTCTGACGTGGCATGCTGGCATTGCGAACGGTGGCTTGACCTGCTGTGCCACAGGCCGGCCCCTCCCTCTGTGTTCTCCATCTGCACTGGGGCTGCCCCTGCCAGGCTTCAAGCCTGCCCCTCCCCTCTCCCCTTGGTGCTTTGGCCTTTTTTCCTGCCTCCCTTCCCCCGCTTCAGAGGAAGCAGGGCGGCGCCCTAGCGAGGGAGGCGGGAGCAACAAGAGGAGGGCAGAGCTATACTGAGACTCCCCAGAAGGCACCCCTGCTCCAGCCAAGGCCAAAGCCAAGAGAGGGTCTCCTGTATAGACAGGGCTTCCCAGCACACACCCAAGGGGCAGCTCACGTGCCCCAGGCGTCAGAACAGCAGAGAAGGACTTGGTTCTGTTTTCCAGAACACGGCGACCCACGTGTGCTTCCTCTCCTCTTCAAGCCCCGAGATGACCCAGAGAGAGGCAGCCCCCCACCCCCCTTACCTTTCCCCCTCCTGCCTTCTCCCCTGGTCCTCTGTTAAAGTTTGACTCTTTACTACACTAGTCACATCTAGTGACAGGGGCACTATTTGGTCCTTTTTTTTTTGTTTTGTTTTGTTCATAGCTCAGAGCCACCTCGCAGCCTTGCTGTCTTCACACATTCATTCAACAGTTAGGTGTGAGTGGCTGGAACGTGCCTGATGTGCTCACGTCAAGCGCACGCTCCCAGAGAGCTCGCAGTGTAGTGAAAGAGCACAGGAGTCGACCTGGGGAGCTGCCTCAGGCTGGCACAAATAAGGAACCAGGGAGGACTTCCTGGAGGAGGTGGTAGCTGGGCTGAGTCTGGAAGGATGTTATGAAGCTGGAGGAAAAGCTTGCACAAACACATGGAAATGAGTAGAGACTTGTGTTTGGGTCAAGGCTAGCAGGCTGGAGCCAGGGGTGCCAGTGGGGGAGAGAGGCAGCCAGGGAGGTGACAGTTATCAGGTCACAGAGAACCTTGCATAGCAGGCTGAGGGTACCAGCAAGGCACGGTGGGGAACAGGCTGAGACCCTCTGGTGGTTGTAGCGGCTGGATGACAGGGGGCAGAAAAACCAGGAGGCAGCCACAGACAGCAGAGAGAAAGGTATGTGGCTTGAACAAACGCTGGAGGTGGGCTCAGTACTTGGTGATGATTGGACATGGGGGTGGTCTGTGTGGGGAGGAGAGGAGCCAGGGCTGGGAGACCAGACTGGACAGTTGCTTGCCAGATACGCCTGGTTCAGCTGCGTGGTGATGGCCTTAGACCACAGGGCGGTAGGATGCATGTGACTATCAGAGACATCAGTCACTGGCCCAGCTCCTGGGACCCCTGTTAGAAGCAAGGAAGTAGACTCTGTATCAGACACAGCCTGCGTGTGCTGTTGGCCTTTTCTGACTTGTGGTCTGGGGATGGCGTGGCCCTGGGTGTCGCCTGTCCCTGGGTACCAGCATATGACTTGGGAAGCCAGCTGCTCGGAAGCCCTCAGCCCAGCTTCTGGGAGACGCTGTGGGTCCCTTCCAGGTTCCCCATATCCCAGCTTCCCTTGACCCCAGGGAAGAACTTGTGGATCCGGACAAGCTTGTAAGAGCAGATAAGCACATCCCTGAGGTGGGGGTTTCTGAGAGTCAGAAACTTTCTGGAGTCAGATGTGGACTTGTGCAAATCCCCATGGAGAGCTGAGTTCAGTCCTGGGCCAACCAGGTACCGGTTGTGGGTGGGGTGGGTGGGTTTGGTGCCCTCCTCCGCTAGCCTCTTCCCCCAGCCTCACGCATACATCCCCGAAGTTCTGGAACTGTATCCTTTGCCTCTCTTGCATCCGAGGGGATTCCATGTGGTGCTCCCAACTCCCCTCCACCCCTCCCCGGGAACATCCCCAAAACGCACCTCTTGTTCACACCGCCTACTCAGCAAATTCCCCCAGCGGCTTCTCTTATGCACCCTTTGTGCCAGTTCTGGCGTGGGCTGTGCCTCCTGTCTGCCTCCCCGCCGAGCCCCAGAGACCCGCAGACCGTCCATCAAGGAGCAGGTGGTCCCAGGGCGCCTCCGGGACCGGCCGGGTCGTGAGAGGCCTGTGTAGCTGGTCAACTGGGGTTACGGACTGGGGACGGATTGCGGGCCTGAGCCCACGGGCGGCGGCGGCGGCGAGCCCCGGCGCCCCCTCCTGGCCTGCTCGCCCTCCCCGCCCTCCCCGCGTGCGCCCTAGCGCTAGGCCTCCGTTACTCTGGCAACTGGCCCCGCTCAGTCGGCACCAGGCAGCTGAATCCAGCTCCTTGTTACGGGGGAAAATGCTCCTATTGAAGCCGCCGAGCGGAGCTTCGGGCCTTTCATTGCAAGCGGCGCCATCGGCTTCCATTTGTAAACTTATTAGTGTGAGTGCGCCGGGAGAGGGCCCGGGGATGCGGGGCCGAGGGAGCGACGGCGCCGCATGCTAAGCAGACCCGCCCCGAGGCTCCCTCCTCGCACAGCCGCTGTCCCAGCCTTGCCCTTGGCCCCGTCGGCTCGGATTCCTCGACGTTCCTCTACCCCGGGGTGGGCGCGCACGCTTGGGAAGAGGCGTCTTGTGCCTCCAGGCTGAGGGTTCCTCCCCCAGAGAGAGGGACGGCTCCCCGGGCCCCGTGACCCCGAGTGCCAGGGCTGGCTGTGGCCCGGAGTGGCACCTGCGCGGGCACTCTACACCGCGCCGCTTCGTTCCTAAAGGGCAGTGGCGGCGGCCGCGGCGCCCCCTGCCTGTCGGGGCCCTCGAAGCTCCAGAGTGGGCCGCCGCCGGCGGGCTGATTGCCTCCAGCCCCGGACTCTGCACAAGGGCCGCTCTTTGTTTACTGTTCCTCTTCCCTCCCCCGCTTCCTTACGCCCACCTCCTCCCTTTCCGGCTATCTGCTGCGCCCGAGGAGGGGTCCAGTGCCACCGCGTCCTCCCTCTCCGAGTGGCTCGTTAATCCGTGGGGCACCCTTTGCGGGGGAGACCGTCTGCCGCACGCTCTCCTGGGCACACGCAGTGCTGTGGGCGCGGTGTGGGAGGCCTGTCCGCGGCGCGTTCCGCCGGCTGTTGCGCGGGGAGGGGTAGGGGGTGGGCAAGCTGGGCCGCCCCGCCGCCGTCGGGAGCACACGGGCACGCACGGGCTGCCGCCTCGCCTGGATTTGCCTGCAGCTGCTGACCTCATCAAGGCTCCCATCACGGAGGCGCGCATGGCCGAAGGACCCTACAACGCCGAGCTAAGTGGCCGCAAAGATCCTGCCAGCCCCCCTGGAAGCCCACTTCGTGAAGAGCTGCGGCGTCCCCCTTCCTTTAATTAGCAGGAGGGAGCTGGACAAGTTGTTACAACTGCAGGGAATACGATAAAAGATGGCTTTGTATTAGTGTGGCAAATTTTATTAAACCGAGAGGAAGGGTAACAAACATGACAGCCGTGTGTGTAGTGCCTCCTGAATTTGTAATAACCCAATCTTCTTCTGAATCATCCCTGCGTTGGCAAACGGAATATAAAGCATTTAACAGATCCAATATAGTCAGAGGTACAACAGAGAACAGCCGAGAGGAGAGGGACAGGGAGAAGCCCAGGGCCTGCAGTCCAGGGCCTGCTCGCCCGCTAATGAGGCCCAGCAGAAATACCGGGCCTGGCTTGAGGCTTTGTCTCATTAATTACCGCCGGGCCCTGGCTGGCTGCTACAGCTCAGTCTTCCCACTTAGAATTCAGAGGTGATATCTGGCCACATGAGGAAAACTTGACTAATAGCACATTAGTTGGTAGGGAATGGACACAGCCATCCTCGAAAGGGAGTGCGAACGCAGGAGATGCAGGTGGGTGAGCTGAGGCCCTGGCAGCTCTGAGTGCGGGTGCAGCTTTGGCCCTTGCGGTGGAAGGGGAAGGATGTATTCGTCGTGTGTTGGCTGTGTTGGAAGCAGGTGTTGTGACTTGTATGATAGAGCGCTGAGCCAGACTCAGCGAGGTTAAGTCCTGCAGCCGAGGGCTAGTACCAGGCAGCCTGGATTTGCTCCTGGCTTCTTTGCCTATTACCCAAGGCCTCTGATTTTATTTGACAAATGAAAAGGCAAAAAAGAAAATCTTCCTTTGTGGAGGCCATTTAGAGAGCAATTGTAGCTCTTGAGCTGTAAGGGATTTCAGGAGATCTTCTGATCTGGGTAAGATATCCTTCACCTGGCTTTCCGGAGGGAGTCCCTGGGGCCCAGGGATGCTGAGCCGCCTGGCCAGGGCCGTGCAGCCAGGAAGTGATGGGGAAAGGGCAGACTTCAGATTCCCTTGTACTCCTGAGACTGCAGGAGGTGAGCGCAGGTGACCTGTGGACTACACCAGGCAGCACTGGCACTGTGGCTCTCTGGTCCAGTTTCCTGAGTGGCAGATAGCACAGTCAAGTGGATTCAGTAGCTATTAATGGGTGGCTGTCGGCTAAGGGGGAGTTTTTAGGGTCCTGCCACAGGTGTTTGTCCTTGTTCTTACCTCCACGTTTTTGCTGTGTTGACTATGGGAATTAAGACTCAAAAAGTTCTCAAAAGCAGGTAGGAGAGGGGTTGGAGAGTGGAGTGAGCTGAGCTAAGGTTTTGGA
The DNA here is from genome assembly GCF_964237555.1 of Oryctolagus cuniculus. Lineage (NCBI taxonomy): Eukaryota > Metazoa > Chordata > Mammalia > Lagomorpha > Leporidae > Oryctolagus > Oryctolagus cuniculus. The sequence continues at coordinate 113,046,674 of NC_091432.1, forward strand.
TAGATGCATGGATACGTGGTCGAAGGCCTGGAATGCCGGGACCCGAAGAGTGGCCAGCGCTTCCTGAGCAGGGGAGAGAGAGGGAATGGTGGCATCCAGGACTGAGCGAGAGGTCCCTGGCCACTCCAGCAAGGCCGTGTGCCCTTCCAGACACTGTGCCCAGCCCTGGGTGGCGAGTAGGGATCTGATGTCTACTGGAGGGTGTCTCTGGGGACTGTGGCGGCACACTGCAGGGCCTTTCAAAGTCATCCGTCCTGTTCCCTTGTTGCAAGGCAGGAGTGGACTGAAAACATCCCTTCCTAAAGGCAGCCGCCTGGGAGCTGAAAATCTCCGAGGAAGGCCCATGAGCTGTTCTGCGAAAGCGGGCAAGCGCTGCCTTGCAGTAAGTTCCCCCTGGTGTCCTGCTGAGCTTCCACTGCTGTCTTCTGTCTGGTCCTCAGTGGAGGCTGACGCACACTGCCCTCGTCCCCATCACTCTCCCGAGGGTGCAAGGCGGTGTTTATGTGTCGCCTCTCCTCCCCTTCCATCCTTCCTGCCCAGAACCAAGCTCGAGGGGCTTCCCTCCCCACTCACCAGTGACTCACACACATCCCTCTCCCAGTGTGGAGAGGAAATGAGCAAAGCATTGCTGTTAAAAAAAAAAAAAGAAGGAGAAGAAGAAGACAAAAATATGTAATACAACCCCAGGCTCCAGTTTGGGTTTGCAAAGTGGAAAACAAAACAGAACCATTTCCCAGGTACTTTTATGTTATTGCCTCTATAATGTGCCCCAAAATATTTTCCCAGTGATTCATCTACAATCCAATAAGAACAACGGCTGTTGCCATTCGGATGAAAGGAGCTGAGGTGCATTAGCAAGCGATTTGCTTTTATGAAGGAGAAGTGGCACAGGTGTTTAGAACCATTTGCCTGCGGCACCGAGGTCTATGCCCGGGGCAGCTGCAGCTCCAGGCAGGGCAGCTGGCACCGCTGCAAGTTGTATCACAGACTCCGTGGTTCATAGGAGGAAGGGCTACCTGTGGAGGGAGCTTTTAAGTTCATTGCTTTGGTCTCCTGCCGTTCAAGGGTATCTTTAAACATTGTGACTACCAGTTTGCAAAGGTGCTTTCTATGGACCGTGGGACTTGATGGTGCTAGTCGCTTGGGGACTGAAACAGATACCATCCCTGATTGACAGGTGAGAAAATAAAGGTTCTGAGTTGTCTACTGCTTTGTTCAAGCTTAAAAGGCCCCTCTTATTTCTGTAGAAGAGAACCCCTTGCGAATGTCTAGGATTTTTTGTGTCTTGCCTCAAAGGTGGGAACATATAGTAAGTGTCAGCTGTGAGAAGAGAGGGTCATTAGCCAGGAGACAGGCCTGGCCAAGAGGACCCTCACGGTGGCAGGGGAGACTTCCTGGGCCCCACTCTGGTGATGGATGCTTGGAGGTTGGGGGTGGGAGAGCACTGTTGTCCCGACAAGGTGGGCAGGGCCTGGGAAGGGTGAGATGGGAACCCGAGGGTGGCTGTAACCATACACACGAGGACCAAGCAGGCTGGCTGGGCAGATGTCCCTGTCTCACTGCTTTCCATCTGTGTTTCCATGCGAGTAGGCAAGTCTTCTTGTCATTCTAGTCTCATTGTTGATGCTTCTTGGAGTCAGGGCCAGGGACCCATTTCCATTGCAAAGCATTGAGGGAAGGGGCTGGTGGCTGCTCCTGGCACCACCCTGTCTTTGGTGTGGATCATGAGAGACCCCAAGGCCAGGTGAAGCTTAGGTGACAGGGTTCCAGGTGGAAGAGCCTGCTGCCTTGGCTCACCTGAATCCTCCCTCCACTGCCAGCCACAGAGGACATGAAAAAATGAATTGTGAGACTAGCTGGTGGTTTGCAAGTCACATAGCATTAAGATGCTCTAATTCTGTGTCTTATCCCCTCCTCACCCTTAGAAGCAATGGCTTTTGACTTGTAGCTGTTTCTTCAGAGATTTCTGTATCTCCACAGTTCTAAGTAGTAGTCTGCATTGCTATATTTATTTACTTTTTTCTTTAAAGATTTAGTTGTTTATTTGAAAGGCAGAATTACAGAGAGGCAGAGGCAAAGGCAGAGGCAGAGGCAGAGAGAGAGAGAGAGATATATCTTCCATCCACTGATTCACTCCCCAGATGGCTGCATTGGCTGGAGCTATGCCTATCCAAAGCCAGGAGCCAGAAGCTTCTTCTGGGTCTCCCATGCAGGTGCAGGAGCCCAGAGACTTGAGCCATCTTCTACTGCTTTCCCAGGCCACAGCAGAGAGCTGGATAGGAACAGCCAGGACCCAAACCAGCACCAATATGGGATGCTGGCACTGCAGACCTTGGGTTTAACCCGCTGCACCACAGCACCGGCCCCTGCATTGCTCTATTAATGCATCAATGTATACATTGTTGATTGACTTAAATTATGGTAAAAAGGACTTCTACCCTGCCATCCCCTTGGATTCTTACCTTTCCCCCATAGATCATATTTAGACTTCGTCAAATCAATATTCAGAATGTTCGTTATAATATCTATCTGAGTATCATTCACAGCTGGCTATTGTATTACAGCTGTAATAGCTCTTGTTTTGTTTGAGGTTGACGACTGCCTTGCTTAATCACTTGCTCGTATTTTCTCTGTACTTCCTGATGACAGCCTCTGGGAACAGTCTTCCCCAGATCCGTGTCTTGGGATGGTCAGTCAGTTCCAACTTGTGTCTCGGAGGCATTGCTCCTGGACACCTCCGGTCTGTCTGCACCACTCTCTCGGGGCGTCTGCCTGGCTGCTACCGCGGGATTTCCCTCTGCCCTCCCTGTCCCTGGAGTGCCTTTTGTCTTTCCATGACTTACATTTCCTGTTCCTGGGATCTCGCCTCTTCCTCTTTCTGCATGCACTGCATTGTTTTGATGCATCCTGCAGGTTGAGATGTGCAGGGGCCGGCGCTGTGGCACAGTGGGTTTAAGCCTCTGCCTGTGACACCAGCATCCTGTGTGGAAGCCAGTTTGATTCCTGGCTGCTCCTCTTCTGATCCAGCTTCCTGTTCATGTGCCTGGGAAGGCAACAGAAGATGGCTCAAGTGCTTGGGCCCCTGAACCCACATAGGAGACCCAGATGGAGTTCCAGGCTCCTGGCCTTGGTCTGGCCCAGTCCAGGCAGTTGCAGCCATTTGAGGAGTGAACCAGTGGATGGAAGACTCTCTCTCTCTCTCTCTCTCTCTAACTCTGCCTTTCAAATAAATATATGCTTGGCCAAGGAGATGGTGATGACAGTCCCCGTGAGCCGCTGCACATTCTGAGCTGGCTGCCTTCTGCACCCAGTGCACGCAGCCTCTTATCCCCGGGCCTAGGGCTCCTTCTTCCTATGTCCCACGAGTTCCCTCTGCTTAGGTAATTCCCTCACCCTGCTGGGGACTTTGATGTCTTAAAAAGGCTGATTGTGTCCCCCTGCGTGCACACTCGTGCGTGCTAGAAGTGTGACTTGCACCAGGCCTGCTAGTTCAGTCTGGAGCTCTGATCCTGACTCCTTCTCCACCAGGGCCCCCCTAGCCCTCACCACCCATCATCTGCCTGGCCTCACCTCTCCTCCTTCTCTCCGGCCAGCCCACTTTGATGTCTGCCTCTCTGACATCCTGTGCCTTTGCCTAGGCCAGCAGGCCTCGGACGTGATCTGTAGGAGAAGACCCCTGGGAGGCGGCCTGGGTCTTTACACTCTTCTGGGTGGCTGATCACCTGGTGGTGGGGACCAAGGTTTACTCACAAGCATTCAGCCCATAACTAACACAACCCCTCTGCAACCTACTTGATAGCCTTTATATGGAGGAAGGCCTGGATCAGGCAGGTCCGAGAGGTCACGTGTAGGAGAGGGGTGAGGGTTGGGCTCACCTGAAGTCCCTGGCAGCTCGCAGGGAGTGAGCACCTGTCTGCTTCACAGGGGGCCCCTGGGGATATTTGGATTTGTGTGGCTTGCCTCGAGGAGGCTGTCTCCACACTGAGTTCCTTCCCCAGCTTTCCTCTTTCACCACTTTCTCCAAAAGCTTTGCTTCTCTTGGGACATTTTCCAGGCAGAGTGGAAGCAAGATGGCAGTTCATGGCAGAAGTCATGCATAAATAAAACCCCCAGATCACTCTCAAACCCTGCATTTGTTCCAGTGTCACCCACTAAGCCTCTCCCAGAGCTGCAGAAGGGAACAGCACTGATTGATTTGTGTCTTTCCCCTTTGGGTTTCCTCTGCTTCCTCCTTCATCTAATTGAGGTACAAATTAGCAATGAAATGACCCCAGTCAGGCCATTAAATATTCGGCAAGAAGATGGAAAGGCAAGAGGCCTCTGTAATGCATAAATTAGGTAATCAGCCCGAGAGCCATTGAGAGGTAATGATATTCCATCCATCCATCCAGCCCCTCCTCCACGCATCTACCTGTCCATCCATCCATCCACCCACCCATCCATCCCCCATCTGTCCATCCACCCACCCATCCGCCTATCTGTTCACTCACCAATCCCTCATTGATCTAGTAAAATTCCAAGATCTAGTGTTGTAAAATCAGTGTCTTTTAGTGTGAGGTATTTAAAGTGTATTTAAAGCCAGGTGACCTGCTGTGGCTTTTAATTACCCCAAGGCCGTGAATCAGGTCGGGTTTCCCAGCTCGGTGTGGTGTCTGGGGATGCCGCTGCTTGGGCTGAAGGGCAAGCCGTATGCTGGAGTGAGAGCCCATACTGTTTGTTGTTGGGGATGGTGATGCTTGATCAATAAAGCTAATCCTGCCACTGTCATCCGGGTATAAATCTTAAGCCGTGTGCGAGAATTTCCCCTTGAATGTGATGCTTCGGATGCTCAGTCAGACTCTCTGTAGGTTCCCAGGGCTGAGGCCTGATGAAAAAGACCTTGGCAGTTGGCTATGGAGGAGAAGTTGAGCGGATAACAAGGAGTTGCTCAGGCCTCATTGCCCGCTTCTCAGCCAAGCCCACACCCACGACGGCTGAGGACCTGAGCCTCTGCTTAGCTTGCTCTGGCTCTAGCCCGTGGCCCCCCGAGGTTCTGCTCAAATCTTGCTTCCCTGAGTGGGAGGAGGAGGGGTAGCTGAGGGCAGGAAGACAGGATTGGAGCACTTGGGATTTAGCGGGACCTCTGAGCAGTTTACAAGAGGACTGGCAAGTCGTATGGGGGCACACGGGATGGACGGAGGAGAAGGGTGAGGCCTGGGCTTGCCATCAGCCGTCCCTGGTCCTGGCTACCATGGATGGTGTACGCCTGGGTCTGAATGTGGAGCTGGGAAGCCACAGAGGTCTGGGGCTTGTGGTTCAGGAGCTCTCCCAGCCTCCAGGTCCAGAGCTGGCCCAGGCTCCTAGCTGAGCTGTGCTCTCCCTGGGTCCTTCTTGCAGCTCTGTCCTGACCACAGCAAGGCTGATGGCAAGGCCTTGGGGCTCCTGCCAGCCCATCTCGCTGACTCACACGTTGGGAGCTGCTACCCTGGAGAGGCCTGGGAACATCCCCTGACATAGCCAACATGTCCTCTTGCCCCCAGGCCCGGCTCCAGTGCCTCAGGCATAGACCATACACTATGAAATGCAATGCTTTGTTATGTGACTTCTCGCCAGCCTAATCAGAAGCTTCTTAAGAGCAAATCATACATGTCTTCACTGTCCCACATACGCCTTGGCCAGCGCAGGTGTCTGGCAAGGGCTCCTTGAATGCTGAAATTGAGCAGTGGCCGTGGGTATGTGATTATGCCCAGGGAAGGGTGCTAGAAGCAGCCAACCAAGATCAAGTCTCTGGGCTGGATGGATGCCCCTAGTTTTAGGTCTTCTTCCAAAGAGGAAATGAGGGAGGGATGGCAACAGCAGTGTCCAATATAGCAAGCACTTTCCACAGAGAGTGTTGGAACACCTTACGTACAGGATCTCGTCTCTCCACCATAACCGTGTGAGGCTGGTGTTCTTGCTACTCCCACGTTATATGTGAAGCACTGGAGGCTCCTGGCTTGGTCATTCCCAGTCCCAGTTTGACTGTCTCTTTGCTTTTGAATGTCATAGAACCCTCTGTCTCCTCTCATTACTTTCGTTGCTCTTTCTGGCTGTTTGTCCTTCTGCAGGACTTGAAAGCTGTGTAAGGGTGAGACTGTGCCTGTCTTGCTCATGGCTGGAATCCATGCTGTTTGGCACATGGGTAGTATGGAGTAAGCACTTCATAAATGCTTTTGAATGAATGAGCAAACAAATTCTTAGTGCGTCACTTGGTCTTCATGAAGTCCTCCATCATCCATCTGCAGGAAGGGGTGGGGTGATCTTTCCTCTCCGTCTCCCCATAATGCCTGCCGAGCAGAGGGGCATCCCAGAACCAGGCTTCTCTGTTTCACAAGTGTTCATTTTTTTTTTTTTTTTTTTTGATTACATGAGCGAGCCGGTGAGAGAGGGCCTCACCCCCAGCCCAGCCGGGAAGCAGCTACTGCGCATGCGCAAGCCGGCCAGGGCGCCCACGGTCCTGAGCTTCCCCCATACAAGGTTTGGAGGGCTTGCTCAGGACAGCCTACGTGCTCCTGGGCCGGCCTCTGCCTCTAGTTAGGACTTGTGGCCTGTTTGGAGCACCATGCTGGCTCCTACAGCCAGCCCGTTGGGTCCTCCAGGGCCTGCCTGCCCCCCGTGCAAATGGTGGCCAGAAGCCAAGAGGGTCTAGGCCTCGCCTTCCCGACCAAGTGCTTTTCCTAACCCCAGGAGTCGGCCAGGGCCTCACGTCTGAGCTGTCCCCACCACAGTGTCTTTCGGTGTGCGGCGCTGTGTGTGTGTGCTCCCCGTGCCCGCCTCCGCCAGCGTCCCTTCCCTCTACAAGCTTTCACTGAGCACTTACTTTGTGCCCATGTCTACGCTGAGTGGCAGGGACCTCAAGGAATTTCTGCCATCGAGGGGGCGTGAGGACTGCAGATGACACTGCCCGGAGGTCCCTTCCCTTGCGTTTCTCCTAAGGCCCTGCCCAGCTGTTGCTAAGGGAATTCTGCTTTCCCTGCTAGGGGTCCTGGGAAGGGGCGTGGTGCTCAGCAGCCTTGCAGGATTCAGAGGGCCCTGGACAGCCCCCACCCTGCAGGGACCCAGGGCAGGAGGTTCACTTGGGCACAACAGTGCCAGCAACCTCAACCTCACCCCCTCCGTTGGAAAACGTGAGCATGGTGGCAAATTCTGGAAGAGTGCATGTTTTCCCGCCAGCCCACAGCTGGCTGGCCTGGGTGCCTGAGTGCTACTATCTTTCCATTTATTATCCTGCGGCACTCCTCCCCCTCTGCCTGCCCAGCAGTCGCCTTTCCCTGATTTAATTTTCACACCTCATTCAGTGGCTCCTCCTGACGCTTGTCTGCATCGTTTTACTTCTTGTCCCCCCTGGAATGCCACCCCCCCGCCCCATCCTCGCAGCCTGCCTCCCTGCCTGTGGCGTTTTTGCAGCAATCGCAAAGGGTTTTCTGTGCAGTGTGCATGAAGCCGGTGCTGGCTGAGGCCGATCCGGGCGTGTGTTCATGAGAGCCTGGGCGTGGGCTTGGGGCTGTGCCTCACCTCTCCCAGACAAGAGCATGCACCTGGCTCTTTATTCTTTCCCCATCCTCCTTCTAGAAACTCCAGCCACCCTGCCTGCCTTCCGGGCCTCCTTGCAGACATGGGCAGGATCACAGTGGACCACCAGCACCCTCCTTTGCCTCGTGCTTTGGAGCCAGGCAGCCGAAAGCCCTGGGTGCTGGGGAGGAGCCCAGGGAGCTGCTCAGAGGCCATCTAGATGGCTTCCTGCTGCAGCTGGCAGATTCACTCCCTTCTATTTCCTGGGAGGTGACCACAGGAAAACAAAGTATGAATGGCCATAATTTACTAGGCTCCTGGGTAAATTTGTATTTCATCCTGATTATCGAATGTGTCGCCTAATTGCAGCTATAAAAAGGAATGGTCCATCTTTCCCCTGAAAGCCCCGTGCCGGCTGATTGTTGTTTAATTAGTTGATTCCAGTGGTCGAGGGGTGAGTTTGGAATTACAATTACAGCTCCTATTATTTCAGGGAGATTGCTGAATTAATTAGTGGGACAATAGGATTTCTCATTGTTGACATCTTAAGAATCCACAATAATAACTTTAAAATTGGTTGCAATAATGGATGTTGGAAATAGATTTGTCTCGTCTGCTGGGCAAGACTGGACTTCAAGAAAAGTAGGGCTTCCCTTTCTATTCCCTCCCAAGGGAGGCAGCTGCTCTTGACCTGTGTGATCTTTGGCCGAGATGTTGGGGGTGGTGGAGGAGGGGTGGGATCCACACACCTGTGCTCAGCTCTCTCATCACCTGGGCAGGTGGAGACCAAAGGCGATGTGAGACGAGAGAGAATAAAGGAAAAAGGAAAGGGTCCAACCAAGGATGTGCAGGGTTTAACCCAAGGTCGGTGTAGAGGAATGAGGCTTCCTGCTCTCAGGACCATGGACAGCCACCCTGTAGAGAAGGCCCAAGAGGGGCCAAGGCCAAGGCTGTGCAAGGAGTTGAGAGATGGATAGGTCCTTGTGAGCCTGTGTTCCCAAGGCCCCTCTGAGCAGGGCCAGAGACAAGTCAGTTGTTGTGTGGTGCTGGGTGACCTCTGGCCTCTGGTCAAGGTCTCACCCTCACTCCTGAACCAGTTGTGGTGGGGAGCTGGAAGGATTCAGTTCCCTTAAGCATGCCCTTCCTTCCTTCCTTTTCTTGTCCTTTTCCCCCTCTCCCTGGGAGTCACCAGCGGCATCTTGTACTCTGGATATAAAAGAGAAATATTGCACTTTAGCTTCAGCAAGAGAGGTGATAATGAGAGCACAGGAGAAACTGTTTATCCAGGTGGTTAATATTTGAATAATCCTGAAGGTCATATGGCATCTTTGTTCCCAAGAAGGATTTCTACACTAGCCTGGGTGCAGGCACGGAGAAGGAGGCTGGGGTTCAGCACTGTCCTGAACTGTGCACCTGCTGGAGTTGGAGCTGGTGGTGTGGTTGCTGCTGCCTGCGGATCCAGGTGACGCCTGCATAGGGATGGCCGGCTGGGCCTCCGAGGGGTGGAGTGGACTGGACAGGCAGGGGTCCTGTGGGAAGTGCAGAAGGGGATGGTGGTGCTTTCTTGGCTTAGAGGGGGCTTCTTCCTTCTGGTTCTGAAAACAGCTGCTCAGTGACCGATGGACGGGAGCCCTTTCCAGACCCTGTCTCCTGGGTGCTCCTCTTCCTGTTTCCCTCAATCACATCTCCCCACAACCTTCCAGAGCTAGCCCTCCTCCTGGGGACAGAGCAGCTAAGGGGCTTCTTGGAAGGCACTTCAATAAGATTTAATGGGACATTTTTGCTAGACTGGGGGATTATAAAACCCACTAATTTAGAGAGTGGGGGGATCACAGAGTCATTTTTTCTGTCGGCTAGGAAAGGCCAGAAAGAAAATTATGCTCATCTGTGCCCTCCTAGCTCCATCCCTCCCCAGCAAGACCACTGGACTGCTGCCAGGCAGGCCCAGAGCACCTGCTGGACAGAGCCTTTCCTACTGGCAGCAGGTGCAGGTGCTGGCTGAGGGCTTAATGAGGGGTCAAGCCAGCCATGTGCCCCTGTGCGGGCTCCAAGGCTGCAGCTGCAGCCCGTGCATCTGCTCACACCTTTGGTTCCTTGCAGCTGGCTTTCTATAGCCTTGATCTGCCAGGTCCTGTGCTGTTGGCAGCGTGAGCTGGAATCAAAGGACGTGAGTTGGGAAAGGGGCAGTGGCAGTATTGGTGTGTGAGTGTGTGCGTGTCTGTATGTGCACATACGCGACAGAGTTGAACAGACGCAAAGACAGGGCAACCAGGAAGACACCAGGAGCTGGGGACAGGGAGAAGGAGAGAAACTAGACCAGAGAGAAGGGACCCTGGTTGTGTTCCCTGAGCTGGGCTCTCGGGTCAAAGTTGATCTCCACTGTGTGTCGATACCAACCTTGACATGAAATGATAACCTGGAGGGACAGAGGTAGGCACATCCTGCAGACTAGGAAGGGGAGGCTGATGTTGTACCAGAGCGAGATCCCCTGGTGCTCCCTGGCCTGCAGCTCCACTCCAGGGCTGGGAGCATGCATGGCCGTGGACCTGAAAGGCAGAACCACTCACAACTGAGGTCACATAAAGAAGAGGGCGAGCAGGTTCAGCCGCTGCTTGTGACAACTGTTTCCTGTGTCAGTACTGATTTGACTGCTCCCCTTCCAGTCCAGCTCCCTGCTAGTGCCTGGGAAAGCAGCGGCAGGTGGCTTAATGCTCCACTTCTAGTCCAGATCCCTGCTAGCACGCCTGGGAAAGCAGCAGCAGATGGCTTAAGTGCTTGGGCCCCTGCCACCATATGAGAGACCTGGAAGAAGATCCTGGCTCCTGGCTTCAGCCTGGCCCAGCCCTGGCTGCTGCAGGCATTTGGGGGTGAATCAGTGGACGGAAGATGTGTCTGTCAGTCTCTCTGTCTCTCTCATCACTGTCTTTCAACTAAGTAAATAAACAGATCTTTTTAAAGAGGGGAGGGCATTACAGTAACCTCATGGGGTGGTCGTGGCTGTTAGACCTTCTGGGGCTTCCCAGGCCCCCAACACGTCAGTGCTCTGTCTTCCTGTCTGCTGTAATAGGGGACGCATGATGCTGTGTGTGATGCTGGGTACTTGCGTGGCCCTGAGTGCACCCTGGTGGAAGTGGATCCTGAATCGCTACAACCACTCAGCCGCTGCCCCTCGGCGCTGGGAGCCGGGAGTCGGTAGAGCTGCAGGCTGGGCCAGGCTGTTCCCATTTCCCAGGGCAACTCCCCTGTGTCCTCCTTTCTTCCTTACCCGGCCTTGCCCCAGGGTGGCCAGGTTTGAACTCTGGCTCTGCTGCCCCCTGGCTATTGGGAGTCACAGGTTACACACTCACAGCAAAGTCGGGGCCAGGTGGGAATTCCTTCCTCCAGGCACCGCTGTGCGTCCACCCTAGGGGTCACCTTCCCCCACCATGGTGAGTGTCCAGGAAGATTCAGAGGCAGCCTCCAGACCCCTACCTGAAGATTACAGTCCAGTTCAGTTAGCATTTATTGAGCACCCACTGTATGCCAAGCCCAGCCCTGGCAGTGAGGATTCAGCCTTGCTACCATGGAGGGGTAGGGGTCACTCATGGTGAACATGGACGCTCTGAAAGTGAAATTGCTGTGACAAGCTGGCACCCTAGGGTGCATGAGGTATGGGGTGCAAGATGATGGGGGTCTTCCTAGGGTGAGCTGAGGGGAGAAGTCTGCAGAGGCAACGTTTATGTCAGACCTAAAAGGTAAGAAGAAGCCAGCCGCACAGAGCTGAGGACAGAGCCAGGCAGGCAGAGGGAAGGAGGTGAGGACTGGCAGGTGGCCAGAGCGGCTGGATCACACAGTGCTGAGAGATGAGATCGGAGGCAGGCTTGGATGCGTACGACAGGGAAGGAATTTGGATTTCCTTCTAAAATCAGATGAGAAGACACTGGAGGAGTTTAAGCAGGGGAGTGACACAGTCTGATTTATATTTGAAAAGAGTAATTTTGACAGCTTTTTAAGAATAAACTCCAGGGGAGGAGAAGTTAAGGAGCGCTGAGTAGCTGTAGGCTGGGCGAGAACTGACAGGCACGGGCAGAATGTGGCCGTGACTGGGGCAGCAGCTGTGTGGGTGGCTCCTACCTTTGGGTGCTTTCAGGGTGCCATTAAGGTAGGCTGTTCATGCAGGGATATTCACCCTCTTCTGTGGAAAGGCTCGGGACCCCACCACAGTCGAGACATGGCCTGCCTCTGCCTCCTCCCCAGTTCCCCTGGGCCCCCTGTCGTTGGCCCCACCCTTACCCCCACCCATGGCCTTCACCGAGTTGGGCTTTGGCTCTGTGGCTTTGCTTTCTCCACAGTGTCGTGTAAAGGGGACCCTACGTATATAGGATTTGGGGGTCTGGCTTCTTTCACTAGCACAGTGCCTCTGGGAGTCGTCCATGCACTGCTCACGTCAGGAGCTCACTTCTTATTGCTGGTTCGTATTCCATTGTGTGTGAAGGTCACGTGAGCTGTCCTGATCGGGGTGGTTTCAGATAAGGCTGTTGTGCACGTGAACACAGGCTGTCGCTCCTCTGGGGTGCGGATGCTGCCGTGGGGATGCCGGGTCCAGCCGTAAGCAAAGATTTAATTTTCTGTGACCCAACCTACTTGCCCGAGTGGCTCCCTCCAGTAACCCATGAGAGTTGCAGTGGCTCTGCACCCCGCTAGTGTTTAGTGCAGGCGGCCCCACCCCTTTATCCTCAGGGATGTGCACCAAGACTCCCAGGGATGCCTGAAACCATGGATGGTACTGAGCCCTCTATTCACTGGGTGATTTTTTTTTTTTTTTTTTTTTTTTGGACAGGCAGAGTGGACAGTGAGAGAGAGAGAGAGAGAGAGAAAGAGCTTCCTTTTGCCGTTGGTTCACCCTCCAATGGCTGCTGCGGCCAGCGCGCTGCGGCCAGCGCATTGTGCTGATCCAAAGCCAGGAGCCAGGTGCTTCTCCTGGTCTCCCATGGGGTGCAGGGCCCAAGCACTTGGGCCATCCTCCACTGCACTCCCTGGCCACAGCAGAGAGCTGGCCTGGAAGAGGGGCAACCGGGACAGAATCCGGTGCCCCGACCGGGACTAGAACCCGGTGTGCCGGCACCGCAAGGCAGAAGATTAGCCTAGTGAGCCACGGCGCCAGCCCACTGGGTGTTTTCCTATAGATATACATGGAGGAGAGTTTCTTTTATACATTAAGTACAGTCAGAGATGAATAATGGTAACTAATAATAACAGGACAATTAAAATCATGTACTGTAATGCATTATATGAAGGTGATCTCTCAAAATGCCTTACTGCAAATGTAGATCTTAGCACCTATAGCAAATGATGTCTTTTCCTTTTTTATTAAGTTGAGAAGTTTTCACTTACAGACAGAGCTTCCTGGCTTCTCTGGGGGGGATCTGAACTTTTAGCATCACTGTGTGCGTGCTTAGGGGACATTATTGGGCAAATCATAGGTTGCTTGAGCCCGGTGCTGAGGAACCACCGTGGCTGAGCTGATCATTGAGGTGGGTACTGAGTGCCTGGTGGGCAGGTAGCAGACACAGCGTGGGTGCGCTGGACGAGGGGTGATTCGTGACCCAGGCAGCAGAGTGAGATTTCGTCATGCCATTCAGAACACTGTGCCACTTACGACCTGGGGCAGGTGGGCAGCGTCATGGTTGCCTCACTGGCATGCCTAATTGGAGTGTCTGGATCAGATGCCAGCTCTGGCTCCTGCCTCCAGCTTCTTGCTGATGCAGACCCTGGGAGGCAGCAGATGGAACTCAGATGGTTGGGTTCCTGCCACCCACGTGGGAGACTCGGATTGAGTTTCAGCTCCTGGACCTGGCTCAGCCCCGGCAATTGCCAGCATTGGAGGAGTGGATCAATGGATGGGGGATCTATGAAATAATATTAGTAACACATTACATATTTCTAGAATTTTCCATTTAATATTTTCAGATTGCTCTTGAAACTGAGAAAAGGGAAAATTTGCATGGGTGGTACTATTGTATTGTCCTTTAAAAAGAGCTTAAATTACTTTTCTCCCTTTTAATAGATACAGTGTGATTTTAATGTGCATTTCCTAACGACTAATGATGTATCTTTTTATCTGTTTAAGTGTAATCCTTGTATCTTCTTTTTAAGTGTTTTGTACATTTTTGTATTGGATTTTAGTCCTCATTGTTGAATTTCGAGTGTTCTTTATATATTCTGGATACAAGTCCTTTATCAGATATGTGATTTGCAAATATATTCTCCCCTCCTGTGGCTTGTTTTTTTGTTTTCTCTCTCTCTCTCTCTAATTCACAAGTGTATTTATAGAAATAGAAGAAAGGACACTTCAAAAATTCCATGGAGGGCTGGTGCTGTGGCGTAGCAAATAAGGCATTAGTAAAGTGAACCAGTGGATGAAAAATCTCTGTCTCCCTCTCTCTCTGTCTTCTCTCTCCCTCTTTGAAAGGCAGAGTTAGAGAGAAGAAAGGAGAGAACGAGAGCGAGAGCGAGAGAGAGAGAGAGAGAGAGCTTCCATCTGCTGGTTCACTCCCCAAATGGCTGCTGTGGTTGGAGCCGGGCCAATCTGAAGCTAGGAGCAGAGTGAGTGACAAGAGTCCAAGCACTCGGGTCAACCTCCACTGCTTTTCCAAGCACGTTAGCAGAGAGCTGGGTCAGAAGTGGAGCAGCCGGGACTTGAACTGGCACCTGTATGGAATGCCAGCACTGCCGGCAGCAGCTTTACCTGCTATGCCACAAGCACTGGCCCCAGTGCATGGAATTAGAAGATAAGTTTATTTTGGTTCAGACAATTTTTGAATCTATGCATTTTTTTGTAATGCACGTTTTCACAAATTGTTGGAAGGATGCCTCTGTGCACGGATTTCAAAATTTTATGCACCAAAATAAACGTATTTTTCAAGTCCATTTTCCATGAGGCCCTTGAAGTGCCCTCATCGTTCTTTTGTCACACGCTGCTCCTTTACTGCCATTCAGGAAGATTCCAGAAGACAGTCGCATTGAGAATCACATCTAGTGGTCCAGATTTTGTAGTCTGTTTCTTTAAATTGTGGTGAAGTTCACTTAATATAAAATCTACCATCTTACCCTTTGGAAGTGTGCAGCTCAGCAGTGCTAAGCAGATTCACATTATCATTTAATCAGTCTCCGTAGCTGTTTCCATCTTGGAAAACTCATAAGGGAAGTTGCAAGTCGCAAGTCCTTCAGTGATGGGCGTGTGTCCTTTTAGTGCCCTGTCCTCACCGGGCATCCAGTGGCCTGTGTTGGAATCGCCCTCCTTTCTCAAGCTGAATAATACGCCATTGGATGTCTGTACCACAGTTGTGTGTCCAGCCATCCACCAACAAGGCTGCTTCTACCTTGTGGGCTGGTGTGAATAATGCTACTGTGACCAGGGGTGTATAGATACCTCTTTGAAACCTTGTTTTCAGGGGCCAGTGCTGTGACCCAGTGGGTTAATGCCCTGGCCTAAAGCACCGGCATCCCATATGGGCACAGGTTCTAGTCCTGGCTGCTCCTCTTCCAATCTAGCTCTCTGCTATGGCCTGGGAAAGCAGTGGAAGATGGCCCAAGTCCTTGGGCCCCTGCACCTGCATGGGAGACCCGAAAGAAGCTCCTGGCTCCTGGCTCCTGATAGGCGCAGCTCTGGCCATTGTGGCCAATTGGGGAGTGAACCATCAGATAGAAGACCCCTCTCTCTCTGCCTCTCCTCTCTCTGTGTAACTCTGACTTTCAAATAAATGCATAAATATTTTTTTTTAAAAAAAGAAACCTTGTTTTCAGTTCTTTTGGATTCTTTTACTTCTCTTCAGGGTGCCTTTTGCAGAACAGAAGTTCTTAATTTTGAAAAACCTGTCAATTTTTTTCTTTTATGGATTATGTTTTGAGTATCATCTCTAAGAGCTCATTGCCTAATCCAAGGTCACAAATATTTTCTCCCTGAAGTTGTATCATTTTAGATTTTATATTGGGACCCATTTTGAGTTGTTTTTGTGGCTGGTTGGATGCATGGATTGAAGTTCATATTTTTTTGCAAATGGGTATCAACACCATTTATTGAAAAGGCTGTCTTTCCCTCATTGTACTGCTTTTATGTTAGATCTAATTTTTGAAATGAGCTTGACAAAGCTGGCTTATGGGTGTGGAACGTGAGGGATAGGGAGGGATTAGGGGTGACTGAGTTTGGCTGTAGCAACTGGTTGGGTCAAGGAGATGCTTTGTTTTTGTTTGTTTTTTAAAGATTTATTTATTTATTTGAAAGACAGAGTGACAGTGAGGCAGAGGCAGAGAGAGAGAAAGAGAGAGAGAGGTCTTTCATCCACTGGTTCACTCCCCAGATGGTTGCAATAGCTGGAGCTGCGCTGATCTGAAGCCAGGAGCCAGAAGCTTCTTCTGGATCTCCCAAGTGGGTGCAGGGGCCCAAGGATTTAGACCATCTTCTGCTTTCCCATATGAGAGCAGAGAGCTGGATCGGAAGAGGAGCAGCCAGGACTCAAACTGGCGCCCGTATGAGATGCCAGCATTGCAGGCAGCGGCTTCAACGGTTACCCCACAGCGCTGGCCCCTCAAGGAGATGGTGCCTTGGGGAGCAGTGAGTTTAGGGGTTAAGAAGCTCAGAGTTAATGTTTGAGAGGTCCCCAGCAGCATGAGAGCGTGCACCAAGGACCCAGCTGGATGTGTGCGTCTGGGGTTTGGGACAGAGGTAGGGACTGGAGATGCACAAGGCACAAGGCATCAGCATGGGGACGGGCCCAGGAGCTGACAGAGCTCTGTGTTGATGCAGCATTAGACTTGCGTAGAAGGGATGGCAGGAGGATCTGGGGGGCAGGCTGGAGCCTAGGGGAGGTCATGGCTGTGGGGTGGTTGTTGTAATGTATATGTTTGCAAGGCAGAGAGAGACAGAGGGCACGCTCATCTACTGGTTCACTCCCTGGAGGCCTGCAACAGGCAGGGCTGAGCCAGGGCTGAGCCAGGGCTGAAGCTGGGAGCTGGGAACTCAACCCAGGCCTCCTATGTGGGTGGCAGGAGCCCAGTTACTTGAGCCACCGCCTGCTGCCTCCCAGGAACCAGGTGTGGAACCAGGAGGTATTTTAGCTGCTGCTGTAAATGCCTGCTCCAGGAATGGATCGTAAAGGATGAGTGGGGAGAATCTGGGGATGGTGTTTCAGAGGAAGGACCAGAGTGTGCAAAGGCTCGGGGCACTGAGGACGCTGCAAAGAATTTGAGTTGCTAGAGAAAAGAGGCAGGGGAAGGAGGCAGGGGTGAGAAGGGGGTGGAAGAGAAGGCGGGGCCAGCTGAGCAAGTTCCTGTATTTAGAGACCAGTGTAGGGCCTTTGTTAGGCAGACAGTGGGGCAGTGGGTGGCCAGCTTCCTTCTTCTGAGGTGTGTTTTAGGTAGACCAGCAGGCCCCTGTGTGAATTAGAGGAGCCAGACAGCTCAGCATGGAGGCTCCCATTCCTGGCCAGATGCTGAGGGTCTGAACCCAGCCGCGTGCACAGGGACCGGAAGGAAAGGGACACTGTGAGTCGACAGGGAGAGGCCCTCCTTCATGGTCTCCCTTCCTCTGACCTGACCTGCACAGTGTTTGTCCCTAGGGATGCGCTCTCCATACCTGATGTGCAGTTGAGATCAAGACACTTGCTCCCCACTCCTCCATCCCAGGAACAGCCAGGGCCCCGGACCTGGCAGCGGGGAAGGATGGGGACCAGGATCCAGACACGAGCCTCCAGTGGACTGGCACTGGGTCTGATCCTTCATCCATCGGCCTAATCAGACCCTGTCTGCCCTGACAGGAATACAGATGGGCACCTCTCTCCCACTCTATCTGAAATTGCTTTGTAATAACAGTAGGAGTTGGAGAGGCATTTTTATTGATTAAACAATCGAGACGATTTGTCTTTACAAAACTGAAAATATTGAGGTGTCTCTTCCTCTCTCTGTATGCATTACACTTGCTTATTTATTAGAGGCAAGAGCCTCTGCTTGTAATCAAGCTGATGTTTATGACGGGGCTGTTTTATAATGCAGGGCGAGAAGACGTAAGGGGATTGGAGTGAAAGGAAGCCTCATGTAATGACACTGACAGTCAGGGGCGAGCAGCCCCCGGGAAGGCAGCGCTGTGGGGCTGAGTGAGCGGCTGCGGGGAAGCTTGGAGCCATTTTGATATGGAAAAGGACTTCTTATCATCCGGTCACGTAGGCTCAGAGTTTGAATCCTGGCTCTGCCACTTGCTGCCTCTGTCACCTGGGAGCAGTCACTGATGTTCACAGTAGGGATAACGGCGCGTGTGGGATGCCTGGCCCGGCGTCAGTCACAGGTAGCTGTTGCGTCCCTCTGGGGTGCGGTTTCCAGTAAGAGTGGGTATGTTACGGTGCTCAGGCTGGAAACTTTGGAGGGAGGAGTGCAGTGCTCTTCAGCCCTCGACACACAGGCACCTGTGCTTCTTCTTGTGGCATCTGAGGCCTGCCACGGACCCGGGCAGGTGCTGCTCAGCGCCAGTGCTGGGTAAGTCCTGCAGGGTGGTGGTAGTGCTGGGTGGAGCAGTTGTCTCCCAGGACAAGGGTGGCGCCACAGGAGCAACTGGCCGCATGATCGAGATCTTTCTAATTCCGTCCTGATACCAGCCCCGGGGGGGCTCCGTGTGCAAACTGCCTCCAGCCACGTGGGCGCCAGGATTTGCTGAGCTGTGTGTATGACTTCCATGGACGAGCCGGAGCTGAGGGCTGCTGCACACGCACATTGTGAGGAGGGTGGGCTGCTGGCCAGAGGTGAGTCAGACAGAGATGTCATGAGCACCTGTCTGCCAGGCATGGTGGGGTTGGCCCACATTTGGGGGCACTCAGGGTCCGGAGCGGGGTGAAATGGCTCCTAGCCTGCAGGTTGCTCGGTGACCAGGCCTGTTGGGGGAGAAGCTTCATGCGGCTGAAACTGAGGGTGAGGAGATCACCCTGCCAAGTCCCCTCCCTGCCTTTGCTGCATGCCAGCCAACCAAGCAGCACACATCTGGTGCTGACCAAGGGCAAGTGTGGAGGAGAATAGGGCAGTGGGCTCCCTGGGGTGGCACTGGGAAGCGGTGGGGGACGGACCACAGGCCCAACCACTGGCTAGTTCTGGGGTAGGTTTCCAGCGGACAGGGAGTGGTAAAGCACTCTTACAGCAGGGCTGGGGTTTGTAGGATTTAGTAAGGCATGGTGGTGGGAGGCATTCCAAATGGTCACAGGTGTAGGTCACGGGGCAAGTGTTTGCAATAATGTATTGAAGGGTTTGGGGTCAAGCTGTAGCGCAGGGAAGGGCCAGGGGACCCTTTGCTGAGGCTGGTTTCTCATAAGGGTGTTGAGCGTCTCCTGCTCAGTGCCAGTAGCACCCTCCTCAGCCTCCATGTTGTGCCAGTCAGCCATGTCTCTAGACTTGCCAGGTTCCTCCTGGGGGGTGACGTCATCCCCGGTTAAGAACGGCAGGTGTCGGGGATAGAGGTAAGCCTGGAGACTGGGGCTGGGTTCCAGTCTGAAAGGACCTTGGGTTTCAGGTTAAGAGGCCTAGGACTTTAATAAGGAAATAATGGGCAGCTTTTTGTGAGCAGGGGCTACAGGGAAGCTGTGGCATCAGGGAACACTCACTGAGGTAGGATGGAACGCCTTATTCTGCTAAGGACCACAAACGACAGATGCCCTCTGGGGACGAGCTGGCTACCAATGCTCTAAGGCCAGCCTGAAGACAGTCATTCTAAACACCTGTGACTGACCAAGGACTGTCTCTCTGTAGTTAGGCTAGGTTGATGTTTCTCCACTTTGCAAAGTATCCAATTCATTTGCTGGGCTTGTGGTTCCCAGCCCCAGGGGCTCTCATTCAGCAGGTGCCCAGGAATTTGCATTTCTTTTCTTTTTTTATAACTTTCATTTAATAAATATAAATTTCCAAAGTACAGCTTTTGGATTACAGTGGCTTCCCCCCCCCCATAACCTCCCTCCCACCGGCAACCCTCCCATCTCCTGCTCCCTCTTCCATCCCATTCACATCAAGATTCATTTTCAATTGTCTTTATATACAGAAGATCAATTTAGTATATACTAAATAAAGATTTCAACAGTTTGCACCCACACAGAAACACAAAATGTAAAGTACTGTTTGATAACTAGTTATACCATTAATTCACATAGTACAACACATTAAGGACAGAGGTCCTACAGGGGGAACAAGTACACAGTGACTCCTGTTGTTGATTTAACAATTGACACTCTTGTTTATGGTGTCAGTGATCACCCAAGGCTCTTGTCATGAGTTGCCAAGGCTATGGAAGCTTTTTGAGTTCGCCAACTCCGATCTTATTTAGACAAGGTCATAGTCAAAGTGGAAGTTCTCTCCTCCCTTCAGAGAAAGGTACCTCCTTCTTTGATGGCCTGTTCTTTCCGCTGGGATCTCACTCACAGAGATCTTTCATTTAGTTTTTTTTTTTTTTTTTTTTTTTTTTTTTCCAGAGTGTCTTGGCTTTCCATGCCTGAAATACTCTCATGGGCTTTTTAGCTGGATCCGAATGCCTTAAGGGCTGATTTTGAGGCCAGAGTGCTGTTTAGGACATCTACCATTTTATGAGTCTGCTGTGTATCCCACTTCCCATGTTGGATCATTCTCTCCTTTTTAATTCTATCAGTTGGTGTTAGCAGACACTATTCTTGATATGTGATCCCTTTGACTCTTAATCCTATCATTATGATCAATTGTGAACTGAAACTGATCACTTTGCCTAGTGAGATGGCATTGGTACAGCCACCTTGATGGGATTGAATTGGAATCCCCTGGCATGTTTCTAACTCTACCGTTTAGGGCAAGTCTGATTGTGCAAGTGCCGAACTGTACATCTCCTCCCTCTCTTGTTCCCACTCTTACATTTAACAGGGATCACTT
Organism: Oryctolagus cuniculus; assembly: GCF_964237555.1. Lineage (NCBI taxonomy): Eukaryota > Metazoa > Chordata > Mammalia > Lagomorpha > Leporidae > Oryctolagus > Oryctolagus cuniculus. The sequence goes on from NC_091432.1 coordinate 113,067,107, forward strand.
TTCAGTTAAATTGAAACACTTAAGAATAATTGTGTGTTAATTACAGAGTTCAACCAATAGAATTAAGTAGAACAAAAAAAAAATACAAAAAGGGGTAAAGTATTAAGTTGTTCCTTGTCAGTCAGGACAAGGGCTACTATACAGCAGTAAAAAAAATGAAATCCGGTCATTTGCAACAAAATGGAGGAATCTGGAAAACATCATGCTGAGTGAATTAAGCCAGTCCCAAAGGGACAAATATGATATCATATGTTCTCCCTGATCGGTGACAACTAACCAAACACCAAAAAGGAAACCTGATGAAGTGAAATGGACACCATGAGAAACAGTGACTTGATCAGGAATTTGCATTTCTAACAAGTCCCTAGCTGATGTGGTTGCTGGGACCAGACTTTGAGAACCACCGTACTACCCAGTTGTCACTCATTATCCAGGCCAAAGAAAACCCAGCTGCAGGCTGTAGGTTACAGCCCTGAACTGTACCCAGCAGCGGGCAAACCCTACCTTGGTCACCATCTCAATGGTAAAGGCCTTTTGAGAGAGGGCTTGGAAGACTGAAGACACCTGCTTTTGCCTTAGGAACTCTGCTAGCTCAGCCCTTGGAGCCTGTGCAGGGCTGGCCCCCTGTGGCTCACTCCAGCGCTCAAGCCTCTTCAATTAGGCACAACCTCAGGAGAAGGACAAGGCTCAGAATGTTTGAAGTATGAACAAAGGCATTGAGCTGGCAGCTGCGTTTGCTTGGAGCATTCTCTGTTTGCACTCCTTGCCCCAAGGGGAAACTGGGAAAGCAATGCACAACCCTTGCCGATGAGGTGAATTCCCTGGGGTCTCCCACTGCCCTGTGCCTGCCCGGCTCCTCCAACCACAATAACTCGCCTCCTCGGTAGGGCACATTTGTCTCTTTTAATATATATTTAAAAGGTATTGATAGCCAGAAAGGCCAGAGGAACACACGGTCCTACTTGGGTAACTGGCATTTTCACATGTAAAGCTCCTTCCCAGTGCACTCTGAGAGGGGCAGAGCAGGAAGGGACCTCAAAGGTCATTCAGTCTGACCCCCTGAGGTCCCGAGAGGAGGCAGCGGATTCAGCGTAATGCAGCCATGGAGGTGCAGAGGCAGCTCTCACTGCTTTACAGTGATGCAGCCTGGGGATTCAAAGACACGCCTGTGCCCAAGGCCAAGGTCAGGTCCGTGCCTTTGCCACTCCTGGAGGATTGATGTCCGTTGGCTTTCTCTTTCTTAGTGTTTCCACCTCACCCCAGAGCCTGTGCCTTTCCTTGCCTCTGCTTCCTGTCATGTTACTCCCGGGAAAGCACATCCTCACAGCCATGGCCCTTGTTGCTCCCGGGGAATTGGAATAAATCACCCTGCAGGCTGCATGCTCCCTGGCATAGCCCTGGGCCTTCTGTCACTCGTGCATGGCTCTGTGGCTTGAGTTGGTGGGCTCGCAGGCCCCTGAGAGGCAGCCTCGGATGGAAAGGTGCCTTCCTTGGGGCCCGTCTAACCCTTCATCGTGGAGTACTTAGTGGCCCCGTGCTCAGTGATTTGCACATATCATGGTGCTCTCAGCAACCCCTGAAGTGAGTATTGCTGTCTCCGACTTAGGGGTGGGTAAGTGATGATATTGAGAGCTTAAGGGGCCTCACCGACCCTCAGCGCCCTCCTTTCCCTGGGCTTCTGTGGGCTGCCTCTGCCCTGAGCCTGCGACACTCACCAAGGTGACGGTTGTCCCCAGGAGCCACAGGTGTGCCCAGTGGTTCCATTACAGGAGGGCTGGCTGCTGCTTGCGCTAGACGGTGAGCTGGGGCGGTCTGATCACATGTGGAAGAACGGGACCGTGGTTCTGTCTCTGTGATCTTCACTTGCACACCTCCCCCTTTCCCATCCACCCCCTCCCTCGCCCTGGACTGCGGGAGACGCCAACTCTGGGTGGGGCTGCCCTCAGATCCCACCTCCCAAGCTGTAGCCAAGTGTTGACAGGGCAGATGCACCTGGCCGTGACGGTGACACTGGCTGGCAGGGGCACTAGTGCCTCTATCAGGCACCAATCCTAGGGTTTCTGTGCAACTCAATTTCTTTTTTTTTTTTTAATTCATTATTTGAAAGTTGGAGTTACACAGAGAGAGAAGGAGAGGCAGAGAGAGAGAGAGAGAGAGAGAGAGAGAGAGGTCTTCCATTTGCTGGCTCACTCCCCGGATGGCCTAAACGGCTGGAGCTATGCTGATCTGAAGCCAGGAGCCAGGATCCTCTTCTGGGTCTCCCACACAGGTGCAGGGACCCAAGGACTTGGGCCATCTTCCACTGCTTTCACAGGCCACAGCAGAGAGCTGGATCGGAAGTGGAGCAGCCAGGACTCGAACCGGTGCCCGTATGGGATGCCAGCATTGCAACTACACCATTACCCACTACGTCACAGTGCCAGCCCCACAACTCAATTTCACATCCTCTCTCTCTCTCTGTCTCTCCCCATGTCTTCCGGTTGTCACCGTGTTGCTAATGTCCTCAGAGGTGGACCTTCAAAGTGTGTTGGGTTTCACTTTGGCTAACGCTCAATGAGTGCTCCAGCCACTTTGCTCTTCCCCTCCTCCCTCGCCCCTGCTCAGCGGAGAGGCACCCAGCTTTCTTCTCTCCCTCTCTTTGTTCTGGGCAGCCCCCGTGTGTGTATTTGCTCCTGGATTAATTCTCATAGACAAACACTTTGGGTGTTTGTGAAGGTGCCGATGCTTCCATTTCCACCAGCCGCAGAAACACCTGGTCCAGCCTCCTAGTCTCCCATTCCCTTTCTCCTCCGTATGCACATTGGCACAGGAGTGCTTTGTCCCTTCAGCTGAGCCAGGGGAGAGATCTTGGAAGAGTAATTAATGTGAGCAGATATGTGTCATTGTCCTAGGAAATAAAAGGTGTCAGTACAAACCACCCGGGCACATTCCAGCCACAAAGCACAGGGAGCACAGGTGCACCTCCGGCGAGGAAAACCCTATAGGTCCCGGCCGCTTGTGTTACAAAACCACTTCACTTTCCTTCGAAGGATGTACTGCCTGCTCCCGTAGATCTGCGCTCTTTTGGCCTATTTAAGTGTTTTACAGGTCATTAAGTACTTGACAGAGAGACTTCGGGGACTGAGAGACTTTATGTTCAAACTTAAAATCAGTGCCAATTATGTATCCTTCAGAAATGAAGATGTAGCATCCCCGAAATTGTCCGCCGAGTCTGCGGGGACTCGCAGGAGCGCGTGTGCGCACGCCTCTTTAGAGAGTGTGCCGCATGGAAGGCCAGGGATGCCGACGTCAGCGGCCGTGTTTCTTTAATGATGAGCCCTGAGAACAGGAGTGAGGTTTTTTTCTGTGTCACTTTCCCAATTGATCTTGCACTGCATTCCCTTGGGCTGGGAGATTTCTTAACCGAACATGGTAGTTCAGTTCTGCGGCCTTTTAAGATTTTTGTATCATAGGCGGTTTCTGTCGTAGACGCCCTTCTTGCTCCCCCAGGGACACGCTTCCTATCTTCTGTGGCTGGAGATCTCCCCCTTCCCTCGGAGCTCAGCATCTCACCTTAGCCTGGAAGGAGGAGACAGAAGGCTTTGGGCTGCAGCTCCCTCCCTGTCTTTCCACCCCTCCAAATCTGCAAGCCAGCCCGCCCAGCAGCTCAGACGGGCCGTGCCTGGAGCTGCCCAGGGCTGGCCCTGGATCCCAGTCCCACGCTTTCTCAGGGATCAGAGCGTGGGAGCATTCCCAGCAGCGTAGGTTGTGCTCTGCTCCCTGCTCTGTTCTCTGTCTTTGAAAAAGCCGCCTGCAGTGAAACCTTCTCAGTTGGCTCCCGCCCCATTGCTGCTCCCTCTCGCAGTCAGTCATCTCACCATTGTCAGCACACACTGCCCCCACTCCTTCCCCTTCTGGTCACCCTCCTGCCCACTTCATTCTGGCTCCCATCCGCACCACTGCCCTCAACAGCTTGTAGAGGTCGCTGGTAGCTTCCATGTTGCCTAATGCTGTGGACATGTCCTCCTCCTGGCTCTAAGCATTTAATGGACCCTCCCCTTTGGAGGCATTTCTCTGGGCTCCCAGCACCCCACTCCTTCAGCTTCCCCCATCTGGGGTCTTTCTTGCTCTGTCCCCCTTTCTGTTTATTCCTCCTTTATTGTCTAAATAGTAAATGTCCCAAGTCTTGGCCCCAAGCCACCCTCTCTGTCTATATGTTCTTGCCAAGTGAGCTCACTTATTGCCACACTCGAAATGCCAATGATATAGCGAGAATCTCCCACTTTCTCTCTTGAGCACAGGTCTTGCCATTCCAGCTGCTGCTTGCATTTTCATTTGAATATCCTTCAGAAATCCTAAACATATCAAAACCTGAACTCTTGATCACGCCTCCCAAATCTTCTCTGCTTCCCTCAGCCTTTCCCCATCTCAGTCAATGGCACTTTTGTCCACCAGTGTGCAAGGCCGAAAGCCTGGAGGCCGTCCCTGCTGCTCCTTTCTGTGATCCTCCACAACCCACCAAGCCCTGCCAGTGGACCTGCTTGTCTCAGGCATCTGCCCTTCTCGGCAGCTACCCTGCCACTCTCCTGTCGAGGCTGATGTCTCGTCCTTGTTGACCTAGGGCAGTGGGCCCCTAACCAGTTGCTCCACTTCCACCCCTGCTCTCTGTTCTTCGCACAGCACCACTGCGAATTGTTTCGTGTCATGCTTCTGCTTCAGATGTCTCAGTGGTTATTCATTGCCTTGGCAATGAAACCCGGACTCCTTGCTGTGTCTTGCAGGGCCCTGCAGGACACAGCTCATCTCCTTCCCAGCGTCCCCAGCTTCCTCTTGCACCGTGGCCTGGACCAGGTGCCCTCCCAACAGCCACTTCTGGTATTGTCCGTGTCAGCAGAATGATGATGCGTTCGGATATGGGGGATGTTTTCCCTGAACGATAATTTCAAGGAAGCGAGTCCTGTCCACGGGAGGTGAACCCTGGTTATTTTAAGCAAAGCACAATACTGTGACTCCAGCGATGGGTTTAAGGGGGGGGGGGGGGGCTGTGACTTGGTTCTGGCCAGTGAGACTTAAGAGGACATTTTCTGGTGACTTGGAAAGAATTATGCCCAGGGAAGAGGCACCTTCAAGCTGCCCTTCCTGCTGTAAGGGGGCCACTGGGTGCTGCGGTTGCCTCCAAAACCTATGTCACAATTTAATGGCCTCTGTGTTGGAGTTAAGAGGTGGACCCTCTGAGAGGTGACAAGGTCACGGGGGAACTGCCCTCACGAATGGGTCAAGGCCGTCGTCATGGGAGTGGATTAGTTACGCCTATCTTGCATGCCCTTCCTCTGCATGCTGCCTTCTACTGTGTGATGACATGGGGGCCTCACCTAATATGGCCCCTCAGTCTTGGACTGCCCAGCCTCCTGAACTGTGAGCCACAACACTTCTGTTATCTATAACTTTCCTAGCCTGTAGTATCCTGTTATTGCAACAGAAAATGGATTAAGGCAGGGAGAGAGGGTGCAGTGCTCGCGCCAGCACATAACCGTGAGGGAGACACTGCCCTGACCTGAGGATGGAGGATGAGAGGAGCAGATCCTGGGGCCGGCGCTGTGGCACAGTGGGCTAAGCCTCTGCCTGTGATGCCAGCGTCCCCTATGGGTGTTGGTTCTAGTCCTGGCTGCTCCTCTTCTGATCCAGCTCTCTGCTATGGCCTGGGAAAGCAGGAGAAGATGGCCCAAGTCCTCGGGCCCTTGAACCTGTGTGGGAGACCTGGAAGAAGCTCCTGGCTCCTGACTTCAGATGGGCCAAGCTCTGGCTGTTGCGGCCATTTGGGGGGTGAACCAGCGGATGGAAGACCTTTCTCTCTGTGTGTCTCTCTGTGTAATTCTGCCTGTCAAATAAATGAATAAAATCTTAAAAAAAGGCAGAAAAGCATATCCTTAAAGACTTGGTTGGGTTGTAGAATCAACCACCGAACTGACAGCCTCCTCTTAGGTGGGATAAGAAATGTGTTTACCATTCCAGGGCCTTTTTGGCAAGGTTGCTTGTGGCTTGTAGCTAAACACATCCTAGCCAGTTGTTCACTGTGTTCCATGCTGATTGGCTTTCTAGCTCTTGCTCATGCCAAGTTCTCCGCAGCCTCAGGACATTTGCACACACTGCTCCCCCTATTTGTGGAGCCTCACAGAGCTACAGCTTGCCTATCCTTGATGTCTCACATCCCTCATACATAAAGGTTTCCCTGTCCCTCTTCTCTTTTTGTTTCTGCGTCTTGTTAGTTTCAGCTGGCCCCAGCACATTGGGAGTTGTTTTTGTGTTTGTTCATCGTTCCCCTGTAGACTGAAAGCTCCTTGGGGTTAGAGACTGTGTATGCTGTTCCCCGGGTCAGCTCCCTCACTGCACAGGTGCATTGTAGAAGGAAGGCGCTCACTGCTCCTGCTTGACTGGCTGCATGAGTAGAGGAACAATGTGATCTGTGCTCAGCACCTCATCCTTATCCTCTGCTTCCACACCACACTCACACCTTAGAGTCTAGCCACATTGACCCAGCCCATTGTGGCTTCTAGAATGTTCCTTAGCCTCTCTCACCTCTGCACCTCTGCACGTGCAGCTCAGTCTGTTGGAATAGCCCTTCCTTTCTAAACCCAGACACCTAGCACCCTCCATCGGTCTTGGCTAAGTTGCCACCTCTTTCTGGAAGCTTCTTTCCCTAGACCATGTAGCCTCAGGACCCTGTTCCCACCCACAAAAGCATGTATGAGACCATCCTGTGGGACTCTACTGAGTCCCTCCAGACACTACCTCTATCACTGTATGAGTACCCATAGCGCTACTCAAAAATTATTTGTGAAATTAACTCCTTTGATGAATATTTTTGAATGCCCACTGCATGTTAAATGTTGCATTAAGTGTTGGAGATACAGAGATGGATAAGAAATGGTGTGTGTTGCATTAGAAAAAGGGAGACAGGTCTACTCACCAGTAAATATACTATAATGTGATGAGCATGGGGAAGCAGCTGTGACAACACGGCGACTTCTACCTGAGAAGTAGGGGGTGGGGATTGGGGCAGGCTGCAGACCGGCTGCAGCCAGCAAAGCTGTTTCCGACAAAGGTCGGATCTCTCCCCCACCCCGTCCCCCCTTTCTGTCTCTGTGTTTCAGCATCTAAGTCAAGGTCATCTCTACATCTAAGACTTGTATGAAAACACAAGGAGTCTTCCAGAAGCTCATATTATGAGCATATTATGAAGGGACTATGCATGATTTCAGTATTTGTGTTGCACCAAAATAAATTTACCTTCTAATCTCATTCTTTTCTATGAGCATTTTATTTTTAATTTTTAAAGATTCATTTATTTGAAAGGCAGATTTAGAGAGAGAGAGAGAGAGAGAGAGAGAGAATCTTCCATCCAGTGGTTTACTCTCCAGATGGCCACAATGGCTAGAGCTGGGCCAATCCAAAGCCAGGAGCCAGAAGCTTCTTCTGGGTGTCCTATACCGGTGCAGGGGCTCAAGCTCTTGGGCCATCCTCTGCTGCTTTCCCAGGCACATTAGCAGGGAGCTGGATTGGAAGTAGAGCAGCCGGGACTTGAACTGGCACCCATATGGGATGGTGGCATGCAGGCAGTGGCTTTACCTGCTACATCACAGCACCAGCCCCTCTGTGAGCCTTTTAAAGTCACCTCCTACGTGGAAGAAGGGGCCAGGCTGGGGAGGAAAATGAGAGCGTCTGAGAAGGGGCTGCAGCAGTAAGATTCGTGTCCTATCAGTTCTCCTGTCCTGATGCTACTTTATGTGTAACTTCGGGGAAGTCCCCCATCCCTGACTTAGGCCACAGCTACTCACAGAGCTGGGAACCCAGCAACCTCCTGGCTGGGTGCCACAGGTGTCTCTGTTCACCTTGGAGAGGTTCCCACCTCGGTCTGCTCCTTCCCTGCTGGGTGACAGGTCCCTTCCCTGTGTGTGTGGCAGGGAATCTGTGTGTGTGTGTTGGTGGGGGGACGATGCTCCCTGCGTGGGGTCCTGTCTGGGAAGGACTTGAGATCCCGTCTGGGTAGCCCCTGCTCTTGGGCAGCACCCTGTGGGGGTGAGACAAGTGCCAGCGCCCTGCCCGCCTCCCCAGTCTTGGCTGCCTCTCCCCAGCAGGTGCTGCCCTGCTCTCGCCCTCTGCCCGGTCTCCCTCAGCCGAGCCCAGTGGCAGGCGGCAGAGTCTCTGTGGAACATCAAGACCATTTCTTTAGCTGCTTCTTTTTAAACAACAAAAATCAGGTTGCTTGTGGGTCTCCCCTGGCTCCGCGCCCTGGTGTGTGTTTACATGTTAGCATCTGCGGGGGGCCTGCAGGTTGCCAGCTGGTTCTCTCTTCCAGTGCTGCATCCCCACTTCTCTGTGAGGCCTGGAGGGGAGGGGGGAGCTCGTGGCTCTGGGTGGGCCCCTCTGTTGAGGCTTTGTGGGTCCCCCCAAAGTCATTCCCCAGCCCAATTAGAAAGCGGCTTGGCTTTTAGGCGCGGGAGTGCTGCCTACCCAGATCCTGTTCCGAGCCCTAATTACTGCTTGATGGAATGAATAAAGACGTTGTGTTTTCTACATTTTGCTTACAGAGTTGCTGATGTGGTGAATGTTGGATGAAACATCTCTCTCCCGGAGAGATGAAAAACCAAATGCCTCAGCGCCGCAGCCGCCTGGCTGCTTTAGCCACAGACGTTCCCTGCTGCCCACGCGTGGCCTGGCAGTTTGGGTGGGTCTGGGGTCCCACTAGGGACCCTCCCTGCGCTTTCTGCTCTTTTGCCCTCAAGGTAGAAAATGCCTTGATCATCTAGTCCGGCTGATTAAAAAACAGACAAGCATTTGTTGGGCCCTTGCTACCTATCAAGGGTTTCCTTCTCACAACAACGTTATGGAATGGGGTGCCGTGTCCATTGTGCAGATGGGAAAGCTGAGACCCAGAGAGGGAGCCAGTCCTGTGCCCGGGGCCACACACTGCTGAGGGCAGCCCTGGGAATACCTTCCTGGGCTGCTGGCTGGAGTCTGCCCAACCCTGGACAACCAGTGTTTTCCCTTGGCAGGGAATAGTAAAGAGAGTGCAGCAGCTAACTTGTGGCACATTGTGAGCTTCCCCAAGACGAGTGTCTTACCACAGCAATTTTATTTTATTGTTCAGCACGGCTCTGTGTTAGCTCCATGGCACTATCAGTCTGGGCCCAGTTGGCTGGGGCTGGGAGACCTGGCATGGCCTCAGCTTTGGGCGGGGCCACACGCTCTCTCCTCCTACAGGCCTGTGCTTCCGTGGATTTCATAGGCAGACACAGGCATCCATCCTGCCTCTTGGAGCAGGGCTATTGGCTTGGACGCTGTCTGTCTGTGCTCATTCAAGTGGTGGTAGAAGATTCCTCATGGCAGGAAAAGGGGGCCCGGCGCACAAATGTTTGCACGTCCTCTGCTGGTTCATGGTTGCTAATGTCCACCTGGCCAAAGGGGGGTCACTGGCATCCATTTGGTGAAGAATAGACTCCTCCCTCAGTGGGAGGGGCTGTGAAGCCCCCTCACAAAGTGTGTGCCTCTCGGGGATGGGGGCTTCTTGGTCATTCTGCTGTCTGCCACCGAGGGTGGCACCTGCACAGCTCCTGGTCCTGTGCATTGAGGGCTTGACAGGGGCCCGAGTGACCGCGTCCCTACGTCTAGACAAGATGTCCCCACTGTTGGTCCAAACTAATGTCTTGGTGTTTGGTTGGTTGGTTGTTTTAACATGCAGAGATGGAGAAAACGATGCCTCCCGTTGGTAACTTCTCGTGGATAACCCGCAATCTCTCAAGGTTTCCATTTCTCAGAGCAGCTGCTTCGTGTTTGGTGCTGGTGGTGGGGCAGGGCCCCGCCCCGTGTGGTGTAGTCCAGGGATGAGGTGGGGGACAGCCCAGGGCCCTGTGCCAGCCCCTGCTCTGGGACCACAGCATGCTCTAATTCCTCTGCTTGAACTGAACACAGGTTCTCCTGTGACGTGGGGCTGAGGACCAGAGAGCGTTAGGCCCTCTGGAGCCAGGAACATTTCAGAAGAACAGCTCAGTGGTTGAGTCTTTGGCTGTCTGGCCGGCTCCAATTCGGCTTGCCTGTCCCCTGCCTGCAGCCTCTCTCCTTGTGCTTCCAAGACCACGGTGACCTGTTTTCAGAGAAGTGGCTGTTAGGACCAGAAGCGGTGGAGAGCAGTCTGCTTTGGGTGTCACTGGAGGGTGCCCCCTGCAGGCCTCCTTTCAAGGTTGCCCTGGAGCTCTCCTTCCACAAGGGAGATGGACACCTGGGCCCTTGGCCCCAGCTCACTCTTTCCGGTGAGTCACCCCAGGAGTGGGTCAAACACAGTGCGAGGGAACCCCTCCCTGCTCCAGGGCCCATGGCCCAAAGGGGAAAGAAAGGGTTTTGGTGCATTGCAGCTGCAGGGTGGGGGTGGCGGGGGAGTGATGCCAAAAATGAGTGGCAAGTTTTTGGTTTCGTCAGTTCTGGCTTGGCTTGGGCACCCAGCGCAGGGCCCAGCACACTTCAGCACTGTGCAGGTGGCTGGAGCCCCCTGCTGGAGGGCTCCAGGGCGGGTAGTGCTGGCAGCTCTGAAACAGGTGTGTGGGGGGCATGGCTGAGATCTTCAACCTGGGGGCCCCCAAGGCCTACTCCATGGGACTCCCAAAGCTGCTCCTCTCGCCAGTGAGACCCTCTCTCACCCCCTGGCTGCTGACTTTTTAGCACGACTGACTCCGGATGCAGTGTCAGCCTTACGGGTCCCATTAGAGCAAGAGAGTAAAAGGTTTTATGATGGTTGGGCTTTCTCTCTCTCTCTCTCTCTCTCTCTCCTCTGTCTTAAAGTAGTTTTCCTGCAAATTAAACAAATGTCAAATCAGCTTTGGTTGCCTGACTGGCAGCCTTCCAGAAGCAGTGCCTCGGGCTAACCCAGGAAAACGGGTTTCCTCTCTCAGCCTCCCAGGAAAGCCCACGTGGCTGTTGCTCTGCATCTCACACACAGACTGTGGAGAGATGTGGGGCTTTGTTTTGCAACCACAGTCAGAGCTGGAGGGGGCCTGGTGCAGGAGGGCTGAGTCCGGGGTCGGAGGGGGCGGTCTTCAGGGTCCTGGAGCCCTTGACATTGAAGTCTTTTGAACATATGTAGACGCAGCATCTGTAGTGTTCTTCGGATTCTCAAAGAGGTCAATGACTGTGGCGGAGATTAGGAGCGTGGGAGAGCTCGTCCAGCCCCTATTTTGGACTGGAAGAACCTAGGGCCGAGGCAGGGCAAGCGACTTGATTCAGCTCACACAGCGCAGTAGTGACTTTTTGTTTAAAGATCAAATCCGCATGTTTAAAGGGAGGGGCGATAATGAGGAGGGGAAGCTCTTTCTCATTTGCTGGTGGTTTGCAAGCAGCTTTTCCGTTAATTGATTATGGGTTTTTTTTTGTTTTGTGTGTGTTTTAAAGTTGGAATCACTCCCAGAACTAAAGGAGCTGAGAAGAGCAAAATAAATAAGGGATAAACAGGCTTAACAGGTTGGGGGAGTGGAGAGGAAAGAGCGAGGGAGTTTGGGGTACACTGACTCGGAGCTGGCTGGGGGCGCTGGTGGAGCTGGGCCGCACATGCTCTGGGTCCGGGTCCAGGCTTCATGAAACAGAGAGCAGCGTGGATGGCAGGAAGCTGTTCTGTTTCCAGGTGCGATGGAGCCAGCACAGCACGGGGCTGCTGTGGTTAATGAGGGGCTGGAGGGTGGCAGTGGAATTCTTGCCTCTGGGCCTCGGGCATCGATCTGCCCCTTTGACTTCACCCAGGTCCTTGTCAGGGCTCACTCCCCTTGGGCCGTCCTCCCTCTGCCCTCCCCCCTCCTCGTTCTTCCAGCTTGCTCCACTTGCAGCCTTGATCGGGAAGCCCCTGGGGGCCAGCTCCTTGTGGAGCCCCCCCCCCCTTGCTGGGGATCCCTCTCCTGGCTTCTCAGAAATGATGATAGGCTGGAAACACCCTTTTGCTGTTCTCAACTGATGGTGTTTTTGCTTCCTGGGGCCAGTCTCCTTTTAGTAGATAAAACAGAACTCCATAGAAATTGATCACTTCCCCACCTGCTCCCGGCAGGCCCAGCGGCCTGTTCAGGGAGCACTAGGCCCTTTCTGGGAGCAGGTGCTTGGCTCTGTGGGGATCTGTCTGAAGAGGAAGGGAGGAGGGAGCTGGCTTGGGACCTGCAGACATTGCTGCAGGCCAGCCTCCTCAAGGCCCTTTTGGGGTGGGCGCTGAGGGCCCGTTTTACAGATGGCTCAGAGAAGTGAGCGATCAGGCATCTGTCTTGACAGATAGACCGCGGGCACGGGACTGTCTGAACCCCAAGCCCCTCAACCTGAGTGAAGGGCCTGGGAGGGTTGTCTGCCTTGCCTTCCCTTCCGTTGCTTTCTTGTCATTAGCATCTTCTTCTTTCTTTTTCAAAAGATTTATTTATTTGAAAGTCAGAATTACAGAGAGATAGGGAGAGAGATCTTCCATCCGCTGGTTCACTCCCTGGATGGCTGCAACAGCTAGGGCTGAGCCAGGTCGAAGCCAGGAGCCTGAAATTCTATCCGAGTCTCCCATGTGGGTGGCAGGGGAACAAGCCCTTGGGCCATCTTCCTTTGCTTTTCTCAGGTGCATTAGCAGGGAGCTGCATTAGCCGGGAACTGCATTAGCCGGGAGCTACATCTGAAGTGGAGTAGCTGGGTCTCAAACTGGTGCCCATGTGGGATGTTGGCACCCCAGGTGGCAGCTTTACCCGCTAAGCCACAGCGCCGGCCCCATCTTCAGTATCTTCTTGGTACTAGCAGTCCTGTGCAGTGTGTTCAGTGCTAGCTCTGACCTGGAGGCCTGAAGGCCGGAGCAGGGAGGTGATTGTCTGCTGCGGAATCTCCAGAGCTCAGGTCACAGTGAGCTGCTGGCCCTGCTGGCAGGCATCATTGCGCAGAAACCTGCGGTTGGGTTTTGTTTGGAAATGACTTTGAATGCCTGTGGGCAGGCCAGACATTTTCCAGTGGAGCCAGAGGCCCACCTCTCCCAGGCCCACACACCTGCCGGGTCATACTCATTGTATCGGCTAGGCTGGCTCCAGAGCACGTGGGCGTATCCCCATTCTGCCTTTGGTGACATCAGGTTGGGGACTTGCCATCGACCATTCTGCATGTGTTCACACCGTGGAAATGGCACACTGTCAGCCAGGGCTTGCTGTGTGCTGAGTGGCTTAGTGTTTGAGAGCTGGTGTATCAGCCCTCCTTCCAAAATACTCTCCATTCTGTTCTGGGCTCATTCACCCCAAGGTGGTCTAATTCTTTCTCATTTCTGAGGGGACTTCAAAAAGTTTGTGGAGAAAAATGGAATGCAAAGATAAGTTTATTTTGGCGCAAGTGGATTTTGAAATATATGTGTAGTTTTTTCAGAATTCACATTTTCCTTGAACTTTTTGAAGACCCCTCATACTTCTCACAGTATGGACCCTGTCTTTTTTTTTTTTTTTTTTAAGATTTATTTATTTATTTGAAAGACAGAGTTACAGAGAGAGAGAGGGAGAGACACAGAGAGATCTTCCATCTGCTGGTTCACTCCTAAATGGTAGCAATGGCCAGGGCTGGGCCAGACCGAAGCCAGGAGCCAGGAGCTTCATCTGGGTCTCCCATATGGGTGCAGGGGCCCAAGGGCTTGGGCGATCTTTTGCTATTTTCCCAGGCACATTAGCAGGGAGCTGGATCAGAAGTGGAGCAGCAGGGACTCGAACAGGTGCCCACATGATACTGCAGGCAGCAGCTTAACTCAGCATGCCACAGTGCCGTCCCCCAGTGGACCTGTCTTGAGGATTAAGGGACACCTGTGAGGGCTGCAGCTTGGGTTTGAAGACAATTGCTTTGCTGTGGATCTCAGTGCTTTTAAATGGCTCGGCTCCCTGGGTCTCCATTAGGAGGGGGTTGCCCCCAGGAGACATTTGGCACAGTCTGAGGACATTTATAGTGTCACAAGTAGAGGTGGGGCTCCTGGCATGCGGCAGGTGCAGGCCAGGGATGCTGCTCATGTCCTACAGCACTGGATAACCTGGCGCAGCAGAGACTTACCTGCCCAGAATGCCCTTGGTGCTGAGGTTGAGGGGCCCAGCTTGCCTTCTTTTCTTGTCTCAGGAAGGGAGTAATGACATCAAGGAAATGTTCGCTTTGGTAAAGAGCGGGAAGCAGAGTTTGGGAGTTGACCCTCAAGGTGGGTGTCAGGACGGGACCAGGGTGGGCGGGTTGTGCCCGGACTGGGGAGGTCAAAATAAGGCCAGAGAGGATCACGGACATCACAGCAGAGGGAACGGGGACCTGGAGACCACAGGTCAGGGCACGAGAGGGCTTCAGGGGACAAAGAGGTGTGGGGTGAGCAGGAAGTGTGCGCCCTAGGAAGGGACAGCTGTCCCCCATTAGCCCTGAAGCCAGAGCTGGGGAAAATGCAGTCAGGTTGCAGAGGGCAGGTTGAGGGGCTGCATCAGGGAGCGGTTCCCAAGTCGGCCTCATCGTTGCAATCATTCAGAGAGTCTGAAAGAAAAAAATGCATGCTGAGCAGGCTTCAGAAAGTTCATGGAAATTGGAGTTAAAAGGAGTTTATTTTGGGGGCCAGCATGGTGGCTCAGCAAGCTAAGCTGTCACCTATAATGCCGGTATCCCGTGTCTGAGCGATGGTTTGAGACCCAGCTGCTCTACTCCTGATCCAGCTGCTTGCTAATGGGCCTGGGAAAGCAGTGGAAGATGGCCCAAGTGCTTGAGCCCCTGACACCCACACGGGAGACCTGGGTGGAGTTTCTGGCTCCTGGTTCAGCCTGGTTCAGCCATAAGCCGTCGTGATCATTTGCGGAGTGAACCGGAGGATGGAAGAGCTCTCTGTCTCTCTCTATGTCACTTTCTCTTTCAAATAAATAAATAAAATTTTTTAAAAAAGGTGTTTATTTTGCTACAAAACTTTGTAATTCATGCAAAGCTTTTTCATCATGTGCATTTTCCATGAGCATTTTGAGGACCCTTTGAATATGGAATGGCTGGAAATAGGGCCTGGAACTTGGAATGTTTTGAAATTCTCTGATCCTGATGGCCAGCCAGGTTGGAGGGATCCTAGGGGTAGGCGGGCCTGTGATTTCTCAATGAGGGCAGTGAAGCATCAAGTGAGGATTTGAGGAGGCTAGAAATTGGCACTCATTCATGCCCCAGGCTGTCTGAAGACCTACCGCATGCCGGGCACCAGGGCAGGCTCACAGCAGGGCCGTGCACAGGTCTCCTGCCCTCTGCAGCAAACAGAAGAGAATTTAGGCGCAGATGCCAACATCTCTCTGAGCTTCCTTTTCCTCGTTAGTTCAAGGATCACGTACAAGAGCCCCCGGGGGAGGACTCTGCACAACTTCCTTGCTTAGCGTCTGGGCCAGAGGGGTCTCCAGAGCTCCCTGTGCTCCGGGGCTCCTGGTCCCCTCCGGGTCTTGTTCCACACGGGCGGCAGGTCTTCTGTGTGTCAGGGATGTCCCAGGCTCCTTCATCCTCAGACACTGACAGGGAGGTAGGGAGGGCGATGGGTAAAACCCCATCGGTGTACCCAGCACCAGGCCCCGTGGCACACAGGATGCAGGAGGGGCCCCAGAGCTACCTGCACCTCCATGGCTGCAGGCCTGGGGCCAGAGGGCGTGCGGGCCCAAAGGTCGCAAAGGCAGCAGCTGTAGTTTGTGGAATGAAGAATGTTCTTGAGGCCAGCGTGTCGGCAGCAGGCACAGAGCACGGGAGGTGGGAAGTGGCAGGAGGCGGGCCCTGGCCTCTGTCGCCCTGCTGGAGGCTCTAGGCCCTGGGCCCTTGCTCTTTTCCTCTCTCTCCTGTTCCCTCCCCTGCTGGGGAAGGGGATGCATCAGGTGCAGACACTTGAAAAAGTTCATCTGCTTGGCACTTGATTTATCCTTCAAACCTCCCGTAACCGATTTCCAGTCTCATAAAATATTAAATACATCCATATATTGAATATCGCATTTTGATATGTTTTCACGCCTCATTTGCCATGGGAGTCAAGGACAGATTCACATTTTTCATGGCATGGGGCCCAGATGCGTCCGCGGATGGTGTTTTATGATGTGCCCCCGCTGCACCCCTCGGCTGCAGCCCCGCATTCCTCTGCATCTCACCCTCTTGGCATGGACGGGATGGAGAGGTTGCGTCTGTCACCCCCAGGGAGAGTGACTTACGCAGCACCATAAACATCTGTGCATGGAGAAGGTCTCTGCCGCTCATCTCCAGGTGCCACGGCAGGCAGCGGCGGAGCTCCCTGTGGCACAGCGGGAGGGGAGAGACTCATCTTTGTGCAGGCCCGCAAGCCTCTTTTTTCCCTCCAGCGTTTTGTCCTCTCTCCCGTGTTTAATGAGCACCTACTAGTGCTGGACTAGGCCCTCGGGACTTGGAGATGAAAAGTTACTGTCTTGCCTCCAAAAAGTAGGTCTACATGCCAGTCACATAGGAGCAGCGTGTCAGGGGAGCCGTGAGCGGGGAGGGGATGGGCAGAGGGAAAGGCTACAAAGAAAGGCAACCCTGTGCCCAGGTGCTGGCTCAGAGCCGGGTGTAGAGGCAGAGGGCAGTGTAGCTGCAGCATGCTCCCGGAGCCACGTGTGCACAGGTGGGAGCCACATATGGACGGGGGACCGGGGCAGACCGCAGAGGGCCTCAGAAGCTACAAGGACCAAGGAACTCATCCTGTCATGGTGAGGGAATGCTGTGATTGACAGCAGAGAGAGGCCAGAGAGCTGGCTCAGTGGTCCTGTTGCCAAGCATTGAGGGCTGGAAGTGGGTGGGGGAGGAGGCTCTGGGCTCAGACATTTAGGAAGTGGACTGGACAGTGGAGACTGGTTCAGTACGAGTATTGGGGGGCTCCTAGGCTGGGTTCCTATAGAAGTAGGCCATGAGACCAGGATTTGGGTTGTAAGGGGTTTACTTGCAGGATGACACATCAACAGCTCGGTATAGCTGGGCCGAGTCCCTCTGGGGTCTGCTGGGGACAGGGTGGATCAGGCTTATGAGGTGTCACACCCACAGGAGTAGTGTGTTGGGTGTTCATCCAGTTCCCCTCGTCCTTGGCTGAGAGTGCTCCCACGGTCAGCACCACAGGAGGCAGAGTTGCAGCGTGGGTGTGGCGTGTGGGCAGGGCACTGTGGGCACCTGCCAGGGAGGTGGGAGAGGGAGAAGGGGAGTTGAGGCTGATCCCCAGGTGCCATCCTGAAGGAGAAATGGGGGGCGTGGCCGTTTTGGGGACAGAAAGGAGGACGCCTGGCTGAGCTTGGCTGGGCTGACTGTGTGTGGCTCGGCTGACTGCGTGCAGGCCTATGCGGTGGTCGCATGGAAGCATCCAGCCGACAGCTGACTGGGAGAGGAGTGTGGGTGGGAAACACAGACTTGGGCCTCATTTGGGAAGAGATGCCACCAAAGCCATGGGCTCAGATTATGTCCCTTGTAGTCACACAGGAAGAGCAAAGAGCAGATGACAGAGGAAAGAGACGAGAAGCACTTGTGGAGCAAGCTGAGGAGGAAGGCCCACGAAGTCAGCCAAGGAGTAACCAGAGAAGTCGAAGGAAAATCAGGCAGGGGAGGCTGCAGAAAGCCAGGGAGGCCGACGTGAGGAAGGAAGAGGGACAGATGGCAGGTGCTGGCTGGAGAGGGCCGGGTCCTATGGGGATGGAATGATCTTCACTGGGCAGTGAGGATGTCCTGGGGCCTCCGGGGAGAGCAGAATTCCGGGGGCCCAGGCAGCTGTGCGAGGTTGTAGAGCAAGGAAGTGTCAAAGTCAAGGTCAGAGTGAGTGGCTCTCTGGAAGACTGCTCCAGAATGGCGTGTGCAAGGTCTGAGGGAGGAGGAGCAGAAGTTGGTGAGGCCAGCGAGGAGGCTGCTGCAGGCATCCGGGCGGCCTGGGAAGCCACAGTGGGCTACGAAAACAAGACAGCTGGCAGGACAATGGCGAGAGGGACGCGCCCGGGCTCAGAATCACAGGCAGAGGGGGCGCGTTATGGAGGCTGGCTGGGCCAACACTATATGCTGTGTGTGTGTGTGTGTGTGTGTGTGTCCCTGTCCCAGGGCTAAATGCCCTGTCAGTCACACACACCCTGTCTCTGGCCTTCCCCCCACTGACAGGTGGCCTTGCTGGTGATTAAAGCGCTGCGTGGATGGGGACTGGGCTGGGAGGGTTTTAACCATGGTCCTGCATCAGGACCTCTGTCTTTGGGAGCCCCAGGAGGTGCTCCCGAAGCTGACCCTGCTGCACCTGCCCTGTTTCTCTGCCCCTCTGGGCCTCGAGCCTCGAACCTCACCCTTCTGGAAGTGACCTTGAACGGTTCCGCTTCAAGGTGGATGGGCCCGGCTGGACGGCGGCCTGTGGACGCAGAAGTGACCTGCCGGCGGGAGCCTTCTCTTCTGTCTCCTCTCCAACTCCGAGCCAGTCTGCAACCCACTGGCAGGGAGATTATTGAACTCGATTTGCTGCAATACAATAGCAGATTGATTCTGTAGCCACCAGCGCCTGTAACAAATGCCAAGCGAAGTCTGGATGGGGCGATGCTGGGGTAATGACATTTTAATTATGTATCATATGTAGCCTGGCTCAGTTTCAGAGGCCTGGGGCAGAGGCCCAGCCCTGAGTGCTCCCGGCTCTCGCCCCCTTCCGTGTGCCTGTTTCTCCCCTCTCGGAGATTACACCCCCTCGCCAGGTACCCCCAGCCTGCGGGTATGAGCAGTTGGGGGTGAAGTTGAAGACGAGCTCCCGGCCTGCCTCTGTTCCAGATTGTTCTTTCCCACCCATTCTGCAGCTGTCCCTACCTTTGTGTCTCCCTCCCTGTTCCTCCTCCTCCTCCCTGCCTTTGTCTGTTCTAATTTCCCTGCCTTCTGCTTTCCCCCATCCTGTAACCAGCTGTGTGATCTTGATCAGGTCACTCACCCTCTCTGAGCCCCAGTCTTCTCATAATGAGTTATCTCTAGGCTCCTGTGGTGTGGTTGTGATTGTAACTCCGGTCAGTGCCTTCTCTTCCCTCTGGCTTGTTGGCCTTGACTGTGGTTCGTGGCCAGCCTGCACCAGTGCCAGGCAGCAGCATGGGATGCTCCCAGAGCTCCGGGAAGGAATCTCTGCTCTCCATGGCATGGGCGGAGGCCCTGGCTGCCTTTTATGATCCCTGAGCCTCCCAAAGAGATGGATTTAGTGAGTAGCACACTTGTTCCCCTCCCCCAGAACAGCCAAGTAATTGAAGACAACATGAATGTTAATGATGCATTTAGCATTTGGAAGTTAGAGAGGTGATTAATATGTTGTAAGTTGTATATTAACACCTTCGCTGTGGCATAATGAAGACAAAATATATACTCAGACATGAGATTGTTTATTCTCCTGTGCAGCGCTCCTGGATGCCAGCCCCTTAGGCCTCACAACACATGGTGTGGCAGGTATGGCGGGGAGGGAGTGGGCGGAGGGACGGTTTCCTGGCATCATGGTTCCCGCTGATGAGCTCGCTCACCTGTCTGCAGGCTGGCCCAGGCAGCTGCAGAGCGCAGCAGGTAGGCCCTTGGAGGGAGCGAGGGGCAGATGGCAGGGAGCACCCTCACGCAGAAGCAGACCCCATCCCCCAGAGATGGCGCGGCACGTCCTTTGAGCTCCCTGGAGCTGAGCAGATGGTCAAGAGAAGGCAGGACGCGGGAGCCAGGCAATTCCTGCGGGAACTGGGATCTTCCCAGGATTTGGCCCGTGAGCTCTGGGGTGGGAGTGTGGGTGATCCCTGCTCAGGTTGTGCCGAAGGCCTGGGTGCCAGCAACGCCTCTTGATTGGGTTCCAGCTCCACACTGGCTGGGTTGGGCCAGTTAGATGAGAACCACGGAGCCAGGGCTCCTCAGAGCAGGTAGAGCCCCGTCTGGTCATTTTCCTCTGCAAACTGGGGCCGGCCAGGGGAAGACACTTTGATTTGGACAGACAGCTCAAGGCAGAGCCACGGCCAGGTGGCTGAGACTTGGGAACTGTGGCCCTTTGGCTGGATGACTCCCTTGATACCAGTGTTCGTGAGGCCCCATGGGGGCTCAACCCATAGCTCCACACCCCGGGACCCGCACAGGACTGCTGCTTACTGGCTGTGTGGCCCTCGGAAAGTCCTTTCATCTCTCTGGGCCTTGGTGTCTTATTTGTCAAACAGGAATGATAATATTTAATCTGTAGTGTGGTGGTTACGATCACCAGCATCCTAAGCACACACACTCAAAGATAATTAGAATTGATATGTGCTCGTGCTGTGTGTGTGTGTGTGTGTGTGTGTTTGAAAAATACCAAGTACAGGAGCCGATGTTGTGGTACAGTGGTTTAAGTTGCTGCCTGCAACACGGACATCCCATATAGGCGCTGGTTCGAGTCCCAGCTGCTCTGTTTCCGATCCAGCTCTGCTATGGCCTGGGAAAGCAGCAGAAAATGGCCTAAGCCCTTGGGCCCCTGCACCCATGTGGGAGACCCAGATGAAGCTCCTGGCTCCTGGCTTCGGATTGGCTCAGCTCCAGCCATTGCGGCCAATTGGGGAGTGAACCAGAGGATGGAAGGTCTCTCTCTTTCTGTCTCTTCTTCTCTCTTGGTAAACTCTGCCTTTCAAATAAATAAATAAATCATAAAAATATTGCCAAGTACAGTTTCTTGCACGAAACAAGGCAGGCTCTCAAAAACTGGTGATAGTGGTGGTGTGTTACCAGTGTCACTCCTGGTGTCCTTGGTTGGCCTTGCACACCCAGCTCCCACCTGTCTTCCCTGGGGCATAGCCTCCCCGCCCACCACGCGGCTGGGTTGGGGATCCTCCTGTGTGTGGTGTAAGCACCCATCCCTCTCTGTTGTCAGTGCGAGGTTGCTTGTGTCCTCCCCATCAGGTCACAAGCTCACTGAGGGCAGCACTGCCACCCCTTCCCCCTTCCTCAGCACCTGTAAGCCTTACACCTCGTAGAACAGGTGCGTGCCTGGTGAGCCCAGCCGAGAGCCACGCCAGTGGGGGTGAACCAGCCAGCTCCTCAGTTTCCAGGATTAGCCCTGCGTTCTCTTGTGCAGTGCAGGGAGAAGCACTCTGCTTTTGGGACGGCAGCCTGTGGGCCTAGTGCTGGGCAGACCTCCTAACAAGGTCTTTTGTCACAGAGCATCGCCTGGCAGTGCCATCCATCCATTCTCGTCCCAGCATGCTCGTTGTATTTTACCTTGTGCTGTAGTTACTTGCTTCCGTAACCTCATTCCTGTAAGCTGTTTGTTGGCACACCTTGTCCTCTCCCTGTTAGGTGCCCCACAGTACCCACATATGGTAGACTTTTACTGGAAGAGTCTGAATAGTATTTTGTTGACTGAATGAAGGATTTCTTTCTGTGTGGTGTAGGAGCCTGTGCAGCTGACGCCTCACTGTCCTGCTACTGTTTTCTGATCCATTCTAAGTTCTACACTTCCGTGTCCTCGTCATACTGGGCAAGTCATATTTAATGGGTCATTAGCTACTGATGATCTCAAATTTTCTCCCCTGTTGAGACTTTTGGAGCAAAGAGAAGTCTTACTAGGCTTGTTAAGTGTGGCCAACGTTTGAAAGAATTGACTGAGCCTGAGTCCCTGTGTGCAGCCCATCCTTTTCTGGCAGGCACTGGATGGCTTTAACAAAGGCGAAAGATCTCAGTGAAAGGGAATTATTAGACTTGACAATAGAAGTTGTAAATGTAGCTCTCATTAACGCCTTGATGAATTTCCAGCTGCCTGTGGTGGGTGGTAGCTGCTTTAGGGGCCTTGTGAAAGAGAGAGGGCATCTCGGCTCATTCCTGGCCAGGCTGGGGCCATCGCTGGGCTCTGTGCTCCCAGCACTCTGTATAGGCAGAGTCCCCGGGGGCCCGAGGCGGGGACACAGGGAGAGAGAAGTGAGTTGGGGACAGGAGAAGTTTCATGGGCAGACTGCAACCGCTGTCCTCGGGTGAGTGGGAGTGGGGAGGATGCTGGATACACAGCACTGGGGGCTGCCGGGGCTGGTCTCTGCCCGGGGGTCTTAGGGTGAAAAGGATGAGGATGCTGGCGGTGGTCGTGATTGAGAGCCGAGTTCCAGAGCTGATCACTGCGCCCGGCCCCCTCCCAGCTGACCGGCCCTGGGTGAGGGGCTTACACTGCTTCATTCTCGTGTGGGCATCGTCACAGCTACATCTCTGCATCCTGTGTGAGGAGACGTGATCTCCCACCTGGGACTGGAACCCTGGACCTGTGGATTCTTGCCCTGTGCTTTTTACTGCCTACAATGGAGCAAAAGGGACCATCTGCTTAATTAGCTGATGTTGGGAAGTGCTTTGGGGATCAGTAAGAGCCAACCCCTTTTACTCTGTGTAGGGCTGGTGTGGGAACGGCATGTGCAAGGCAGATAGCACTGGGAGAACTGGCTGGGCTCACAGGGCAGCACAGCGTGTGCGTGTGTGTGTGCTGTGAGTGTGCATGCAACACCCTCAGGGGTGCTGCAGCAGTGAAGGGCGGGGATCAGTGCATCAGACAGGGCTTGGAGGAGGTGCCCCTGTGACTTCCCAGCCTGGGAGTGCTGCCTGGTGGGAAGGCAGCCGCAGGTGCAGAGCAGGGAAGCTCCTGGTTCTCCCGGGGTGCCTGTGCGGTCTCAGGGCAGAACTGTAGGGCCCACTGGCAGGTGCAGGGTGAGCCTTGTGTGTGTGGCCCTGCTCATTGACTTCATTTAGAAATTGTCCTGACGATCCCCCTAGCAAAGTTACCAGCCTAGAATTGGGGCATCTGTGAGCTCTGTTTCCACTCTGCAGCTAACAAGCTGTCTTCCCCCTTGGAGTTGGGCTGGGGCCTCAGGACGTCAATCAGTTTGCCCTGTGCTCTCTCCTCATGAGCAGCTCTGGCTGCACCCTCTGGGTGGTGATGGGGCAGACCTCAGCTTGCACCCTGAGCTGGACGTGGCTCTTCTTGAGGCCAGCGCGGGTGTGAGTGCAAGTAGTTACGGGGAGGGGGCGGGGGTCTCAGTGGCCGCTGTGAGGTGGTTGTCATTTGCCTGAAGAGGAGTAGAGAAGTGGGACAGGGAAGGGAACACGCCTGGGGGCAGGCGGGGGAACACAAGGACCACCTGGGGACAGTGTCCTGCTGGCTACCCACCACCCCATGGACATGGGCTGCCTGGGCTCCAGGGACTAGAAAATTCTCTGGTGACCCACAGGTGCCCATGGCCGGAAGCCGTTGGTGGTGAGTGTGTGCAAAGCCACCGACTTCTCCTGGCTGCCGAGCAGACCCCTGCCGTCCCATCGGGGTGAGGGTGACCGCTGCGGCCGTGACCCTCCTCACACGTTCCAGGAGCGCCTCTCGGAGGGACGGGCAGTGACCTGACCATAGAAACCACGCGCATGAACACGTTCTCCGTGGGGTTCCTGGGTGCCGGGCACCGCGCCAAGTGCTTTTCCCGCCCGTCTCACCTCACAGCTCCCAGCAGCCCATGGGATACACACTGTTGTTCTTCTTTTCCATAAAGCACCCGAGACAGAGTGGTGAAGGGATTTGCCCCGGTTGAGGTGGCTCGTATAGGCAGACTGGGGACCCTGCGCGGACCCTTGCCCAGCACTGCACCTGCACTTCCCAAGGCTCCGAGCTTTGGGGCAGGCGCCATCTGTGGGACTCCTGTGTGTCGAGACACCACGGTGAGCTTGGAAAGTGTGTCACGCCCTCCCCTGGGGTTTGCACTGGGGCGTCCTTGGGCCTTGACGTGTGGAAGCTGCCTTTGAGCAGTGCTTCAGCCTCTGCTGCTTTGATGGATTTGTCTCTGCCTGGCAGGGCCTCTCTCTTCCATCCCAGGAAGCTCAGCACGCCAGCTCCTGCTTGTCACTCTCTTTGTTCCAGCAGGCCCCTGGAGACTTCTCAGAGGCACAGGATACCTGTTGGGCCTGGCTGGCACACCCCCCGCCCCGAGGGCCTGGCACAGCCACATGGCTGTCGGCCTTGTGTCAGGCACTGCCAGGGTCCTCTTTAACTGGGTGCCCAGCGTTCCTTTGAATCCTGTGGCTGAAGAGCCTTGGAGTAGATATCAGGAGCGCTTGATTTTAATTCCCACTGATTACTTGTGTGCCCTGTACTTCTCTTCTCTGGGCCTCATTTCTCATCTGCCCAGCAATGGGATCTGGCTGCCCTCCCAGGCCCAGTGTCCCAGGAGTTTTGGGGGTGCAGGAATTGGGGTACATAGAAGGCAGAGGGTTAATACTAATTTCAGTGCAGGTCTCCATGGGGACCCAACTGTCCATCTGCTGATAGTTCAAGCACGCAGGATCCATTCAGATAGTCCCAGAGCTAATTCTGGCTCCTGCCAGTCCTAGGTATCTCAGAACACTCCACCCTTAGATTCCCAGGGGGCAGCTTGGGGATCTGTGCGTGGTGGTGGTTGGGGAGGGGGCTGTGGCCTTGGCCCCAGGAGCCGAGGGGCCTCAGCCATGGACCAGGCTGTGATAGATTGGGACTGCTCTGCTCCTAGGTCAATAATCTCTTTACTAAGGAGTCCCCAGCTGGGTTGTAGCTGCAGCTCAGTCATAAAGACCTCGGTGGAGGATGGAGCTTTCATAAGGGGGTCCTGAGGAAGAGCCTGGTAGATTCTCTTTCACATTGGCCATGGCAAACAATGTCCTGAAGGAGCCATTATTAGCTCCGCCATCAGATGGAAGCTGGCTACTTGGTCCAGAAGATTTGACCCTTTGCCATTCAGCAAAAGAATATGAGGTTGGCCCTCTCATGCCTCAGGTTGAGGGCTCTGGGCTCAGTTAGATGCACCTGATTCTTTTCACCTATCTTCCAGCCTGCTCTCATCCCAAAGTTCTTTGGCTGAATAGCTTACGTGGCCCCAAAGAAGAAAGCAACACAGGCCGAGTACTCACTCTGTGCAAGGTACTTACAAGGGCACCTCAAAAAGTTCATGGAAAATGGGATTAAAAGATAAATTTATTTTGGTGCAAAAATTTTTTGAAATTCATGCATCAGAGGGGCCTTTTAAAAAAGTCATGAAAAATTCATATTATGAAAACAACTATGCATGGATTTCAAAAATCTTTCTGCTCCAAAATAAACTTGTCTTTTGATTTCATTTTTTTCATGAGCTTTTTGAAATACCCTCATTGTAGACTCTGGGGATGAAAAGTGAGTAAGACAGAGGCCCTTCCCCCCTGGTGCCTGGAACCTTCGGGCAGATACAGAACATAGACAAGGGAGGTTCCAGGCATCTGCAGATGATCTCTACGGAAGAGGAGGAGAGTGTGCCGTGGGCTGGGAAATGGTTGGAATTTTCCCCGAGAGAGTGGAGGGGGAGTTTCTGTCTGGAGAAACTGCACAGACAGAGGTGAGAGGGTTGGAGCGTGTCCCTGTCCAATGTGGATGAGATGGAGCTGGAGCAAGGTCAGATCTGCAACCTGTTCCAAGGACAGAGTGATGAGTGTGCAGCAGAGGGCTTGGCCGTGGGCATGCGGGAGGCCCCAGGGCTCCTGGAAAACTCAGGAGTCAGACTGTGAGGCCCCTTGAGACCCTGAGGGGAGGGCAGACTGCAGGCATGGAGCGGACTGCTCGGGTACCTCCCGGTTCCTCCTGTGCCCCGGCAGTGGACAACAAGCCTTCCTTGCCCTGAGCATGTTGCCTGTATACCACGATCATCTGCCCAGGTGGTTCCCGCGCCTCCCCTGTGTCAGGCTGTTGCTGCTGGGACTCTGTCCCTGCTTCCTCCTGACGGAACGGGCAGGGAGGGTTGCAGGAGTGCCAGTGGGCAGGTGGGACTGGAGAAAGGAGGTTTTGGCTGAGAGCCTCCTCCAAGCCCCCGAAGGGCAGCAAAGCACGAGCAGTGGTGTGTTTTTCTGGGGAAGAGATTATCAGAGTGGTCTCTTGTCCCCAGAAGTGAAGGTTAGGAGCCCCAAAAAGCTCTGAGAGAGCAGGGCCACGTTTGCTTTGTTTTCCGTTGTCTTCCCTGTGCCCGGCTTAATTCTTGCCTCCTGTTAGGTGCTTCATAACTACTTGGTGGGTGAATAATTGATCCAGAGGATAGTGGCTCACAGATGGGGTAAGCTTTCAATGCAGATATTCATGGCCCCGTGGGAAATTTCTGATGTAATTTCTTTATTAAGTATCTAGTTAGCTCCAAACTCGTGCCAGATATGATGGTACTATTTACTGCTATACCACCACCACCACCATCACCATTACTTCTGCTGCTTTCTGCCACCACTCCTTGGCTTACACAAGGTGCCAGTCATCGTGCCAAACCCCTTGCAACATGGTCCCTTTCAGTGCTTACAGCTGGCCAGGGAAGTAGCGGTCATTATCCCCTTTTACCTGTGAACCCCAGAGAGCACTAAGCCCCCTGCCTGCCCAGGGTCTCACAGCCAGCAGGTGGAAACACTCCGATTCCAGCCCACGTCTGCTTGACTCCAAAACCTTTGCCGTTGTTTTACCTTCAGTCCCGGGAGCTTGGGCACTGAGAGCAGGGGCTTCATCTGCCCTTGTCCCTGCTTCTGCAGATGGGCTGACTTCTCTCTGGCCGGGAGAGGCCAGGGAGCAGCCTACACAAACCCCCAGCTTGAGGCCCTAATCAAGTGGCAAAGGAACACAGCCACCCTGAGCCCTGGGTGAGGTCTGGGAAGCACAGGAGCCGGCGTGGGGGGTCTGGAGTGCAGGTGGGTGATGCTGCGAGCCCCCTCCTCACCACCACCACCAGGAAGCCTTTTACACTGCTCGTTCTCCTGTCTCCGATCAGCTCTGCTCAGAGGCCTGCGGTCCCTCTGCAGAGAGGACCAGAGGGTCAGGCACTCGGAGCTGTCAGGAGATACATTGGAATCATTTCAACAGGTAATCAAAGGACACTGGAAGCTTGCTCAGGGCAAGCAACGCTCATTGGCACAGAAACCCCCTCCTGGGTGGGCGTTGTAGCTAAGGGAGTCCCTGTGGATGGACACAAGGAAGGCATCCCCGAGCTCTGGCCATGCCTGGCTGTCGGGGACCCAGAAGGAGTGGTGCTCGTGACCTCTTCAGGGGGCAAATGGGAGCCATGGGGAGCTGGGGTGAGTGCGCCTTTGCCTCAGCCTAGAGTTAGACTGTTCTAGTCCCATCTCCATTTACTGCGTAAACTTGGCCAAGCCATTGTTCTTTGGGCCTTATTGTGCTCCTTTCTTTCTTTTTTTTTTTAATACATTTTAATTATTTGACAGATAGAGTTAGACAGTGAGAGAGAGAGACAGAGAAAGGTCTTCTTTCTGTTGGTTCACCCCCTAAATGGCCGCCACGGCCAGCGCTGCGCCGATCCGAAGGCAGGAGCCAGGTGCTTCTTCCTGGTCTACGTGGGTGCAGGGGCCCAAGCACTTGGGCCATCCTCCACTGCCTTCCTAGGCCACAGCAGAGAGCTGGCCTGGAAGAGGAGCAACTGGGACTAGAACCTGGTGCCCATATGGGATGCTGGCGCTGCAGGTGGAGGATTAACCAAGTAAGCCCTGGCGCCAGCCCCTTATTGTGCTCCTTTCTAAAGGGATGGTATTTTTTTTTTTTTTTGACAGGCAAAGTGGACAGTGAGAGAGAGAGAGAGACAGAAAGGTCTTCCTTTTTTCGTTGGTTCACCCCCCCCCAATGGCCGCCGCGCTGATCTGAAGCCAGGAGCCAGATGCTTCTCTTGATCTCCCATGCGGGTGCAGGGCCCAAGGACTTGGGCCATCCTCCATTGCACTCCTGGGCCATAGCAGAGAGCTGGACTGGAAGAGGAGCGACCGGGACAGAACCGGCACCCTGACCGGGACTAGAATCCGGGGTGCCGGCGCCGCAGGTGGAGGATTAGCCTATTGAGCTGCAGCGCCGGCCAAAGGATGGTATTGATGGCATGGTTTTAGTCACGTCTCACCTGCAAGGGTCCTGCACTCCTTGGAGGCCTTGTAGCTGGAGCCTCAGGACGGAGGGCCTGTGCCAGCAGGGGCGTGGGGTGTAGCTGGAACTTGTCTCAACTATGTCTTTTATTCCTACCAGTTTTATTATTAGCTATAACACCAGCATCCACCAAGGATGCAGAGAGAGCAGCCCTGGGGGTAGGTGCTGGTGTCCCCCTCAGTTTTCAGACAAGGACAGACTTAGCAGGGTCAGGGACTTGTCCCAGGTTGCACGGCCTGTAGGGAGCACTAAGGAGATAATTCACCAAGACCCATGCCCGTAACTCCTGGGCCAGCTTTCCCATCTGTTTTGACCATAACTCCCAGCAAGAAATACATTTCTGAGCAGGACCTGGCTGTCCATGAATATGGGCATATTAAATGGAAATATTTTGTGCTACATACCCTGTTGCTAATTTCCGTGGTTTTGACTTTCTCTATAGAGTATGAGATTGTATGAGTTTCTTGTGGCGGCTGTGACAATGACCACAGCTGGGTGGTTTCAGATAGCAGGAGTCTGTTCTCCCTCAGGTCTGGAGACCGGATGTCCACAATGAAGGGCCCTGCAAAGGCTCCAGGGGAGGGTCCACTGCCTGCCTGTTCTAGCTCCTGGCCGTGGCCCTGTGTCTCCAGTCTCTGCCTCCTCCATGGTCACGTTGCCGGCTCTTCTCCGGAAGTTTGTCCTAAGGATACGTGAAGCTGTGGTTAGGGCCTGCCTGCTCATCCAGCATAGACTTCTCAAGATGACTTAGGGGCCGGTGCCGTGGCTCAATAGGCTAATCCTCTGCCTGCGGCACCGGCACACCGGGTTCTAGTCCCAGTCGGGGTGCCGGATTCTGTCCCGGTTGCCCCTCTTCCAGGCCAGCTCTCTGCTGTGACCCGGGAGTGCAGTGGAGGATGGCCCAAGTACCTGGGCCCTGCACCCACATGGGAGACCTGGATGGAGTTCCTGGCTCCTGGATTCTGCCTGACCCAGCCCTGACTGTTGCAGCCATTTGGGGACTGAATCAGCAGATGGAAGTTATCTCCTCCCCTCCTCACCCTGCCCCAAACATTGCTCTTTTTTTCAAATAAATAGATAAATCTTTAGCAAAAGAGCCTTGACTTCATCACACCTGTGCAGATAAGGGACTGTTCAAGCGTCCAGGGATTGGGCCCTGGGCCTTTCTTATGGAGGGCACCTTTGACCCCACTAGTTTTAGGCTTGTTGATTTTTATGTATTCAGTGTGTTTCAGCCAGTTCTCCTTGCCATGAGTTTGCAGCTCACGTTGTCGCATTGTTGGCCAGTGGGAGCCTCCTGCAGCCCCTGTGGACATGACCCCAGGGGTCTGTGGGCAGGGCCTTGCTGTCTGACCCAGGTGTCCCAGCCCCACCTCCTGTGTTTGTTGCCCCTGACCTCAGATTTCTTCACGTCACCCTGATTTCTTCCAGGTCAGAATGGTCCTTCTGTTATTTCTCTTGTAGTTCATTAAGAAATATACTGATTACTGGCCACTGAATTGATACCAGAGACCTATTTAGGGATTGTGACCCTGTTTGGAAACCACTGAGCTATTCTGCCTCCTCTACCTTCTTCACAACCAAGCTCAAGGCCTTTCTTCCCTGGGCAAGCGAAGTGCCCCAAAGGCAGGGCCACGTCGCCCCCCACTGGTTCTCTCACGGCCCCACCCACTGGCTGCCCTGGCCCTGGGCCCCTCCCCTGCAGGCAGTGTCTGCCCCTGGGCTCCCTCCACTGCCTTCCCTGTCCCTCTCCATCACTGCCTGGCCTCTGCCTTGCCATTTTAAGAGACTAATGTGAAAATTGCTCACAGATGGCACAAACACTATGGAAGAGAGCCTCTGTCTTCATTAGAGCAACACAGAGTGTGTTTTTAAATGATTAAACTGTTCCTGCAATAATTGAGCTGAAGTCCAAGCGTTTCCTCCACACGCTGCTTGGGCCTCCCATCCACGGCCCCTGAGGTTCCCTTGGGGGCTCACAGAGGATGACCTCAACGGAGAGCCCCAGAGCTGGCTGGCTGTGCAGTCTGCCCTCTGGCCTTCACCAAGGGACCACATGGGAAGAGGCCTCAGAGCCGTCGTGGGGCCTCCATGGCGGCCCCTCACCTGTCACCAGTGGGGAGCAGCCTGGGCTTGGCCAGGCTCCAGCTCCGTTTGTCTTTGGAAGCTTCTTGGTCCCCAGCATTCATTTCTCTGTCCTGCGTGCTCTTAGCAGACTCCCCGGAGGCTGCAGGTGCAGAGGGAAGTCCTTAGCAGGACACTGTTGCAGGACAGACTCTTTGTCTGCCCTGCACGGCCTGTTTGCCTTCTCGGCAGCACCTTGGGATGCGCCCAGGACTCGGTCTGTACCCCTTAGTGCAGAGCCTCCGCCGTCCCTCCCATCTCACCTCCCGTCCCCCAGCTACTGTCCCGACACGTGGCCCTGTGAAGGAAGGTGACGCAGAAATCAAGGCAGCAACTTCCTGTATCTGGCGATCTGAGGCAGTGGGCGGTGCTGGAGATTCAGGAGAGGCCTCCAGAAGTTTCCAGAAATGCACCCAGAATTAAAGACCAGCAGTCATGAAACCTCATTTTAAGTAAATTTGTAAAAATAGGCTTCAGTTTCCTGTTGTGGTCAGCCAGGGCTGACCCCAAGGAAAGGCACAGGAGGTGGGATATAGCCAATGAGCCAGCGGCCAAAGAAGGAGGCCCCGAGAGCGAGGTAGAGAGAGAGAGGAGCCCGGGAGGCTGAGAGGGAGCGTGCCGTGCGTGACTAACAGGCGCTGAGCTCGCTCTCAGCTCAGGGTGCAGAGAGCCCCATAAGCAGCTTCAGCCGCTCTTTCTAGATCTTGCTGCGTCCCCTCCTCCTGGGGACAGCTCCATCTGCCCAGGAGAGGGAACATTTTGGTCTGGGTTTCGGTGGACAGAAGTCAGAGCAGAATTGCGTGTTTGTGTCGCCTCCCCAGTTCCCAGCCAAGCGCCAGGGAAGAACATGGCAGAGACTGGGTGCACGTGGCAGGAGGGTGGGCGGCCGGCGGGTGACTCAGCACTTCCAGGTGGAAACGGTCTGTCGGAGGACGGGTTGGCCGGGGGTGGAGAGAACGGGCGGCAGGTGGGGTGCGAGGAGCCGTCGCTGATGGCCGGCCCCTGTCCTGCTCGGGGCTCTGTGAACAGGGCCTGTCCAGCCCCTTTCCCGCTCCGATTCTGCCGCTGATAAAGGGCCCTCATGCAATATTTGAAAAAAGAAAAAAAAAAAAATAAATAAAAGACCGGGTTCCTCCGCCGGGATGGAATTACATTAAGGAAGATGAAATTAAAGGCTTTTCATGGAAAGAGATCTCCAGGATAATTTGATGGAAGGCTTCAATTATTTCAAAGTGGCCCCCGAAAAAAAATGCTTTAAAAAAGAATTGATTTGGGGAATCATATAAAAAATATTCTCTATGTATATTTCTTTGAGTCTTTACAGCTGCTATTGATCTAGAGGGCTGTGGGCGGCCCAGGGAAGGGTGCCTTCCAGTCTGTGCCCCCTCCCCCAATGCTGCTGACATGAGGAAGAGCCCTCCCTGCCCGTCACCGGAGGATGAAGGCCCGGGAGGGGGGAGGGGCGTCAGTGACTCGGATTGGACCTCAGGAGCACCTGGAGGCTGGCTTCCTCCTTTGATTGACTTGGAAGGAAGCCGATGAGTTGATCCTGCCATGAGAGGCGGGAGCAGCGTGTCTCCTGCGAGTGGGGGTGCTTTCTCACAGGTACACAGGCTGGAGCTCTGGGCCCCCGGGCCCTGCCACCCTGCCATCTCCCTGTCACGCCAGCACCGCTGCCAGGACGCACTCAATTCTCAAGCTCCCCTTGATGCAGCCCAGACTTTTCCTGGGGGATGCCAGGCCCTGGAGGCCCTCAGAGCTCTCTCCATCCATCCTCTGCTGGCACACTCCATCTGGTTCCAATCTCAAGGAGTCCAAACTCTCCATCCATTCATTGCTGTGGATCCAGATCATCCGGGGACTCTTGTTTGACCTTCAGCCCGTCACCCCTGTTCAGAACTCACCAGGGAGAGGATGGGAGGGTCACGTGGCTAGTACTTCCTTAGGCAGACACTAAACGTCTGCCTGTGGCCTGCCCTAAAGAGGCGTGGCTTGATGTGACTGACACAGAGCCAGCCCTGGCAGTGGTGGACACTGATGGCCAGCACCCAGGTTCCTTATGTGACAACTCTTGTGCTGCCCGAGGCCGCCGGCTCTCTTGGTGCTGGCCCTGAGAGACAGGGGCCAGGTGGTGGCCCTGCTGTGCTCATCTTGTCTCGGAGCCCCCGGGGCTGTGCATCTGGGGTCACGTGGGCAGCGTCCATCCAGGTTGGTCGTCCGCTTTGTTTACTGTTGGATGCCTGCTGGGTAGCACGCAGTAGGTCTTTCATTAACACTGGTGATGCATCAGCCTGGTAGAGCCCAGGTTGATTGAGTTCTTCCTTCAGCCCCAGGAAATTGCAGCCCTGACCATTCACTCACAACGCTGATTTGGATGGGAGCCTTCACTGTCCCAGTCCTCCTCAAAGGCGAAGCTGCATGGGGTGGTGCAGGGAGACCTCCAGACCTGGAGCTGGGTCCTGGGTGCTGATCTTGGCTCTGTGAGCACAACGCCCTGTGTTCTCACAGAGCCCAGGCGCCCTGCATGCACAGGGGGCCCGGGGAGTTGTGCTAGTTCACCCTACAAACTTCCCCTTCCCTACTCAGCCCCATGCCACCCAGAGCTCGTCTAGAGTGAGCCCTGGGCTGCGTGGCAGCTCCTACAGACGGCCACCCCCTGGGGAGCTGGGCTGCCAGTCTAGGGGACGGTCACACTGGAGTGACGCTGTTGGAACGCAGGGCCCCAGGGCCCAGGGCAGGATGAGCTGCCTGGTGCGACCCTGCTGGGGCTGTGCACGCGGGCCCTGGCTCAGTTTAATCTGAGTGCCTGGGCCAGACCAGCGGAGGGGCCTTCATGGCCTGCACCCTTCAGGCTGCCCTCTCTCGTCTCCCAGTGGGAAATCATTCTTGCGGTTGTCACTTGTTTCCTGAGGGATGGAAGTCAAAGCACACTCTGAAGAAAACTGAGCACCTATCAAGGTGCTGCCAGGCCTCAGTCTCCCTATCTGTGAGATGGGCCCAAGAGTGCTCACCATGAAGCTGTAAGAGGCGATGGATATAAACCCTTTGAAAAATGCAGGGTTGTATCACACGTGGTCTCGGGAGAGGAGGCAGCCCACCTGCCCACTCCGTGGTGGTGAGAAATTCCGGGGCTTGGCCAGGTGTCAGGTGGAGGGCGGGTGAACAGGCCCTTCCTCTGACCTAGTCAATTTTGCCCCGGAAATCTGTCTTCAGCTCTGGCACCTTGCAGCACTGCTCACTGCCCATTAGCTTTCACCAAAGGGCGGGTGGGAACGGATACATCTCCGAGAGAGGCGCAGGAACGAATACATCCCCGCAGAGGGACATGCTCATCTCCAAGGCTGGTGCCACCTCCAGGTGCGCTCCATGCCATGAAAAAGGCAGGTCAGGGCCAGTGCTGTGGTGTAGGTGGAGCCGCCATCTGCCACACCGGGATCCCATCTGGGCACCTGTTTGGTTCGAGTCCCAAGCTGCTCCACTTCCAATCCGGCTCTGTGATAATGCACCTGGGAAAGCAGCGGAAGATGGCTCAAGTGCACCCATGTGGGAGATCTGGAATAAGTTCCTGGCTCCTGGCTTCAGCCTGGCCCACCATTGGCTGTTGCCACCATTTGGGGAGTGAACCAGTGGAAGACTTCTCTCTCAATCTGCCTCTGTCTCTGTCTGTAACTCTGCCTTTCAAGTAAATGAATAAACCTTTAAAAAGCAAAGCAAAGCAAAAGGAAGGTCTAGCACTTGTCCATCTTCTCCCCAGAAGCCCCGCCCCTGTCTTGCCTGCCCTTGGAGTTTCTTGCTGCAAACTTTGCTCTTGCAGGACTAGCACTCAGGTCGCCCTGGGCTGGGGTGGGAGAGCGCCCAGCGAACCAAGAGCTTGTGATTCCAAGATGGCCCTGCAGCCTCCCCCAGAGGCTGCCGTGTGTTCAGAGTGAGCCAGCCTTTCCCCAAGGCCCCTGGGGCATTCACTCTGTGGACTGAGTTTGGAAGGGAGCTTAACTGTGGCAGAGGGAGAGCCAGGCTGGACATGGGTGATGTGGCCTTAGGAGTCGCTCAGATCTGAACCGCCCTTGGAGGCCCCCTCATTGCCTTTGGCCTTCGCAGGAGAGCTGTGGGGAGGGCCTGCCTCCTTCATCCTCACTGCCCAGATGAGATGACTTAGAAGGCAGTGTGCCGGTGCTGTGGCTCAGCCAATGCAGTCCCGGCTACTCCGCTTCCCATCCAGCTCCTTCCTGATGTGCCTGGGAAGGAAGCAGAGATGACCCAGGTGCCTGGGCTCCTGCCACCCACCTGGGAGACCCAGATGGAATTCTGGCTCCTGGCTTTGGCCTAGCCCAGCCCTGGCCATTGTGGCCATTGGGGAGTGAACCAGCAGATGGACAATCTCTCTCTCTCTCTCTCTCTCTCTCTCTGCGTGTGTGTCTTTGCCTCTTTCTCTATTTCTGTGGCTCTGCTTGTCAAATAAATCTTATAAAAAGAAGTCGCATGGCTCACCCGGGGACACAGTCTGATGGTGGCACCTTGGACACATGACCCTCAGTCCTGTGCCCTTAGCCTTGGGCGACAGCTGCCCTCGGGGCCACCGTGCAATGGGGGAGGCGAGGGTCAGCCAGGAGCTCAGTGTGTGCAGTGACCATGACTCCAAAGCCTTCTTGGCCTGGAGCTTTCATTTACAACAGAGTGCCATTAGCCAGGTAATTATCATTATCGGCGTATTTAAGGTACTTAAATATTTGAAGCCACCCACAGCTTTTACAGCTCTCTAAATCAGAGGCATGGTTAGCCCAGGCGGGGCCCCTGTCCTCGAGAGAGCAGGGTCCTGGGATTGAGGACCGTAGGTACAGCCCCACCCCTGTATGCATGGGCGCTCATGCCTGAGCCTGAAACCCCTTTGCCTGGGCCCAGGTCAGCCGCTGCTCTGCATCTGGGGTTATGGCCGCTGTTTCTGCCATTGCTGGTGTTCAAGTAGGGGCCCGGGAAGCTTTTAACCTTTATTGTTTATTAATAAAGATAAATTCCAAGTTTAAAACTACTGATTTGGCCTTTGTAAGCAAAGAGGGAAATAATGGAAGTGACACATGCCCTGGGTGGAAGGGGCGGGCTGTGCTGGCTTCAGAAGACCCCTGAGCAGGGAGGGGATGGGGGAGGAAGTGTGCAGCTCTGCCTGGGCCTGCCTGCGTCGGGTGTCTGCAAGGGACGCCAAGTGTGTGCACATGGCCTGGCCAGGCGTGGGGATGGCTCGGGAGAGGGCCCTCGGAGAGACCACTGCTGAGTGCTTTGCTTGTGTCTCTGCAGGTGTGTGAGCCTGGGGTGCATGGGGACGGGGGAGAGGTGGTTCCCTGGGGAGGGTGGTACAGCAGGAGGCCGTGCCGCCCTTGGAGGTGGCCAGCTGCAGGTCTCCCACTCCGTGTAACATTAGAACAGTGGTTGCAGCTCTCGGAACACCATCTCGGAAAGGGGGCTCCCTGGACCTGCCTTTCTGACCATGTGCAAATTAAGAGCGATAATGCATGTAGAGTGCTTGGCGCCTTGCCTGCCGAGTTGTAAGCTGCCTAATTAATGGCAAAGGGTGACTCTGGTGCCCTGTGTTCATGGCACTCTCTTGCTGTCACTCTCACGTCCGTAGAGCGTTAGCTGTCAAACATGACAGCTGATGCGAACTGAGACCCTACTGTGGGCCAAGGGCATGCCTGAGGCTCCGTAGCTCATACAGGGTGGAGCTGGAAACCAGACCTGGGCCTTGCGATGCCAAAGCCTTATTTCTTCCCCCATTTGCTGCTGGTTCCCAGGCTGCAGCCACAAAGCCCAGAAAAACCTCTCCTGGTAGCACCAACTTTCCTGGTTCCCTGCCATGGGCCGACACCAGGTTGTCCCCTGCGGGTTCTGCCTGCAGGGCCTGGCCCTGGCCTTTCTGGAAAGAGCCCTCCCAGCCCACCAGCCCGCCCTCCCTAGAGATGCTTCAGA
The DNA here is from genome assembly GCF_964237555.1 of Oryctolagus cuniculus. Taxonomy (NCBI): domain Eukaryota; kingdom Metazoa; phylum Chordata; class Mammalia; order Lagomorpha; family Leporidae; genus Oryctolagus; species Oryctolagus cuniculus. The sequence goes on from NC_091432.1 coordinate 113,103,060, forward strand.
GAGAGGCTTTGTGCCCCCAGGGGCCTGTGCAGGGTTGAACCTGTCAGCCGGGAGACCTGTGCTCTTGTGAAAACGCCAGTGATTTGGGATGAAAAGAGACAGGAGCGGAGTCAGGAGACAGTGCGGGGTTCCTCACTGACACTCCCCTGAGACCCTGGCAGGTGGGAGGGGGTGGTCGCTCCCTGCGGGGGCCTTCCCTCTCCCTCCTCCATGCCAATCTCCCTGGCCCGCACAGGGAGCCATGGGGCATGTGCTGGAGTGGGTGATCGGATGCGGGCCTTGCGTCTCCCGCTGCCTGGGAAGCAAGATGTGACTGTCCCATGTACTTCTGTTGTGCTCGGCTCTACGGCTGGGGAGCAAAGCCTGGGGGAGAGTGGGCGGACCGGTGAGGCCAGGGGACGCTGAGGGCCGTGGCATTGTTTCCTGCCACTTTCTTCCCTCTTAGGGCGCAGAAGATGGGAGGGCAGCAGGAGCAGCCAGGTGTGGGCCGGGAGTCCCCGCAGTGGTCTCCACATTGTGTCGGGCTGCTCCCCTGCCTGCTGGGAATTCTCAGAGAGAGAGAGAGAGAACTGGCTGCAGAGTTAGGAACCAGGCCACCCCACAGCTCTGCTCAGGAGAGGTGTATGTTCATAGTTCTTGGAAACACGATGGATTAAGGTGCACTAAATCAGCTATGCAAAGTGAATGGCATGGGTCAGAGTCCTGTTTGTTCTTTGCAGAGTACAATGGAAGATTCCTTGGCACGCCCGAGTCCCCTGCGTGCAGCCGTGCTCCCGAAAGGAGCACTTTCATGTTTCTGTTGCTGTGCTTCCCGGGGGCTGACCCCAAGGCCTGGCTGCTCCGGCTCAGGCAGACCAGCCTGCAGAGTTGACGGCTGAGAGACAGTGCTCGTTCTCCAGGGAGGGGCAGGAAAGCTCCCTGGTGTCACACTGGGCCCACGGCATCCAGGGAGTGGAGGGGTGTTGGGAAAGTGTCCCCCTGACCTCATCCGTCGTCTTGCGCCTGCTCTTGATGCCTGGTGCTGGTTACTAGTTTGAACTAAAGCGGTTCTGCTTTATGATAGAAGTTCCCCAAGGAGGGGTAATGCGGTTGAACCACTTTCAATCATTCACACTTCAGTATGAATGAATTTGATGTTTTCCCATTGAATGTAGAGTGAGCTGCTGAGTGATTGTGGAAAGAGAGCAAAGGAGCAGAGCCAAGAGCCTTCAGGACAAGCATCACCCCTGTTTTGCTGGGTGTCTACCTCCATGCAAACAGTCACGTTAACACAGAGACATGTAGCCATTGGGTGACCTGGGCCCTGTCCACCCCAGGGCCTGCTCACCTGGGCAGTGTTTGTGAGATTCACCCGCGTGGTTGGAGACTGCTGTGCAGTGCTGCGTCGTGTGACTGTACCACAGTTCACCTCTTCTGCAGCTCATGGCCACAGGATCATTTTCGGCTCTCATGGCAATGATGCTGTGAGCGTTCTTGGCCATGCCTTCCCTATCCTTGTCTTATGGCAGAGGTCAGATGCTGTCCTTTGCCGACCCTGCACCCCAGGGGTCGTGGCTGGCCTCCGATTGCCCCCCGAGGCACTCTGTGCTGTGCTAGGACCTGGCCAGTCCCCCTGGGCCGGTGTCTGACACTGCTGAATGCTAAGAGCACTGGTGGAGGGAATGAATGAATGAATGAGCACACCTCAGTCTTGCCCAGGGCAGCGTGGGATCCATTAGGATTCCTCCCCACAGGGAGGCTTCTTCTCTGAGCTCCACCTGGGTCCTGGTGTCCTCTGAGAATGGGGCTGGAGTCTGATGGGCAGGAGCCACCTTTTCTGGAAGTTTCCCGGGGAGCCCCCCTCCACCCCGAGGACAAGCAGATGCCAAAGCAGCTCTGCCCCGTGAGTCCCTGGGGACTCAGATGCCCTGGGCTTCCCGGGACGTTGCTGGGAGAGAAGAATCATGAAGATGGAAGAGAAGGAGAAGGTGCAGAAAGAGAGGAGGTGAGAGGGGCGTGAGCCTGGGAAATCGTCTTCCCCTCGCTTCCAGCAGCCAGGCAAGGCGGAGAGCCGGGCAGGCAGGCAGGCAGGCAGGGGAGGAGCCGGTGCTCTGGGGCAGCAGGTGTTCTGTGCTGGGCTGCATTGTTTTCAGCAGCAAGTCACCAAGTGGAGGCAGGAAGGCCAGCCTGTCAAAATGCAATGTCAGAGCGCCCTGGTGGGACAGACTTCCTTTTTTTTTCCTTCCCCTCCCTGGCGCCTGGCAAATCCCTTGCACAGGCAGAGCGGGCGGCTTCCTTGCCTCTCCGGCTGAGCAGTGTTGATGGAGCAGGTGATTCTTTATTCATACACCTTTTGCTGAGCTGCATAGCAAATGTGCTGTGAATTCTGGGCTTAGGAGAGAGCGCGGTCCGGGAGGCAGGACCGCCTCTCCTACCCAGGCGGAGGCTGGTCAAATCCCACAGACATCAAAGCCGTTTGCCGTGCGGTGGCTGCGACTCAGAAGTAAACAGTGCTTCTTAAGGAAGACCCATCGCCACAGTAATTACTTCTCGGGGTGATCTGAGGGTAGAGCGTGTTTCATGTTTCTTCGCTCGGCCCCGTGTCTTTCCGGGCGAGTGCGCGAGTACAGAAAGCCCACGCTGAAGAAATCTCCTTTTTGTTCTGGCCCCGCGTGCCTGCAGAGCCACCCTCCCCCACCCCCAATGATCTCGTCCCCATCTTTTGCACACACTTTTGCAAAGTTATGGATTATGCAGCACTTAACTGTGTGCCAGGTCTTCTAAGCTCCTTAACAAATACTGGCTCATTTAACCCTCACAACTCCAGGAAGGCACACGACTTAGTGTCCCCATTTCCCAGATGTGGAAAACAAGGTGCAGAGAGGTTAAGCGACCTGCCTGCGATGGCACAGCTTGTGTGGCCGAGCTGGAATTTGTCCCCAGAGTCTGCTGTCGATCTGTGATGCCTTCTAAAGCAGTGTGCTGAGCAGGGATCTGCCTGTGTCTGGGATTGGGCTTGATTTTTCTGTGCTTTTCTTATCATCACTCCTGTCCAAGGTGGCTGTTGCCCTTAGAAGACATGGGGTCAGGGGTCAAGGACAGGTGTTGTGTCACAGCAGGTTAAGCTGCCACTTGGGATGCCCGTGCCCCATATCAGAGTGCCTGGTTCACGTCCTGGCCACTTTGCCTTCCGATCCAGCTCCCTGCTAATGCGGCTTGGAGACAGCTGGTGATGCACAAGCCCTGGCATCCCTGCACCATGTGGGAGACTCCCGGCTGGAGTTCTTGGCTCTTGGTTTCTGCCTGACCCGGCTCTGACTGCTGCATGCATTTAGGGAGTGAACCAGCAGGTGGAAGAGCTCTCTTTCTCCATCTCTCCTTTTCCCCGTCTCTCTATCACTTTGTCTTTCAAATAAATAATTTTTTTTTTTTTTTTAGAGAGAAAGCTGGGGTTAGGGCCACTCTTGTGGCATAGTGGGTTAAACCGCCACCTATGACGCTGGCTCTGGTTCGAGTCCTAGCTGCTCCACTTCTGATCCAGCTTCCTGTTAATGGCCTGGGGAAAGCAGCAGAGGATGGCCCGAGGGCTTGGGCCCCAGCCATCCAAGTGGGAGATCCAGAAGAAGCTCCTAGCTCCTAGCTTTGGTCTGGCCCAGCCCTGGCTGTTGTGGTCTTTGGGGAGTAAACCAGTGGATATAAGTGTGTGCTCGCTCTTGCTCTCTCTCGCTCTCTCTCTCTCTCTATCTCCTTCTCTCTCTGTAACTCTGACTTTCAAATAAATTTAAAAAAACAAAAGGGAAAAGCGGGGGTTGGCACCTGGGAAAGAGCATGCCTGTGTACCAGGGCGCTGTGGAGAGGTAGGCAGTGAGCTTGGAGCTGTCTGTGTGCTGGATGGAAGAATCCAGCTGTTCTGCTAGTCATCTTGTGCCCCCTCTTTTGCTTACAACCCTCCATGGCTCTACAGACTTTTTTTTTTTTTTTTTTTTTTTGACAAGTAGAGTTACAGACAGTGAGAGAGAGAAAGAGAGAGAAAGGTCTTCCTTCTATTGGTTCACCCCCCAAATGGTCGCTACGGCCGGAGTTATGCCAATCTGAAGCCAGGAGCCAGGTGCTTCCTCCAGGTCTCCCATGCAGGTTTTAGGGCCCAAGGATCTGGGCCATCCTCCACTGCCTTCCCGGGCCACAGCAGAGAGCTGGACTGGAAGAGGAGCAACTGAGACTAGAACCTGGCGCCCATATGGGATGCTGGCGCTGCAGGCGGAGGATTAACCAAGTGAGCCATGGCGCCGGCCAACTCTCTACAGTACTCTTTAAGAGTACAATTAGACTTCACTGCCTGCTTTCTTTGGAGCTGTTGGGGGACCTGGCCCTATCCACTCCAGGGCCTGCCCGCTCGGACATCCACCCACTACAGGGTGCCTGAAGATCCCTGTTCCTCTCTCTGCCTGGCAGACCGTGATGGGGCCGTTCCGTCCTCCTACCCCTCCCGTTGCTCAGGCTTCAGCTGAAATGTCCTTTCTTCCAAGGAGTCTTCCCTGGCTTGGGTACCCTGGCTCAGTGTTCCCATGGCAACCATGAAAACCCCTCATCATGATAACCTGGTTCAGTTTGGATTTGGACTTGATGGCTACGTCTGTGTCTCCCCTGGTGTGCCTTATCTGTCTTGCACACAGGATGGCACTGGTTGGGGAAGACGTTTCAAAGGTCTTAGTGAGCAAGCACTACAACTGTCATGAAAATGACATCAAATGGGGCAGGTGCGAGACCTGGGATTTGGGACTTCTTCTGGCGTGAACTCTTGGCCTTGATTAAGTGGCCGTCCCTCTCTGAGCCTGGTTTCTCAGATCCCTGACATGGGGAGCCCTGCTGGGTCCTCTCACAGGTCCCTGGCGGCTCTGAGATTGTGGGATCTGTCTTCTGAACCCAGGGCTGGCGCTCGCCCTCTCTCTTCGCTTGCAGGCTGCGAGGACCCTTGCTCTCCCTCTCCTGGGTGCTCTGTCTGCTCTAGACAAGCTGGCCAGCAAGGCCTGGCGCCCTGTCTTCAGCTGTGCTCAGGCACAGCCAGCCATGGCCTCGGGTCCTCCTTGTATCCAGGACGAGAACTCCTTGAAATTCAGATGTCCTCCTCCTCACTGTGTCTCGTTTGCTATCAGAACGTCACAAGCAGGAAGTGTCTGATGCGGCCTCTGGCTGTGAACTGTCGCCACAGTGGATAGGAGGGAGTGGGTGCTCCATGCTTGGAGGTGGGCCTTCCAGAGGGGGCTCCTGCAGCCACAGCCCCCCCCCCCCACGCGCTGAGTGCTGCATTTTCACACCCCACACTGTTTGGATGGTGTCTGTGTGCATCCAGCACATTTGTTGACACCTGCTGTATGCCCGGCTTTGTTCTGCCGCTTGGCACAAGTAAAGACATACCCCCTGCTCTCAGGGAGCTTACATCTTAGCCAGCCTCTGTAGGGGAAGCTTATGTAAATAAGAAACCTAAGGAGCAAAGTGTGCAGTGAGCTAGGAGGTGCTGAGTGCCATGGAGAAGAAAAAGCAGAGTGAAGAGGATAAAGGCCTGAGAAGTGGAGGCTTGGGTCAAGGCCCAGAAGAGGATGAGGGGCAAAGTGTCCCAGGCCAAGGGCAGAGCCAGAGCAAAGCCCCAGGGTGCAGCGCGGCCTTGTGGATCTGTGGGGACCCGGCGTTGCCTGTGGACTCTGCATACCCGGGTGTCTGTGAGGACACAGTGCCCTGCCACCTGCCCGTCCCATACCACGTAGCAGGGCTGCTCCTGCAGGAGGAGCTGGCAGGTTCATCGTTCCGCGGCTTTGTGATCCTTGGCAGACCCCTTACCGCCCCTGAGCTTCCTTCTCTTCTTTGAAGAAGGGCTGAGACCTGTGCCTCCGGGGTGGTTGTGGGATTTGATGCAGTAACTATCATGTACGTTCCCTGCACGGCACTGGCCTTGGTCTTTGGGCAAGATGTGTTTCTTCCCAGCTTCAGTTTCCTCTACCAGAAAATTGAGAGCAATAATCCTTGCGCGGCCTACTGCCTTGTCATTGGTCATTGTTAAATCCAGCAGAGTCCACAACAGCACTTTCTGTGTGGATGACCCATTTCCAGGGGAACAGCAAGGGTGTGTGTGCATCAGTGTGTATACGTGTACAGCTGTGTAGGTACAGCTCTGTGGGACACTGGAGTTTTATGTTGTTATGGTTAGTTCATAGATGCTTCAAGGACAAGGTCGCTGTATTTTAGTCTAGGATCTTGTGCCTCACAAGCATTAGGTGCTCAGAAATTTCCTTTCTTAAGGCAATTTTTGTCTTTTAAGATTCACTTATTTTATGTATTTGAAAGGCAGAGGGGCACCTGCAGAAAGACGTCCCATCCTCTTGTTTTCTCTCCAGACACCTACAATAACTGGAGCTGGGTCAGGCTGAAGCCAGGGTCCGGGAACTCTATCCAGGTCTCCTGTATGGGTGTAGGGGCCCAAGTACTTAAGCCATCACCCGCTGCCTGGGAGAAGTTGGAATAGGGGCAGAGCTGGGACTTGAACCCAGGCACTTGAATGTGGGATGGGGTGCCCCCAAGCAGTGTCTTCTCATTGTGAATTGTGTTCAGGATGTGATTTTTTTAGACTTTTATTTAGTAAATATAAATTTCCAAAGTACAGTTTATGGATTACAATGGCTTTTTCCCCCAAAAAACTTCCCTCCCACCCACAACCATCCCATCTCCCACTCCCTCTCCCATTCCATTCACATCAAGATTCATTTTCAATTCTCTTTATATACAGAAGATCAATTTAGTGTATATTAAGTAAAGATTTCATCAGTTCACACCCACACAGAACATAAAGTGTAAAATACTGCTTGAGTACTAGTTATAGCATTAATTCACATTGGACAACACATTAAGGACAGAGATCCTACATGAGCAGTAAGTACACAGTGACTCCTGTTGTTGACTTAACAATTTGACACTCTTGTTTATGGCGTCAGTAATCTCCCTAGGCTCTAGTCATGAGTTGCCAAGGCTATGGAAGCCTTTAGAGTTTGCTGATTTCGATCTTATTTAGACAAGGTCATAGTCAAAGTGGAAGTTCTCTCCTCCCTTCAGAGAAAGGTACCTCCTTCTTTGATGGCCCCATTCTTTCCACTGGGATCTCACTCGCAGAGATCTTTCATTTAGTGTTTGGTGTTTTTTTTTTTTTTTTGCCAGAGTGTCTTGACTTTCCATGCCTAAAATTCCATGCCGAATACGTTAAGGGCTGATTCTGAGGCCAGAGTGCTGTTTAGGACATCTGCCATTCTATGAGTCTGCTGTGTATCCCGCTTTCCATGTTGGATCATTCTCTCCCTTTTTGATTCTATCAGTTAGTATTAGCAGACACTAGTCTTGTTTGTGTGATCCCTTTGACTCTTAGACCTATCAGTATGATCAATTGTGAACTGAAATTGATCACTTGGACTAGTGAGATGGCATTGGTACATGCAACCTTGATGGGATTGTATTGGAATCCCCTGGCACATTTCTAGCTCCGCCATTTGGGGAAGTCCGATTGAGCATGTCCCAAATTGTACATCTCCTCCCTCTCTTATTCCCACTCTTATATTGAACAGGGATCACTTTTCAGTTAAATTTAAACACCTAAGAATAATTGTGTGTTAATTACAGAGTTCAACCAATAGTATTAAGTAGAACAAAAAAATACTAAAATGGATAAAGTACTACATTGTACATCAACAGTCAGGACAAGGGCTGATCAAGTCACTGTTTCTCATAGTGTCCCTTTCACTTCAACAGGTTTCCTTTTTGGTGCTTGGTTAGTTGTCACTGATCAGGGAGAACATATGATATATGTCCCTTTGGGACTGGCTTAATTCACTCAGCATGGTGTTTTCCAGATTCCTCCATTTTGTTGCAAATGGCTGGATTTCATTGTTTTTGACTGCTATCTAGTATTCTATAGAGTACATGTCCCATAATTTCTTTATCCAGTCTACTGTTGATGGGCATTTGGGTTGATTCCAGGTCTTAGCTATTGTGAATTGAGCTGCAATAAACATTAATGTGCAGACAGCTTTTTTGTTTGCCAATTTAATTTCCTTTGGGTAAATTCCAAGGAGTGGGATGGCTGGGTTGTATGATAGGGTTATATTCAGGTTTCTGAAGAATCTCCAGACTGACTTCCATAGTGGCTTTACCAGTTTGATATAGACCAATGGAACAGAATAGAAACACCAGAAATCATTCCAGACATCTACAGCCACCTTTATTTGATCAAGGATCCAAAAGCAATCCCTAGAGTAAGGACAGTCTATTCAATAAATGGTGCTGGGAAAATTGGATTTTCACATGCAGAAGCATGAAGCAAGACCTCTACCTTTCACCTTACACAAAAATCCACTCAACATGGATTAAAGACTTAAATCTACAACCCAACACCATCAAATTATTAGAGAACATTGGAGAAACCCTGCAAGATATAGGTACTGGCAAAGACTTCTTGGAAAAGACCCCGGAAACACAGGCAATCAAAGCCAAAATTAACATTTGGGACTGCATCAAATTGAGAAGTTTCTGTACTACAAAAGAAACAGGAAAGTGAAGAGGCAACCGACAGAAAGGGAAAAAATATTTGCAAACTATGCTACAGATAAACGGTTAATAACCAGAATCTATAAAGAGATCAAGAAACTCCACAACAACAAAACAAACAACCCACTTAAGAGATGGGCCAAGGACCTCAATAGATATTTTTCAAAAGAGGAAATCCAAATGGCCAACAGACACATGAAAAAATGTTCAAGATCACTAGCAATCAGGGAAATGCGAATCAAAACCACAATGAGGTTTCACCTCACCCCGGTTAGAATGGCTCACATTCAGAAATCTACCAACAATAGATGCTGGAGAGGATGTGGGGAAAAAGGAACACTAACCCACTGTTGGTAGGATGTGATTTTTAAAGGACAAGGGTTGTTCTCTGCTGTGTGTCTGAGTTTGTCCTTTGGTCTCAGGTCATGTTGCGAGTTTGATGGTGATTTGACAGACCTAATACCTCTTTCCTCTTAGGAGCCTAAAATCTGAGTGTGTATATAGGTATGTATGTATAGATGTGTGCATACATGTGTGTGCATATGTGGTATATAGTGTATATGTGTGTATAGGTGCATACATATGTGTGTACCTGTGAGCGTGTGCGCATATGCATATATGGTACATTGTGTGTGTGTGTGTGTGTCCGTGTGTGTAAGGATATCTTTTTCTCTGCAAAGCCTCCCCCGAGCACGCACAGGCAGGGCTAAGAGTTCTCTGCCTGGTGCCAGCACCACCCGGGCCTTGTGTGTGGTGTGACTGTGGTTCCTGGCCTGTGCAGGGTGACTGACATCTGTGCCTGGCTTCCTGCGCTGGAAGATGTCTTGTGTCCTGTGAGCTCCCCTTGCTCACGCAGTGGCTGCGTACCACACACATGTTGCACAGACCCGTGAACAACTAGCCTGCATGCTGCCACTGCCTCACCAGCCCCGGGGAGCCCACTGTCTCCTCCTGATCCTTGGTATCAAGGGCGCTGCCTGCCTTGTCCCTGTTGGCAATTAGAGGCCAGGTGCCATGGCACCCACGCTCATGTGGGGATCTGGGCTGTGTGTGGCCAGCCAGGGAGACCCTCCTTGCCCTCAGATCTGTGTTTGTCTGGAAGCACCTTTCCTCTGCTACTCTGGAGTAGTGCCCCCCCTCACCCCACCGTCTGGCGCCAGCATCCCCTTGCCTGCCGGCTTCTCCATGGGTCTTGTGCAAAAGGGAAGTGAGGGGAAGTTGTCCTCCCTGTGGTTAATGTGTTCCATGCCCGCTGTGTCCCCCTGTGCTCAAGTTCCAGGCAATTACCCTCCTGCCGGCTTTTGTTGCTGAGCACAGCAGGTGGGCCTTGTTTGTAATTCACTTGCACCATTAACGCTGGGTTAGCACCATAAGGGCCACTGACTCATTCAGTGCCCCCCAGCCCAGATGCCATTGGATACAGGGGCTGTGAAGTTGGCTTTGAGGGCCCTACAGTTGAACGCAAGCGAGGCTTCATCCATGGGTTGTCACAGAGTGTTCATAATCATCCTCGCTAATGGAAAATCTGTACCCAAATACCAGGCCCCCCCAAATCATGGTGATTTGGCTGTGGACAATAATAACAACAACCACATAGCAGCTGTCAGGCCTTGTGCACTTGCGACTTGCAGGCACACTGCTAAGATCATGGCTCGTCTTGGAAAGCCACCTCAGGGATACCTAACACTTTCTCCTTTCCATGGCTGGAGAAACTGGGGTTTGGAGAGGTGAATCACTTGCCCAAAGCACTAGAGCCAGCACGTGGCGGGACCCAGGCCTCAGGGGGCTCTGGTGAAAGCACACACAGGGCCTGTGCTGACACCAGCAGCCCTGCACTGCCTCCTGTTGGAGCGAATCCTGCCAGAGTTTGTGAATGAAGGGAATGGGTGGGGATCTCCAACCTGCTGCCCTGGCTGGTTTTTTGGGAGTGCTCATATTAAGCTGAGTCGCTGAGTAGGGGGAAAATGATAGGATTAAAACATCCTCTAGAGGTTCACTTTTATTAATTAATCAATCATACCTTTATTGAGCTCCAACTAGGTGGAAAACGCTGTCTTAGGAGTTTTATAGAAAACAATGGTAAATCATTCATCTGTTCAATAAATCTGAGACGTAGGGAGTCAGATGTGTGTTCTAGAACATAAAACACAGGGTAAATTGTTGGAGTGGGTTGGAGGAGGAATGAGAGAACTAACCCAGCCAGAGTTCTAGTCTGGGGAGAAGCCTTCCACAATTTTGATGACATGTTACCAAAATATGATTCACTTGTAACATTCTCTTATTTTTTTCCTTTGAGAACAAGTTTTACAGTTAACTCTCATAATACAACTCTTTGAGGATAGAGGTCCTACATGAGAAGTTAGTGCACAGGGACTTCTGTTGTTAATTTAACAATTAACACTCATGTATAATGACAGTGATCACTGAGGCGCTTGACATGAGCTGCCTAGGCTATGGAAGCCTTTTGAATCCACAAACTTTGTCAGTATTTAGACAGGGCCATAAACAAAGTGCAAGTTTTCACCTCCCTTCAGAGAAATGTACATCCTTCTTTGATGGCCCCTTCTTTCCAATGGGGTCTCACTCATCAAGGTCCTTCTTGTGGGACATTTTTGTGCCCGTTTTCTTGGCTTTCCATGCCTGAAAAACTCTTGAACATCCTCCTATTTTTAAAGACTTATTTATTTGAAAGAGTGATAGGAAGAAACAGAGAAAGAAAATTCGCTCCACTGGTTCACTCCCCAAATGGCCTCAGCAGCCAGGGTTAGGCCAGGCTAAAGCCAGGAGCTAGGGACTCCATCTCCCTCATGGGTGGCGGGAACCCATGAACTTGGGCCATCATCTGCTGCCTTCCCAGGCTCATTAGCAGGAAACCACAGCAGAAGCTCAGAGTGCCAGGACGTGAACCAGGCTCTGATATGGGATGTGGGCATCCCAAGCGGCTGCCCCATACCACCCTCTTTGATGTTCGAAGAACCCTGTGAAGTAGACAGGGCACACTGAGCTCCTCCTGTTTGTTGGGAGACCAAGGCACACAGGGACACAGGGAACAGATGGCAAAGCCAGGTTTGAACACAGGCCTTGGGTCTCCAAGCCCAGCCCCTTTGCTACAAGCTTTTTTCCACATTATATCCCCCCGCTTCGAGCTGGGCCTGATTCAGACTTGGCAAGGAGTGTGGTGCCCTTTTTCCTCTGAGACCGGTGCCGGTGCCGTCTGCGGCTGCCTTCACTGGAGATCCACAGCGCTCCACAGCTCGGACACTGGCCTTTCTAGCTCCTGGGGCGGTCTCTGCACTCTGATGTTCAGGTGGCTTCAGGTCAGTTCCCTTCAAGGTCGGCTTCCCCCACACTCACATTCCCCACACAGGCAGCCAAGTGCCCAGTAACCTCTCCAGGCCTCCCTGCACCCCTCGGTCATATTGATTTCCTTAAAGCGCAACTCTAGTCCTGACCCTTCCTTCCCCAGAAACAGTCGTTGGCTGTTGGTTGCGTGGAGGATAAAGTCCAGACCCCGTAGCCTTGGCATTTGAGGCCTTCTAGAATCTGAGCCCAGCACCAATGGGCTCCTGCCAGGTGGGTGTGGTCACCAGCCCTTAGACACCCCTTCCTTTCCCCAGCATGTACCCACAAGGTCTCTTCCATCCAGTGCATGCCCCTGACCTTGACTTCCAAGATCCTGGCTCCAACTCCCGGGCACCACAGATGCCTTTCTGCCTCTGTCTTCCTGCACGGTGCCCTTGTTTGGCCACAGGCTGCTCTGTCTTGCACGAGCGGCTTTCTTGCTGCGTGCAGCCTGAGTTCCCGGGTGTGCTGTGTCACTCTCCACACAGGGACACTTCTGGGGAGCTCCTGGAGGGAAGGCAGCCCTTCTGAGAATCTGGGTGGGCCCAGTGTGTTCAGGGCCCCTGGCAACCCCCTGCAGGATGATGGGCAGCACTCCCGGTCTTTCGCCCAGCTCTAGAGGCTGGAGCTGGCCTCTTGGGGACATGTGCTTCTTCATCAGGGGCCCTGTGAGTGCAAGGACAGACCCTCACTTAGCTAAGGAGGTCAGGGTTGTCCCACACGTCGCCCGGTGACCACATGAGGAGGTGACTCAGAGCTTTCAGCCCCTGGACTCCCAACGCGTAAACTTGCCCAGCCCTGCCTGTGGTTTCTGTGCCATCTCTGGGCCAGTGGCAGAGGGGAGGTGGCAGGGATCTCAGAGACTCTCCCCTGTGGCCTGTGATGAATGCAGAAAGAAGCCCTGGGTGGCTCATGGAGAGGGTGCCTGCGCTCTGAGACACTGGCTGAATGTGGCAGTGCCCCAGGGTCCCTCCTTCCTTGAGGGAGGGGCTTCCTCTTGCCAAAGGCCTGGGATCCACCAGGAGTCTACGCCAGGGGTTCTCCGAGGCAAGTGCTGTGGCTGCAGGGAGCCTCAGGTGGGCCGTACCTGGGATGGGGGCGAGACTGGCTGGGAGGAGAGTGCAGGTCTCAGGGTCAGCTCCCAGCAGCTCTGGCTTCTCACCAGGCAGCCAGCGCCCCTGTGTCAGGGAGGGATATTCCAGAGAGGCCACGAGAGACCTGGCAGAACCGCATTCAGTGAACCCTTGAGCCTTGACATGTGTGTCATGGGCCCTGGTCTTAGAGCCAGGCACAGAGAGAATCGAGGTTCTTTATAGTTAAGTTACTCACTAGACTCCTAAATTGAAAAAGCAACCAGACCTCTTAGCTAAGCATGCAACGGTAGAGAACAGTTGAGGATGAACAGCAAGTCCCTTCCCACGCCTGAGTGACCGTGGTCCTATAACCCCCTCCTCAGGGGCAGCTGGCCAGCAACCAGCCTCTACTCTCTTGGCCCTGCCTCGCCCTAGGCGGAGGGTGGTCAGTGCTATTGAGCTGGACAGAGGGGACAGGGCAGGGTGAGGCATGCCAGTGCACTGGGCACTCCCCAGAGGTTAGCCTGAGCTTGCGCGACTGCAGCAGAGTAAGTCCACCACTCTGAACTTGGCAGGGGACACACCCCTCTTGCTGCGGCCTTTACTGTGAAGGGTCTGGCCTTTCTTCCCTCCCCTGAGTGTGCCGAGGGCCTGGTCTGGACTTCAGAAAGATCAGGTCTCTCTTTCTGAGACACAGCAGTGTTGACGGGTGTGTGAAGGGGTCGTGGACGAGACAGATTGGTGAAGTGCCGGCTTGGGCTGGGCAAAGCCAGGCCAAGTTCAGGAGCTCCGCGTCTGTGCCCCAGTGGCTCCGGGCTCCCTATCACTAGGTTAGAATGCTTCCCTCTGACTTGGACCTGTGAATCTGGAATAAACCCTCTCTGGCGTCAGATGTGCCATTCTGGCTGCACCCCGTCACCAGCTGCCCCCACCTCATGCTACCATCAGTTGCAGTGCACACAGCCTCTCTGCAAGGCAGGGCAAGCCTCTGCGGGAAGCCCTCTCCTCCCCACACCTGGGAGGTGCCCAGCACGCGACAGAGGCTGGGTATGCCAGGGGGCCGTTGAAAATGCCATCTTCCCCTGCTGTCTTTCTGCTCTGTCTCCTCGGTGTGCGTGTGATTCTGCTGTGCCAGTTCCTCCTGTGAGATCGCCGCCTCGAAAGGTTACCTCGAAAGCGTTACCCTCGGCTCCAGCGCTGCGCTGCTGGGTTTCAGAGCCTCACAGGATCTCACGTGGCTTCTGCCAGGAGCGTGCGTCCCCGAGGATCCAGTCTGGTGGCCTCTGATAATGCCAGGGACATTTTTCACCGTTCTGAGCCATCCTGTGGGTCTCACCATGGTGATGGTCAGCTCCCCGGCATCTCACAGGTGCAAGGTGGGCTGGGATGCTGGGCTCCTCGCCTTTCCTGTGCAAGGGGCTGGGTCTAGTGCAAGGTTCATGAAGAAGAGGGCTTTAAATGCAGAGCCTTGGCCCAGACCCAGGAATGCAGTGGGAGAAGGGACAGGCCTTTGTCCTCAGAGAGGCTACGCCCAGGCCGGCACCGCGGCTCATTAGACTAATCCTCCACCTGTGGCGCCAGCACTGTGGGTTCTAGTCCCGGTTGGGGCGCCGGTTCTGTCCCAGTTGCTCCTCTTCCAGTCCAGCTCTCTGCTATGGCCCGGGAAGGCAGTGGAGGATGGCCCAAGTGCTTGGGCGCCTGCACCCTCATGGGAGACCAGGAGGAAGCACCTCGTTCCTGGCTTTGGATCAGCACAGTGCACCGGCCGTAGTGGCCATTTGGGGGGTGAACCAACGGAGGGAAGACCTTTCTCTGTCTCTCTCTCTCTCACTGTCTAACTCTGCCTGCAAAAAAAAAAAAAAAAAAAAAAAAAAAAAAAAGGCCACACCCAATGAGAGGGAATGGACACTGACACTGCTCTTGGCCTTGCAGTTCTGGTGGTCTCCCTGTGTTTCTGGAACTCACCATGCTGTATCCTGTCAGGGGCCTCTGAGCCCATCTCCTCCTCCCTGCTCTCACCCGGCCCCTCCTAAGGGCCTGGCTGACTCAAGTCACCCTTGGGGATGCTGCCCCTCCCCACTACACTCTGGGGCCTCTGCACCTTTCCTTTGCCGTCTGTATCCATGGCACCTGCCTGTCTCAGTACCTGATAGATGTCTCTTAATGTCCTAGATGGTAGCTCCAGGAGGGCAGGGACCATGTCCCAGGGACCGCGAAGCCACCTGCCACATAATAGAAATATTGAATGGGTGAAGTATGAGCCTCATAGGGTACTGCGGGTGCTTGCGTGTTTGGCCAGACTAGAGGATGGGCCTACATGACCCGTTTCCCCCCAGAAGCACTTTACTCATTTGCAAAGTGAGTCTGCATCCTTTATCTCGTTTGATCCTCTTAGCGACCCTGTGCGTACAACACGGTGAGTGTAATTTGCCTGCTTTACAGCCCAGGAAATGGAAGCCTCGAGGGGTTAAGTGATGGGTCCAGGGTCACACAGGGCTCCACCTCCAGGGCACTGAGCCTGAGCGAGGGGGAGGACTGGCTTCTTCAGGAGCTGCAGGGACGGGGCTGATCTGCAGCAGCATTTGGAGGGGAGAGGGCTGTGGGTTCACACCAGCCAGCAGGCGTGGGAGGCTGTGCTGCCGGGAGAAGACGGGGACGCAGTCCAGGTGCCTGTGCTCAGGGCTGGAGGGAAGCTCGGCAAGGGTGTGGAGGGGCTCCTCTCCCGACTGCACTTTCCCCTGGGTCTCCGGCAGCCGCCTTTCCTGGGAGCCAGATGAAGCTCTCAGAGGTTAGCAAGTCGGTTTAAGGACACAGAGTGGCAGCTGGGATAGGAAGCCAGGCACATCTGCTCTGGCCTCTGATGAGGGGACTCTGTTTACAGGTGCATTTCAGATCTGAAAGCTCCAAGGGAGGTGGTTTGGAGGGAAGAAAGCTCTGGATTCCTCCTTGCTCTTGTTCGGTAGTACCTGAGAATTTAGAATGGCTGTCCCTGGTCCTGGGCCCTGGTGGTCCCTGACATGTGCCATTGGACTGCTCATGGAGCCACCTCCCTTAAGTCAGGCCTGGGCTAGGCCATTGCGTCCACCCCTGCTCTTCAGTTTTAATTATTGAGTTAGGCCAGGCCCAGTTCCCAGTGTGGATGCCACTCTACCCGCCGGCTACCCCGTCCGGTCGTAACTCATTAGACTCCTGGGAGCTGGGAAATCCTGAATGTTGACAACACAGGGGCTGATCTTTTTGCCAAGAAGCCCTTGCATGCTCGTTCTTTTGTTGCTGGCTCTCGGGTCCAGCAAGAGGTGTGTAGGGGTCGAGAGCTCCTTGTGTTGAACTTGCCTTGTTCTCCACCGTCATTATAATAATCACAATCACAGTCCATCATTAAGTGGCAACCACATGCTAGATTCTGGGACCACAAAGAAGGTGGGTGTAGAAGGTGTATGTGCATGTGTGTGTGCACGTGTGTGCACATGTGTGTGTGTAGAGGGGGGAGGGGCATCCCAGAGTCCATGACCCAGTTCTTCCACGTGTCAGCTGAGTGACGTTGGCAAGTCACTCGATCCGCCTCTCTGCCTTTGAGTTCTGCACCTGCAGGTGGGGAGGCATGAGATTTTCTTCCTTGCAGAGTTCTCCCAAGGAGGAAACGAGTCTGAAATAGCACTTTACACATAGTAAATAGTCAGTAAATATTATGTTGTCGTAGAGTTGAGTTCTTAGAACTGCAGAACTTCACAGCCTAGGGATCCTCTAGTCTGCTTCCCTCGTTTTATAGGAGAAGCTGAGACTCGGAGATTGACTTGCAGGGCTTGTGAGTGCCCAGCTCGCTGACTGCTGGGACAGCCCTGTGTCCTGGCCTGTTGCAGGGAGACAGGATGCCTACAATGTCGTGCCCAGCTGATGAGGCCACGGTTATTCTCCCTCACGGCCCCATAGAGCCTGAGGTGGCCCTGTTCCTCCTCCCTGGCTACTGCACCTCCCTGCCACTCCAGCCAAGCTGCTGGCTGCCACCTGAGATTCTCCCAGTCAGGGGCAGTGAGACAATAGCAGAGAAGCCCACATCCATTTGTCTTGAGGAGCCTGGAGCGTCAGGAGGAGTAATCAAGATCTTGTTGCCCACAGCTGAGAGGAAACCTGTAATTAATCTAGCTGCCCCTCTGATTCTCTCTGTCCTCCTGTCGCCAGACACCTTCTGCTGGCTGTCAGCTTGCTCTGTGTCCCACCCTGCAAAATCGCAATTAATGGTACAGTGGCCCTATGAAGACGAGAGAGACACCAGCAGAGGGACCGCTGATGAGTCAGGAGAGGAGAGGCGGCTTAGCACAGCCAGGCAAGGGGTTCCGGCAGCGTGTGCACCACGGGAATACAGGGGGCTGTTGGGCAGGCTCTCGCTGTGGGCGCTGTGAACTGGCTGCTGCTTGTGGGTCAGCCAAGGTTGACTGAGCCTCCGCTCAGCATCACCACCATAGCAAGGTGGACACATGTCGGAAGGAGAAGCTCCCTGCCCCCACCATGGCGGAATAAACTCAGAGTCCAGTACCCACGCACTCACGCATTTGACAGCATTTATCTACAGCTGCCCCACGCCAGGCACTGTCCAAGGTGCTGGAGGAGCAGCCTTTGTGGAGCGTGCGTTCCAAATACAAGCACAGGGCAGGGGCTCAGAGTAATTTCCATCAGAACGGGACAAGGAGGATCTTCCAGCTTGGGGAAGGTGACCACTGTTGTGACTGTGAAGAAGTGAAAGTTAGATCCTCCTCTGGAAGAGGTCTGGTGTTTGCTGTTAGGGTAGGAAAACTTCCTGGGCAGATCCATGGGGAAGCAGAGGGGAGGAGCAAGAAGCCTCAGCTCCTGGTGCAGTGCCCCACCCCCGGTACATCCTGGAGCCTTTGGTGGGACATTGTGTGATTAAACGGCGCCTGGGAGCTACAGACAGTGAGGGCCAGAGGGCCAAGGGAGGAGAGCTTGTGTGGGTGGAGAAATTGTAGTTGGTTTGTGAATTCCTCCTGGGCAAGGTCGCTAAATGTACCTCACAAGTAAATGCTTTGTAGCCGATAGAGTGTCTTCTGCACACGTTCTCTGATTGTATTCTTTCATTATTTCAGCAGATATTTTTGAGTGCCTACTATGTGCCAGCCTGTGCCAGGCACTGGGGACACTGGTGGAAAAGTGCGACTTGTTCCCTGCTCTCGTGGTGCTCATCACCCCGGAGGTAGGCATTGGTGTTCTGGGGTCAGCGCTGGATGGGGAAACAAGGCTGTGCTCATTAGCGAGGACAGAGCCTGGCTTCAGTCCAGGTTGGGCCCTGATCTGCGCTCATTATGACCTCCCCAGGGTGTCTAGGAGAATGCTCTCGCTGCATGGCAAAGTCCTGCTTCTGAATGTGCTGCCATCCCCTTACCTAAAGTATTAGAGACCCTCAGAAGTTGGAAGCAGGGGCCGACATTGTGGCATAACAGGTAAAGCTGCCGCCTACAATGCCGGCATCCCATATGGGTGCCAGTTCGTGTCCTGGCTGTTCCACTTCCCATCCAAGTCTCTGCTAATGGCCTGGGAAAAGCAGTGGAGGATCGCCCAAGTACTTGGGCTCGTGCTTATGTGGAAGACCCAGATGAAGCTCCTGGCTCCTGGTTTCTGCTTGGCCCAGTTGGGGAGTGAACCAGTGGATGGAAGATCGCTCTCTCTCTCTCTCTGTCTCTCTCCCTCTCTCTCTCTCCTCTACTTAACACTGATTTTCTAAATAAATAAGTAAATCTTAAAAAGAAGTTAGAAGCAATATTTGTACAGTGAGGTCTTAAAAAGGTCCATGGAAGATGCATATTAAGAATAACTATGCATACATTTAAAAATTTCCCCACCAAAATTAGCCCAGTTTAAAAAAATATTTATTTGGAAGGCATAGTGACAGAGGCAAAGGAGGAGACAGAAAAGAGAGATCTTCCATCCACTGGTTCATTTTCCAAAGTCTGCAGTAGGCAGGGCTGCATCACACTGAAGCCAGGAGCCAGGAACTCCGTCCGGGTCCCCTAGTTGGGTGGCAATACTTGGGCCGTCTTCTGCTGCCTTCCCAGTGCATTAGCAGGGAGCAGGTGGGAGGCAGAACATCTGGGACTCAAACCAGTGCTCCCAGTATGGGGTGCTGGCATTGCAAGCAGTGGTTTAACCTGTTGTGCCACACCAGCCTCCTTCTGCCTTTTTTTTTTAAAGATTTATTTATTTATTTGAAAGACCCAGTAGCAGAGAGACAAAATAACTTCTTTTCATGCCATTTTTCCATGAACTTTGGGGGGTATCCTTGTATACCTGATTTTGACTTCAGTTCTGCCGGCATTTCCACATTGAGCTGTAGTCAAAGAGGATCATGGGATTGGCGATTGTGGATGATCGGACATTCTTGCATTGGATCCCCGGCACTATTGCTCTAGAAACAGGAACTTGGATAAGTTACTGAGCCTTTCTGAGCCTCGCCTTCCATGACTGTGGAATGGGGATGCAGCACTACCTTACAGGGTTAACGGAGTGGTCATGAAGAGTTAGTATACCTGAATCGAAAATGAATCTTGATGTGAATGGAAGGGGAGAGGGAGTGGGAAAGGGGAGGGTTGTTGGTGGGAGGGACGGTATGGGGGGGGAAGCCATTGTAACCCATGAGTCGTACTTTGGAAATTTATATTCATTAAATAAAAGATAAAAAAAAAAAAAAAAAAAAAAGAGTTAGTATACCTGGAGTGCTTCCTAGCGGCAGCACCACACAAGCACCGTAGCTGTTCTGTGAGGGTGTTTTTGTCACCCCCGTATCACAAAGGAACAAGGGTGTGAGCTAGTATATGGTAGCGTAGGATTCGAACCTGTGTACTTACCTGTGACTACCAGCCCGAGCCTCGGGACTTGGAGAGCAGCAGTCAGTACTTGTTTGCTTCCCTCCGCTTCTCAACATCCATTCCATGCTCACCATCAGCCTGGAACCGCAGCAATGTGTCTGCTTCAGCTGTTTGCTTTCCCTGCAGTGACTATACAAATACACGGCAAACCAGGGGCTTATCTCCTATTGGTGTCTACTCCAAAAATGCCCTTTGACACTGTCTGTTCAGTCACTCACTCCCTCGCTCAGCCAATATTAATGGAGCACCTAGTGTGGGCTGGATAGTGTGCTGGGTGCTTGGCGTGGTCCCTGCCATTCAAGCTTCCAGGTCTCTGGGGCCTCTGTGAACAGCATGTGGGCCCGATGAGAAATGTTCCAGGAGTGGTGTCTGTAGACAGGGAGGGGCCACAGGAAGCCCCCCAGGGAGGTCAGTACTGAGCCTGGAAAAAGCAGTTTGCAGGCCTTTAGGGGAGGGGCCTGCGCTCAGGAGGGGAGGCACAAGCAGAGGAGGCAGTAGAACGATGTGTCGTGTTTAGGGAAGTGAGAGCTGCGGTGTTTCTGGAGCGTCAGGTGCCATGGGGTAAGGACAGGTGAATGGGGGCCAATCACAGGACAGTTCAATCTGTTGGGCTGAGGAGTTTGCCCTTGAGAGGTCCCCTTTGCAACGGAGAGCTCTTGAAAGGTTTAGGGGAGAGGCGTGTAATTGCTATGCTTACATTTTAGTGAAACTGCCCTGGTCTGGAGTGGGCCTTGTGGCACAGCAGGTGAGGTGCTGCTCGGGACTCCTCCAGCCCATCCTGGGGCACCCGTTCAAGTCCCAGCTACTCGTCTCGCAATCCAGCTCCCTGCTTATGCACCTGCAAAACAACTCAAGTACTTGAGTTCCTGCTACCCATGTTGGAGACCCGGATGGAATTCCTGGGTCCCCCACAACCTGGCCTGGCCCAAACTCACTCTCTGGCTTTCTCTCTATCACTCTGCCTCTCAAGTAAATAAAATAGATAAATCTTTTTTAAAAGATGCCCTAGCTACCATGTGGAGAACCAAGTGGAGAGGAAGGGACCAGAGCAGAGAAGCCAATACGGAGACTGTGGCCTCACTCACGAATTCTGCACTTGGCCTGTCGGTGGCAGTGAGAAGTGGGGTGCAGTGTTGGTGCAGGGCCATCAGGACCCCATGACTAATTAGATGTGGGGCTGTGGGACGTGGGAATGTAGGGTGATTTTCAGCTTTCTGTTGTGGGCAACTGGTGATTGTCACATCACCCACTGAGAAGTAGGAGGAAAAACAGATGGCCGGTGTGGCGGAGTTGACAACTTCTCTTTAGGGCCAGGTGTATCTGAGGTGCTGTGGGACAGAGAGAGCTCTCAGGAGGCAGGTGTAGAGTACAGAGCTGCTGATTTGGACAGCACAGTCCACAGGTGCTCGTCAACTGTGGATGAGGCGAGACCCCCAGGGAGGGGTAGCATTAGTAGAAGGAGGGGCAATTTCTTTACCCTAAAATTAGTAATATATTCTTAGTTCATGGAAGCTGCTCTGCTAGGTTCTACAACTGGATTCATCTGAATGTTATCCTGAAAGAAGGTCTTCGTGTTTTTTTGTAAGGAATCTCAAACCTTCAGCTTTCTGCTCAATAACAGTTGAAATACAAAAAGAAAGCCAGGGGAGCCTCAGACCTGGCGAGCCACGGCTCCATGTGACCTTGAACGAGGCCTTTCAGTATTGTTGGGTGGAGCTTCCTCCTCTGTAATAGAGCTTGTCTGATGGATTCAATTCAACAGAGACTGTAAGAAAAGTTTTGTCAACCACTGAGACGTGCCAGGCGGAGGTTGTTTTCTTGTAAGGTTCAGGAGAGATTCATTTCTCCTCCTCATGGCCTGGGTCACACAAGGGAGGCCCATGAGCAGCCCAGAACCTCAGCCATCATTGTTCTTAAATGTGGTCTTGGCTCCTGGGCCACAAGCAACAGCAGTCAGACCCGCACGGGCTGAGTGTAGTTCTGTCATCAAACAAAAGTCACACGGGCCCATCTGACACCTACTTAATGGTCTGAATAATAATTATTGTGCAGCGAGCTGGTCACGCATAAATGGCAGGCATTGGATGTAAATG
Source organism: Oryctolagus cuniculus (assembly GCF_964237555.1). Lineage (NCBI taxonomy): Eukaryota > Metazoa > Chordata > Mammalia > Lagomorpha > Leporidae > Oryctolagus > Oryctolagus cuniculus. Next base: position 113,125,005 of record NC_091432.1, read on the forward strand.
GCTGCATTTAGTATTACTTTTATGTAGCTTAACCAGGTTTTTACAGTTCTTTCCTCTTTGACAGCTCATTCATTTATCCACTTAATAAATGTTTGTTGAAGCTGTAATATATGCCGGGTGCTGTTCCAGGACCTGGAGACACAAATGAAGACTTCTGCCTCTGCCCCACCTCTGTTGAGCTTACACTCTAGGGAGGAGACGGGCAGTCAGCGTTATCTGTAATGAGTCTGGCTTCCCTGGAGGCCGCACCAACACCCCTGAGTTATATGGGACAAGAATTCGGGACCTGATTTGCCAACCAATCTTTACCCCAATCTTTTATCCATTGTCTTCCTTTTCTCCCTCTAGCAATTGTTCAAGGACTTTTGTTCACAGCACAAATACATACTGGGCACCTCTTGTGTGTAGAGAGATTCTGGTAACAGAACAGGAAACTGGAAACAATCCTTACCCTTAGGATCTCTGGTGTAGACGCATACAGGCAGCAGCCATTGAGAGAGAAACACATTGTCAGAGCCACAGAGAGGAGCCTGCTCCAAGCAGATGTATCACAGTGAACACAGCAAATGCAGGACAAAAGGGTAGCTGGAGTGTCTGTTAGAGAGACCAGGTACCACTCAACAGAAAGTGCTGAGACAGAACACATAAAGAAAAGTACACCCGCCCGGAGTATACAGCTTGACAAGTCTCTTCAAACTGCATACACTTCAGCCCCCAGAGCAAAAGACAGAACACCCCAGTGCCCCAGAAGCCCCTCACGTCCCCTGCCAGGCCAGTGCCTGTGTGCTTATAGAGTCACGTGGACTCATCTGCTCACTCTAGCACTCATTTTAGTTTGCATCCTAACCCTAGGTATAGCCTACAAATGCATCCAAAAGGGACGAGAATCAATTGAATACCATTAACTGGACTTCCAATTTCACACAACACTTGTGTCTGTTTTTGCATTTTCTGTAGATGGACTCATACTGTGTGTATTCTTTTGTGTCTGGTTCCCATTGCTCAATATGATTTGTATTCATGAGATTCATAAATGCTGTTACATGTAGTTCATTATTCATTTTTATTTCTTTTTTAAAGATGTATTTATTTTCACTTTATTTGAGAGGGAGAGAGAGGGGAAGAGAGAGAGAGATCCATCTTCCGTTTGCTGGTTTACTCCTCGACTGCTCGCAATAGCCAGGGTTGGGCCAGGCCAAAGCCAGGAGCCAGGAACTCCATCCCAGTCTCCCAAGTGGGTGGCAGGGATCCTCGTACTTGAGCATTGTCTGCAGCCCTCCCGGGGTGCCTATTATCAGGAAGCTGGAATCAGAAGCAAATTCAAGACTAAAACCAGGCATTCTGATACAGGATGCAGGTGTCCAAGTGGCGTCTTAATCACTGTCGAAAACGCCACCCCTGTTCATTTTCATTTCTGCATAGCATTCTACTGCGTGAATAGACATGCTGTTTCTCCATTCTTCTGGACATTTGGGTGGTTTCTAATTTAGGGAGATCTAAAGAATGCTGCTACAGGCACGACAGCACAGGTGTTTGGTGAGCATGCATGTGCATTTACGTGGGTGTGTCCCTGGGAGTGGAGGTACTGGGTCACTGGGGTCTGAGTAAAGCTCCAGGAGACAGTTCCATCAGTTCACACTCCCAGCGGCACTGGTGAGCGTTCCAGTAGCTCCAAGTCCTCATTAACACCTGACACCGTCTTTTTACTTTCAGAAGCCATTCCCTTGGCTACAGAGAGGTATATTATTGTGGTTTAAAATTGTGCTTTCCTGATGCCCAGTGAGCTGAGTACCCTTTCACACCTGCATGGGGTGTTGGATATATTCTTTAGTGAAGTGGCAACTCGGGTCTTTTGCCCATTTTTCTATTGGGTTGTCTGTCTTGGAGGGGAAGAAAGAAACATTTTAATACCCCTCCTTTCCAAGGCTCCCTGGGATTAGCCTGTGCAGGTCTGGCCAGGAATGAGGCAGAGCTGGTCACCTGTAGACTCAGTGGGGGGCAACAGCCATGCTGTCTTCGGGAGAGGCAGTTCCCTCCCAAACTAAGGTTCTAGAGTTGACACTGGGGGATGCACCCACTCAGGGAGGAGAAGAGTTGGTGAAGAAGGGTGGGGGTGGGGTTCATTTCAGCTGGCAGCAGAGGCAGCTGGTGGCCTGGGACGGGTGCCTCTGCCCCAGGTAATTGCTGGGACTGGATCTCTCCCATCTTGTTGGGGAGGAGCTGGCGTCTGAGTAGCCTTGTTAAGCCCCAGCCCTACACACGGCGGCTTCCCCTGGGTTGTGCAAGTCAGTCCGCAGCGCTGTGAGAAGACTTATGAAGACCTCACAGCCGGTAGGCAGAGAGGCTGGCCTGGCCCACAGCTCTCTGCAGTGTGCAGTGCGTACTCACCTTCATTCTCAGTCCCAGACGCTAAGGGGAAGCGAGGCGCTGTGGGTCCTGCAGCCGCCCCGTATGGTCCCCGAATCTATAGCTCGGCAGCTCTCCCGTGGCACTGCCAGATGTTCTCATGGGGGTGCCCCCTGGTGGCTCAGGTGCCCCCCGGGGTGGAGGGTGCCATGGCCTGGCTGGCATCGGACTCACATGCTCCCGCGCTCTCCTGCAGAGTTATGTCATGCCCAGACCAGCAGAGGGCTCCATGAGGATTTATAGAAGATGCCCCGCGTCTCGGCGCCTTTGGTGCTGCTTCCTGCGTGGCTCGTGATGGTCGCCTGCAGCCCGCACTCCCTGAGGATCGGTAAGTGCAGCTTGGCCTAGGGGATGCCCCCGCCCGGACCCCGCCTGTCCACAGGGGACCTCGGAGTGCTGTGCAGGGCCCCCAGGGAAGCTGCTGTGCCCTCCCTGAGTCTGGCTGGCCTGGTGGCGGCGATGGTGGTGATGGGGACGTCCCACAGGCTGACAGCCGTGGTCTAAGATGCTGCTAACTCCTGTCCCGTGTGAGATGGACTCAGCCTGGCACAGGAAGGGGCTGCTGTTAGGGAAGAAGGATGGTGAGCATGGCCTGGGATTCCAAACTCAGGCCGGAGAAGAGATCACTGCTGTCCTCTGATTGGTCCAAGGACAGCGTGCTGTGTCCTCAGCAGCTTCCATGAAGCCGGGAGTCTGCTTGGTGATCCTGGCCCGGCCACTCGGAAGGGCCCTTGTCTTGATGTCCTCCTGCCGTGGCCTGGCTCTGAAGGGAGGGCGGGACCCCTTCGTTCTCTCTCCCTTGTCCTTCCTGCTGTGGGCAGGCAGGACTTCCACCTGCGCCGACAGCACCCTCACCCTGGAGGGGAGGGCCCGGAGGTCAGGTGTCTCCTGCTGTGCCAGGGCTTGGTGAAGCTTACCGAGCACTCCGGACTCGGGTCCTGGGGACACCGCCTCAGGACCGAGGACACAGTGCAGGCCAGCAGGCACAGGGTGGCCGCCTGGTGGCCCAGCACAGAGAATCTGTGGAGTCAGGACTAATGGGAGGGTGTTAGGGATCGGGGTGTCTCCTGTGCCTGCGGAGACCAGCATTGGTGTGGGCAGCTGTGTGGGGCACGACAGTGAGAAATCCCACTTCTTGCTGGTCACAAGATGAGCTGTCCAACAGCAGGCTCCAGGGGCGAGGTCAGATGAGTCCCAGAGGAACCATCCAGACGAGGCTCTCTGCAGACCAGGCGAGGTTGGGGGCAAAAGTGGGTGATGTGACCGGAGCAGGGTCCTGGATCCTCAACCTGAAACTAAACAGGCTCAAGGCCAGCTTAGAATAAAGGTGGCTTCAGGACAAGTCCCAGAGAAATGACTTATTCTGACTCGCGAACTCCTCCCGTTGCACTCAGGCCTGGCCCTCGGTCCCGAGTGGGGCTGGCATGCTGGTGGTGCCAAGGGGGCCCCAGTGCAGGCAGAGGTGGGCCAGCAGCCCAGCCCCAGGCTTGCATGGCCCCGTGTGAGCCTGTGGGTCTCTGAGCTGCTCCACCCTCCCCTACAGGCCTGCAGAGGCAGCTGCAGCCGGCTAGACTCAGGGACAGGGACTCAGCTCTCCCCCACGCCCTGCCCTCTACCCCGCATCCTCTGTGATTGAAACAAGGAATTAAAAACACCCCATCTTGCCTCCCTCTTCCCCATTCACTTCTAAAAGCCTTATTTAATTCTGCTCAGCGGCAATGCGAAACGGTTCGTATCCTTAAGACGCTTAATTTATAAGATGCCTACAGTTATTCAGCGTTGCTGCGGGGTTTTCACCCCCTGAAAATGAGCGAATCAATTTCCATTTGTTGCTAATGGGAAGCGGAAAGGACTTGAGCCAGGCTCGGCAGTGCCTGGCGGCCTCGGCTCTCGTGAGCTTGCTGCCCAGGGTGGACCCCTCTCTTGGCTGCGATGCCGAAGATGGGGGGTTTCAAAAGGACCCCGCGGGCTCCCACCCCCACCCCCTGAGCAGCGCTTTGCCGGTCTCAGTTTTTTGGTTCATGCCAGGCTACTTCCCACTAATTTCCAGCCAGGAGCCCTGCTGGCTGGCAAGGTCAAGCCAGGCCTGATCTCCCGCGGGAGCCAGGAAGCCGGTTAAGCCAACAAAGAAAAAGAAAAGAAAAGCTCCAGACAGCGATGCCAGGGTCTGCTGTCCTGTCTCCTTGGTCATCCTGACAGTGCTCAGCTCCTGATGGAGGAAAGGGGCTAATTACAGGGCCTCCCGGGGGCTGTGGGGGAGGGCCGGGAGGGCCGAGAAGTAGGTCAAGAAAACACAAGGAGCTGTGCTGGCAGTGGCCGGCCGGACTGGCCTTCGACTGTGCTGGGTTGTCCGCCCGCACAGGGGTCGGTGCTCCTTGCGTGTGGGATCTTCTGGGGGCATGGATGGCTGTCAGGGCGGAGCTGTGCGGAGGGACCGGGAGTCTCCGAGATGAATTACGCAGCCTGCTCCGTCGTCAGCCCAGCCTGTCTGCTGGTGACAATACGGATGTGTGTGAAGAGCCTGCCGAACCCATTACCCTGCCCGTGACGGCTGTTTTTCATTCAGGGGAGGCGCGAGGCGGCAGATACAGCCAAATTGTCTATTACGCTGTCCGGTGTTTACCCCCCGAATGAGGTTTTGGGTAAGAGAATGGGACTTTATTTATGGCTGTGAGGCTGCCTGCATAAATTCGCCAAACTCTCACACATATGTCAGCCCCCTTCAGTCATCCGTCTTCTGGATGTGGCTTTGTCCCTCTGTGTCCCTGTAGGTTCTCTGAGCAATGACTGTGTAGCCACAAGTTAATAAATGCCCCGAGAAGACCCCACCCCATCTTGTAGCCCTTCCAGTACTCAAAGACACGGTCCTGGTTGTCGTCCTAACATCTCAGACCAGAAAGGACGATAAGGATCTGTTGTCCAACCTGCTAGCTTCGCAGGTGAGGACACAGGGGCCAGTGGCTGGCCAAGGTCACACGGGCAGGAGGTGGCCTGTCCGGGGGCCTGCTGCCCTTGGCCCCTCTTCCCGGGCCTTCTCACTGCCCTCTGGTGGGCTCCCTTGGCTCCTGGGAGGCAGGGTCCCCTTCAACAGTACGTGAAGGTTGTCTTCTCTCGTGGTGTTCTCCAGTCCTGTTCTGGAAAATTTTCGGACATTAGCGAGTGTTGCCCTTGGCCAGGCACCACAGGTACCGATGAGCAGTTGTTAACCACACGCACACTGGGCTTTCCCGCTGGCTCTGATTGCCCCTTCCTGGCCCTGTGTCTTAGCCACCCTGAACCACTGGCTCGCCGTTACACACCTGCACCTGGCAGGTTCCCTCCACACCACCTCCATTGCCCACAGGGCTCCTCCTCCCATCTGTCTTCTTTGCCTGGAAAACAGTCCCTTCAGCCCCCGCTCCTCCTCCTTCTCCTCGTCTTCCTCCTTCTCCATCACCATGGACATAAATGACTCTTCCTGTGTGCGTAGTCCGTTTCTTAAGACTATAACAAAATACCGGAGGTGAGCCATTTTATTTTAAAAAAACAAAAAGTGGGTTTATGTTGGCTCTCAGTTCTGGAGGTGCACAATCCGGGGCCTTGTCTGGCGCTGGCCTCTTTACCAACAAAGTCCCAAGGCAGTGTGAGTGCAAGTGTAACTGGGTCTCTCTCCCTCCACTTACAGAACCAGTAGGACGCAATCCTAGGGGCTCCACCCTAGGGACTCATCTAATCCTAGTACTTCCCAGAAGCCCCACCTCCAAACACCATAGTCAGATTAAGTTGCTACCATCTTTTTTTTTAAGATTTATTTGTTTGAAAGAGTTATGATGCTGGGGTCCAGGGGAGATTGATCTTCCATCTGCTCGTTCTCTTCCCAGATGACAGCAATGGCCAGGGCTGGCCAAGCTGAAGCCAAGAGACAGGAGCCAGGAGCCAGGAGCTTCATCTGGGTCTCCTGTGTGGGTGGCAGGGGCCCAAACACTTGGGCCATCTTTTTTTTTTTTTTAATTTTTTGACAGGCAGAGTGGACAGTGAGAGAGAGAGACAGAGAGAAAGGTCTTCCTTTGCCGTTGGTTCACCCTTCAATGGCCGCCGCGGCCGGCGCGCTCCTGGGCCACAGCAGAGAGCTGGCCTGGAAGAGGGGCAACCGGGACAGAATCCGGCGCCCCGACCGGGACTAGAACCGGTGTGCTGGCACCGCAAGGCGGAGGATTAGCCTAGTGAGCCACTGCTTTTCCCAGGTGCATCAGCAGGGAGCTGGATCGGAAGTGAAACAGCTGGTACCTGAACTGGCGCCCCTATGGGATGCCAGCATTGCAGGCGGTGGCTTTACCTGCTGTGCTGCAGCGCCGGCCCTGAGTTTCTACCACCTTAGTCTCACAATGCGGCTTCAACACCTGAAGCTTTGAGGGACACCTGAGCCACACCCAACCCGCAGCGCTCTGCAAAGTCCTTTCCTAATGTCACCTCTCCCTTTGGGGGAATTCATCCCCCTCCCGTTGCTCTTCTGTTCCCCTGGGACGCCCATCTGTGCCACAGTTAGGGTGTTGTACTTGAATTGATATTTCTATCAGGGTCTGACCTCAGTGAGACAATGAGCACCGATCCCAAGGTCTACCCAGGATCCATGCAAGTGGATTGCACATCTCTGTGGGTGTGATGGGTGCATGTGGCTCTTGTGAGACCTGGTTCCCTGTTTCCATGTTTGGCACCACTGTTTTAAAGTGCTTTCTTCTGGCCTTAACTGTCCATAAGCAGCTGGAGTACAAGAGACAGAGAAAATGCCCATCTGTCCATCTTGCTTATGGGAAAGAATAGAAGTTAGTTGAAGATCCTTACTAGGTTCTTTTTAAAATTTATTTATTTTGTTTATTTGAGAGGCAGGCAGAAGAGTGACAGAGACAGATAGGCATCAGAGGGCTCCCTTCTACCGGTTTCTCCCCAGATTCCTGCAATAGCTGGACTGGGCCAGGTTGAAGCCAAGAGCGGGGAACTCAACCTGAGTCTCCCACATGGGTGTCAGGGACCCAAGGACTTTCTGCCTCCCAGTGTGTGCACTAGCAGGAACCTGGGATCAGGAGTAGAGCCAGGCCTCGGACCCAGCCTTTCCAGTATGCATGCGCAGCTAATGCCGCCCACCCTGACGGTGTTCTAATGAAAGTTTTGGCTGTGACAATAAACTTGACGGTTCCATTCCACTCTTCACTCAGTCACTTAGCACATATTGACTGAATGCAGTGTGTCAACCCCTGAGGATGCAGCGCTAAATAATAATCATGGCAATGAGAAGCCCCACTTGGAGAGGCCTCTGCCAGGCACCGGGTGAGATATCTGCCGGAGGCACGGAGCCTTGACGTCACCGGCGTAAGTTCACACGGGGGGTGTCAGAACCTGTCTGGTTGCAGAGTGGTTCTCTGCTCTGCTGCACTTCGGTTTCTGAGCCCTGGAGAGATTTGGGCTATCCCGCGGTCCCAGCAGTTGCGGCGAACGTTCTGCGTTCTGTCTGGCAGAGGAGTTGAAGGATGGAATTGTTACTGGTGATACAGTTTCTTGCTTTGCTCTGACACTTTTCCATCTAAAGGATTTCCTGAGGGCACAGGCACTTCAGCTGGCAGATGAGGAAGCTGCGGCTTGGGGGCGTCTGGTGTCGGTCTCGGCGGCCGGGAAGTGCCGCTCATGGCGGCGAGCAGGCTACGGTGGCACTTGGCTCTCCTGCTCGCTGAGGGGCTTCCCTGTGTGGCGACGCACGAGAGCTCGGGTTTATCTGACACCCCCGTGACGAGGACCCCTGAGCACTTTACCACTACAGTTTTTTACTTAATTCATTTTCCCCAGTGAGCTCCAATCCTGTACAGAGATAATGTGCCCAGAACATTCGAATGTTAGAAAGGTGAAGCTAATAGGAGATCAGGGAGAGGGGAAGGGGAAGAATTGAAAACACTGTTTTTTTTTTGTTTTTTTTTTTTGTTTGTTTTGTTTTTTTTTTTTATCCCGTGCTGCTGTGTATCAAACATAGCAGATATGCCAAGATTCAAATGCACCAGTGACGTCTTGGCCTCGAGGATCTAGAGGATCTACCTTGGTTTTTTTTTTTTTCCCCCACACAGGGCTTCCCTAATTATGTCAGCATGTGATTTAATTTATGGCATTTTGATGAGCGTGTAAGTTTTCATCTCAGTTCCAAATTGAGTCACCCGTATAGACCGTCAGTTGGGCCTCCACATTAGTGACAAGTGGAAATGGATGTCTTTCTCCTCTGTCACCATACAGAGGGAATACAGAAAGACTTCTGGGACATAAATCTCTGCCCCAGTGAGCACCTTTGGGAGTGTGTGTCTTCCTGATTCGTGCCCAGGGTCTAGCGCAGTGCCTGGCCCCCAGTGGTAGTCTTAGTTCATGTTTGCTAAGTGACTTACCTATGGCAAGCTTTGAATCTTGAACTGACCTGTCAGTTTTCAAACTTCTTTTCTCCCAGAAATCGGTCAACACTCAAAAATACCATTTTTTTTATTGTTTTCATCAGCCTACAAAATGTAGAGTTAGGGGAGTGAATATTTTGCCTGTGTCCACATGCACCTGTTCTCCTCCCTGATCCACCACTGCAGCCATGCATTTCTGGGCAGATCACAGAGGCTGGGCTGTCGTTGGACCCGCCTGCAGGCCAGGGTGCTGCCTGTCTTCATCTGTCTTCGTGCCATTCGGGAGCACCACTTAGGATGCTTGCCCGGTGTTTGTCTTCTCTCACCCTTTCCAGACCCACATTGGGAGCCACAGCTCAGGCCGGAGTCTCTTCTCCTGAAAAGTTGGGGGTGAATAAGGCCTGCGTGAGCAGACCTACTGGGGTTCCAAAAAGTGAAGTGAATTGGTGAAAACCCCTTTGTCAGTGCCAAAGCCCCTGACTCCCAGCTGCCCTGTGGCATTTGCCATGGTTTGCAACATGTAGTGGGTACTTCTTGCCTGGCTGGGTGGCTGCTGGCTGCCTGGCAGCACCAGGTTGGGCGGAGATGAGTATGGTGTCTGGAGAACAGCGATGGCGATATTTTGTCAGAATTTCAAAAACCTGTCTTCAGCTTTGCGAAACGGTTTACAAAATGTCTTGGGATGTGGAGTGAGTCACTGGCAAGCTCAATTTCTTATGGAGGGTGGGGGAGATATAAATTATGGAGACAGGTTTTGGTTCCATGTTAAAAAAAATGTTTACTAGGCAGATGGAGCAGGCTCTTTGGATACCAACGTCCTCGTAGCTGGAGGTGGCCACAGATGGGTCAGCACAGGTTTGGCCTGTGACCTTGAAGACTCTTTCCCACCTGGCTGCTTTCCCAGGCACATTAACAGGGAGCTGCATTGAAAGTGGAGCTGCTGGGACTTGAGCTGGTGCCCTAATGGGATGTCGGTGCTGCAGGCAGCAGCTTACCCTGCTGCACCACAGCGCCAGCCCCCATCTGCCTGATTTAAGCCATGACCTCATGTGGCTCCAAGAATTTGGGTAAGCCAGGTCACACCTAGTAGCCCTACTACTGCTTTGGTTTTTTTGGCATAGAACTGGCCTTCTGTGTGCTTCCTGTCTCTAGCTGGGCACAGGTGTGGACCGAAGCTGCTGCTACGTTTCAGCTTAAGGCCCTTGCGTGTGCGAGTCTGAGTAGGTGGCACACGTGCGCATCCCACTCGAGCCTCATGCTGCAGGCAAGACGTTGGTCACACTTAGCTCTCATTAGTCTGGATAAGTAGGCACTCGTTCCCTGTCGGCTTCCCTGGGGGCTGCGCCTTCGCTGGTGGGCAGCAGGGTGCGCTGCAGGCAGTTGTCGGGCCGCCCACCAGCCCCTCTGTGTCTTGTCAGCGTGTGTTTCTCCCAGTGGAGCTGCTTGGGGGCTCGGTGCGCTCCTGGTGGGCTGGGCTGGGGAAGCCCATTAGCCCAGGCTGATGAGGAGCGCGGTGGAGGGAGGCCAGGTGGGGCTCAGGTGCACACAGGTTGGCACACACAGTCGTCTGGCTGGGCAGACACCGGTGCCAATGTGCTGGCCTCCAGAGGCACCGCCAGTCAGTCGGATGTGCAGCCCTGGTTGGGGGTCTCTGGCATTGAGGCTTCTGTTAGCGTGATCCCTTTATGACTGCACGGGCAGGCACGACCACAGCATCTTCTGCTTCTCTCACTCTCCATTTCAGGCAGGGAAATCAACACCGGAGGGGGCTGCCCATCATCCGGGTGTCCCCCTTGTCTCAGTTCCTTGCACCCCGAATCACCAGCTGTCTCGATGGGTTCTTCCACAATGACTGGGGCTGGAGAGGTTAACCCAGTGCCTGTACCCATGAACCAGACCCCTGGATAGGAATCTGAGCTCCACCTTTTGCCAGGCACATGACCTTGAACAAGCATCCAATTTCTCATTGCCTCAATTTCTCCCTTACAATCTGGAGTCACAGTAGTCCCTGCCTCTTTTTTAAAAAAATAAGAATTCAGTAAGTCCCTATGTAGGAAGCACTAGGATGGTGTGGGACGCATACTAAATGCTGGGGAAGTGGCATCTGTTATTATTAATGGTGCTACAGGCCCAGCTGCCTCCAGCTGCTAGCCTTCCCATGCCTGGGGCATCCTTCCTCACTCCCACCAAATCCTGTGTCTCCCCTTTTGCTAAACCCTGCTTTAAAGGCAGCCTGTCTTTGGAGATGAGAGTCCCCAGCTGGTTTGGAGCTCCTCTGCTTCGAGAAGCCTGAGTGTGGGTGTGTGTGTGTGTGTGTGCTTGCGCGCGCACATGTTGCCTTGTCTTTGTTGGCATTTACCTGCCTATCCTGTGCCAACATTTTACAAAACCTTATTTGAATTCCGCCCCTCCCCCACCCCCAAGCCTAGGAGCATCCCGAGGGGACAGGCTGTCTTGCTCACGCTCGCAGTGTGGGGACTTGTCTCAGGGAGCTGGCTCCTGCATCTGCACTGCCCCTCATCTTACAAATCTCCCTTAGCTCCTGCTCCGCTTCCCCCTGCTTTTAGCTCCTTCCTTCTACGGCAGAGCTCTGCAAAAGAATCACCCGTTCCAGCCGTCTCCCTTTCCTCTCCCCTCTTTCCCTGTTAGAAGACCCTGTCCAGTGGACGTTCAGCCCCACTGGTGACGCCCACCTTGCCAGTGCAGTGATCGGTCCCCAGGCCTGGCTGTGCTGGGTTCAGCTGCAGCATTTCACGTGGCTCCTGGCCGCCCCCGTCTTGGTGCTGGCCCTGCCTCAGCGGCTGCCGCTCCTCTCCTCCTCTCCTGATTCCTCCTTGATCTCTGCATATGGATGGTCCCCGGGCTCTTCTCTCTTCACATCCACTCCCTGGGGTGACCTCATTCAGTCTGGAGGCCTTAAACGCGGCCACATGTTTTTGACTCTAGCTACATCGCCAGCTCTGATCTCTCTCCATCAGCCCAGCCACACGGGTAACTCATACTTGACATATGCATCCCTCAGCTCTCTGTCCCCTCCCAGGCTGCTTCTGCTCCCCACTTCATCCCATCCCTTTGGACTTGGACTCCAAACCTGCTCATCTTCCTCGATCCCCTCTTTCTCTGACGCCCCACTTCTTCTCCATCAGTATCCTGTTGGCTGTGCCTCCCACCCCATCCAGTAAAACCCAACCACTTCTTACAGCCTCAGCGGCTGCTTCCTTGGCCCAGGATGTGCTGTCTGTGCCTGGGGTCATGGTGAAGCCTTCCTGGTGGTTTGCCTGCCTGTCTCTTGAGCTGTCATTTTTCATTCTCAACGTGGGGCAGGGGCAGTGCTTTTAAAGTGTGAGAGGAGCCCCTCAGCCCTCCGCTGCACCCTCCACTGCCTTCTCATCTGGGTGAAAGAATCCTCATAACGGCCCCAAGGTCCTCCATGATCGGCGTTCCTCTTGCTGACACCACACCAACCCCATGATCCCCAGCTTCTTCACTTTTCCTAAAGCACAAGCACATCAAGTTTGCTCTCACCTCAGGGCCCTTGCACTGCAGTTCCTTCTGCACAGAACACTCTTGTTCTTTTTTTTTTTTTTTTAAGGATTTATTTATTTATTTGAAAGGCAGAGTTACAGAGAGAGGGACACACAGACTCACGCATCTTCTATCTGCGGATTCACGCCCTAAATGGCCGCAATAGCTGGGGCTGGGCCAGGTTGAAGCCAGGACTGCTTTCCCAGGTGCATTAGCAGGGAGCTGGATGAGAAGTGGAGCAGCTGGGACTCACACTGGTACCCATATAGGATGCCGGCATCACTGAAGGCAGCTTAACTCACTGTGCCGCAGCACTGGCCCCTCTCAGAACACTGTCTGCAGCTGACACCCTGCCTCTCCTATGCCCCCCGCCACCCGCACACTTTCTGTCATTCCTCCCAGCTTTATTTTCTCTGTGACCCTTAGCACTATCTGACATAGGGGCCCCACTTTATTATCTGAATTCTCCCGTGAGGAGAAAGGGTTTGTTTTGTTCTCTGCTGTATCCCTGAGCATGTAAGACAGGGCCTGGCACACAATGGGTGCTCGCTGAATATCTGCATAGGGAATGAGGGATGCAGGCCCAAGGGAGGTCCCAAAGGAGCTCAGATCTGAGTGCCCTGGGAAATCATGGGCTCGTGGTGTCACTTGACATGCAGGCGGGTTTCGCCGGCGCCCCGTGCCGAGGGCCATGCCACGATGCTGTGGGTTCCTGTCCCTGTGTTCAGGAGCTGAGGCTCAGCCTGCACACATTCTGAGGAAGAAGCCCACGTCAGCATTTAATGACTCAGCATTCCCATGAGTCTTGGCTACTGGGCTTCCTCCGTCCTTCAGATCCAAACACTGGGCCCTTGGCTCATCATCCCTCCCCCCCGGCTTGCCGCGGCAGTGCCCACACCCCGGTCTTGTCATCACATCTCACTGTGCTCAGGCTGCTCTGGGACTCTGGTCAGGCCTTGTATATCTGTGGTTCAGTCCTCCAGGAGCCCAGACACCTGACCCTGGCCCCAGCGTCCCTGCTGGGACTCAGCCACTGGCTTCCCCCTCCTTTCCTGATGCTGCCATTGTTGGCCAGGGAAGCTGCCTGCTGTTTGCTGGGAGCCTGTGCCAGTTATGTCTGATTGTGCTTGGATTTGCAAGCTCTGGCAGCGGCAGGGTCCCCAGCAACACCCACCCCACCCGTGGATAGTTAGAGGACTATTTTTTTTCTATTTTTTTTATTTTTTGACAGGCAGAGTGGACAGTGAGAGAGAGAGAGACAGAGAGAAAGGTCTTCTTTTTGCCGTTGGTTCACCCTCCAATGGCCGTCGTGGCCGGCGCGCTGTGGCCGGTGCACCACGCTGATCCGAAGGCAGGAGCCAGGTGCTTCTCCTGGTCTCCCATGGGGTGCAGGGCCCAAGCACTTGGGCCATCCTCCACTGCATTCCCTGGCCACAGCAGAGAGCTGGCCTGGAAGAGGGGCAACCGGGACAGAATCCGGCGCCCCGACTGGGACTAGAACCTGGTGTGCCGGCGTCGCAAGGCGGAGGATTAGCCTAGTGAGCCGCGGCGCCGGCATTAGAGGACTATTGATTCTACGGCTGCTGAGCCAAAGTCTGTCCCCCTACCCCTACCCCCACCCCCACCCCCACCCCTCAGTGCCATTTAGAACAGGCTGGTGTTCTTCCCTGAGACCCAAAGCACTCTCGTTCATGGCCACCACTGGTTCTTTCTTCCAGAGAGACTCATCAGTGTCTTTGACTGTTGCTTCCATCTCCTTTTTGGGCTTACAAGCACCATCCTACCCACCCTTCTCTGCATTTTCTTTTTTGTTTTTCTCCTGTCTAATTAGGATGTGGTCCCTTGCATCAGAGCCAGCTGCCCTCATCTGCTTCTGTTCTGCCATAGACACCTGCTCCAGACTAGTGGAACTCTGCTCTCCAAGCTCGGAGCCCCTTGTGGGGCCCATTCTCACCCACCCCCGGCTGATGAGCCTTTGGGCTAAAGACAAGCTAGATCCCAGCCGGAGCCTGTAAAACGCAGTGCTCTGGCTCTGCTCTCCTCGGCAGCCCTGCTGCACATTGCCCTGGGTCTAAAGATGCCTGCCGTAATGGACTGGGTGCTGCGGGATTGAGCCATGTCTGCAGCTTCGTCCAAGCTGTGCTTCTCTCATCTGGTCTGGGACATGGTCTTTCTAGCACAGAGTGACACAGGCGGTGGGGGGAGGGATGCCACTTTGCCAGCAACACTCATACATTCCTCCAAGTAGCAGAGATCTAACAACATGAGACTTTGAGTTTGCAGCTCACAGATGAAAGAACAAGGATTTTCCCGGAGATGACAAAAGGGAAACATCCTGTCCCAGGGGCCTCAGCAGAGAGCTATGTTAAGGGGTTGCTCTGAAGAGGCACCAACTGGCAGCCTGTGCTGGAGTGGGCGGCCGCCCCCAGGCAGCCACCCAGAAGTCTGAGGCCAAGAGGCGGGAGAAGAGGGAGAATGTTCCAAAGGCTATTGGCAAGGAATTCTCCTAGCACTTCTTGGTGCTGTTGGGATTTCTGAAATTAGAGGGAGCTTCATCTGGAAGCAGTGGTTGAACGCTCATTTACCCTTTTGAGCTAATTTGGAAAACTTGTTCTACAGGCATTAAAGTTGTTAAGTGGAAATGAATGGAGCTGGGAGAGATGAGTTAGTGGGTGTAAACAAGGAGAGCTGTCTGTGCGCCGCCCCCTTTGGAGATTTTCCTTTACTTTATCAACCTCTCCGTCATCTCCCAGAAGCAAGGTGACCCCCGGAAGGAGCCGGAGCTGGGGAGGCAGGACACCGTCTCCTGCAGAACTGCTGCTACTGGCCGTGCTTGCAGCCTAGGGGAGGCTCCCTTCTGGGTCTCAAATGAGTGCCTGCCTTGGTTAGGGAGTCCCGAGTGTGGTCACCCAGGAGAGAGTGGCATTTACGTTCAAGTCTGCTAATCCCAGGCCTCATGGAGCAAGTCTGGCCTTGGATTCAGAATTCAGGTGCGCGAGTCCCACGTACTAGCCACCTGCCTTTGGGCACATCACTCAACCTGCCTTGCACTCAGTTTCCATCTGTAAACTGCAGATAACAGAGCTTATCGTTCACTGCTGCAGTAATTGAGAGGAGATAGATACAGTGCCATGCATGGCATGTGGCATGTAGTCATATTTAATAAATATCAGTTCCTCTTCTTTTATTTCTTTCCAAAAATCGGAGTTTGCGCAATGATTACAGTGAGTGGCTGGATGGCATCGGAGGGGAGAGGCGTATGGGTGGGCTTTATTGCTGTACAGACCTGGAATTGAATGACACTTTCAGCATGTGGCCTTGGGAAAATTAGGTAGCCTCAGTTTCCTACTATAAAATGGGGGTAATAATACCCATCTTACGTGACCGTTGAAGTGTATGGGAGATAACGTATGGGAAATGGCTAGTCAGTAGGCAATCAATAAATAATAGGTATTATCAGTAGTTCTGCCGTTACTGCTATCGCTCTGCTGCCGTAACAAATTACTACAAATCTAGCAGCTTAAACATGACAAATTTATTATCTTACAGTCTGTAGTTCAGAAGTCTCACTGAGCTAAAATGAAAGTGACAGCAGGGCTGTGTTCCTTTCTGGGGGCTCTGGGAAAGAATCCATTTCCTGCTCATTTGGGTCCCTGGGAGAATTCATTTCCTTGTGGTTATACGCCCAAGGTCCTTGTCGTCTTGCTGGCTGTCGGCTGAGAGCCAGGCCCAGCTTCCCGAGGCTGCTGCAGCCTTTGGTGGGAGCCAGCTGCGGCGGGTTGTCATTCTCATCTCATAGCTCACTGATCTTGGCGGGTAAAAGTTCTCCAGTTTCAAGGACACATGGGTTTCGGTGGAGCCCACCAAGATAATTCAAGGTCAGCTCCCCCTCTTGAGGTCTGTGACCCCAAGAACATCTGCAAAGTTCCTTTTGCTATGGAAGGTACCACATTTGCAGGGGCTAGGGTCTAAGATGTGGGCATCTGGGGCCTGTGTTGTGGTACGGGGAGATAAGCCCCCACTTGGCAATGCCGGCATCCCATGTTGGAGTGCTAGTTTGAGGCCCAGCTGCTCTGCTTCTGGTCCGGCTCCTTCTAATGCTCCTGGGATGGCAGTAGGTGGTGGTCCAATGACTTAGGCCCCTGCCACCCATGCGGGAGAGCCAGATGAGTTCCTGTCTCCTGCCTTCAGCTGCTGGGCCCAGCACAGTCCCAGATGCTTGGCCATTTTGGGGAGTGAACCAGTGGATGGAAGATCTCTCCATCTCCCCTTCTCTCTGTGTCTCTCTGCCTTTCAAATAAACAAATGGGTGAATGAATCTAAAGGAAAAAAAAAACATGTGGACATCTTTTGGGGACCATTTTTCTGCCTGCCAAGCTGCTTCTCTGTTGAACAGAGAAGCTCCCAAGGTAGGGACTGAGCCTCTCTGAAGTCTTCTTATGGATGATACCTGATGCGGGGGACTGTGTCCTTGGAGACACTCCCCAGCCCAGTCCTTGCCCTAAGTTGTCTGACTCCTGTTCCTATTGACTATCTCGTGTGAGAACCAGACAGCACCAAAGCCAGTGGGTATCCCCTGTGGCTGGAGGACTTCGGATGCATTGGCCATGTTTCCACGACTGATACTGTGCACACACACACGCACACACACACACACACACCCGCCCTGGCGGGAGACCTAGCTGGGAAGGGGCCGTGCAGCAGGAAGCACTTTATCACTCTGATTTAGTAATCTCGCCACTTCTAACATGTCAGGGCGCCAAAGGAGAAGGCTGCAAGCTGAATGTTATCTGAGGCTGCGTCATGTCACGTGGGCGCTGCTGGGCTCAGCTTGGAGTGATGTGTTTATTTCCTGCCTGGGGCACGGGGAGAGTAACTTGTCCACACCTCCCCAGCAGCCCGAGTCCCTGCAGGCTCTGCTACTCTGCCTGCTGTCCTTCCTCTGGGACTGAGATGTTTGTGCTTTGAGCAGAAACAACACGATGATGGGGGGAACTGCTGCAAGCCAGGAAAGAGAGACTCGGGGTCTGATGTGCATTCGGGCTGATCCTCAGTCCCCTGGTCCCTTACTGCATACACGTGGAGCCAGGCTCTGTGGGAACTGTTAGGGTACAGGCTATTTCGTTGGTACATGTTGCAGGTAGGCAAAGGCAAGACTCAGACGCGAGGGAATTGGAGGGCAGTGCAAGACAATGAAGCATTAAGTGGCACGATGTTGCCATGAAGTTAAGCAGCAGTGACTCTGGTGGTCCAGGGACCGTGGGCACCTTGCCGGTTGGGGCTTCCTTTGCTCTTCTTGGTCCTCTTCTCCCTGACACCTGGAGTCGGGCGAGCAAGAAGGTGGGTGATGACCGCCACCTCAAGAGGCTGTGTCCTACAAGTTGGAGACATCGTCCCGCAATTTGAGCACCTGCTGTGTGCCCGGCACTTTCTATGAGTGACATAATTTAATTTTTGCCACCCACTCCAGGGGAGGCTTTGATGAAGTCTTGTATTGAGTATGGCAGCCGAGGCTTGGCGAGGCCCTGGATTTGCACCAGGTTTCTTGGTGCCAGCGGGGCGCCCTTTTTCCACAGGGTTCTCCATGCGTGTGCTGCTGTCTGTGGAGCTCTGATCCGGAGCACACCGCAGGTCCACAGCTGTGGGAAGCTGGGCCCCCTGACCCCTACGTGACACCTTGGTTCCTGCAGAGAAGCGGAAGGGCGGACACCGTGCCTTAGCCTCCATTACCATCCCCTGCCTCTGCAAGTTTCTTTCACAGACATTTGAGAGAGAGAGAAATTAACTCAAAATTTAACCACAGGAGTACTGCTGAAGGCACCTTTAGGCTAAAAATAAGAGCAGAGGCTGCGACACTCAGAGGGCCCAAGGCTTGGGTGCCGGCTTTATTTATAGCTGCGTGTTTATTAGATTCCAAATGATGTTTAGCCAGGAATCATATGGCAGTGATCTTTGATTACTGATGAGACTAATGGCTGAACATATTTTATTATTGCTATTTATTTAGCCCTGTTAAACGTACTGCGTGTGTCTCTTCCAGGAAGGCACCAAGGAGCAGGGCTGGGAGAGGGCAGAAGTGGCTTGGCAGGTGGTCCTGCTGACCAGGGGAGGAGCTCTCCCAGCAGAGCCAACCAACCCTTAGAAAGAGAGGGAAGGGCCGGCTCTGTGGCGTAGCAGGTAAAGCTGCCGCCTGTGTGCCAGCATCCCATATGGGCGCCGGTTCTAGACCCGGCTGCTCCACTTCCAATCCGGCTCTCTGCTATGGCCTGGGAAAGCAATAGAAGATGGTCCAAGTGCTTGGGACCCTGCACCCGCCGTGGGAAACTCAGAAGAAGCTCCTGGCTCCTGCCTTTGGATTGGCACAGCTCTGGCCTTTGTAGCCATCTAGGGAGTGAACCAGCAGATGGAAGACCTCTCTCTGTCTCTGTCTCTCTCTCTGTAACTCTGCCTTTCAAATAAATAAATAAATCTTAAAAAAAAGGAGAGAATAGGACTGGGAGTTGAGAGAACACCATAAAAGAGAAAGAAAGGTTTGAGATAAGAGTTGGAGCTTTGAGAGCCAGAAATGTCTAACTCTGTAATATCATCAATGTTCTTTTTTTTTTTTAAGATTGAAATTTGCTATATTCTTTTATTTAGAAAATCTCTTAATTTGGAGATTTTTTTAACTTTTATTTAATGAATATAAATTTCCAAATTACGATTTGTGGATTACAATGGCTTCCCCCCCATATCGTCTCTCCCACCCGCATCCCTCCCCTTTCCCACTCCCTCTCCCCTTCCATTCACATGAGGATTCATTTTTGATTCTCTTTATATACAGAAGATCAGTTTAGCATACATTAAGTAAAGATTTCAACAGTTTGCTCCCACACAGAAACATAAAGTGAAAAATAATAGATGATTTTTTAAATGATGATGAAATCAGATCAGACCTATTGTCATGTTTAATCCCAGTGAGAGTCAAGTTGGGGATTGATAATTTCTTCTTCTTTTTTTTTTTTTTTTTTTTTTTTACAGAAGATCAGTTTAGTATACATTAAGTAAAGATTTCAACAGTTTGCACCCCCATAGAAACACAAAGCGAAATATACTGTTTGAGTACTCATTATAGCATTAAGTCTCAATGTACAGCACACTAAGGACAGAGATCCTACATGAGGAGTAAGTGCACAGTGACTCCTGTTGTTGACTTTACAAATTGACACTCCTGTTTATGGCATCAGTAATCTCCCTATGCACCAGTCATGAGTTTCCAAGGCTATGGAAGCCTTTTGAGTTCACCGACTCTTATCTTGTTTAGACAAGGTCATATTCAAAGTGGAGGTTCTCTCCTCCCTTCAGAAAAAGGTACCTCCTTCTTTGAAGACCTGTTCTTTCCACTGGGATCTCACTCACAGAGATCTTTCATTTAGGGTTGTTGTGTGTGTGTGTGTGGTTGTTTGTTTTTTTTTTTTTTTTTTTTTTGCCAGAGTGTCTTGGCTTTCCATGCCTGAAATACTCTCATGGGCTTTTCAGCCAGATCCGAGTGCCTTTAGGGCTGATTCTGAGGCCAGAGTGCTGTTTAGGACATCCACCATTCTATGAGTCTGCTGAGTATCTCGCTTCCCATGTTGGATCACTCTCCCCTTTATTTATTCTATCAGTTAGTGTTAGCAGGTACTAGACTTGTTTATGTGCTTCCTTTGACTCTTAGTCCTTTCATTATGATCAATTGTGAACTGAAATTGATCACTGGGACTAGTGAGATGGCATTGGTACATGCCACCTGGATGGGATTAAATTGGAGTCCCCTGGTATGTTTCTAACTCTACCATTTGGGGCAAGTCAGCTTGAGCATGTCCCAAATTGTACATCTCTTCCCTCTCTTATCCCCACTCTGATGTTTAACAGGGATCACATTTCAGTTAAATTTCAACACTTAAGAATAACTGTGTATTAATTACAGAATTAAACCAGTCATATTAAGTAGAACAGACAAAAAAATACTAAGAGGGATAATGTATTAAGTTGTTCATTACAATGTTCATTTTTTAAAGGTTTATTTATTTGAAGGGCAGAGTGACAGAGAGAGAGAGAGACAGAGAGAGAGAGAGAGAGAGAAAGAGAAAGAATGGGAATATCTTCCATTCACTGCTTCATTCCCCAATAACTGCAACGGCTTGGGCAGAGGCTGGGGCTGGGCTGAGCCAGGCAGAAGCCAGGAGCCTGGAACTCTATCTGATCTCCCACATGGGTGCAGGGGCCCAAGGACTTGGGCCAGTCTCTGCTGCTTTCCCAGGAGTCTAAGCAGGGAGCTGGATCGGAAGTGGAGCAGCCAGAACTCTTCACTGGTGTCCATGTGGGATGCTGGCTGACATTGTAGATGGTGGCTCAACCTGCTGCACCGCAGCACTGCCCCAACACCGTTGTTAGTAACTGCAGTGGTCTCTCCTTATCTGCAATTTGCCTGCTGTGGTTTCAGTTACCCATACTCAACAGCAGTCCAATATTAAATGGAGAATTCTAGAAATGAGTAGCTTGTAAATTGCAGATAACTTTTATTATAGTATACATAATTGTTCCATTTTATTACTAGTTTATTATTAATCTTACTGGGCCTAATTTCTAAATTAAAGTTTATCATAAGTACATAAAGGAAAAACAGTATAAAGAGGGTCTGTAGTACCCCCAGCTTCAGGCATCTGTGAAACACATCCCCGTGAGTTAAGGGGAAACGTGGGTACGTTTCCATGCTGAATGTTGTGCAGAATTGTTTCTTCCTGTTACCATTTTAAGGGTGAGAAAGCTGAGGCTCAGAGCAGTTGAATGACTTATCCGAGGCCACACAGCCAACAGGAGGCTGGAGTGCTTGTTCAGCCAAGCCCTGTCTGCCTTGGGAGACACTGTGTGCCCATGCCCTGCCCTGCCCTACTTCAAAGCCAGTGCCTTTCTCCCCTCTTGGTTCAGGCTTAACTTTCTGAGTAAACAGTCCCAGAAAAAAGGAGCGCTCGCTGTCCCTGGAGCCCTGGGGGCAGTGTGGAGAATGTAGCCCTTGGCTTCCGCTGTTCCTTCCTTCCTTGCAGGGGTGAGCTGTCAGCAGTCCTGGGTACGGCCCATCCAGGGCCACCACGTGCACACTTAGGTTGGGCCACCTGGGGTGCCACAGGGGCTGCAAGATGTACAGGGGTAAGGAGAGGTTTCCCAGCCCAGGGGCCTGCCTGCCTAGCACAGGGGGGCACCTACCTGGAGTCAGAGCACAAAGACGGAGGCACAGCTCTGGCAACTTCGGCTGTTGGAGGAGAGCAGCGACCCTCCACGTGGGGAGACCTGGTCTCACAGAACGTCCCCTGTGTGCGTCAGACACCTGCTCCCTGGGCTCTCACCTCTTCCCCATCTGTCCTGTCAGGAAAAGGAAGGCTCCAGCTCCTTTCTGGGCACCTGAACCCTCGCGGGCGGTCTGTGGGCAGTCTGCGGGCAGTCTGTGGGCGGTGTAGGCAGCTTTGTCGCTCGGTCTTGCTCTCTGTCAGCATCCCTGCTCCATAAACGTGTGCTGCCACGTGTTCTGCTCTCTATGTGCACACCACATCCCCAGAACCTCCTGCCTGCCTGCGGCTGGGCTTCTCTCCCTCTGCCTTCTCACTGTGCCTGCCCGCTGGAATCCTGCTCATCACTCGAGGCCTTGCTTACCCGTGACCTCTTTCTCCCAGAAGGCCTCCCTCCCTCCCTCCCTCCCTCCCTCCCTCCCTTCCTTCCTTCCTTCCTTCCTTCCTTCCTTCCTTCCTTCCTTCCTTTTTTCTGACAGGCCAAGTGGACAGTGAGAGAGAGAGAGACAGAGAGAAAAGTCTTCCTTTGCCGTTGGTTCACCCCGCAATGGCCACTGCGGCCGGCGCGCTGAGCTGATCCAAAGGCAGGAGCCAGGTGCTTCTCCTGGTCTCCCATGGGGTGCAGGGCCCAAGCACTTGGGCCATCCTCCACTGCACTCCCTGGCCACAGCAGAGAGCTGGCCTGGAAGAGGAGCAACCGGGACAGAATCCAGCGCCCCGACCGGGACTAGAACCTGGTGTGCCGGTGCTGCAGGCGGAGGATTAGCCTAGTGAGCCACAGCGCCAGCCCCCTGCCATCCTTTCCAACCCCACTAAGAACCAATGTCTCCCTTTTCAGGGGCCCCTACCATGGCGGGGTGGGGGCTGCACCCTGGTCCTTGCCTCACATGGCATAGGGACGTGAATGTCAGCACCAGCCTCTCAGAGCAGAGACCATGACCCCCACTTCCCTCCCTGGTACTTTTTTTTTTTTTAATTCATTTATTTGAAAGTCAGACAAAAGTAGACAGATGGATATCTTTCATTTGCTGATTCACTTCCCAAATGCTCCCACAGCAGCCCTGGCTGGGCCAAGCCAAAGCTGGGAGCCAGGAACTCAATCTGGACCTTTCACATGGGTGGCAGGGACCCAAGTCCTTGAGCCACCACCTGCTGCCTCCCAGGGTGCATATCAGCAGGAAACCGGATGGGAAGCAGAGGTGGGACTGTAACCCAGGTACTCCGATGTGGAATGTCAGTGTCCCACGTGGCTGATCTGTTGCACCAAACACCTGCCCCTTGCTCATTCTTGTGGTCTGTTTTCTGTTGCTGAAATAAAGTGCCCAAGGCTGGGTGATTTCTAATGGAAGGAGGTTTATTCAGCTCCAGGTTCTGCAGGTCTAAGAGCATGGGGCTGGTTCTGGTGATGGCCTCATGGTGGATGGCATCACAGTGCAGGGAGCGTGTGGAAGAAACAAATGCCAGGGCAACCCTGCATAAAAGCAGCCTGCTCTCAAGGTATCTAAGCCAGTCACTGGAGACCCAAGCCACTCCTGAGAGATCTAATTCCGCCTCTCAAGAATGACATTAACCCATGCATGAAGGGGGAGCCCCATGACCTAATTCTCTCTCTCTCTCTCTCTTTTAATTTATTTGAAAGGCAGAGTTACAGAGAGAGGTAGAGACAGAGAGAGAGAGGGATCCATCCACTGGTTCACTCCCCAAATAGCTGCAATGACAGGGGCTAGGCTAGGCCAAACTAGGAGCCAGGAGCTTCTTTCAGGTCTCCCATGCAGGTGCAGGGGCCCAAACACTTGGGCCATCTTCCACTGCTTTCCCAGGTGCATTAGTAGGGAGCTGGATTGGAAGTGGAGCAGCTGAGACTCAAACCCGTATCCATGTGGGATGCTGGTGCTGCAGGCTGGGACTTTAACCCACTGTGCTACAGCACTGCCCCCCGCCATGATCTCTTGAAACCCCTTCCCTACACCTCTCTGCACCATTGCATTGGGAATCCACCTTCTACATGGTGGGAACAACAGGTACCCAAAACACCGCACTCACGGCAGCTGCTCGAAATGCTGGTGCCGTAGCTTCCCCAGTGGTCATGAGGGCCACAGCGGAGCTCCTGCAGCAAAGCACAGGTCAGCCCGAGGAGAGGAAACCACACTGCCTTCAGAAGTTTGACATGACATAGGAGCCTTCAGAAAGACCAGGGAAAACTATATCTTTTTCTGTTAGTATTTAAAAAAATTATTTATTTGATAGACAGAGTTACAGAGAGAGAGGAGAGACCTTTCATCCACTGGTTCACTGCTCAAATGGCCACATCAGCTGGAGCTGGGCCAAGCTGAAGGCAGGAGCCTGGAACTCTGTCTGGGTCTCCCAAGTGGGTGGCAGTGCCCCAAGGACTTGGCCATCTTCCACTACCTTCCTAGGCACGTGAGCAGGAAGTAAAGCAGCCAGGGCTCGAACCTTCACTCCGATGTAGGAAGCCAGTGTGTCTCAGGGGTGGTTTAACCTGCTGTGCCACCACGGCGGCCCCTCTGTTGAGGTTGGATGAGGCATGAGGACCTGGTGTGCAGAACTGGGGTGGGCCGGAAGCACGTGATTTAAGGAGCGGCCTGCGGTGTCTGCCGGCTTTCGTCCTCCTCTGGAGTGAGAGCCTGTTAGGAGGGAGTGGCCTGCTTTGGGGAAGAGGAACTTCGGCTTCTGTGAGTTGCTTTGGGGATGAAGAGGGGACAAGGAGCCGGGAGGATGGGAGCAGTCAGAAAGGCCTTCCCCTCCCGGTGCTCAGCATGTCACAGCACCTGTGACACCGTACCTTGGAGTGTCCTGTTCTGAACCCTGGCCGTGTTCAGTGAACCCTGGCTGCGGGACGTCTGAATGGCTCATCCTTAACCTGAGCTGCCTTGGAAAAGGTGCTTGTTCCACTTGGGTCCACATACTCACCGCTTTTGAATTTGGGGACACTGGGGCAGGAAGCAGGGGCTCAGTGAGCTAAGTTGCACACAGCCTGAAATAGAACTGCAGAGAGCGTTCTGGGTCGGGGGAGAGAGGGGAGCTGTTAACTGGCCGGCGGGCTGGAGTTTGCAAGGGAAGAGAGAGGCCTGGGCTCAGCAGCAAGGTAGGGTTCAGAGGCCTCCTCCTAGGGCTTCTGGCCTCCCTGTATGTAAGGTCTCTGGCCTTTTCAGTTCTAGCGAAACCTGTGGTGTGAAGCATTTGACCTTTAGAAGGAGTTGTCCACGTGCTTGGCCCAGGGGCCCCTTGCACAGCTTGGCTCCTCCCCCCCATACCCCCCTGCCCCCCAGGAGGAGCAGCTGTAAGCCTGCAGGGCCAGTCTCGGCCTTGTCACCCCTTCTCACCCCACCCCTCATATCCGAGACACAGCCAGTGACGGTCTGCTCACCGGCGCTGTCCACAGTCCGGTCCTGCCAGAGGTCCAGTGGCCTGTGTGCTCCCCCCTGGAAGGCTGCAGCAGCTGTGGCTCAGGCCCCTCACCGTCCCCCTCCTCTGCTGCTGCCTCTCACCTCCCTCTCTCCCATGCCCCTCTCTGTATTTACTCTCCACCTGGGCCTAGATTAGCCCCTGATTAAGTGCCATTTAGCTGCTGGCTGCCTGACGGCTCGGTTTTATAGACATATACAGCGCAGCAGAGGCCAAGGCCTGGTTTTGGAGAGGGAGGGTAATGAGGACAGAGAGCGGCGGCGGCCCACTTAGATTGGATTTTAATAAACTTTCCAGCTAACCTAAATCATTCCCATCACAGGCAGCCCAGCAGCCACTGAATGTCTGGTGGGGGTCAGCTCAGAGCTGCCACCCCAGAGGAAGTGCAGATTCGGGGCTGGGGCGACAGAGGCTGGGGACCCCCATTGGAGAACAGGTGCCTGTCTCAAGCCCGGGTGCCCCTGGATGGCAAGGGTTCAAGGTGCAGGCTCTCAGAGGGGAAGCCTAATGCCGGTTCTTTCAGCAGCTGTTAAATAGTTGCAGATGATGAGATAATTCATAAAAATTAGCAGTGATTTCCTTCATTGTGTTAATATCACCGGGCGGTTAAGGATGACTTTTCTGTGCATCAAGGAGCAGGGATATCAAGGAAGAAACAGCCCAGGCAGGGGTGGAGGCAGGGACGAAGGAAACAGAGCTGGAGAGAGAATGACAGGGGGAGTGATTTCCAAGCTTTGGCTGGAATCACCGGAAAAAAAGTCAAATTGAAATGCAAATCCTGGTGTCTCTCAGAGCAGAGCGCTGGCTGCGAAGAAATGCATTTGGTGGTGTCACCTTGGCGGGCGATGGGCAGGCAGGCAGTGGCAGGGAAGGCGTCCCCCACTGCTTAGCAGAGGGCATGAGGCTGCCGCCAAAGACCAAGGCTTCAGCTTTGCCCGGAGCAGGGAGAGGGCCTTGGGGCCATGGGAGAATGCTCTGGAAAGGGGACACACTTGCCCTTGACCTCCTCCATCTGCTGCCTTCCATGCGCCCCCCTCTCTCACCAACTCTGTCTACACTGGCCTTGTGTCAGTTTCTTGGCTATGCCAAAAGCCTGCCTGATTAAGGCTTTACCTGTATTATTCCTGCTGTCTAGACCTAGACCATAGATTGCCCACCCATACCCCCCTTTTTAAAAAGAGGAGAGTCGAGAGAGATCTTCCATCCGCTGGTTCATTTTCCAAGTGGCTGCAATGGTGGGGGCTGAGCCAAGCCAAAACCAGGAGCCAGGAGCTTTGTTGTTGTCTCCCACATGGGTGCAGGGGCCCAAGCACCTAGGCCATCTTCTGCTGCTTTCCCAGGTCATTAGCAGGGAGCTGGATCAGAAGTTGGGAAGCTGGGGTGGGAACCAGTGCTCACATGGAATCCCAGCACCCACAGGCTGCAGCTTAACTAACCACAACACTGCAGGTTAACCTGCAACACTGGCCCCTCCCCCACTCCCCTTTTTAAATGTGGCAACTAGTGTACCCTCAGGTAAAATGTTATCCTGCAGATAAACCTTCCCTGAACTGTGTTCCCAAGCCCCTGTTGTGTATGAAGCGTGAGGTGGTGGGTGGACCAGTGGTCTCTTCCCCAGATCCTGTTGCCTGCAGGATCTGGTCCAATCTCCGTTGCATAGAGTACTCTACGTTATCTAGTCCCTGACAGCCTCACCTACCACGTCTCCCCATCCTCCCAACTCTATGCGCTGCTTGAAGCTTCCTGAGTATGCTATGCTTTTCTGCCTCTGTCACCTTACCCAGAAGGCTTTTGTTCCAAGTGTCTGCCTGGTGAATGCCTAATCCCTTCAAACCCAGTGTAAGTGTCATGTTGTCCCTGGGCTTGTTCTCTGCCAGTGCTCACCGCCTCCCTCTGCGTCCCTCACCAAGCCTTGTCAATACCTTTATTGCAGCAGCCTTGCGTGGGGTTCATTCTTGAGCTCTCTGTGCTCATTTGAGAGTGTTGACTAACACCCCGTGAGTACTGCACAAATGAATGAGTGCGTGTAAAGCTCAGAATCCGTCTTAGCTACTCTTCCGTAATCCGGGTTGGAGCTGACGCTGGCTCACAAGGGTGGCAGTGGAGATGGTGAGAAGCAAGCTTCTTTTTCTGGAGTTGAGTGGGCCAGTCTTGGTCATAGGCTGGGTGTGGAGGACGAGAGAAAGCAGAGGGATGACTCACCCAGTAGCCAGGGGCATCATTGATAAAGAGGAAGAAGGGAGGAGGAGCAGCCTTGAGGTTGGGGTGGGAAGATCAGGAATTCCATTTGACAAATGTTAAATTTGAGGTGCTTATGGTTTGTTCAAGTAGAGATGCCAGGGAGTCAGATGGGCCTAAGGTATTTGACCTCAGTAGGGAGGCCTCAGATGGAGATATGAATTGGGGTCACTGGCACGGAGGTGGCGTTCGGAGCTGTGGGACCAGGCGGCCTCTGTGGAGAAAAGGTGTGGAAAAGGTGAGGGCCCAGGACTGCACAACCTGAATACTTGCTCAGAGAAAGGAAAGTGATCAAAGGCTCTTGGGCTGTTTTGCAAAGCTGACGTAGTCTAGTGAACCCATACTAAACTGCAAGACTGATGTATGTACCAAACTCAAGCAGCCGTGGACTCTAACCAGCAGGAAAGGGTGGAAAGCTGTGAATTTTGTGTTGGGGCTGTGGGGGACTTGTTGGCCTGTGATGGTAGGCTAGCCACAGAAAGGTAGGAAATGGTCCTCAGAGACCAACAGTCTTCGGGTACACCAGCTGACAGCTTCTTGTGCTAATGTGGCCTTGCACCCTGTCCCAGACAAGGTAAATATTAGCCCTGGAGCACCCACTTGTCAGGCTAGGGAAAATAATCCTTAACGATGGGTTGGAAGATTCTCAAGGATAACGCATGGACAGAGACTTGAAAATTAGTATAGAACTTTTCCAGACCATTAACTCTTTCTGGCAAGCCTTCTGGTCCCCCCCAGCCCCCAGGAATAAAGCAAAGTGAGACAAATGGAATATGCATTTGATTTAATTGATGGTCAATTGATCCATTCATACTTAATACCACTATGAGCAAACCACAGTAAGTCTGCATTATGAGCCTTTCCGAGCTAGTGGAGATGCTTAGGAGAAATTGAGTGACAGTTTATTTTAGAGATAACTTATTCTTATTTTGAAGATAATATTTATTAAAGATAATTTAATAACTAGAGCAAGGCAAATGTATATTTCAGTGAATGGAGTGCAATGGATGGTGTGCAAAGCATATGGTACCAGAGCCAAAAAGCAGGAGAACTTGCCATCTCCATCCCAAAGTTCTCAAGAGGCTTTTCTGTGTTTACCTGATCCAACGATTTACCTTAGAGGAGTAGGTGCTTTGTAAGGCACACAGGAAGTCAGAGGGGGTGGAATGGGCTCTCTGAGCGTGCACGATGACATTTAGATTTGCTGCCATCTGTTGGTGAGTGTAGAAAGTGGTCCGGGACAGAGTCCTTGGGTAGTGAAATAGAGGGTGCCAGCTGCCTCTCTGGGACGAGTAAGTTTCTGCCCAGTCTGTAGTGATTAAAACTACCGCTGTCAGACCAGCAGCAAGGACATCACCTGGGGTTGTGTTAAAATGCAGAGTCCCAAGCCCTACCCAGACCTGCCAAACCCATAGCTGCAGGCTTTGCCAAATCCCAGGGTGAGTCTCATGTTCATTAACATTTGGGGAACACTGGCCTAGCCCTAGTGACATAGGGCTGTTCTGGGGTACGCCAGCACACCCTCTGGCCCTGGAGATTATGATTGGCAGGACTAGGACAGGATGTGGAACTTCCCGGTTTTCATGGGCACTCCCAGATGGTGGCTGGGTTGGGGCAGCTTTGTCACCACGCAGACACCTGGCCATGCAAACACTCTTCTCTCTCTAGAAGCCATGTGTGTGAAGACCACCAACCCAGCGATGTCTTCCTGAGCGCCAGTCTTCCCTTGCCTTCGCTTGTTTGTACCAGTTGCCATGTTGACTCTCTCCCCTTTGGAAGCTCCTTCTGCATCTTGGTTCCCATTAGACCAGGGTCTTTGTTCTCAATTCCTGTCCCACTCCTCATTACTCCTTCCCCATGTCTTTCTCTGATTAGTCTTCCCCTCTCCTCCAGGTCATCTTGTCCCCTCCATAATCACCATCTGTCTCTGTCACTCTGTTGAAATACCTGAGGCAGCCTAACTTAGAAAGGCAAAAGGTGTATTTTGTCTCATGGTTATGGAGGCTTATAGTCCAAGGTTGGTGACCCCTTGGTTCAGCCCCTGCTGGAGGTACAGAGGCAAGAGGGGGCACCTGCATATGCCTGCGTGGTCATATAGTCACGGGGCTCTACCCCAATGATCTACCACAATCCAGTCACCTCCCAGAGGCCCCACCCCCAAACACCATCATTGCATCAAGTTTCCACCCTCTTAGTACCATTAGCATAAGATGTTGGGGCCAAACCTTTCATACACAGGGCCTTGGTGGATAGTCAACATCCAAACTCATATCGGAACCACAGCACTCTGAACAACTTCCAGGTCATCCGCAACTCCCCTCTCTCCAGCTCCAGTTGTGCCCCTGCTCCCCATTGTGATAACGCAGAAGCAGCCAGATACGAGCTTCTGAGCCAAACCCACTTGCATTTGAGTCCCTGCTTTGTACTTGTCCGCTGAAGGAACTTGGGTAAACTCATTTACTTTTGAGTCTCACTTCACCTCTAACGTGATATTAATTTTGTCTGCTCCAAAGGATTATTTGGGAGACCAAATGGGTAACTGGTGTGTAAACTGCAGGGTGCATAATAAGTGCAGAGCAAATGTTAGTTTCTTTTAAAATAAGTACTTCTTCATAATGACTCTGTTAAACTGAATTCCTTGTACCTATCGTACACGTTTTTAGTTCTGTGTCTTATTGTTTCCAAGATTCATACTCTTTTTTTTTTTAAAGATTTATTTATTTATTTATTTGAAAGTCAAAGTTACACAGAGAGGAGAGGCAGAGAGAGAGAGAGAGAGATATCTTCCATCCAATGGTTCACTCTCCAGATGGCCGCAACAGCCGGAGCTGCACTGATCCAAAGCCAGGAGCTTCCTCCGGGTCTCCCACATGGGTGCAGAAGCCCAAGGACTTGGGCCATCTTCCACTGTTTTCCCAGGCCATAGCAGAGAGCTGGACATGAAGTGGAGCAGCTGGGTCTAGAACCAGCGCCCATATGGGATGCTGGCGCTTCAGGCCAGGGCATTAACTCACTGCACCACAGTGCCAGCCACAAGATTCATACTCTTGTTTCTGCTTCGAATATCCACATATGCTGTCCTTCAAGGCCAACACTATTGCTGCCTGGGTCGTGACGTCTATGATAAGCCCAACCCCAAGTCAGCTTTCCCACACATTGCTGTATTTCTCTGTGTCTCTTATAATACCTACATCACTTTCTACCTTGTATTATGATCATTTATGCACACGACGTCTTCCCTGCAGAGTAGGAGCTCCATTCAGGCTGGGCTCATGACCTTAGGAGAGTTTTACTCCCCAAGGGGCCTAGCCCCGTGCCTGTGGCCCATGCCAGGGAGCTTAAATGTCCTGCCAGTTGCTAGCACATTACTCTCCATTATGTCGGCTAATAGAGGGGAGCTGGAACGTGGAGAATCAAAACAGCACACTGCCCCCGCCTGATTGCTGTTGGCTTTGGAAGGCACTTTGGTATTTCTGCTTCACATTTACCTTGCTGATTGTGTTTTGTTAGGCACACGTTGGATGAGTTTGCATTCTGTGAGCGTACATTGTCTGGGAAACTGAAAGAGTGACCCAAAAGCAGGACAAGCAGTAAGAGAAGCTAGCCAAGATTTTTTTTCTATTGTTCTGGAATAGAAAGTAAATAATTAATCCCAACAGAACCGAGAGTTGGCTGTTGTGTTGTCATTCCTCTCTTAGCTTTCTGTGGTCCAAACCCTTTGTGACAATCGGTGAAGACCCCGCTAATCACCTGCCATGATGTGAAATGCTTCTGGTGATGGAGCAGAACCACCGTGTTTTGAATGACTCCAGGCTATTTTAATACTGACATCAGACATTCGCGTAATGATTAGTAATTTACAAGGATCTTGTTTTTTTAAAAGATTTATTTACTTATTTGAAAGAATTACACAGAGAGAGAAAGGGAGGCAGAGAGACAGAGAGAAGTCTTCCGTCTGCTGGTTCACTCCCCAATTGGCTGGAACAGCTGGAGCTGCGCCGATCCAAAGCCAGGAGCCGGAGCTTCTTCCAGGTCTCCCATGCAGGTGCAGGGGCGCAAGCACTTGGGCCATCTTCCACTGCTTTCCCAGGCCACAGCAGAGAGCTTGATTGGAAGTGGAGCAGCCAAGACTTGAACTGGCACCCATATGGAATGCCGGCACTGCTGGCAGCGGCTTTACCCACTATGCCACAGTGCTGGCCCCACAAGGAGCTTTTTTTACATTAATGACTTAAACATTTTGCCTTATTCACTTCATATGTAGATATTACATACATACCCAGAAAACTACTTTTTGAAAATGGGGAAAATAATATGACATCATGTGGGATTCATGATGATAATCATAAAGTGAAGGAAGAAGGATATATTGTCATGTAGCTGGTGTAATTCAGTGAAGACAGTATTTATAACTATCTACACCGAGAATATGACATCCACACAATTTCTGTACTCTATGTACATTAACTTCCACAGATGAGAGAAAACATGTGGTGTTTGTCTTTTAGTGTCTGGCTGATTTCACTTAGCATAATGATCTCCTGTTCATTTCATTTTGTGGCAAATGTCAGGATTTCGCTCTCTTTTATGGCTGAATAATACTCCGTTGTGTTTATATATCACATTTCCTTCATCCAGTCATCCGTGGGTGGTACAAGGAGCTTTTACTTAGGTTGTTTAATTTTATCTGCTGGACATTTTGAAGTCAGCAGCGTGGGTCTCGTTGTCCCATTTGATGCATGTAGACATCAAGAGGAGTGAAGTGACTTCTCCAGGCATCTTTGTGAGATGTAGGCAGAGTAGGGACCACTGTCTTTTTTCACTCTTGGAATCTGGCAGTCTTTCTTCTTCCCCTGAGCTCTCCACTTCTTCGAGGTGTTTCTCGTTCACTTGTAAAATTCCCAGGTGATGCCTTTTTATTGCTTCCAACCTTCTGATGAAATTCTTCCTTTTCACCTACTATCTCTGTTTTCTTTTCTGAGAAAATGTACCCCATTTAAATGCTTTTTTGGTGAACTGTGCTATGGTGGCTCACCTGTGGGTCTGTTTGTATTGTCCGTAGTTCTCCCTCTTGGATTTTGGCCATAGGGTTCTGTCTTTGAATATGCCTGGTGACGGTTTTACCGAATGCTGGGCTTGGTAGAGGCTGTGGATGCTGTGGTCTTCTGTGGGCGAGCGCTTACTCCTTGCCAGGCAGAGTAAGCCAGTGAACTCAGTGTGGTTAAAGACTGCGCTGAGCCAAGCTGGTGAGACTCGATTTACCTCTGGTTGCCCCGTCTTCCAGGCTGACCTGCATGAACGGAGGGCCTGGTGTGCTGGCGGCATTCCTGAAGTTTAGTCTTGCCTGTTAGCACTTTGTGACTGCCTGAAAAACTGCTTTATGAAGCCCGCTGCTTGGTTTTGCTTTTGTGTTTGCCTTCTGCTCCCTTTGGCTGCAGAGTTCTGTGAGTGACGTCGGGGGAAAGGGGCCATGTATTTGAGGCCCCTCGAGTCCCCCTTCTCTCTCTCCAGTCCTGACACTGCGGGAACTCCTGCTGGCTTCTTTGTCTCCCTGCAGCAGCCCTCTGTCTGTGCAAAGCCTGGGTTCTCAGCCTCTCACCAGGAACGAAGAATCCCTCCAGGGTAGCCCCCGTGCCCGACATCTGCTCGCCTCTCCTCCCTTCTCTGCAGCTGTGTCCTCTCTAACTCGTTCTTCCCGCTGCTGCAGGCCTGTGGTGCCTTGAAGCCAATGGGTATCGTGTTGTATCCAGCCTTTCCAATCAATCTCGGTGAAGAGATTGATCCGCCACAAACTATCCCATCCGAACCGGAAGCGGAAGTCATGCTCAGGTGCCCGTTGTTGCTGTCAAAGCCGCAGGACTGCACAGGCAGTTCCTTGCCGGGGGTCTTGGTAGGTGGCCCAGCCAACTAGGGGCAAACCCTCCTCGAGGAATTTGCTGGAGTCCCTGGGCTGCCCAGCCTGGAAGGAGGCAGGGAAATGGATGGTGGTGGAGCTGCATGCTGGGAGAAAGGCATTCATTAGACTGAGGAATGAGCATTCAGCAAGCTCAGGAGGCCTCGATACTCCATCAGGTTTCTAATGATTTTGTCAGTGTGTTAATCCCCTGGGTGAGCAGCAGCATTTTGATATCAGCAAACAGATTGTGTTTCAGCCCAGATAACCCAATATGGAGTTCGGCATGAAAGCTGAAAATAATTCATCACATTTTAATGGGGTTGAGAGAGGCTCGTCAAGGATGATTTACGTTGGAAAAGGAGTGATGGGGCTCAGAGCCAGAGCAGAGATGGAAGAGACATTGGACAGGGGACGGGCCCATGCGTGTATCAAAATGTAGTGTGCTTGCGTGTGTGAGTGTGGAAGAAGGAGAGTCGAGGGACAGTCCTTTCGGTTATGGAACTCCATCCAGATGCCTCGGCTGGACCAGCTCTTGTGGGTATGTACTTAAAGAAGACCAGAGCCCCACCCATCAGAACTCCAGTCTGATGGTGGAGGCTATCAAGTAATGAGTAACCAGATGATTAGCAATGGCGTCCTGGGTGCTGGGCGGGGGAGGATGGCCCCTGTTGCATTGGGAGCACGGTGCAGGGAAGGACTTGGGTGGACATATTGAAAGCTTCGGCTTTTAACTCTAAAGTGAGGCAGCTGCAGGGGACGGAGGGCGTGCCAGGCAGAAGGAACAGGCTGAGGAAGTGTGCTGTTACAACACTGTGATAGCGTGCACGCAGGGCTCCAGAAACCAGGTGCGTGCCATTGCCTCTGCCACTGCCCTGGCCAGCCTTCCAAATCTCCTACCTGGTCAACACCTCTTCCTGCCTTGCAGCCCTCCCTCTTGATGCTGTTCTATGTGTGAAAGCTGTGGTTTCTTCTAAAATAAACCCCAGCCGTTGTTGCTCATGGCCCCGGAACTTCCTGGGGTTCCTCTTGTCTGCAAAGTGCAAGCTCCTTTGCCGTGCGGTAGCCCTTCCATAATCTGACCACACCTCCTCGCCTCTCCTCCTGCCCAGTCCTCTGCTCCTTTCCTGGCCTCTTGTATTCAGAGGACAGAGGCGCACGCACAGTGGCCTCCTTCACCACCTGCGCCCAGTGAGAGTCTACCCTCTCCTCAAGACCCAGTCACACGTCACCTCCTTTCTGGAAATTTCCATGACCTCTCAGTCAGAATGAATCATTTCTGAGTTACCTAATCGTTCAGCCCTGTGTTAAAATAAATCACGTTCTGTGTGCCTCATGGCTTTCGTGTCTCTGTCTACTGGGAGCTGCTCCCCAGCCCACCAGGGCGGCCCCGCGAAGAGGGGAAAATGCACTCTTGGTGGCTGCAGTCTCCATAGGAACCTCATGCATTCCTGGTGCTCGATGGCTGTTGACTGGGTGAATGGATAAGCGAGTATCAGATGGGTTTTCTGTGCATTTTGTCCGAGGTGTCTCTTGTTGTAAATTTAGAACAATTTTTAGTTGTGTTTTTTTAAGAGTAAATTTCAGGCAAAAGTAATACATTTTGTGTAAGGTTTGAGAGGGATTGTAAGAGTGATTTATGGCTCAGAAGGAAATCCATGTGAACAGGTTAGGAAAATGCAGGCAGCTTCTGTCTACCCCTTCCATCACCACAACCCTCAGTGCAGAACATGGCTGCTCTTGCCATGTGGGGCAAGCCTGGTGGTCCCCTCTCAGGGTGTCCCCTGTCTCCTGGCACGGGAGTGGCTTTTGTGACTTTGCAGTATGGAAGTACAGTTGTCCTTGGGTGTTCAGGGGCCATTGTTTCCAGGACTCCCACAGGACCCAAGAGAGTGGATGTTCAAGTCTTTTAGATAACACGGTGTAGTATTTGCATGGAACCTGTACACATCAAGCCATGTCTGGTTACTGAATACCACATAAATGCTATGTAAATAGTTATTATATTGTATTGTTTAGGGAATAATGACAAGAAAAAGAGGTGTGTACATGTTGTGCACAGATGCAGATTTTTTAAATTATTTATTTGAAGGAGATATAGGGAGAGTCTAGTTGCTTGATCACTTCCCAAATGCCCCCACAGCTGGGGCTGGGCCTGGAACTGGGACCTCAATTGTGGGTGTAGGGACCCAACTACTTAAGTCATTACCTGCTGTCTCCCTGGGTGTGCATTAGCAGGAAGTTGGTATCAGGAGTGGAGCTAGGATTTGAACCCAGGCACTTCAGTATTGGACACGGGCTTCCCAAGCAGCATCTTAAGCACCAGGCTGATGCTTGCCCCCAATTAAAAATAAAATCTTTTGGGCCAGCACCACGGCTCACTAGGCTAATCCTCCGCCTGCGGCGCCAGCACCCCAGGTTTTAGTCCCTGTCGGGGTGCTGGATTCTGTTCCGGTTGCCCTTCTTCCAGGTCAGCTCTCTGCTGTGGCCCGGGAGTGCAGTGGAGGATGGCCCAAGTGCTTGGGCCCTGCACCCGCATAGGAAACCAGGAGGAAGCACCTGGCTCCTGGCTTCGGATCAGCGCGGTGCGCCGGCCGCAGCGGCCATTGGAGGGTGAACTAACGGCAAAGGAAGACCTTTCTCTCTGTCTCTCTCTCTCACTGTCCACTCTGCCTGTCCCCCCCCCCCCCAAATCTTTTAATCAGAAGTTGGGTGTGGCTGTCATGGATCCAGAGGGCCAAGTGTACTCCTGAGAGTAGCATTCATGTCCAGTGTTCTGCATCCATGTTCCAGAACCATCTGTGTGAGGCTTGTGCTGTTAGGCGTATCTGGCCCTGTGGGGATCGCTTCTACTTGTCCAACCACATTCCCTCACTGCAAGCCTTGGTAAAGCCCGCCTGGAGCTCAACCCTGTGACCTTGGCCTCCTATCTCACGCTCCTGCCAGCTGAGCCGACCGGCCACAGCAGGAACTGGCTGCACCTGTCTCTTCTTATTTCAGCAGTGAAGTTGAGCGCGGGCACCAGGCAGCCGGAGCCTGGGCGCTGCCTGTCATGAATTGGATGTCTGGAAACAGCAATTCAGCGTGGAGACTGAGAACTCCACCTGAGCGCCCCAAATGGGTCCCGGAGGGGCCATTTCTCCCAAATGGGGACAGCAGCCCTGGGACCTGTGGCTTTCACTTTGTGATGACTTTGCACCAACAGCCGTGTGTCTTGTCCCCCAGCCACCTCACCAGCCAGTGTTCTCAAAGCCTAGATTCCACTTTCTCTTATTTTAGTTTCAGACCATTTCTTCTTTTAATGGTGTCCCAAGCTGCCTGAAATAATTCTTGCCCTTCTTTTATGTGGCCCTGTCTCACATATTTATGGGAAGTTATCATGTCCGCGTAGGCCGTGGTTCTCTGGGTTGCGCATATTATGTCCCTTTAACCTCCCTTTATAGGTCAAGCCTTCTAATTCCTTTCATCATCTTTATTACCTTCCTTTGTATTCAGTCTCACTCCCCAGCCTCATTCAAGAAGAAAAAGGCCCAAACTGCAAAATGTGTTTTGAGGATGACCCAAACAGGGGCCAGTCAGAGACCCCTGCTTTGGGCCCCCTGGCTCTGGTTTCCCACTTGTGGGTTTTACCCCTGCTGTTCCAAAGCCCTGCACCCTAAACTGCACCTTCTTGGGAGATGAGCTTGTTCTCACTATTGCTCCATCTTCAGGCCTAGGGGACATTGGGCCATCAGAAGTTGGGGTGCAGAGGAGTCAGGGTGGAAGGAGGAGCAACCAGCGGGCATTGGGCACCTGGGATGTGACAGGCACTGGGTGAGAAGCCTCCTGCTGTGTCAGTGAATTCTTGCGTAATCACAGGAGAGGCACAGTATTGCCCCCTCTTTGAGGTTCAGGAAAGTGATGCTCGAAGTTGTTAAGTAACTTTCTCAAGAGCATATAGCTAATAAATTGCACATCTAGGATTTAAACACAGCCTGTGAGTTGACCCCCAAAAGCCTTTTCTCTCCATGGTATGCAGCCTCCTTTTTTTTTTTTTTTTTAGATTTACATATTTATTTGAAAGGCAGAGTAACAGAGAGGCAGAGAGAGAGAGGCAGAGAGAGAGGGACGTCTTCCACCTGCTGGTTCACTCCCCAGATGACTGCAATGGCCGGAGCTGTGCTGATCCAAAGCCAGGAGCTTTCTCCAGGTCTCCCAGTGGGTGCAGGAGCCTAAGGACTTGGGCCATCTCCTACTGCTTTCACAGGCCATAGCAGAGAGCTGGATCAGAAGTGGAGTAGCTAGGACTTGAACCGGCTCCCATATGGGAATACCGGCACTGCAGGTGGCAGCTTTACCCACTAGGCCACAGCGCCATCCCCTGCAGCCTCCTTATAAGAAAGTAGGAGAGGGTTTTGCAATGAGAGCATATAACTCAGAGCCACGTGCTGGCGAGGACTCTACTGTCCCACTCGTCCCCATGGAACCCAGATCCTGGGCACCAGTAGCTTTCTCCTGACATGGCCTGATATTTTAAAAAACCCATTTGCTTTGGTCCAAACACTTCTCCCTTTGTCTTGAGCTCGGTGTATTTTTTGCCTCGTGTGCAGCGGGACCTATGTGCTTGCTGATCCACTGTCAGCAGCCTGTAGGGGCATTTTAGCGTCACCACTGTGCTGTTCCCCACTCCTGAGCCGGGTGGAATGCGCGCTCTGACTTAGAGTATGGGAACTCCCCCAACTCCCCCCGCTCCCAGTCCAGTCTTCTGCTCTCCATTAGGGCCGCTGAGAAAGGAGCCATCCTGACATGTGTGTGCAGAACATGGGCTGAAGATGCCCCCCTGGGTGGGTGGCCTTTCCTCCCAGCCCTCCCTGGGTCCTGCCAAGCTACAGCAGGAGACGGTGATCGCTGCTCGGCCCAACCAGGCAGAGTAGTCATCTCTCAGCGGTACCTGGCGTGGCAGCTGTCTTCCTTGCCTCTCTGTGTGGGGTGGGGAGGCAGCTTCCTCTGTTCTGGCATCACCCTGCCATCACCCTGCTATCACCAGAGCGCTTGTACAATCTGAGAGTGTCAGGAGACAGCCTCGGCTGTCCCATGGTGGAGGAGACTAGCCACCCCCGATGGACGGAAAAGGGGGCAGAGGAAAGCTGACCCAGCCCTTCCAGAGCACACGCAGCTCTGGGGAGGGTCTCCCATCCTTCACTTCTCTCAACTGGCCCCCATAGGGCACACTTACCCTTTGAAAGCCAAACTTTTTCCATTACGCTGCACCTTGTGCTGGGCCCTGGGCATACTGAGATGAGTAAGACGTGGGGCCTCTGTTAGAGGAGTGAGCTGTCTAAGGGCAGAGATGAGGTGTGAGTGGATTGTGACAATGCACTGTGGCAAGTGCAGGGGATTGCCCCATGGCACCCAGTGGCGAGGCAGCCAACAGCCTGTGATGGGAGTGGCGGAGGCAGGCATGGTTTTCGGGGTGGGGTTGACATCCGGAGCTGAGTGTTAGGAGTGCACGTTGGTCGGATGAAGCAGAAAGACCCCGCAGGGCAGCATGACAAGTAGCACAGGCAGGGAGTGGGGGAGATAAGACAGGGGAGGAACCCGGGCCAAGTCATGGGGCCCCTGTGTGCCGTGCTAGAAACCTTGACCTTAGTTCTGGAGTAATAGGGATCTCCCGAAGAGGAGTGCACAGTAGGAAGAATGCCTCGGAAATCTCCACTTTAGACGGATGAACCCAGCAGTCAGGTGCACGTGTCCTTGGGAAGAACATAAAAAGACCATTTAAGCTACTGTTGAAATAGCCTGTCTGTTCACCTGTCCCTCCATCCATCCATCTGCCCATTAGTGCTTTCACTGAGTGTCTCCTGAGTACGAGTGGGTGTCAGGTGCTGGGCCAGTGCTGGGCGGACAGTGCTGGGAGGGGCATGACAAGAATCTCTGCTGTCTACAGCTGACACAGGGGAGGAGAGGAGGCCTGGGCCTGTCTTGCAGAGCAGGTGGAGAAAGGAAGACGAAGTGAGAAGTCCTTTAGGTCATTTTAGCAGGATGTGGTCCTTGAATGGGGGTGGGGTGGTGAGTGTGGAGGAGGAGCCAGGAGCATACGCCCTGGTTTTCCCCTGGAGCCCACAGTGGCCCAGGCAGGAAGAAGTCCTGCAGGAGCTCCGTCCGCGCCCCGGTAAGCCGAGGAAAAGCAGAGTGCAGCCGGGCAGTCGGCGCTCCTAGACAAGTTCGCCAGCCCCTCCGCTGTGTAGCCCGACTGCCGCTCATTCCCTCCTAAGAAAGCCTGGAGCTGGGGTGGGAGTCCGGCTAGTTAAGATGTCCTTGTCTCATATTGGGGCACCGGGCTTTGATTCCCAGTTTTTGATTCCTAGTTCCCGTGTTCTGCTAATGCAGACCCTGGGAGGCAGCAGTGATGGCTCGAGTAGCTGGGTTCCTGCCAGCCACGTGGGAGACCTGGGTTGAGTCCCCAGCTCCTGGCTTTGGCCTGACCTGGCTGCAGCTGCTACCGGCACTGGGGGGAGGGAACCAACAGATGTGAAGCCTGTGTCGGCCTATCTGTCTGCCTTTTTCTCTGTGTCTCAAATAAAACAAAACAGAAACCCCGGAGCTTCCACAGAGTGCCCCAGCCACTGACATGGCCATCCAGCAGGGCTGAGTGCTGCCATGATGGGCTACAGGTGCCCACAGGCATCTAAGCAAGACCTCCAGGGACCTGGATCTGAAGCAGGAGGGAGGAGCTGGCCTGGGGAACAGCTTTGGCACTGTCAGTGGTGGAAACTGTGAGGGCAGATAAAATGGTTGGGGGAAGAGTGGTGTAGGGAAAAGAACCCAGGACTAAATGTCAGAGTACTTGGCTCTAAATTCTCAGATTTGCTGTTCGTGCAGTGTGACCTCAGACAGGCTTCCCCCTCCCCCACCGAGCCGGAGGCCCTCAGCTGTAAAATGAGACGATCAGACCAGATCAGTGGTCTCCAAACTTATTTTCAGCAGTTAAATCTGTCGTTCAAGTAAAACACGCAGAGAATCTCAACAGGTAAAAACCCAGATGCTTCAGTTCTTTCTGCTGTGGACTCTTCAGGCCTCACACAGGAAGTTCACGGTCTCCCTTTCCCCTGCGGAGCTTTTAGGAAGGAATTTTTTTTTTTTTTTTTTTTTTTTTTTTTTTTTTTTTTTTTTTTTTTTTTTTTTTGCAAAAGGACAACTCAAGCCTGAGCCAGAGCCAGTCCTGGTTCTCTTACACCCTCTTCTGAGGCCTTGACGCTTAGGATCCACGCTCCCAAAGGAGGGGCCCTGGGCTGGCTCCAGCCACCCTCCCCGTCCTGCTGTAGTGCAGGAGTGTGGAGTGGCTTCACGCTCACGGGCTAGGCTGTGTTTCTAGCTGTGAGTTTGCTGGCTGTGGGGCTGCCAGCCAAGGGCCATCAGCAGCCTTTGTAGCTGATGTTCCCCCAGCCCTGGGCCTATGCAGGGAACCCGCTGCCCCACTCCCTTCCAGTCCACTGTGGTTCCCTGTGGTTCCTCCGCCCAGCCCTGGCCTCCCTCTGACCTGTGTGGCTGCCCCGTCTACTGGACAGGACCCGGGTGAGGCTCACCAAGAGGTTGTTTTGAAGATACGCGTTTCACCCGGGCCCCAAAAGAAAGAGCCACTCTGTTCTTCCTGAGGAGCGGGAGAGAGCTTTCTTTGCCACATCAAGATGTCAAAATAGCCTGCAGGGTCTGGCCTGCCCCCTGCCACCCGGGCCTGGAAAGCTGCCAAGGA
Organism: Oryctolagus cuniculus; assembly: GCF_964237555.1. Lineage (NCBI taxonomy): Eukaryota > Metazoa > Chordata > Mammalia > Lagomorpha > Leporidae > Oryctolagus > Oryctolagus cuniculus. The sequence goes on from NC_091432.1 coordinate 113,165,931, forward strand.
CGGGTGGCAGGGATGCTCGGGCTGTCTCTGCCTTGTTAGTGGGGTCGAGGTTCCATCCTGAGCTGCGGCAAGTGACAGCAGGCCAGTGCCCCGGTGACCAGGGTGACAGGCAGTGTCAATAGCTGGGCAGCCTGGCCGGATATTGACCAGCCCCTCAGAGACTTGGGGGCTTGGCAGATGGAACCACCAATCAGGTCACTGTCTGAGGATCTGATTAAGTGCAGCCCCTTGAAGGAGCAGAACTGAGTGGGCCAGGGGCCCTCACAGCACTCACACAGACCCTGCTCCATGGCCCTGTGGGAACAGAGTCCGGGACACTCATATGCCTGCACCCAGGAGCCTGGGGGTGGTGGTGGTGGTGCTCTCTCCGTGGGAGGCCCCCACTGCCAGGAGCACGCCTCCAGCTCTCCTGCACCTGCAGAGGGATCCAGCCTCTGCCAAGATGGGGCAGGGGTCCTGGAAGCGCCTCTGTGACTTGTCCTGTAGATGACAATAGAGCTAACAAGCTCTAATTGGCCATTAAAGGAGAAAGCAGCCCAATAGATGCTGCAGAGTAATTAGCCCCGGGAGCCCGGAGCAGAGGCCGGATCTCTGCAGGGGCTGCGTGCGTGTGCATCTGTGCCGAGCTGCGTCTGCTCCGGCGGCAGCCGGGTGGAGAGAGATGTGTCTGCCCCGCCAGCAGCCAGGGAAAGAGCTCACAGACTGTTCTTCGCTGGGCTGAAGGAGGCAGAGCCCGCCCCAGCTCAGGACCCAGTGGGGTCAGACCTAGAAGGAGTCTCGGACTCATCAGATCCTATGTACCCACTTTACAGAGGAAGAAAATGAGGCCCAGAGAAGTGGAACTTACCTAAGGCCACATCGCTGGTTGGTGGTGGAAATGAGATTGAACTTGGAGCTTGGGAGGCCTGTCTGGTAGTGAGTGCCATGAGGTGTTCAGTGTCTAATGAGGGCCACCACTGGTACGGGTCATTGGAGCCTGGGGTACGGAGTCCTAGTGTAACTATCTGACCTGAGTAGGGACCCTGCTGCTCCACCTGGGGTCTCAGGGAGGGCTCCGGGCAAGGGGAGCCTGGGCTAAGTTTTGAGCACATTGGTGCTAGACAGGGGGAGGGGCTGTAGTGGATGAGGCGCCTGGGAAGCTGAGATTCAGAGAGGCCCAAGGTGAGAACGCTGAGCACCGAAAGGGGGCTTGGAGCCCCATGGCCTCCGTCACTGTCCCGGGAGCATCGGGCAGCCAGTGGGAGCTGCAGGCCCGCTGAGAGGGTGAGGTTCTGGCCACGGCAGGGGCAGTAGAGGTGCCTGGGAGGGAGAAGGAGGAACAGGGCAGCCGTTGGGCCGTGACCTCATGACTGTGACAACAGGCAGGGGTCCTACCTTGCAGGAGTTCCCAGTTCACTGAGAGACAGATGCGAGGCAGGTCGCTGCAGGTACAGCTGTAGTGCCGTGGGAGGTGTTGTCATACAGGAGCACTCAGGGCTGGTGCCGCGGCTCACTAGGCTAATCCTCCGCCTTGCGGCGCCGGCACACCGGGTTCTAGTCCCGGTTGGGGCGCCGGATTCTGTCCCGGTTGCCCCTCTTCCAGGCCAGCTCTCTGCTGTGGCCAGGGAGTGCAGTGGAGGATGGCCCAGGTGCTTGGGCCCTGCACCCCATGGGAGACCAGGAGAAGCACCTGGCTCCTGCCATCGGATCAGCGCGGTGCGCCGGCCGCAGTGCGCTGGCCGCGGCGGCCATTGGAGGGTGAGCCAACGGCAAAGGAAGACCTTTGTCTCTGTCTTTCTCTCTCACTCTGCCTGTCAAAAAAAAAAAAAAAAAAAAAAAAGAGAGAGAGAGAGAGAGCCTTGCTTCTTTAGCACTGCCCACTGCAGAGGGGATGGTAGCCCCGATGGCCCAGATGAGCTGAGGGTAAGCTGCAAAGCACACAGGGCGACTCCGCGCACAGCGGCTTTTTGCAGGTGTCCCTGGCACGGTCCTGGCATGTTCCTCGGCTCCTGCCCAGGGTGGGATCTACACCGCCTGGCACGCAGGGCGTGGGGCTGGTTCTTTCTGGCAAAGGCTAGTGTGGTAAAGGGAAGCCCGGAAGTGGTCTCAGCACCCGCACCTGCGCACCCACCTTCTCTCTCACCCCTCCTCCTGCCAAGGCCAGCGTCTCCCACTGCCAGTGTCCCTGAGGGTGGGAGTAGGGTGGCTTGGTGAAAGTGAAGGTGACGTCACTCGCCCTGTCTTGCTTTGTGTGGTGTTTCTCAACTCGATACCACTCATTTGTTAGCAGAGTGTGTTTTGAAAAGGCTTACCTGGCCGGCACCACGGCTCACTAGGCTAATCCTCTGCCCTGCGGCGCCGGCACACCTGGTTCTAGTCCCAGTTGGGGCACCGGTTCTGTCCTGGTTGTTCCTCTTCCAGGCCAGCTCTCTGCGGTGGCCCGGGAAGGCAGTGGAAGATGGCCCAGGTCCTTGGGCCCTGCACCCACATTGGAGCACCTGGCTCCTGGCTTCGGATCGGCGCAGTGCGCCAGCCACAACGTGCCAGCCATAGCAGCCACTTGGGGGGTGAACCAACAGAAAAAGGAAGACCTTTCTCTCTGTCTCTCTCTCACTGTCTAACTCTGCCTGTCTAAAAAATAAAAAAGAAAAAAAAGAAAAGGCCTACCTAACTATCTCAGATGGAAATCAGAGATCATATAACCTTTCTACACACAGCTGAAAAACATACATAATGTCCTAAATGTAATACAAGGGATAAATAGTGACATAAGAACATGTATTTCAGTATTTAAATGCTTGGGCATTGCTATACATAGAGGGCAAAAATATCTCCCACACCACTGGAGTTTTCTAGAAAGCCCCACAGGGCTTCTGTTACAAACAACTGGCTTTGGGGGCTGGTGTTGTGGCATGGTGGGTAAAGCTGCCACCTGTGATGCTGGCATTCCATATGGGCACCAGTTTGAGTCCCGGGTGCTCCATTTCCTGTCCAGCATCCCTGCTGATAGTCTGGGAAAAGCAGCCGAAGATGGCCCAAAATGCCCTGCCCCCTGTCAACCTTGTGCGAGAGCTCTAAGAAGCTAATGGCTCCTGGCTTTGGATCTGCCCAGCTCTGGCCATTGCGACCATTTGAGGAGTGAACCAGAAGATGGAAGATCCCCGCCCCCCTCTCTGTAACTCTAACTTTCAAATTAAAAAAAAAAAATAGAACCACTGGCTTTGGAGTTAGAGAAGCTTGGGTTCAAATCCCGTCTCCAGCCTCCACATCTGAGTGACCGTGGGCAGTGAGGGAGCTTCTTAGAACCCTGAGCTCCTCCTCTGTAAATCGCACAGGACCATGGCTGCCCTGGGTGGGGGAGGGCAGAGCAGAGCCCCTGTCCAAGGAATGGTGGCCATGGCTGTGACTGTAGCCTGCACAGCACTGTGACAGGGCACAGTCTGCGTGGTGGCCTCTAACCTTTCGTTCTTTGATCCATCCAACAACTAATTTTTGGTGCCTGCTGTGGGCCAGACACTGTTCTAGGCTCTGAACATAGATGGGTGAATTAAAACAAACAGGAGTCCTTGCCTCATGGGGAATATGTACAGGAAGTCGGGGTGTGTGTGTGTGGTCTATTAGGAATAAGTATTGAGGCGACAAAGCAGGAGAAGGCCCAAGGAAAGCGTGTTAACGTTTGAAGCGGGGTGACCAGGGAAAGCCTTGCCAGGAAAATGTGATTTGAGCAAAGACTCACAGGAGTCGGAGGAGGAGCGACGCAGCTGTGTGGGGAGGAGAGTGTTGAGGGCAGGTGTCTAGCGACCCTGAGGCGGGGGGACCTGGCAGGTTCAGGGCTCAGCCAGGAGGCTCTTGGGGCTGGTTTGCACTCAGCAGTAGGAGATACAGGGAGGGATGTGTGTGCACAAGCCAAACCACATGGGCTCCTTGGAGTGAAATGGGAGATAGTTGGGTTTTGACCTGGATTTTGAAGGGATCCCTCTGGTTGCTACCTTGAGAGTGGACTGGCGGGACGAGGGAAGAGGCAAGGAGGCTGAATGACGAGGCTGCTGCGGAAGTCCTGGCAGTGCTCTTGGCTGCACCAGGAGGAAGAGTGATGGTTATAAAGGGGCACAGGGTGCATTGTGGATGGATTTGAAGGTAAAGCCAACAGAAGTTCTTGATGGTTTGGATATGAGAATGTGAGAAAGAGGCAGGGGGCGGGGGTGACCCCGAGGTTTCTGGCTTGGCACCTGCGAAGGCAGAGTTGGCATTTGCCATGGTAGGGGAGGAGGCAGCACCAATCTGGGGGACAGGGAATATGTCGGCCTGAGTGTGTCCAGGCTGGGAAAGACCCCAGAGGACGTTGGAATGGGAGGCTAGGGTTCCGGTGCCTGGAGGGAGTCCTCAGGACATAGATGATGCTTAAAGTGCCGAGACTGGTTTGTGCAGACAGAGCAGAGAAGGAGACCAAGAGCAAAGCGCGGGGTACACTGCCAAAAGAGGAGATGGGCATGTGGAGGAGCAGCCCAGGGCTGGGAGGAAACAGGAGGCTTGCCGGGGCCTGTGTGGCATATGCACCTGAGAGGTCCAGGAAAAAGAGGCCTGGGATCTGGGCTTCCTGTGCTGGGCACTCCCTTTCATTGTGTGTTTTCCTGTTCCGCGTGTTCGCTTTTAAAACCCCTACAGTTGTCATCTAAGGGCATGTTTCTGTCTGAGCAAGCGCGTGTGAGGCCTCAGCCGTGCAGAAAGCAGGATGGAAGATTTGTTTGTTCCGAAGGGAGACAGGAAGGAACCAGCACACTCTCATACTCACTGTCTCATGCTGTTCACACAGCAGGCCCTGTGGGGTGAGTATTTGCAGCATTACTGCCATTTTACAAAGAAGACAATGACATGCAAAAGAGGCAGCATTGTGAATTCCAGGTCAGGGGCTTACAAATCAGTGTTGGCCAATGGAACTCTGTAATTATGGACGTTTCCTGTATCTGCTGTGTCCAACATTGTGTCATGGGCTGCCTGTTGTCGTTGAGGACTTGAAATGTGGCTAGTGCAACTGAGCTGACTTTTTAATTGTATTTAACTTAAATTTGAAGAGCCTTTTGTGCCTAGTGGCTATTTTAATGGACAGTGCAATTCTTTTTTTTAAGATTTCTTTATTAATTTGAAAGGCACAGTGACAGAGAGGGAAAGGAAGAGACAGAGAAAGAAAGAAAGAAACCTGGCTTTTGGCTCACTCCCCAGTTGGTCACAATACCCAGGGCACGGCCAGGCTGAAGCCAGGAGACTGGAACTCCATCCAGGTCTCCCACATAGGTGGCAGGGGCCCAGGGACTTGGGCCATCTTCTGCTGTCTTCCCAGGCACATTAGCAAGGAGCAGGATTGGAAGCAGAGCATTGGGGATGGGAATGGGCGCTTTGATATGGGATGCTGGCATTATAGGCGGTGGCTTGGCCCACTGTGCCACAACACCAGCCTCAGCAGACAGTACAGTTCTAAGCAGTTGAACCTACATTTAAATCCAGGCCCTCTGACCAAAGACCGGGGGTCTTCAGATCCACCTTCTACTTCCCAAGAAAGTGGTGGTGTGCTCTGGAGGGGGCTGGGTTGGCTTGAGCAGATGGGGGCTGGGGAGAGCACAGTTAGAGAAGAGATAAGTGCACAACAGTGTTTCAAAAAGTTCATGGGAATTGAAATTAAGTTTATTTTGATGTACAAAAAGTTTTGAAATCTACACATAATTTTTTCGTAGTGTGCATTTCCTTGGACTTAACTTTTTTTTTTTTTTTAAATTTTAATTTATTTGCTAGGCATAGAGACAGAGAAGGAGAGACAGGCATACAGTCAGAGCTTCTACTGGTTTATTCATTCCCCACATGTTCACAGCAGCCGAGGGTAGCCCAGGGCCAGAACTAGAAGCCAGGAACTCAATGCAGTCTCCCACATGAGTGGCAGGCAGCTAGTCACTCCCACCATAGCTGTCTGTACTCACAGGAAGCTGGAGTCAGGAGCCAGAGCTGGGAATCAAAGCCGGGCACTCCTGTGTGGGATGAGGCTGAGGACGTCTTAACCACTGGACTAAATTTCCACTCCTTCCATGAGCTTTTTGAAGCACCTTCATTTGTGAGTGACCTAGGGGCTGGCCCACCTAAGGTCCTAGTGCTTACTAACCAGTTCACAGTTTCTCCAAGGCGTCCTGAGGCTTTTTCTTCTGCTGTCAGCCCACGTCAGGCCCTGTGGAGTGAGGATGCGGAGGGGAGGGTGTACCTCGTGTCATGTTCAGTTTCCTTTGTGAAGCTTCCCATGTCTGTCCTGTGCCTAAGCACTTGAGTTCTTTGAAATACTGTCATTTAAGCCTCTTTGGGAACATAGATTGCACCTGGCATTATTTCACCTATTTCAGCATGTCTGTGTCCTACCATCTGCCCCACTTTATAAATTCCTACAGGCAGGTGAATCACACCGTGTCCTACTCATGGTGGGTACAGGATGGCATAGTATAAAGAGCAATTAGTCTGATCATTGTTTCCCTGGTCTTGATCCTCTAAGGCTAAAAATGATGCTTAGAAAGCTTGGGGCCTTAATGAATGTCTGTTCAGGAATTAAATGGCTGAACTTAGCATCAGGTGGTCTCAGTTCTGAATTCTGAGTTTCCATCCACTAACTGTGCAAGCAAGGGCAAAACACCAAGTTCTTCGAAACACAATTTGCTCATCCATCAAGTTGTGATGACAGTGTTTCCTGTGTTGTTATGAGGAGCCAATGAGAAAATAACTGTAGAAGTTTTTGTGCAGTGCCTGGCGTATCGTATCATGCCCATTACATGATAGTCTGTCTTTACTTCTCTTGTGATGATATGTATTTGGTTTATTCTCCACTAGAATGTGATGTTCAAGCAGGGTCTGTGTTTTACTCTCCATTGTCCTCCACAGCACTTACACAGTGCTCTGAACATATGAGGTCATTGGAATGAGCTGCTGGATTTATTGCTTGCTAGATACCTCTGGTCCCAGCTCAGGAGATGCAGTGGAAGGAGACGTGACCCGAGGCCAGCAGGGCGTGTGTGTGCGCCTGGAGGAGTCACAGCCTGTATTCTGGCTGAGAAGTCCGCCCGTAATCTCCAGCCTCTCTGCTTCTCCGCCCCAGGGCGCCGCTGAATTTCTTGAGATTGCAGGGTTGTCCTTGGTACTTTCCCTCTGGAATGTAAGCTCCCTGAGGACACATATGTTGGTCTGTTTGGTCCACGGTTGTGGTAGGTGCTCAATAAATGTTGAATGGGGGAACATCCGCGGATGGGGACAAGAAGCCCGACTTCAGTGCAGGAGTCAGGAGACTCTTTTTGGAAAAGGACCAAGTGCAGATATATTCAACCTGTGGGCCATACTGTCTCTGTTATGATTATTCAACTCTCTGTGTAGTTCAAGAGCAGCCAAAGACAATATATAAGCAAATGAGCAGAGCTATGTTCCAATAAAACCTAATTTTCAAAAACAAGTGGCATGCATTTTTTTTTTAATGTGAGAGACAGAGAGTCACAGACAGATGATAGAGACAGCACTCTCAGCCATTGGTCCACTCTTTAAATCCCTACAACAGATAGGGCTAGGCTGGGACCAAAGTAGGGGAGCCAGGGACTCAATCCAGGTCTCCCCATGTGGGTGTAAGGAACCCAATTCCTTGCACCGTCACCATTGCCTTCCTTGATCTGCATTGTCAGGAATCTGGAGTCAGGAGTTAAAGCCAGGTGTCAAACTCAGGTGGGCACACAGGCATCTTAACGGTGTCTTAACCACTAGGCTGGACGCCTGCCCCGACGTGTTGTTCTCCCATTATCGCAGCACCATTTGTGTGGGGAGGGTGTTAATTCCCCACTGAATAGGGTTGGCATACATTGGCCGTGGATGTGGCCAATTCTCACAATTCTAATCTGCTGATGTGTAGGTTTATCCTCATTCCAGTCCCACACTGTTCCAATTTTGAAATCAGGAAGAGTTTGTTTTTCTTTTTCAATATTGCTTTGGCTAATCAGGGTTCATTGCAATTCTATATGAATTTGAGGTTCAGCTTTTCTATTTGTTATAAAGTAACAGGCTGTTGGATTTTGACAAGGATTGCATTGAATCTACAGATCATTTGGGGGAGTATTGCCGTCTTAACAGTACTGAGTCTCCAATCCATGAACATGCAATGCCTTTCTGTTTGATTAGCTCCTCTTTAATTTCTTTTGGCAATGTTTTGTAGTTGTTAGTGTTCAAATCTTTCACTTCAGGATAATTTTATTCCTTTTTAATGCTATTGTAAATAGAAATCCTTTCTAATTTTGTTTTCAGGTTGTTCATTGCTGATATCTAGAAAGTCAGCTGACTTGTGTGTTAATCTTGCAACTTTTCTGAATTTGCTTATTATCTGTAATAGTGGATTATTCTGGATTTTCTATTTATAGAAAAAAAACTCATCTGCCAAAGAATTAAATTGAACCTTTATCGAATTCTGTTTTCAGATATAAACCTCAAGTGCATAAAATCCTAAATATGAGAACTAGAACTACTAGAAGATAACATCAGAGTAAATCTCCATGACCTTGGTTGTGGTAATGGACTCTTAGATTTGACCTCTGAAGCATAAGCAGCTAAAGCAAAAATTGAAAATGAGGCCTGACCAAACTTAGAAACTTCTGTGAATCAAAAATATTTTCAAGAAAGTGAAACTATAACCCATGGAGTGGAAGTAAATACTGTCAATTCATGTATTTGGTAAGGGTTTACTATCCAGAATATACAAAGAACTCTCACAACTCAGCAACAAAAAGATAAGCAAACTGGTTTAAAAAGTAGGCCATAGAGTTGAAGATTCGTTTCTCCAGAGAGATTATACAAGTGGTCAATATGCACATGAAAAGATGTTCAGCTTCATTGATTCTTATGGAAATGCAAATCAAGACCACAATGAAATTTCACTTCACATTCATTAGGGTGGCTGTATTGGAAGAGAAAAAGTAAAAACTAACAACACCCAGAAAATAGCAAGTGTTGTCAGAGACGTGGAGAAACAAGGGCTTTTGTATGGGGCTGGTGGAATGGGCAAGGTGGTGCAGCCACTGTGAAACTAGTTAAGCAGTTCCTCAACAAGCTAGACGAAGACTTACCATATAGCCCACTCCTCACTCCTGAAGACAAATGAAAACGTGTATGTTCACACAGAACCTTGTTCACAGCAGCATTATCTGTAACATAAAAGACGGGGTCATCACATGCAGCCTATGGATAAGTCACAGAGGGCAGAGGGGTGGATGGCCAGACCGCCAGGTCAGAGGCTGTTGGTAATGTGGTGTGCTCTGAGAGTTTAGGAACAAAGGGGACCCCATAAAGAACTGGGGTTGATCCTAGCAGGAAGTACTTAACCTGCTGGGATCCTTCTCACAGAAGATACACAGACAGTCTGTTCTATGCAATGGAATATTATCCAGCCATTCAAAGGAATGAAACACTCTTACTTGGATGAACCTCAAAAATATTATGCTAAGTGTAAGAATCCAGACACAAAAGGACATGGTGTATGATTCCTTTATATGAAATATCCAGAACAGATAAATCCATAGAGACAGAAAGCTGATTAGTGGTTGCCAGGAGAGGGGAGGAAGGATTACTGAAAGGGAATGGGGTGTCCTTCTGGGGCTTTGAAACTGGAGAGAGAGGGTAGTTAGGAAACATCGTGAATACAGGCACTGAATGCTGTTGCGTTCTGTGCTTGAAAATGTAAAAATGTGTGTATGAAATTGCATGAGTCGTATGAATTTCACTTCAATTAAAAACAAAATAAAAGGAACAGATGGCATGATCTGCCCAATGGGCCATAGTTTGCCAGTCTCTACTCTGTAGCAATGTTTTCCAAACTACCAGCCAAGACCCAGTAGTGGGGAGGGAAATCAGCGGAGTGGGTCACAACCAGCAAATTTAGAAAAATGCAAAAGAATGAAAGAGAACATATCAGGTGTCTTAGACAGTAAAGTATCTTTGATTCACAAAATGTGTGTTGTAGTTTATGTGTATGTATTATATATGAGGCTACTTACATATTTATATGTACAAGGAGTCTTCTTTTTTTTAAGGAGTCTTCAAATACGGACAATACATGTTCTGAAAAACCATAGGGATTTGGAATTTTTTTGCATCAAAATCAATGTTCAATTCTGTTTTTCCATAAACTTTTTAAGTATCCTTGTATATGTATATTGATTTGAGTTTGTGATGTGATGTGTTTTTCTTTCTATAGTTTAATAACAGCTTGACAGCCACTTTTTGCATAGTCTCGTGGCCTGCTTCTTGGGTCAGATCCAGTGCCAAAGTCTAAAGCCAACCCACGTTTTCTGCCCACTTTTCCCCCTTGAGACCCCAGAGTCTCCAGCTGCTGTCTGACACCCCCTTAGCACAGTGAGCCCTCTAGGACATCCACTTGTGCTGTGTGACTCAGGACCCCAGAGGACTGCTTCTTAGTGCCCTGCCTGGCCTCCAGAGTTCCCCTGGCACTGGGCAGCCACCACAACCAAGTCTATTTGGTGTCTGCTCAGGGGAGACCCAGGAACCTCTTCTTGCCTGTTAGCAGGGCTTTGCTGATCTCTCCTGAAATCCACATCTCTCCTAGGAAGGAATTTAGAGTCCCAAAGCTGACCCTGGTCTCTGCCTATCATTCTTTGTAATATGCATTTACCACCAGCCCATCCCTCCAGTGGGCCTGTGTGGAGAAGCTGTCTTGTCTTGTCAATACTTATCCTCTATTTCTTCTGGTCTCCTAGCTGACTGAGCCCCAGTGTTCTGTTCATAGCTTTCTCATTTCCCAGCTTGCCCACCTCTTGACCCTTGACTATACTGGACATGTGGATTGGGGGCATGGAGTCAGTATGTGAACCTATGCCCAGGTCTCGCCTTCTGCACACCTGGAGTCATCACATGCCACCCATGGATAAGTCACAGAAGGCAGTGGGGTGGATGCCAGACTGCCAGGTCAGAGGCTGTTGGTATATAGGGTGCTCTGAGAGTTTAGGAACAAAGAGGACCTCATAAAGAACTGGGGTTGATCCCAGTAGGAAGTACTCCACCTGTTGGGATCCTTCTCACACTAGATACACACACAGTCTGTTCTATGCTGTGTCAAAGCAACATGAGGTTAAGAGACAGGCGCATATGACCAAGTCTCTGAGCAGCTGTGACTGGGGATGGCAACTGCTCCTCCCCTCCCCTGTGGCTGCTGTCCCAGCAGATCTCCACGTTCTTGGTTTCAGTCCCTGATCTGCAGGTGCATGTTCTTTGGTTGTTACGTGTCCTCCACATACCTTTCTTATTTGTTATGATCACCATGTCCTCTATTGGCTACACTACATTGTTGTGGTCTGATGCTGTGTCAGGCCCTGTAGAAGGGATAAACAGCCACAGATCCTCTCTGAGTCTGGTTAAGATCCTAGGTCAGCCCAGTGCTCCTGGGACAACCCAGCCGAACTTTCTCTGCATCAGCAGTGAGCCACCAGGCATGGATGAGCCTGCCAGCATAAGGCTCCTCAGGAGGACATTGCAGCATGATGCCCATTTACAGAGGCCTGGAGACAGAGGGAAGAAGGAAGCAACAAGAAAAAAACCCAGGGAGCCATGGGAACTGCAGCTGATAGGACCCCATGTATCTATTTGTTGGCTGAGATCCACCGTCCTGGTCGCCATCCTGCCAAGCAGAGCCACTCTGCTCAGGGCAAATGGACAAGGAGGCACCTGCCAGTGTAAGCTGAAGCAACTCTGAGCCCTGATCCCCAGGAGACCCCATGCATTTGTCTCTCTGCCAGAATCCATGTGGCTCTATTAACCTCAGAGCCCTCTCTTGGTGAAAAACTTGGCCAGGGAAAGGGGCAGTGATCCAGAGGCTGAACTCCCAGTACCTCACCAAATGCTTGACAGTCATCTGCTACTATGTAACCAAGTGTCTCAAAATGTAGTGACTTAGTATCACTAACCTGGGTGAGACTCAGCTGGGAAGGCTCAGAGGCTCAGCTCTGCTCCTGTAACATCAGCTGGCTGGGACACCCACTCTCCGACAGCTTGACAGTTTGCTTACCTGGCTGTCAAATTGGTGCTGGCTGCAGGCTGGATATGCTGTCAGAGCTGAGAGCTGGGTCTTCTCTTACTCCCTGCATGGACTAGTCCTCGTGGGCCCCTCTGCAGGCTAGTTGAGCTTCCTTACAACATGGTGGCTGAATTCTAAGCCCGAGCAGCCTAAAAGAATGGTGCAGTGGTTGTCTTGCCTTTGATGACTGATCTTAGCAGAAGTCATATAGCATCGTGTGCACAGTAGTCACAAACCCACCCACATTGAAGAGAAGGAGCCACAGACTCTCCACTGCTCAATGGGAGGTATGGCAGAGTCCCGTCATAAGAGCATGTGGGGATGGGAGGTAGCATTGTGGCTGTTTTGGAAAGGAGTCATTGGAAAGAAATGGCCATATTTTGATGTTACCACTCGTGAGGGGATCTTCAAAATGTTCATGGAAAAAATGCATAGTGTGATAAAACTGTGCATGGATTTCAAGAGGTTTTTGCACCAAAATAAACTTACCTTTCAATTTCATTTCCACGAACTTTTTGAGCCCCCCTTTGCACTTTGAACCCTAAGGGATTTTATGAGGAGGTGATGGGTACAAGACCAAGAGGCGAAGGAAGTGAACCAGGAATCTGCTTCCTAACTGTGGTGTCTGATTTGCTTTCTGCTCTGGGTGTGGGGGAGCATAGCTTTTGATCTGCTTCTCTGGTGCCTGGGAGAGACCCTTCATGAGGGGAACGCTAGTGGGATTTGTGCCTCTTGTATCTCCTCATCCCCTCCCCCCCGCCCCCAGCTTGGCTCAGCAGAGATCCCTGGTGCAGAATTCTCATCAGGGAGATGCCAGAAAAGCCTTCCTGCTTAGCTGGGCGGAGGCGGGGATGCGCGTGCAGCTCTGAGGCCAGAGTGAGTTTTTGTCCTTTTGAATCTCTAGGCCCTGGAACAAAGCCACTTGCAGGAAGATGCCCACAGCCTGGGGCTCCTCGAGGGAACATGAATTGCAGAGAACAGAGGCAGCTGCCGGTTCCAGAAGTGAAGGCACTTGTAAAGGTTAATTGCCGTCAGCCGTGCTGGGCGGCAAGCAGCTGCCGAGACCCACTGTCCTTCTGGAATATTCTGCCAGAGTCTTTCCTGTGGCTCCCCGCAGAAGCCCGCTGCTAGAAGCTGGAGCTGCTGTCCATAGACATCCCTTGCCCCTCCTCTCCTCGCCCCTCCTCTCCTCGTCCCTCCCCTCCTCGCCCCTCCCCTCCTCGCCTCTCCCACGCTGTGCAGGTTGGTTTGTGTTTTTATAGGATGTCACCAGCCTGCTTACTCCTTGCTAGTGGCCCAGAGCCTGAGAAATGTCAGGGCCATGACCTTTACCTGGTCTGGCCTGGGGATGTTTATAAAACCCACGGGCTGGAGGACAGACTGTGGATGTGAGATGTATAAATAGCCCTCTGGAGAGCCTGTTAGCTCAGGAAGTCAGAGTCCTTTCTAAGTCTTGTTTTTCAAGGGGGTGGGGGGGCAAGGATCTTCTGTTTAGACTCCTCCCTAGGGGACGTATGGAACATGCAGGGTTCAGACCTTAAATCAGGCATCTGCATCTCAGCACACTTTGCCCAGTGATTCGCAGGAGTTCTAAAGTCTGGGATCCAGTTCTAGTCTCTGCCCCCCCAACCTAGATCTCTCCGGTGCACCTGCCCTGGGCCTTGTGTTGTGTTGAATGCCAAAGATAGAGGGATAAATGAGACATGGCACCTGCCAAGTAGGGGATCATTGCTTCCAAAAATTGCTAGGCTAAGTTTTATCATCTGAAAATAGAGGTTCATTTCCCAAGCCGTGCTCACCTCCCAGGGTTTTGGAGTTACTTCCTAAGGGACTCTGCAAATGCTGTCTACTTTATAGAAAATAAAAGGTCAATTTAATAGGAGGATTGGGGAATTGATGCCATCTGGCTTTGCAATGTGCGATTTAATAATAACCATACTTTACTTTTATATGACCCTTTTGACTATCCTGCAAAAAGACAGATCTAGAAGTGTTTGTTCCATATACAGAATGCTTTGGCCAGCTGTTCACCTACTTCCCCAAACCCTTTCCTTTCAAGATCTCTTTTAGGTTTCTGATTTTCTTTTTTTTTAAATTAGCGAATATTTTTTCTTAACCTTATTTGTTTATTTAATTTGTTTGAGAGAGAGAAGACACCCAACCACTGGTTCACACTCCTCAAGTGCATGCAACAGCCAAGGCTGGGCTGGGCTGGAGCCGATTCAGTCTGGGTCTCCCAGGTGAATGACAAGGACCCAGGTATTTGAGTCAACACTGGCTGCCTCCCAGGGTGTGCATTAAGAGGAAGCTGGCTTTGGAGTAGAGCCAGGTGTCAAACCCTAGCTCTCTGATATGGGAATCTGGTGTCCCAAGTGACATCTTAACTGGTATACAAAACACCTACCCCTCTTTGAGGTTTTCTGAGTCTACAAAAAAAAAAAAAAAAAATCCAAGTTTTCTTAACATAAAAACAGTGTAGCAGAAGACTGAGTCCTATACAGGGAGTAGAGTGACCAAGCTCCAGGTCCTGTCTTAGCTGCCCTTGAGACTTCATGTACAAGTGGACAAGGTGCGTGAGGGTGCTCTGGAGAGTGAGATGCAGGCACACACATGCAAGGCACCGTGATTGGCAGCTGGAGCTCTGGACGTGGGTTCCAGGGCTGCTCACAGGTCCCAGCTGTATATCCTCAGTGAGCTGCAAGGCAGAGACAAAATGAAATGGTTGACCCCGTGTCACATCCTAAATCCTGAATCCACACATACAGACGGCTTCCAGTATTGCAATGAATCCTTCCAGCAACTTGGGGAAATAGGTAGGACAGATGTTTTCTGCACTGTGAGTAGATTGGACTAGATACTTTCTGGGGCTTCATCCAGCTTTAAAATTAAATAACTCTGTTATTTGCTGGATGAGAAGACTGAGTTGAACCGAGTGGAAGCACAGTGGGTGGAGAGGTCTGGCTGAGGCCACGCGACCCCTTGGTGACAAAAGTCAATAACCAGCTAAGCCCCTGCCTCTGCTCCCACCGCTCTTCTGCTGGATTCCAGTGTCTCCCTGCGGCCCCTCACCGACCAGGGGCCACAACGTGGGTTGTGTCTGGCCCCAGTTCCAGCCATGTGAGACCCCCGCTGCCTGGGCCCCTTCCTCCTGAGCTCTGTGACTCAGTCGTGTTCTTTCTGCACCGATTGGGATGCACCAGGCAGCTTCTGTGCACGGGGCTCCAAGAGGAGCCTGGGGCCCTTTCTCCAAGGAAGAGAGCACATCTCTTGACTGTCCCCAGTGGCCAGAGGCTTAGAGATGCTGCCTCCCCCGCCAGCGCTTGGCTGCTGGCTTGTAGCTGCTTTGCCACCTTGGGAAAGCAGAATGAAGGGGTGCTGGTGCACTATTTTGAATGCTAATGATTTGTATTATTTTAAAATCCGTTTGCATGCCTGGCGGCCTCTTTGCCAGAAGCCCAAAGAGTAGGGAAATAGAAAAATATGCTGGGGGCCTTTGGCAGGCTCAGGGACTGTTGTTCCCTGGAGCGCAGCTCAGAACCTGAGTGCTGGTCCCGAGTCATGCCTGGCTTGCCCCCAGGGGCTGTAGAAGTAGGGAGAGCGCATTGGACACCCCAGGGTGGGTCTTGCTGAGTCAGTCTGTCTGCTTAACACTGCACCACAGCTTGTGACATCAGGAGAGTGGACCTTCCTCCAGAGACCTTCAATATCAACAGGCAGAGGGTAGACAAAGGTTCAAGGTTAGCTGTGGTGGGGAAGGGAGGATGGGCGGTTCAAGAGAGGGCAAAGGCCTTGATCTCCATGGGTCTTCTCTTCCTCGGTTAAGACCTGAACTGGGGAAAAGTGGTCTGAATCAGAGGCCTCCTGCTGCCGCCCATCTGTCTGTGCTGCAGCCCCAGGTGTGCAGGGAGAAGGCAGACGTGTCCTGATGAGCCTGGGGAGGCTGCAGGTCCTGTGGGAACACTGCCGGGTCACACCCTGGCATTGAGATACCCTGCGGAGGAGGGCAGGCCCTTCCAGAACTCATGGGCGAGAGTCCCAGGGCCTCTGAAGCCATCTTTCTCATCCTCTAGCCTGCTGGCCAACTGTACCAAACAGATTGACCCTTAGTGGTCTCCAGCAGAGACCATTCCCAGATGACCATCGCGGGGCTGTGCATTGGGAGCGGGCAGCTGATGCCTCTGGGGCCTATGGAAGGCCTTTTGGAGTTGAGAGTGCGAAGGAGGCTTCCTCTCGAGGTCAGGACAGAAACCTTCAAAGCTGGCTCCCGGTCCCCAGGAGACGGGAGCTGGGCTCTGGAAGGGATGCGAAACCTGGACACTCCAGCCACAGACCCCTTCCCATGCTGTGTCTGAGTGGCTTCCTTTAGAAGCGCTGGATGCAGCAGTGAGCAAAGCAGACAGAGGCTCAGCCTTGCCCCAGCCTGCATCCAGCAGGAAGTCACGCTGACAGGTCAATGGGCAGTAACCGCGCAGGGAGTGGGGGAGTGCCCAGAATACAAGAAGCTAAAGGAAGCGTGGGGTGCGGGGCCCCCAGCCTGTCCTTGAGCGTGTTGCAGAAGGCTTCTCTGAAGAGGTGATAGGGAAGCTGAGTCCCAGTGTGCAGCCACGTGGTATGCTGGGGTGGGGTCAGGCAGGGAGGGGGCAAATCAGCTTGAGATGAGGGAAGCGGGAACTAAGAGAGGAAGGGACCCTGGCCTGCTGGCCTGAGAGCCTTGCCCAGGGTAAGTCTGAATTGTCATCAGCTCCACCAGGAAAATCTCCCTGGGCACCATCATCTCTGTGCTTTGTAGAGCAAATACACACAGAGGCCAAGGGCACTTCTGCTCCTCTCTCCTAAATCCGTCCTCTGCCAGGGTCAGGGAGCTTACTGCCTCCTGAGGCTGTATCCTGGTTGCCAGTTTTCCCTGATGCTGAGTGCAAGTCTGAGCCTCATCGCTTCCTTCTGCCAGCCCTGATCCGCCCCCCGTGGGCCTGGGGAGGGCGGGCTCCTGGTTCTTCACGAGGGCCCTGTACACACTTGAACTCAGCGACCACAGCGCTTCTGGGTGAGGATGTCCTGCACCTTCAGTTGCTCCCCCTATGGTTTGATTTCCGTGTGTGTCACCAGCTTGGACCCCTTCTCTATCTAGTTTATCGTTGTCATTCTGACAGTACAGTGCACTGAAAAAGGTTCCTGGAAACTGGAATTTAAAAATAAGGTTATCTTGGTGCAAAATCCATGCATACAAGGGGTCTTCAAAATGTGGGAAATGCCTTTGATGAAAAAAACCTGTGCATGGATTTCAAACAATTTTTACACTAAAATAGACGTATCTTTTAATTCTGTTTGTCCACAACTTTAAGTGCCTTCATGTGGTCATAGTGTTCTGCATTAGACTGGCTGGAGCAGAGATCAGAGAGGCAGCGCTCTCCTCTCTCCCAGACTCTGCCGCTGTTAACATAGCCGCAGGTAGCACTTGTTTCTCTAAGCAGCAGTTTGTCACAGTTGGCTCATGTCAAGCTTATGGTTCTAAAAACAAATGAACAAACACAGCCCTTGTCTTTCTGTTTTAATAAACCTGTCCAAGTCAAGTGTTTCCCTCCTTCTAGGTCAGCTATTAGCTTCTTGAGTCCAGATGTAAGGCTTTACATATTCCATCTAGGAACCTGCGTTGTTGGTTCGTCTCCAGTATTTTATTCTGTTGGTCATTTTGAGTTTGGATTCTGTCATCCCAGGCTTGTACTCTCTGCATGCCCTGGGTGGTGTCATCCCGGCACCTGCAGAGCCCTGAGGCTCAGGTTGGTCAGCTCCATATGGGACCAGAAGGAAAGCGGAGCCCCACCCTCCTTCCACCTTGTATCACTGACATGGACTATTCAATCATTGTCATGTTGTAATTGGCAAATGCAAAAAGCACCAGCATGTTCTGTGCTTAGAGCCCTTAACCAGGCTGGGTTTAATTGCAAAGGGATTTATGACCATAGCTTGCAAGAGGTAATAGATGTTGTGTCTCTTTCATCTTGTCTGGCTACAGAGTATTTTTAAGAGAGGAGGAAAGACAAGTGGGGCTGGAACTGGGAAACTGAGTAGAGAGGTGGCTACAAGTGCCTTGATGAGTAGTAGCTGCTGAGGTCGCCCTGAGAGACGTGGAGCATGAATATTCATAGTTCTCTTCACTCAGGTAGCTGCTTTTCTAGCCTTATCTCTTCCCAGCAGCCTTGGAAGATAGGGATAAGAGGGCTCAATTCTCCGTTTTTAGAGGGGTACATTGAGACGAGAATGTATTCAAGGTCCTACTGAAAGTCATGAATAGAGCTGGGGCTGGAGGCAGGTCTTGAGCTTTGATCTCCTTACCACAGAGCACCTGCTCCTCCAGGCTTGTCCCCAGGATCACATCTCTGCTCATCACTCGTGCTCCTTTCACCATTACCTATGAGGTGACAGCACATTGTAAACTAAGCCTGCAGGTGCTGTCCATGGTTACTGTTGCTATGACTGAAGACTGGCTGTGTGCAAGGCACCGTGCTGGGTGCCATGCAGACGTAAATGGTCTGGTACACCACCCTGGCTTTTCAACAGAATGGATGTGAAAGATGTTGGGAATTTGTCCAGTGTGAAGGCTCGTCTTGACTTAGAACCCTCAACTTGTTTTGTTTTTTTTTTTTTTTAAGAAAGTAATGTGCTAAGGGATGGGCATTGTAGTACAGTGGGTTAAGCTACTTCTTGGGACACCCACATCCCATGTTAGAGTGCCTGGTTTGAGTCCCAGCTACTCTGCTTCTGATTAGCTTCCTGCTAATGCACCTGGGAAGCCGCAGGTGATGGCCTAAGTGCTTGGGTCCACCAGCCACCCATGTGGGAGACCCAGATGGGGTTCCCAGCTCTTAGCTTTAGCCTGACCCAGCTCCAGCTGTTGTGGGCATTTGAGGAGTGAACCAGCAGAAGATATCTCCGTCCACCCTTCCCTCCTTCTGCCTTCCAAACAAATAAATAGTTGTTTAAATAACAGAAAATGAAAGTGCTAGTGCATGTGTCTTTCGGAAGGAAATAACCTCTTCCTCCTTCCCTGCCTTCCTGCCTCCTTCCATTCACCCTTTAGGTTTTGCTATCAGCAGTTATTTATTGAGCGCCTACTGTATGCCAGGCACTGAGCCAGGTGGCTGTGGATACAGTGAGGAGCAGGCACAAGCAGTTTCTTAGGATGTAAATCTCTTGGAGGGAGGTGGGGTGGGGGTTGCAGAAACAGAAGACCAAGTGTTTCTTGAAATGTGTCAGATTCTTCTCCATAGGGTCACTCGGCTAGGGCCTATGACCTAGTCTGGGAGTTAGGCAAGGCTTCCTAGAGGAAGTCACAACTCAAACTAAGACCCGAAATTTAAATAAAAGTAGGCCAGATTCAGGAGACACGGGAGGGAGTTGTAATTATAGGGGAACAGCATGTTCAAAGGCCCAGAGCAAAAGAGAGCAGGATGTGGTTTGGAAATGTAGGGCACGCGGACAGTGGGAAGAGATGAGTGTGGAGAGGTGGGCTGGGGCCAGATCATAAAAGGCCTTAAGTGTCCTGCTACATGGGCTGGCACTGTGGCTCAATAGGCTAATCCTCCACCTGCGGCACCGGCACACAGGTTCTAGTCCCAGTCGGGGCGCCAGATTCTGTCCTGGTTGCTCCTCTTCCAGGCCAGCTCTCTACTGTGGCCCAGGAGTGCAGTGGAGGATGGCCCAAGTGCTTGGGCCCTATACCCGCATAAGAGACCAGGAGAAGTACCTGGCTCCTGGCTTCGGGTCAGTGCGGTGCACCGGCTGTAGCGGCCATTGGGGGGTGAACCAATGGAAAAGGAAGATCTTTCTGTCTCTCTCTCTCACTGTCCACTCTGCCTGTCCAAAAAAAAAAAAAAAAAGTGTCCTGCTACGGAGGGTCAGACGTGAGCTTAGTACAATGGGGAGCAACTGAGGAGTTCTGAGCCAGGAGGACCCTGCTCAGATTTCTGGTTTGGAGGTTTGTGGTGAGCACAGTGAGTGGGGGAGGACAGTGCCGGCGGTGGCAGCGTTGGGCCTTTGGGCCTCCCATGGAGCCGTCCTCTAGGTAACCAACCTTGCGAGCGGGACAGCAGCACAGAAGAGAGCGGCGGCTCCACCATGAGCCCACTAGCGCCGGGCAGGGGCCGGTGCCGGGAGTCAGCGATGAGCAGTGGCTGAGGCTGTGGGTGCTGTCAAATGGAGGAGGAGGAGGGCCAGGCCAGCTTCCCAGGAGCAGCGCCCTAGCGGAGCGAGCCAGTGAGGGCAGCCTGCAAACTAAGCGGGGAACGGAGCCCCTCTTAGAACCATGGTGTTGAGAGTCCAGTGGAAGCTGTGACTCCCGTCTCCCAAAAAGAAGCAGCAACAACCAAGAAGGAAGCTCACAACCGCCCCGAGGCTGCTCTGAGAGCCCTGTGAGGAAGGCTGGCCCGAGGGTCCTTTCGCGTGCCCTCCTCGGCTGACTCGGGCTCCGGCTCCTCCCTGCCCTCCGTGCGTCTCTTCCCAGACACTCATTTTCCCCACCAATGCCTTTCCGTTCAGGTGTGCAGAGTGACATTTGCAAAGGGCCGGGGGATGCTCCAAACCACTGGGAAGGACACGTCACCCCCTTACGGCTTTATGTCACGCCAGGCCCCGCAGCCTGCTGGGGGGCTGGGGGGGCTGGGGGCAGACAGTCCTGCTTTTCACAGAGAGAGAGAGAGAGAGAGAGAGAAAGCCGAGGAGAGTGAGGTGGAAAATAGGACGCAGCCTCCTCTGGGCTGCACCTCTAATTTAATTCAGATGAATTACCTACTCTCTTCCTGAGCCCTGCACGTAGGTTGGGGGGGAGGCACACCCAAGCAGAGGCACAGAGGCAGGGCCATCCTGAGCCAAGAAAGCCCTCTGTGTGGTTCAAGGACAGGGTCTGAGTGGGAGAAGGAGGCTCCTGGGGGTCCCCCATGCAAAGAGAAGGGGCCGCCTGGGCTGTTGGGCAGGCAGTGGGGAGTGGCCGAGGTTTTTGCAAGCGGAGGGAGCTTGTGTGAGGCCAGGTGAAGGCGGCAGTGTGGTTTGCAGAAGCCCTACCCAGGTTTGTACGGTTATTAAAGCTCATTAATTTTCCCTACATGAATGGTGCATCCGTGGTGTGCAGACTCAGAACCCTGATACAAGAGATGCAGAGATAGCTAAGCTCTGAGCTGTGGTCCTGCCTTCAAAGGGTTGGCAGCCTGGCTGCGCAAACAGAAGCACAGTGTGATAAGCACGGCCCTTGGCGCCCCCCAGCCCGCACTCACCCACTCTGCATAGGAATCCTTCTAGAAGTTTCCAGGAGAGAAAGCCTTCCTTCCCCAGCTACCGCAGCTCTGACCAAGTGCTCACGATGGAGTCACAGGGAAAGGCCACTCTGCAGTAAGGGAGTTCCCCCAACTTCATTCAGCGCTCAGGGCCCTGATTTAAAAAAAAAAAAAAAAAAAAAAAAAAGGCAGCAGCCTATTTGTGAACCCCGGCCTGAGATTTTTTTTTTTTTTTTTTTTTTTTGACAGGCAGAGTGGACAATGAGAGAGAGAGAGACAGAGAGAAAGGTCTTCCTTTGCCATTGGTTCACCCTCTAATGGCCGCCGTGGCCGGTGCACTGCGCTGATCCTATGGCAGGAGCCAGGTACTTATCCTGGTCTCCCATGGGGTGCAGGGCCCAAGCACTTGGGCCATCCTCCACTGTATTCCCTGGCCACAGCAGAGAGCTGGCCTGGAAGAGGGGCAACCGGGACAGAATCCGGTGCCCCGACTGGGACTAGAACCCGGTGTGCCGGCAAGGCGGAGGATTTAGCCTAGTGAGCCGCAGAGCCGGCCTGGGCCTAAGATTTTAGCTCAGAGAGTGAAAGGGGAGCTGGGCAGGATTAGGATCTGACGTCTCTGAATATTTACTGTGGGGACTGTGCATACCCAAGGCTGAGACAGTGGCTCCATGTCACTCGGCCAGGCAGTTTGGGGTCTGGCTAGGGGGTTTCGCTTGCTGACCGAATGACCTTGGGGCCCCGAGGCCCTGTGCTCATCACTGTCCTGGTTGCTTTAATGTGAGCCCTGGGTGGGGACCACATGGCTGGGCTGATGCAAAGTAGCTGAGGGGTAGGAAGGAGAAAGGGACCGCAGCACCTGGGCGGTGGACAGCCCTGCAGGCCCAGAGGCCCAGACCTCTCTGGAAGTATTTGTGTTGTCAGCCGGCAGAGCTCTGTGCCCCTTGGGGCTGCTTCCCTGCACCCCTGTCTGCTGAGGATGCTCCTGGCTGTGGCAGGCGTGCAAGACCGTGCGCGAAAGGCTGGGGCGGCTTCTTTCATGTGTTCCTCCCCCGCCCCCCACCTCCTGGCCTGTTTGGAAAGAGAGTGTAGGGCCGAGAACGCCGAGCCTCCTGGGCAAAACTGAAACAAACCAGGTTCTGGAATTTGATTTGTGGCATCAGCAATTTCAGCTGCGCTCTTTGCTCCAAGGAGGAAAACCAGAATCCTCCTGCTCGCTGTCTCACCCCAATGATGGGAGCAGGTTAAATAAGATAATGAGTGAGAGTGGGTGGGGAGAACTCTCCGAGTGCGTGTGGGATGCTGATCAGGGCAGCCAGCCTGGTGCAGCCTCCCCGGCCGGGCCTCTGAGGGCAGCAGCGTGCTGTGCCTGGTGGCGGGGCCGCTGGAGGCTGGCGGAGAGCTGTGCGCAGCGCTGGGGCAGGACCCCAGCCAGGGGTGTGCCTCCCCAGCGCCGGTTGTGCCAGACCTCTCAAACCAAGGCAGTCGTCAGTAGCAGGAGGGCTTGGGAAAACTCCGATGAGAATTAAGTCGGAGTGGCTTTTTCCCCTTAAGTGTCTGTCTAGACACAACACCTGATTCCGGCAAAGGAGGATCGTAAGTCATTCCCTTGCTGCTGTGGGTGCTGAGAAACCTGAACCCTCCCTCCTGCCAGTTCCCCTTTATTCTAGTGCCTTCTTCTCACCAAGCACAAAAGCAGGGCCTGGAGCACCAGTCTGCACTCCTGTGCCAAGTGTGCGTTTGCACCTCCCCTCCCCCAACATGCAAGTCAGCCAGGCATCCGCAGCCACCCTCTGCTCTCCCCGCTTTGACCCAGCCTTGGGGAGGCAGCAGGGAAACCTGCTCCAGAGGCTGGGGGGTGTGGGGTGGCAGGGCTGGGCGGGGGACTGGGCAGTGATGTGACCAACCACATGCAGCTGCTGATGCGTGCCAGCTTGCACTGTCCCGCAGGACGGAGTGAGAAGGAATGGGCCCAGGCAGCAGCAAGCTGGATTTAGGCTGGGGTCAAAAAGGAGCTCAGTGATGCTGAACACAGTGATTTGCTGGGCTCCTTGCTCCCGTCCTTCCTAAAGGTCTAAGCCAGGGATACGCAGCCTCCAGCTGCAAGTACAGCCTCGCCCAGGCGTGGGGACCATTCTGTCCCTGAGATGGGGGGAGGATCGGGGAGCAAGCCGAGCGCGTACTTAGCACCTGCTGTATGTTGAAGCCGAGTGGGCAGGCACTTTCACATCTAGTGTGCACCTCCCTCATGGAGGACAGAAGATGCCTGGGGCCACAGGTGTGCTGTTTCCCACCTCAGATCTGCCAGTGCCTGCCTTGGTCCTGCTTTGACTTAGCCCCTCTCCCTGGGCCTTTGCCCAGGCCTTTGACGCCTTCCCTGGTCATCCTGCCTGCTGTCCCTGGTTTGGGTTCCATGCTGATTGTGATCTGAGCCCTGGGCTTAGCCACAGTGGTTCCTCTTGAGGTTGATTTGCTCAGAAACAGAGGCAGCTGCCTCCAGTCCTTTAAAGAGGAAGGTGTGGTGCCCGAAGAAGTGAAGCAACAGGTTTTGGCGTTTTTCTTAGGCACACAGTCACTGTTTATGTTCGGTAAGTGACGTGAATAAGCAGTTTTTTTCTGTGTAGGATGAAAATTTTGTACTTCAAATAAAATTAATCAACTTTTTAAGAAATCCAACAAAGCAGAGATCTTGCTTTCTTCTGCAGAGAGACCATTAATAATTTAATACCATTTTATGCATGCTTGGATGAATCCTCAGTTAACAATAGGCTTTTTAAAATAGTAGAAAGAAGATAGCGAGTTCTGTGGCCACACATAAAATGGTGCCTGCCATCACGGGTCTGGCCTGGGTAGAGGCAAGGATGGGAAGGGGGGTTGACCAGGTGGCTGCCTTTCAGAGCTAGCCTCGCAGGAGGTGAGGCTTCCTGAGGTAGACAAAGCTAAGTTCAAAGCCTAGCTCTGATGCCCACTGCCTGTGTGGACTTGGGCCAACAGCTTCCCTGCCCCTTGGGTCTTGAGGGCTGTGTCTCAGTGAAGTCCGACTGCCCATAGCTACCTCTCAGCTGTGCCAGTGAGTGGAGATACGGTGTGCAGAGCCAGTGTCCCAGAGCTCCGTGAGCTGCTCCTACAAATGGTCCCTCTCAATCGCCGGCCCTTCTCTTTGTCCCTCCAGCCTCAGGAGCCCTGTGTGGCTTGTCCATGAGCCAGCTCACACCCTAAGGGCATTTAATCGGAAGTGAACGAGTGCTGTAAGCATCTCTCCCACCTCATACCCCACACCAGGGTTTGCAAAATGGGGAATGTAAGGACGATGACCAGACAGGTTACAGAAGGGTCCTTGTTGTTGCTCAGGGATGTTTGCTAGGGTCTGTCTGCTAGGGAGCATCGTTCTCTGTGTTAGATGCTGTTACCTGTTTGACAGAGTCCGAGAAGAGAGACGGAGAGGGAAAGACAAATGTTAGGAAGCCGTGTTACCTAAAAAGCAGCCCGAGAAAGAGATAAGATATTCTCCATGGTTCAGTTACTGCAGGTCCACTAAGAGCAGGGTGAACGTAGCACAATAAGGTTAGGAAAGAGAGAGAGAGAGACCATTCACATAACTGTGGCGATATTGTTATGATTGTCCCACTAGATTGTTAGCTATTGCTGTTAACTTCTTACTCTGCTTAATTTATAAACTAAATTTGTGGACTTGTCATAGGTTTGCATGTATAGGAAAGGCACGGCATACACAGGGTGTAGTATAGCTGCAGTTGCAGCCTTCTGCTAGGCGTCTCAGAGTGTATCGCCTGTAGATGGGGCAGGGAGGGCTACTACAGATGTGAAGAGTCAGATTTGGGGGAAACTGGGATTCAATTTCTAAACATTCAGGAAGCAACTCTTGCATAAAACAAAGCACAGCT
The DNA here is from genome assembly GCF_964237555.1 of Oryctolagus cuniculus. NCBI lineage: Eukaryota > Metazoa > Chordata > Mammalia > Lagomorpha > Leporidae > Oryctolagus > Oryctolagus cuniculus. Next base: position 113,191,160 of record NC_091432.1, read on the forward strand.
GCAATTGAGGAGCACTGCGTTTACTTCTCTTGCACCCAACGTGTGCAGCACATTGTGTGTGTGTGTGTGAGTGTGCATGCACACGTGGACAGAAAGGCCTTGAGGAAGCAGAGAGTGAGATTGAGAAGTCAAGGCTCATGCAGACATGGCCATTAAAGCTACTTCTCTTGGTCACGGTCACAGCACATTAAGGTCTGCCGAGGCAGGATTGGTCATGAAATCGATCAACACTGCCTTTTGTACTTAGCGCTGGTTTACTATAGACATCTTCGGATGTGTCTTCAGCCATGAGCAAATAATACAGGTTTCCCCACTGCCTTCCAGGCCTCCAGGCTAACCTCCCTGCAGTCCAGTAGCTATGGGGGTAAGGAGCTATTGGGGGAGGTACTGGGGACCCCAGACCCCAGCCCGGACAGTGTGGAAGGTAGGAACTAATGCTGTTGATATTTTCTGCTTTGGTCAGCATTAGGTCAGGACTGGGAGAGGGAATATGAGGGTCTTCCAAAAGGTCATGGGAAATGCTTTTCATAAAAAACCTGCGTGATTTCAACATTTTGGGCAGCAAAATAAAGTTAAGTTTTAATTCCAGTTTCTCAATAGCTTTCATCAGTGGGAGGTCGTGGTCCATAGCTGTGGGTCGGTGAGGAAGAGGCAGAGGAATTTGGGATGGGAAGGAGATGCCCACCCCAGGATGGGCTATTGGGATTTTGTTCTATGAGGGCTGGAGCTGGGGAGGGGCAGGTGGGGGGAGATGGGAAGGCTTTGCTGTATTTTAAGAAGTCAGGGGTGCAGTCTGGGTTGGAAGGACAAGATACTGAAACTAAGGACACGGAGTGAGAGGTCATTGCCGTGTTTCAGCATGGGATGGAAAGGACAGAGGAGTGGAGGTGGTGATGGTGGAAAGCAAAAGGGAGAGAGGAGAGGGCAGAGGCAAGAGGGACAGTGTGAAAGATCTCTCTGTGTTACAGATCTGGGGGAGTGCGTTCCCTCCTGCAGCCAGGCATTCATTCTGTGCACTAACAGCTACTAGGCAGTGCCAGGCAGTGTGCCACTTAGTGGCAGAGACAAGGCAGCACAGACAAGCTCTCCTGGGGTTGACTAGCTCATAGAATGTCTAGGCACACAAACACATGGGCAGTTACAACAGCTCTAGGAGCCTCTGGTGGGGGCACTGGTCAGGCGCTCTGGGGGAGTGGATCAAGAGAACCTTCTGGGACAGGTGACCTCTAAGCTGTGAATTATTCAACAGAGTAAATACTATATTTATGAAGTGCACAGGAAAAGATGGATGTGGATGGGGCCATCTGGTTGGCAATGGGAACGCCACCGATGACCTTCAAGGAAGCGAGTGGAGGAGAACGAAAGCTTTGGCAGAGAAATGTTTAAAAATCGAGTCTGTGATTAGCGCCAGCAGATCAGGGGACATTTGCCATTGAAAAAATAATTTGGTACTCACAGTTCCCAAGAGGAGGGGGCAGTGGCACCCCACGGGGGTGGGAGAGGGCCCAGGGAACACTGGCATAGATAAGCAATGAGGGGAAGGTGTGGGCAGGAGCTGTAACTGCAGAGAGGCCGCGGGAGCAGACTCAGGGTTGGCAAGGGAGCAATGGCAGGGGCTCTGTGGTGAAAGGGCAGTCAATGGTGGCCCCAAGTGTGCACCCAGCCAAGGAGGTAGTGGTTGGGGAGGGGGTCCTGGATGGGTTGTTTTGTATTCAGAAAGCAGCCTCGTGGGCAGGTTGTGTACCCTCTCTAGGAACTAGTCAACCCCAGCAGGGGCAGTCCCGCCAGGAACAGCACGCCCCAAAGATGTTGTAGCATCAGAATACAGAACATAAAAGACACTTTTAGTACATGCAGTTGAGGGAATAAGCACAGATAACGTTTACTGGGCACTCTTGACTCAGTTCTCATGGTCTCTTTAGGAATCGAGCACTACTTAACAGATGAGGAAGCTCGAGTTGAGGGAGGTTAAGTAACACAAGGTAGATCGCACAGCCTGAGGTTGGCCCCGGCAGGCTGGCTTCCTGGGTAGCCGCCCCAAGTGCTGTGCAGGCTTCCTCTGACACACGCGCCCAGCAAGTCAGGCTAGAGGGTGGAGATTCCTCTCTCAACTTGACCATTTTAATTAACGTGAAGACTCTCTTGGGTCTATATGAGAGATCTTCAAAAAGTTCACGGAAAATACATGTTATGAAAAAGCTATGCGTGGATTTCAAATTTTATTTTGCACCAAAATAAATGTATCTTTTATTCCTATTCTCCACCAGCTTTTTGAAGTGCCCTCCTAGGTGGGATTTTTCATTTGAGCATCCTCCATTTGGTCCTCCGACTTCCACCGCGATGGCGGTCATGGCGTTTTTGCATCAGGATTAATTGAGGACCGCAGAGATTTTGAGGCTTTTCCAAAGACACATCTTGATTCAGCCTGGGAGGCTGACCCGACGTTGGCTCTGCTGAAAGGGAACTGGCATCTCTCTCCGGGCAGCACCAGCAGGCTTCCCCTGCCCTTCGTTTGCATGCATAGCAAGCCTGTCCAGGTTTCAAGGAATCCTTTGCAAGCCTGTGTACTGTTCTTTCTGCAAAGAAAGAGGAAGAACAGGCTGTGCTCGGGCCTTTGGAGCATGGAGCGAGCCCAAATGAGATTTACTCGGTAATTATGTTTTCCTTAACGAACTTTCAAGGAGGCAGTAACTAACAGGGCTCCATGCAGACACCAGCCATTGCTCATCGGTAAATGGTGTGTCATAGCAGAATCACAAGCAAACACTCTGGAAGGGTCAAGTTCCAGAGGCTGCAGTGAACAGGAGAGGGAGCGAGGCGGGGCTGAGGTTTGGGGTCTGTGTCCCAGGCTGACCTGGACTCCCCGTGCTTCCCACAGTCAAGGCTTCAGTGGGTATTTAATCCTCTTAAAGGCACCGCAGGGGGCCTACCGCAGAGTGTCTACCTTTCTTCCTTACAAACATGACCTCGAAGGCTGCACCACAGGGCGCTGGGCTGAGGCTGCAGAGTAAGGAGGGAAAGGAAAGAGAGTCCCCAGGAGGGAACCACGACGTGCTGAATGTGTGTGCCTCCTTCCAACTCAGATGTTGAAATCCTGGGCCTGGAGTCCATAGTATTAGGCAGTAGGGGGCCTTGGGGAGGTGATTAGGTCATGCTGGTGCCATCCTTCATGGACACAATTAGTGGCTTCATAAAAGGGAGCTCAGAGAGTTCTCTCTTGTGCACCGTGTGAGGACGTACTGAGCAGATGGCAGCTGTGAACCAGGGAGGTGTCCTTACTTACCTAACACGGAAGCTGCCAGCACCTTGATCTTGGACTTCCCAGCCTGCAGAACTGTGAGAGGTGCCCATCTGCTGACGAAACGCCTCAGGCTATGGTGTTGCCCTGTAGCAGCCCGCATGGACTGAGACAGACAGAAGGAAAGCGTAGCCCCGAGAATCCCCTCTGCTGGCCGTGAGAAAAAGGATCTTGTCAGGGTCCAGTTCGCACAAGAGTGGTTTTGACCTGTGAGTGCCACCAGGTCACCCTGTCCAGACTTGCTACCCGCTGAGTCTCCTGACCCCCCTGCAGCAGGCACCTCCCTCTAGGGCTATTCTTAGAAATTGCCACTTACTGCTCTTCCAGGCCTCATTCCCAAGCCTTGTCTTTTGCTGATCCCTGGCCAGAGGGTGGGTAGCTGTTGGGGTCTCCTTGTGCAGGGCTGACTGGTAGGAGGGGTTGTCCCAGTTATCAGCATAGCAAGAGGCATGAGAATGGCCAGAGCTGGAAGACCTGCAGCCTGGCCCTGGGTCTGCTGTTAAGCAGCTCTGTGGCTTCGGATATACGGCTCAGTCACAGAGGGTCAGGACCAACGGTTGTATATCTGAGGTTTGGAGGAGAAAAGCCACCTGGCCAAGGTCACACAGATGTGCCCGAATGGTAAACTCCAGGCGTGGGAGCCAGCCCTTGAACCCCAGCATTGGTTTTCCACCATGAAGCTCTATATAAAGTGCCTCCTCCTCCCCCACCCCCTGCCCTGTGCTGTATTCATCTCCAGAAAGGGGCCAGGAAGTCCTATCCAGGCCTCCTCCCAATGCGCGGGACCTGTGAACTTGCTTTCTGAACGGTGACGCTTTATACCAGTGGTTCTGAGTGGAGCTGGTACCTATATTTTTAACACTTTTAAAACTTGAGATAAAAGTTACGTTTAGTAAAATTGACTTTTTCTAGGCATTACAATCTGTGGTTTGGCCAATACATGCGCATACATAGTAGCCACCATAATGAAGATACAGAGCTGGGGTGGGGACTGTCTGGCCCAAGGGCCATATATAAGGCCCGTGAAATCATTTGGTTTGGCCCTGACAAAGCAGCTGCAGGTGGGACTCAAAATTCAGTAACTCTAGAGCAGGCTAATGTTTAAGTTGATCATTCTGTGTGGCCTGTGAATGACTTAATAAATATCCAAGTGGCCCTTGGCAGGAAAAAAGTTTCCCCAGCCCTGATATAGAGAGTGATGAGACCTCCGAGAGTGCCTTGTGTTCCACTGGGGCTACCCTCCCCCAACCCAGCTCCTGGCAACCACTGATCTGTTTTCGGTCCCTAGAGCTGTGCTTCTCCAGGCTGTTGAGTGAGTGAAGTCATCCAGCATGTGGACATCTGATCTGGCTTCTCTCACGGAGCGTCATGCCTTTGAGTGTCACCCATGTTGTCACCTCCGTGAGAAGTCCGATCCTTTCCATCACTGCTTAGTAATCCATCGTGCAGACGGACCACCGCGTGTGTCTGTCCGTTCATCGGCTGGAGGACATTTGGGCTGTTTTCAGTCTTTTGTGATCAGGAACAAGGCTGCTATTTTACAGTCATATAAACTGAAGAGGCATTTTGTTAATCTGCTGGGTCAGTTTTGAGTTTTACAATCATCGGGGAGGGAACACTACTGATACTTACTGGTCCCGGGCTGCGGTACTGGGTGCCCTTGAAGATTCAGGATGCTCCGGTGCAGTGCAGTATGTCCTGCTCCTGCGAGATGTGTGGGTTCTACTGGGCTTTCCTGGAAGTGATACACCTGTGTGTAAATCTCTGATCCTAGAAAGCATTTTATTTGTAAACACAGAGTACTTTTTGTTGGGATTCGGTATGCATTGAGTTTTCTGTTCATGTAACTAGTTACTAAGTAAATTGAGAAGACAGTGCCTTTTTCAGATGTCGTCACCTTTTTGGGAAGTGTCGCAGCACCCTTCCCCGCTGTTGCCGTCTTGACTTATGGTATTGGGTTGCCACACAGTGCTCCTGGATTAGTCTGTATTTGTAGCTGCCGTGTTCCTGGTGATTCTACATAAAGGTGCAGACGTCGGAGTTTTTCATTATGTCTTCTGGTTGAGTTGTGCTCAAGCATTTGCATAATGAAATACTTATTATTTTATTAATAAATTACTTTTTATTACTCCTTTATATTATAGTTAGGGAATTATGTGGATTTTTAAAAACAATTAGGTATGCAGTTATATAAGCTTTATTTCAGCACAGAACAGGAGCATTACAAAATATCTGTTATGGAGAGGGAGCGTTGATTCTAATGGAGCTGAGAACCACCACCACTCTTCAAGAGTCAGGTGGTCAGGACACTGTATCCAACAGCACAGATAGGTGCGCTGTCTGGAGTGAAAGGTTTAGGTTGGCAGCTGGCAAATTTTGAAAAAAAAAAAAAAAAAGTTCCAGAGCTGGTTTGGGTACAGCACTGGTTCCTTGAGCCATATCCAGAGGCATGCAGAAGTGCAGCAGGAAAATACTTATAGGGGACCTGTTCTATGCCAGGTGCTATCCCTGTCCATAGGGATTCCAGTGGTGGTGGGAGGATATGTAGACAGGAAATATGGAGGTATACAAGCAAGTAGAAATGTAATTACAGGAACTGGTGAATGCTAATGCACAGATAAAATAAGTAACAGGTTTACATGGGGTGTCCAGGAAGGCCTGTCTAAAGTCAACGCAAAAGGTGAGAGAGAAGAGAGAATGTTGGGAAGATCTAGGGGGGAAGTGTTGCAACCACAGGGAGCAGCAAGAACCTATGAGAAGGATTTGGGCATGCCTGTGGGACAAAAAGAAGGCTGCATATTGGAAATGTGGAGAACCCAGGGGGAGAGGAGGGAGACAGTCACAGAGGACAGAATGGCCCCAGGTAGGTAGGGTTTTATAAGCAGTGGTTAGGGTTAGAACATTGTCATTGTTTGCAGTAGGAAGCCTTGGGTGTGTGCTGACTCTGGGGATGGTGTATCTGAGTTATGCTTTTCGAAGACAACTCGGGCTGCCCCACAGGGAGAGTGGAGGCCAAAGTCCAACAGGGAGATGGTTGAGGCCGAGACCAGGCTTAGTGCAGTATGGAAACAGTAATTGAATTATGAATGTATTTTGGATGTTGTTGTGGTTTGGATAATGGTTTGGGTGTTCCACAAAGGCCCATGTGTTAAGGGCTTGATCCCCAGAGTTAATGGATTAAGTAGGGAGCTTAATCCATTTGTTAATGGACTAAGTAGGGAGCTTGATTCAACTATGGTGTCTGAAGGTGGGACCTTCCTTGGAAAGTGATCGGACTGCATAAAGTTGATTCCTGTTTCTCTGCTTCCTGGCTCACCTTGTAATCGTCCCTCCCCACACATCCTGCAGCCACCACACTGGTCAGACACCAGGCCAGTGGCACTTCTTGATCTTGAACTGTGAACCTCCCAAACTACGAGCTGACATACACCTTCATTCCTCACTGGCTCCTAAATGGTGGCTAACATAGCAGAGCTCTGGCCAGGGCCTATGGACATGATTAATTTAGGAGTGTGAGGAGAAGAGATGCTTTCCTAAGTTTTTGGGAAGTTGGGAGAGAGGTGGTACCATTTTGTGAGATGGAGAAGATTAGTAGAGATGGTAGATTTGGGAAGAAGTGGGCTTCTTTGGGCCAGCCTAAGTTGGAGGCATCTATTAGACATCTGCATGAGGATATCAATTAGTAGTTGGGAATCCAAAGTCAGGGGAGAGATTCTGAATGGAAATTTACATTTGAAAGTCATCAGCAGATGGGATTTTGATAAGATAGTGGCAGCAGTGGCCGCATCATGAGATAACAAGACCATAAACCTATACCTAGGTGACATTTACAATAAAAACTAGGTGACACGGGCTGGCACTGTGCTGGGGATTAAGCCGCCACTTGTGTCACCAGCATCCCATTTGGGAGCACTGGTTCAAGTCCCAGCTGATCTGCATCTGATCCAGCTCCCTGGTAATGCACCTGGAAGGCGGTGGATCATGGCCCAAGTACTTGAGCCCCTGGCATCTCTGTGGGAGATCTGGATGGAGTTCCTGCCTCCTGACTTCAGGCTGGCCCAGTGCTGGTAATTGCAGATATTTGGGAGGGTGAACCAGAAAACAGAAGATCTCTCTCTCTCTCTCTCTCCCCTCCCCCATCACTCTGCCGTTCAAGTAAACAAATAAATATATCTTAAAAACAAAAACAAACAAACAAAAAAAACCCTAGGTGACAGAGTAACCCCATGAGCTCCAAAGAGTGCTGGGGAGACACCATTAATGCATTCAAACTTGTCTGTTATTGATGTCCATGCTTTGAAAGCAAAGAAAAGATGGACTGAGACCAGGAGAACCTCCAAGTAGCCACAGATACCCGCTGGAAAAGGGGCTTGGCCAGTGTGGGAAAAACAGGAGGTCTGCTCACTCTTGTATCAGGTGCTTGCAAGGAGCCCAGCAGATGGGCTGAAGGGTCAGGAGCAGCTTCTCAAATAGACCTGCCAGGCTTTCCTTCCAGGTCTGGCCTGAACAGAAACTCCTACAAGTGGAATAAATGTTGAACAGGGTTGGGATAATCAAGAACAGAGAAACTCTAGAGAAAAGCTGAGCAAGGGGGAAAAAAATCTCAGCAAGCCACCATGTTTTTAAACACTACATAAAAATGGAAGTGGGAGCTCTGTGGAGTTAGCAAGCATCTCTGGACAAGGCCCCTTTCTTGTAGTTCAGGAGAGCGTATTTCATGTGAAAATGAAATGATGGCATCCAAATTCTCTGAGAGAGAATTAGGAGCCTAACCCCCCTGCAGACAATGAAAGCACATCAGAAAGACATGCTCAAAAAAAAAAAAAAAAATCCACAGCTCTATAACATGCTATTTCAGGATGAGCTCAAAACCATTTGTTAAAAAGATTCATTTATTTATTTTAAAGGTAGGGTGATAGAGAAGGGGAGAGACAGGGAGAAAAAGGCCTTTTGTGTGTTAGTTTACTCACCAAATGGCTGCAACAGCCAGGGCTGGACCAGACCAAAGCCAGGAGTCTGGAACTCCATCCAGGTCTCCCACATGGGTGGCAGGGGTGCAAGCACTTGGGCCATCCCAGCTACGTTCCCAGGCACACTAGCAGGGAGCTGGATTGGAAGCAGAGCAGCTGGGACTCAAACCAGTGCTGGGACCTTGGATGCTGTCCTTGCAAGCAGTGACTTAACCTGCTGTACCATGCGGGCCCCTTGAAAGCACATTAAAATGATGGAAGACATGAAAGATAACATAAATCAGAGGAAGAAACTTAGAAGTGAGATTATAGAATTTGAGAATTAGAAGTAGAAGAAAAACATCGTTTTATAAATGAAAACTAGACTGCAAAGGAACACAAGAGCAAATCAAAACTGTAGGGAATGCCTGTGAGAAACAAAAGGCAAAGGAAGGGCAGTTTCAGAATCAAAAAGAAATTGAGAATGAGATTGAGAAACAGCTTGAGAGAAAATTACAAATATCAGATAGGTAAAGAAGGTATAATACATGGATAATAGGCACCTGTGAAGAAAAAAACCAAAGAAACAGGATAAATCCTAAAAATTATAATTCAAAAATCCTCATGAAATTTTATATATATATATATGTGCACGCATGTGTGTGTGTGTGCACGCGTGTGTGTGTGTGTGTGTGTGAGAGAGAGAGACTTCAAAAATTTCATGGTGAATATGTATTATGAAAAAATTAGCACAGTTTTCAAATATTTTTTATCAAAATTAACTTATTAACTTATGTTTTAATTCTGTTTTCCATGGACTTAAAAATTTTAAGTGGCAGAGAGAGAGAGGGAGAGAGAGAGTGGAGAGAGAGAGTGCTTCCATCTGCTGGTTCACTCCGCACACATTTGCACCGGGAGTCAGGAAGGCGCTGCAGGTCTCCTCCGGGGCTGATAGGAACCCAGTTACTTGAGCTTCTGTCTTTGAGGGTCTGCATTGTGAGGAAGCTTGAGTCAGTATTGGGAATAACCCAACCTGGGACGCAAACCCTGCGACTCTAGTATGGGGCACAGGCATCTTAACTGCTAAGCTAAGTGCCCACCCCTCCAAGAACTTTCCTTGACATCTCTTCATATTTAAAGCTGTATTTTGAAAAAGCATACTGACACCTGAGAGCGTTGACCCAGAGGGACCGTGGCATATTCTGGTAAAATTATGAGCCTTGAAAGAAACAGGAAAAAAAAAAAACATTTTAGGATCTAAGCAGAGAGAGTAAGTGATTTACATGAGAAAGAAAATGATATTGTCATCAGACTTTTCTGCAGCCATATGTTATGACAGAAGGAAATGGAACATTACATTTAAGGTACTCCAGAAGGAAGATGAATGTGAGCCAAGGACTTTATAGTCAGCAAAATTGACCTTCAAATGAGAAAAGCACTAATTATTATTACCATAGCATGTGAGAACTCGGGGAATATTGTTCCCATGAGCTCGTCATCAGGAATCTGCCAGGAGATGAGTTTCCAACAACAAAATGACTCTAGAGTCATTCAAATAAAGCCGGGGATGAACCTTAAACCATTATTTGTAGACCTGAGACTCCAGGAGGGTGAAGAGGGAGTGCTGTATTGTGTGATGGCGATACACTCTGACCACAAGAGAGAATGGAGACAAGATATGCAAAACGTTTGTGTCATCATCGTCATTTTCTAGTAGTGGTACGAGTCTTGTTATTGTTATTCTGAGGTGGTATGTGAGGGATTGTAAAAAGTTCATGAAAATGTGTATCATGAAAAATCTATGCATGGGTTTCACAGTTTTTTGTGTGTGTGTGTGCCAAATAAACTTACTTTCTAAATCCATTTTCCATGAACCGCCTTGTATGTGTAATGTGGGATAAAGTAAATGAATGAACATGTGTCATTCCAACTCTATCATTTCTGTTTCCTTGGGGACCAGCATTCGCAGTTCAAAGGGATAAAAAGACACAGGAGTAGAGAAGAAGTAAAGTTGTAGACCTGAACTGAATCTGAATTCTTAATTTTATATATAGTTCGTCTTCCATATTCATGGGCTGTGCATCAGCAGATTTAACCAACCACAGATTGAAAACACCCGAGAAAAAATACTCCACAAAGTTCCAAAAAGCAAAACTCAAATTTGCTGCCCGCCAGATACTACACTGAATCCGTGCACGTGAACTGATGCGTAGGCACATTGTGGTAGGTGTTACAAGTAATCTAGAGATGATTTAAATTGTTAGAAAGAGTGTGCATAAGTTATATGCAAATACTGTGCCATTTTATGTATGGTATTTGAGCATCTGTGGATTTTGGTACCCACGAGAACCCCTTGGCTTCAGAGGGGTGATGGTATGTACGCATATGCATGAATATGTATATGTGTGTATATTTTGTATGTCTATGTGTGTATGCATGTATAGTATGCATGTATGCATGGCTACATGTATATGTATGTATGTGTATTGTTTATATATGTGCACATTTATGTGTATATTTGTGTATGCATATGTATTCACCTCATCCCAGCTCTGTCCACTGCAAAAGGCCTAGAAATTATACCAGGAGATGCAGTGAGTATCTGTGAGGCCCGGACTATGGTAATGCTATATAATTTCCCATTGAAATAAGCCAGGGTCTCTTTGAGAGATGACTGCTCCCTGGTTTGGGCAGGAGCTGCACACGGTGAGCCTGGAACAGGTCATGTCAAAAAGACTTAGGAGCAGACTTGAAAAGAGCCTCCCTCTGGCCAGAATGACAATTTGAGGTTTAATAAGGCTAGTAATTGCAGAGGATTGAAACCCATGTTTAAACAGGGGTTTAATGCGTTTACAGTAATGAGTTCATAACGACATTTTAAAAATTTGCTAATTGGTCATCTCCTGAGGATGACAGGGGATGAATTTATCTTGAAAATTGGGTAAATAAAAGGAAGCGAGTATTTATCCTGTCATTCCCATCTGACCTGTGTGCCTGGGTAACCAGGTAATAGATGAAGGGCAGCTTCTCCACATCACACCATTCTGGTTGCTGGAAAACTAAAATTGAGTATGGATCCAGAGTCTAGATTTTAGACTTCGAGCACCCGTAGCTTCTAGTACTGTAAAAGAGCATAAAGCAGGCATTAAGTGCCTGATGAAGGAGCTTAGCCTTCCTGTAGTCTTGGCTAAACAGATTCAACCTGAGCCTGATCAGCCCTCGGAATCCAGAGGGGCTCACTGCATGGGAGCGTGCAGGCAACAGCATCCAGGAGGCAGGCAGACAGCTAAGTTCTAAGGGCTGGACAGAGCTGAAGGAAGAGTGCAAAGTAACAGGGACTTTGAAGACAAATCTCAAAAAATGAGCGAGAGTAATACTGCAGTGATAAAATCACAGAAGACAAGGAACACAGAGGCGTGGCTAAAAGTCAGCAAAGTGGTTGCTTTAGGAGGAGAGGGAGAGGCTGAGATCGGATGGCAGGCTGGGTTGGCTAAGTGCCATATCCTAACCTTGCAGTATTCAGTAAGCCCCCTGTTGGTTTTGTGTGGTGTTTGTTATCTATGCCTTACTTTACAACCCCATAAATAAAAAAAGTCATGAAAAGTGACATTGTTTTCCAAAAAAAATTTATGGATTTATTTGAAAGGCAGAGTTACAGAGAGAGAGAGAGAGAGAGGAGAAAGAGAGATCTTCCATCTTCTGGCTCACTCCCCAGAGTAGCCGCAACAGCCAGGGCTGACTCAGGCAAAAGCCAGGAGCCTGGTACTCCATCTGGGTCTCCTACGTGGGTGCAGGGGTCCTAAGCACTTGGGCTGCTTTCTGCTGCCTTCCCAGGTGCATTAGCAGGGGGCTGAATCAGAAGTGGAGCAGCTGGGACTTGAACGAGTGCTCATAAAAGATGCCCAGCCATCACAGGTAGCGGCTTAACCGCTGCACTACAACGCCGGCACCATAAGTGGCATTTAAAGCCACAGGAATGGGTGGGTTCATTTGGGAGAGAGTATGGGTTAGGAAGACAGCCCCAGACTGAGCCATGGGGGACCCTAACTTTTGGAAGTCTGGTTAGGAGGAGCTGCTGTTACGACAGGAAAATCCCACAATGGCTCTGAAATAACAGATGGCTGAGACGTTGGGATGCTGAGGGAAGAGAGTGGTTGAAGCTGGAGCGAGGGCTTTACCTGCCCAGTGCTGCTGAGAGACAGCACAGAGCACCTCGGGTGCCATGCAGGTGATTGGTGACTGAAGTGGGCACCGCCCCAGAGTGGAGGAGAGGGAGGACCGTGGACAGGTACCGTGAGGGCGGCAGTGAGATGCAGAGTCCACACAGGAGCCTTGAGTGATGGGAAAGGGAGGGCGAGGGATGGGCCAGGCTCAGTGCCAGTACCACCCAGCCCTGGCGGCAGGGTCTCTGCTTGGGAGGTGAGATGGGCTGCACGGACTGCTGTACTGAAGCTCCACTCCCACCCTATGCTCTGCCCTAGACAGTGGGCGGCTGCCAGCTCGTGTTCTACGTGTTGGGCCAGCAGGGCCTGAGAGGCAGAGGCATGGTGCTGTGCACAGGGGTAGCCAACTGTGGCCGGAGGCCACCAGTCGGCTCTAAGGCATCAACTAGGGTTGCTGGTCTCCAGCACCACCTGCCGTGGCACAGCTGAGAGGATCCATTCTCCAGGAGTCAGGTTCGTGCCTGCCCTATATATAAAGCCCCATCACAGCCCTTTCTCTGCTGGGTGAGACAAGAGAGCCTGGCGCTGCAGAGGAGGCCCAAGGGGCCTGCGAGAGCACAGCCGGTGGGGAGCTGACTCCAACCTGGTGACATCAAGCTGCAGAGTAGCTCTTTTTTTTTAAGATTTATTTATTTGAGAGGCAGAGTTACAGACAGAGAGAGAGAAAGACAAAGAGAGAGCTCTTCCATCTACTTGTTCATTCCACAATGGCCAGAGCTGGGCTGATCCAAAGCCAGGAGCCAGGAGCTTCTTCCAGGTCTCCCACGAGGGTTCAGGGGCCCAAGCACATGGGCCATCTTCTACTGCTTTCCCAGGCCATTAGCAGGGAGCTGGATTGGAAGTGGAGCAGCCAGGACTCAAACTCATCCCATATGGGATGCCAGCGCTGCAGGTGGATGCCTAACCCATGCCACAGCGCTGGCCCCTGGAGTAGCTCTTTTGTTCCTTGAGAGATCAGTGCCAAAAAAAAAAAAGTTGAGGCTGAGAAGTTTCACAGCAGTGCTGGACCCCCTCTTCAGAATCCCCCGTCAGTTGGTTTGTAGCTCTTGACCTACGCTGGCTGGTGCCCTCCTCCTTTCTCAGATTGGTTAATGAGGCTACAGGCCCCAACCTGTAGCCACCCACCCTGCAGAGGTAGTGTTGTAGGATGGTTATGAAGAAGCAGTAGGTGTGCCCACACCGTGGAGTTCCTGTTGGAAGTGGGTTCCCAGGCTGAAGTACATACAGGTGGATGCCATTGCAGCTGACAGCTTCTGCCTGCTTTACTGCCCTCTGTATCAGGAACTTCAAGCCTGCAGGTCTGAGCCTGGCACCTCTCCTGGCCTGCCCGTGTTCCGGAGCCCCCGTGGAGCTCCAAGTCTCACACTCAGCCCTGCTTCCTGTCTGGTGAGTCACAGGTGCAAGGGGACCCTTAGATAATTTTCCAGGAGAGAGAACTTAGACCCAGAAGGTAGAAGTCTTTTCTACTGCGCCTAGAACTTTCTGTCCCATTCTGTGTTTCTCAGAGCCAGAATATTTAGACGTCTCTTTGTTATAATATCAAAGTACTTCAAAAGGTTTGTGGAAAAATGGAATTAAAAGATAAGTTTCTTTTGGTGCAAATCAATTTTGAAATCCATGCCAAGTGTCTTTGTCATATGTATTTTTATGAACTTTTTGGAAAACCCTCACATGCAGATTTCAAAAAAGAAATTTGCACCAAAATAAATTTAGTGTCTTTTAATTCCATTTTCCGCAAACTTTTTGGAGTACCTGCATATATACCTGTTGGAGCCATAAACCTACATTGCATTATGGGTGACTGTGGAGAACCAAACAGATATGAGTGGATGAGTGTGTCCGTCAGCAGGCTTTCTGTCCTGGGTGACAAGGCATGGTGTCAGTTGTGCATAAACAGTTGTTTTCTGCACTGTGCTGATTGTACCCTGAACTGGCCCAGTCAGTTGCCTAACATCCAGAGGCCCGGCCACAGCTAGAGGTGTTTCGAGGCTACAAACAGAATCACACTAACAAGATCACATGCAGACCAAACCATTACCCTTGACGTGGGACTGTGCTGCAGCCAGCTGTCCTCACACGTGCTCCCACCTTGTCCACCAGGACAGCCCATCTGGAGGCCAGTGACTGCGTCTGGGAACTGCAGATGGCTGGTGTGCCTGACATGGAACAGCTTGGGATCCAGACTGCACGAGCAGTTGGCTGAACTCTCGCAGAGCTAGCCAGGTGTTTGGCTTTGCATAGGTATAGATTGTCTCTTCTCCCCTTGGGAACCTACTGTCGGCCTCAGGGGATTTTAATAAACTGTCAGAGCCTGTCTGGACACAAGAGTTCCCAGCTGTTGTACCTGAGCGAAGGAAAGCCATGTGCCATCCGCGCATCTGCTTTGGATTTGTAGACCAAGGGGGCCCTGGATAGTCGGTTGCAGTGGCGGCAGCACTCAGCCGTCCACATGAGTGGCAGAGCCTGCAGCTAGAGGAAGGGTTCCTGCTGATCCCACACCACTACAGCTGCCCCAAGGCCCTGCCCCAGCTGGGATGCCGAACATCATTTCCTGCTGTGCGCTGTACCCATCTAGAGCGGCAGCTAGGAGAGGGCAGGGGAACTGCCAGGAAGTCGTGTAACTAACCCGGGAGGAACCATCTGTGGGCTCTGCCAGGGATCCTGGACAAAGATAGTCCCAGCCGTGTGTTCCCATGGGGAGCGGGGGCACTGTCCTTTTGTGTCTCTTGCCTTTATGTCAGTTCCTTTCCAGTGGGTGCTTCAGTTAGTGCACCTGTAAAGTACAGTAGCCTCTGCCTCCTCCTGTCTGTGTGTTCTGCACAAGTTTTGATGACGTGCCACCCCTGAGTCACCCTCACTGTGCCAAGGAGACAGCGTCTTGGTTTGGTTTTCTTTGAACCCAAGGGCTGAGATGGCATTGAGTGTCTCACCCTACCTTGTGTGTCTGGGTCTTCCGTATGTCTGGGTCTTCCAGCTGGGCTAGGGACCCAAGCCTCTGAGGGAGAGGGGTCTCAGGAGAGCCATGGTTATGGGTGGGGTCCGTCTGTGGGCACGTCCCCTGGGACAGGTGAACACTCCAGAGCCCCACTGCTGTGCTCTCTTCCTGCCTCCTGTAATCGCTGCCTTGGAGCATGCCCCAGGTGCCAGGTGTTGGTCTGAGCATCCGTGTGCATTTGCTTTGACCGTTCACAGCTTCCTGCACTTTACAACTGAGGGACTGGGGGAATGGAGAAGATAAGAAACTGACCTTGGTTTCATAGCTTGGGGGTGGCAGAGTCAGCAGTGGGCCTTTAACTGCTCTTTCTGCAAAGAACAGACATGCAGATTTCCCTCCTCAGTTTGTCTTCTGCTCAGCTGAGTGCCACAGAGAGGGCACCTGCACCTTTCAGGTCTCACATGAAATGCCTTCTGTTCTCATGGATTTCAGTGAACATGCATGTTTGCATGCAGGCACACGTGCATGCATCAATACATAGTTGATCTTCATTCTTAATCTAATTTTTAAGTTTTTTTTTTTTCACTTGAAAGGATGAGGAGGAGAAAGAGCAAGGGAGAGGGAGAGAGGGAGATAGATCAGGCTTCCATCTGCTGGTTTACTCCACCAAAGCCCACAGCAACCAGGGCTGGGTCAAACTGAAGCCAGGAGCTGGGAACTGCAACAGGGCCTCCCACATGGGTGGCAGGGAGCCCAGTACTTGGGCTGTCTCTGCTGTCTCTCAGGTGTATTAGCAGGAAGCTGGATAAGAGCAGAGGCAGGATTCGATCCTAGGCACTCTGATATGCAGCAGCTTAACCAGCTGTGCATAATGCTTCCCCTTTAATTAAGTAAGTCAAATAACTAAAGCCACTGGGCCCCTAGAGAGTGTTGTGGTGGATCCTGGAGCTTCAGAGAGGAATATGATGCAATGTCTGCCTGGGAGAGTTCTCAGGCTAAGAGAAGCCCTAGGCCTTTAAATATGCAGTGACTGTGGGGCAGGTGCAGCAGCGACAGGTACGTGTAACCTACCTTGGGAAACAGGTGAGAGGGATTGGGCTTATAGAGACCGGGATCTCATCTCAGGAGCTGAAGAAGAGTTTGGTGTCATAGATTCTTGGGGTTCACGTGAGGAAGACTGGGTTCCAATCCTAGCCCTGTCCATAACCAGCTGGAATTGCTGCAAAGATGATTTGTCCAAGTACCCAACATGAAGTTCAGCATGACGTCTTGTAAATTTGTTTTTACTTTTTTATTTATTTGGAATTCAGAATTACAGAGAGAAAGGGAGGGAGAGAGGGACAAAGAGAGCGAGAACCTCTCTGCTGGTTTACTCTCCAGATGACCACAATGGCTGAGGCTGGGCCAGGCTGAAGCCAGGAACCGGGAACTTCTAGGTCTCCCATGTGGGTGGCAGGGGCCCAAATACTTGAGCCATCTTCGCTGCTTTTCCCAGGCTATTATGGGGAGCTGGATAAGAAGTGAAGCAACCAGAACACGATTCAGTGCAGGCAGTGAGTCTACTTGCAATGCTGGCCCCTTGTAAATTTTTTTTTTATTTTTTTTTACCAACTAGCCCTGTGACCTTGAACAAGTCAGTGAAACTCCTTGGGTCTTAGCTGCCCCATTTATAAAATTGGAGCAATGGCATCTGCCTTGATGACCTTGTAGGGTGATGCTAAGGAGAAAACTATTTGCAGTGAGTGGAAGGGTTTTAAAATGTGAATTTTGATCTTCATTTTATTTACTTTTAATTAAATAATGTTTCTTTGAAAAGCAGAAAGACAGTCTGAGATAGAGGTGGAGAGAGACACATCTCCTATCTGCTGGTTCACTGCCCAAATACCTGCAATGGCTGGGGCTGGGTCAGGCTGAAGCCAGGAGCCTGGAACTCAATCTGGGTCTCCCACATGGTCAGCAAGGACCCAAATACTTGAGCTGTCTGTCACCTGCCACCTCCCTGGATGTGTATTAGCAGGAAGCTGGAATCAGAAGGGCGATGGGAACCCAGGTGCTCCAGGTGGGCTGCAGGCATCTAAGCAGCAGCATCTTAACCGCTGCCTCAAACACCCAGCCCTTAATCTTCACTTTAATGACTCTCACAGCAAAGCCATCCTTGAGGTCATGCAATGGGAAGCAGAATCTCCAAGGTTAAGGGCACAGATGACAAAATCGGTCCTTTAATGCTGATCTGAGAGACCCTGGGAACAGTAACGGAGCGAAGTTCAATTCTTCTGACACACTTGTCTCCCCATTGTGCAATGACTGTAAAGCACCCTGCACTGATGGGGTCTTTTCCTAATACTTCCTGATAAAGGCAGCCTGCAAGATCCCAGGCCAGTGGCGCTGGCGAGGTGTTCATGAGTCTGTGGGGTGTTTGTTAGAGCCTGGCACCATCAGACTGCACTGAGGTCAACCCTTGGCAAGGGAGAATGTTCAGGAAGCCATGGGGGCTTAGGCTTCCTCCTCCCCGCCTGGACCTGGGCACAGCAAGACCTGGGACACTCAAATCAATCCGTTCAGCTTTTGTTGTTTATACCTTTTACTTTGAGGGTTTAATTAGTACTGAGCCGGCAGGAGGAACACGCTGGAGGGCTTGTTCTGTGGTTGTGGATGAGAGTGGGGCTGCAGACAGCAGGAACAGCGGGAGCCACCGTGCACTCTGGGCCAGGCCCTGGGCAGGCAGGTGGCAGCCACATCCCAGCAACTGCCCAACCAACCAGAGCAGGCAGTGTTCCCTTTCCTGGAAGAGCCGAGGAGGAAGCAGGAGAAGAGATGGGTGGAAGGGATAGGGCAGCACGGGTCGAAGAGATGGCGTTTGCATAAAAAGACTCCTGGGAGATTTATGTGGAAGTTTGTGCTGGAAAAAGCAACAGTTCTAAGTGGAATATTAATGGAATCCATTTTCTTGCCGTCTCCTGCAGGAACACTTTGGAAGTGCAGGGGAAAAAATCGCTTTGCAGTAATAACTGTTATTTATATAAGAGAACAGCATTGGATAGATCAAAATGTGAGGTTTCAAGGTAATAACCGGACCCTCAGAATCATCATTATCTATTTAAAAGGCAATTTCTGGGTCTGGGAATGGATAGAAAAAAATGACTCCAATCCTACTATGGAGGTAAATAAATTTGTGCTTCATTTTTATGATTTGATTTCATTCTACATCTGATGGGATGTGGTGACTGAAGGGGAAGTGAGTAGGGATGTAGGTGAGAATGGCCTTCCCCCAGCATCCTTGATGTCCAGGTGTGGCTCTTGGGCAGAGGCCCCTGCTTTCTGTTCTGGTCATAGCTGGAGGACAAACAGTGGAGGCCAAGCAGGTGACTCTGCCAGAGTCTGGGGCATATTCCAGAAAGCTCCCCCCACTCCCCAGCTCCTGTAATTTTGCCTTTCTGCCCCCTGCCAAGTTAACCACCATGAGTGAACAGCTCTCTGGATTCTTTCACTCATACTAAATCTGTACCTGCTTTTTCTTTCCACAAATGCGGGTCATTCCACGAACACTGTGCTGCTGATATTGTGAACAGCTTCCCATGTCAGTTCATTCCGCTCTATTTCTTTTTTCGAGCTGGGTGCACTTCCTTTACAGGTCGAGGTGTAGTCATCCTGTCATTTAGTAACTGCTCCCTTTAGATAGAAATATGGGCAGTTTCCATCCCTGTGCCTGGATCTTTGCAGTTTGCAAGGGTGTTGCTCGAGAGTAATCCCTGGAAGTGAAAGCTCTGGGTGAAAGGGGAGGAACCTTTTAAATTGGAACCCACAGAGCATTGTTCACCTTGAAAAATGAATTGTTACAACCTCTGTCCTCTAAATGGATTCTCGTGTCAGACCAGGGACAAGACTGAGAGAGGTCTTTGGGGGGCTGGGGATGTGGGTGTTTTAGGAGCCATGCTGACAGTTTTGTGAAGAGTTGGGGCTGATTTTGGAAGATGGGACATTTAGCCCTATCCCCACCGACAGGGTCAGTGATGTGGCCTGGGAGGTATTCAACAGGGTTTTGATAACCACCTTTGCCCCCTTGGCTGGTGACATGGCAGCTGCCTCCGAGCTCCAAAGAGTGTGAGGCGCCTGGGACTCGCTGTCCAGCCCGGCATCGGGATTCTGGCTTCACTGCTCATGAGCTCAGGGCTGGGGTGTTCTTTTAGCCTCTTCCTGGGTGGAACGGGGACCATCGCGTCTACTTCCCAGCGTCATTATGAGCTGTGATAAGTATTGTAACACTGCTGTGTGAAGTGTAAAGTGGTACTTAAGTGTCAGTGTCCTTTTATTAATAATGAATTTGAGGTTTAGGGAAAGTTGACCTAAGAGTCCCTTTCCCATGCCCCACCTCTGCCACAGGGCTCATAGCCCTGTGCCTAAAGAACACATCTGTCTTCCTCTCCACTGGTTGTCCTTGGGAAAGGTATTCAACATCTGTAAGCCGGAGTTTCCTTTCTGAAGACTTGAGGGAGGGAGGCTCAACTGTGCACCAGTAGCATCATTAGCCAGAAGACATTCATCTAATTGGGTACACCTTTGCTGATTTTTGGATAGGATGTGGGACAGGTAGGTAGGTATTAGGACAGGTGGATATGTAAATCAGCAGGACAGACAGGTAGGTAGGACAGGTAGATAGAATAAGTAGGTGGGTAGGAAGAAAGATTGAACAGCAGGTAGGTAGGACAGGGAGATAGGTAAAATATGCAGGTTGGTGGATAGGAAAGATGAGCAGGTAGACAAGTCGAACAGGTGGATAGGAAGTGGGAGCAGGATGAAAAGAACAAACTCTCCCTTCCTCCAGACACCTTTTCTGTCCTAGCTGAAGTAGGACTCCTGCCCCCAGCCAGAGGACACAGAAGGTGGGGAGGGTGCTGTCATAGGAAATGCCTTAGGGGGCAAGGAAGTGTCGGGAGAGCGGAGGAGCAGCGCGGGCCCGCCCAGAAGGGGGACTAAAGTTTCCTGTTTAATTGGGCCACACTGCACTCCAAAGGAATCGAGAACTCTTCCTGAGCCATGAGCGTGGGACAGCCAGATCTCTCGGTCATGGTCAGGGATGCCCAGACCCCTCAGAAGAGAGACAGGTGGAACACAGGTGTTCGCCCCTCCTCTTAGCACGTGAGGTGCTAGAACGTCACCCAGAAGCGAGTCCTGAGCGAATGAAGTCATTGCGTGCGGAGGCAGCGGCCGGAGGACAGGTCTAGTCCAACAGGGGTTGTCGACTGTGGGTTGGAATCCTGGCTCTGCCTCTGGTCAGCCTGCGTGGTGCGTGCACCACGTGGCCTCCCTGAGCTGGGGTTCCCTCCTTTCTCAACGAGGAATAAGAACGCCTCTCAAGAGTGTGCTGCGAGAATGAATTAAGTGAGGGCAATGTGTGGGACACAGACGGTGCTCGGTAAGTAGTAGTGAGGCAGAGCATGCCCTGAACGCCAACAAGCAGGTGGGGCCCAAGCTCAGGTCTTCCCCAGGATCAGCAGGCTCCGCTGCCGGACGCGCTAACCACCCCAGTGAGCACCACGACCATGACCATCAGTGAAATAAACAAGCCATTCGCGGGAAGCAGAAGGCTCGTCCCCAGCACCGCCCATTAATCTGCTGGTTGTTAGTTCGTGCGGGTGTTGGAAGCTGATTAACTGCAGGTCCCAACAGGCACAGGGACTTCCGCTCTGAGCCAGTGCCCCCACATCCCCAGCCTGCCCCGACTTGCTGCAGTCCCTCCCCTTCCTCGCGTTTGTGACAGAGCGATTCAGTGGGAAGGGTGGCGAAGATGTCTGGAAGGGAGCCAGGAAGTGATGGAAAAAGTCCCAAACCCATAAACGGATTACCTGAGATGTACAGTCAGGACTGTTAAGGTGGTTTGAAGCCGATGAAAAGCGTAGACAAATAGCTAAGGCTTTAGAAATTGCTTTAGAAGGCTTCGGAACAGCGTGAGAGGTGAGGGGACAGGAAGAGGCGCCCAGGCTGCCAGGGTTCCTATGCGCCGTTCCTGTGGTATTTTTGCTTAGTGATTTCTTCTGAGCATAGCCCGATATTACTGTTAATATTTTTTTGGTATTATGGTTAATAGCGCGAACATTATTGCCAGATAATTTAATCAGAGTTTTATCAAGTCATCTAGATGTGAGCACACATCCTGGCAAAGAATCCTTATGCCTGTGTGTGTGTGTGTGTGAGAGAGAGAGAGAGAGCGAGCGAGAGAGAGACTCCATGCACACCCGTGCGCACACAAATATGTGCACACACACCGCTCTCAGTTTCCAAGCCTCACCCTCTCCAAGTTGCTTTCCAAACCAGACTCAGAGGGGACAGGCGTGTGAGCTTGAATCCTTAACATGATGGGAAAGAACTTGACCATTTGTAACCCAAGCCCATGATCCAGGAACTAAGTGGTTTAATTATGCTTATCACCGCTATCCTGAGCCGGGCGCCTCAGTGGATTAACGCAGCTAATTCAATATCCTCTCTGAGAAGCACCATCGGGGAATGTGATTCTGCTCTAAGGAGCAGCCCCAGCCTCTCCGTTCAGCACCAAGGCCCCGCTCGGCGTGTTTGTGTTTGTCTCCCAAGGTAGTCTGCGGGAAGCCGCTGACAGGTTAATCCCTCCTCCTCTCTCTGTCTGCCTCTTCCAGTGCTTGGCTGTTGTGTCCATTGGAAACCTGCCCGCCCGCGCCTCCCCTTCCTCCTTGCAGCTCCTTCCACCCCCTGCTGAACACTTTTAATTTGCCTGGAATAATTGATTCTGTCTTCTTCTTGCACCTCATTTTCTCCTTGCTTTTATTTATCACCTATAAAGCTCTCCTTGATGTAAGCAGCCATGGCAAGAGGAGGTTGGGGATGTGGCATGGCTGCTGTGTGCCGGGCACTTGGCTGGAGCTCCTGGGGCCGCAGTGCAGGTTCCATGCACCGGTCACCTCATGGCTGTGTCTGTTCCCAAGCCTAGAGAGCACCTTGTGCCTAGGAGGGGAGTGTGTAGCAGTGGAGGAGGGTGAGGCGTGAATGAATGGAACATGCCTGTGTATCCCTGACTCCGGCCTTTGATGATCAATACCCTTCTCACACCTCCACCCCACCGACCATTCACAATACAACCCAAAACCCACTTCCTCTGTAGACTCCTCCCAGAACATGGTTAGTGCTCTGC
Source organism: Oryctolagus cuniculus (assembly GCF_964237555.1). Taxonomy (NCBI): domain Eukaryota; kingdom Metazoa; phylum Chordata; class Mammalia; order Lagomorpha; family Leporidae; genus Oryctolagus; species Oryctolagus cuniculus. The sequence continues at coordinate 113,213,724 of NC_091432.1, forward strand.
ATAAAAGTGATAAGGCTTCTGTTGAAACCACTGGACAATGAGGTCTCTGGCATCCCTGGGGAATTGAAGGAGGGGGCTACAGGTCACCTGAGATCAGCTATGGAAACCCCCTTTCCTGCCCTGGTGGCACCTGCAAAGCCTCATCATCTGCTTCAGGACACATGGGTCCCTTTGACCAGCTCCTCAGTCATCCAGATCACTGGTGCAGGTTCTGGTCTGGGGTGGGAGTGGAGTGCAAAACCCTTGAGAAGTTCGTTATCAAACCCACCCTGTGGTTGGTGCCGACCACCCATCGTCTGGATCAAAAGTGGCTTCCGGCGTCTAGCTCGTTTGCCTTGCCTCTGTGGCTATTTTTAAGTTATTTAAGCTGCCAACTCCTCCTCCTTCTACTGCTCTGTGAGAATTAGAAGTGGGCTGGGGTGGGAGTATTTAAGCAGGAATGAGCGAGCTCCAGTGGGGCTTTGCAGGCAGACTGGGATCTGTGCTTGGCTCTCCAGAACTTCTGGGGGTTTTGGCTTCAGGGGAGCACTGGCAACTCCTCCACTCCCCTGCCATGTAACAGTCTTGTGCTGATCTTACCCAGCTGGGTGAACGCACAGATCGCTCGCAGCTCCAGAGTAGCTGGTCTCTGCACACTGGCAGCTGTGGTGCCAGGCACAAGGACAGCCCCTCTCTCTCTGGGGCCATGCGCAGGAATCAAGGGAGGCATTGGGCAGTGGAGTCAGGGAGCCTCACCTTGCCCAGCTCATACATGACATCAAGCAGCCCCAGAGACCCGTAGGTGCTGCGTCTGTCCCCAGGCCACCCACCTTTGTAGAAACCATTTGGCTGCTGGGGTGGGAGCAATCCACAGGGCAGGAAACGACTGTGTAAGGTGCGGTGGAGAAACTCCTAGGAAGGATTCGCCCAGAGCTCCAAAAGGCCCAGGCTTTGAGTGGGGGGCTTAGCCCAGCACAGTGAACACAGCCTCGGAGAGGACCGGCGCCGGGAGATGGCGCAGCCCCAGCACTGCTCACCCCACGGCAAGGAGCACAGAGGAGGCCCCAGGGGGCATAGTCTTTCAGCTCCCATTAGCCTTGTAGACCCCACAGTCAGACAGATGAGCTCAGGTGCAGTGAAGGAAATTGAAGAATTAGTTCAATCCTATTTATTTAGAATTTTATTCTATTTGCTTTCTTTTTTTAAAAAAATATTTATTTATTTGAAAGGCAGAGTTATAGAGGAGCAGAGGCAGAGAGAGAGAGAGAGAGAGAGAGAGGTCTTTCATCCACTGGTTCACTCCCCAGTTGGCAACAATAGCTGGAGCTGTGCTGATCTGAAGCCAGGAGCCAGGAGCTTTTTCCACGTCTCCCATGTGGGTGCAGGGGCCCAAGGACTTGGGCCATCTTCTACTTCTCCAGGCCACAGAAGAGAGCTGGATCAGAAGTGGAGTAGCCGGGGCTTGAACCGATGCCCATATGGGATGCCGGCACTGCAGGCGGCAGCTTCACCAGCTACGCCACAGCACCGGCCCCTAATTTCCTGCTGATGTATTTGACAGGAGCGTCAATCTGTCAGTAGATCCCAAGGTTACAGTTGGTGGCCTGGGTGTGCGAGAGGCGGTTGTTGGTGTGCTTTCTAAGCCATGCTGGGGAGGGAAGGGAAGAGAATCCTACCGTGTTAGCACTGGGAGGGCCCTCGGGGGTCCTGCTGCAACTTCCTCATTTTACAGATGGAGAAACTGAGGCACGAAGGGACCTGGACGGGCTGGAGTACACCTGCTACTTTGTTGCAGAGTAGAGACCGAGATGTGAGGCTCTTGAATCCCAGGCGAGTCATTGCACAAAGGAGCACTGCTGAGTGCCAGCGTGGGGCTGCCTTGCGTCTCCCATGGCAGTGTGTGCACAGTGGTCACTAAGAACAGGCTCATTGACCGAAAGACAAAGTGGGTGAGACAGGGTCTTGGTGCTCCCTGACCTCCTCCTAATTATAAAAGGGATCTTGGATACCTCTCCTTCTGTCATTCTCTAAATTCTTCCTCCAGAATGCAGGCTCCTCTTGGGGCTGGCGCTGTGGCTTTGCAGATAAAACCACCACCTGCAATGCCAGTATCCTGTATGGGCACCAGTTCCAGTTCTGGCTGCTCTACTTCTGACCCAGCTCCCTGCTAATGGCCTGGGGAAAGCAGCAGAGGATGGCCTAAGTGCTTGGGCTCCTGCTGCCCAGGTGGGAGACCTGGATGAAGCTGCAAGCTCCTGGCTTTGGCTTGGCCCAGCCCTGCCTGTTGCAGCCACTTGGGGAGTGAACCAAATTCTCTCTCTCTTTCTCATATATATATATATATATATATATATCCCTCTCTCTTTGTAGCTCTGACTTTCAAATAAATAAATCTCTTTAAGAAAAGGAAAGATTGCAGGCTCCTCAAGGTGAGCTGCTTTGTGTTCCATTTTATTAAAATAATTAGCAATAACGTATTGATTACTGATTCTGTAGTGGGCACTGTGCTGAGTACTTTAGATGAATTATTCCATGTCATCACCACCAAGTCAGGAAGCAGGTATTGGAATACGCATCACCGATGTGGGAATGGGAGCTTGGAGAAATTGAAGTCATTTGGCCAACCTGCACGGCTGACTACTGGCTGTGGCAGGATTTGCGACCAGATCTGCAGGCCCAAAGGAAAGCCTGCACCGTAAAGGCTTTTGCAATGTACCAGTTAGTGGGGGAGGGTTCTTTGCACCATGACTGCGTTGACTATGACCTATGTACAGAGGAAGCAGGTGGGACGCCTCCAGGGTGGGGGTCTCCGTGGAAAGGAGTGGTTCTTTTCACCTTGTCGGGGACCCCGGGTCTGCTCCCCACCCAGGCCCCCTGCTTTGAGTGCAATTAAGCAGCTCTCTGCAGCCTGCTCAGAACCCACGCCTGGCAGAAGCAGGCAGAGTCCTGCCAGTGGCTGCCAGCGGGACACACAGGGCACGGGAGCTGCTGAGCGAAGGGCAGAGGAGAGGCAGGAGGTGCTACAGTGCTGTTACAATTAAAAAGGGGAAAAGAAAAAAGCAAGCCACCACCACCATGGTTCTTGGCTCCAAGTTCCAATTTGCATCTCATCTGGGAGTCATTTGCATAGGAAGTCCTATCGGTAGCTTTATGAAATAAATAAAATGAATGGGGCGATGAGGCTGCCAGGCAGACTCCCATAAGCTTGTGCTCTGAAGGGGAAGTTATTGCTTTGTTGGATTCTCCTGTGAGTCCTCAGGAGCCCGTCTCCCTGCAAGGCTGGGGGATGGGGAGGAGAGTGAAGGGCAGTTTTCAGGGCACAGGCTCCGGAGGAAGCAGACCGGTCAGGTTCACGGTCCGGAACCTCCTGGACACAGAAAAGCAGCTCTGTGTTCTTAGCAGATGTAATTGAAGTCAGCAATGTCTTCCCTGGAAGGGTCTCCTCCCCTCGCCATCCCTGCCAGGCTTCCTGGCGCTGCCTCCCTGCACAGCGATTCTCAACATGGACTGGGCAAGCTTGCCCAGGGAGCGATCCTGGGTTCCCTTGCAGAGACTGCTGTGGGGTGGCAGGAGTGGGCCCAGGAATCTGTATTTCCAGCAGGCAGCTGGGCGTGGGAAGCCACCCTGTAGGTGCTGTGTGGTAGGAGCTGGTGAGATGCCCAAAGTCCCCAGTGCATCCTGGCCCTCACACTGTGGCCCCTGAGTATCCTCTGCCCACAGCCTATGAGGAAGGACAGTAGTTTCCTATGACCTGGAGGACAATGACTGTGGGACCAGCCAGGATCTGCCCAAAGTCGTTCAGGAAGGAAGCAGCAGAATTTGACTTAAAATCCAGTTCTTCAGACCTAAAGTCCTGCTGTGTGTCAGTAGGGAGGTCCTTGCACGGAGGCCACGACTGGCCGGAGTTTGGGGGTAACCAGGAAGGAGCAATGCAACCTGGCGAGGCAGCTACCTTACCCAGCCCCCCAGTGCCTGCTCTTTATTGGCCCTGGTTGTCCCTGTGGCAGAGCAGGCTCCTGAGCTAGGTGTGTGGCTCAGGCTCATTGCAGCCTGTCCTTTGCAGGGAATAGCTGAGCATACTGGGCAGGTTGCAGAGGGTGAGAACACGCTGGAATTTGGTCCAGTTTTCCCCAGCACAGAAGGGGAGGGAGTAAACCCTGCCCTGCGTCCAGCCTGTTTAGGGGAATCCGAGAAATGTGGGGTTGGGCCTGAGATGGGGGGCTTCTGGGGAGCAAAGCAGAAGCCAAACCCTGGGCCAGCAGCTGAGCTGTTGGCAACAAGACAACAGCTTGGTGTGTGTGGGAGGGGAGGTGTGTGTAATTCGGGTCCTCTTGCTGTGGGTCAGCAAATGGATCAGGAGAGACTAGAACCTTTGTCGTCTCGGCTGCAGGACCTGAGACAGGCACAGGAGTTCCATTGGTCCTGCTTCCTTGTCTGTAAATCGGGATCGTACCCATCACAGTCGGATGTGGCTGGACAAAAATACGTGGTACGTGGGCCCCAACAGATGTCGGGAGACTTTCCTGATGATGCTGACTTTGAATCAGAGATGGTATCCCACCCCCTTTTTGGGGGGCTAAACTAATTCAGCACCTATGTATTGGGCAGTTACTCTACACTCAGCCCTGTTTGAGGTGCTGTGGAGGATGTGATGGGTAAGATACAACTCAGGCCCTTGTTTTCCAAAAGTTGAGGCTTAAGAACAATGAAGACATCAGAGTCTGCTTTTTGATTTTTTTTAAAAAGTACTTATTTATTTATTTGAAAGGCAGAGATATAGAGATGGGGAGAGAGAGAGAGAATGAGAAGAGAATCTTTTGGTTCACTTCCATCTTTTGGTCTTTTTCCATCTTTTAGTTCACTTCCCAAATAGCCAAAACACACAACAGCTCCTGCTGGGCCAGGCTGAAGCCAGGAGCCTGGAACTCCATCTGGGTCTCCATCATGAGGGGCAGGGGTCCAAAGTTCCACTGCCTTCCCTGGTACACTAACAGGAAGCTGGATCGGAAGGGGAATAGCCAGGACTTGAACCAGCGCTGATATGGGATGTGGGTGTCCCAGGCAACAGCTTAGCCTGCTCTGCTGCAACACTGACACCTGCCCTTTATTTTTGTTTCATGTTTTGGAACCACTTTATGAAATGAATTCACAGGCCATCTACTTCACTCATTTAAAGTGTGCCTTCAGTAGTTGTCAGTATAGTCCCAGTTGTGCAAACATTGCTACAATCACTTTTAGAAAATTTTCAATACCCCCAATGAAAAAAATTCCCCTTTAGCTCTCACTATTGAATAGCCCCATCCCTCCCAGCTCCTGCCAACCGCGAGTGCTCCTTCTGTGTCGATTTGCTAATTTTGGACATGTCTGTCATATGAACAGACTCTCATACAGTATGTGGCCTTTTGTGTCTGGCTTCTTCCACTTGGTGTAGTATTTTCAAGGCTCATCTTTGTGGTGGCATGCATCCCTACTTTGTTCCTTTAAAAACTTTTTAATTATTGTCTGAGAAGGGGAGAGATTAAGATCGTCCATTGACTGGTTCACTCCCTAAATGCCAGAAAGAGCCAGGAGCTGGGAACTCCATCCAGGTCTCCCACATGGCTGGCAGGAGCCCAGGTACTTGAGCCACCCCCTGCTGTCTCTCAGCATCTGCACCGATGGGAAGCTGGAGTCAGGAGATGGAGTGGAGCTTTGAACCCAGGCACTCTGAAGTGGAAGTGCATGTCTTAATTGCTAGGCTCAAGGCCTGCTCCCGTTCCTTTTTGTAGTAGAGTAATATCCCATTGTATGGACATACCACATTTCATTCATTCAGCAGTCCATAGAGCCTTGGGTTTTTCTGCTTTTTGGCTATTATGAATGATGCTGCTATGAGCCTTTATGTGTAAGTTTTATGTGGATGTGTGTTTTAGGTTCTCTGCAGTGTATGCCTAAGCAGTAGAATTGCTAGATCAAATGGTAACTCCACATTGTCCTCCAAAGTAACTACTCCATTTTATATTCCCACCAGCAACATCTGAAGGTTGGAACATCTCCCCATGTGTCTCTTATGGTTTTGATTTTCATTCCCTAAGGATTAATGGCATTAAACATCGTTCCGTGTGCTCATTGGCCGTGTGTATCTGCTTTGGAGATCTCCATTCAGGTTTTGTCCATTTTTTTTTTTTGTTCCCTCCATTTGCAAGGTTCTTCTCTGCCTGTTAAACACTTGCACATTCTTTAAATCCTAGCTCAAATCTCAAGTGCTGCATTTAGGAAGCCCTGTCCGGTAGTACTACTATGTGTGTGCAACAAAAGGAATGTGGAATAGATTTCTGGAATATCTGTATAGAATAACAAGGGTCTGAAATTTCTTAAATTCAAAGCTTCAGGCTACACAGAATAAACAGCTATAAAGTTTTGGAAACACATTCTGTCTATTTAATTAAATTCAAGGATATTCTTACTGGTGTCCATGTATTTTTTTTATGTTTCATATTCTATATTTCTTTCTTTTTTTTAACTTTTATTTAATGAATATAAATTTCCAAAGTACGGCTTATGGATTACAATGGCTTCCCCCCATAACGTCCCTCCCACCCGCAACCCTCCCCTTTCCCATTCCCTCTCCCCTTCCATTCACATCAAGATTCATTTTCGATTCTCTTTATATACAAAAGATCAGTTTAGCATACATTAAGTAAAGATTTCAACAGTTTGCTCCCACACAGAAACATAAAGTGAAAAATAATAGATGATTTTTTAAATGATGATGAAATCAGATCAGACCTATTGTCATGTTTAATCCCAGCGAAAGTCAAGTTGGGAATTGCTAATTTCTTCTTTTTTTTTTTTTAACAGAAGATCAGTTTAGTATACATTAAGTAAAGATTTCAACAGTTTGCACCCCCATAGAAACACAAGGTGAAATATACTGTTTGAGTACTCCTTATAGCATTAAGCCTCAATGTACAGCACATTAAGGACAGAGATCCTACATGAGGAGTAAGTGCACAGTGACTCCTGTTGTTGACTTTACAAATTGACACTCCTGTTTATGGCCTCAGTAATCTCCCTATGCACCAGTCATGAGTTTCCAAGGCTATGGAAGCCCCTTGAGTTCTCCGACTCTTATCTTGTTTAGACAAGGTCATAGTCAAAGTGGAGGTTCTCTCCTCCCTTCAGAGAAAGGTACCTCCTTCTTTGAAGACCTGTTCTTTCCACTGGGATCTCACTCAGAGAGATCTTTCATTTAGGTTTTTTTTTTTTTTTTGAGGTTTTGTCCATTTTTAATTGGGCTGTTTGTCTTTGAATTATTAGACGTGAGAGGTCTTGATGCAATCCCTTGTCGTAGATATGGTTTGCAAATGTTTTCCGCCACTGTGTGAGTTGTCTTTTTACTTTCTTGATCCTGTCCTTTGAAATGGGACATCTGCACCTGAACTGCAGAACATGCCAGTGTTAATTACACTGAAATCATATTCATGTGGGTTCTAGTAATTTGGAACTGGTCAGGGCAGAATTTCAAAGTCCATTCTTTCGGGGCTGGCGCTGTAGTGCAGTGGGTTAAAGCCCTGGCCTGAAGCGCCAGCATCCCATATGGGCGCCGGTTCTAATCCCGGCTGCTTTTCTTCCAATCCAGCTCTCTGCTGTGGTATGGGATAGCAGTAGAGGATGGCCCAAGTCCTTGGGCCCCTGTAGCTGCATGGGAGACCAGAGGGAGGCTCCTGGCTCCTGGCTTCAGATTAGCACAGCTCTGGCCGTTGCGGCCTCTGGGGAATGAACCAGCAGATGGGAGACCTCTCTTTGTCTCTACTTCTCTCTGTAACTCTGTCTTTCAAATAAATAAAATAAATCTTTAAAAAAAAAAGTCCGTTCTTTTTTATTTACTTTTTTTTATTATTATTTGACAGTTATAGACAGTGAGAGAGAGAGAGAGAGAGAGAGACAGAGAGAAAGGTCTTCCCTCTGCTGGTTCACTCCCCAAATGGCTGCCATGGCCGGCGCTGCACCGATCCGAAGCCAGGAGCAAGGTGCCCCCTCCTGGTCTCCCAGGTGGGTACAGGGGCCCAAGCACTTGGGCCATCCTCCACTGCCTTCCTGGGCCACAGCAGAGAGCTGGACTGGAAGAGGGGCAACCGAGACCAGAACCTGGCTCCTGTATGGGATGCCGGTGCTGCAGGCGGAGGATTAACCAAGTGAGCCATGGTGCCAGCCCACAAAGTCCATTCTTTCAACACAGTTATTAAGACTGTGGTGGGAACGGTGCCAGCCCCTGGGGGCAGAGGAGTGGACAGGGCAGAGTCCCACATTTGCAGCCCGTGGTCTGCAGGAAGAAGAGCGCAGTCAGGCCGTCCCAGCCTAGAGGCTGTGTGCTCACGGCAGAGCTGGGCACTTGGGGGGCCCTGGGAAGGAAGAGCTCACTCTCTTATGAAAAGGTGTACTGAGCAAGTGAGCAGTGGAAACTTTTTAGGAGGCCCCTCAAGCCCCCTGGTGGCTTTCATTTCTTTGATGTGACTGGCCTTGACCCCTACCTTGACCCCTACCTTGACCCCTTCTGCTGGGCCTTGAGGGGCCCAGGGCATTTTTATCATCTTTTATTCTCATGATAGCTGGTGGGTATACTATTATTGTCAGCATTTGGGTGACTTGCTCGAGATGTCCATCAGTAATTGCTGGAACTGGGATTCAGAGAGGTGTTCTCTCTCCAGCACTGTTCTATATCTGCTGGCTTCCCCACCTGACTGGATCAAAGCCATGCAGACTTGGCATCCTCCTTAATATCGGGGTGATGCTACCTGCCCCAGGATGGCAAAGCCCTCGGTCTCCTGCAGCGCCCAGATCCAGTGTATGGCATTGCTGTTGCAGTGTTGGGTCATCTGGGCCGCACCAGCCTGAGGAGGAATAATTTGAAGGTACATCTTGATTCCTCAAACATGTGCTGTGTGCCTACTCTCCACAGCCCACCCTGCAGCCAATTGCTGGGACCCCATGCCCTAGCCTGCTCTCGACCCTCCATGGTGGTTCCATGCCCATCTCTTAACTCTTGATGCCTGAGTCCTCTGTGATTTCCAATGTGGGTAAAATATGTCCCAGTCCCTGTGGCCAGACTCCACTCCACAGGGAATGGAATCTGACTACCTTATAGGCTACCTCTCTTGTTTCTGGTTGTTCTTTATTGCACGCTTTCTAGGTCTTGGCTCAAAAGGCAGAGTGACGTCCACAGACTATGCTGTACTGAAAATCATTTCTCTTGCTGGCAGTTCTTCTTAAACTCCTAAACCAAGTCCCCCATCAACACCTTTTCTCTCAGGGTGAATTTCCCCTCCTGAGGCTCCCTACTCTCTCATGCAGATGGACCCTAGTAGTCCCACCCTATGGATCTTCCAGATTTTCCATTGATCTGCAGTGTGCATGCAGCTCAGATTCTGATACCCAGACTCCTAGATGTCTCTGTTATGGAAGAGGTGAGGCCAGACACAAGTGGGACCGTCCCTGGCAGCCTCTCTGCAGGCTTAAACAGCCTGGGTAACTCAACTCCCTTCCCACCTTCGCCTCCCGCTGCACTAAACACCTACAGCCAGAGAGCCCAGCCGCGTTCAGCTCGCTTCCCGCTGAAGACCACAGTTCAGCAGAGCCGACTTTTCTGGTCTTGAAGCAGTGCAGGATTTCACCCTTGAGTGAACTGAGTCTGTGCGCGTCAGCTCAGTGGCCCGTGAGCGTCTTGTTTCATTGACACAGTGGCAGCATCGCTGGAGCTGCCTCCTTCCCAAGCAGCGTAAGTGACTCCCAGAGGTGGCATGCCCTTGGCCAGCGGGAGCCACTAGCCTGGCAGAACCACTAACAGATTCCCTGAAAGCTGCCTCCAGAGAGATGGAAATGGAGAGGGCCACCAGGCAGGGCAGGGGGCTCTGTCTGCTGGGCTATAGTACCTGTCGGGTGTGTGTGTGTGTGTGTGTGTGTGTGTGATCATAAGGTTTTTTCTTTTTTTTCTTTTCTTTTTTTTTTTTTTGACAGGCAGAGTGGACAGTGAGAGAGAGAGACAGAGAGAAAGGTCTTCCTTTTGCCGTTGGTTCACCCTCCAATGGCCGCCACGGCCAGCGCGCTGCGGCCGGCGCACCGCGCTGATCCGATGGCAGGAGCCAGGAGCCAGGTGCTTTTCCTGGTCTCCCATGGGGTGCAGGGCCCAAGCACCTGGGCCATCCTCCACTGCACTCCCTGGCCACAGCAGAGGGCTGGCCTGGAAGAGGGGCAACCGGGACAGAATCCGGCGCCCCGACCGGGACTAGAACCTGGTGTGCCGGCGCCGCTAGGCGGAGGATTAGCCTAGTGAGCCGCGGCGCTGGCAGGTTTTTTCTTTTTTTGTTTTTCCAAGTCTTCCCTCTGTTTGTGTCCTTGGACAGGTCCTCTGATGCAGGTGGTAGTGCTTCTTACTCATGGGGGCTTGGGAGCCAAAGCTACTGAATGTCTTGAAAATACCATAGAGGGTACATGGCCCACTCTCCTCCTCAACAGTCTGTCCACCTCCTCGGCTATAAATGGGGACGAGCTCTCGGGGTCAGGGTGGGAAGCAGTGAAGCCTCTGTCTCCCAACCCCTGTGTTCTATTTTTTGATTTTCAAAATAGGGCTTGGGTTCCAGAAGGGAGGAGAGCTGTGTTTAAATACTGGTTCTGTCTCTCGGGCATGGCGCCACCATGTTCCCGCGGTGATCAAGGGCTGTTCCCAATGTCAGCTGCCTGGGGAGGGGAGTTTGGATTGAAGGGAAACGCGGATCCTCCACTCCTGCCTCACCCTGGATGTGTCCAGGAAACATGCAGGAGACCTGAAGCCACGGCTTCGCCGCTGGATTTCTCCTTGGCAGTGCCTTAATGAGAGGCTTTGCAGATGCTTGACTGTGCATGGAACTGGCAGCAGGGAGACTGATGCTGTAGCCAGCAGAGGGACTCACGCAGAGTAAGTGGCATTCTCTGTGCCCCCCGCCTCACTGCAGGAAGTATTTCCAGTGACCCACAGCCAGGGGATGGTTTCTGTTCCCAATCCAGGAGTGGGAGTGGTTTCGGCTGCCAACGGGGCTGCCCTTAGCTCAAGTGGCTCCTCTGCATCCATTCCCTGGGCTCAGTGCAGCAGTTCTTCTTAACTGCCAGAAAGCACCCTCTCCCATCACTTGGCCAGCTAACTACCATCTGAAGGCATCCCTGAAGGCTCAGTGCAGCAGGCCTGTGCCTCTCAACCGCACTGAGAGCAATGGAACAGACAGGGGGTGCCAGGCCCTCCTCCCCACCTTGGTTATGTGCCTCGCCTCCCCAGCCTGGAAACCTAGGGGTGCCCGTACCTGACACCCGTGCGCGCCTCAGCAGACCAGTTGCTGTACGCTGGGTGCTTGGGTTTGGAGGACCTCTTCATGCTTTGCCTGTGTATTTGTCTTTTTTTCTTAAAGTTCCTCAGCCAGTGAGATTCACATTTGGTTTTCTTTTTTGACTCTGAAGTCTAATAAGGTGTTACTTGGTTTGGAGAAAAGTGTACCATCATTAAATAATGTTGGGACATTCTGTATATTTTGTTTTCTTCTTTGGGGCTCACGGTCAGGGCCGAAGCACTGGCCACCTCCCAAGGCACTGATGGCAGGGTCAGCAGTGTGACACTGGCTTTGAGAAGCCCTGGGTCAAGACAGCTGCTCAGTGTTGCTTCTCAAAGCTGTTTAGGTGGCATTCCTGAAATTCCCGGTGACCATAAGGTAGCCGTGTCATAGAGAGTCTGTCTGGGACACTAGAGTGCAGAGTTGCAGAGGAAAAGGAGATGACAGCTAAAAATAATTGACAGCCTGCAACAGACTCAAATAAACAGGAATGTGTAGGTGCCTTACTTAGTAACCCCTCCTGGGACACTGGTATTCCATGGAACAGAGTCTGGGACAGGCTGTTCCTTGTGCAAAGTAGTTAGCACCTAACTATTAGGCACTGCACTAGGCACTGGGGGGAACAAGACAAGCAAGGCCTTGGCTCTGTGGAACATGGAGCCCAGCAGGGAAGGCAGGGAGAAACATGCAATGATAAATGAGCGGTGAAAGGAAAGTCCAGGCCACCATATATGGGGATGGTGTAAGAGGGCTATTGACTAGTCTAAGGTCACAGATGGCCTGCCTATGATTTTGCTTCTTGAAAGATGGGTAGTTAGCTGGCCAAGGGATGGGGAGAGGGGTGCTTTCTGGCCAAAGGGAATAGGATGTGCAAATATCCAGAGCTGAGAAGTGCTATGGCTGCCACTCATAGCAAACCAAACCCCAAGCAGCTAGTATTCGAAGATGTATTGAAGTCAAGAGGTGGGTGGGCATTGCTGTTGATTGTTTTAGTGTTCTGGGAGAGCAGGAGGGACGCAGGTTGTCCGCATCTCATCCCACCCCTTCCACAGCACTCACGTCATCCTAAGTCTGGCTCCCCTCTAGCAGCAATCAGTAGCTATTGTGTTTCCAAGTCTAGCAGGAGAGTGATAACCAGCGGACAAAATCGCCTCTCTCCAGTCTTAATGGGCCAATTTGGATCACTAACCATGCTGAACCAATTATTGTCATGGTGGGACTGCCTATCCCTATCAACTTAGTCTGGGTTCTTAAGAAAGGGGGAAAACAAAAGCCACCATTCCATTCAGCCAGGGAAACAGGATTGCCATGATTGACTTAGACTAGCAGTTGTCAATTTTTTTTCCATAAGGGGGCAGTTAGAAATATTTTAGACTGTGTGGACCTGAAATCTCTATTGCAACTCCTTAATTGCCCCTGTAGCATAAAAGCAGCCAAAGATAATAAATAAATCCATGAGCATGGCTGTGTTCCAATGAAACCTTATTTATAGAAATTTATATTTTAATGGAATTATAGATATTTCAGATTTTAATTTGATATAATTTTTATATTATGAAATAGTTTTATTTTGATTTTCCCCAACCATTTAAAAATGTGAAAAAAGTATTCCCAACCTGTAGACCATACCAAACACACATACACAAAACAGGTGCAGGCTAGATGTGGCCCACGGACAATAGTTTGCTGACCATGGACTTAAACTAATCAGAGGTCATTCCTGGAGCAGGAGTTCAGTCCCTGTACTACTTTGCTGTCACACAGTGAGCAAGGGGGTAGAATGGATGGACCTTCGGCCTCCAGATCCTCTTAGGAGAGCTTGGTGCTTTCAAGGTCTGCAGGAGTGTCAAGTGATGGACTGTGGATAGGCAACGATTACAGCGTCTGCTCCATGCTCATGGTGACACTTTTCTTACTCCTGCCTGGCTACCACCATGACATGACTCCTGCCCAGCTTACCCCATACACCATTGAAAGAGTTTACCTCTGAAAATGGTGGCAGTGGATTGAGGAAGTTCTCTCTCGCTTCCAGGTAGCATCTAAACCCAGGCATTTTCATCTGGTCTTCATGATACAAGGCTCCCAGTGCTGTTGCTAGACCCAAAGGAGTTCCTGCAATTAGTCAGTTAGTCAGTCAATCGTCACTGAAACACTCACTAGGTTTGCAGCCCCCCTGGGTGCAGTCGGGAAGCAGGGGGAGTTAATTCAACTCCTCTTTTATAGTGAAGTCCTGGCATACAAAACAAACAGACACAAATCTTCCCAAATCCTACAGTGCAGAGCTTCCCCGGGTGCCGGTGGCGTGATAAAACGACCTCAGCACCCAGCATATGTTCATGCCACACAGTGAAAGTCAATGAGGGCTGACCCTCAGCAAACCTGGGAAGCCAGCTGAGGTTCAGCCTCTGGCTCCAGCCATCCTTTCCGAAGACACACCCCTTCTTCTGGTAGCAAGCTGTTTTCCAGTCCCATCACCGTGTCAAATTCTGGCTCCTCTCTGACCTTGCTCCATCCTCTGTAAGCAGCAAGAATCTGCCATTGGCCAATCCTACTGGAGACTGGCTGACAGAGCATGCTTTTTCCTTTTTTGTTTTTGTTTTTGTTTTGTTTTGTTTTGTAGCAGATTTCATTTTGGTGTCTTATGCAGTGGGAGACTTTGTCCAAATGTTGGTGTCCTCCCCAAATCCACGTGTTTAGACCTGATAGCCAGTGTGATGATATTAAGACATGGGGGGTCTTTGGGCTGATTAGGTCATAATGATGCTGTCCTCATGAATGGGATTGGGGTCCTTATAAAGGAGGCCCCAGAGTTTACCTTGCTCTTCCACCACGTGAGCATAGGGAGAAGGTGGCACCCATGAACCAGAAATCAGGCCCTCACCGTGCACTGCATCTGTGGACATGACACCGGTATCCTGGACTTTTCAGCTATCAGAACTGTGATAAAATTTCTATGGCTTATAACTCACCCAGTTTATGGTATTTTGTTACAGTTGCCTGAGTGGAATAGACTGGAAACCGGTACCTAAAAGGGGTAGTGCTACTGTAATAAATACATAAAAATGTGGAATCAGCTTTGGAACTGAGTAATGGGTAGAGGCTGGAAGAATTTTAAGGTGCATGCTATAAAAGCCTATATTGCCATTGAATGGGATATTAAGGCTGATTCTGGTGAGGGCTCAGAAAGAAAAGAGGAGAGCTACAACGCCTTAACCTTTATAGAAAACACCTGAATGGCCACAAACACGAATGCTTGTTGAAATATGGGCGGTAGCCGGCGCCGCGGCTTACTAGGCTAATCCTCCGCCTAGCGGCGCCGGCACACCGGGTTCTAGTCCCGGTTGGGGCGCCGGATTCTGTCCCGGTTGCCCCTCTTCCAGGCCAGCTCTCTGCTGTGGCCAGGGAGTGCAGTGGAGGATGGCCCAAGTGCTTGGGCCCTGCACCCCATGGGAGACCAGGAGAAGCACCTGGCTCCTGCCATCGGATCAGCGCGGTGCGCCGGCCGCAGCGCGCCGGCCGCGGCGGCCATTGGAGGGTGAACCAACGGCAAAGGAAGACCTTTCTCTCTGTCTCTCTCTCTCACTGTCTACTCTGCCTGTCAAAAAAAAAAAAAAAAAAAAAAAAAAAAAAAAGAAATATGGGCGGTAAAGGCCGTTCTGCTGAGATCACAGACAGAAATGGGGAAGCGTGTTGCTGGACAGTGGAGGAAAGGGCACTGTTGCCATGAATTGGGAAAGAACTTGGCTGTTTGTGTTGAGCTTTGTGGAAGGCAGAACTTTGAGTGATGAAGCTGGATATTGGCTCAAGGAATTTCTAAGCAAAGTGTTGAAGGTGCAGCTTGGCTTCTCTTGAATGTTTATCGTAAAATGGGAGGTGAGAGACATGACCTACATATGGAAGTGTTCATCAAAAGGGAAGGCTAATTCAAAGATTGGGAATGTTCTCAGCTTATCCATATTGTAAAGAGTTAGTAAACATGCTGGAGAGAGACAATGGAAAGTGTCACCAAGCAAATATTGGATGATGAGATGGGTACGGTTCAGCCATCTCAATGCAATACAGGCCCTATTGGCCAAGCCAATGAAAGATGACTGTGAAGGCATTTTGGAGATCATTATGACTGCCTCTTTTATGACAGAGCCAGGATGCCAGGGCCTGGGAGACAGGACAATTCCAAAGGAGGGGCCATGGGCAACTGGGGGTTCTCCCTGGACACTCACTGCCAAACACCACTTCAAGGCTCAGCTCCCTTCCTTCCAGCTCTGAACTTCTTGGTCACCCCAGGGTGACCCAGGGTGTGCTCTGGTCTAGTTTGTAGGGTGTGCACTGTGGGGACATAGCTGCCTTAGATAACAACAAATACAATGGAGAACCATGGAACCCAAGCAGGAAACTGCTGTGGGGGTGGGAGCACTGGGGAGAGCTCCCCAACTGAGCAGTGTCTGATAGAGCCATGGGGTAGGGCTGCCCCCAGGACCCAAGAATGGTAGGGTCTGCCACAAGAGTAGCATACATATGGCCCTAAGCTATGATCACTGTGGTATGGGCTGAGCCCAGCACAGCCGTGGACATGGGGATGATCAGTGTGGGGAAAGGAACTTCCCAGAGCCTTGGGATCCTAACCCCTGTCTCAGTGTGTCTAGAAGGCAGGGCCTCTGCTCCAGGGGCCCTGGAAAGCAGAGCCTTACGACAAGCCTTCAAGATTTTGAACCTGTCTGGGACCTGTTACCTCTTCTCTCCTGTTTCTCCCTTTTGGAAAGGGAGTTTGCACCTTATGCTTTTTCCAAGGCTTTGCCATGGAAGCACGTGACAAGCTTGGTTTCACAGGTTCACACTGGAGAGCAGTTTGCCTCAGGATGAATTGTATCTCAAGTCGCAACCCTGTCTGATTTAGATGGTGTGTAGATGAGACTGTGGACTTAGACTTTAAAGTTGACCGCTGGAGCTGAGTTAAGACTTCAGGGGCTCTTGCGATGGAAATAATGAATTTTGCATGTGAGAACGACATACATTTTGGTGGCCAGGGACAGAATGCCATAGCTGAATATTTGTGTCCTTTCAAAATTCATGTTCAAACCCAACTCCCAATGTGATGGTGCTAGGAGGTAGGGCCTGTGGGAGGTGATAAGGTCATGAGGGCTGTATCTTGTAAATGGAATTAGTGCCCTAATTATTAATATAATAATTAATATAATTAGTGCAAGAAGGTACTGCTTATGATCCAGAAAGTCCTTGCCAGATCTGTTGGCACCTTCGTCTTGGACTTCATCACTTTTAGAACTGTGAGAAATAAATTTCTGCACTTTAAAAGTAACCCAGCCTGAGATATTTTGGTATAGAAGCCCAAGTGAACTATTTCAGTTAGAGAATTGCAAGCCAAAGCAAACATGGTGGATTTGATTTGGAACTGGGAGACGAAGAGGACAGAGTTGTGATGATATTAAAAACCTTTGGGTTTCATCTTATGGCTCTGGAGTACATACACACACATTTGTTTCCCGTAGAACCCTGTAAGATAGGCTAAAACAGTTCTATCGCCAGTATGCCATCTTCTAGGTAAAGAAACTGAGGCTTGGAGAGACCGGCTGGCCCAGAGTCGCTCCATAGTATTAGTAGGACAGAGTTGCCTGTGTCAGGGAGTATGGCCTTGTCATTGAGCCCTGCTGTGATCTACCTAGCTCCTGGCTATTCTCACTTCTGTCTAGGCCTGCTTCTCTGGGCAGCCACGAAGATAAATCTAACTTGGAACTTTGTTGAGAAACTGATGTACGTATGTGATCCCAAGGTTGATATATATATATAACTATATAACTATAACTATAGAAGATTCTCCCTCCCAACATTCCTTCCTTCCTTCTTGGGGCTGGGGATAATAAATATTATTTTATTCTATCACCATTGGCTTCTATTTATTTATTTACTATACGTTTGTTGAGCACCTGCCATGTGCTGGGGTTTTATAGTAAGTGCTGAGGATACCACGAGAACTGCATTCCCCACCCTCTGTTGCCATGCAGTGACTGAGGGCCCGCATGGAAATTAGGGCAGGAAACAGTGGCTCACAGAGAACAGCATCCAACTCAGTTCTGAGAGGTCAGGAAAAGAGTTGTTTCAGAAGCTGACATGTGGGGCTGGTGCTGTGGTATAGCAAGTTAAGCTGCCTGGGACACCAGCATCCCTTATGGCCACCAGTTTGTGTCCTGGCTGCCACTTCCAATCCAGCTCTCTGCTGAAGGTCTTAGAAAAGCAGCAGAAGATGGCCCACGTGCTGGGCCCTTGACACACATGTGGGAGACTCATATGGAGTTCCAGGCTCCAGACTCCTGGCTTTGACCATTGCAGCTTTTAGGGAGTAAACCAGTGGATCAAAGATTCTCTCTCTCTCTCTCTTTCTCTCTCTCTCCTTCCCTCTCTCCTTCCTTCCCTCCCTTTCAAATAAATAAATAAATCTTTAAAAAATAAAAATAAACAAACTTTGTGTTATGTGGGACAGATGACAACATTTATATTCTCGGGAGAAGGAGGGATGAGAAGGTGGAGTGTGAGAGAGAAGAGGCAGGAAGGGATGGGGTCAGAGGTAGTTGGAAGGATCAACCTTGCACGGGCCGAGGGTCTTCCCTTGAGGCAGGAGGGCACATGGGGGCAGGCATTGGTTCATTCATTTATTCATCTAGTTGTATTAACTCATTAACCCTTTACTGAATGCTAAGGTGCTCCAGAATCACTCTGCTAGGTAATGAGAATGTAAAGGTGAGAATAATAAACACAGTACGTCTTTGCAGAACAGGTGGCTGTATGTGTTAAACCAACAGTGATAGCAGTAAGTGTTGAGCATTGGTCTGGTGGCAGGATTTTGCGTGTATTATTTCATATAACCTCACAAGTATGGAAGCTAACGTTACTATTTTTAGGCGGGTAAGCTGAGAGACATGGGGAGCCAGGACACCATGCTGGGTTGTGTGGTTGGTACCTGGTGGAGCCAGAATTGGAATCCAGTAGTTTGGGCTCTGAAGCCCGCGTGTGTAGCCGCTGAACATTCTGTCTCTAGAAGCTTGCGGGCCCACGGGGACTGGATGGATGTGCAGGCAAACAATTAAGATACAGCAGATTTATATTTATGCTAGAATGGTTGACTAGACAAACCAAAAAAAACTGCTCTCCTCTCAAATACCAGGAAATGCTGGATAAAATATAGTAACGGACCTTTTTTCCAGGAGCTGGTTGAGTTAGAAGGAGAGAAAGGAAACCCACCAGGGACCACAGGTGAAGAGAAGGCTGAACGCTGGAGTGCTAAGTGTACTAACTGATACTGCAGCAGTGTGGGGTGGGGGATGTGGGGACATTCCCAGCCTTGGGATTCATGGGATTTGGATTATTTTTGTCCAAGAAGAGCTAGGAGGCAAGACCTTGGAACTATGTGGGGTGAAAGTTAGAAGTGAGAACCTCCCAAAGCCATGCCCTCTGTGAAGCAAGGACTATAAAACAGCCCATCATAGACACAGGGCGATAATAAGGGCTCAGAGTACAAAAGGAAACCAGTCCCTGAGACCCCATAACCATGGGTAGCCTTAATAGGTTTGAGGTTTATGTTTATATCCACTGCTGGTCCATGAGTTACCGAGTGGAAGCATCTATATAGAAAGAGGTCATAGGCTAGCAGTGCCCCAAGAGTTTATGACAGAAGCAAAATGAAACCTCTCAAATAGATAGCCCTGGTGGCAAAGGAGTTCCATAGTGAAGCGCCACAGAAGACGAGCTCAGATTCCCAAACGACAGTGGCAACGCACACAAGAGGGGAACAAAGCCTAGGGAGCGAGAGGTGGCAGATGAAGCAAACATCAAGGTCAGACCCTGGAGAAGTGTAGCTTCTGAATCACTGAATAGGGCCAGTCTCGGGATAGCCTAGCCATTTCCACACCAGAAGGACGTCCAGGGCCTAATACAAGGAGCTCTGCCTGGCCTCCCTGGTCTCATTTGAGTGGAGACTGGAGGATGACTAAGAGTGTGCCAAAGGGATTGCCGGGGGGTGGGGACAGGGTTGGCAGTAGGGCTAGAGGGCTGTGCATTAGTGAATGTTCTCGCTTCTGGAAATTAGACAGCTGGGTTCTAGTCCTGACTCTCCCCTTCATCACCCAACGTGACTTGGACAAAATGAGGGCAAGAGGTCCCTGCTTCTCAGACCTTACAAGGTTGTCTTGGGATCTAGTAATAATTTCACGAGTATGGAAGTGCTTTGTAAAGTATAAAGCCTGGCAGTGATGACAGGTACTGTTTGGGGATGCCCACTACGTGCGCAGAACCAAGAATATGGGAATTGAGAGTGTAGGGGGTGGGGCAGAGATGGGACTTTTTTTTTTTTTAATTTGACAGGTAGAGTTATAGACAGAAAGAGAGGGACAGAGAGAAAGGTCTTCCTTCCGTTGGTTTACTCCCCTAATGGCTGCTACAGCTGGTGCTGTGCCGAGCCGAAGCCAGGAGCCAGGTGCTTCTTCCTGGTCTCCCATGCGGGTGCAGGGCCCAAGTACATGGGCCATCCTCCACTGCCCTTCCAGGGCCACAGCAGAGAGCTGGACTGGAAGAGGAGCAGCCGGGACTAGAACCTGGCGCCCATATGGGATGTTGGCGCCTCAGGCAGAGGATTAACCAAGTGAGCCACAGCGCCGGCCCCGAGATGGGACTTCTACAGCACATCCGAGCAGGAAGACCTTACCAGCTGCCTGCTGTATTCCACACCCTGCAGGGCACTTTGCATGTGGCTTCTGTATTATCCTATTACTCCTATGTAACCCTGAGGAGAAGTCTTGGTGCAGGTAAATCATGTCACTTGCCCAAGGGCAAACACTAGATGGTGGAGCTGAAATTGGAATTCAGGAGCACCTGCCGCCCAGGCCCACAGTCTTCCCGCCTCCTGGGGCATTTGTGAAGTGCGTCTGTTCTCATTGCTGGGTCAGGCTGAGGCCTCTCCTGCCACAGGTTTTAACTGGGACCTCCCCCTCCTGCCACAGGCAATGGCTGGTTGGGGAGACGACAGCATCTCCCCCTTTGACTGAGGACCTGGGCACCCGAGGCCTTCTTAAGGCTGTTAATAGCAGTTACAATAATAAGCGCCACGGGAAAAGGTCAGCCTCCGGGTGTTATGCCAACAGGAGATAAACCTGCCCTGGAACATCTGTTCTCTGTTATTGTTGTGTCCTCTGATTAGTCCATGCATCAAAGGGCGGTAAGGAGCGGTAAAAGCCGGCTCCGTGCTCACATCTCTCCTCCCGCTCTGGGACACAAGTGGGCCCGCGCACCATGTCGGGGAGCTGCAAGCCCCAGACAGAGCACAGCGCTGGAGAGGGAGTTGTGCCTGCCCTAACTCAGCGGGAAGCTGTGATCCGATCCGATCCTGGCCTCCTTCCCACCTGCAGGCTCTGCAGAGGAGCTGGAGCCCTGACCTCCTCAGGAATCTCTGATGAGTGGCCTTCGTAGAAGGGACAGCCCCCACCTCTACCCTGGTCTCTGTCCCAAAGGCAGGAGGTGGATTCCAGGTGCTCTTGGAGGGGAAGTAGGCTGTATTAATGATGTATCATTGAGTAACAAGTTATCTGCACACTTAGCTTAAGTTCCAGAGGGCCAGAAATCTGGGGGCTGCTTAGCTTTGCGTTTCTGGCTAAGGGTATCTCACAAGGCTGCAGTCACCTCGAGGTTTGATTAGGGCTGGGGTGTCCATTGCCGGTCTCTCCCAAGCAGCTGTCAGCAGGCCTTGGGTCCATCCTTGCTGGCCGTTGGCTAGAGGCTTTAGCACCTGACCACGTGGGTCTCTCCACTGTGCTGCCTGCAGCAGGACAGCTTCCTTCTCCAGAGCAAGTGATGAGGCAGAGGACAGATTCCCTAAGGCAGAAGTGGGAGTGCTGGAACCAACAGTTGTCACTTCCTTCTCGTGCTATTGGCCGGGTCAGCTCTGTCCAGGGGAGAAGGAATGACAAGAGGGCTGTGGGTCCTAGGAAGAGGAAGGTCTTGGGGGCAGAGTGGGCCACCGGGGACCTGCAGCTGAGAGAGCTCTGTAAGGAACCAGGAGTGTCACCCGGAGCCCTGGCCTCCAGTTCAAAGAACACTGCACGGATTTCTCAGCTGGTGTCTTAGAGATGAGATTCAAGTGTCTTAGAGGACCCCTCGCAGTTGCTCCCCCAATACGTCCCTCAGCTTTGCTCATTTTCTGCCCTTTCCGCCAGTCATCCCAAATTCCAGATGCAAATGATTTGTGTTCATGCCTTCGCCCACACACCTGCCCTGTCCAGCCACTAGATTTCTAACAAGCCAGGTTTTTCTCCCTTCCCTGGTAAAACTTTCTCAGGCAACTCCCCAGAAAGAAGGGGTCTCTCCCAGCACTGCAGAATCCCCACAGCACTCGCCAGCCCGCATTTGGAAAGCACTGAAGCCGAGCACCTGACATGTGCCAGGTACTGCGTGGGGGCCGCAGGCAGAGCAGTAAACAAAACAGGCAAAAGTCCTGCTTCCACGAGTTTGTAGGGCAGTGGGGGCCAGCAGGCAAACAAGCCAGGAAGTGCAAAGTGTGTTTGGTGTGGACGAAAACGAAGTGAAGCGGGATAAAGGTGAGGCTTCCTGGTAGTGGTGGTGAGAGCGGCACTAAGGGGACACAGAGCAGAGGAGGGGAAGAGGTGCAGCACTGAGTGGGGAGCTACCCGGGGACAGCTTTCCAGGCGATCACGTTGTCATGATCATCGGGCCTCGCTGAAGGGCGGTGTATCCTCGGCTGATCTTGTGACATCAGCACAGCCGGTCCTTGCACGAGCCTAGATGATACAGGTCAATCACTCCAAGTGGCCTCTTGATGCAGTCAAAAGACTTGAGAAACACAAAATCTGCGAGGCTGCTGCCCACATAACAAGGCATTCTGCTGTATAGGAAGCTTAAATTTTTAAATGTATTACTTATTTAAGAGACAGGGTACCCATTCACTGGTTCACTCCCCCAAATACCTACAATGGCCATGGTTGGGCCAGACCAAAACTGGGAGCTAGAAACTCAATCCAGGTCTCCTATGTAAGTGTCAGCAGTCTAATTACTTGATCCATCACTGCTGCCTCTTAGAGTCTGCATTCGCGGGAAGCTGGAGTCAGGAGCTAGAGCCAGAACCAAACCTAAGGACTCTGATTATAGGATGTGGACATCTTAACCACTAGGCCACACACCAACCCAACTAATTTTTTTTAAAAGATTCATTTATTTATTTGAAAGGTGGAGTTAGAGAGAGTCAGAGGCAGAGAGAGAGAGAGAGGTCTTCCATCTACTGGTTCACTCCCCAGATGGCTGCAACAGCTGGAGCTGAGCTGATCCAAAGCCAGGAGCCAGGAGTTTCTTCCTGGTTTCCCACGCGGTTGCAGGGCCCAAGGACTTGGGCCATCTTCTACTGCTTTCCCAGGCCACAGCAGAGAGCTGGATCAGAAGTGGAACAGCTAGGACCTGAACCGGTGCCCATATGGAATGTTGGCACTGCAGGTGGCAGCTTTATCCCCTATATAGGGCAGCACTGCCACCCCCCCAATAAGCAGAAAGGGTATACTCTAAACTAATGGTAAAAAAGGATAGGTACACAAGCCAGTCACATAGTCATGTGGTGATTATCGAGTGCTATATCTTGTACATTGTTGTGTATGCTGTACTTCTGTACAGCCGGCAGTTGCAGTAGCTCTGTCTTCATCAGTACAATAAGCATGAGTGGCGTGCCACACTGTGGCATTGCGATGGCTATTATATCACGGATGGCAGGAATTTTTCACTGTGTTATGATCTTGTGGGACTGCCATCGTATATGTGGTCTGTTGTTAATTGAAATGTCCTATGCAGCACAAGTCTATAATTGCTTTCGTTTACACACAGTCTGACAGTTTTGTCCCTTTGCATAATGTCTGTCCTTTTTTTTTTTCTTAATTTTTTTTTATTTGAGAGCCAGTTACAGAGAGAGGACACACACACACACACACACACACACACACAGATCTTCTATCTGCTGATTCACTCCTTAAATGGCTGCAATGGCTGGGGCTGGACTAGGTCTTCCACATGGGTGGCAGGGGCCCAAATACTTGGGCCATCTTCTGCTGCCTTCCCAGGCACATTAGCAGGGAGCCAGTTTGGAAGGAGACTTGAAACAGCACCTGTGAGGTGTACTGGCTTCCCCCACTGGACCACAGTGCAGGCCCCAGTGTCCTTTGGGTGTGTAGAAAAGAAAGAGACAGTATTGGACACACAGCAAACTCCCAGAGACACCTAGAAGGCTGACTAGAGGAGAAACAAGAGCAGCTACATTTGTTTTGAGGATAAGGATTGATCCTGAATATGTCCCTGTGTTTTATAGACAGGGATGAGAGAGAAGTAAATTCAGATAGAGACTTTGGTCTGTATTTAATGATGCAGTTATTAGACTGAGTTTAGCAATGTGTCCCCTAAGAAAGTTTTAACATTGGCCTTTCCAAACACTAAGTTACCTTTTGGGTCTGCCAGCCATGATGATAAATAAAGAGAAAGGTGACCTCCTTGCCATCAGATTCATGGAGTGGGTTAACATTTGCTAGAGTAACCGGTCTTGGATGCTGAGCACTGAAGGTTGCTCCGTGACAGCTCTTGACAGAGAACCAGGGGCTGAGTCACATCTGCAGCCAAGTTCATCATGCAGGGCTCGTTGAGTGGAGAGCTCGCTCCACATTGCTTGAAACAGGCAGCTTCGGGGTGCTTTTGTTTGGCTCCATTAGACCCACAGTACTGAACTATGAGGAGGCAGGGGTGGGAGAAAGAGCTGGCTCAGGAGAGCAGGTGCGAGATGGCTGTGTGGGACACAGACTGGTGGCCTGCAGCCCCTCTGCAGGGGCCCTGGGACTGTCAGGCTGGGGACTGGTGGTGGAAGAGAGACCCCCATCTTGTGTGTCCCTTCGTGCGTGAGAGGAAGGGCTGGGAGAGAAGAGGGATTACCTGCTGTGGTTACCTCCTGTCGCCTGGGAGGTCCCTGGGTGGTGGGAGTGTTCCGAGAGAGGAGGGACCAGTCACTCACAGAGTGGCTCTTGGTTAGGGTTAGGGTAGGGTTAGGGTTAGGGGTGTTCAGAAAGAGGAGAGACCAGTCACTCCGTGAGGAGGGGCTACACAGGCCTGTGTGAGTCAGGAAGAAGGAAGAGTGGAGGAAGAAGCCTTCCATGGCCTCACTCTCAGAGCCCCTGCACCGGGGGCTGCTCAGGACCAGGGCAAAGTAGTGTATGTGTGTGTGCGTGTATGTGTGCATGTGCGTGTGTGTTTGCATGTGTGTGTATGTGTGCGTGCACGTGTGTATGTGTGTACATGTGCATGTGTGTATATGTATGTGTGTGTGCATGTGTGTGCATGTGTGTGTGCGTGTATGCGTGTGTGTATGTGTGTGCATGTGCGTGTGTGTGTATGTATGTGTGTGTGTGCATGGGAGGGGGTTGTGGAGAGGACCTGGCATTCCAGGAAAGTGTCTCTTGGAAAATGGAAATTCCCTTGGCAGTTGGGTGCTGCCAGAGGAGGGAAGGGAGCTGGGCAGGTAATCAGCTGATGGCTTGCCCAGGGCAACCAGAGGGGGGCTGCATTTCCAATAGTGGGAGCGGGGGCCCAGCAGTCGTGCAGATCTGGGTTCCAAGTGGGGTGGTGATTGGTCAGGTGACTTAAGGGCTCATTTCCTTTATCATCACCTGTAAAATAATCATAATAAAACCCAGTGTGCTGGGCAGAAAGTGTGGGGTTTTCCTCTTCCCCTAAATCCCGAGACAGGAATCTTCCTCATGTTACATAAGTGCTTCTCCCCCTCCCCCTTTGCCGTCTTTCCTTCCTCCCCGCAAGCCAGCTGCTGCTCTCACATCATGTGGCCATGTGACTTACTGTATAGAACATTCTAGGAGAAGAGCTGCGTGGCCTACTGGAGCAAAATACCGGATTTTTACTTTATTTATTTATTTATTTATTTATTTATTTATTTTATTTGACAGGTAGAGTTAGTTACAGACAGTGAAAGAGAGAGACAGAGAGACAGGTCTTCCTTCTGTTGGTTCATTCTCCAAATGGCCACCACAGCCGGAGCTGTGCTGATCCAAAGCCAGGAGCCAGGTGCTTCCTCCTGGTCTCCCATGGGGTGCAGGGCCCAAGCACTTGGGCCATCCTCCATTTCACTTCCAGGCCACAGCAGAGAGCTGGACTGGAAGAGGAGCAACCTGGACTAGAATCCAGTGCCCATATGGGATGCTGGCACCGCAGGCAGAGGTTCTCTACCCAAATGGCTGCAACAGCCAAGGCTGGCGTGGACTGTAGCTTCTTCTGGGTCTCCCACATGGGTGGCAAGAGTCCAAACACTTGGAGCCAGGTCAGAAATGAGGCAGCTAGGACTCGAACCAGTGCTCACATGGGGTGCCAGTGTCACAGGTAATGGGTTAGTTCATGATAGTGCAACACTGGCCTCTTTAAATTATTTTTAATTGTAACAAAATACTGATGACATAAAGTTACTGCTTTAACCAGTTTTGAGTATGTAATGTTCATCACAGTGCCATCATTGCGCTGCCACCCCCTTCACCCACCCTCTCCAGAGCTCTCCTCATCTTCCCAACCTGACCCTCTCTGCACATAAGAAGCGACTTCTGTGCCCATTAACCAGCATCCCCCACCTGCTCCGTCAGCCCCTGCCAACCACTGTTCTGTCTGTCTCTGTGAATTTGCCTGCTCCCTATACTTCACATAAGTGGCATCATCCAGGACTTGTCTTTCTGTGACAGCTTATTTCACTGAGTGTAGTGTTCTCGAGGTTCATCCATATTGTAGGATGTGTCAGAATTCCCTTCCTTTGAAAGGCTGTGGAAGAGCCCATTGTCTGTTTATTTTGTTTGTCCACCCACCTGTTGATGGGCACGAGGGTAGCAGCTTCCACCTTGTGGCTGTGTGAATCACGCTGCTGTGAACACGGCTGCACAGATATCAGTCCGAGACCCTGAGGTGGGATTGCGGAATCTTGGGCAATTCTGCTCTAATTGCTTGAGGAAGCATTGCATTGCTGTTCCTAGTGAGTGTGCCCTTTCCATTCGCATCCGCAGTGCACAAGGATTCCAGTGTCTCCACATCCGAGCTAACACTTCCTACTTTCTGATTTATTTCCCTGTATTTGTTTATTTTTTAAAGATGTATTTATTTGAAAGGGAGTGGGGGGAGAGAGAGAGACATATCTTCCATTTGCTGGTTCTCACCCCAAATGGTCACAGTGGCTGTGGTTGGGCCAGGGTGAAGCTAGGAGCCCAGAACACTTTCCAGGTCTCCCATGTGGGTAGCAAGGGCTCAGGGACTTGGGCCGTCTGCTGCTGCTTTCCCAGGTATATCAGCAGGGAGCTGGCTTGGAAGCAGAGCAGCCGGGTCTTGAAATAGCACTCAGGTTGGATGGCAGCAGAGCAAGTGGTGACTTGTGCTACCATGCCAGCTCCCCCACCCCTCCGCCTTTTTTAACAGCCATCTTAGTGCATGTGAGGTGGAGACATGATACTAGTCATTTACTTAAGCCTTGATTTAAAAATAGCACATCTCATTCCAAACAAAAAAAAAAAAAAGAGGGATTTTAAACAGATGTATTAGGCTGGGACACCTGCCCTGGAAGAAGTCATGGTTTTACAGGAGAACTGAGGCTCCCACAGGGGTCTGCACCGTGCAGGCCAGAAGACGCTGATGCCTTCCAGAGGGTGTCCAGGTCAGGGCTTGCAGGGCGGGGTGGGCTTGTTTGTCCATAGTGATCACTGGACTCATGTGTGAGAGTTGGCTTTCGAGAATGAAGGGTTCCCAAGTGCAGCCCGTGCGCACCGTGGCAGAGTGGCAGGTAGCCTAGGCAGTGGCAACAGCGTGATTGAGGACTGATCACCGGAGCAATAGAGCTTGTTGAGAGTGTCCGCTCCCCACATCAGCAGTGTCAGCAACTCCTGGGAACTTGTGAGAAATGAACATCCTTGGGCACTGCTCCTGGCCCATACAGAGTCAGAAACTGCGGCCCGAGACCCGCACTGGGTGTTTTAACAAGTCTCGTGGGTGATTCTGGTGATGCGCAGTTAGCACGGAGAGTACAAGGAGTGCAAGCTGGGGGCAGGTGAGGGGCTGCATTGTGGATGCCGAGGGTGGGGTTTTGCGAGGGGTGGGTGGTGTTTACGGCTCTCCAGTGACTGCTCAACTGTAGCTGGAATAAGACTGAGCTTCTCGCCATGGCCTGAGAGGCCGTATGACCACCTCTGCCTCCCTCTCCTCCTTCCCTCCATCACTGCACTCCAGGCCCTGAACCCCGACACCTGCCAAGCTCTCTCTTACGTTGTTCCTCCCGCGTGGAAACTTCTTGATCTCTTTCCACGGCTTCTTCCCCCTCATTGCGCACATCCCAGCTCAGGCAGTGTCCATTTAGAGTTAGGCCTTCCCTGCCCAGCCTCCATCACTCTCTGCTTCTGCCCTGGTTTATGGTTTATAGCCCTTCTGGCTCTCTGGAACAATCCATTATTTATTGCTTTACGAGTTTCTTGTCTGCTTCTCCCAACCAGCGCACGAGCTCATTGAGGCTGGTTCTCAATCCTCCATTTCCAGCACTGGT
Source organism: Oryctolagus cuniculus (assembly GCF_964237555.1). Lineage (NCBI taxonomy): Eukaryota > Metazoa > Chordata > Mammalia > Lagomorpha > Leporidae > Oryctolagus > Oryctolagus cuniculus. The sequence continues at coordinate 113,241,651 of NC_091432.1, forward strand.
GCATCGTAGGCGGCCAATGTTGTCTTCTTATTCAGTAGACACTGGGATGTGCTGGAGGGGTTCTGGCAAGTGAAGTGACCCCATCAGAGAGGTGCACTGCCGGGTAGGGGGCACTCCCGTGGCTGGCTGTGTGCAGGGGTCCTGGGGAGGGCGGATGACTATGGGAACCCTTGGGGCGAGAGTCCAGTGCTGAAGCGTCCATGATGTAAACCAGTGGTCCTCCGTGGGAGGCAATTTGCTTGCCTGTCCTCCTGCCCCGGGGAGACGCTGGACAGTAGCTAGAGGCCGATGTGGTCCTCACAGCAGGGGCAGTTGCTGCTGGCTTCCAGTGGGTGGAGGCCAGGGATGCCGCTACACTTTCTACTATGGACACAGTCACCCCCACAACAAAGACATTCAGTGCTAACTTGAGAAACCTGCTCTGAACGAGGCTGGTAGCTGTGCGTGCAGAAAGACAAAAACCTAAGCGCGTGTTTTCCACTCAGCCGAGATAGATTTCGTCCCCATCTGGGCCTACAGTTGTGACGTGAAATCTCTCCGGCAGTAGAATGAGGAGGCCCCAGGAGTGGGAGCACGCGCCGAGAATGTGCGTGTGCGTCTCGGTCGGTTCCTGGCTGCTCCGGTTTCCACTGGGCGCCTGTCGGAGCCCTGTCTGGCTGGTCCTGTGGGTCTCTGTCCTCCCTTTCTTTCCGTCCTCCTCTGTCCTCTCTTCTGCCTTCCTCCTTTCTTCTTCCCTCCTGTTTTGTTTTTCCTTCATCTCCCTTTCCCCCTGTATAACCTCCGTCTGTCTCTCTCGTTTAACTGCCCATTATGAAGATTTGAAGTTTAGTGGGTTTATGGTCTCGGTCCTTAATTTTTAAAGTGGGTAATTGCGTGGTCTCTACTAAATTAAATTCACTAGCTTTTTACTTCTGTGGCATATGGCATACGAATGGGCTGCTTTTTATCCCCTGCAGTTGGTAATATTTCTTTTCCCTCTGTGCATTTTGAGTATTCTGACAACAGCCAGCTAAGCATCTCTCCCAGCCTGGTCTGCTAGCTTCTGGTGCAGAGCCTGGGCAGGTGCCACTCCCCTCCTCCATCTGTGGCTGAACCCCTAGACTCAAAACACGGACAGGGTCATTGCTTTTCTCTGGAGGAGCCAATCCAGCCCTTCCTGCCACAGAGCTAAACTGATTTCCAGGGACAATCCCGAGACACCTGTAGACCCCAAGTTAACAGGAAATGCACTCTCCAGCAAAAGCAGGATACGTAACATGGATGTTTGGTGGTGGACAGACCCAAGAGGTGTTGCTTTTGGAGAAGTGCCCCAAAGAATGTCTGAACCTTCTGCAGATAACCAAGGAGGTAGTGTGGCCAGGAGGCTGGGCCTCGGAGAGCCTGAGGGGGCTAGCGTGGTTGAGCCCCATCCTGCGTTCTAGATGAAGGCTCCAGGAGGACTGTGCCTGTGGCCCCAGCAGGTGGATGCTCATTGCAGTGTGAGCTTGAAGCCTGGCACGTGTTATTGGTGTGAATCTCTTCCTCTCTTCCTCTTTTACAAAAAGGACCAGGGAGAAAGGGTGAGAAATGACCTGGAGATCTTTCAGATGAAGGAACACAAGACTAAGCTGTTCTTGCCACCCAGTGGGGCCCTGGGGGTAGACCTGAAACCCCGGCCCCCTCCCGGATACATAGTCCCTGCCCTGTTCTGGCTCTTTCTCTGGGGGAGGATGAGGAGGAATAAAGAGATCCATCCCTTGTGCTTTGATCCCCTGGGAAAAGAGACAGATAACTACAAGGTGGAAACAATCAAAGTAATGGCCCTTTGGATTTTTCTAGCCATCTTCCTGCGCAGAACTCAAAACTGTTCCAATCTGTCATTTTCCCAGGCTCGGCCTTCTCCTTGGGGTGGCAGGGAGATTCGCATCAAGCAGACCTGTCAGGTCTCCGGCTCCCCTTGTAATTGCTGCTTCTGATGGGAGGTGACAGGTCCTGTGTCGTTAGCTCTAGTGGGCACAGCACTCATTCAGTCACAGCTCCAGGTCAAAGGTACGGTGTCGGGCTTTCCCTCCCTGGAATCATGGAAGTGACTTGATGACATACATGGGGGAGACTGGCAGGTGGAGCAGGAGACACGGTGGACAGGTGTGGGCTCAAGAGGAGAGTGGAGCACCTGCCAGCTTCCCTGCCGAACTCACCTTCAGGGTCTGCCCAGCACACAGCTTGTGGACTCACCCCTGGTCTCCCCAACTGGTTTATGGGTCTTTGAGAGCGGAGACCAGGGTTGCTTCATGTCTTGGTGGCTTGTGTCCTCACCTGCACTGGTGCCTGGCGTAAGACAGGGGCTCAGCAAACACTGGTCCAATTGAATGACTCCGGACAAGGATGTCAACCTGGGCCCAGGCTCCTGTGCAGGTGAAAGGCAGACCTTTTGCTTGGCATCTTCATGCATGCAAACCCATTATGGCCCCTCGCTGCTCCCATGGCTGCCGGTCCCTTCTGCCTTCATTCCTGCTCTGTCCCATAACTCGGCCAGAAGGCTGTCACTGGCAGCCATTAGACAAGACAAACGGACCGCTCCAGCCCGCCATCTCTCCCCCGGCCTGGCTCTGTGTGCAGTGAGCCGTGAGTGTGGGTCCGCTGCCTGCAGTGCCACCATCATGCATCTGGGCTGCCACAGCGGCCGGGCAGAGCTGCCCAGGGACAGCTGGGGGCTCGTTCTGTGCCTGCTGCCCAGAGAGAGCACATGGGGACCGTCCTTCCCAGGGGAAATCCGGAGGGAGGTGGCCAGATCCAGAGAGCGAGAGCGACAGTTGGAGCTGGTGAACTGGGAATATTAATCAGCTGCACAGAGACCTTATGAAGTGGCCATATGTAGACGACACTAGCTGCGGATACAATTGCCAGTGCTGTCAGGACTTTGTTCATACATCATTTGTCCAGGGGTCACATCTTTTAGGAAGGAGAGCCGTGGTGTGAAAGCCCAGCTAGGTGCACACAGCAGGACCCAGACTCTTCCCCAGTTCAGCAAGGCCACACGGGCCTACCATTTGCCTGGCTCTGTGCTGAGTCATGTTGGGGACGAGGGACAAGAGGTGATGGCTCAGCAACTTGGGGCCTGGGGCAGCTTCATCCTGCACGAGCCGCCCTCCGGGCACTTTCAGTACCTGCACACGGCCCCGTCCACCTGGGGGATGAGGCCCCTGTGCTTGCCACACCCAGCCCTGGCAGGTAGAACGCTCCCCTCCACCCGTCTCCAGAGCTGGCTGTTGGCTCCAGAGTGGCGGCTGCAATTGCGAGGCTCCCAGGCGCATCCCACACACACTCCCCCACCCCCTTCCCCATCTCACCCGTGCCTCCTTCTGTTCTGTAAGGATGAGATCCATCCTTATGCCCGCATAGTCACCCCTCTGGTGCCACCGCCTGGGGATCCTCGCCCCTCCCCCAGCCCGTGGCCTGCCCCTCCACCCCAGTGACCACAGCTGTGCTCTGGGTGTGGCAGTCCTTGATCCTCTGCTTTTCAAACCTTCCATCTCCTAATCCCGGTCTGAAAGCAGCCTCCCGTCTGTGCATACCTTGCTCCCTCTACTCCTGGTCTGCATGTCCTCAGCGGCGCATATCCCAGATAACCCCCTGCTCCTCGTCCCTCCTGAGTCCAAACCACCAAACAGCTTCTTTTGGGTCTCACCCCCATCCCTGTCCAGTCAAGACCGTAGCCCATCGGCCCCACCCCACCACACTCAGCTCCCTTGCCCCCGCTCCTGCCCGCCCACCTCAGAACCCCCTACCCTGGAGAGCTCCGACTTAGACCTGCCTTGCTTTTGTCTGTGCCCTGCGGCTGCTTTCAGATACACACTAACTTCCCCTAATCTAACTGGGCCAGACAGAACTGCATTTGCATATCACAGCAGCTAGTCTAAGCTAGCACAGAAAACACCTACCCTATCCTTGTCACTCTTGCTCACAGAACAGACGGAGTTTGTCTCTTCTCTGAGAAAATAGAAGTTACCCAGCTCAGTCTCTTCCTGCTCTCCCAGTGTTTCTCTCCAGCTGTGTCTGTCAGTATTAGTGAGGCCTGCACTAGTCAGCAGGGTCCCCGTGGGCTGCTAGGCGCTTTAAACGTGCCCAGTCCCAGTGGAGATGGGCTGAAATTTTGAAGTCTTACTTTGAGAACAAGAATATAAACTATCTCTATGATTTCATATTGGTGAGCTGTTAAAATGATACTATTTGGGAAATTATGTTAACACATTTTAGATGATTAATTATTAAAAATCGATTTTATACCTTCACATGTTTCTTTTTTTTTTTTTAAGATTTTTATTTGTTTATTTGGGAGGTAGAGTTACAGACTGAGAGAGGGAGAGACAGAGAGAGAGAGGTCTTCCATCAGCTGGTTCACTCTCCAAATGGCCACAGCGGCCAGAGCTATGCCAATCCAAAGCCAGGAGCCAGGAGCTTCTTCCCGGCCTCCCAGTGCAGGGTACACTTTCCCAAGCCATAGCAGAGAGCTGGATCTGAAGAGGAGCAACTGGGACTAGAACCACCACCCACATGGGATGCTAGCACCGCAGTTGGAAGCCTATCCCACTATGCCACAGTGCTGGCCCCCACGTGGTGGTTTTTTTTTTTTTTTTTTTTTTTTTTTTTTTTTTTTTATGATGATGATTTAAAATGTGACTGCTAGGGCTGGTGCCATGGCTCAGTAGGCTAATCCTCTGCCTGCGGCACCAGCACACCGAGTTCTAGTCCCAGTCGGGGCGCTGGATTCTGTCCCGGTCACTCCTCTTCCTGTCCAGCTCTCTGCTGTGGCCCGGGAGGGCAGTGGAGGGTGGCTCAAGTGCTTGGGCCCTGCACCCGCATGAGAGACCATGAGAAGCACCTGGCTCCTGCCATCAGATCAGCGTGGTGCGCCGGCCACGGCGGCCATTGTGGGGTGAACCAACGGCAAAGGAAGACTTTTCTCTCTGTCTTTCTCTCTCACTGTCCACTCTGCCTGTCAAAAAAAAAAAAAAAATGTGACTGCTAGAACGCTGGACGTGACACATCTGGCTTGCAGTATTCTTCTTTGAAATGGTTCTGGTGAGAAGACAGGCTGAGCCACATATCAAAGAGACCAGGAATGCAGCCCTCAGACATAGAAGTGGGTGAATGGTAGGCCAAGGATCCTCAGGGGTTATTTCAGTAGCCCTGGGAGGAGGTGAGGAAGGTGTGGATGGGCAGGGCAAGGACGAAGAAAGAGATGAGGCGGATTCAAGTGCAGGGTGAGGCAGACTCCACAAGGTTGTTAGACTGCAGGGGTGCGAGATGAGAGTAGCCCCTGGCTACTTCCTGCTTAGGTGGGGCATCCCCCATCACATCACCATAGGAAGTGCTGCGGTGGAGGTGAGAACTGTTCTTTGCTTCTGGAGAGGGGCAAGTGGTATTGTCGTCATCACCGTAAGGTTTCTGTATGTTGCTGTTGTCATTGGTTCTGGCCAACAGGCAAGGGGAGGAGAGACCAGGCAGGAACACGGCCCCATGGTTTGAGTCACCTCCACTGGCATCTGCTAGCCCCGATTCCGCCCCTGGCCTCCCTGAGCTCAAGGAAGGCTGGCAGCTGTGTGTCCGGTGACAGCTTGGCCTCCTGTGTCAGGCAAGGGCCGGACAGCATCCAGGGCCGGGCTTAGTGAGCACCCTGGCCGTGCCGTCTTGCCCTGCCTCCTTCCTTCGCCCCTTGCCCCTTCTCCCACCCTAGCTGCGCCTGGGTTTGCCTTCAGCCTCTGTCTGTCTGCATTTCTGCGGGGTTTAGTTTGGAAAATGCCCTGTTTCCCCTCTGTAATTCTCAGCTCTCCCTCTGCACTGCACTGGCTCCCCTTTCTGAGCCCTCCTCATCTTAACTGAAACACCTGTCCCGGACCCTGTGAGTCCCTGCACTTCTCTCCCTAACCACACCTTCCCTCCCAAGAGGCTGCCTGCCTCTCCATTCACTTCATCACTCCTCCACCTGCCGCAGCCCCAACACTGCCCCTCCCCCCTCCCACTTCCTAATTGCCAGATCTCATGGAAAATTCTGTGTCCTTGTCTGTTCTGATTTCTGTCCTCCTAGGATCCTCTGGCCTAACCGCTGCCTCTCAGACTCTCCCCCCACACTCTCACCAGGCACTGAGCCCCCAGGGTTTGAGCTGTGGCCCTGTTCTCTTCTTACTCTCTGTCTGCCCTGTGCCGGATCCGGAGCATCACTGCCACCCTTCCCCGGAGAGCTCCCAGGCCTGTGTCTTCAGCATGGACCGCTCTCTGCAGAGCCAGGCCAGAAATCTCGTTATTCTGTAGCTTGCGTTGAACTTAACCAACACTGCTCCAAAATCATCACCTTTGGCCTTCTCCAGGAGCACAGAATTCTTTATCCTGGTGACCGTGTCCCTTCTGGGTCAGAAGTGAAGCCAGTGGCCACTCTCATCTCACACCCCCTACCCCCTGAGGGCAGTTTGACAGCCTATGGAGTCGACCTCATCAGCCACGTCTGAATCTGCGCCATCTCCCTGGTCCTCCTTGCCCTGCCCCTTAGTACCTGCCTCGTGTCTCTTTCTGGGACCATGAAAATAGCCTCATGCTGCTCTCTCCTACTCACATCCTACCCTCTGTCCAGCGTATCTACCAGGTAGCTCTAAAATGCAAATTCTGTGACGTTATCACCTTTGAAAGTCCTCCCGGTGTTCCTGGGCACCTGCAAGGTGCAACCCTGTCCCCAGCGAGACACATCAGGTCCTGCACGCTGGCTCCTGTCCTCCCATCCAGCCTCCCCTGCCTCATGCCAGTCACCCCAGGCCCTCTCATGCCTTCGGGGACCCCTCACTGGGACACACTTCGCTCCCTTACACCTGCTTCAAGGCTGCCTCTTTGTGAAGCCTGGTAGGTAGTAGGCACTTAACATGGGTGTGCTAGACCAATGCTTAAAGCTTTCTTAAAATGTCCCAAAGAGTGTGATGTTCCTTTGTCTGTGCTTCCTTACACCTGCGCGGTTTTCTTGCTGGAGACCCTTACTTCCTTGGGCAGTGGCGGTCTGCCATCTCCTCTCCCAGGAGGTCTTTGAGAGCCCAGGACTCAGTCTTCACTGCTGTGGTTTGCCAGCATGTGCACATCTGGATCATGGCTGGAGCATCGTGAGGTTTTGTGATGCCACTCACTATGCTGGATTATAGCTCCTCATCCTCCTCTGGACCCTGGAAGCACAGACACATCCTATCCGACTTTGCATTCCTAGTGCCTTGCTTGCATAGGCATCTCCTGGGTACTGGATGAGTTAGTAAGTAAAGGAGGGATGGAATGAACGAATGCATTACCTGTCCTCATTACATGATTCGGTTCTAGATGAATGGCACAGACTCTAGATGCTTTGGGAGGTTATAGGAGGGTGAAATCGGTATGGCTGGAACAATACAGTGCTTACCAGGGACACACTGGGATTGAGACACAAGAATGGAGTTAAGTTTTACATAGGATTTGGGTGTGAGTAAAGAAAACCTGAGAGTGTGGCCAGCGCTGTGGCGCAGCAGGTTAAAGTCTTGGCCTGAAGCACCAGCATCCCATATGGCTGCCAGTTCTAGTCCCAGTTGCTCCTCTTCCGATCCAGCTCTCTGTTATGGTCTGGGGTAGCAGTAGAAGATGGCCCAAGTCCTTGGGCCCCTGCACCCATGTCGGAGGCCCGGAGGAAGCTTCTGGCTCCTGGCTTCGGATCGGTGCTGTGGGGAGCAATCCGGACTAGACTAAGTTACTCGAATTAAGACTTATTCTATGCACCTGCTCTCCCACAATATGGCGCTGGGAGAGGAGAAAACAGCTTCTACCCAGCTGCCTCCAGTTCAACCAATAAACAGTAGGACTTGCTCCTGATTGGAGGAGAGCAGCGTACTCGGCATGTGGGCAGCCGAGTTGGGATTGGCGGAGGAGGACTATAAAGGAGGAGAGAGACGGCATGCACGAGGAACATCTAAGGGGAACATCTAGCTGAAGGAACACCTGTGCAGCCCCCGAGAAGAGCCGGCCGGCGGTGTGCCGCTCCCCTGCGGAAGTGGGGAATGTGGCCAGGGGGAACCGCCCTTCCACGGAGGTGGAAGGGACAGTAGCCAACCCGGGAAGAACCAGCAGCAAACCCGGGGAGGGCCGAGCAGACGAAAGAACAGCACAGGGTCCTGTGTCGTTCCTCCACGAAGACGGGGAGCGACATAATGGTGCCGTGACTCGGATATGAAGCCTAGGCAGGGTTTAGTGTCGTTCCTCCATGAAGAGGGGGAGCGACAGGTGCAGCTCCAGCCCTTGCGGCCATCTGGGGAGTGAACCAGTGGATGGAAAACCTCTCTCTCTCTCTGTCTCTACCTCTCTCTGTAACTCTGTCTTTCAAATCAATAAAATTAATCTTAAATAAAAGCTGAGAGCTTTCCAGGAAAAGAGATCGACTGGGCAAAAAACACAGGGTGAAATGACAGGCTCTGTTCAGGCTTCAGCAAAGACAAGCTCAATGTAGCTAAGTGGTCATGGAACACAGTAGTATCTGGGCATGGAAAGGCATGGTGGGGCCAGGCAGGTGGATCTGCTATGGGGAATAGCTGGACTGGCGTGAGACAGGCAAAGGCAGGAGACAGAGAAATAGGAGGTGGTGGCAGTGGCTGGGAGGCAAATCCCTGGCATTCCTGAGGGACTGGACAGTGGAGCGGCTGCAGGGTATGGAGAGTGCAGGACAGCTCTGCTGGGGATTCGTATGTGGGTAACTGGTCCTATTAATTGAAACTGGGAAGTCAGAAAGAGCCTCTGATTCTGTAAAAAGATAAGGGGTTGCATTTGGGACATGGAGTTTGAAAGGGTCTCCAAAGGGACATTTCCTATTAGCCAGAAACAGGAGTCTGATGTGGATAAGAAATTGGGGTTGGGCTGGCGCTGTGTCGTAGTAGGTTAAGCCTCCACCTGCTGCGCCAACTCCTCTTTTGATGCAGCGCTCTGCTTGTGGCCTAAGAAAGCAGTGGAAGGTGACCCAAGTGCTTGGGCCCCTGTACCATGTGGGAGACCCAGAAGAAGCTCCTGGCTTCAGATGGTCTCAGCTCTGGCCATTGTGGCCATCTGGGATGTGAACCAGCAGATGGATGACCTCTTTCTCTATCTCTCCCTCTCTCTGTCTATAACTCTACCTCTTAAATAAATAAAATCTTTAAAAATTTAGGGTTAAGGGTAAGGATTTGGGAATTATCTATATGAGCTGACAGTTAAGAATTGATAGGTTGTAGTGCTATCTCATCATGGTTTTCACTTGCGTTTCTCTAGTGACTACCAAGGTTGAGTGAACACTTGCGCATACTAATTTGCCACCCATATAACTTCTGAAGTGTCAACTCAAATCTTTGGCTCATTTTAAAAATTGGGTTGTTTTCTTATTATTGAATTTTGTTTTCAACAGTAGAGACAAGGGCTGTAATATTATTGAATTTTGAAAGTTCCTCCTTTGAGATCCAAGTCCTTTACCCAGTATATTCTTCACATATAGTATGTTCTCTGTCTATGGCTAAACATTCTGCTAACATCATCTTTTTAAAGAGATTTATTTGAAATGCAGTTAGAGAGAGAGAGAGAGAGATCTTCCATCAGCTTGTTCACTCTCCAAATGGCTGCAATGGCCAGGGCTGGGCCAAGCCAAAGCCAGGAACCAGGAGCTTCCTCTGGGTCTCCCTTGTAGGTGTCAGTGACCCAAATACTTGGGCCATCTCCCACTACTTTCTCAGGTGCATTAGCAGGGAGCTGGATCAGAAGTGGAGTAGTTGGAACTTGAACTGGCACTTGTATGGGATGCTGGTGTTGCAGGCGGCAGCCTAACCTGCCATGCCACAATGCCGGCTCCTAACATCTCCATTTGAAGAGCAGACATTTCTAATTTGGATGCTCTGGTTCGCTGAGGTTTTGCTTTGTAAGGTTGTGCTTTTGGTGTCTTATCTAAAAAAAATCTTTGTCTAACTCAAAGTCATAAAGATTTTCTTCTAGAGGTTTTATTGTCACGACTTTTACCTTTATAGTCTATTTTGTGTTCATTGTTGTATATGATGTGAGACAGTTTGAAGTTTTTTTTGTTTTTTTGCAGTTTTACAACTTTAGTCAGTTCTCATCCACGTTGACTGTAGATTTTTGAAAGTGGTGACAGGTACAGAGGTAACTGAAGTGTGGAGCTTGTTTGGTGAGCCTTCATCCTCTATGTTTTCTGGACAGTCTCATGGGAAGTTCCTTATTCCTTTGGCCCAGAGAGCTTGGTTGAGCCTGGATATCGGTGCACACATCTGGAGCCTCCATCTCTTTCATGGCAAAATTCTGGATTTTTGAGTGCCTGAGAGGCATGCTTCTTCTTTTGTTGTTGTTTTTAAAAATTAATGTTGGGGTCAGTGCTGTGGCATAGTGGGTAAAGCCACCACCTGCAGTGTTGGCATCCCATATGGGTGCCAGTTCGAGTCCAGCTCTCTGCTATGGTCTGGGAAAGCAGTAGAAGATGGCCCAAGTCCTTGGGCCCCTGCACCCGTGTGGGGGACCCGGAGGAAGCATCAGCCCAGCTACAACCATTGCGGTCATCTGGGGAGTGAACCAGCAGATGGAAGACCTCTCTCTCTCTCTCTCTCTCTCTGACTCTCTGTAACTATGCCTTTCAAATAAATAAATAAATAATAAAATCTTTAGGGCTGGTACTGTGGTGTAGCAGGTAAAGCTGCTGCCTGCAGTGCCGGCATCCCAGATGGGCTCCAGTTTGAGTCCCGGCTGCTGCATTTCTGATCCAGCTCTCTGCTGTGGCCTGGGAAAGCAGTAGAAGATGGCCCAAGTCCTTGGGCCCCTGCACCCATGTGGGAGACCTGGAGGAAGCTCCTGGCTCCTACCTTCGGATGGGCTCAGCTCCGGCTGTTGCGGCTAACTGGGGAGTGAACTAATGGATGGAAGACCTCTCCCTCTCTCTGCCTCTCCTTCTCTCTGTAACTGATTTTCAAGCAAATAAATAAACCTTTTAAAATAAAATAAAAGATTTAAAAAAACTAATGTATTTATTTGAAAGGCAGAGTTATAGAAATAGAGAGAGAGCTTCCGTTCACTAATTCACTCCCCAAGTGGCCGTAATGGCCAGAGCTGGGCCCATCCAGAGCCAGGAGCTTCTTTCCAGTCTTCCACATGGGCGGAGGGGCCCAAGCACTTGGTCCATCCTCCACTGCTTCCCCAGACCACTAGCAGGGAACTGGATTGGAGTGGAGCAGTTGGGATTCAGATGGCCGCCCAGATGGGATTTCAGCGCTGCAGGTGGCAGCTTTACCTGCTATGCCACAGCACCGGCCGCAGGGCACACTGCTTGAAGCCCACTCCGTGCATGCCCTTGGGACTGTTGATGATGTACTCTCGGGCCACCGCCTCGTTGATGGCAGAGCGGCCTCTTCTCTTCTCACCATCCTTCTTTGCAGGAGCCATCGTGTGGGGCCCGTGTTGGAAAGGAAGTGCGAGAGGGATTGTCATTCTTTTTCTTTAACCTATGGAAACATTCAATTGTTTCAGCACAAGTTGGAGAAAAAAACACATTTTCACTTGCGCTTTTATGAAAATCAATTTTCTGTGGATGAAAGGTCTTCGAAACGTTCATAGAAAAATGCATATTATGAAATAAGTATGCATGGATTTCATTATTTTTTGCATCAAAATAAACTTATCTTTTAATTCCGTTTTTCCATGAACTTTGCGTGTAAGGGTCAAAGAAGTAATTTTGCTGGGAGGAATAGAAGTTGGCACAGAATCCTTCAAAAGCCAAGAGAGGTTTGTCTGAGACGTTTATAAAGTGCCTTTTGTTGTTAGGCAAGGTGCTAGATACTGGGGATAGAAAAACTTGAAGAGCAACAGTTGAAGACTAAACCAGCCATTGAAATTCAGAGTTAGAAGCATGGGTTTCTTCCTCCCTCCCTCCCTCCCTCCCTCCCTTCCTTCCTTCCTTACCTTCTTTTTAAAGATGTATTTCTTTATTTGAAAGGAAGAGTTACAGAAAGAGAGAAAGAGAGAGAGACAAAGAGAAAGATCTTCCATCTGCTGGTTCACTCCCCAAATGGCTGCAAAGGCCAGAGCAGGGCTGATCCGAAGCCAGGAGCTCCCTCTGGGTCTCCCATGCAGGTGCAGGGGCCCAAGCACTTGGGCCATCTTCTGCTTTCCCAGGCCACAGGCAGAGAGCTGCATCAGAAGAGGAGCAGCCAGGACAATAACCAGTGCCTGTATGGGATGCCAGTGCCACAGGCAGAAGCTTAGCCTGCTGTGCCAGAGCGCTGGCCCCAGGCATGGGTTTCTAGGTGAACATGTTGTCATGGCACTTGACCAGCCTCTGTGTTCAGGTAAGGCTTCCTGGAGGAGGGGATGTCTGAGCTGAGAACATCCTGTGTGAGAGTGGTCAGTGAGCAACAGGAAGAAGGCGGGAGGGAGAGAGTGAGCAAGAGTACACAGGCACGCGAAGGGAATGTGTGTGAGTGCATACGCTCCTGTGTGCCTGTGTGCATGCATGTGGACCTGTGTGTGTAGGGGTGTGTTGTGATTCGTTCACTGTTCCTCTGTTCCTGGAAGGTAGAAGGGATGAGCAGTGAAGCAGAATCTGTGCATACTAGGGGTCTTCAAAAAATTCATGGAGAACAAAGTATTATTGGGAAAAAAAGCTGCATGGATTTCAATTTCTTCTGCACCAAAATAAACTTTCGGTTTCGTTCCGTTCTCCACGAATTTCTTGACATTCCTTGGAACGGAGTTTCAGAGAGAGCCAGAGTTTCTTTGCCGCTGCAATGAATTCCCTGTGTTTAGAGGGTGGGAGACGTGGGTAAGAACGAGCAGCCTGCTTGGAACCAGCACCATGGGGTTGGACCGGGCTGAGGAGGACTGATCTGAGAATGACTGAGGAGCTCAGCCAGAAGCAGTGGGTGGCTGGTGGTTAGGGTGAGGGGCTGGGGTCTGGGTGGCTGCCATGAACTAAACTTGAGAATAAAGCAGGATGAAGACAGCCTTCTAAGAGGCCTCAGAGGGAACCTACACTGCTGGCACCCTGACCTTGGACTTGCAGCCTCCAGAATTAAGTCTGCAGCCCCGGCCAGTGAACAGTCTGTGGAGTGAGAGGGCGCCGGCCAAGCAAGGTCAGGGGTCCTGATGGCCCAGGGTCAGGGCCAAGGTGTGTGCTGATTCCCTGTGCCAGGAGGGTGGACCTGGAGCAAAGGGCTTTGTGAGGATGCAGGTGAGCGGAGGAGGCTGGTGCCCCAGCTGTCATGGGAGAGGGGCTGCAGAGGGAAAGGGAGACTGGACAGGAAGGGTCAGCAAAGGCATGGGCAGGGAGCAGAGGGCCATCCAGGCCCTTTGAGGCCCTGTCACTGTGCAGGTAGAAGGGGCTGCCGCAGCTGCACTATAAGTGGGAGCCAGGCTGCAGGGCCCGAGGACTTTGAGCAAGTCGGTGACGAGGTGCCTCTCCTGGGTCGTCCTGGCCACACACATTAGGGGTGATCTAGAAAGTGGCAGAGTGGGAGCCAGCATGTAGCCTGGTAGTTGGGACAACTGCATTCCATGTTGGGAGTGCTTGGCTTCAATACCTGGGTCTGGCTTCTGATCCAGCTTTCTGCTAATGCAGACTGGCAGCTAGCAGTGATGGCTCAGGTAATCAGGTTTCTGCTACCCATGTGGGAGACCTGGATTGCGTTCCTGGCTCCCAGACGTGGCCTGGGCCAGGTCCAACTGTTTTGTGCATTTGGAGAGTGAACCAGCAGAAGAGAGTGCTCTCTCTCTCTCTCTCAATCTCTCCCTCTCTCTCTCTCTCAATCTCCCTCCATCTCTCTCTCTCTCTCTCTCTCTCTCCCTCTCTCTCTCTCTCCCCCTCTCTCTCCCTTTCCCTTTCACACAAATAAAAAATAAATGAATAAATAGGGAAGTGTTGCAGTGGGGGAGCCAGGCCACCAGCCCTTGGGAAGGTTTCTTTCACACAGTGGACACCGACATGGGACGGAACAGGGAGAGGAGTGTGGGATCAAGATGGGCATGGCCCAGGCACTGCCCTTTCCTTTGTGTGAGTCTTAGGACTGGAAAGAGTGGACAGTGCTTGGGGCTCATGGGGAGAGCAGCTCACTGTGAAGGCAAAGGGTCATGCCTGGGCCTAAAGGGGACACACTGAGTCCTTCCGGGTTGGAAGAGCCTCCATGGCTGGAAAGCAGAGGCAGATCCAGTCCCTAAATGTGCCTTCCCATCTCAGCCTCGCCCTGCTGCCGCCCAGCCTCACTGTGGCTGCTGGTTCACTCCTACACACAGCAGTCCCCAGGGCTGAAGGATGTGCTGGCGCGTCCTGTTCCTCACTTGGTAGCTGCTGGGAACCCTGAACGTCCTGACCTAGCTGTGCAGTGGGGCCTTGGGGACACAGCGTAGACCAGAAGCATCGGCGGCACATTAGGTCTTGAGCACACGCTTTTCCTTCATCCATCTGTCCCCTCCCCTGGGACAGCTGAGGACCAGTGTGCTGCTGGTAGCTGCCCGTTGGGGACGTGTTCTTCTTGATCTTGGACTTGCAGCCCTGGCCAAGGGAGCCTTAGCCTCCACCTTGTCTTTGGTGGCCATAGCCCTGGAATCTGGGTTCCTGGTGGCCCCATAATAATCCTGATCCCCATAGGGTTGGTGCCACCCACCCACCCAACTGAGGCTGTTCCCAGATAGAAGTGAAACACTGTGTAAAACCTAAAGCCCAGCGAACCGCGGTGTCCAGGAAGGCGAGTTGGAGAGCACCTGCCAAATATTTTTGAGTTCAGAGTCCTGCGTTAGAGCCTGGAGGGTGGGGTGGGGGGAGGAAAAAGAGGTGCAGAGACGATCTCTTACTCCCCTTAACAAAAGGTTCTCTGGTCATTATACCTCTGTCTATCCAAGTGTGTCTGGTGATGCTCTGTGGGTCTGCTGTGCAGTTTGACATGGCTGGCTGCTGTGCTGCACATCTGGGTTTGTCTTAATCAGCCCAGGCTGCCGTAACGAGATAGCATGGTCTGAGTGGCCTACACAGCAGAGATTCATGGTTCACTATTCTGGAGACTGGGAATTCCAAGGCCATAGTGCAGCAGGTTCAGCTCCAAGTGAGGGCTGTCTTCCTGGCTTACAGAAGGCCACCGCCTCTCTGTGTCTTCACATGGTGGAGAAAGTGAGCTCTCTGCTGTCTCTTATAGGGACACTAATGCTGTTAGACCGGGGCCCTGCCTTTATGACCTCATCGAAAGCCAAGTGAAGTGACGCTGGGGGTCTGTGGTTCATTGTAAGAATTGGGAGTGGGGGCAGTGAAATCCATCGTGCATGTCTCGAATGCATCCTTTACAAAAGGAGGGGACAGACAGAGCTCACAGGCTTGGGACGACTCCTTTTTGTGTTGCCCGCTATAGCCCAGGTATGGCGTGCCCTTTGTGTACTGATGGGGCAGAGCCAAGTCCAGTGTGATTCTGTAACATGAACACCAGGATCCGAGCATAACTGAGTTTCCAGATTCCCAGGGGGCAGGTGTGGGGAGCAATCCGGACTAGACTAAGTTACTCGAATTAGGACTTATTCTATGCATCTGCTCTCCCACAATATGGCGCTGGGAGAGAAGTAAACAGCTTCCGCACAGCTGCCTCCAGTTCAACTAATAAACTGTAGGACTTGCTCCTGATTGGAGGAGAGCAGCGTACTCGGCGTGTGGGCAGCCGAGTTGGGATTGGCGGAGGAGGACTATAAAGGAGGAGAGAGACGGCATGCACCGGGAACATCTATGGGGAACATCTAAGGGAACCCGTGCAGCCCCCGAGAGAACCGGCCGGCGGTGTGCCGCTCCCCTGCGGAAGTGGGGAATGCGGCCAGGGGGAACTGCCCTTCCACGGAGGTGGAAGGGATAGTAGCCAACCCGGGAAGAACCAGCAGCAAACCCGGGGAGGGCCGAGCAGACGAAAGAACAGCGCAGGGTTCAGTGTCGTTCCCCCACGAAGAGGGGGAGCGACATAATGGTGCCGTGACTCGGATATGAAGCCTAGGCAGGACTCTGTGTCGTTCCTCCACGAAGAGGGGGAGCGACATAATGGTGCCGTGACTCGGATAGGAAACCTGACTCGGATACGAAACCTAGCTTGGATAGGAAACCTAGGACGGATAAAAAACTTAGGAGGGAAGAAACGGGAAGAACTAGGGAAAATATCGGAGAGAGAAACTAGCAAACAGCCTAGGGAAAATATCGGAGAGAGAGACTAGCAAACAGCCTAGGGAAAAGCCGGACGAAAAAGGAGCCGGAAGAAGCTATTGAAAGCCTAGGCATAGACTCGGATACGGACTACGGGGGGAAGCTGGGAGAAATCTCTGAGGTCGAAAGCGAAAGTGAAAGCTAGAACAAACAGACTCGGACGCGGACTGTGGGGAGAGGCCAGGAGAAATGAGGGAGGAATATTGTTGGAAGAAAACTTAGGGAAACATACCGGGTAGAGAAAAATGTTAGGGAAATTGAAGCCGCGGGGGGCAGGCCAAGGCGGACACGAAAGCCACTTTGGGATTCTCAAGTTAGCCCGGGAATAGGGGGCGAAAAGTTGAAACTAGAAGCTGAAACGTGAGCCTGGTTGGGATCCGTCTGATTAGCCCGGGGAGCAAAGGACGGGAAGCCAAACCGTGGGGCGGAGACGTACGCTGGGTTGAATTCGCCAGGCTAGCCCGGGGAACTTAGATTGAATGCTAATGGCGGAGACGCAAGCTACGCTGTGTTACTCGCGGAAGCCGCCGCGTGCAGAGAGAGCACGGGGCGTGAATAGATAGGGAACGGGGCTGGCGTAGGCCGTGGTTCAGACGCGAAAGGGTTAAGCGTGGAGACCGCGGAGCACGCGAAGCCGAGCCGCGCAAAGCCGGGAAGCTGCGCAGATGAGAGAGGCGCGCGGGCTGAAGCGGCGCAGAGCCGGGAACCCGCCGGCGGGGCGAGGTGCCGGAAAGCCGCAGGGATAAGAGAAACAGAAGTTTAGAAGTAAAGTGAGAAAAATAGGAATGCTGGAAGATAGCAATAAAATGGGAGAAATAGGAATGCCCGGAGATAGAGAAATAGAGAAATAAAAAGGCCTCCCTACAACACTGCAATGTGAGAGCTTGGATTCGGTCTGCCTAATCAAGTGAGGCGATGAGCACCTGCGGGCAGCTAGCAGCTTATGCGCCGCAGGTCACCGAAGACAGGCACGAATTAACATCAGTAAGGCTTCCCCACAATACAACAATATTAAGCTTGGATTCGGTCTGCCTGATTTAAGGCGGTAAGCGCCAGCAAGCAGCTCGACCAGAGTATGAGCTGCAGGTCACCGAAGATAGGCACAAACCAACACTAATAAGTCTCCCCCACAATACGGCAATGAGAAGGCTTGGATTCGGTTTGCCTGATAGGTTTTGTAAGCCCCTGCAGGCTCGACCAGAGCATGCGCTGCAGGGCACCGAACACAGGCACGCATCAGCGCCTAAAAACCTCCTCACAACATGGCGAAGAGAGGACCCGGATTCGGTTTGCCTGATAGGACTTGTAAGAGCCTGTGGCAACTCTAGCAAGTAGAGCAGAGTGTGTGCCGCGGGACACCGAAGACAGGCGCGTATCAACGCTAAAAAATAAAAAGAAAGGGGGATCTGTGGGGAGCAATCCGGACTAGACTAAGTTACTCGAATTAGGACTTATTCTATGCATCTGCTCTCCCACAATATGGCGCTGGGAGAGAAGTAAACAGCTTCCGCACAGCTGCCTCCAGTTCAACTAATAAACTGTAGGACTTGCTCCTGATTGGAGGAGAGCAGCGTACTCGGCGTGTGGGCAGCCGAGTTGGGATTGGTGGAGGAGGACTATAAAGGAGGAGAGAGACGGCATGCACCGGGAACATCTATGGGGAACATCTAAGGGAACCCGTGCAGCCCCCGAGAGAACCGGCCAGCGGTGTGCCGCTCCCCTGCGGAAGTGGGGAATGCGGCCAGGGGGAACTGCCCTTCCACGGAGGTGGAAGGGATAGTAGCCAACCCGGGAAGAACCAGCAGCAAACCCGGGGAGGGCCGAGCAGACGAAAGAACAGCGCAGGGTTCAGTGTCGTTCCCCCACGAAGAGGGGGAGCGACATAATGGTGCCGTGACTCGGATATGAAGCCTAGGCAGGACTCTGTGTCGTTCCTCCACGAAGAGGGGGAGCGACAGGCAGGCATTTTCTGAGAGATTATTTAATCAATGTATTTCATTATATCTGATTTGGTAACTAATAGTTTGCGGGATGGAAAAGTTGGTAGGAGAGAGTTGACATGGCCCAAAGGGAAGGATTGATGCCTCCATTCTAAAACTCTCACTGGGGGCCTGGGCATTGGCCTGGTGGTTAATGTGCTCATTAGATGCCCCTGTGCCACACCAGAGTGCCTGGGTTCAGGTCTCAGCTTTGGCTGCTGGCTCTAGCTTCCTGCCGATGCAAAACATGGGAGGAAACTGTGATATTTCAAGTGATTGGGCTCTCACCACCCCTGTGGGAGACCGGGGTTGACTTCCTGGCTCTGGCTTTGGTCCCACCCAGTTCCAGCCATTGGGGACATCTGAGGGGTAAGCCACTAGATGGCAGTTCGGACTATGTGTTTGTATGTCTCGCTCTCTGCCTCTCAAATAAATAAATATTTTTTAAATAAAAAAGGGGCCTGTGTTGTGGCATAATAAGTTAAGCTACTAGGAGCACCGGTTCAAGTCCAGCTGCTCCACTTCTCATCCAGCTCCCTGCTAATGCACCTGAGAAAGCAGAGAAAGATGGCCTAAGACCTCGGGCTCCTGCTGCCCACGTGGGAGACCAGGATAGAGTTCTGGGCTCCTAATTTTGGCCTGCTCCATACGTGGCTGTGGTAGCCATTTGGGGAGTAATCTAATGGATGGAAGATCACTCTTTCTATCTCTTCCTTTATGTCACTCTTCCGTTCAAATAAATAAATAATCTTAAAAAAAAAAAAAAAAAGCAGGGGCCAGCATTGTAGCATACCTGGTAAAGCTTCCACCTGCAGCACCAGCATCCAATTTGGGAGCCAGTTTGAGTCCCAGCTGCTCCACTTCTGCTCCAGCTCCCTGCTAATGGCCTGAGAAAATAGTGGAGGATGGCCCAAGTACTTGGGCTCTTGCCACCCACGTGGGAGAACCAGAAGAATCTCCTGGCTCTTGGCTTCTGCCTGGCCCAGCCCTGGCCATTGTGGCCATTTGGGTAGTGAACCAGCTGTTAGACGATCAATCAATCTCTCTCTCTCCCTCCCTCCCTCTCCTTGCATCTCTGACTTTCACATAAATAAAATATAAATCAAGGGCCGGCGTGGTGGCTCAGCAGGTTAAAGCCACGGCCTGCAGGGCCAGCATCCCATTATGGGCACTGCTTTGAGTCCCAGCTGCTCTATTTCCAATCCAGCTCCCTGCTAATGTACCTGGGAAAGCAGCAGAGGATGGCCCCAGTGTTTGGGCCCCTGCACCCATGTGGGAGACCTGGAAGAAGCTCCTGGCTCCTGGCTTCGGCCAGGCCATCCTGGCTATTTGAGGGCATTTGGGGAGTGAACTAGCAGATGGAAAATCTCTCTCCCTTTCTCTCTCTCTCTCTCTCTCTCTCTCTCTCTCTCTCTCTCCTTCTCTCTTTCTGTAACTCTGCCTTTCAAATAAGTAAATAAGAGGCCGACACTGTGGTGTAGCCAGTTGTGGGGAGCAACCCGGACTAGACTAAGTTACTGGAATTAGGACTTATTCTATGCATCTGCTCTCCCACAATATGGCGCTGGGAGAGGAGGAAACAGCTTCTACACAGCTGCCTCCAGTTCAACCAATAAACAGCAGGACCTGCTCCTGATTGGAGGAGAGCAGCGTACTCGGCGTGTGGGTAGCAGAGTTGGGATTGGTGGAAGAGGACTATAAAGGAGGAGAGAGACAGCATGCACCAGGAACATCTAAGAGGAACATCTAAGGGGAACACCTGTGCAGCCCCCGAGAGAGCTGGCCGGCGGTGTGCCACTCCCCCGCGGAAGTGGGGAATGTGGCAGGGGGAACCGCCCTTCCACGGAGGTGGAAGGGATGGTAGCCAACCCGGGAAGAACCAGCAGCAAACCCGGGGAGGGCCGAGCAGACGAAAGAACAGCGCAGGGTCCTGTGTCGTTCCTCCACGAAGACGGGGAGCGACATAATGGTGCCGTGACTCGGATATGAAGCCTAGGCAGGGTTTAGTGTCATTCCTCCACGAAGAGGGGGGGCGACACCAGTAAAGCCACTGCCTACGGTGCCAGCATCTCATATGGGCGCCGGTTCAAGACCCTGCTGCTCCATTTCCAATCCAGCTCTCTGCTATGGCTTGGGAAAGCAGTAGAAGATGGACCAAGTCCTTGGGCCCCTGCACCCATGTGGGAGACCTGGAGGAAGCTCCTGACTCCTGATTTCAAATCAGCACAGCTCTGGCTGTTGTGGACAACTGGGGAGTGAACCAGTGGACGGGAGACCTCTCTCTCTCTCTCTCTCTCTCTCTCTACTTTTCCTCTCTGTGTAACTCTGACTTTCAAATAAAAATATAATTTAAAAAAAAAAGTAAATGAATCTTTAAAAAATCTTTAAAAACATAAAACCTAAATATTGTATTGCAAGAAAATTTAAAAAATAAAAAGCTCACAGGGGCTGGGGTGGGAGTGGGAGAGGTAGAGTTTTCGGAGCCCATGGTCCAGCCTGTCACCTTTATGTCTCCAAGTCGGCTCATCTCCATGACACTTCCTCTGCAGTGGCTTTAAGGCTCCTGTGCCCCAGCAGCAAGTCCCTGGCAAGAGGGGTTCTCACGGGAGGGAAGCCGAGCCCCGGGCAAGGGTGCCAGGTCCAAAGTCACCAGCTGAGGTCACCTCTGTCCTCTCCTGCCCGCCAGCCCTGAGAGATGGACAGGCCGCCGGCTCCTCTCACCTGTGTTTTCTCGTGTCTGCATTAAGATAACAGCCCTAGTCCACAGAGCTGCTGCGAGGGTCAACAAGCTAATGTCCATTAAGCACGCACACGGCTTTTGTCATTGGATAAACATAGCACTCGTGTCGTCTTTCTGTGGCTTGTGCTACGTGATGCTGCTGACTCCTGACATTCAGTATCTCTTTCCCATGCTCCAGGACTAGGCTGAGGTTTTCATTTTCCTGTCCCCTTCCCTCCCCTCCCATTCCCTCCCCTTCCCATTCCCTCCCCTTCCCTCCCCTCCCCTCCCTTTCCCTTCCCTTTGCTTCCTTTCCCATCCCTTCCCTCCCCTCCCCTCCCTTTCCCTTCCCTTCCCTTTGCTTCCCTCCCCTCCCCTCCCCTCCCTTTCCCTTCCTTCCCCTCCCCTCCCCTCCCCTTCCTTTACCTTCCTTAGAGAGAGAGAGCAACCTTCCATCTGCCCCCAAACAATCGGGACTTGTCCAGTCTGAAACCGGGAGCTGGGAAGTGAACCCAGGTCTCCCGCTTGGGTGGCAGGAATCCAGCCCCTTAAACCATCACCGGTGCCTCCCAGGGTGTGCATTAGCAGGACTCTGGAGTCAGGAGTGGAGGTAGGACTTGAATTCAGGCTCTCTGCGTTTTAACCGCCGGGCCCTCCACTATGATGCTTTTAACAGTGCAACATTTTTCCCATATCAGATCTTATGTAGAACCCAAATATCTGAAACTGATGGATGTGGAGTTGTGCTTGTTTCCACGGGCATGGGGCTAAATAGGCAGCCTTGCCCCCAACTTCCCTCCTGTGGAGCCTGGGGGTCCTCCCACAGACCGCCACCTAAGACAAACTCCTCACTTTCTTTCTGGGCCCAAAGTCGTTGTTGCTGACACGGTGCAGCACCACTGCTGTGGTTTCTGCTTCCTGAGCAACCTCCTTGTCCCGGTCCTGCTTCCCTTGGCAGGAGGTATGAGGGAGCCCAGACTCTCCATTCACACCTGTGGCGTCCTTTGGCCACCTTAGGTGTGCATGGACTTTGCTGTTGCATTTACTTCATCATCTATGACTTGGGATGCTGTTGGGTTGCCCTGGCATGCATGGCCAGCCTGAGAATGAAATTTAACATTTGTTTATTGCCCAATAAGACTATGTTTCTAAGTAAATCCCCAAAATAGGGGGGAAAAATCCTCTGCCGTATTCTGTGTCTTGGTTTCTGGTTTGTGAAATGGTGCTAATGAGGATTGGAGTCCTGTGCGTGGGACCCAGGCCTTTCTGTCCACCCCAGACAGAGTGAAGTGAATTCTGTTTGGCTTGATTCCCTGTCTTGTCATCAACCTCTGAAAGATAAGCTTCATCTTTCTTTTTTTCCCTCTAATGGCTTTATTGAAATATAATTCACCTATCACATAATTCATTCACTGAAAGTATGCAATTCAGTGGTTTCAGTGTATTCTCAGAGTCGTCAACCATCACCATAATCCATTTTAGGACATTTTCACCCTGTCACAAATGAAGTGCCAAATGCATTCACAGGCACTCCTCATTTCTCCCCAGCTGCCCTCCGGCAGTCCTAGACAACCACTAACCTACTTTCTGTCTCTATACAGTCACCTGTTCTGGAGAGTTCGTAGAAATGGCATCATCCAGCATGTGATCTTCTGTGTCTGGCTTCTTTCACTTAGCATGTTTTCAAGGTCCACCCATGCACCTGTCCTGTATTCCTGTGTTTGTCACTGAATGAAGTTCCATTGTATGGGTAGACCATATTTTATTTATCCATCAGTCAGTGGACATGTAGGTTGTTGCCGTTTTCTGGTAATTACAAATAATATTGCTAGGAATTTTTGTATGCAAGTTTTTGGATGGAGATTTTCATTTTTGTAACCTTCCCTCTCTAGAGAATTAAGGACCTCAGTACTAGATTGATTGAGTGCCTGCTGTGTCAAAGACACTTTGGTGACTACATACTGTCCCAGGTAATCCTCAGAATAACCCCAGGAGGAGGCTTTCTCCACTTCCTTACAAGTGGGGAACTGAGTGATGAAGGGTAGAACCAGCACTGGAAGCAGGGTCTCCGTGATGCTATAACCCTTACTCTTCGCAATGGGCGGCTCTCGGTGCTAGTCCGCTGCGGCCATCCACATTGATGAAGTCTGTGCCGGGCCATCTACCTACATTATCTTCTTGATCCTCACGAACATCGCTGTTCCTGCTGTTCAGTGAGGAAGAGAGGTTCTGAGAAAGCGTGTGGCTCCCCTGGTGACATGGCTCACTGGTGTCAGGTCCTGGGAGCCAGCACTCAGCATTTCTGCAGCTGCCCCTTCATGCCACACTCTGGCCTCCTGTAATGCCCTTTCACCTTGGGGAGAGTTCTTCACGTGCCCAGAATTCCAGTTCCAAAGGACGGCCGGTCTCCTTTCCTTTACACACGTGTGCCTGTCTGTGTGCATGTAGACGTGTGTCCGAGGGCATCATGGCCCCTGGGCTGAGGGACCTCACACAGACAAGAGCCTGCCAGGGCACCCCAGGGCTCCGGGCATGCACGTTCACACCGGAATGCCCTGCCCTGGCTACCCTGATCTCTGGAGAATGCAGAGAACCTGCTTTGGAGGCTCGTTCTGAGGCTGGCCGGGAGGATGGGGTCGGGCAGAGCTGCCTGGAAGAGGAAGGTGGCCACAAGGGAGGCTGGAGAAGGTGGGGTGACAGTGGCGGGTGAGTACCAACTGTCTCCCTGTGGTTGCCTGCCCACAGCTGCTATCTTGGACGACCCCATGGAGTGCAGCCGAGGGGAACGGCTGTCCATCACCCTGGCCAAGAACCGCATCAACCGCGCTCCTGAGAGGCTGGGCAAGGCCAAGGTCGAAGTGGACATCTTTGAGCTGCTCAGAGACAGCGAGTACGAGACTGCAGAAACCAGTACGTAGAAGGGGCAGCGGTGCCCTCTGCCTCCGTGGCTGGCAGAGGGTGAGCTGGCGGTGTGAGCCATGTCCATTGCTAGGCCTCTGATGGAGATATCCCCAGGGGCGGGGGAGAAAGTGCACCAGGAGCCCCCGAGGGCTCTCAGCCTGGATTAGTCTCAGGTTTTGTTGTGAGTCACGTGTGGAGTAGAGCTAAGACAAGAAATACGTTCATTCATTCATTGATCCACCCACTCATTCCTCCTTTCATATATCGATCCATTCACCTCCTGGACATTTTTTTTTTTTTTTTTTGACAGGCAGAGTGGACAGTGAGAGAGAGAGACAGAGAGAAAGGTCTTCCTTTGCCGTTGGTTCACCCTCCAATGGCCGCCGCGGCCGGCGCGCTGCGGCCGGCGCACCGCGCTGATCCGATGGCAGGAGCCAGGAGCCAGGTGCTTTTCCTGGTCTCCCATGTGGTGCAGGGCCCAAGCACCTGGGCCATCCTCCACTGCACTCCCTAGCCACAGCAGAGGGCTGGCCTGGAAGAGGGGCAACCGGGACAGAATCCGGCGCCCCGACCGGGACTAGAACCCGGTGTGCCGGCGCCGCTAGGCGGAGGATTAGCCTAGTGAGCCGCGGCGCCGGCCACCTCCTGGACATTTTGTGCACAAATCCCTGAATGAAATCCTGTGTATCATTAAGAAGAGAGGGCCAGCCCGGGGCAGCTTAGCCATCTCATGACTGACCGATTATCTTGCTTTCTCCTGCTGAAGACAATGTTGTGGGAGTGAATTGGGACTTGGGTTGGAGTTTGACCAATCACCACGGGAACCTTGGGCCTCAGTTTCTTCAGCTGTAAAATGGGAGTGCTAGGCTCTTTGCAAAGCTCACCAGTAGCGAAGATTTAAGTAACCGAAAATATAGGAAAATCATCTATGAATTGCAGTATTTTACAGAAATGCATAGGAGGGGGCCTTCAGAAAGTTCGTGGAAAACCATATTATGAAAAAGCTCCATGGAGTTCAAAAATTTTTGTACCAAAATCAGCTGATGTTTTAATTCCATTTTCCATGAACTTTTTGCAGTAGCCGTAGGAGAGGTGACTAAACTTGCTCCTGTGGAGCCCCTGCCACGCGCAGGGCACCACTGTTCATTCTCACAGCAGCCTGAGAGTTAACTGTTTTTGGTTCCACTTTGGAGAAGAAAAATGGAGGCTCGAAGACATTGAGTGCTTTGCCCGCCCACTGAGCCAGGCAGTGGCTGAGCCGGACCTGGGACCTGCGAGCCCAGAGCACATCGGCTACCCTTCTCCTGCCATCCCCTGGCAGGTTGCTGGTATTGCCTTGGCAACCTCGCTGGATTAGGCCCAGATTAGTGGGTCGGCAACTTCCCAGGAAAGAGCCCCTGGTGGAGGCCGTGGATCCTTAGCACCTGTGCCCTGAGACTTTGCCGAGTACCCCTCTCCTGTCTCCAATCCGTTTAGACCTTTAACAGTGCTCAATGGCCAAAACAGAAAAACAATTTGCTCACTGGAGTGTTTATGTCAGGCAGCTGGTGTTCCATTTGAGCATCTAGCAATGCCTGGGGTGTTAGGGGTGCAAGAGAAGAAAAACCTTTTACCCTGGCCCAGGCACTAGAGGTGGGACATTGAAAGGAGCCACACAGGCAAGAATGGAGGAAAGCCGTGGCTCCAGAGACTCATCAGAGTCATCCTCCCTCCCTCTCTCTCTCTCCCTCCCTCTCTCTCTCTCTCCCTCTTTCTCTCTCTCTCAGTGCTCTTGCAGTATTTTGCAGCATTGGATCCAAGCCCTCCCCCCTGCTAGTTTGGTTTCGCTGGCTTATTCATCATACACCTGTTCTCTAACGGCTCCCCAGGCCCAATTTATTCTCTTTGTTCACTCAGGAACCTTTATGGAGATTTTTCTCAATGTCAGGCACGACTTAGGCTCCCATGCGTTGGGAACAATCGGGAAGCAGGACAGACACAGTCCCTTGCCCTCAGGTGGCTTGCAGTCCCTTCAGAGTGCACCCCAGCCAGGCCCCTCAGTGCCCCTGCATTCCCAGGGTACGGGATCCGATTAGCCCGGCTAGTCTTGCTGCGTGGCCCGTCTGACAGGTTGCAGGTGTTGGCCAGATTGCTTAGTAACTGCCTTGGGGAGAGTGTCCACTCCTGGTCCGGCAGCTGTGACAGAAGGTGGCTCCTACTGCACGGACAGGAGGATCTCTGGGCTCCGAGACCTCCAGGAGGGGGCATGGGAGACAAGCACCCACATGGTCATTCCTTCAGCATCTAGTCAATAAGTCTTCAGTGAGTGCCTATTCTACTTTATTCTAGGCAACGAGAATCTGGCATGAAACACACAAACATCCTGGCTGTTACAGAGGTTAATTTCTAATGCAGGGAAAGGAAGGTTCAGGTTTCCCAGGAGCTTCCAGAAGAAAGCAGAAGCGTCAGCAACGACTCCTTGTGAACCTCCTAATCCTGCCCAGGAGCGCTTCTTTGTCCCCAAGGACGGGTCTCAGACAAGGGCTCAGGTTGCTGGATGGTTCTGTCATCTGTGTTTGAGGAACCAGCTCCTCCTTCCTGTCTTGGGTTCTTGGGGCTGCCCTGGTAGAACGCAGAGCACAGATTTTCCCATTGTGGACAGCACCATGCACAGATGCAAATTTCCTCTGCCGGTGACCCCTCCGCCTGGCTTAGTCAAGTCAGTACGTCTTAAATATTAAACTCCGTGAATCAGGGGGATGAAGGAAATTGCTATCTTTATTCCACATTACAGAGCTTTGGGTATCTTTTCATGCCTTTCTTTTATTCGCCAAGTATTTTATTACCAAATGGCCCTCAGTTCAGCTTTTACAGCTTAGTGTGTTTGAGACACAATTAGCATTTGTTGGAAAAGAGGGCTTCTGGATCTTTCTACCCCAAAGGCCAGCGTGCTCCCCCACAACAGGTTTTAAACACCATCCAGGTAGTTCTTAGAGAGATTCCAGCCTGCTGTCTGCCTCCTTGAGGGGGCAGGTGGGTGATGGGTTGGTGGTGGTGGCTGAAGCAATGACTGGAAATCAGCACAGGTCCTGGGACAGGGGAGTGGGAATGAGGGTCCCATGGTGGAGGAAGGACAACAGCTGTGATCTGTGATCTCTACTTTGGGGAGACTGCAGTACAGAGGTACTTCAAAAAGTTTGTGGATAAAGGAATTAAGAGATAAGTTTATTATGGTGCAAAAAAGTTTTAAAATTCATGCACATGAGGGTTCTTCATAAAGTTCCAGGCCCCCCATGTGGGTGGCAGGAACCGAGTTACTTCAGCTGTCACCACTGCCTCCTGGGGTCTGCATTAGAGGAAGGAAGCTGGAGTCAGGAGACGGAGCTGAGAATCCAATCAGGTCTCCCGTGTGCATGAGCATCTCAGCCACTAGGCTAAATGCCCACTCCAATTCCCTTCTGCTGGTTTACTCCCCAAGTGCCCACAATGACTGGGGACGGGCCAAGCCACAGCCGGGAGCCGGGAACCCAATCCAGATCTCCCACGTAGGTGGCAGGGACCCCGCTGCTCTGAATCCCGGGGTCGGAGTCAGCAGGAGGCTGGAGTCAGGGCTGGAGGTGGGGATCAAACCCAGGCCCTCTGTTGTGGCATGCAGGCATCTGAGTCCCTCGGCTAAACACGCCTGCTCCTCATCTGTAGGTAACTCTACTGGTGAACACTGTCACTGCTATGTGACGCTCACCGCACACTGCGTTGTTTAGGGAGGCTGAGCATGAGCAGGACAGAGGCAGCGTCTGAAAGGATTCTGCTCTGCAGTTGGTTGAATCCGTGGAACCCACGCATCCGGAGGGCTGGCTGCATCCAGCATGCGGCAGCCTTGGCTTTTGTTGTTGGCTTTCGCCTCTCACCCTCCCCTGTCGGCAGCCTTCCTCCAGCCTCTCCCATCCTCCCCCTGTCTCCTGTGTTTTAAAGTTCAGCCATACCTCCATGTCAGTACCATCTCCAGGGCTCCTCTCAAGCGACCTGTTTGCTGTCAACTCCAACCCTAATTGGATAGTCCCCTTCCCTGCCTGGTTTTCTTGGCCTGATGCATCTGACAGCCTTGTGCTTTGGAGGCTGTGGTGGGCCGCCTCACGCCAACTGCCGCTCAGAGGCTCTGCTGTCTCTGGGCTAGTGGCCCAGGGCTAATCTCCACCATTAATTAAAAAACATGCAAGTGACTCTGGGGCCCCAGGCAGCTCCCCAAACCCCACCTATTCCAGGGTGTTGAAAGACACCCAGGTGACGGTGATGTTGGTTGGGAAGGGTAGAGGCTCTGATTGAGGCTGGGCTGATCCGATCCCACAGGTTGTGCAGTGGTGGGCGGGTTTCAAAGAGCTCTGTGCACACCTCCTCGGGGTTGGGAGAGTCTGCCTGGGGAGGCACCGGTTATTTCAGAACGAAGTGAGAAGAAGTCAGAGTCCAGAGGTCAGTCCCCCTCCACTGATGGTTGAGAGTGACGACTGCAGGTGGAAAACATCACACGGAGCATTAATTAGCAGCCAGCCTGGGCACTGGCAAGATGCAAGGAGAAATTGCCCTCTGTTCTAGATGGCTCAGGAAGCCAGATTCTCACGTAGGGCTTTATTCAAAGTGGAGGTGGCCGGTGCAGCATCCTGCAGTCCACATCGACCTCCCCTCCCTCTGCCCTTTCACCATTTCCGCCTGAGGCTTCCTGGTGTTTGACATCCCCACTCCCTCTCTGCAGCCCACGGATCTGAAATCAAAGGAATGGACAGCCCCTGTGGGGTCACCTCCCTCCTGCCCGGCCGGCCCCTCCCTCTCCGCTTCTGTATCTTATCTCCATCTCAGCCTTTCCTTTGCAGGGAGCTCCCACAAGGCATCGCGGTCCTCTGTTCCCATAGATCAGTGTGTCCCCTGCGGCCGATGTATTAGAGCTTAACTAAGTGCCCACCCCTTTGCCACGCAAACACCCCGAGGCACTGGCCCTGCTGCTGCCAGAGCCAGTCTGAGGTTCAGTTTCCTGCAGAGCTAGAGGCGGGGAGGGGGGAGCTCCCTGCGAGCCCCTCACCTGTGCCTCGGTTCGTCTCTGCGAGGCCGTGCATGCTATCAGCTGTTCACACTTGTTTCCCCTTGAAACCCAGGTGCGCGCTGGTTATCGGAGCCTCGTGCAGCTGCAGCGCACCTCTGCGGGGCTGCTCCTCCTGCGCAGGCTTCCGAGCCTCTCGCAGGCTCCGTGGGCATGACCTCGGCGATTTGGAGCCGCCTCTAATAAGTGAGGTCGGCATCCCTCTGTCAGTTCAATAGAATGAATCGAAGTCAGCATAAGGAAAAAAAAAAAAAAAAAAAGAACTCACCGGAAGAGACAGGCACACAAATAGTGATGAGTCATCCAGCACAGTTCCTGGCTGTCCTCCTCTGAGTTTCCCATGTCACGGATGCCCACTGGGGACTCAGAACCGCAGTGGATCACGGTGCTTAGAAGTCATCTGGGGCCAGCACCGTGGCTCACTAGGCTAATCCTCCGCCTTGCGGCGCCGGCACACCAGGTTCTAGTCCCAGTCAGGGTGCCGGATTCTGTCCCGGTTGCCCCTCTTCCAGGCCAGCTCTCTGTTGTGGCCAGGGAGTGCAGTGGAGGATGGCCCAAGTGCTTGGGCCCTGCACCCCATGGGAGACCAGGAGAAGCACCTGGCTCCTGGCTCCTGCCATCGGATCAGCGTGGTGCACCGGCCGCAGCACACCGGCCGCGGCGGCCATTGGAGGGTGAACCAACAGCAAAAGGAAGACCTTTCTCTCTGTCTCTCTCACTGTCCACTCTGCCTGTCAAAAAAATTAAAAAAAAAAAAAAAAGAAGTCATCCGGGCCTGTGTTGTGTAGATGGGGCCACTGAGGCCGTTGCTGATTTCCAGGAAGATGTTAAGATCTGCACATCTGCACATCTACAGAACTCCTAGGTGACTCTCCTGAGGGCAAGCCAGGGAGTGGCTCAGACAGCACAGCAGGAGGTCAGGACTAGGACATGAAGAGTGGGTGTTTGGCACGGTGATAGGGACACTGCTTGGGACACCTTTGTCCCATAGTGAAGTGCCTGGGTTTGAGACCCTGCTCTGCTTCCATTCCAGCTTCCTACGGATGCAGATCCTTGGAATTAGCAGGTGATGGTCAAGTGCTTGGTCCCTGTGGGAGATGTGGATTGGATTCCTGGCTTCAGCCTGGCCCAGCCCTGGCCTTTGGGGCCATTTGGGGAGTGAACCAATGGACGGAAAATCTCTCTCTCTCTCATTCTCTGTTGCTCTGCCTTTGAAATAAATAAATCTTTAAAACGATAAAATGAAAGCAGAGGTCCTGTGGGAGCAGGGGAGGGGCCGGGTCAGAGAGCCAGTGTGGTCTGGTGCTTGGATTGTATGCATCAGGATTCTAGTCCCGGTTCTGCCAGCACCTTGGGCTCATGTCCTGTGCATCTGTCAAATGGGAATGGTGTTCTCAGTTCCTGAGGTTTTTGTGAGGATCATGTGAGATGATGCAAGTAAGACTTAGCACAGTGTGGGGCCTGGTGCAAATGTGCAGCACGTTTTGCCCGATAGTATGAGTCGTAGGATTATGTAGCAGTCCTCCCTCTCAGGGTCGCTGTAAGGACACAGGTGGTAGTATGGCCAGCAGCTGGGGGCCTGGTACCTGAACAGCCCGGTGTATGGTGTTGCTACTCACACAGCAGTCTGGGGCCAGCTGAGGACTCTCCCACTGGGCCACTGACATTCTCCACTACCTAGGGAACCCCGACCAGGCAGACCCCAGCCATCAAAGGGTGTGAGGGTGCAGAGACCTGTCACTCCTGCCCCTGCATATGCCTCTCCTTGGCTCCGGGACCAGTAAGACCAATCCTCAGAAGCCACTGTCCACTCATGGAGATTTTAGAAGGGAACATGTTCCAGAAAGCTTTGACCTAGGAGAGGAGCATGGAAGGAGGCCATTGCTCACCTTGCCCCGGGATGGCGAGGGCTTTGCATTGTGTGCGGTGTGCGGCATAAACAGGCACACGGAGAGACCCTGAATTCCACTCGCTCAGCCTTCCACACCATGAAGTGTCTTCTTGTGGAGGACTCTGGGTTCTCCCAGCTCTCTCTGCGCCTCATCTCTGTCTGCCCTGGAAGGCTGTGATTGTTTACATTTAAAAACAAAATTCTTCCATGAGAATTGGAAGGAGTTGGGTGCGGGGATGGTGTAATTGAATCCTGAAGTTTCAGGGAGTGGCCCACGTGTGCCACAGCATGTCAGTGAGGAGGGCCTAAGGGGTTGGCCCTTCCCTGGGGGGCGCTGAAGTCCTTATCACCTACAGTTCACCCAGTTGGGCCAGCCGCTTCCCAGCAAGCCCCTTCCCTCCTGCACTCTTCCTTGTCCAAGGGGTGAGAGCGTCCTGGGTCGTCTCAAGAAAGGAGTGAGTGTCCGTGAGCCTCTCCAGCCAGCCCAGGTTTCCAAGGGAACTCCAAATTCAGGCCAAAGCTGGCAATTTGGAGGGGAAGGAGTCCCTCCGTGGTTTCACAACACCCTATGGCGGTCTTTTATGCCAGCAGCTGCTCTGCTGGCTGGAAAACTTAGTTGCCATGGCGATGTCACTCCTGCCTCCATGCTTCCTCTCTTCTCTGCTCCCTGCGACGCAGAGGTCAAGCGGATTTCCCTCCCCTGCCGTGGCTCCCACAAACTTCTCTAGGTCCTCACATGGATGGCCTTGGCCTGCGGAATCGGGATCCCGGGGTTCCAGCTGAGAGCCTTTTGTAGATGATTTCCATTTCTACCGAGCAGGGCATCCTTCACAGAGAACCAATTCCCAGGTCCAGGCAGTCCCCAGGCCATGACTGCTGGTGAGACGATCATTCAGTTTCAGTGGACTCATTTGGATCATTTCCATTCAGTTGAGTAACCATCTGTTGAGCAGTGCCTTTTGCCAGGACTGAGTAGATGTGACCCTGGCGCTGGAGGAGCGTACGATCCCGTGAGAGAGCTGGACACGTGGACAGGTGTGAGTGAGAGCTCTCAGAACAGCAGGCACAGGCCCACCAACCCTTGGGGCCAGATGTGTTTTGACTTGAGAACGTTTGAGACGTTGACAGGTCATGTGGTGCATACACCACGCATTAAGTAACATGGCCAGTAACATCTCACCCTCGAGATCTGCGCTTACACTGGGACATGCATGCTTTGCCAAGAGCTCCCTGTCCGCCCACTTAGATCAGATCTCGGCACCAAATCAGTCTGATGAAAGACGTCCAGTTTCAGAGCGTCTTGGATTTGGAAATGCAAGGAGGGATTGTGGCCCTCTTTTGGGATGTCTTCAGGAGAAACTTCTCTTTGTGGAGGCTCAATGTTGTGAGCCTGCCTGGGTCAGAAGCTGGCTGGGAATTCAGAGAATAGGAGAGGTGCCCCGACTCCTAAAGGTGGCTGACTCAGAGCCACAGTGTGACACGATGACAGGGAGGG
Source organism: Oryctolagus cuniculus (assembly GCF_964237555.1). Classification (NCBI taxonomy): domain Eukaryota; kingdom Metazoa; phylum Chordata; class Mammalia; order Lagomorpha; family Leporidae; genus Oryctolagus; species Oryctolagus cuniculus. The sequence continues at coordinate 113,273,914 of NC_091432.1, forward strand.
AGGCCGTCGTACCTGGGGGCAAGCTCTGAGCTGGGCACTGCAGGCTTGGTAGGAGTCTGTCAGGCCGAAGGGACAGAGAAGGCCTTGATGGTGATACCCTGAAGACACTAGTAGCCTTTGTTTAAAAAAAAAAGTCCTTCAGTGGAAAAGATAAAGTATCTAGGATGGCCAAGGAAACCAATTATATGGAATGCAGTTAAAATAGTGTAATAGTGGCTCCGGAATAGATGCACTTTTTTATTAATGTGTTAAATGGCCAAGCCCAGCATTGGCTCCAATTATTACAATAATTTTGAAGTGGCAGTGAATATCAGTGGTGTTTCATGATACCCACAGCACTGTAATGTGGTGTGAAATATTGGTGATTTTTTTCTGTTGGTGAGAGTCGCGGGTACTGTTAATACACCGTGGTTTGTTGCCTGCGCTCGAAATGGAAGGCGACGCTGCATTTCACTAGGGAGTTAGAGAAAATAATGATGGGATTTTTTCCCCCAAAAAATGTTCACAGACCTCTGACTTCCGCCCACGCATCCCAAGCAGCAGGTTAAGTATCTAGTCAGAGAGAACCGCTGGGGAACAGGTGCAGGTAGGAAAACAGACTGCGATCCAGGTGAGCCGGCAGGACTCGGTGGGAGTGTGGAGGGGGGAGCAGGACCCGGGAGAGGTCAGATCCTCCCGGCTTTCACTAGCTCATCAGAACACATTTCTCTATTATGGTGTTGTATTTTTCAATAATATGTTGTAAAAGGAATACACACTCATTATAGGAAATAGAGAAAGGAGAAAGGGAAGAGGATCACTCAGTGTTCGATGGCCGAAGCAGTCTCTGCGAACATCTCAGCTAATTGCCATCCCTGTGGGAGGCTGTGGGTAGGGACTGGTCCCTAGAGTCAAGGGTTGAGCAGTTGAATCTTCACTCTGCTGTTTTATTTTCCTCTCTTGTTTGTGTATCTGTAAAATGAGGATGACAGTAATAGTTCCTATTTTGTCAGGTGATTTTTAGAATTAAATAAGTCAATTCCTGTAAATGCTTCCAGTGGGCCTTAATTAGCACTCAATAAATGTTGGCTTTAATAACATCTTCTTGAAGCCATCCCTCAACGCATAACTAGTCCTTGTATTCGCTTAGTTGTAGCCTTCATATGCATATAATTTTATATCCTGCTTCTTTCTCTTAATACTATTACATAAATATCTTTAGTACTATTATAAACTGTTCACGAGCATTTTAAACGCCTAAATAATATTCCATTTGAGCATATGACCAACACTTTATGTAACCATCCCCTCCTGATGAGACATTCAGTTGATTTCCAGGTCTCCGTGGAAGATGCTGAGCGGGCTCCGGTGACTGTTTACTGGGTGTGGGCTTCTGAGTCGGCCTGTGTGCCAGGTATTGACGATGCACAGGTCTGCAAGACAAGCTCGCTGCTTTGGAAGAGCAAGCTGTGTTTTAGGGCTGTCACTGGGAGAGTGGATTAGAAGTGGAAAACCCTGGAGCCAGAGAGATCCCTTAGAGGGCAGATCATAAACAGGGGCTGACTCAGAACAGCAGCAGTGGGAGTTTGGCGTCGGGGGTGGGGGTGGGAGGATTGGCAGCAGGGAGTGAGCAGGTCACATGGGTAGAATCTGGTGTGGGAGGTAATCAGAGTTAGTGGAGGAGGCAAAGAGGAGCCAAGAGTGCCTAGAGCTTTGAGCTCGAGGAGCCAGAAGGAGTAGGAGAGGACAGAGAGAGCTTCAATCTTGGTGCTGCCTGGGTCTCCAAGTGCAAGCTGAGTTCTAGCATACAGGTAGATCTTGAACCAGGTACTTCAATTGTCTTGTCTTTACTTTTTTTTTCTTAAGATTTATTTATTTGAAACTCAGAGTTACAGAGAGAGGGGGGGGGGTCTTCCATCTGCTTGTTTACTCCCTAGATGGCCAAACAGCCAGCACTGGGCCAGGCTGAAGCTTGAAGCCAGCAGCTTCTTCCGGGTCTCCTATGTGGGTGGCAGGGACCCAAACACTTGGGCTGTCTTGTGCTGCTTTTCCCAGGCCATTAGCAGAGAACTGAATCAAAAGTGGAGCCTACATGGGATGCCAGTATTACTAGTGGTGGCTTTATCTGAAATGCCACAATCCTGGCCCTTTAAATTTCCTTACCTTCAATTTCCCTGTCTGTAAAAGAGAGATACAAATTAATCTTCTTTATACAAGTGTGGAGATCAAATCAGACAGTGAAATATATGGGTGTCCTTCAAAAAGTTTGTGGAAAAATGGGGTTAAATGTTAACTTTATTCTGGTACAAAATGTTTTTTAAATTCATCCCTTTTTTAAGATTTATTTATTTATTTGAAAGACAGAGTCACAGAGAAGCTGAGGCAGAGACAGAGAGAGGTCTTTTATCTGCTGGTTCACTCCCTAAACGGCTGCAATGGCTGGAGCTGGACCAATCCAAAGCCAGGAGCCAGGAACTTCTTCCGGGTCTCCCATGTGTGTGCAGGGGCCCAAGGACTTTCCCAGACCATAGCAGAGAGCTGGATCAGAAGTGGAGCAGCCAGGACTTGAACCAGCACCTATATGAGATGCCAGCACTGCAGGCGTCAATTTTACCCACTATATCACAACACCAACCACTCTATGCCTAGTTTTTAATAATGCACATGTCCATGAACTTTCTGAGGACTCCTTATAGGCATGGGTTTCAACATTTTGGGCACTAACATAAACTTACCTTTATTCCATTTTCCACTAATTTTCTGAAGCCTGCCACCCCACCCCCCACCCCCCACCCCGTGTACAGCGAATGCAATGTGATGGAGATAAGAAGGGTTGTGTAGCATGTCAGGTGCCGGTATAAGCACTTGGTATGTCTTCAGTCACTGTAATTCTCACCACACCTACAAGAGAGGTCCTGTTAGTATCCCGGTGTTACGGGTAAGCTAACGAGGCCAAAGCAGTTCCGTCAATCGCTCAGGGTCTCACAGCTAGGAGGAGGGGACAGAATCTCCAGGAGCTGGGACTCGAACCCTGACAGTCTAGCTGCAGAGCCCGTGCTCCGCATGACTGCTTTTCTCAGCCATGTTGGCTCCGGATGCCAGAGGGGAGGCCCTACGGTGAGCTCCAGCAGGACACAGGCCAAAGTGTCGGATTGCCTGGGGAGAGTCGAGGCAAGAGTGAGTAAGGCCTGAGTGAAACCAGGGTTTAGTGACTGGAACAAGGAAGAAGATTGAACAAAAGGAAGAGAGAAAGACTGGTGGGGAGAGGTGCGCGAGAGCCAGGATTGGATGGTGCTGGGAAATCCAAAAGAGCAAGGCCAGCTTCAAGTGCTGCAGCAAAGTGACTGCTGACAGGTCACGGTGACCCATGAGGAAGCAGATGCAGTGCCTTGAGGCGGGCTGGCGGGGCCTCAAGGTAAGAGGTTGAGAGGAGTTGGGTGGAGGAGTGGCTATAGGGAGTTGTGCAGGCACATAGTGGATGTGAGGGAGCAGAGTGCACGCTGATGGGGTCAGGAGCCGTGACTCCAAATGCTGCGACCCAAGGTGAGTCACTGGACATCTCGAGGATGCTGGGTCCTTAGTGGTCAAATCAGGAGACCAGACCCCTCCCCGTCTCCTCCAGGCCGCTGTAGGGAATTGGTAGGATGATGGACTTATGGCCTCTCGCCGGCAGGAAGAGTCAGTGGGCTCACTCCTGTGGAAGTGGCTGGAACTTCCAAGAGGCTCTACAGAGGTCAAGTGCCCCGGTCATCACTACTTCTGCCACCAGGGATGGTTCTGACTCTCAGGATGATGCATCCCCTCAGGGAAACCTCTGCCCATGCCCCCCCAGTCAGCTGTGACTCGGGATGGTGTGGGATCCCTGCCCAAGCTCACGGAGCCATAGCTCCTATGGTGAATTCCAATTCTGGGTGCAGACGCTGAGGTTCTTCCCTCACTGGCTGTGCCCCTGCAGGCCATCGCTCCGCTGTGCTGGCCAATGGGTAGACTCTGCTCTGGAGAGAGTGGCAGACTCACCAAGAAACCGTGCGTCCATCCCTTATCTCTGTGTCCCGGCCTAATGGGAGTCAGGACTCACTGAATGTGGATGGAAGCTTTGGGTTTTGCAAGAGGAATGTGGTATCTTACAGCTCCTGCCTGTTCTGGGGGGTGGCTCCTGCTTCTGACATCACAGTGTGCATGATGGGAATTATCTAATGCTCTCTCTCCCTGGGGGTCCCCCGTTACCTCCTGCCCTTCTCTGCTTTCTCTGCTCAACACGGAGCACTTAACTCATTTAACTCATCCATCCTCTTCTCTGACCGCGGGGCTCATTCATCCACGCAGGAGCTGGATGGCTCCTCAGTGGGGGTTAGAGATGCAGGCGGCTCAGATCCTGCCCTAAGAGGTTTGAGGTCGAGTGAGAGGAGAACTCTAGACAACAGGCTGAAGCTGATACAGACACAGGGGTCTAAACCAGGGGCCTTGGGAGTCCCAGGCAGGGCTAATTCCACCTAAAATAAGCCAGGCACGTCTACAAGGGTAGCGAGTGAGTGTCCAGTGCCGTGAGGGGTGGGGTACGTTCCAGGCGGAGCAAGTGCGTGCTCACAGCATGCTGGCTGGGCAGGTCAGTACCTGACACAGCAAAGGAGTGTACCAGGGTCCAGGCAGGTGAGGCAGTGACCTACGAGTCCCCTCTGCCGCCCCCCTCCCATTTTCTATTTCCTTTTCTCTCTCATCTGCTCCCACTTTTAAAAATCTTGATTATTATTTTTAAAGTTTTCTTTTTTTCATTTTTATTTGAAAGGCAGACGTGACAGAGAGAGCTCTTCCATGCACTGGTTCGCTCCCTAAATGCCTGCAACAGCCAAGCCTGAACCTGGCCAGGAGCCAGGAATTCAATCCAAGTCTCCCACGTGGCTGGCAGGGACCCAAGCACTTGCGCCATCGCTGCTACCTCCCAGGGTGTGCATTAGCAGGAGGCTGAGCCGGGCATCAAACCCAGGCTGTCCGATATGGGTGCAGGCAACTTGACCACTGCACTGCGCTACCTGCCTCTCTCCTACAGACTTGGGCTGCGGCTGAATCCGCCTTCTTCCTCTCTGTGTCGTCCTCCGTCCCTCTGCCTATCTGCCTTCCCTCCTCCCAGACTCCTGTGACGTTTGGGTTGTACTAAAGGATTGTAGGCTGGGCGGCCGTTCTGTGTGCTGGGCCTTCTGCCCGGCACTGCAGGCCGGGCCAGGAGCTGGAACCCGCAGGTTGCCTCTGTCAGCCTCTGTCCTTGGTGACAGCCGGACGATTTATACACCCTGCTGCCCATGGCCATATGTTGTCATAACCTGGGTCATTTCCTCATTTACTACTCTCCATAAACTCCAATAAAACTGTCTTGGAGCCCAGCAGTCCAGGGGGAGAAGGAGGGACAGTGGGTTTGGAGGGTCGGCGAGGGGCTGGGGAACGGTTGGGCAGAAGGTGAGGGGCAGCCAGGGAGGAGTGGAGGGCTCAAGGCTGCTGCTCAGGCCCCACCTGATGAGTCCCTTGTTTTGTTTCCTGCCCCTGCCATGGCTGCAGTGTGTCAGATCCTCCCCAAGGGGGTGGTCGCTGTCCTGGGACCCTCGTCCAGCCCAGCCTCCAGTTCCATCATCAGCAACATCTGTGGGGAGAAGGAGGTGAGTGCTGGGCAGGGTTGGGGGGACACCTGTGGGGCAGGGCCTGTGCCTGGGCTGGAGACAGCCTTGGCTCCTAAGGACTGGAAGAGCCCATCAAACCTGGGTTGGTGTTACCAACAGCAGCGGCAGCACCTGTACAGATAAGAGGAGTGGGCCGTGGGTGAGCATTTTCTTCTGGTTTGTCTGGATGAAGGGGCCGCAGAGAAGCGGTGTGACAGCAGGATTCTCAAGCTAAACTCCCTGAGTCTCAGAATCCATGGTGGGGGCCCTGGTGGCCTCCTGGAGGTGGCGGTACAGGGAGGGCTGAAGTCCGAATGTCTATCCTCATAGAAGCCGCCCCATGGTGATCCATCTACACACTGGGGAAGAATGTCTTGGGGTTGGGGAGGCCTTAGTATGCTTCATTGCTAAGATAAGGTTTGAGAGCTTCTATCTGCTAAGTTCTCTGAGCAGAGATTTTGCTTGGCTTTCTTCCTCATTTGAAATTCCGGTGCAGGTGCAACCTGGAACTGGAGTCTCTGACCCCCGACTGTTGGGGCTATCATCTCTGGTTTCAGTTCCATAGGAAAAAATAGTGGCAGAGGACAAGTGTCAGAGTCACAGCCCTTCCGGCTCTGCCAGGTCACCCCTTCCTTCCCTGGAGGAGACAAACTCGGAACTTAGGGATTCTGTATGCTGCTGGGCTCTCTTCACCCTTACTGGAATGCAGCTACCCCTCCCCTTCAGACGTATCCTGGAGACAGTGGGAATGTCCCTAGCCCCTCTAGGCCCCAGCAGCTTCCTAGGGGACAGAGGCAGCTTGGTAGGGAGGGGCATGGGGTCAGGATCTAGAGAGAGGGTGAGGAAGAGGAGCAGGGGGAGGAAGCCTCCATGTGGCACCTGCCCTGGAGAGCTGCAGGCTCAGCCTTGCAGAAGCCCACTTAGGATCCCATGGAGCAGCCACTGTAGGACAAACTAGACGCCTCCTGAGCAAGCTACCCCTGCAGAGCAGGTGCCTCCGACAGACTTCTGCCTGCCCAGGCCCCCTTGGCAACTGATCCCGTGATACCCCTGCTATCTTTTATAGCCAGAGGCCTTGGTGAGTCCCTGAGGCTTTAGCAAAAATGTTAGTCTTCCCTGTTTCATGCATCCACCCTCAGAATTGTTACCCGCACGCTCAAGTGCCCTGCAGCCCTCGCCTGGGTGGGAGGTTGGTCCTGCTCCTCCTGGGGCTGGGCCGCTCCCCTGTAAGCTGAGCCCCTGGAGCCTCCCTGCCAGGTGCTGGGTCCACACTGTCAACTCCTCACCTCCTTCCCCCTCAGATGTCCTGAGAGGTCACTCAGCCCAAGCTACAAATCAGCTTGTGTCCTGCTGCGGTCCCTTCTAGCATCTCACTGGCCGCAGCCAAGAGGTTGGACCTCGTGTTTAAATCTTTCTTGCCGGGCTCCAAGAAACAGCTCAAATCTGCAGGAGGTCATGCTGCCAGCAGTGGCTGTCATCTTACTGAGTGGGTTTGCCAGGACTTCAGCTCCCCCGTTCCCTCTGCTGCTCTGCCCTGGGCTTGCTCGCTCTCGCTCTCTCTCTCTTCTCCCCATTACACTTTCTTTGCTATCCCTTACAATCCTGCCAATCCCCTCCCCCAAAACAGCCTCCTCCTGGCATTTGGTGGCTGATTCCTCTTGGCCCTGTTTGGCATTTCAGGCCAGATGCTGAGCCCCTGACCTGCAGCCGTCCCCTCCATTCCGCCACCCCCACCCCTGTGCCACCGCCCAGCCAGCCAGGGAGCAGCCACTTACCCCTCCTCTGTCTGGTCAGGTGCCTTCCACAGCAACCCTTCATCTCCGTTCAGATTATGCGTTGCTTTTAATATTTTATGAGGCTGAACTGCCTTCCACTGATTACCCCCAGCTCCAGGGAAAAGCAATGGAGTTCTCACAAGGAGTCCATCCCTTTAACTCTGAACATCTCCACAGCCCTTGTGGCTGCTGCTCTCTGCCTCACTGCCCTCCTCGTCCTGCTCACCTCTCCTTCTCCTCCCCGCACCTCTGAGATGACTTCCTGGGATGCATTTGCAATTGCAAATCGATTAGGGATTGATCTTCGTTTTGTCCTGAAGAGAGAATCAGCAGAATGGGGCTGGGCCATCCCTGCGCAGGCCCCCGCAGAGCAGTTGGCTGCTCCCAGCAGGCTTCAAGGTGATGATCATGCCAGAGGCTCCCCACCCACTGCCCTTATTGGGAGGCCCTCACCCCTCACCCCTGCACAGACAGCTCTAAGAGCTTTCTGGGAGCTCCCAATATTTGGGGAAAAAGGAAAAAGCACATTGCCTGAGCATTTACTATGTGTTAGGCACTAAGCTATCATGCCCTTCACACATGAGCTCTCCTGTATCCCCCCCAACCCCCATAGCTATAAAATGCACCTGTGGTTGTCTCCATTTGAGTGAACTTTAGACAGTTAAACCTCTTGCCGGTAAATCACATAGCAGAGCCTGGATGCAAACACAGCTCTGCAGATCCCCAAACCCATTTGACTTTGAACTTCATGGGACTTTCCCCATCCATATCTAGGACCTGGGTATCCCCAAGGGCCCCACACTGTCCTATTGGATTAGCTGCTGATTAAGTCCAGTAGGCTGGACCAGTGATACAGGCAGGACCTTGGTCAGAAATGCTGAAATGTCTAATCCAACCAGCCAGGCCATCCTGGCCCCCACTGAACCTCCCCCTTCCCAAGCCTTGGCCTTCATCTTGCTCCTTGGAAACCTCTTCCTTTGAAGGTGCTTTTGTTCTTCACTTTAGACAGATTGTGCGGGATGCAAAATAGAATCAGGAAAAGTGATCCCACATGAGACACATGGGGTCTGCTTTACTCTTTGGAGTCCTCTTTCGTAACTCACCAGGCTCTCTCCAGCTCTGCACTTTTCCATCTCTGCTGGGAAATGCCGGTCACTCTCCCCGTGATTGTAGGACTCATGCAATCAAAATTCAAGAACTGCCTCCCGAGTTTCTGCTAAGCCTCTACCTTCTTCCCACCCCAATCTTAGAGGAGCTCGGCTGTCTGGCGGTCTGTTCCCAGAAACTTAGAAAGGGCGAGGTGGGTAGCAGAATCCTACTGAGACATTCTCCGCATCTCCCCAGATTCCTGGCATCAGAACCTCAGGGCCAGGCCAGGCAAAGGAAACTTCTGTAACTATTTCTGAACGATCCATTCTAGAAGCCAACTGACTCACCCGTCAGGAAGCTCTTTCTGCGGTCTGTCCTGAGTCTCACTTGCTTGAACAGCAGTGCAGACCCATGCTCAGCTTCCCCTCTCCCAGCTCTGGATACCAGGGGATGAAGCAAGCAGAATAAAATCCAAGTGGATGGCAGCTTATTGTGCTGTAACGCGCCTGTTACCTACCTAGTAGCTTATGCTGCCAGTACAGCCAGGATCGCAGCCTGTTCATCGCTCTTCCTGGGAGAGGAGAGACAGCAGGCAGGGCTGTGCCTCCTGGAAATGCCAGTAATAGACACAGAAGGAAGCTGACACTGTCCTCGTGATGGCAAAGTGGATTTGTATTCACCCAGCTCCCTTCAGAGGCTCCCTAGACTGTTTCAGGGTCTGGGGTGCTTCCTCCCCTGGATGCATGTCTGCAGGGCACCCACCCCTGTCCCCTCCTCCCCTGGGCGTTCACCCAGGAAGTCTGCTGGGAGCTGCTTTATGCATCTGTGGGCTGGGCTAAGGGGCCTCCTCTCATTCCCCAAGGTACTGTTCTTCTCTTGTTCTGCCCTCTCTGCTCTCATTTATTAACCACACGTAAACTATCCTAGGGATTATGCCCACCAGGGCCAGTTGTCTCTGCCTAGCAGCCATCAGTCCCTCTGAGGATAAAGGCCTACTCTTAACCTTGCTGTGTCCCAATCTCCAGCCCCCAGTCCACAGTACATTGTCACAGGGCCTGACCAAGGGGTCATCCTGACCAGGGGACCCATCCTGGTCCTTCCTGGCTCACGGTTGTTAGGGATGCAATGGTGTCTTCCTCCCTTGGAGTATGAGGTCCCTACACTCTCTGTCTCCCACTGGTGTGTGGCACAGGGGTGGCATGAACACACCTGCCCCCTGCTGCCCGGGCTCAGTCTCAGCTCTTTCTTTCTTGCTCGTTCTGGATCCTTCTCGCTGCCCGTCGTTGCTCCTCCTGCCAGGTCCCTCATTTCAAAGTGGCCCCCGAAGAGTTCGTCAAGTTCCAGCTCCAGAGATTCACAACCTTGAACCTCCACCCCAGCAACACCGACATCAGTGTGGCTGTCGCTGGGATCCTGAACTTCTTCAACTGCACCACCGCCTGCCTCATCTGTGCCAAAGCAGAATGTAAGTCTCCCCAGGCTGGCTCCACCTCGGCCTCGTGTCTCCCTGGGCCCATGGCTGGGGCCACATCGGGAAGGGGGGCTTCCATAGATCACAGGGCTGATAACCAGCGGGTTTGGCCACTGCTATGTATCCTTGGATGCGTGTGTGTGTGTGTGTGTGTGTGTGTGAGAGAGAGAGAGAGAGAGAGAGACAGACAGACAGACAGACAGATCTAGGAGTGCCCTTTGCCAGGACTCCCTGGCGTGGGTAGAACAGACAGGAGCTGGGTTGCAGGGAGACTGGCCAGCTGCCAAGCCGTTTTGCATCTGCAAACTCAATCCCCACATTTTCAGCCTCATTGTTAAGGAGCTACAGAGAGAGAGGGAAAATATGAAATTGAATGCATTTGTACTTGATGAGTTGAAGAGCTTCTTTCCCCCGAAGAGCAGGTTTTGCTGATAGAACAAGGTCCAAGGTCAATTCCTGATAAACCATTTTTATTTTTATTTTTTGCAAATGCAGGTTTTAGAAATGTGTCTTCTCTGGCTCCCAGACAATTTGTGACACAAATGTAGTGTTTATGAGATTTAGCTAATTTCAGCCAGCACCTTCCAGCATCTGTGTGCTCCCGGTGGCAGCTGCGCACCCACATACAGCCAGGCAGGGGCCGGCCAGGGGCGCGCACCAAGGGTGAGTGCCTGCGCCCCAGGCATCTGTGTCCTGCACAGCTCCCCTGTGCAGGCCTTGGCCTGAGAGCCTGCCTTCCACCAGGGCTCCTCTGCAGAACCACCCTGTGTCCTGAAGTCCTTCCTCCATCCCGGAGTCCCCACAGCATCCAAAAGCAAAAGCCACCCCATGTCATGGTCAGACCCCCCTGCTCCACCCGGCCTTTGTACCCGACTGCCTCCACCCGTGCACTCCCTCATATGTCCCACACACGTCTGTTGAGCAAAATAACCGAGTCTCCGTTCCACAAGGCTGCTTCGTATGTACCTCAGGTGCTTGTTACCACCACCCGGGGGGTTTGGGGGGGATGGTGATCCCCCAGTTCACAGTTGAGGAAGGTGAGACTCGGGGAGGTGCAGTGACTTGCCGAGGGTCCCACGATGCCAGCCATGATGCCCAACCTCAAACACAGGTCTTCTCACTATAGGGCCAGAGCTCCTTCCAAAGCCCTGTGGCGAGGACAGAGAAGAAATGTCCCCAGCCACCAATTTGAGAAGGCACAGAGTTTGTACTGTGTGTCCAGTGTGCCAGGAGCCCCAAACCACAGGGCTGCTAGAGCTGGGCAGGGCTGCGAGTGGATCTCAGAGGATGAGAAAGATTTAAGTTAAGGAACATAGAGATGAGGCCTATCAGATGCGGAGGAGAGCGGGAAACAGGAGTCCTGACGCCGTGCCGACCAAGGGGTCTGTTGGAGCTTCGATAGTGGTTAAAGATGGGAAGAGGGGCTGGGGAGGGGGCGGGTGCACCTGAGCGGCAGGGGAAGGGGCATGGACTTGGTCCTGCATCCACCCGGGGCTCTTGAAGCTCTGTCCCCTGACGACTGTCCTCAGAGCAAAGTGAGTTCTAAGCGTGGGTGTGCCCTTGGCGCAGGGTTCTACTGGTTTGGGGTACAGAGAAATGGCATGGGTGTTGGAGAACTAAAATGAGATCTAAGGCGCTGGGGACCCTCCGCCTTGGAGAAAGCTGGCTCCAAGCCTTCTTCAGCAGGAAGGCCTGAGAGGGACCAGAGGGTGGGTCTTCGTGAGAGCGCACTGGTCCCTGACAGCCAATCAGGTGTTTGGTGAGCATCTCCTGCCTGCTCGGCTCTGTGTCGGGCTCCGTGTGAGATGGGAGGGAGGAACATGCAGGCTGTGTTCTCAAAGACGGAGCAGCAGGGCTTGTGTGCACACGATGCAGTTAGGATGGTAAATGGACACATCTGCCCTCTCAGGGCCATGCTGCACTGGGGTTCTCAGGCAGGGCTCCACGAGGGTCTGACCCCCTCCTTTACAGAGGGAGAAACTGAGGCCTGTGATCAGTGAACGGCAGAGCTGGGATCTGAACCCGGGTTCTCCAGCTCGTAGTCCCCTGGATTCTCCCCTGACTCTGCTGCTTCTCAGACCAGGTTCCCTGGAGCTCTGTTGACCAACGCAGCAGGCACAAAGCCCCTGCTGACATTGAAATCTGAATTCATGGAAAGGAAATACCACTTCCAGTGCAGTTCCTCCATCTCCCCAGCTGCAGTTCAAGTGCCCCGTAGCCGCGGGTGGCTGGAGGCCGCCCCGGTGAGCAGCACATTGCATCTCTGCAGAAAGTTCTCCGGGACGGTGCTGCTCTGGCGCTGATGCGTGTGGACAGAGCTCCACGCACGAGGCGTGTTTGCATGCCCTTTGTTCTGTTTCCCCGTGGATGCTCTCAGTACACATTCGCATGGACCGGACAAATATTTACCCGATTGTCTTCCAAATAGGTTTGAGGAGGGGCCCCCAAATGGTGCCAGCGGTCAACAGGGGGCTCGTATTTTGTGGAACTTGGTGGGAAACACCACTTTCTACCAGGCAGCCGGCTTCCTGTGGCATCCTCACGCCACTGAATGGCGTGACAGGACCAGGGACTGTCCCCTGGAACTGACTGCCACAAGTCCACTCAGGCAGGACTAAGCTGGCCCACCCCCCATACACAGGGGCGTGTCAAGAGGAGGAGGACAAGCCATGACTATCTCTAATCAGAGATGGTCCTGCAGTATCTCACCAACCTGACAGGAACCTTCTTTCTTGTATCTAACCGCCATCCCTCTTGCTTCTTGGCTGTGCCCTGTTTCTTCTGCCTCCACTCTTACTAGGCTTTGAGAAATAAGTTGCTGTGGCATTTGTTAGGCACCTACTGTGCGCCAAGCACTGTGCTAGATTTGTTGCCTCCCTGCCCAGGGCTCTTTCCATTAGAAGTCTGACATTCTTTGACATTCAGACTGCTCCTTGCAGATGGCAAAGCACTGCCACTTATGTTTTCCCATTTTGCCTTCCTCCTCCCCAGTCATTCGAGGGCTGAGAAAGCCGTCTTGGAGCTGTTCAGGGACTTCAGGGCATACAGCTGGTCCTTGGCAAAGCCAGGTTCTCTGACTTTCAAGCTAGGGCTTCCCCCTGCCGGCCTCTCCCACGTCCTGAGCTGCACACACCCAGCTGCAAGCGGCAGCCCCAGAGCGGGCTGTGCTTGTCGGGGACGGTGTGCTTTGAAGGGCAGTGCCGCTCTGGAGCAGGGTCCCCGCGTTCCCTTGAGCAGGGGAGCGGGGTGACTGAGCACAGACCCCATCCTGGAGGAGATGAGGATGTCCAGGCACAGGAGATGCCAGGCCACACAGCCCCCCCCCACCCGGGGCACTCACAGACACACCGTGTCCTTTATGCAGGATGCCTCTGTCCAGGGTGCTGAGGGACCTTGGCCCCACCCACCAGGGCTGGGAGAAGGAAGGTGGGGCAGAGCAGAGGAGGTTCAGGGACAGAGAATATTGAAATCTAATCAAAGGGTCAGAGCAGAGTGCTGGATGGCAGCACCACTCAGCACCCCGAAGGAGACCCTCTTCCATCCCCCTCTCCAGCCCCAGAGACGCAGCACGCACCGTTAGCAGCAGGGGTCTAATTCTGTTTTCCAGGCATCACGATGAGGCGTGACGGAGAGCGTTCCACAGGGAATCCCGCCACTTATCCTCCTGCTCCCCAAAGTAGATTTTTAATAAGCAGGTTTTGGACCGAGCAGAGATACGGTGTGGATTACATTCTTTTTCTTTAACAGGGAGAAAGTCAGAACACCCACAAGTGGCCCCTGTGTGCCATCCTCGGGGAGCCCGAGGAAGTCGGCTCTTTGGAGGCTCCCAAGGCCTGTTGTTCAGATCCCCCACCCTGCCCCAGAGCTGGCTGCTGACCTCTCAGTGTGGTCCCAGCACAGCAGGTGTGGTGTGGCAGGCAGCTCCCTGCTAGCTCTCTCGCTTCTCTCTCTCTAATGCTTACTTTGGTGGGTTTTTTCTAAGTAATTTAATAACCTTTTTAGGCTGCAAGTCCTGCTCCATCTACCCTTTCTTTGCCATATGTGTGATCTTGGGAAAAAGATTCTCCCCCCACCCCCAGCCTCTGTTGTCTCATCTATGAAATGGGAATGACAATGCTTCCCTCCCAGTATGGCATCAAGCAGGGGACATCAAACAGGACGAGATATACAGATGAGACCACGGTGACCATGGCCAGGAAAGGCTGGGCACACCAGGGGTTTCCCTTCTTCCCTTTCCTGGGGCCCCACCTGGGCGTGGCCCCACCTGGAGCAAGAGTGAGTGGCGGTCCGGCTCCGCCCTCCCGTGTCCACTAACCGTGGCTCCTGTTGTTGGAGAGGTGTGGGCTTTGACCAGCGCCTCTGGCTCCCAGTGAGGAAATGATTTCCGGAAGCAAGGCAGGATGGTGGAGTTAGACGAGATCCGTCTTTGGAGCCACACCGCCCTGCCTGCACCCCTGCTCAGGAGCTATGTGCCACTGGGCCTACATTCCGTCCTGTGTGATATGGGGACTGTAGTGTCTGTGGGGGTAACTGGTGGGTGAGCCACTGGGCTCAGAACACGATACACCATGAGTCACTGTGATTTCACCCTGCAACCCTGGGGGATGGGGAAGTAGGAGGTGATACCCGGGACCCCAGGAAAGAGGCGGGGCAGAGTGGACCATCTTTCTTTGTGATACAAAATTAATGATGCATCTGCATTGTTGGGTGCTTGCCATGTGCTCATGTGATAAGGTGGTTCTCACATTATCACATTAGAATTTTAAATTCTCTGATTTAAACCACATAGCTCATGTAGTAAGGTCTCTGTTAACATTCTCATAGGCATGAGGAAAAGAGAGATTGAGTGCCTTTTCGAGGTCACGTGGCCCTTGCTAGCTTCTCTCCCTTCCTTCTAACCCCATGAAAGGGACCAAAGTGAGGGACCATCTTCCCCAGTTGTGGGGGGGCAGTGCTGAGACCCTCACATGCCAACCTGAGTGGTGAAACCAGGGGCCAGGACTTGGAGTCAGAGCACTCGGCTGTGGATGCTGGCCTCAACTCTGTGGTGTCACTTACAGGATCTTCCCCCACTTGCCTCCATTGGTCGTCTGTTTCCCCGGGACTAAATCACAGTCCCTGCCCACCAGGAACCTCCGAACACTGAACCCACTGCATGTGAAGGAGCCTAGGAAACCATGACATTGCACTCAGGGCAGGAGTGCATGCTGGGCCCCAGTAGCCACGGCCCAGGCTGGAAGCACAGGCCCTGGAATGGAGAGACCGGTGGGAGCGTGGAGGCTGGGTTCCCTCCTCCTCCACCCTTGCTGTTGTAGAAGGGGCAGCCTCTTGGGCCTGCTCCTCAGTGCTCTCTCCTCTTCCTGCTGCCAGGGCCAAGCTCAGGTGTGGGGTGGGACAAAGCTGAGGGGCAGAAGAAGTAAGTCCCTCCAACACTTGAACTCGCCCTGTGTCTCTCCCCGACCCGATGACAGCTTGGAGCCTCATCCCATCTCTCTGATCAGGATCAGCTCCATAGCAGAGACCTGATGACATGGCATCCTGAGGCAGGGGTGCTGGCCAGGGGAAGGGGAGTGCAGGGTTATCAGGTTCAGGGCCCCGTGCAGCGTGTGGAACTCGTGTTGTCTCATGAAGTCCTCTCCACGTACACCTGTGCCTCCCACAAGACTTAAAGCGCTGCTGGGAATCTGAGCATTTTCCGGGGCCAAAGCATTATGCCAAGGGCATCCGCTGGGCGAGAGGGAGGGAGGCCCGCTGAGACAGGTGTTTTCTTGGCTGTTTTGAAGCCAGGGTCCTCTGTGTGCCCTGCAGACCCATCGCTTAGGTGTTTGTGCCCTTGTTCTGCAGCTCTGTCCAACCTGGCTGTGCCTTTTGCCACCTCGCAGGACTCCCCTGCCCTGCAGCCACCAGCCTCCCTCCTTCCTCCCAAAACAGCCGGCCTGCTGAGTCTCTCATCGATCCAGCCCGCTGCATCCTGAGCGAGACTAATAGGCTCCCCAGGTCCCTCGCAGCCCCAGACTTGGCAGGCAGACCTGCTGCTGGGCCTGCGTCCCGCAGGAGACGAGGCTGGGGTGGTGCCAGGGAAGAGAGTAGCTTTTAACCCCTGTGGTGGCAACTGCCTTGGGTAAACCCCTCAAGCCCATTAGGCAGAGGTGAGGGGAACAGGAAAAGGCCAGACGACACTGACACGCTAATACTCTGCATGCGACGACACCACGCTTCTCTCCTCTGCAAATTGCTTCCACTGCCTAGAATTGCAAAAGTTATCTTCTTCTGATTCATACAATCAGGGAGTCTCTGGGCCGGAAAGACACATGGCTCTTCTAGTTCAGCTTTCCATCTGCTGGTTGAATTCCTTCTGTAACAATGGTCAAGAGGAGCTTTGTTCTTTCTTTGACTGCCTCCAGCAACAGCGAGCTCACTACCTCCTGAACAGCCCACTGCCTCTTTGGACAGCTCAAAGAGAAGGTTCTTCTAGTATTCAGCTGTAAGCGGTCTCCCCATGATTTCCTCTCACTTGCTGCTCCCTGGGTGAGTCCTTGTGACTGCCCTTCTTCTGCTCCCTCGAGCCAGGCTCCTCCGGTGCCATGGTGACAGTCCTGCTGGCCCCACTGCTCCTCTGGCACCTGCAGATGCTAAGTCTCTTTCTTCCCTCACAGGCTCTAGCCAAGTCCAGTCCATGGGCACCATGCAGAGGGAATGTGCAGAGAAGTTTAGAACGGGATCCCTCCTTAGCACTGCGAAATACTTCATGCATGTGTTTCAACTATGTAGAGGGCACTTCAAAAAGTTCATCAAAAATGGAATTAAAAGACGAGTTCAGGTGCAAAAACTTTTGAAATCAGTGAATGCAAGGAGTCCTTAAAAGGTTCATGGAAGTGCAAATCATGAAAAAGCTAGGCAAAGATTTCAAAATATTTTCACGCCAAAATAATTTTACTTTTAATTCCATTTTCTATGAACTTTTTGAATTCCCGTCATGTATGTGTACTCACACACACACAAAGGTGTACATATACATACATGCATGTGATTACAAATGGTCCCTGAGTTGAGGTGGGGATTACAGTTTCTCCCCTACTTTAGGGTGTGCAGAAGCTGTACACATTCAGTAGAGAGTACATTGAGTGCATTTTTGACTTTATGATATTTTCAACTTACAGTGCGTTTATGGGGATGTGATGTCATTATAAATCGAGGCGCATCTGTGTGTGATCAGATATCTTGTAGGATTTACAACCAGGGCTTTCTTTATGGGGTTGGATAACAAATCCCTTAAGAGTTGGGCGACGTGAGAAGTGGAGAGGGCAGGGGAGTAGAGAGGTGGCTTCTGGGAGGGGATTCAGTGAAAGACCCTCAAGGACAAATAGGCCACAAGGTTTGTCGAGCCCCTGGTAGATGACAGACACCAGCAACATACTTGACATCCTCTTAAGAGCTCCTGATTTCACAGACAGGGATACAGAAGCACGGATAGGGGTGGGCGCTGGGTACCGAGGAAGCCTTGCAGGTGGCAGCGTTCACATCCTGCCTGTGTGCTCTGGTGCCTCAGGTGTCAGCCAGGTTAGGAAGAGGAAGGACCCGCCGATAGATGAGATGCTAGGCCGGCGCCGCAGCTCACTAGGCTAATCCTCCACCTTGCGGCGCCGGCACACCAGGTTCTAGTCCCGGTCGGGGCGCCGGATTCTGTCCCGGTTGCCCCTCTTCCAGGCCAGCTCTCTGCTGTGGCCAGGGAGTGCAGTGGAGGATGGCCCAAGTGCTTGGGCCCTGCACCCCATGGGAGACCAGGAGAAGCACCTGGCTCCTGCCATCAGATCAGCGTGGTGTGCCGGCTGCAGCGTGCTGGCCGTGGTGGCCATTGGAGGGTGAACCAACGGCAAAGGAAGACCTTTCTCTCTGTCTCTCCCTCTCACTGTCCACTCTGCCTGTCAAAAAAAAAAAAAAAAAAAAAAGAAGAAGATGAGATGCTGAGGTCCTGTGGGGCTGGCTGCCCTTGTCCCCTGCCCTAGCCCGTCCCCATCCTGCCTCTTAGCACGCACAAAGTTTTGGTGGAATTTGGAAGCCATTCTGCTCCTTGTTTACAGAGCAGCCGAACACTGGGAACTGGGGACTGATGGGAACAGGGGGCCAGTTTATCTGATACCCAGGGGCTTTCCTTCCCTGGGAGCCCAGCGCACCTGCCAGGTTTGAAGGGATAAGGTATCCCTGGGCTGCCTTTGTCAGGCATCGCCATGCTGTGCATAATTCTGCCGTCGTCTTCTGAGCTTCCATCCCACTGAATTTCATTGCCCATCTGAAGAATCCCAGGGGATTCAGCCTCTTCCCCAGCCAGGCTTCAAAGCTTCCCTGAGCTCTGCACCAGGACCCGTGGGGTTCTCCTCCACCCCCCTCCCCTTGTTTTCCGCTCCAGCTGCAGTGCTGCTACACCCACAGCCTTCCTGGGAAATGGCTTAGACTCTGGGAGTGCCAGCTCCATGGCCTGCCCCATCCACCCTGTTAGGGCCTCTGGGGCCAGGTGCTCACGCCTTTGTCCAGGCGGGGCTCTGTTCTTTGCAGCATCTTTGAAGAAGGTACAGAGAAGACACCCTCCATTTTACAGACAGAACAAAAATCAGGCCGTCCCATGGAAAACCAGACTAATCCAGGCCAACAGAAGTGAGCTGAACTTTGTTCTAGAGACAAAGCTGCGAGTCCCGTGTCCCACCCATCTCTGCCTGGCACCCAGCACGCACTGGTGAGAGTTGGTAGAGCAGACATGAGCTTTCCTTATTTCCCATGCTGCATGGGAGACGCTGCCTCCCCGCGCCTGCCCTTTGGGGCTAAGTACATACAAGAGCCGAGACAAGAGGGGACTGTATGTCCCAGTTCCCAGCATGCCTTCTCATCTCTGAGACCTATTTCAGAGATGAAGAGTGGAGCCCCAAAGAGGCTGACCCAGAGCTGGAATGCAGATTTTGTGGATCAGGGTGGGCAGGAAGTGCCCCCGCACGACCAGGGCCAGGGATGCTGGGGGCACAGATGCAGGTGGAACTTTCGCAGCCTCTGTCAAGGCCGACTCCAAGTTGTAGGTTCCGTGGCTGCACTGTAAACAGTAGGCCCTCTGAGGGCTTCTCCCCTCTCTGCCACAGTCTCCAGCTCCTTCCCAGAGCACCTCTCTTCATCACTCTGGGCTTTGACCCAACTCTGTTCTCCCTGCACACCTAGTGTAGGCTTTGGGTCCTTGCTGGGTCTCCCTGAGCACTGTGGTTGCTGCCTCCTGCTGGGTTCGTCCCATGAGGCAGCCTGGGTCCGAGGGTTAGAGGGAGATCAGAAACCAGGGACTTTGGTCCCGGCTGTGTCCCTGTGTCTCTGTGTGACCCAGCCGGGGGGGGGGGGGGGGGAGGCAGCGCTTTTCAATGCCCTGGGATCAGGAGGGTGGATGATGTGTGCAGGGGGCAGTCCTCCTGGCTTGTATTTGAGTATGCCCAGGCTCAGTGTCCCAGCAGCCGGTGCAGAAACCAGGAGCGTGGAGGCCTTGAGCTGGTTGGAAATCCAGCCCCTTCCCACTGTATCCCGATGTTTGAAAAGCGTTGCTCATTCTCCTTGCCTCTTGTTCTCTGTATGCTAGGGATTACAATACTTTACGGGATTGTTGTGAAGACGTCAATGAGATAAGCCTTGTAAAATGTTTGAGCACATTAGCCGGAACACGGTAAGAGTTCCGAACGTGTTCCTCTCGCTGCTGCTTCTGGGAGCAAACGGCTGCGGGTCTCTTTCCGCTGGAATGGAGTCTGCTGCTTTCCCTGGAGAGGGCCCCTCCTGCCACACAAGCCCCCTCCCTCTCCCCCAGTCGTGCAGAATTCCAAGGCTCTCCTCCTGCCAGGGCCCCTCAGCAGCAGACAAGAAGGGAAGGGAGGGGCCTCCGCTCCTGCTCCTGCTCCGTCCTATTTTCTCGTTTTGTTTTGGGCCCAGACTCTTTCCTGCGGGAGAGCGGTTCACAGCCTGTTCTCCGTGATGATCACAATCCCTTGTCTCTGAGTGCGAAGCGCTGTGCTAGACCGGCTTTCTGGACCTCGGGATCTTGAGGGGGTCGCTGCCCCACCTCCAGGAGGAAAGCAGAGCTCCGGGGAGCCGGGGTGCGGCTCTTCTGGGCCTGAGCCCCATGGCTGGGCACTGCCCGTGCTGCCTCCTGGGATCCTCGCCACACCCCTGCAGCACGGGCAGCGCAGGCCAAGACCACTGGCCATAAGGAAAGGTCCTGGAATCCAGGAAGGAGCCCCAAGCCTGGTGGCCTCCATGCCTGGGTGTGTCACCCCCCAGGGAATGGCACTTCCCTTGGCACCTGGCCCAGCCCAGGAGACACAATGCTCTTCAGAGGCAGTGTGTGTGTGTGTGTGTGTACACGCATGTGTGTGTGTGTGTGTGTGTGTGTGTGTAGGGGGGTGACAGGAGTTTCGGGGCGTTCTTTTCCTTTTCCATGGAGTCACTAGCTCAGAGAAGCAGAGGAACCTGTTCTGGTTGTGCTGCGGCTTGCAGCCCCAATCGCCGGAGCAGCCCCACTGCCAGCTTCTGTCCCAAAGCTCAAAGGCCCTGTTTTGTTTTTTTTCCCCAAGTGTCCCCGGAGGCAGTTCTGTGGACCCTCAGGGCTTCCTCCTCTCTCCCCTCCAGGCCTTTTAAACCTAGAGAAGCTGCTACGGCAATTCCTTATCTCCAAGGACACACTGTCGGTCCGGATGCTGGATGACACCCGGGACCCCACCCCACTCCTCAAGGAGATCCGGGACGACAAGACGGCCACCATCATCATCCACGCCAACGCCTCCATGTCCCACACCATCCTCCTGAAGGTGGGGGCCGGGCCAGGGCGGGTGCTGCCGGGAGCATCCTTCCTCCTCCCCCTCCCTCCTTGTCCTGCACACTGTCCTCCTCAGCCTGGGCTGCTGGCACACTGGGCTGGACCTGAACCCTCACCTCTCCCTGTGTGTCCATCTCCATGAACTGCACCTGACAGCTGAGAGGAGCAAGCAGCGGGGCGGTGATCATTGTAAAGATCTTTGGCACTCGGTGCAGCAGGGTAGGCCAGGCCAGGCTCTGGGGGAGAGTCCAGGGTTCGGAGTAGGGGTGCTGCAGGGGCTGTTTGCCAAGTGGTCCCCATATTTGACAAGCAGAGCAGTCACGGGGGTACACTGCTGACTCTCAGCCCTGTCTTCCATCCTGACACTGAGAGCAGAGTTGACCAAATGTCCCCCTGGGGAATTTGCCGACGTGGTCCTCCCTGGGATGGCGTGAGGTGGGTATGATATCTCCGTCCGGGAGATGAACCGGCTTGTCCAAGGCCCGGCCTTGGAATCCAAGTGCACACAAACATATGGAAACTCTGGGAGTGAGGCTGAGCCAAGAGAGAAAGGTCAGGTGCCTGGGAGCCCCCGCTGGACAAACAGCCATGGACAGACAGCTGGGCAGCCTTGGAGTCGCCTGGCACCAGTCGTGGGCTGGTGGCCGGCCAGGCCTGCAACCTCAGGCAGGGAGGCCTCTGGTCCACAGCTCTGCTCCTCACAGCTCCTCCTCCTTGGCAGCTCCCTGGGCTTCTCCGGGGTGCATTGGCCTCTTCTAATGCCACTTTAATTGCTCATTTAAACACATCCTGCCACCTTCTGCTGGGGGCACAGGGCGGCTGGTTAACCCCACCCAGCTGTGAGGAGCACAGCAGAGGCTCCCGGGATGGGCCCTCCCTCCCTCCAACCCTCCCTCCCTCCAACTCTCCCTCCCTCCTCCTCCACACCGCTCCCCAGCCCGTTTTTGTCTCAGAGTTAATATGAGATTTGAATGAGTTCTCTCGGTACCCGGAGCTGTCCCTTCCGCCTGTTGCTATAGTAACTTGCCACAGCTCCAAAGCCACATCTGTCTGTGTGTGGATGCCACACACCACACACACACACGCATACACACACACACACAGAATTTTTCTCTTCCTTTTTCTCTTTCTTCTGTTTGGAGCTGTAATCGATGAAGTTATTAAGGATAGAGAAACTTCTAAGTTTCAGAGGCCGAGGGATACAGGCTGATCGGGTCCTCTTTAAGGAAGGTGAGGATCAGGGAGTGAGAGCCTCAGCTGGGTGGCTCGATGTCCCTCCAGCCCCCTTGTGGGGTCAGTTAGCAATGCAAGCCGGTGCGGGCTGGTACTTAGGGAGAAGTGCCCCCGGCAGAGCCTTTGTGAGGGCGGCTCCTTACTCTGGAGTATTCCGTGGCTCCTAGCGTATTTGGCTGAGTGCCTTCCTCCCCTCCTCCTCCCCATCATAGGACCAGCTCAGGCACAGGTGTTTGGCCTTGCTGTGAAGATGCTGGTTAAGACTCCTGCATCCCACATGCAGGTGTCTGGGTTTGATTCCTGGCTCTGGCTCCTGACTACAGCTTCCTGCTAATGCAGACGCTGGGAGACAGCCGAGAAGGCTCCCCACTTGGGAGACTTGGATTGAGTTCCCAGATCTTGATTTCAGCCCAGGCATTTGAAGAGTAAACTGGCAGATGGGGATTATATTTTTCTCTGCCTCTCAAATAAATAAATAAATAAATAAAAATAACATGGCCAGTTCATTGTTAAAAATTTGGAAAGCACGTAGAACAGAAAATCCATTCACAATCCCATCATCCAGCGTGAACCACTATTAAATTTTAATGTCTATCCTTTCTGCTTTTGACATGATTTTCCCAAAATTATTATTGCACTGCACAAACTTTTCCGTAAGCTGCTTTTCTTCCCACTTAATTATATGCCATGCATTTCCCCCATGTCATTAAATATTTTTTCTACAAATATTTTAATGTCGGCATCATTTCCTATCATATGGGTGTCCCGTAATTTATGTAACCATCACTTTATTGGTAGGGAAACAGGTTGTTTCCAATCTTTTGCTACAATAAATAAAGCTGGGACGCACATCTTTGTGCATCAATCTTTATGCACATTCATGAATATTTCCTTCGCATAAATTTCTAGAAGTCAAATTACTGAGTTAAAGGTGTGCATACTTCTAAGGATGGCGATATGATTTGCCTTTAAGGATGCTGGGCTGAGTTGCCAGATTGCCTTTTAGTAAGGCTGTAAGAGTTTACACCCCCACCAGCTGCATCGAGGTATCTTACAGCACCCTTGCCAGTTCTGGGTCTTTTCATCAAAAATGCTTTGTGAGTGCTTTTTTTTTTGGGGGGGGGTGGTTTTTGGGTGTGACTGATGGTTTTGGAAGAAGACTACCTGTAATGATCCTTATTTCAAAGGTTCTGCTGCGTGCCCTTAGGCCGTCTTCCCTGAGCCCCAGCCCCGGTGACCTTGGAGCCAAACCCATCAATGAGATCAGTGTGCAGCGATGCCTCAGGAGGGCCTCTCCCCTTTGTTCTCACTTCACTTCCTGGAGGCCCCCACCCGCCAGCCCAGCTCTTGGGGCCCTGCCTCTGTTCTCAGGCGTCCTTTGCGCCCCAGGTTCTGCCCCGTCGGGGCTCAGAGCTGGCCTTGGGGGAGGGGGTGCTTGGCAAGTGTGGACCGGAAGTGGGGTGGGCCGAGCTCACACGGGGCTTCTGGGAGCCGCATACTGGAGCTGGCCCCAAGCCTGGCAGCACTCTGCCGCCTCTTGACTTCAGGAGGATTTGTGGAGTAATCCTCTGCTTTATTGAGCGGCTGTTCCCGCAAAGAACTCCCATGTTTACCCAGAATTCAGGTCTTAAAAATCAAGGATCTCTTTTCTTTTATCTCTAGGACAGCAGATTTCACAAAATGGGTTTTAACCATCCTGGTACCCCTCCCAGCCCGTCCCTGCAAGCTGTGGGCTCACTTGGGTCCAGACAGCGGGAGTGGCAGCTGCTGTTTTCTATTGATGATGTGTGGGAGGGAGAGTGGCCATCATGCCCCATCACGGTCATGGGAGTGAAAGAGGGAAGTAGCTTCCCTGGGAGAAGAAGCAGGGCTCCTCCGGAGGCCTTGAGCTCCACTGCCCACCCCCACCTTGACCCAGTCACTAAGCTCCCAGATGTTAGCTTCTCATTGCACCCATGGTGACAGACTCCCTCCTCCCTTCCCACACACACACATCCGGAGGGTCACAGAGCCTGCTAGAGTTCTTGGAAGAATGCTCACAAAGTGAGTGAGCTCCTTGGGAGATAAACACCATGCAAGAGGAAAATGCCATTATCCCAGTCTTGTTCCCCTTCCAGCCACCTCAACAGTCATGACACAAACGGTCTCCCAATGGCCCAGGGCTGCAGGATACATTATGAAAATCTAACCGACTGTCAGGAGGGATGAGGGCCCCGGAGAGCACTGGGCTCATTATTCACCTGATCTACTTGTCGGTTTCTATAGCACCAGTCAGGCTCAAAGCCGGGCACAGTGACAGGGAAGGTTGGTTAGGGGTATTTATGATGGGTACGGAGATCAGACAAAAGTGAGAGTGTTCTGAAGTCACAATTCTCAGCTGTGGAGTGAGGCTGTACCATGGTGCTTGATCAAGAGGGAGGCATGTCGCAGGCACCTTGTTCCTTACTGCTAATAACAGGGCCAACGGCAGCAAATCATCTGCCATGCCTACATTAATGCAGGCTCAAGGATACTCTTACGAGCTTCACTTGCATTCCTGACAGGTGGAGTTCATCTAGGCATTGCTTGCACCCTGCAGACTCTCTTTTATCTATGGCTCCCACCCTCAGAGAGTTGTGTGTGTGGTTCAAGATCGCCTACAGGGGCTCTCCAGGGGCGTGGAGTTTGGTTGGAAGCACTGAAATCGGGCTGCCTGGCTTTAGCTTTGTGTTTTTATGAGACATGGGACCTTGTGCATTCCTGAACCTTTTGTTGTGTCAGTTTCCCCTACTGTAATATGGGGTGTGTGGGGTGGGGACAGT
This sequence comes from Oryctolagus cuniculus, assembly GCF_964237555.1. Classification (NCBI taxonomy): domain Eukaryota; kingdom Metazoa; phylum Chordata; class Mammalia; order Lagomorpha; family Leporidae; genus Oryctolagus; species Oryctolagus cuniculus. The sequence goes on from NC_091432.1 coordinate 113,298,741, forward strand.
AACAGTGTTTATCCCATCAACTAACCCAGGTGGAATGCTTTCAGCGCCAGGCACGCACTGAACAGTGGGTAAATGTTAGCCATTGTTGTTAAGCGTTGTGGAGTTGATGACTATAGTCTGCTTTTATTATCTGCTTCATTTCCCTTAAAGTCGTTATTGGTTTCCATAGTATCCAGGTGTATCCATGGGAGTGTGTTGTGCAAGGGGACATCAGCTACTGTGTCACTGCAGGGGTAGGGGGCGGGCTGCAGCTCCAGGGACCCTGCTCCAGAGGCTGCTCTCTCTGTGCTGCATCTTCCAAGTTCAAGGTGCCAGAATAACCAGTCAAGGTGTTCTGCTCTGCCCTGTGCAGATGGTGGTGGGCCAAAGGGTAGAGGCTTGGAGCCCTCGCTGCTTGTTTCTTTTAAGTGGGTTTTGTTTTTTCTTCTCTAATTGCCTTCTCTTTTCCTCTGCAGGCAGCTGAACTAGGCATGGTGTCAGCCTATTACACATACATCTTCACTAATCTGGTAAGACATCCTCACAGCACACCTTCTTGGCATGGAGGGTGTTTTTCGGTGGTTAGGGGCAGTGGGCGGTGATGGAATGAAGCCAAGGAGATGGGGAGTTGGGGGAATAGAGGCAGAGGAGCAGAAGCCGACCAGAGAGAAGGGGCCTCCTGGAAACGTGGGGCTCCAGGAGCCTACTGGGATTCTTACCCCCACAGTCCTTAACCTTGAGAGAATGGGAGTCTGCAGTCTCAGGCCACCATTGAGCTGCCAGCAGCCGTCTAGCACTGATTCCTCCGGGCTGCAGCTTTGGTGGAGGGACTTCCGTGGCAGGTCTGGTTACTGTCCTGTCCACTGTCTACATCGCAGGATTCTCGTGCCAGCTCAGAAGTAGAAAAGCCACGCTCCAAAAGTGTGCGTGTCCAACAGCATCGTGCCTGGATGCTCCTCCAGAGGCCATCCTAGCCCCTTGCCTTTGTTTCGCAGATGAGAAAAGTGAGCTTTGTAGAAATTTTAGTGCATCAGACTCGTGAGCTTGCTTTGTCACATACCACCTGTGTGCCTTTCGACTGAGCCCTGCGTTTGGAGTCACTCTCTGTAAAATGGGAATAAGGCTGGAGCCGTGGCAGTTGTGGAATGGTGTAATTTAATCCAGGTAGAAACATTTTGACATTGTAAAGACCTGAGAAATGTGGAAGATACTTATTCTACAGACATACTCAATTAGAGAGCAAAGCTGACCTCAGAAAGCAGGTTTTTTTTTTTTATCAAAATGCATAAATTTTCATTTTGAAATAATTATAGGTCCCAAAGGCAGTACAGAAGGGCCCATGTACTGTGAACCCAGTTTCCTCCAATGCAAGAATGGGGTACCCTTTTTTCTGCCAAGAGCCATTTGGATATTTATCACGTCATTCATGGGCCATACAAAATGATCAACTTAAAAATCAGCATGCTATAGATTTATTGAATGTCGAGTCCCGCCTGCAAGTGCCTTGGAATGATTGCCAGGGCCTGAGGGCTGGACGTGCCCCACCCCCACTGCTGGTTACATTGCACATAATTACAGTACAGTAGCAAAACTAGGATAAATCAAGTCTATCAAAGCTGTAGATTTGGGTACTCCTGCCATCAAGATATGGAACAATTTCATCACCACAAAGATCTCTGTTGTGCCACCGCCTTGTAGCCACACTCACCACCCTTGTCCCCACCACCCAGAGCCAGCACTGGTTTGTTCTCCGCATCTATAATGCCATGATTTTGAGAATGTTTTGTATGTGGAATCATACAGCCTGGGAGCGTTCGAGGTCAGCACAATGCCCTTGACATTCATCCACATTGCATGTGTTATCGCGGAGTCGGATGTGATGGTGTGGATGAGCCACCATTTGTCTAAATACCCACCTAGTACAGGACATTTTGGCTATTTTAAATTTCTACTTTTGGAAACTACAAATACAGCTAATATACACAGTCATTCAGTGGAGAGGTTTATGTTATCTTAGAAACCACTTGACCAAGTGAGCCTTTGTCCAGACGGCATGTGACCACTTCCTGTGTACCAGGTACAAAGCCAGGCTTTAGGATGAACACAGGAGTAAGACACCAAGCCTGCCTTGGGAGCACTCGAGTACACACAGTAGGACAATGTGGTGCAAATTTTATCGGCTGGTGTGTGTACCTAAGCTCCAGCCTCTCCACCCAGAGCAGCCACAGAAAACTTCATTGAAGATAGGGCTGTTAAGCTGTTCTCCGAAAGGTAGGCAGGGTTTTTCTAGATGAACAAAGAAAGGAAGAACAGTCCAAAATAAGGAGCAGCTTATCCACATATTTGCAGATAAGGAAACCCACGGTGTCCTCAGGAAACAGGCCGTCCCTCTAAACTGATCGGCTCCTTGAGGAATATGCATGTCAGCTAATTCTCATTCATTTATCTATTTATATCCAGCCTCGAAAGTAACCTATTTAGAGGATTTACGGCGTATATCAATTAGCTGGAAGAGTCTTGATATGTTAGGGAGCAGACGCCAGCTTCACAAATTTGTCTCTTTAGTCTTATAAAGGAGCGTGGGACCCAGAAGGGAAGATGTTCTGGGTGACAGTGAGCCATGGGGTCATTTGGGGGCCATGTAGTGTCTCTCCCTGTGCTCGGGGACCAGGTCTCCTAAAACATCCTGCATTGCTTGGGAAATGCCTGCCCAGAGAGGCTTGGGCACTGAGATCCTTTCTCTCCTTCTGCTGTGGGTATCCAAAAACAGCTCTTTCTTAGGGCTGCTGTGTGATTGTTAACCTTAGAGCATCCCACAGGCCTTGGCTCTGAGTTGAAAGACACCTTAGAGGAATCTACTATGGCTTCTTTTTTTTTTTTTTTTTTTCTCGGAGAGGGACTCTCTTCATACCAGGCTTGCTGGAGAGTTATTTGATCTTTGCTTAAATTTGATTGGAATGGCTCGGTCATCACCACCAAACTTCTGTGTTGGCATTTTTGATTCAAGTCTAGCATGCATATGGAACACCATACATACTACAGAGCATATGGAAAGAAGTTCATGGAAAATTGAATTAAAAGAGTGTTTATTTTGGTGGGAGTTTTTTTTTTAAATACATGCATAGTTGTGTGTGTGTGTGTGTGTGTGTGTGTATGTGTGCTGTAACACGTTTTCCATGAGCTTTTTGAAGAATATATGTACAACTTGTTTTTTTTTTTTTTTTAATACTTATTTATTTGAAAGGCAGAGTTACAGACACAGAGAGGGTTCACTCCTCAAATGGCTACAACAGCTGGAGCTGGGCCGGTCCAAAGGCAGGAGTCAGGAGCTTCTTTTGGTTCTCCCACACAGGTGCAGGGTCCCGAGGATTTGGGCCATCTTCTACTGCTTTCCCAGGCCATAGCAGAGAGCTGGATAGGAGTGGCGCAGCTGGGACTTGAACCAGCGCCCATAGGGGATGCCAGCTCTGAAGACAGTGGCTTTACTCACTACAACACAGCACCAGCCCCAATATGCATAAGTTAAAGAACTTTTTCCAAGTGAGCAGCTCTCAGAGGCAGAAACGGAGCATCACCAGCACCCCAGGAGCCCCCACTGGGCTCTCCAATATAGAACAGGAAGGACTTCTTTGTTTGCTGGTTTCAGGGTTTTTTTCTTTCCCTAACACTGCAGTAAATCAGAGCACTAACACGTGAAAAGGGAGAGAAGGATCAGAGTATTCCCAGAGCAATGCAAAAGCATTTGCTTAAAGTTAAGGAGGCATGTGGGGAAGCCTTAACAAGTTGGCAGAAGAGTAAAGAGAGATTAAAAGTACAGTTGGGTTCCATTTGGGGAGCCTGGGAAATAGGCAGGAAGAGCGGCAAAAGCAGGCCAGGGCTGCCTGAGCTGTGCCAGCCTGCCGGGGGACCCCCTGCTTGAGGTTGCAGAGGAAGCAGCTGGACAACGTGGAGCTGCTGGGGTGACTTGGCAGATGGCTGGGAGCTGGTCCTTTGGAATAAGGCTTCCCAGGCGGGAACCGAAATAAGATGGAGTTTCTTGGCTGGGAGACTTTTTAAAAGATATTTTAGAAGATTTATTTGTTGATTTGATAGTTAGAGAGAGAGAGAGAATTTTCTATCTGTAGGTTCATTCTCCAGTTGGCCACAAGGACTGGGGGCTGGAGCAAGTGGAAGCCATGAGCCAGGAGTTTCATCCTGGTCTCCCACGTGAGTGCAGGGGCCCAAGGACATGGGTCTTCTTCCACTGCTTTCTCAGGTGCATTAGCAGGGAGCTGGATTAGAAGTGGAACAGCTAGGACTCTAACGTGTGCCTGTTTGGGATGCCCGCATTGCAGGCGGCAGCTTAACCTGCTGCACCACAACGCGGGCCCCCACTGGGAGATTTTCAAGACGACAGCATCACCCACTTTTGCATAGTGTCATTCCCTCTTGACAGAAGTGAACGGGACAGTGGTGATGATGGTATCTAGTGAGAGAAGCACCTGCCTGAGAAGGCAGGCCTGGGCTCAGGTTCCTGCTCTGCCTTCTTCTCACTGAGTCACGTGAACTCCCCAAGCCCATTTTCTCATTTTAAAAATGAGGATAATAAAGCCTTACAAGATGATTATGAAGATTAACTACACTTCTCTAAGTAAAAATGCATCATAAATTGCAAAGTGCGACATATTTCTAAGGCATTGTATTTTTTTTTCAGCCTAACAGTATGATTCTTTCAGCCTTCAAAGAGCTTTTCACCTTTTTTGGGAGGGCACGGAACAAGTCAAGCTCTGGGAACACGACTCAGCCAGAGAGTTCTTTGAACCTAGAATTAACAGGACTCACACAGTTTGTAAGATTGCAAGGGGGAAATCAGAAAAGTAACTTTGTGTGATGCTGGATGAATAATAGTCAGAAATTAGAAGCAGAGCCATTGCAGAAATCACTGAGTCAAAGAATATTCTGGAAGCTTCTCATTAGTGCCTTGGCTTTCTGGAAGGGACAGACTTATAATCAGAATTGAAAATCAGGATCACTCTTCCTGCCCAGTTGCAGCTGGAGTTTTTGGCCAGAGAGGGAGGGGCTCCATGCAGAGGCTCACGAGTGAGATCCTTCGCACATCTCCAGTCCCCTCCTGCAAACACAGGTGCCGCTGGGCCTTCGTTCTTACTTATTCCTTCTCTGGACTGCTTGGGGATCACCAGCATGTCCCATCGTTCTCAGTTCTGCCACAGCGATGCTGTGGATTCTCTAAGTGGCTTTGTTGAGAACCAGCGTGGTAGACGGGGTAAGGAAAGGACCTCAACCATCGATGCAACTTAAAATTCTAGGGTGATGAGCTACAGCGGTGTGAGCCTGTGCACGTAACTCTACCTGAGCCTCAGTGACCTCTTCTGTAAGTGGACCTCTCTAGCCCCTGTCCCCAGGAGATACACCAGGGATAGAAGCTGGCTTGATATATGTGTTTAAGAAAGGGATGATACTATGTTAAGAAGTCCTGTTTATGCATCCCACGGGCTGAAGGGAATTGGAGATAACTTGTTCTGCTGGCCAGCCTCTGGTGGCCTATAACAATGACTCCTACGATGCCACTTTATTTATATCCAGAGAATGACTAGAAACAGATAGTTTGGTTATTGTGCATGACTGAATCGACCATTGCATGGCTTATTTGTGTTGGTAATTACTGAGTAATTGATCCAATCCCCATACCTTACTCCTATCCAGGCTCTAAGAAAACGAATTGATTTAGGGCTTCTATAATAATAAATTGGGTTGACGTCTCTGGATTCAATAAGTTGAGTAATCATCACAAGAGTCGGGACAAAATTATCCATCATGAATAAAACTTGTAAACCATCAATCCATTTGACCCTGCAGAAGCAGAATTTCGTATCTGGTAGGGATTGGCCAGCAGGGATTCTGGGTCTTGGGTGATGAAGGTGACTGATACAAGAAGAGGGACTGAGCCATGGGAGGGGCCAGGGAAGAGCCAGGTCTGCAGGTGCAGTGGACAGGGGGATGTCAGGTGATGAGAGGGACACAGCAACAGCAGGGGACAGACCTATGTGCAGGAACAGACTAGAACAAGGTCAGTGACAGGAAGTAGGAAGGTGCTGAAGGCACACAGCCATAGCAAACAGTGGGCAGGTATCCAGTCTTCCATTTATATTATCTCAAAATAGAATTTGGAGTAGTGCATCCTGGCAGTAGAGGTTTGGTCAGTAAAACAGCTTCTTGTCCCTGTGGTTAGTTCTGAAGGGTCAGGCATTGTCCCCAGCAGAGCAAATCTCTGACCAACAGATGGAAATGACACCTGGCTGAAGTGAGGGCCCAGGGGCAGAGGGTCAGTTTGTGAGAGGTAAATTGAGAGTTGGGTTGTGCTCTTGGCCGGAGGAGCCAGGCAGAAGCAGTTCCTGGTGAGATAGGAGGTCAAGAGCTTGGGTCACAGTGAGAGAAGGACCGATAAAGTTCAGAGCAAGGCAAACCCACTTACTGTTCAGAGTTGCAACAGACGTAGGGTGAGCGACAGTGAGGACTGGTCCTCGCCCTCATGCTGCAGTCCTCCCTTCCTTCTCTCCCTCCTTCCACCCTTCCTCTCTCATGGATTTCTCATTGTGGTAAAGTATATATAACATCAGCTTTTCCGTTTTCGCCATTGCTGACAACTGAGGGGCATTAATTCCATTCTCAACTGTTGTGCAGCCTTCAGCACCATCTGCTTCTAAAACTTTTCATCAACCCGAACAGAAACTTGTGCCCATTAAGCGCCATCTCCCCATGCCCTCTCTCCAAGTCCCTGCTTGCTTCTCTTCTACTTTGTTTCTGAATTTGCCTAGTCCAGATGCCTCATGTAAGTAGCATCATAAAACACTTGTCCATTTGTGTCTGGCTTATTGCATCCTGCATGATGGTTTCTAAAGGTTTATCCACAAAGTTGTGTGTATCAGAGCATCATTCCTTTTATAAAAAAAGCCTGCTTTATAGTGGTAAAATATATATAACAAAATTTTATTCATTGTAGATAGCATGAAGTATATTCACATTGATGTACAAACATTACCACCATTTATATCCAGAACTTTCTTCACCGTCTTAAGCCAAAGCTGTGCACCTACCAAACATTAACTCCCTCCATACCCTCCTCCTCCCAAACCCTGGCAACCACTACCCTGCTTTCTTTTTTTTTCTTTGATGACTTTAATTATTTATTTGACAGGTAGAATTACAGACAACGAGAGGGAGAGACAGAGAGAAAAGTCTTCCATCCACTGGTTCACTCCCCAGATGGCTGGAATGGCCGGAACTGGGCTGATCCGAAGCCAGGAGCCTCCTCCAGGTCTCCTACGTGGGTGTGGGGGCCCAAGGACTTGGGCCATCTTCTACTGCTTTCCCAGGCCATCAGCAGAGAGCTGGATCGGAAGAGGAGCAGCCGGGACTAGAATTGGCACCCATAGGGATACTGGCGCTGTAGGCGGAGGATTAACCTACTGCACGTAGCACCAGCCCCTCTACTTTCCATGTCTACAAATTTGATTATTCTAGGTACTTCCTACAAGTGGGATCATATGATACTGCTGATTTCACTTTGATGGCCTCAGGGTTCATCCATGAGCCAGAATGCCCTGCCTTTTGAAGCACGAATAATACTGCATTGAATGTGCATAGCACATTTGTGTATATCCAATATGTCCATTCATCAATGGACAGTTGGATTGCTTCCGCAGTTTACCTGTGAATACTGCTGCAGTGAACCTAGATGTGCAAATATATATTGAAGTTCCTACTTCTGGTCCTGTTAGGTGGATGCCTAGGAGGGGGAAGCTGGATCACATGGTAATTATGTGTTTAATTTATTGAGGAACTGCTAAGCTGTTTTCCAGAATGACTGTACCATTTTTCATCCCCATCAGCAATGTCTAAGGAGTGCATTCTCGCCACAACCCTGCCGATACTTGTTATTTTTCATTTTTGTAATAAGAGCCATCCTGATGGGTGTGAAGTGGTCCAGTGTGTTTCTTATTTCCCTTTGGAGTTTGCAAATTGACAGAACCGAGACCACATGGCTGAAGCTGAGAGTCCCACTCACTAAGAAGTTTTATAGTGGAAGTAGCTGGTGTAGCAAAGCCTGGTCCTGCAGTCAGAACTGGTGAGATCCCCCATTCAGGGGATTCCAAGCTGTGCAGCCCCGTGGCTCTTGGAGTTTCAGTTTCCTTATGTGCAAAATGTGAACAATAATAGCATCCGTCTTTTTCTTGGTCAGAATTAAAAGTCAGCCATTGATAGCATTATTTGTATCTGTAGGTAAAGCTAGCTGCTCTAGCAGATAAACCCCTAAATCTCACAGCTCCGTACCATGGAAGATACGTCTGACCCACTGAAGTCCCAGCAGGGTGTCGCAGATCAGTGAGTTGCCTTTCTTCTTAAAGACCAGGCTTCTTTAGCTTCTAACTGTGTCTTCTCAGAGGCCAAGGGTGAAGAAAACAACATGGAGGCTCCCGTTTGGGTGGATTCGATGCACCAAGCCTAGAAATGGCTCCATATTATTTCTGCTTGCAATTCCATTGGCTAAAACGCAACACATGACCACACCCACCTGCAAGGGTACCTGGGAAGTGTAGTCTAGCTGTGTGCCCAGGAAGGAGAGGCAATGGTGATCAGAACTCAATATCTGCCACATTATGAAATTATTCATCGCCATCACACATCTCTGGTACTAAAAATGCAATTAGCATCCTAAATGGCAGCTTATCTGGGTAGAGGATGACTGACCCTATACGTGGAGATGAGCTCCTTGCTATACGGCTGTCAGATCCCTTAAGCCTAACAGGTCAGTGTCCAGAGTGCTGCTGTTGTACAGGTGGGCAAGCACAGGATGGCTGTAGGTGCACTGCACTGGCTCCTCTCTGTGGTCTGGAAAGGGCCCTGTGTCCCCCAGCTGGTCTCTGGGTTTGGCTGGGGGAAGCCTTGTTCCAGGAGGCTGAAGGAAGTTTGGATAGGAGACGTGAGGAATTAAGGGCCCCAGTCTGCTGTTGAGATGGCAGCTGCAGTTGATGCCATCTGATGAGAAGAGGTGAAGGAGGAGGCTCAAGTTGAGCTAATAAATCCAGAGGGTATATCCAACTACTAATGAACCCAGGGAGAATTGCAGTCGCTGCCTAATAGAAAAGATAAAATCACCCTAATGTATTGTCAGAGAACACAGATGGGCCCTCTGCCAGAGGACGGAACTGCCGCCTTGGCAGGGAGAAGTGTTGAGATTTAAGGGCAAGGGTCAGATGTCATGGGATGTCAACGTAACTGGGAAATAATCGGGCACTGGAAGCAGAAGGCTGTGTGTTCTGCTGGCCATAGCAGTGGAGCCTTGTGGGGCCTGCAGGCGACATGACTGCCATTTCATTGCCATGACCCAAACAAGGCCAAACGTCCTTCTCTTGACACCTGCCAGAGGGCAGCACCTGGATATTTGTGAGGTATACAGAGAGGCGGTGGGCACCTTGGAGATTCCTCCTTGGGGAGTCTAGAGAGAAGGGGCTGGATGTTCTATATTGGAAGACATGGGGAATGGTTGCCCCAGCAGAGGGCTCCATCATATCGCGGACAGAGTCCTGGACTGGCAGTGCAACAGCTGTGGCTTCGTGTGCCAGTGCTGACATGAACACTGGGTGACGTGGGGGAGTGACAGTGGACAGCTGTTGGAGAACTTCTGTGGGCTGGGTTCTGTAATGTGTGCTTCACGGTTCCTTTCTCCTTGAAACCTCACAGCAGCTCCAGCAGAAACTGTCTGAGCGATGGGCAAGCTGAGGCTTACACGCTTTGGTGTCTTGCTCAGAGGGGTGGAGCCGGTGAGCGCACAGCCACGTCACTCTGCTGCCTTTATCTAGGCCAGCCATTTCTTCTTGCTGGGCTTGGGTTTCTTCGTCTGAGCGATGATGCTGTTTATTACGTCATCTCTCAAGATCGTTCCAGCCTTCAGCTTGTTTCTACCTACACACACTTGGGGCCATTTCAACTCATAGCCCCCTGGGGTTGGGAATGTTCCCTGGAGAGAGGGGAGAATGACCATGGGATTGGCTCATGAAAGCAGCATTTGTCCGCCTAACAGCTCCTCACATCCCCCTAAGCCAAGCCAGGTCCCCGTGAGCAGTAACCTTCCACACGCCAGCCTCTGTCTCGCTCGGGCATAATGGATCTATATGAGCAGCCACCCTAACCTTCTCTGGGTTCATTTTGTTGTCAAGCAGACCTGGGCCTATGTTTATCTTTCCAAAGCTTTGTCAGAAAGATTAGCCTTAAGTAATTGAGACTGCTCAGATTACTACAGAAAGGGGAGCTGGAGCAGACAGGGAGGGAAGAAGCGATCGTTTCCAGGAGGAAATGAGAATCCTGCCACTCCTTTCTTTCCCAAGCTGAGCCCACCCATCTTTCAGGCCTCGCGCAAAATGTCACTTCCTCAAGGAAGTCTCCCCAGACACCGCACTGGGAGGAGTCACACGCTGCCATTGCGCCCTCTGTTTGTAGTTTTCCTCTCATGTGGAAATCCCTTCCTCAATGACACCCCCCCTCCCCCGCCGCCGCCGCCACCGCCACCAGACAGCTTCATAAAGGCAAGACCAGGTGTGCCTGGTCCGTCACTGGACCCCCAGTGGCCAGCTGGTACATAACAGGTCCTCAGCAGATATTTACTGCGTGAAACAAAGGAGCATTTCATAACTTTATAGATTCTTGGTATAGAAGTGCTGGCCAGGTGGGCTAGCTCATTGCTTTGCATCCAACTCAGCTCATCCTAGACCCTCAAGCATGAAGGATCCCAGAGGGTTGTCTGCTGTTCAGCCAGGGCCAGCTGGGCCCCGTGTCCCCATTCCCCAGGATGCCTCGGCACATCCATAGCCCACAGAGTAACCCCTCAGTCTGGGATGTCCTTTCTCCTGTTCTGGGCTGTGGGCAGATCAGGGCCAAACAGGGAGGCATAGTTCAGGATCCAGGGGACAGAATTTTGGAAACTGTGCTAAGTGTGGTCAGTGTCACAGCCTGAGGCCAGGGTTGGCACTAGGAATGCCCACTGAGGCAGGAAGGGAAGAATGCAAGGACAGCTAGACTGTGCTGAATGGCCTGGGTGTTGTCAGGGGCTCCATCTTCCATTGGCCACACCATGTCCCAACAGCCTTGGTCTAGTGAACTCTTTTTTTTTTTTTTTTTTTTTGACAGATAGAGTTAGACAATGAGAGAGAGAGACAGAAACGTCTTCCTTCCATTGGTTCACCCCCCAAATGGCCACCACGGCCGGCGCTGCACTGATCTGAAGCCAGGAGCCAGGTGCTTCCTCCTGGTCTCCCATGCGGGTGCAGGCACCCAAGCACTTGGGCCATCCTCCACTGCCTTCCCGGGCCACAGCAGAGAGCTGGATTTGAAGAGGAGCAACCAGGACTAGAACCCGGCGCCCATATGAGATGCTGGCGCCGCAGGCGGAGGATTAACCAAGTGAGCCACGGCACCGGCCCCAGGTCTAGTGAACTCTTAAGGACAGAACTTGGTACTTGGCTCCCCAAATGGCCATAACAGCTGGAGCTGAGCCAGTCCTAAGCCAGGAACCAGGAGCTTCTGCAGGGACTCCTGTGTCTGTGCAGGGGCCCAAGGACATGGGCCATCTTCCACTGCTTTTCCAGGCCATCAGCAAGGAGCAGTATTAGAAGTGGAGCAGCTGGAACTTGAACCTGCACCCATATGGGATACTGACACCTCAAGCGGACACTTAACCTACTACACTATAGTGCCTGCCCCTCCTACAAGTTTTAAAGTTAATGTGGACTCCTGTAGTCTTGTCCCCTGTTCCAAAGTCTTGACATATAAGTTATGTGGGCCACATCACTGCTGTGTTGACACTGAGGATGGAAACCTGGCTTCATGGAAGCAGTGAGGGCTGAGATCTGAGAGGACTTGAGTTGTAGTCAGTACATGCGGCCATGACTTAACCTGTTGGAGTCCCAGTTTTCCCCTTTGCAAAGTGGGGAAAATCTTATAACACTGTTTACATGAAGATCACGGAAAGTCTTTAAGCCTCGGTGTATTGCTAATAAATGTTCCTCTTTCCTTTCGTTGTTTCCCACTTCCCTGTTCCACATTTCCATCTGTAGTGCTCAGTTTCCTGCTTTACTGCCCCTAGTTTCCCAAAGCTCCAAAGCCGTTAGCAGAAAAATCTCAGTAGTTAGAACTGTAGTTCCTGGAATATCTGAGCGATTTCCTTATCTTTCAGTCTTTCACTAAAGCTCTTTCTCTCTCTCTCTCTCTCTCCCTCTCTCTCTCTCTCTCTCTCTCTCTCTCTCACACACACACACACACACACACACACACAGAGCCAAAAGATACACTCCATCAGCTGGACAACTTTCTAGTGCTAGAGCAATTGATTCTATAGTGTGCTTTATTGTAAAATTATTATTAAGAGCGTCCACATCTTTCAGCTTTATTGAGCCTCTTCGGAGAGTCACTAATGCAGTACACTTGGGTGAATCAGTGTGTTTGTAGTGCAGCTAGCAAATGGGTAATGGGGTGAAAGGTCCCCGTGTGTCCATCTGGGCACCAAGGTACCACTTCCACTGAATGCAAGCCCCACGAGGTGGCAGGTCTGGCGGTGGCAAGTGTCCCCTCAGCATACTTGGGCACGGTAGTGTCTTACAAAGAAGCGATTACTCCAAACTGTGCTCACTGAAGCCGCAGTCCACCCTGTGCTTATTCCCTGGACCAGGTTTTTGAAGGACGGGAATGCATTCAGGAGAAATTAGCTGGGAGAATTGGAAAGGGACTGGCTGAAGATTTGTTTTGTTTTGTTTCGTTTTTTGGCACTTGCATCACATCTTGAAGCTTCTTGACCCAAGTTTATAGGAATATGAAATGATTAGCCAGCCGCGATTAAGCCACTTCTCTATGGAAAATGCTAGGCTCAATGACACTCAGCAAATGTCCACTAAGTGTCAGTTGCATGCTGGGGAACTCAGGGACCAGAGTGGGGTCCCAGCAGGGTGTGTCTTGAAAGGGTCTCTCATCCATCACAGCAAAGTATGGACGCTGTGAGGAGGATGCATGTAGCTCTTCTCTGGGAGCTTGAGGGAGTTTTACAGGTGTGGCTTCCCCTAGCGAGGGATGGGTTAGCAGTGAGGACGGGAGAGAGACTCAGAGGCAGAGCTGGGCTCTGGTGCCTGTGGTGGTGGAAACAAAGGGGCGTGGTGGAGACAGGACCGGCTGGAACCCCTCTCCTGTTAAGAGTCGCCAGACCTTGTCAGTGTTGGACTTGGCATCAGTAGGCCTAAGGTCTGGTCTTGTCTGGGCTACTAACTCTGTGTTATTGTGGCCAAGTCCTTTTCCCTCCTGGAATAAACTAGAGGATCTCCAAAGACCTTTTAACTGTGAAATCTTGTCAAATCTATGAGTTGAATGAATACACAAGGGTACTTCAGATAATTCATGGAAAAGTGGAATTAAAAGATACTTTTACTTTGGTGCAGAAAGTTGTGAAATCCCTGCATAGCTTTTGGTAACGCAATACACATTTTCCATGAACTTTTTGAAGGCCACCTCATCTAACAGCTGACAAGATGAAAGCTCCTGGCCGGCCCATTTTCCATGTGAAGTAGGTAAGTTTCCTCTCATGGATTTTCAGTTCCTTGTCTGGCCTGCCTCTCCCTCTTGAGCCCTCAGCTGTGCAGAGCCGCCTGGTTGGAGAGCATCCCCATCTCGTGAGCTATCTCCAGCTCACTCCCCTGTCCCAGAAGTACTTCCCGTGTCCCATGTCCCCACCATTCCTCAGCCTGATAGATGATAGATCCCGCAAGTCTGAAAAGCCAGTCCAGGCCACGATGTTAATGGCTGATGACAGCATTGCCTATTTTGGGACCACTGAGGTCATTGAACTACATCTAATCATTGTACAGCTGAGCAAATAGAACTGAAGAGGGAAAGTAGCTTACTTAAGCACTCACAGTGAGCCAGTCATAGAGAGAAGAGGTCTCCTCACTCATGGTCCACGTGGTCCCTGGGTCAACGTTAATTGAGCACTTACTGTGCTGCGTATTGGGGCGGCAACAATGTATGAAGTTCTACTCTTCGAGGAAGTCAGACTGGAGGGGTGGAGAGGGACCCAAACAGATTACTGTTAAATCAGTGGGCTTAATAAATTGATGAAGGTACATACGGGGTATTTTGTGGCCATCAAAGAAGGGTCTCTGAACTAGCCTGGCAGGTATATAGAAAGCTTCCTGGAGGAGGCCACACCCAATGGCCTAAAAGAATTAATGAGTTGTACAAGTAGAAAAGGGATGGGTGTGTGGGTAGGATATTCTGAGTGGAGGATATACATGTTAATGTTTCACTCATCTTAACATTTGCATTTTAATCAAGGCCTTAAGCAAGGAAAGTATAGGAGATTGTGGAGCTTGTGAGAAAGGTTATTGGGGAGGCATGGACAGCCTTCCAGAGCCTTTATGTGACTGTCCACAGGAGCCAACTTTCCCGTCCTGTCCTTTTAAGGCAGAAGAGGAAAAGCATTGAGTTCCAAATGGACTTGAGTCCGTGCCTTTAGCTTGGTAGTTAGCAGTGGCTAATCACAAGGGCCTATCCCAGGCCAAATGTCACAAACCCCAGGCCCAGGAATTACCGACGGATAGCTGTCAGCAATTGTGCTCCTTCAAGGTGATGGGTACCACCGGCCGAAAAAGAGGATATAACCCAGAGTTGCCCTAGAGGACGAGCGGGAGCTTTGGAAGGCTCTACAGTAGAATGGCCGGACTCACCCATAGTGCCAGCTGCTAATAAGTGTCTGATAGGTGAACTCTGTTCTGCAAACCCAGGAGTCTGCCCCGCCCCTGAGACCTGGAGGAGGGGGGTTGTGGTGGCCCTTGAGAGGGACGGGGCTGTGGTAGGCGCAGGTACAGAGCAGAGTCTAAGATGCCGGGTGGTATAGATGAACTTCGGCTGGTGCCACAGGCAGCCCTTCCTACTACCAGCATTTGCAAGTGGTCCCTCTCCAGAACTTCTGACTTTTGTCTTCTGCCTTCCCTCATAGAACCTGGTCCAGGGCTCTGCATCAGGCGACATTTGAGTTGAGCCACTACCTGACTTGGCTGGCAGGCATGTGGGTGTTAAGACCTACAGGGTAAGGGGGAAAGGGAGAGGCCTTCAAGATGGGACCCTTTCCTGGGCAAGCCCGGGTGATCGAAGGCATCACCCCACGCTTCGTGAAAGGGTTTCCCTAAAACCGCCAAATTTGAGATCCCCTGCTTGGTCTACCCACGGCCAGAGATGATCTCAGCTGAGGCTGGTTAATCGAGCATCCGAGGGGAAAACATGAGGCTTTGCTGTCAGTTACCCTAGAAGAAGAGCCAGGTTGTTGAAAATGGAAATGAACCAATTAGACCTTTATCCCTCCTGGAGCTTGGATGGGTGGTGAGCAGCCAGCACTTGGCCTCACAGAGCCATCTGGCTATTCAAGGTGAGGCAGGAGTTTCCAAAGACACTTGATTCCTAATCAGGTCAGGCAGCGGGTGTGAGAACAGAATGAGGATTGCCAGGAAAATCAATAGAAAGTGAAGAAGCATTCGATAGGGGGTATAGGAGACCCTGGTGGAGGCGAAGAAGCCCTGCTTCGCATTGGAGGAACCAATTATCAGACAGCGCCCTTGCTGATGTTTGACAAACAGCATGACAGCAAAGATAAGTCCCACGGGGCTCCCAGAACTGAGTTTGAGATATTTGTGTGTCATCCATTTAATGAAAATTGAAACTCCTTCCTTGTATCTTCCCCAACACACACACACTCACACATTTCTTCTGCGCCTGTGCGTGCTGGTGACTGGGTACATCAGACTGTGCAGATGAAATAAATCAAATTGAAATAAGAACTAGACTCTGGGGACTGCTCTGGTTCGGTATCTCGGGAAACATAATGGAAATGTCCCCCTCTGACTGCCCAGGCCATCTGTCTAATAGAGCTTCAGTGGGGGCCGGGAGAGTGGGTAGGGAAGCCACCTTGACCTCTGTCACAAAGTTGTTACCCATTTGGAAGTCCCATTAATTCTATGAGGGATGCCCCAGCCTTCCCATCTGTCTGGGGATTCAGCATTTTCCAATTATGCACTACCAAGAGCATCTGATAATAAAAGTCCACCCATTTCCACAAGCTGGTGCGGCAGTCGTAATAGTTGTTGCCTGATTCTCAGTACAGTGATGTGCCAGACACCACGCCAGGGACCTCATGTTCGAGATCTTTCGTCTTCAAAGTAACCCTGCAAGGAAGGTGTTCTGGTCTTTCAGAGTAGGCCAGAGAGGCTGCAGGAAGCCTGAGCGCCTTGCCTGAGGTCCTTGTCCAGTGGTGGCTGTGAGGATGTGCCTGTTCCCTCCCACCCCCTCTTGTCCTCCTCAAACTGATCTTGACGGCTTCTCTGTGCTGGATTCGTTTTCTACTGCTGTGTAACGAATTATCGCGAAGTTAGCACCTGAAAATAGCACCATGGATTAGCTGCAAGTCCTGGAGGTCAGAAGCCCTACACTGTGTGACTGGGCTCCGCTCAGGCTGCAATCGGGTGTCCGCCAGCCACATTTTCCTCTGCAGCACGGGGTCTGGGGCCCTGCTCCGAGGCTGCTCTTCCAAGCTCATTCTTGTTGTTGGCAGAATTCACCTCCCTGTTGCTGTAGAAGGGACGTGTCTGTTTCCTTGCTGGCTGTCAGCATCTAGGGGCCACTCTTGGGTCCTTGCCCAGTGACTGCTCCATCACATCAACAGGGAATTTCTCTCCAGTCCAGTTCTCCCCACACTGCAATCTCTTTTTTGATTCCTCTACTGACACCAGCCCGTGAAAACTTTTCTTTTGAGAGACTTGCGGACTTAGGTGAGATTCACCTGGATAATTTCCACCTTTAAAGTCAGGTGAGCCAAACAGCATAACTTGACCGCAGAAGTAAAATTTGCCAAGGTTAAAGTCCTGGGGAGTGGGAGTGGGTTGCAGGGAGGGGAGGTATCCTGGGGGCTCCTCCTAGAATTCTACCTACCACACTTGGCCAACTGGGGTAGATGGGAGCCATCTAAGTCAGGGAACTGGGAGGAAGGTGCAGGAGATGACCGGGCCAGGAAATGCATACATCTCCGGATTGCATTGGCTGTGTTCTCTCTGCTGCCCCAGACGGGGCTCCCAATGGTGGTCTGTACACCAGCCCCTGTGGGAAAACTCGGAACCAGGAAGAGGGGAAATGGGCCATTTGAGGCTGCTGCTACCAGGGAGGCTCCCTGCCCTGCGGCTTTGGGGCCCTACTGAGAAGAGTGTTTGGGATTTAATGAATGTTTGGAAAGCACAGGGTGACTGAGAATAAAAGACATTATGGCAAATTGTATTATTATTATTATTACATTATAAGTGCTATTGTATTACAAGCACCATTAGGAGTAGCAAGTGCTATTATTATTAAGCAATCTAGCTTCTCCATCCCCAGCATCAGGCTCCACTCAGTGTCAAAGTCATCAACAGCTCAATTAATCACCACCCCGAGGCTTCGCCCAGCCCTGTCTGTGCAGGGCTGACAGCTCACACTCACAGCTCAGTGGCAAACATGATGCCTGCCCATCCGGCTGAAGCCTGCAGCCAAAGATGACACGGAAGATGCCACTCCTGTGACTGCCTAAGCTGCATTTTCATCTTGACAGGGAGTTCAGATCTTACTCAAGCTGTTCCTGATCGTGTTGCTCTCTAGCTCAGAACCCTTCAGTGGCTCCCCATTACCCTCAGGCCAAAGCCCAAACTCCTTAGCGTGACTTAGGCAGTTGTTTAAGAACGGAGCTCTTGGCTTTAGCCTTCCCTCTTCCCCATCACCCACTGCATACCCTCAGCTGGATGGAATGACTGGCAGGTCTCTGAGTTTATTGTCAGCTCCCCCCTTCTCTGGCTGTTCTTGGTCTGTGCACCCTCTTCCTACCTCATCATCTGGCTGACTCCTGCTCATCTTTCAGGTCTCAGTTTGGAGTCCACTCTCAGCTCAGGAAAGCCAACCACAATTCTGCTAGGAGGTGCATCCTGTGCTCAGTTAGCACCTCGTACTGAACCCCCACCTGCCACTGAGTGGGAGCACCTGGAGGACAAGGATGGGGTTTGCTCCCCATTTTACCAGGAAGACTTATGGAGAAGTGGAATCAAATATAACTTTATTCTGGTGCAAAATTAATTTTAAATCCAACATAGTTTCTTCATAATATGCATTTCCATGAACTTTCTCAAGTCCCTTGATACTTCCTCATTCCATGTATGTCCTCAGGGAGACATTCATGGTTTTGTTGCATGAATGAATGAGACTACCAAAAGGACCACAATATAAAAATCTGTTGTGTCTATTTCCCTCTTTCGGTGCACACTAATCTACTAGCGGCCTCTTAAGCACATCAGGTCCCCTTATAGAGCAGTACTTGACCCCACTGTGGAGTTGGGGCAGGGAAAGTCAGTGAGGAGGGAGTCCACTGACAGTGTCACTTGTGTTCCTAACCAACTCCCTGTACCCCTGATGAGATGGGGGTCTCAGGTGCCTTGGGTCCCTGCATGCCTGAGGCTAGTGTACTGGGACCCCGGGAAAGAGAGATTGGGCATCTATAGTGTAGACAGGAGGCCTGGCCAGTGGGTCCTGAAAGCAGAGGAGCTCAGAGGTAAGGGGTCGAAGCCTGATAAAGGCAGCAAGCCTGCAGAATAGGAGTGACTGCTCCAGCCCCAGGGGACAGCACAGGGTGTCCACTATTCCTCATGGCAGCTTGTCCTGCCCCCTGAGGTTTCAGCTACGCAGTTAGAGACATGGTTCACAGCGATGTATTTAGTGTCCAGAGACACAGAGAAGTCTTCAGTACAAAATGCAGAGTTGCACCTGCTGCCGAGAAGGTGGGAGGGCTTTCGGCCTGGCCTCTGCCTTCCTCATCCTGGGAGTAAGGAATGGAAGTCTTTGTCAAGGTGATTCTGCCCTGGTAGGTATTTGCACCTGAACATCAATTCACTTACTGAATAGGCATCGAGCAGCTGCTTAGTGCAAGCACAGGGTATGGTGTAGGGGACAGGGCAATGAACAGGAGTACAGTCTGCTTTGAAGTACTGTTTGTGGGCTCAAGTCTAGAAAGAAAGAGCAGAGAAGGGACAGAGTCCTTGGGAGGAATACATGTGCATGTTCAGGCCACCGGGGTGAATGAATAGGAAACACACAGAAGCATCAAGGAAGTTTAGGACCAACTCTCCCACTAACTAGAATTCACTGGCAGGTGTGAGTTAACCTCCCAGCTGCTACTGTCTTCAAAGGCCTATTATACAGGAAGCAATCTCCCAGCCTGCAGAGCATACAGACTTTGGTGCAGGTGGACGGGTACCCTACTTGGGTGGACTCCGAAGGGAGGGGGAGGATGCAGGAGATTCTGGGCTTCTGGTGGCTCCAGGGCCTTCCTGAGAAAGGCCAAGAGTGGACTTGTGAGACAATGTCCAAAAGCCTGGCCTCGGCCATGCATTGGGTCCCAAAAAGAAATGAATGGACACAGTTACAAAGGAGTCGTGGGAAGTTGCAAATCCAGACTACGCATGGGATGAGAGGAGGGACAGCTTGGCATTGGTCCTTTCCTAAATTTGTTCAGTTCACATCTACATGTGAGGAACCAGAGTAGACCCTGATAACATGTGCATTTGCTTCAAATAGCAGCCAGTCCCGGGGGAGGTAGCTTTGAATAAACTCATGTGATGGAAAATTGTAAGTGATGAGAGGTACAGCGGTGACACAACTGAGTGTCCAGTTCTGCCTGGCTTGGGTGGTGGAGCTCAAGGTCTTTGAGGAAAAGCCTTGTATGTCTGGCCAGAATGTGTGCTGTTTTTCTTTATGCAGTCAGGAATGTTGATGTGTATATGGGGCAGGGCCGAGTTCATGGTCAAATCTGTGATTTAAAAAGATCCCTCAGGCAACAGCATTAAGAAGGATATTGGAGAAATGCAGGGGAAACAGTCAAAGAGTAGTCCAAGAACAAGTAGATGCAGACCTGAATGGGGGCAGAAGCAATGGCAATGAAGAGCAGGGCAGGGTCAAGACAGGTAAAGGAATGAGAATGTTCTCAGTGATGGTGAACAGGTGCATGCACACATGAGTGGATGAGACAGGACAGTGAGAGCCTGGAAGAAGCGGAGGATGAGTTCCAAATTCTCAGCTGAATGCTGATGGGTAATGATGACGTTCACAAGTAGGGAACCGAAGGAGGTGACCAGAGCAGGGTGGAAAGACAAGGATTTCAAGTTGAGAAGTGATGTTGTCTTAAGGATATCTCTCTTTTTAAAAATATTTGTTTATTTACTTGAAAATCAGAGTTAAGGAGGCAGAGAGAGAGAGAGAGATCTTTCATCTGGTGGCTCACTCTTCAGATGACCACATGGCCAGAGCTAGGCTAGGCCAAAGCCAGGAGCCCAAAATTCCACTCCCATGTGAGTGGAAGGGCCCCAAGCTCTTGGGCTATCTCTGCTGTTTTCCCAGGTTCATTGTCAGGGAACTGGAATGGAAGCAGAGAAGCCGGGACTTGAACCGGTGCTATGATATGGGATGCCAGCTTTGCAGGTGTGCACTGCCACACCAACCGTGGGGTGAGAACACCTGAGATGCCAGTCGGGGACGGGCATGCATTAACACCATCGCCTGGTGGCCTAGCCCCGTGCTGAGCCATCCACAGGGAGGATAGGATATGCTCTGTGTGTGCCGAGTCCCCAGATCCTAACCCCACATCTTGCTTCCTCCTCCGAAGTGGGCATGTGAATACAGCCTCCCAGGTGAGGTTGGGAGAACCAACAGCAGGTGTGCACGCTCCTTGTAGGCTCTGTAGAGCCACAGCAGCGGAAGCAGTCAACGCCATTCTCCTCCACTATACACTGATGTTTCATAATTTTTGTTTAATAATAAATTGTGATTTGGGTGATAGGCCGGCCTCCTTTCCCAGGCGATTAGGGCCAGGGCTGAGCACAGACAGAGAGGATCAAAGGCAAGGCTTGGGTGAGAAACCCTGGAAGACAAGGGGCTGTTTGAAATCCCACTGTCACGGGTGTTAAGGACTTTGAAGCACCCCTGTGCAGGCTGCCAGTGAGCAGTGCTAACCCAGCGTGGTCCCGTGGCAGAATTAGGAGGTCATGGGCATCACAGGACACCTTTTCTCAGTGGCCCGAAGCCCTCGCAGGAGGGGAATTGGTAAGGTTTTCTGGCCTTCCAGGGTTGAGGCAGAAGTAGCGATGTCCATCTTTGTGATGACACACAGCAGGGCTTCCAGAAGCCTGCCTGCCCAGGCTGCCTTCCTGCTGCTGTTACGGTGCCTGAACACGCATGCACACGGCTTCCTTGGGCTGTTTCATTGTGATTCCTATCATGCGAATGACTCGAGAAGTGCACATTGTGCTTCCAGTCCACACAGAGCTTTCCTGGGTCTCCTTTGAGTCCTCATGACAGCCCTGTGATGGATTATTTCCCTATTTGATAATGAGGAAACTTGTGTCATTAGAAGAGGTAAAAATAAAGAGATGAACAAATTAATCTGGTTCTGGAGTGTGGGATTTCAGAGAGAAAAATTTAGGTCAAAATACCAGCAGGCCATATATGGTTCAAAATGTTACAACTGCAAGTCTATACCCACTCTTTCGAGCACATTTACTCTTGTAATCATTTAAACCATAAAGAGATGGGTGTTTTGCATTTCACCGATTCTCTTTTAGGCACTAGGGATACAAGAGTGAGTGAGACAGCCTGCTCTGTCTTCCAGGTGGCCACAGGCCAGCAGGAAAGCAGTAGTACCTTGACTGATAGTGACCACAGAGAGATTTTTCTAGGGATGGCTATGGTTCACGTGAACGTCTCTCAGCAGAAGTTGGTCAAGTTCATGATGTTGCATTGGACTGCCTATTTCTCTGGACCATCTCAGCCACATGTCTCCAATTGTCCTGCATTTTTAAAAATATTTATTTATTTATTTGAAAGGCAGAGCTACAGAGAGGCAGAGGCAGAGAGACAGAGAGAGAGAGAAAGAGGTCTTCCATCCACTGGTTCACTTCCCAAATGGCCACAATGGCCAGAGCTGGGCCAATCTGAAGCCAGGAGCCAGGAGCTTCCTCCAGGTCTCCCACATGGGTTCAGGGGCCCAAGGATTTGGGCCATCCTGCGCTGTTTTCCCAGGCCATAGCAGAGAGCTGGATTGGAAATGAAGCAGCTGGGACTCGAACCAGTGTCCATATGGGATGCTGGCACTGAAGGCAGTGGCTTTACCTGCTACGCCACAGTGCCAGCCCCATCGTCCTGCATTTCTATCTAATGCCTGCCCACCTGCTGTACCCTGGCATTGGCTCTGGCTGCTTCTCTGGGTTCTTTGTGCTGAACAGACACGGAATGGACCAGACTTCAGCTCCATTGTGTTCTCAGGATCATTGTGCAGGCGCTTGGTCTAGAGCCCCTTTGTAATTAGAATCCTCATACAACAGTTGTCTGTGGATCATCCCTTTGCTCACTCAGACTACTGGTGTCTCTTGTAGCTGCAAATCCTGTCTCTGGTCCTAAGGTTGGCAAGTGTGCTCTGAAATCAGGTTCAGCTCTTTGCCAGTTACTTTAAGGCACAATGGCAATGAACTCATAGTGCCTTTGGCTCTGGTTGTTAAGTAAATGGTAAAAGAACATCAAGCACTGGCTTTGAAGTCATCTGGGCCTGGGTTTAAATCCAGAACCCCTTGTTTACTAGCTGTGTGGCCTTGGGATAGCTATTTTACACTTAGAGCTCTGTAGCTGTAAAGTAGTAATAAGAACTCCCATGGCATAAAGTTGCTGTGTGGATGACTTGAGACCATGCTCGTTGAAGTGCTTAGGTACTGCCTGACACACAGTTGGTGGTCAGTAAATTACTGTTATTATGGTAGTTGTTACATCATTATTATTTGTGGTTGGAAGATTTGGAACTTTTTTCAAGTCTGCTGCCTTGACAAAAGTAGCCAGGCCAAGCAATCAACACCTTATGATGACTTATTTAGCCAAACTTTTCTCATTTGACAAGTACCTAAGAATCGCTGGTTGTGGTGTGAGAGGGAAGAGGACAGAGGAGAAGCCCCCCAGTCTGTTTCCTTTTCTGAGGGGCCCAGCTTCAGCTTGGGGGATGGGAGAAGGGAGGAAAGGGGTGGGGGGACAGCACATGCCCTATAACAACAGCTGCAGTGTGGAGGCTTGGTTGCTCTTGGAGAGAAGAGGACTCACCTGTCCTGAGTGCCCAGTGTGCTCCGGGCACTCTCCCTGGGTTACCCTGGCAAGTTGGACACAGTTGCCCACACTTTACAGGTGCACACACTGGAAGTCCTGAGACCTGCCTGGGGTCACCCAACCAGTATATGACCAGATCACCAAATCAGGGTGTGAAGCTAGGACGTGCTTCATCCATACCCTTCCTAACACATGCTGCAGTTTCCTGGTGAGGTTGCTGCCACACACCGCGCCAGGGGTGCTGCTCACATTGTCGTCAGTTCAATGGCACCTAAGAGCTGTGCATTAGTGTGGCCATTGAGCCCTAAGACCAAAGGCACAACCTTGGTTAAAGAGGCAGAAATTGCAAAGGAGCTGTGATGAGGGCCTGATGGGGTGGAGCTGGAAGGAGGTGGATTAGAACAAACTGGCAATTGGCTGGGTATGGAGTCAACCTAAGAAGGGAGTTGAGGCTGCTTCCGATGTTCCTAGTGTAGGTAGCAGGAGAATGGCAATGCACTTCCTGGTTTGGGAAGCAAAGAAGAAGGGCTGCCAGGGAGAGACCCTCATAGGATGCCGCCGTGCACTGTGGTGCTTCCCCGCCTTCCCCGTCTGGCCGGGGTTAGAGATGGGCTCGGCTCAGCGATGCCATCTGGACCTGTGTTTTGGTTGCATGCTCTTCTCCTTGAAGTCAAGCACAGGAGCTGATTCTGGATCATTCAAAGCTCTTGTGCTTTTAGCTTTAGTCAACCAACCTTGTCCTGTCCCCAGGGGTGACTAACCCCTGCCCCTGAGTAGGAGACTTGGCTGCCTAGCCCAGGCTGAAGGTCTCCTGGTTCCTCAGAGAGGCCACCTGTTCCCCTGTACTACCCCCTGCCATGTATAGAGGCTGCCCCAGAGGTGAGGCCTACCCTCCCTCCCACCCCCCTACCCTTCCAAACACCTGATACCAAAGTTGTCTGTTGCTTGGCGTTTGGTCTCTGTGCTGGGTGAGGCCTGGTCATCCCAATGGCAGTCTTGGTAATCTCACAGTGTCCCAATCCCACTCTTCCTTTCCTCTTCCCCAACTCCCTGGGCCCCTTCCCCAACTCAGCCTCCCACTCAGAGCCTGCCCTTGCCTCCTGGCCCAGGTGGATGGACAAGCTAGAGCTGAGCAGTGAGTGCATGCCCCATTTGTAAACCAGAACATTGGAACTATCACCCCTGCTGAAGTGAGGAGGCGGCACTCAGCTCAGTCACCCATGGCGGCCCCTCTTCATAGCTCTCAAGCCATTCCCCCATGAGATTCCTTCACAGTAGGGTAGCTGCCCCCATGTTCACTTGTGGCTGTGATATTCAACTTCAGCTATTTGGATCCTTACCATTATATACACGGCGATCCACACACGCTCATGCACCCACCCACAAACACACACCCACACACCCACATGCATGTATGCATTTTTCTAAAAAGCCATTTTTAATGAGAAAGCAAGCCATCAAGCATTTGCTTTTCAAAATACAATACAGTTTGCAGGACACAATCAAGAGTTAGTAGCACTTCTATTCGTGTTCTTATACCTTCTTTTGGTGTAAGACTTGTGAGGAGTGATGGAGTTGGCACAGGGGAGACCTCGGTGCCCTGGAATGTCTTCAGTCCATAGCTCTTCAGCCAACACTGAGCAGACGACTTCTAGGTTATCAGCCACTCTGCTAGGTGCACTGCAGGGTTCGAAGGTGAGGCAGATGCATCTCTGCTCTTTGGGAACATAAAGCCCCTTGGAGAGAGAGGCCTCGTATCTGAAGAAGTGATGGCAACACGAGGACGGCCGTAAAGTCATGCACACCTGGAATAATGCAAGTCTTTGCTGTGGTTGGGACAATGGGAATCCGTTGCTGTTGGGATCTGGGAGTCTTAGGATGTCCCTTCCTGGGATGTTTATGAGAAAAGGAACTCGATCTCCCCGGGGGCTGACGCAGTGGTGCAGTGTGTTACGCTGCTGCTTGGGAAGCCTGCATCCCATTTTGGAAGGCCAGTTTGAGCCCCAGCCACTCTGTTTCCAGTTCAGGTCCCTTCTGACATGCCTGGGAAGCAGCACATAATGGCTTGAGTACTTGACTTCCTGCCACTTTTGTGGAAGACTTGGCTCCTGGTTTTGACCTGGCCCAGTTCCCACAGTTCCAGGCATTTGGGGAGTGAACTAACTAGCAGAGGGAAGATCTCTCTGTCTCTCCCTATTTTTGTCACTTTGCCTTTCAAGTAAATTAATCTTTTTTGGGGGGAAAATGGTCCTTTGGGAACCTCTTCCACTCCAGGATGGCAGCGTGGGCTGGGGACAGAGGTGAGGGGTGCACAGGGAACCTGAGTGAGCCACATGGACGTTCTTAGAACTCAAGGTTACAGCAGAAACCAGATCACCTGTAATCCTCTTCTCATCCTGAAACGTGTTCACTTCATGACATCTCTTCCCCAAGAAAACGTGTCTGCCACTTAATTTGGAAGTTATAGTGCGTGTCTCTCTGAATACCTTTAGAATTGCGTTTCCTACACTGGGGTTCTATAGAATGCTACAGTGGGGTCCTCATGGGCTTGGGGGAGAGGATTCCACGGCCATCAGCACGTTTGGAGAGTTTGGGGTTCAGCAGATTTAAACAAGCCGCTCTGCTGCGGGAGTTCTCCGAGCCTCTAGTAGCCAGGGCCTCTCGTGACTCTCCAAGAGGCAGGTGACGGATGACATGTTCTCTCATCTCACTTGGATATGGAACCGTGTTTTTGTGAAATTTCTGCTAACATCTCCTGGAAAGTGAATGTCCTGAGGAACACACCATGAGAAATGCTGGATTGGAAGGTATTCATTGTATATAAACTAGTGGTGGCCAGCTATTTCCCATGTTCTAGAAAACATCGGCAGCAGCAGAGCCTAAGGTTAGACAGAAACAAGAACTTCCTAACTGTAAGGGTGCTCGGAGAGTAGCGTCCTAGTGTGTCCCAGGAAATTGCAACAAAAGAATACGCTACCCCTGTCTTGTTCTTCCGCAGGCTCTCTCATGAGTCATTATAAATAGAATGAATTATCAAGGAAACTCAGGGAATCTTTTCATCTTAAGAGGCCTTTGAAAATAGGATATAAGTGAGGGATAAAAAGGTAGGAATGACAGTTCAGGAAGACAGACTGGCTGACTTTTGGGTAGACTGTCTCTGTAATCAACTCATTCGTTCTTAACTCTGTCCAAAATATGCATTGGAAGGCAACACTTCCGAACTCAGGTTTCCAAGACAAGTGGGGGTAAAGTAGAGGGCCAGACGCCACCCATGGCCTCATGGTGGTGTCCAGTAACGCTCACGTCCTGACCACAGCTTACTTGCAGATGGGCCTCTCCGCCATTGCCTACTTCCGTGTTCTTCCTTGAAACGGCTCGTGAGCTTGCTAATATCATTGTTCCCAATTTACAAAGCAAGGATCCGAAGTCCAGAAAGTTACTCAAGGCCACACAGCCGGTATGCTGTGTGGCCTGGAGAGAACCCCAAAGTCCTCGTCCCCTCGGGCCCCACGTCCACCACTTGGTCTGTGGACCTTAGGGCTTCCTTGAATAGCCTCCTCCCTCAGGCTGTGCAGAGTTGCAGTGATGTGTCTGTCCACGTTAATAAAGAAAGGAAACTCCACCAACTATGGCCAGGAAGGCTCCTTGGTTTCCCAACAAGAGCCTGGCTCTGTGGCCCGGTCACCTCACCCTGGCCAAATGTCTCTCTTCTCATTAGCCATCTGCCTCTGCGTGCTGACAGCCCACAGCGCAGGGGCAGCTGCCAGAAGAGAGACAGGACATAGTATTAGCGTATGAATCAGTAATTCTCTGGCACGTCTGTGATCCCCTACTGGGAATAGGGCATGATCCAAAATACACTTAATCTTTATCTGACTGCACTCTGTCAGGGGTTGGTAGCTCAATAAAAAAAAAAAAAAAAAAAAGGTGCTGGGCATTGGGCATTTTGACTCTGCTCTGCAAGCTGAGGCCAGTGTGGCTGAGCTCTGGGCACAGGTGAGCACAGGCCTGCAGCCCGAGGCCTTGGCGGTGACTTCAGCTGTGAGTGATGATGCAAATGAGGTACCAGGGTCTGCAGGAGCTAAGTCTTCAGACATGACGACCTCCTGAAGGCAAGTGAGGTTTCCACCAGGCCAGCAAGTAGCCTGGGCTCCTACCATCTGTCATGTCAGGCTGAGTGGCCGAGGAGTTAGTCCTGGGGTCTGTAGGTATGTTTGTCCATGGGGAACAGAGCTCTGTGTGTGTGTGTGTATGTGTGTGTAAGACACTTGGAAGGAACGTGAGATGAATGTGGCTACAGTGTAAGGAGACAGCCTGACCTACATTGGAAGGCATTTTTCCAGGAACGGGGGACCGGTGAGCTGAATGAGCCAGACCCTCTTGCCTTGTTTCCCTGGACAAGGCCAGGAGAGCTTGGAGGTCCAGGGCTCTGAGCTCAGCAGCCACTGCTGGCCCGGATGAGACCCTCACCTGCAGGCCAGGTGATTGGATGAGGACCGTGGTTTGCTGGCAGAAGTTCCTTGAGCTTCCAAATATCACTTCCCCAGATGGAGTTCCTCTGACTGCCTCATCTAAAACAGCAATACCCCCCACCCACAGCTGTCTGAAATCATAATGCATTCGTGTCCCAGCTGTCTGCCTCTCCCACTAACTGGCAAACGCCCTGAGAGCAGCAAATGCATCTCTCTTGCATGTGTCCACGGTGCCTAGAACAGAGCCTGGTGCATGACAAACAAATGTCAAATCCATGAAGAAGACAGTGGTGAAAGGAAGGCACAGCCCTAGCTGTAGGCTTTCAGGCTGAGTCTTAGAGAGCAAACTTGAGTTCAGCCCTTCTCTGATGAGAGGCCCCTCGCCCCCACCTCCCGCAGGACAAAGTAGGGGCCCCCAGCCTGGCATCCAGGTGCACGGCCTCTGCCACCCCCCACCTGCCTCATTTCTCACCATTGCTCCCTGCCCCCGGGGGTCCCCCTGAATCCTGTGTGCTCACTGCATGGTTCCCTAACTCTGATGCACCTGAGACTTAGGGACTTGCCAGAGATGCCGACTCCTGAGATTGAGATGCGGCCGGTGTTAGCAGAGTGCAAGAATCACCACGTTTTAACAGGAAACCTGAGTGGTTCTGACTGTACTTCCCACTTTGAAGCATGATGCTCTCATCAAAGTGCCCCACGGGCAGCTCCCTGAAAGGGACGCCCAGCTTCTGACCTCCATGCCTTTGTGTCCATTGCTAATTTCTGGCTGGAGTAGCCCTGTCCACCTGTGTTTTCCGCTGGGAAAATGCCCATGCATGCTTCAAGCCCCAGCTGCCGTGGACTCAGTGTGCCGTCAGCAGGCGCCATTGCTTCTTTCTCCCTCCTGCAGGTGCATCTTGTAAATCCCCTGCTTATGGGATCTTCTGCTTCTCTCTCTGTTCCTTCCCTGCCCCGAGCCTCGACACTGAGCTCCCAGGACTCCCTCTAAGTGCCCCGTGGAGTCCAGCAGAACGCCTTGTGTGTCGTGGACCAGAGTGAGGTCCCCGCTGTTGCTCTAGCCAAGTGCATCCCTCCTGTCGTCCCTTCCTAACTGTGTTCTCTGCTTCTGACCACCGGGCCTCCCCAGGAGTTCTCCCTCCAGAGAATGGACAGCCTGGTGGACGATCGCGTCAACATCCTGGGCTTCTCCATCTTCAACCAGTCTCACGCTTTCTTCCAAGAGTTTGCCCAGAGCCTCAACCAGTCCTGGCAGGAGAACTGTGACCACGTGCCCTTCACGGGCCCTGCAGTAAGTACTCCCAGCTCCTCCCAGTGCCCCTGGGCCCCACACGCACCCCTCTGCCAGCCAACCACTGGGAAGCAGGCCCTCCTAGAGCCCAGCCTTCCTCTCTCCTCTGCAGTCCTGGCTCAAAGAGATGTGGGGTACAGGGGCTGGGAAGTGAGGGCAGGGCTAGGAAGTGGGGGGGGCTGGGAAGTAGGGGGTGGGGCTGGGAAGTGAGGTCTGAGCTAAGAAGTGGGAGGAGGGACTGGGAAGTGAGGGTGGGGCTGGGAAGTGGGGGTTACTGGGAAGGGGGGTGGGGCTGGGAAGTGGGGGTGACTGGGAAGTGGGGGGTGGGGTTGGGAAGTGAGGTCTGAGCTAAGAAGTGGGAGGAGGGACTGGGAAGTGTGGTGGGAGGCTGGGAAGTTGGGGGCTGGGGACTGGGAGCAGGGGCAGCCGTAAGCTGGGGCAGCAGGCTGGGTTGAGAAGGCGGCAGGAGAGAGCCCTGCAGAGGCACCGAGGTGTCACTCGGGATGTCTGAGTCTCCGTGGCCCGGCTCCTGCTGATGCTGTCGCTGGGAGTGAGGCCCCCAGCACCTTGTGTTGGAGGACCCTTTTGGAGCTGAGCTGCTCCTTCGTGTTCCAGATAAGGGGACTGAGCCCAGGCTCGGAATGAGGTGGGGTGGGGACACGGGAGTGCTGTTCAAAAGCAAACAGTCCTTTGCGGAGCAAAACCAGATGGGGGGGGGCTCCTGGCTGCTGCTCTGGGGCTCTTCCCATCCCTCCGGGCCCCTCCCTGAACAGGGCGCCTTGTGGGAGCCTCCCTTCCGTTCCTCCTCCCCATTCTTCCCTGCCCTGCCGTGAGAGCGCAGGAACCTGGCCATTCTCTGTCGGTCGGATGTTCTTCCCGTGCGGGGCAGGGCACATCTCTGTGCTGTGTCCATTGTGAGACCTCAGGCAAGTCCTGGGGAGAGCAGGGCAGGCAGCCCATGGGATGTTCACAGCTTCCTCAGGCAGCTGCCATTACTGTCCCTGTTTCACAAAGGATAAAGCTGAAGACCCGCGAGGCTGAGCCCAAAACCCAGGCTCCCACAGCTGCTAAGCAGAGGGGCTGGGATTGGAACCCAGGCCACGTGGCTTTGCAGTTTGTCCTTTTAACCACTGACCTTTGGCCTCTCTCTGGGACCGTCATTCTCTTCCCACACTGGGCTGTCAGTGGGCCTGGCAGGATTAAAGCAGTCAGTACGTTGTTGTTGAATGAATGAATATGTCAGGTGCAATGATGAGATAGAGATTAAAAAGAGATGCAAAAGGGTTAGGCTTAGGAGACGGTGATGGAATTGAGTACATCCTGGAGTGGGAATTCTCTGTGGGCTTTGCATCCTGGGGACAGAGGCAGAGGCGTGTCTGCATGTCCACATGCAGGGCGCCTAATGAGTAGTGGCCAGCCTGGTGACCCAGGAGGACCTGCTGAAGGTCAGGTATGGACATGCTGACCTTCCACAAAACCCAGTGCCTTCACGACCACGTAGCCTGGTGGAAATGTTAGGAAGGAAGGGGCAGCCTAAGGGTCAGAGTTCATGGAAAATCCAAGAAACTTTGATCTGGGGAAGCAGACAGGAGCAGGAGGCTGGAGGAGAGTTTCCCGTAGGCTTTGTGGCGTGCATCCCACCTAGCTAGCTTAGACCTGAAAGAGCAAGGACTGGGGGTGGGGTGGGGGCTGCGGTTGGAAAGGGGGGCACCCAAAAGGAAAAGGGTCCTCACCCCCACTAGAAGACTTAAGGGACAGTGAGGAACATTCTTAAACTGTGTCCTGTGCAGGTGCAGCCTCGCCCCCAGCAGTTAGGCAAACCCTGTTCTTAGATTCATCTGTGTGATACTCTAGTCCTTGAAGGGCTCCCGGTGCCATCTCAGGAAAGGGAGAAGCTCTGCCGCTCTCCAGCCCAGACCCTCCCCTGTGTGGCCCTGGCCCTGCTGAAGTAAAGGCCCCTGTGCTACGTTTCCACTTCCTCTCTGAGGGTTGGAGCCCTGCCTGTCCTGGCCATGACCGGGCAGATGAGAGGGGCATCCTTTGTGAGCATGCAACCCCAAGGCCAGGCCAGGTCTTCCCCTGGGCTGCAGGACCGGCTCTGGCTGTGGTCACACATGCGGCAGACCACAGCCTTGGAGCGGCGGGGCCTGGGTCCCAGCACTGCCCGTACCATCTTCATGCTGCGTAGTCTTAGTTATGTAGCTCTTTGGGGTGGGGGTGGGGACTGTTTTTTCCTGCCTGGGGCTATTTGTATATTTATAACATCATTCCTGGGCCCTACAAAATTATCAGCTTCAAAATTATCCTGCTATAAACGTATTAGATTTTGAGTGCACCTGCAGCTACCTTAGTAGGGCCAGGCCAAGTGATAGGGCCCACAGGCTGCATGTTCCCAACTTCTGCTGGGCCTTGAATTCTTTATCTGCAATATTGGGTCAGTTATGCTTGCCCTTCATAGAGGAATGGTTTTGCAGATGAAATGGGATATGATACTGTCTTCAATTCATAATTATCTATAAGGTAAATTTATTATAACAATATTTCATTATTAATATTGTCATTTTTAAAGAATGGCCTGAAACTTTGTAGATTTTCAAGATTGTTTATTTTTTTAAGATCTATTTATTTATTTGAAAGTCAGAGAGAGAGGAAGAAACAGATCTTCCATCTGCTGGTTCACTCTCCAACTGGCCAAAACAGCTGAGGCTGGGCCATGCCAAAGTCAGGAGCCGGGAGCTTCTTCTAAGTCTCCCACTTGGAGGCAAGGGCTCAAGCACTTGGGCCATCTTCTGCTGCTTTCCCAGGCACAGTAGCAGGGAGCTGGATTGGAAGTGGAGCAGCCAGGACTTGAACCAGCATGCATATGGGACACCAGCATTGTAGGCGGCAGCTTAACCTGCTGTGCCACAATGCTGACCCCTATTTATTTGAAAGGCAGAGTTACAGGAAGAGGGAGAGTCAGAGAGAGACAGAGAGAAAGAGAACGTCCGTCTGCTGGTTCACTCCCAAAATGACCGTAATGACTAGGGCTGGGCCACGCTGAAGCCAGAAGCCTGGAACT
Organism: Oryctolagus cuniculus; assembly: GCF_964237555.1. Lineage (NCBI taxonomy): Eukaryota > Metazoa > Chordata > Mammalia > Lagomorpha > Leporidae > Oryctolagus > Oryctolagus cuniculus. The sequence goes on from NC_091432.1 coordinate 113,330,779, forward strand.
CCACCTGAGTCTGCCATGTGGGTGGCAGGAGCCCAGGCACTTGGGCCATCCTCTGCTGCTTTCCCTGGCACATTAGCAGGGAGCTGGATCAAAAGGGGAGCAGCCAGGACTCGAAATGGCATTCATGGGGTGCCGGTGTCTCAGCTGGCAGCTTAACCTGCTACACTACAACGCTGGCCCCTGTTATAACAATGTGGATGCTGGCTGCTGGGACAGGCAATAGTAAATATATCAGGTGGCTTTTGCCATGTCAATACTGTGTCATAAGCAACCACAAAATCTCACTAGCACACAACAATACATGTTTATGTAGCTCCTGCCTCCAGCTGAGGTCATTCAGTGAGCCCACGTGGGCTGACCTGGGCAGCTGTGCCCACGTCCCTCCCACCCTTCTCCTGACAAACAGCTGCCTTGTGATGATAGCAGAAAATCACTAGAGAAGTGCAAACACACAGGACCTCTTGACCTCCCGTTCCCAGAACAGGTGCACTATGACTTCCTCCACTTCTTTGTTAGCCTGAGAATGTCACACAGACAACTCAGTGTCCAGGAGTGAGGACATGCAGGCCACGGTTCTCCAGGGGGAAGAAAACCCACAAAGTCAGGTGACCGAGGGTCTGAATGCCTGATTAGTGTGGAGTGAAGGATGGAACCCAGCGTGCAGCCTGTGGTGCTAAGAGCTACGGTCCCCACCCTCTGGGGCACAATGCAGGGAGCAGGATCCGCATAGCGAAAGGGCTCTAGGGCTGTGCTACCCTGGTAGATGCCAAGGGAAGCCCCTGAGTTCTCCCTGCAGAGATCAGGGGTGGGGAGGCAAATATAGGTATGTGCCACATCAATGATGGATGGCACATGCAACAGTGGAACTGTAAGAGTCTACGGCCAGGGGCCAGTGTTGTGGCGTAGCAGGTTAAGCCATGGTCTGCAGTGCCGGCATACCATATGGGTGCCTGTTCGAGTCCTGGCTGCTCCACTTCTGATCTGGCTCCCTGCTAATGCACCTGGGAAAGCAGCAGAAGGTGGCCCAATTGCTTGGACCCCTGCACCCATTTCGGGGACCCGGAAGAAGCTCCTGGCTCCTGGCTCCTGGCTTCTGTCTGGTCCAGCCCCAGCCATTGCAGTCATTTGGGGAGTGAACCAGGGATAGAAGATAGATAGGGATAGAAGATCTCTCTCTCTTTCTCTGCCTCTCTATAACTCTTTCACGTAAATAAATAAATACTAAAAAATATTCTGTGGACAGTGTGCCGCTGTGCCCACCTTAGTTGTGTAGACTTGGGGCTCCCAAGAATTATCTGGGGAGCACCGTGTGTGCACATGCAGCATCCTCTGCAGACTACTCTGTGTTGGGGCAGAGGACAAGGGTGGAAGCTCTGGGCCTGGCGGGGGAGGGGCCTAGGACTGCCCACTGTGCGCAGTCACAGATCCTCTCCAGCTCAGTCCACTTTCTCTAGGCTGGTCACACGGACACCGGTGCTTTCTTGCTAAGCAGAGTGGGGTGCCCATTCCTCCACCCTGGCAAGGCGCTGACAGCCCCGTAGCTCATCTCATAGCGTGGTCTGCCCTCCACCTGTATTCCTCTCCTTGGCATCCTCGTGACGGTCAAGAGTGGCCCTGAACCCCTCTGTGACAGTGAGGATACAGGGACGGAAGAGCAGGTGGCACTAGGAGGGTCTCTGAGACCTGCCTGGGTTAGGGGCTCAGTGCCTGCGCCATGCCAGGGAAGGCGGTGGGGACCCTGTCACCCCAGAGGGCGCGGGGAGGAAGCACCCAGCCGTGACACCGGCGACAAGTCCCCCTGGAGGCGTCTCGCTTGAGCGACCCCCTCGTGAAACGGGGCCTCCTCTCCCCCGCTCCAGGGGAGCTGAGGAACCGCAGGTACCTGCAGCCCAGCCCTCAGGCGTCGGTTCCAGGCGGGCACAGCCTGGTTTCTGTCTCCTCCAGAGTGTTCTGCAAAGGCTACCGAGGGGCCCCTGCCGGGGCGGGCGTCCTCCCTTGCCGCCCGTCTGCCCCTCCACCCTCCCTGCTCTTCTCTCTCCCTCCCAGGCCCATTCTCATCTTTACATTCCCCCCTCGCTCTGCCCGCTTTCTGTCTCTCTCTCCCTCTCTCTCTCCCCCACACTCTGGGTTCCCCACTCTTCCCCTGCTCCTGGCATTTCCCTCTCCCTCCCTGGGGCTCCCCACTTGGCGTCTGTCTCCCTGTCTCCCTCACTTGCCGCTGGGGCCCCGAGTAATGCAGGTGGAGTCTGCCAGGGAGGGGGTGAGGGAGGCCAGCTCTGAAGGCACGGAGAGGGGTGACTGACCTGCGAGGTGGCCAGAAGAAAGCTCCATGTGCCCAGGGTGGCGGCACCTGCCAGGTGGCCGACAGCAGGCCACACACGTGCTTCCTGCTGGAGACCCAGCGAGCAGGAGAGGGAGCAGCGTGAGCGGGGACGCACCCGCTAGACGCATGCACCATGCCCATTCATCACGCCGCAAAGAACGAAAATCGCAGAAAATCATTAAAATTACAGATGGCTAGATTAAGTAATTAGAATTTAGGCTAAAGCAGATGTTTGTAATTAAGTGTTTATTTCATTGAATAAAAACCAGATTGTAAGAACTATTCCATGAGATTTTAATGGTTCCTGCCCTGGCATTATATTGGAGGCCAGAACTTAAGCTACTGAGGTTCAGAGACAAATAGGCATCGGAGAGGATCCTGGGAATCTGGTCTTTCGGGGCCCGGGGGAGAGATGAGGGCTACAGGTGTGTGCTTAGAAGATAGTCTTATTTTCTTTTCTGTGGAGGGGGAAGGAGTTCAGCCACAACTCCCTGACTCAGAATTGATTCATCTTAATTTATACCGAGTCTTTCATTCCCCTAAACAATTTGCAAACAGCTCAAAAGAAAATAACAATGAAGAACCAAATGAAAATATAAAAACAAGAGAATCGAGGGTTCCTTGCCAAACAACATTTTGATGCCAAGGAAGAGGAGAGGATTTTAAATGAGGATCGAGCTGCTTGGGGAATTTAATATTTAGCAGAGACAGGGACAAGAGAAGCAGAGACAAAAGCGAGAGGCACCGAAAGACACGCGTGCACACAGATGGGGAGCAGAGGCCGCGGAGGAGACAGAGGGGGCCGGCTCCGGAGCGGAGAGGAGAAGGGAATGGATGGGAGATGGTGGGGTACCCCCCCGACCCTAGAAGAGGAGACATGGACAGAGGGCTTTGCACCTGAACCTGCCTTTCCCTGACTGTCGTCCCAGATGCTTTTCAGAACTAACTTAGTAAATAATAGCAGAGGGAGAAGGCAGTTAGGAGAGCAAAGGGATGCTTCGGGACGGAGATCTGAAACGAGATGGGAAAATTGATGAGGCAGAGGGATTCCAGGCTCTCACATTCTCAGAGGCTGAACTGGAGCTGGGGAGATTGACGGGTCGGGGGAGGGAAGAGGGATGGGCCAGGAGCCTGCCAAAAGAGGGGTGCCCTGGTCATGGCTGGAGAATCCCAAGGAGATGTTCTGGGCTTAGGGGATATCAGCTTGGATGCAGGACCCATGAAGCCGGCGCCTACTGGGGTCTGCCCGTGTCGCCCCTAAAAGCCATGCTTCGGTGGAGATGAGACAGGAACCTTGAGGATTTTCCTTGCACCCGCCTGCCCCCCGTTTTCTCCAGCTGGAGTCGTAATTACTGGAAGCACTTGAAGAATCTCAAAGGCCCCAGCATTGGAGATGCCAAAGAACATCATCAACAGGCACACGCCAGTCTCCCAGCACCCGGAGTGTGCACTGATAAGAGCATCAGCCAAGACGACGGCCTCCCAGATGGAGAGGGAAGAGCAGTAAGCCTGTGGCACAGCCAGCTGGCGCACGGCGGAGGTGGCCTCACCACAGAACCAAGGGGCTGTGGGAGGGGCTGAGGCACACGGACACCCCCAGCAACAGAGACTCTGCACTGAAATGCCTTCTGCAAAAATAAAGGAACGATGTCATGACCTAGGGTCGCGAGATTCTGGAGGGAGGAGGTCAGACACCCAGGTCCCTTCCATCTCTGCTCTATTGTCTTCGTGTCAGAATCGCACTGAGGCTGGAGCCATGACAGCTGTGGCAGTTCCAGGCCACACGCGTGGTCGCAAGGGTCAAGAGGCAGAAAAAGGGCTGTTTGTCTAAGGGGACAGGAGGCTCTCCTGGGAGGCATGCCCCTCACTCCAGGCCTCCACCTGTGTCTCGCTCGGCACCTGAGACTGCGACCTGTATTCAGAGTGTAGTGTTCAGTTTTCAAGCTCTTGCCTCTGGCCCGTGCTGTTTGAAGAACCCAAGTCTCCTCCCTCCAGGCCTGCAGGGGCCAGCGTCCCAGGGCTGGACATGTAGGAGGCGGGTTGTAAGAAGCCCGTCACATGCGAGGGTGCTCTACCAGTCTCTTGCGTTTGTTTTTTGCAGTTGGAAGAAGCTGTATTGAATCCCCAGTAGGGGATATCAGCTTTGTTTGCTTTGTAATGGGATCCAGGGTATGGACTTCTATCCCCTCAAGGTCACTCCCCCCGGGAGGCCTCCCCCTTCCCTCCTGGGTCTCCCCGTTGACTGTTCTGTGATTTGCACTCCCTGGGGTTTCCTTGTACAGAACCTCTGGCACAGTAACACACTCAGTGTTCCCTCTTCCTTCCGCTGCACTCCCCCCAAGCACAGGAACCCTCTGTGCCTCTGCTCCTGCCCCCTCCACCCAGGCAGCCTGGCCTTCCCCTCCCCAAAGGCTGCAGGCTTGGGGTTACCGCACTGGGCAGTGGGTGAGTTCAGCCAAGTCGAGAAATGTGTCACGATGTCCAACCCATGTCAGGCCTCACACGAGGTGCAGCAGACGGGGATGAAGGCCCTGTGTGTTCCCCACCCTGAGGGGCTTGCAAGTTAAAGTCTGGACTTGCAGCTGTGCAGGCCTCTTGCCTGGCTTCAAGACCCTCCGCTGCATGACTGGGTCTGATTTATCGTTTCCTCCCCTCCCCCTCCTCCAGGTATGCAGCCCACTTTCCGCCCCTTAGTCTTTGCACCTGCAGTCCCGCCCGAGTGCCTCACTGCTTCCCCCTGCATCCGCCTCCCCATCCAGGAATGCGTACTTTCTTGATCCACCAACCAGATACCTCTCTCTGTGGACCCCCACAGACCTCCGTGGGTCCGTGTCACTCAGAGTCATGTTACCTTGATTTTTGTCCCGTCTCTGTGCACCTTCCTCCCCGACCTGTCACGCTTAGGATCTGACTCATCCTTGGGCTCTGAACTGACCCAGGCCAACATAGACTTTGATAACAGGTGGGCACGTCTGGGGCGGATCGATACTCTGGGGCTTGTGACCTTCAACTGAGCCTCACACTGTGGGCAAATCAGAGGGGGAGTGGCCAGGTTCTGGCCTTCTTCCTGAGATAAGCAGCCCCACACCTCTGCCTGGAGATTCTTGGGAGTAATGGGAGTTGATGTTCTTTTTTAGATTTATTTATTTATTTGAAAGTCGGAGTTACACAGAGAGAGAAGAAGAGGCAGAGGGTGAAAGAGAGGAAGAGAGGTCTTTTATTCTTTGGCCGCAACGGCTGGAGCTCTGCCAATCCGAAGCCAGGAGCCAGGAACTTCTGGGTATCCCACATGGGTGCAGGGATCCAAGCACTTGGGCCATCTTCTACTGCTTTCCCAGGCCATAGCAGAGAGCTGGATTGGAAGTGGAGCAGCCGGGTCTTGAACCGGTGCCCATATGGGACGCCAGTGCTGCAGATGGTGGCTTTACCCACTGCGCCACAACTTCAGCACCAAGGGAGTTGCTGTTTTCCTGGAGCACAGAGGAAAGGTACCTTGAAAGCATTTGGGGCCCAAAGAGGAAACTTGGTGCTTGGATCCCAAAGAAGCCTTTGCCACCTTCATGTGCTTTGGGTGAGCTTCCCATTGGCCAGCCGGAGGGGAGCTGCTCCAGAGACGGGGTGAGCTGAGGGTGCTGACAGTGCACCCTAAGTGCCCTCGCTTTTGCTCTCTTTTCCCTCTCCTTTCTTTTCTCCCTCCCTTCCTCCACGCCCATTGCCACCTCCTCCTGCCCTGCTCCCTGCCCCGCCCAGCTGTCCTCGGCGCTGCTGTTCGATGCTGTGTACGCGGTGGTAACTGCCGTGCAGGAGCTGAACCGGAGCCAGGAGATCGGCGTGAAGCCCCTGTCGTGCGGCTCGGCGCAGATCTGGCAGCACGGCACCAGCCTCATGAACTACCTGCGCATGGTGAGCAGTGGCCGAGGCCCTGTTGCTGAGCACAACTGGGGGGCCGGGACACCTGGCTGAAGGCACAAGAGCCCCTCAACTCCAGGCCTCCCCAGCAGATCACAGCCCTGGATAAAATGTCATCTGTGGCAACCCCATGGGTCACGTTTGTGCCCTGGTCCCTGAAAACCACTGAGAATCCGTGGCAAGTTTGCTCAGAAGGCGGTGGCCCTGGAGCCTTAGACTGTTAAGCAGCCTGATTGAGGGGAGTGGTCATCCTTGCTGGAACCCCAGCCTGGAGACTTGAAGCTCCGTCCTAGGAATCCCCCCTGAGCCCTCCCAGTCATGCCTCCTGCTGGAGGGCCGTGGATCTGTACCCCAGGAAGAAGACACCTCCTGTTGGAAAGGCCTTGGGTAGAGGTCTCTGATTGGCACTTAGTCTCAGCTACAGGGACATCCCGACCTCTCGTAGGCCTGGGAGTGGGTGAGCAGATGCCCAAAGAGTGCTGCTGACAGTGCAGGACTTAGAAGGGGGAGGGGGAGAGCAGAGGGGAATCCAAGTCCAAGCTGACACCATGACTTGTGTTAGTTGATGTCATTAGTATAGGGTTATTGGGTGTGGAGCATCGGTCTCCTTCTCTGACCCCAGCCAGGTCTGAATTGGTTCCAGAGACATCCCATTTGTCACCACTAGATGCCGTGGCCGGAGGTGGGCAGGAGAGTGGGTCCTGATGTTTCCTTCTCCACAGGTGTGGGATGCTTGGTTAGGACCAAGTGGAATGGGGGACCTATTTGGTGCTGTAACTCACTCTCTCTTGGACAGGTAGAATTGGAAGGTCTCACCGGCCACATTGAATTCAACAGCAAAGGCCAGAGGTCCAACTACGCTTTGAAAATCTTGCAGTTCACGAGGAATGGTTTTCGGCAGGTAAGCTGAGCTACGCTGCCCTGACAGCTGATCCCGCCTCTCTGCCTTCGTCTGTCCCCAGCCAGCCTCTTCATTGACTCCTGAGCACTCAGGGTGGCCTCCTGCTCTCGCTTATCCCCAAGAGCAGCAGGCTACGTCCTGGGTGAGGCTCCTACCTGCAGCCCGGGTCAGGGACTGCACCCCCAGCAAAATACCAGGAGGGTATACCACAACTGTGCATTGTGGCCCAAGAGAGGAAGCAAGGGGGTGTCAGGTAAGGAAGGAGTTCCCAGGCCTTGTCCACTCCAAAAGAGGGCATTGCACCCCTGGAGTCTCGGCCTCACCCTGGACCCGTGTTAGCCTCCATGGAGCTTGCTGACAAGGCACAGACTGGATCCCATGCGGGCTGAGGAGGCCCTTTGGCAAGTGACGTCCTCGTCCTCTTCCCTCCTGTCTGCTCCTCTCTGGCCAACCCACAGCCCCGCCCCCATGTCAATCACAACCCCTCTCCCCTGGCTGCTCCTTTCAGCTCCCCACTCTTCTCCTGACCCCACCCTCTCCATCAGAGGAAACAAGTGTCTCTCCGAAGGCCTCCCACCCTGCACAGCACCTTGGCCCTCAGCTCCGCCTATTGGGCCAGCCCCTCTCCAATCGTAGACAAGGCTGGAAAAGGAGAAGCCAGATGCTCATCACAGCAGGAAGTAGGCCTGCTAAAGAGCTCCCTGCCCCGTGGGAGTGGCTGGACCAGAAATCCGATGCTATAGGGGCCGCAGAACCGCCTTTTCTGGGAGGTGACAGAGAATCATGCCTTTCACCTTGGGTACCATGGCAACCTTGGTTTGTTAAGAACTTACTATGGGCCTTGTGCTACGTTAAGTATGTCGTGTGTGCTTGCTCATTTAACACCACTAAATAGGTGCTTTTATTAATCCTCTCCAGAATTGCTCTTGATGGATACTTTTAATTAAACCTCATTTATAGAAGGGCTCAGCGAGATTGGTTGACTTGTCCTTGAACAGTTAGTTACTTGCGGCAAGGCTGGTTTTGGATCCGAAAGTGTCTCCTTCTGAAGCCCAGGTTCTTAACCCTTATGGCTGCTTATGCATCAGAACCACTGTGGCAACTTGTTAAACATGTAGTTTGAACTCCGCTCCACATGAGTGTTCTTGGGTGGACCTAGGTCAGAGCCCCGGGTGAATCTGGCCACCCAGCTCTGCGGGTGGTGCTGATGAAACTCCTCGCTGTAGAGGCCCGTCACGTCTGCCTCCTGCCACTCCGACCCTGCATCCCAGAGGCTCCCAGGAGCCCTGCCCAGACTCCTGTTGGCATTCTTTCCAGGAGGCCAGGAAAGATGCTGGGCATGGGCCCTTGTCACCTTACTCGGAAGACAGCAGGGTAAAAGGAAAACATCCCAGAGGTTCCCCCGAGGCCTGGTGCCAGCTCTGCCAACAGCTCCTCCCAGCTCTGGCCAGCCCTCCGTGAACCTTAAGCAATGGCAATAGCTGTCTTCTAAGTGGTAACTTGTCTAATGGGGCAAGGGTAGGTAGGTAGCCAGAAACTGTGGGGATGGATTATCACAAGATTTGTCCCATGAGTCATCAGCTGAGCCTGTGCTATGTGTCAGGCCCTGTGCTCGGCCCTGGCGGGTTCAGACCTGGACAGGACACCGTCCCTGCGCCGCCAGTCTGGTCTGGGAGGACGAGGTGGAATCACTGTGCCTGTGGGCTCTGGACTCGGATTGTGCCCTCAGGCTCATCATTCCCCGAAGAAGCGAGGCTGCCAGGCGGTCGTGAAGTCGCCAGGCAGACTTCTCCGCGCACCGCCATCCACCTGGGGGTGTGACGGGAAGCGCGTTCATTCATGCTCTCAAGCGGCACCTGTTCCATGCCTCCTATGGACAGGCTTTAAAAACCGACAGGGTGTCTGCTTTTGTGGCTAAGGGACAGCTACCAGGCAAACACACCCACACCGAACGTCGTGCCGGCAGGGAAAAGCGCTCCAAGGAGCACTTACACAGCAAGGAGGAAGGTTCTGTGGGGAGGAACGGTCGGGGAGCAGCTGGAGAACGTGGTGCTCACACCCACCCCAGCCCTACTCCGCTGAGTCTGAGCCCGGGTTCTGCAAAACTCCCCCAGGACCTCAGCCTTGCCTTACAGGTGCTCCTTGGAAAGCTTCTACTCCCAGCACTCCTTCCATCAAGCAGCACCTGCTGTGCAGAGCTGCCTGGTGGCCCCGATCCTGCCCTCCCCTTGAAAGAGAGCTGATGAGGTTCAAAGTCCCTCTTCACCTTAATTCCTCTTCTCCGGCAGCCGCCACTTAGGCTGCCTCCCACCAGCTGTGAGACCACAGGGTTGTCTGAGTCATTAAGAAAGAGCATCGTCAGCCAGCAGCATCCACCCTCCACTCCCCACAGCCTGGCCCAGCCTGGGATTCTGCCCCTCAGCAGCGGCTGACCGTCAGTGGTGGTCCAGGGCAGGCGTCTCGACCCGAGGAGTGCACGAGTACAGCCCAGGGGACATGCTGTCAATGTACATTCCCAGGCCCCATGGCTGTCGCTCTCCATGTCATAAAACCAAGTACATTCCAGGTTCTGCCTGAGTTGAACTAGATGCATGGCCAGAGTGCAGGTGATCCCCAGGTCACCCTCACAGAGGAGTGTTTGTAAAGAATTTCTTGCCACTCCCATCTCTTTGAGCTGATACTGACTAGAGTCTGCTGCCCAGGTGACCATTCGGTTAACAGTGTGTGTGTGTGTGTGTGTGTGTGTGAGCGAGCTTCCACTGCTCTCAGGGACAGGTGCTCCTTCTTGGATCTCTAAAGTCCGTGGCAAAAATCCTCTTTATTGCCCGATTTTCTTGATCGAACCTGGTGGCTGTCCTGCCGCTTTGCTATCTGGCTCAGGCCTGCGATCTCAAGTGCAAACCGTGTGTGGTGTGTCGTGAGCACAGATGTAGCTCCGTGGCGCTGGTCCCCAGATCCCATCCCAATCACCGCCCAATCTTTGCCTCTTGACAGGTGTCCTTCCCCTGCTTATTACAAGATGAAGGAATGGTTTAGGGAGTGATAATTAATTGAGCTTCTCTTGCCGAGCGGGCGGGATGTCAGTGTCTCTGCTCTGATACTCTCCCGATTTCATGCAAAGCGATGCTGGCAGGGCCGGGGAAGGGGACGAGGAGCAGGGGAAATGACATCCTTTGGATGCCTTTTATGTACCAGAAGACACCACAGGGGTCCTTTGCACAGGTCGCTTCCAATCTTGAGGACAACCCTTCAAAGCAGGTGAATTCTCATCTCATAAGGAAACTTGGGAAGAGGGAGGGGTTTGGCCCAAGTCCCACGATTAGCAAGGGCTTTAGGCAGAGCTGGGGTTGATGCTCGGGTTTGTCCAAACTCCATTCTCTTGGGTCTCCTTCTGGGCTTTTCCTCACCTCCCTGCAAGCCCTATCCACCCAAACCCAAGCCCCAGGCCCAGGTCTGTCACGTTGCTGCCACCTGCTGCAAAGCAGAACAGCCCCTGGCCCCGAGACCCTCTGAGCTGGGCTTCGATGGTGGGGGCATCTTCTCATTTGGGCCTGGTTTTACTCTTTCTCTTGCTGTCTGGGCGAGTAACTATTAAGAGCTGGTTTTGATTATTTAGAAAGCGCCATGCAGGGACTCAGTGGGTTGTAATTGGTAAGATGTCTGAACCAAATACCACGTTCCCTGCCGGTGGCTGATTAAAGGATTATTACCATTTTCAAAGTAGTCTTTCAAAATTCAGGGTTATTTTTAACCACTTAAAAACTACGATTTGGCTTCTGTGCAGGGAGGCTTTCCATCCTGGGACTCCGTGGGACTCCCACTGGAGCCAGTCTGGGGGGTGCCTGTTCCTTAGGGTGCCCTGTAAGTGACATTGCTGAACCTGGACCAATTTTCAGTTATTTATTTATGGGCACAGAGGTCGGCAGGAGTGTTGCAGCCACGCCCCCACGTGATATTTCCACTTCCCATCCCCACTTCTCCCTTCTCATTCACCGGAAGATGTCCTGGGAGGCATCATTAGAATAGTATTGTCAGGCACATGGGTTAGCATACCAGTGGGGGTGCCCTCATCCCACGTCAGAGTGCCTGGTTTTCAGTCCTGGCTCTGTCCCCAGTCTCAGCTTCCCGCTCATGCACACCCTGGAATGCAGCAGTGATGCCCGAGTAGCTGGGTCCCTGCTGCCCACATGGGAGACCTGGATTGAGTGCCCAGCTCTTCTTAGCTTCGGCCTGGCCCAGCCCTTGCTGTATGTGCATCTGCGGAGAGAACCAGTGGGTGGGAGCCTTGTGTGTGTCTATCACTGACTACATCTGAAAAATAAAAAGAAAGAATATTATAATCTCCCCTCCTGATTTGGGAGAAACCCTCTTTGAAAGAGACTAGGAAAGAAAAAAAAAGGCACGGCTTTAGAAGGTCCTTAATTTCCTTCATTTAACTTGGTCTAAAGATCAGAGATGCTGAGCAGCCCCCAAGCGACTTTGTTAGCGCTGTAATAAGATGAGCACACCTTTCATCTGAGGATCGGAAATGGCTTAACAGGCTCTAATTAAGCCTTCGGGGTTTGACATCCCTAGCTAAAGATGTAGATATAAACTTTTTCTATCGGCTCACTGTATATCACAGGGAGGGTACCTCTGTTTTCTTCCTCTGTACGGGGAAGATGGGAACTCCCCCACATTCGGCCTGCCTCACTCTAAGGATTATTGAAACTACATTCACATGACGCTCTCCCCTGCTTGCCGGTGGTTACATAGGAAGCTGACTCTACTGACATAATAATAATAGCTAGCATTTGTTGTCGCCTACGTGATGTACTGTGCCAGGGGATGGTATACAGACATATTGAAAATTCCTCATCCTTTTGTCAACCCTGCATATAAGCTATTCTCCTCTCTTGTACAAGAAGAGACTGAAACAAAGAGAGATACAGTAATGTATCCATAGTCATACAGCCAGTAAAGTGCCAGACCTCAGGCCCGAGGCTAGGGTCTTCGAAGTCCAAGGCCTTTTCACAACCCAACATTGACCCAGAACCTGTGGAGGAGACCTTCGAGACTTCTGTAATCTTGTGACCCAGCGCGAAAATGTTTGCCGCTGTGTCCTTGAGAGACAGCCCCCAGCCTCTTCCTGAGCGTGGCCAGGCCTGGGAAGTTCAATGGCTCTCCAGGGCGACCTCCAAATTCCTCTTCCAAATTCTTCCAGCTGCTGGGTCAAACCTGCCTTGTAAGAGCAACCCAAGGTAGTCCACTTCCTCTTTCTTATCAGCGCTGCAAATGTTTTAAAGCAGCTTGATTCTGCTTCGTGCATTCTTCCTTTCCTTCCTGAATTGACCATAACATTTTGAGCACTTACTCCTTATCAAGGGATAGGCGTGCGAGAGAAGAATCGTGGTCCCTTCGAGAGCTTACGGTCTTTGGGAGGAAGGCAAACACCACAGGCCACAGGGATGGAACATGGCTGGAATTGTTATGGCCCTCTTATTCTTAATTTCCCCAAGCAGCGACCTGTAGCCATTGTCAACAGGACGTGGCTTCTGTCAAAACGCCAGGCCCAAGTTGAGGGCTGAAAGGTACAGGGCTGGACTCCGAGGGACTCCGAGTCCTGAAACTGAGCACTCAGCTTTGTGCGCCACACCAGCTCGCTTGCTGGGATCTGTCTTCGAGTGTTTCATTCATCTTCAACTTTAGGTCTTGGGGCTCATTAGTCACTCCACTTGTCCCTGTCCCCTCCCAAATTCAGAGTTCTTTCTCATGAACTTTTCTCAGAAACTAGGTCTGAGCCATCCTGGCCTTGGTCCGCTGATCCCCTTAACTCTGTTGCTATGGAAACGGAGAGACTGGCAGGGCCCTCCAGGACTGGGTGAGTTAAAGGCCAGTGAGCAGACGGCCATGTTTTGTTTCCCAAAGTAGATAGAGGGGTTCCTCAGAAAGCTCATGGGAAATAGAATTAATCAAAGGTTAGGCTTTTTTTCTGGTGGAAGGAATTTTGGAATGCATGGGTAGTTTCTTCATGATAAGCGTTGCTGGTGAAGTTTTTGAAGACCCCTGATTTAAACTCAGCTTTCCAGGTGCTGGTTTTCAGGAATGACCCGAGCATAGGAAGATGGTTGAGCTGGCTCTTCCATGTCACCCCTGCAAGGCAGAACTCAGGGGTCGAGGCTCGGAGAATCCAGCTCCAACGTCCTCAAGGTTCCGCAGGTCCCACCTGTTGCTGGGAGATGATGCCGCCTCTCCTTGATCCCTGCTGCTACCTTGCCTGACAGCGGCCCACCCAGGGCAGGTCCATGCCCTTCCCAGGGGCGTCTGGAACCCTCCAGTGCAAAGGCGGCTTCATTTCTTATCGTGGCTTCTGCAGCCAGGCTGCCAGGACACGGCCTCTGCTGCCCTGAAGGCAGTTTGAGCAGACTTGCTGGTGGGATCCTCTCCTGGCCCCTCTCCACATCCCTTCCCTCACTTCAAAAGTGAACACACATAGAATGACAGCAGAAAACCTTAGGCACACCCTGCCTGTGGGGTGGGGTCTTATGTGGACGCTGCCTTCACAGGGCACTGGAGGAGCAGTGGAGAGGGCGCCGTGCTCCCCATAGATGGCTCCCGCCTGCACCTGCACCCTTGTCCCCATCCCTCTCGTTCCAAGCTGTGGTGTTTACGCTATGGTGGCCGCAGGCAGACTCTCAGCTGCGATGCAGAGTGTGCCTGGGCCTCACTGTGCTCCGGGAAGATCGGGGTGGATGGACAGTTTTGGGGGTGACAGCAGCCCTTGTCTGAGCCACACTAGGCAGGCCTTTGAGTTGCTGTGAACTCTACCAGGAGTGGCCACAGCTCTGAATCTCGTCTTTATGCCCAGAAAGGACAGTTAGAGGAGGGGATGAGGCCAGGGATGGAAGAAGAAGAAGAGTAGTGAGGAGGCAGGAGGCCACGGGGAAGCTTCCTGAAGCAAGCGTCGAGTTCTGCCAAGCAAGGCTGGCGACACTGGTTCTCCCAGATAGGTGGCACCTGAGTACCTTGCTCACCTCTGCTTTGTCTTGTTCTCGGCCCTGCACCAGGCTAGAACTGAGACTCCAGGACTATGGCATACATATTGGGCCCATTATGGCATACATGATGGGCTCTGCCCATTGCTCCACACTGCCTGCCCCTGCACAGACTGCCTGGTCCTAGCCTCTCTGATCCATCCGTCTTCCTCATCTTCTCTAAGCCTGGCCACCTGCAATCCCCACGCCTCTGGCCCATGCCTGCCCTGCTCTCCTCAGAGCTGACTGACGCAGGCAGCTTTGCGAGACTAAATTAGCTGCTCGGCCTCCTCCGGATCCCCCAGGCATGAGCTGGCTGGAGAGGCGCAGACAGGAGCCGCTCGGAACTGGCAGCCCTCCCTGGGCTGCTTGCAGGCGGAAGCGTGAGGGGGCACATTACAAGAAATAGATTTAAATTCAGTATTTTGAAACCTTGCTCTTCAGCCCAAAAGCAGCCCCATGTTCAAAAATTTAAGTAGCTCTAATTTGTTTGCCGGCTGATGTGTGGATAAGCTTCGGCAGCCAGTGAATTTTGCATCAAAGCTTCTAAGCAGGAAGTCCCTGTGCTCTGGGAGAAAGCTCCAGGCACCTGTGAGTCAGGGAGCATGGGGAAGAGAACAGGTGCTTCAGACTGCACCCTCGCTAAGCCAGCTCACCTGCCCCTTGACCATGCCCCGCCCCAGGAGACCAGACAGCCCAATCCTCACAGGACAACAACTTCAAAGGCCTTGGATGTACTTGGGAAGCACAACCCTCAGGGGCTGGAGAAAATGGAAAGAGAGAAATGTGCCAGTGGTTCCAGGGACCTGCCATTGCAAATGTTCAAATTCCAGGTGCCGCTGGGGAGGCGTGGCATAGGAACTCTCTCGAACAAGCTAGAGTGCAGGGGCCTTGGGGGATTCTCATGACAAAATGCTCAGGGCCCTGGAGCTCAAGTGTGCTTGCTGGCTTTGAGCTCCTTAAGGCCTGGATGGTACAGCCCGTGTGGTCCCCACAATCCTCCCCAGGCCCCTGTGAGGTGGGTTGCTCTGCACACCGCAGCCCCCCCTTCACTCCTGCATGCACCCTCAGCTGGGTGGTACAGTGCCCACCCTCAGGGACCTCCCCCTCGCCCCCGGTCCTGGAATGCTAACAGTGTGAGAATGCGACAATGGAGGCAGCTTGGGGACACACAGACCATCTCACCTGTGTCTGTAGGGGCTGGGGGTCCAGGGAAGGCTTCCTGAGCCGAGGTGAGAATGGGGAACACACGTGCATGGGAGCAGGGCTGCGGGAAGCCAGGTGGTGCAGGGCCAACACATTACACGGCAGGAGAGAGGCCCATTTCCCTCCCCAAAGCAGGCAGGGCCTCGGGGGCTTTCAGCCCGGGAGCGTGGCTCTTCCAGGTGCATTCGCTGCTAGGCAAGTTGGACGGGCTGCCTTCCAGCTCTAAGAATCTGTGACATTCAAAGAGATCAACTATTTTAAACCTCGTGCCAATTCCCCTTCTCCTGGTTTCTTAATTTAAAGAAGAAGTAAGTGACTTCTCAGTAACCTTCAGAGCAGCCCAGAACTCTCCCTGCAGCCGGATCGGGAGTTGCCTCATCAAAGGCAAAGTGGCTGGGCCGACCCTGGCTGGGGGAATCACAGGCCAGGCAGCCCTTCTGCCCCACACACCACCCTTCTGAGCCTTAAGGCCCATCATTGGAAGCTCCGAAGCCATGTCGTGCCTGTCTTCCTTGGGTTTCCTATCTTCAGGATCTTGTGTTCCTGGAGGACAGTGAGTGACCAGTTTCCTTCAACCCAGACCCCCGGCTAAAACCATTCATTTGGGAAGAGAGTATTTGGCTAGCAGTTCAGACGCCCGCATTGAAGTTCCTGGGTTTAATTTCTGACTCCAGCTCCTGCCTCCAGCTCCCTGCTAATGCAGATCCTAGGAGGCAGCAGGTGCTGACCCAAGTGCTTGGGTCCCTGCCACCCATGAGGGAGACCCGAATTGGGTTCCCAGCTCCCAGCTTCTGCCTGGCCTACCCCCAGCTGGTGCAGGCATTTGGAGGAGTGAACCAGCTGATGGGAGCATGCACACACTCTCTTTCTCTCTGCTTCTCAAATTAAAAAAAAAAAAAAAAGAATGCAATGCATGTTAGCTCAGTTGGCATCTGCCACTCAGAGCTCCAAGTTGTGTTGTTAGTACAACTGCTTGCCTGAGATGCTTCTCCTCCTGGTGCTAGTAACAAATGGAGCCAGGCAAAGCGCTGACTGTGTCATGTTCTTTGGCAGTAATTTTCTTGTAAGACGACAAATATCAAGCATGCCTGAGTCTCTGACAAATTCTCTGCTCGGCAGCTAATTTGAAATATTCTCTATCTTCCGGGAGGAGGGAGAGACCTCGTGCAGCTGACTCTTCCCACGGATGGGTTCTGACGTGCACACACCACGTGTCAGCTTGAGCGAGGCCGATGGAATCCTGCCCTGAAAATGCTTAGAAGAGGGGGTGTGAGGTTTTTTCCTATGTAGGAAGGAAAAACCGAGTGGGTGTTTGGCCTCGTGGTTAAGATGCTGCCTGAGACACCTGCACCCTGGCTCAGAGGGCCTGGGTTCAGATCTCAGCTCCACTTCTGATTGCAGCTGCCTGCCAGTGCACACTCTGGGAGGCTGAGGTGACGACTCAGGTAGCTGGGTCGCTGCCATCCAAGTGGGGGACCTGGATTGGGTTCCTGGATCCTGATGTCAGCCCCTGCCCAGCCTGGGCTGTTGTGGTCATCTGGGGAGTGAGCCAATAAATGGGAGGTCTTTGTGTCTCTTTCTGTGCCTCTCAAATAAAATCAATGAATACTTTTAAAAATAAATTGACAGGCCGGTGCCGCAGCTCAATAGGCTAATCCTCCGCCTTGTGGCGCCGGCACACCGGGTTCTAGTCCCGGTCGGGGCGCCGGATTCTGTCCCGGTTGCCCTTCTTCAAGGCCAGCTCTCTGCTGTGGTCCAGGAGTGCACTGGAGGATGGCCCAAGTGCTTGGGCCCTGCACCCCATGGGAGACCAGGAGAAGCACCTGGCTCCTGCCTTCGGATCAGCACAGTGTGCCGGCCGTAGCGGCCATTGGAGGGTGAACCAACGGCAAAGGAAGACCTTTCTCTCTGTCTCTCTCTCTCTCACTATCCACTCAGCCTGTTAAAAAAATTATATATATATATATATATATATATAGAGAGAGAGAGAGAGAGAGAGAGAGAGAGACAGGAAAAAAGAAAAAAAACAAAAACCTCGCTTCATACACCTGTCCAAAAGGAAAGGAGATCTGAGCGTCTTCAGAGCCCCACTCTGAGAAAGCTCACTTCTGTAACCCTGAATTTGGTGAGGACTCCTTTATGTCCATGGCAGCATCACTGGGAGGTGGCGTCTTCAGTCGGGCCCAGCAGGGTGGGTGGAGCCCATGCCTGCCTTCGAGAGTCTCTCTATTGCCGGCATCTCAAGAGCAGCCAGCGTGGGCTTCTTCTTGGCAGGAGAGTGAGGGCTGGACCAAATGCCGCTTCTCATCCTAGAGGTGGTGGCTTCTGGCACGTCTCCTACAAGCCAAACAAAGCTTCCCTCACAGAGAAGTACCATTGATTCTCCTTGTTTGTGGATTCTGTGTCTGCACCTTCCGTCCATGTCTTGCTAAAAATCTGTTCATAACCCCAAAATCAATACTCAACAGTGCTTTTTGCAGACATGTGCAGAATTGCCCGAAATCAGAGCCATCCAGGACGTGACCAGCCGAGGCTGGGCCCAGTGACGCTCTGCCTTCTTGTCTCAGAAACAGGTGTCCTATTCACAGTCTGTTTGGTGCGGCATTTCTTGTGCTTCTTCCTGGCAATCGTTTGGTTTAAAATGACCCCAGGAATAGTGGTGAAGCCGTGTCCTGTGGTGCTTCTTACCAAGAGAATGTGTTCAGAAGTCCTCACGTGACTTAAGTGTTCTTGAACCAACAGTAACATGGAAGGTGGCAGTAAGCAGAAACACACGTAAAACAAGGGGTGCATTGATTGGCTGAGACTGTGTGAGCGGATGCTCGCAGGAACCTAACCCTGTGTTTCCCCTCGGAGCAAAGGCTCCGTATCCCCTAATGCATTGCTGCGCCTCTTTGTAGACCAGAACTGCTCTGAACAACAAGAATCAGCTCTCGGCCGGCGCCGCGGCTCACTAGGCTAATCCTCCGCCTTGCGGCGCCGGCACACCGGGTTCTAGTCCCGGTCGGGGCGCCGGATTCTGTCCCGGTTGCCCCTCTTCCAGGCCAGCTCTCTGCTGTGGCCAGGGAGTGCAGTGGAGGATGGCCCAGGTGCTTGGGCCCTGCACCCGCATGGGAGACCAGGAGAAGCACCTGGCTCCTGGCTCCTGCCATCGGATCAGCATGGTGTGCCGGCCTCAGCACGCCAGCCACGGCAGCCATTGGAGGGTGAACCAACGGCAAAAGAAGACCTTTCTCTCTGTCTCTCTCTCTCACTGTCCACTCTGCCTGTCAAAAAAAAAAAAAAAAAAAAAAAAAGGAATCAGCTCTCGTGACGTCCAGCCAGGAGCAGGTACCAGCAATGAGTAAACCCGGACAGCTCGGGTTTCCGTCCAGTGGCCTTTTCTCTCTGCGCTCATTGCCCCGTGCTCCTGCTTTCCTGTTTTCTCACAGCACCCAGGGCTGCATCTGCCCCCTAGTGTCCAGCCTTCCTCCCGGTTCCCTTGGGGTAGACCGGGACCTAGAGTCTACTCCTGGGGCCAAGGCAAATAATGCAACTCCTCTGGACCTGGGTGCTTAGAGTCTTGCAAATACATTCTCGTGCAGGAGAGTCTGTGTTTGAATGTCTCCAGCGTCAGGGAACTTACTAACTACAGGGATGTTCTGTTCTGTCTCAGAAAACTCTCACTGTTAGGAAGTCTTCCATCTGTTGGGCATAAATCCTTCTAAAGCCTCTTCCTTTTTGTCCTTCTTTCTGTTCCTTGGGCCCACACATCTGTTCCATCTTTCCTGTGACTGCCTTCACTTTGTGAGGCTCAGAGAGCCTGTGACAGGCTGGAGAGGGGCCTCCACCTGCACGTGTGGACATCTGTCTTCCAGTGGCTTTGTGCAGTCACTGGTCTGAGACCTGTTTGTGTTGTGCCTTTTATGCCTGTCTCTCCTGGGCTCTGCACCAAGGCGCTTTGAAAAGTTAAACCAATGTTATAAATACATTTAGCACTTCCAGGAATCCCTGCTTGAGCCAGAAGAGACTAACCGCTGTTCTTCTCTTATGGGTAAAGGTAACTGAAGACTTAAAGGAAGTGCCTTGCTCAAAGGAGTTTCACAACTCAATCCACTAGCTATTCATTGAGCACGCATTGAGGCCAGGCACTGTCCTGGGACCTGGAACCACAAGGGGAGTTCATTCATGTTTTCACCAAGCATTTAGGGAGTGCTGATTTCATGCTAGGCACTGGGGAGATGATGATGGACAAGGTGGAATTTCATCACTGATGGCATGATGTGTCTCATGGGAGAGCCGGCTTTGAACGACTCGTTACCTAGGTAATTGTGTGTGAGCGCAAGTGTGATGAGTACTACCAAGGAGCCATCCAGGGCACCGTGCCTGAGTGCCTGCAGCAGCAGGGGCCCTGAGTCAGGGTTGGGAAGAGCATCCCCAGGGAGGAGTTGTTTAGGCTGACGCGTGATGGGTGAATGGACAACCCCAGGGGAAGGGGAGTGTGGCAAAGCCGAACGACGGCTCCCAGAGGCCATGGTGGTCGATGGCAGAGTCAGGTCGGGAAGTGGGAACTCCTGAAGCCTCACATCTCCCTCTGCACTCCGCACTCCTTTCCTCCAAGTTTATTTGATCCACTTCCGAATGTGGCAGTTGGAATCAAAGGCAAGGAAAAGCGAAGGCCATGTTCAGGAGTGGACTCTCAGGCAAGAATATTCATAGCATGGGGGCCAGTGCCATCGCTCACTTGGTTAATCCTCCACCTGGGCCGCCGGCATCCCATATGGGCACTGGGTTCTAGTCCCGGTTGCTCCTCTTCCAGTCCAGCTCTCTGCTGTGGCCCGGGAAGGCAGTGGAGGATGGCCCAAGTGCTTGGGCTCCTGCACCTGCATGGGAGACCAGGAAGAAGCACCTGGCTCCTGGCTTCGGATACGTCCAGCACCAGCCGTAGTGGCCATTTGGGGAGTAAACCAATGGAAGGAAGACCTTTCTCTCTGTCTCTCTCTCTCACTGTCTCTAACTCTACCTGTCAAATTAAAAAAAAAGAAAGAATATTCATAACAAATACTAGTGGAAGAATAATGCTTCAAATGCTTATTGGATATTTAACCAGATAGTCACAGCCCAGGAAAGTTAATATCCTGGGAGCACTACGGTGTAGTGGTCCTGTCTGGGTCTGAATCTGTGTTGACTGTAGAACTTTAGGCAAGAAACCCAACTTCTGAGTCTCAGTATTCTTGTCTGTGAAGTAGGATGATAGAAGTGCCTCCCTTGTAGTGTGGGTACAAAGATCAGAGGAGATAACACATACAAAGTGTTTAGTCCAGTATTTGGTATGTGGTCAATGTTTGAAAATATTAGCTTGTATAATCTTCCTTCAGTCCTTTAGTTGCAACACGTGACCAGGCAGGAGCTCATTGCTACCACAAATATACTTACTAAGTCTCAGTTAATGTTCCGGCTACTCTGCTGGGGGCTGATGACGCAGGTAGGAGGCTGGAATCCCTTGTACGCTTTGGGAGCCTGGTTTGCATTTAGGTTGCAATTCAAGACACCAATAAACACTCACCTAGAAGTAACTGAAACCAGGGCTTACAATACAAGTTACCCCTGCTACATGGTGTGGCACTGTTGTCTAGGCTGGATATAGATCCTGTTTTTAAGTGTTGGACTGGACCTACTTCATTGTCTCCGAACCCGCTAATGGGTTTCATCCCACAATTTACTAAAACATGCCTTGCAGCAACTGAGTTGCAAGCTTAATACAGATCAGGTTGTGTTCCTTCTCTGTGGCGTCTTCCCGGCTTTCCTTGGACTCATTCTTGAGCTCTTCGCTCTGGCATTTGCCATTGCCGATCTCTGATCTGAATTTTTGCAGCATTCTGCACGCATGCATTTATTTTGATGGCTCCTCTTCCTCTGGCTGACTTCAGCAGCTCCCTTTCTTCCCTAGACTCTCAGTTGGGTGCTTGCTCATGACCCAGTCACCCCCGTGAACTAAACTCCTCTGATTGGAAATACTGGATTCCAGTGTTTCAGTACAGTAAGCGCTGACTCCTTCGTGTCAGGTGTTCACCACGAAGCCTTGCCTGTCGAGTCTTTTCAGCTGGTCTCACGTCAAGGTACACAGCTACACTATGGAGACTCTGCAGCCCTAATTCATCCTGAGTTCCCTCCCGGGACCTCTGGCCATCATGTTGCTTGCCTCTCTCTCAGTTTCCCTGCCCATAGGTCAATGTCAGCTCTGTGTCCTTAAGGAGATGCTAATAAATTACTGTAGGCATCGTTCCTAGTGGGAAAGGCCACTCACAAGCCTGAAACTGAGGTTGGAGACGATGGGTCATCGGTTATGGTTCATCCAACTTCTGATGGCCCCAGAAAACAGGGATCTGAGACAGGAGGAACATGCAAAGAACTTAGACTTTGGTCATATTTGTGATGGCCTCAGATCATCCCAGTGAAGGGAGGAGGGAGGTGATCCTTTTCTTACAGGTAGCCAAGAGTGACTTCCCACAGCCACGGAGTAAGTGGCGGGGTAGTTGATCAGCCACACTGCCTCCTGATCATCCCCGTTAGCTAGTGTTCCATGGCTCATTATGACTGGTCGGAAGCCATCAGGGCCATTATCCCATTTGCCTTATCAGGGGGAGGTTCATGCATTTCCAGGTTACAAATGAGGAGAATTCAGAAAAGTCACGTGACTTGCCCCAGGTTGGACGGCGTATGCATGGCAGAGAAGGAAAGAAAATGTGGGCTCCCCCTGCCGTCTCCTGTGCCAGCCTCCTCAACAATCACTCTGGGCCCTTGTCTGGACCCCTCCTACGGGCTGTTTGGTGGACACCCTTCAGGGCTGTACTCCCCAACAAGTTCACGGTTCAGGGCACAGGTCTGAGAGCCACCGTAGCCCACAGCTGCCCTGACTCAGCCAGGTGGTTCAGTAGAAAAGAGGGTGTGAGTTCACAGTCCGTTTCATTCTCTCTGAGCTGTGTGGTCCTTAGCAGCTTGCTTGACATCTCTGAGTCTTAGCTCTGTTTCTTTCTTTCATTCACTCCACAAAAGCCTGCATGAGAGTCCCTGCATCAGGCATTGTTACTGTGGTGTGAAATGCCTGCTTGAAGCCGACGCTTCTCAGGTGGGCATGAGAACAGGGCTGTTAGGCAGCAGCTGGGAGGCTGATGTAAGCAAGGTGCATGGCGGGGTGCCCGCCTGCCAAGGCGATCAATACACGCATTTGCAAAACCTGACTCTGGAGCAGAAGGACTCGCCCGCTGGATCCAGGCAGCGCCGAGTGCACAGAACAATCATCTAATCGTACATCAAACGTTCGGTGTTACCGCGCCGTGTGTACACCCACAGAGGCAGGCCGGGATGCAAGGAAATCCCTCAGGGCTTGACAAATGAATCCCTTTTTACCTCCTCGAGAGAGAACAAAGTGGCAAAATGACAGCCCTGAGGGAGCAAGAGTGAGAGGGCTGTGAGCCTGCAGGCTCCGCTTGCCAGGGTTCCTCCTCAGGCGGCTGCAGGGCCCATGGGTGCCAGGGACAATGATTGGATGAGTCCCTGGGCCTCCAGGGCTGGGCTGCAGGAGCGGGTCAGGGGCCCAGCTGCTGTGGCCAGGAAGAAAGCAGAGAGGGGAAGGGACTTGTGAGCTCTGTGCTGGGCCTGCTCCCAGCGTTGTCATCTGCACTCCCTGTAGCAAAGCAGCACCGTGGTGAGGAGCCTACCCCACCACCACCACCTGCATTCCCAGCCGTTCATGAATGAATCGAATGAGAAATACGCATTGGTTTTGGTGCCACAAATGCTTTTCATAATATGTGGAAAATGTGTATTGCGAGAAGACTAATATGCATATAAGTTTTTTGCACCAAAACAAACATATACTTTGGGGATGGGGCGAGCATGGGTTTGAATTTCTGTCCAGGTATTTACTGAGCCACATGTGACTGTGGCTGCATTCATTGTCGCACTTTGCTGGGACTAAGGACTTCTTAAAATCTGTAAAACAAATATGAAAATATCTACCCCTCATAGAGATGCTGAGGACTAAATGAGATAATACATGCCCATTTCCTGGTGCACTTTCTCAACTAGGTTTCATTGAGCATGTGCAGTAGGCTAGGCCCAGGGCCAGGCTCCGGAGAAAAAAGGCTGGCAAACTCACCTGGGACTGCTGCTCTCGGGAAGCTCGTGCAGTCACGAGACACAGGCAGTAGGCAACAGTCAGGTTCATGAATGTTCTGAAGGAGCGAAACATAGGCTTCTGGGAGGAGTTCGACTTCAGTAAGGAAAAGCTTCCTGGAGGAAGTGATCTTTGGGCTAAGGCTGAAGGAGTAGAGGTGTAGACTAAGGGTGTGGCGGACTTTCTCTCTGAGGGTCAGATGGTAAATCTGTGGTCTTTGCAGGCCAGTGCAAGAAGCAATTCTACTGTCATGGAAGTGGTCGCAGTCGGCACTCGTGGGTGGGCATGGCTGTGTTCCCATAAAGCTTTATCTCTTCCAACAGAGAGGGCCAAGGGTTGTGGAGCAGGGGACGTTCCAGGCAGGGCAAGGCATGTGTGGAGACTGGCAGGAGGGAACTTCTTGCCTATGAACACGTGCAGAAGGCCAGGTGTGCCTGGCACACAGGTAGCGTGGGATGAGGGTGGAGGATGGGCAGAGGGCAGGACTCATGGGGCCTTGCGGCACATGGTGAGGAGTCTGGCCCCTGTCCATCAGCCCCGGTTGTGAGGTTTGGGTGCTCAGGGTGAGACTTGGTGGTGACAGCTGCCTGCTGCTTGTAAAGAATGGAACAGACTCGGAGTGGGTTCTGGTCCCGGGAGGGTCAATGGGAGCCTGGACTGGAATGGAGGCTGAGGAGGGTGGGGCTGACTCACTGGCTGGGGTCCCAGTACCAGATGCCGGTGCAGGGCTCCTGATAGCCAGCGACTGAGCACAGCTCCATCAGGAAGCAGCAGAGGACTCCTGTGGTGGTCACCGCCCCTGACCAGAGGTGAGGTGCTGGGGGAGTGGCCAGCTCTCTCGGGACCAGGGACCACACCGCAGACCAGGTCTCTGGCATGCATTCAGTTTTCCACAGGACTCTGGGTGGCCCCTGTCCAGGCCTTGGAGCCCGTCGCTACAGCCCCTTGGGCTCCATAGCTAAGCTTTCTTTCCAAGCAATTCTTTCATGTTTCAGTTCCTGCCACTCCACCCAAGGGTCTTACACACAGCTCCTGGAAGGGTAGGACTCCAGAAAGAGCTGTCCTCAGCCCACGGTGAGAAAAGCAACAACCACTAAGAAAAGCCAACGCATGAACTAACAACAGTGATGCAGGCAAAATGGCCCTGCACGTGGCAGTAGCCCTTCCTCCCTCACCCCCACCCTGGCAGCATCACAGCACAGCACAGGATAGCGACTGCATGTGCAGGTGTAGGAGTCCACGCTGCATCAGAGGCCAGAGGAACGCGTGACTTCTCTGGAAAGGAGCTTTGGAAATTGTGCTTTGGAGACACAATTTAAATCTCCGGAATGTAAGGCTTAGAGGAGTGAGATTATTAGGAGCTCGTGTAGGCCTGTGTCCCTCGGGGACGCTGCGTGAGTGAGGCTTACGGCGCTGGTGCAGACACATCCTCTGTCAGTGACGTTCACCTGCGTCAGTTGTAGTCAGACTTTCCTATTTGAATAATCACCGCTGTTGTAAAGTGAGACCCAGCAGTGGGATGCGCTGCACCTTTGCTTTAAATATTGTGATGCCCGTGAACGAGCGTGGTTGTTTTGCATCCTAGTTTCCCCTCTTACCATCCTGGTGACTTGGGTAGATTATTAACTTACTGCTCCCTAATAAAGTGAAGTAGCAATGAGATCACTCTGCCTAAACTTGAAGCCTCTCTGTGGCCAGTGGGCTATGGTGGTGGTGTGCCGGAGCCAGTGCGCCCCAGCTAGGGAGAGCCCCAGGGCCACATCTTCTTCCCAGCTCTGCGCTCGGCGGCGTCGTGCTGGGGACGTGAGATGAGCCGCAGTGGGAGTGCTTACCCCACACAGATTGGCAAATACTTCCCATCGCGGTCTCTCTTCCCAGAAGAACCTGACACCCCTCACTCTCCACAGGTAGGCTGTCAGTCACTGAGTCCCCACACCCTTGCCTCTCCCTGTCACCCTGTTTGTCACCAGGGCTGCTCTTTCTGTCCGGCAGGAATGCAGCCCCTCAGAGTCGCCTGCAGGGCCTGCTTCAGCAGTCTGCTGGGCCCTATCCTAGAGTTTCTGACTTAGTCACTATGAAGGCCTGCATTTCTATTGCTGGTCTAGAAACCAGACTTTGTGATGCCAGCCACATCTGTCTAACAAACTCAAGTCCACAATGCAAAGCCCTTTGGTGAACATAGGCGAGATCTTACCTTCTGTCTCAGGCTATGGCATAAGATTAACGAATGCTGACACAGTACATGGCACATGCACCATCTCATCTCATCTCCTTAAGAACCCTCTAGGATCACAATGACTACTTTCACCCCGATTCTATAGAGGGGGGAGCCTGAGGCTCAGAGGGATTCAGTAGCTTCCCTGAGATCACACAGCTCATCCTGAGAGAAGCCAGGTTAAACCCAGATCCTCCAACTCCGGGGCCACTGCGCTGGTGGAGCAGGTCATGCAGTGTTCAAAGGTGAGCAAGCAGGAACTGACACCCAGCCTGCACTTTGCAGGTGCAGCTGTGAACTGGCAGAGCTACATCCACCTAGGGTGGGTGCATTGTTCTTCTTTTAAGATTTATTTATTTATTTGAAAATCAGAGTTACACAGAGAGAGGAGAGCCAGAGAGAAAGAGAGGTCTTCCATCTGCTGGTTCACTCCCCAAATGGCTGCAACGGCCAGAGCTGTGCTGATCCGAAGCCAGGAGCCAGGAGCTTCTTCCAGGTCTCCAACACGGGTGCAGAGACCTAAGGACTGGGGCCATCTTCTACCGCTTTCCCAGGCCATAACAGAGAGCTGATCAGAAGTGGAGCAGCAGGGACTCGAACCAGCGCCCGTATGGGATGCCGGCACTGCAGGCGGCGGCTTTACCCACACTACGCCACAGCGCCAGCCCCAGGTGCTTTGTTCTTATCTGCATGAAGTTGATGAATAGGCCCATGGTAGCCCTATCCAAATCCTTCCTCTCTCCTACTTTCATTGCAACCCTGTGGCTTCTGCCCTGGAAGAAGTGGGGCAGACAAAGTACAGGGAGAGCCAAGGAGACGTGTTATCGGAAGCGAGATGCAGGCTGCACATGTGGGCACGTGAAGACTGCGTGCAAAACAGCTTGTTCCTACAGGAAGCTTTGGGGGCAGGTGTCAGCAGGGTGGGGCAAGGGGATTTGGCTGGAGGCACAGCCACAGATTGTTGCTGATGAGAGCTGTATCTCCTGCCCACCCCTGGCATGTGTGTGGCATCGAGGTGCCCAGTGGGTGGGGCAATTAGCCTGTATCCCAGGGTGCCTGGCTCTGGCTCTCCCTCTCCCCACCACTACCTTTATGCAGTTAGATTGTGCCTGGTAGTAGCTGCCAAGCCACTTTGTTGTATCTGATGAGTTTATGAATGTCTTGGGGGTGGGTGGGAGATTGGTTTCCTGACTGGGGCTTGGGAACTAATTAGTGTCTCTGCCATGTCCCCAGAGGTGGGACCAGAAGGGTGCCTTGCTCAGGCTGTCAGATCTGGCTCTGGATAAATCATTTCTATCCCAGGGTTTTATGGGAACCTGGCTTGTGGCTTGGGTAGGATCAGGGAGTCTGGGGCTGGAGCCTCTTAAGAGCAGGTGGTTGGTGAGGAGGCGGGAAGATGGGCAGGCAGGTGTGAAGTCTCCCCGGCTCTGTTGGTGCAAAGTGTGGGTGTGAGTGACAAAGAGGGTGCTAGGAAGTTCAGTCCTGTCCCCACCATCCAAATGCTGACTTCCAGCCCCCTTGCTTTTCAAGTTCCTTCTGTCCAAATGTGGCCCCTCCAGCCTAGGACACCATCAGGGGAAAATAATACCCATTTTGAACACAGGGAAACTGAGGCTCCACAAGGACAAGAATTTCATCTGGCTTTGTGGAGTGTCAAGGCCAAGGGTAAGAAAGCTGTGTATCTGTGGTTCTTCCTGGTTGGCCGAGGCACTTGAAGCCATTGTCTGGTTAGTGTGGCCTGCTTAAGTGAAAGCGCGTTAGCATCCCCACCCTAAGAGACGCAGTAGGGACGAGAAAGATCACAAACTGAGAAGTCGGACGGGTCTGGGCTCAGAGTCGTGCCTTCTGGTGGATGCTGTTAGACAAGTCCTTGGACAGCTCTCAGCCGCAGTTTCTTCCTAAATAAAACAGAGACACTGTAGCTATTCCAAAGCAGTGATGGAAGAACTCAGAGATGATAGAACATGACAGTCTAATCCCACAGATGTCCAGTAGCTATGGCCCTCTCCCCTTTATCCAGCAGCCCACCGCTCAAGCCCCCTGCTTCCCCTGCAGAGAGATGAGGAGGAAGGGGAAGCTTGGACAATAACAAGGCTTAACTGGCCCCTTGAAGAGACCATAGGGGCGGGGCTGGCACTGTAGCATAGTGGGTTGAGCTGCAGGCTGAAGTGCTGGTATCCTATATGGGCACCACCGGCTCGAGTGCCGGCTACTCCACTGCCCCCAGCTCCCTGCTAATGCGCCTGAGAAGGCAACAGAAAATGGTCCAAGTGCTTGGGCCCCTGTAGCCACCTTGGAGGAGCTCCAGAGGCCTGAGGAAGGCTCTCCTGCCTTCTGCCCACGCCTGACCGACTACAGTGCTCTGCTAGTAGGCAATGCAGCTTCCAAGGCCAGTCTCTGAGCAAGGTTCTGGAGTGCGAGCATGAGTAAGGCCAGCCCTCGCTGCCATGAGTCACACAGGCTAGTGCGGGAAGTGCACAGGCAAACACGAAGTGCAAGAGAACACTGGAAACATCAGGCAGGATGGCCGTGCAGGCTTCTCTGGGAGGCCTTAACCTCTTCCAAGGTTAAGAGCACAAGGCTTAAAACGCAGGCCTCTCAGTTGCTGGGCTGTGTGGCCTCAGTCAGGAGAGTTGGGTGGCTGCTTATTTTGGCCTCAGTTTCTCTATCTGTAAAATGGGTCTCACTCTTGGGCTATGGGTGACACTACTTGCAAACCAAAAGGAGCATGAGCATGTACAGCAGTGTTCTGCCCATGCAGAGGTGGAGGAAACAGCGCACCCTTGCCCAGGCAGCATCCTTACAAAGGCATGGACAATTCACAGAGGTCATCGCCCCGTTACTACCTGAGAGGCCCACCTGTGGGGCCCCTGAGGCTCCTGCCTGGGACTGGAGGCCAGTGAGAACTCCCTGCTGGTGGGCTAGGGTCATCCTGGGTCAGCCCTGCCCTCAACACACTCCACCTTCATCCTGAAGGCAGAAAACTGGTTTCTGTGCACCCAGAGTGGGGGTGTGGCGGCCAGAGGTGAGCCACGTCTTTAGTGTTGCTCAAGCCTCCACAGGGGAACCCAGGGCCCAGCTCCGAGGGGTAGAGCCGCTTGGTGTGTGTGGAACTCATGAGGGCTTCCCAGGGAAGCTGCCGCTGGCGCCTGGCGATGCTGCCAGAGGTGGAGGAGTGCCTTTTGTTGGGTTTCCAGCCAGCTGTCGCCGTCTCTGCTGCTGCCCACTGGAAACACAGAGGCGCAGATGATTTGCCAGGGACTCCAGCTAGAGCGATACACAGGGGCTTAATGCATGGGCGTTACATATTCATGTATTATTTATGTGATTTATATTTATGTATTATTTATATGTAATTTTTACATATTCTATATTTATATATAATGTAGAAGGACTTCCCCTGGGAAAACAAACAATCTCAAAGCTCGCCATTAGAGCAGGCAGTTAGACTAGTGGTGAAGACACCCACAGCCTGCATCCGTGTGTCTGGGTTTGAGTCTCAGCTCCAGCTCCTGCCTCGAGTTTCCCACCAGTGCAGACCCCAGGAGGCAATGATGACGCTCAGGTGATGTGTGCCTTCCACCCGGGTGGGAGACCAGACCAAGTTCCCGGCTTCCGGCTCTGGCCCTGGCTTAGTCCCAGCCATTGTGGGCGTTGGGGAGTAAACCAGAGGATGCGGTTTTTCTCCCTGCCTCTCACGTAAATAAAAATGAAATACAGCCTTCCACTGCTGTTGAGTTTGGGTTTGGATAACTTGTAGAATGGGGAGCTAAGTAAGTAGTGTATTTTTCCTCCTACAGGTGATTAAGACAATAGGATAAGCATTGTACACTTAAGCACTTGTTAAGAGAGTAGATCCGTGTTAAACGCTCTTACCACCATAAAATAAAATAAAGAGAAAAGTCAGTAATTTATTTGAGAGAGATTGTGCACCCATCCAGGGGCTTACTGGTCAGTGACCTTCATGGGCAGGGCTAGGCCGAGGCTGGAGCCAGGAACTCAGTCCGGGCGGTAGGAGTCCAATTACCCGAGCTGGCGCCACTGACTCCCGGGCCAGCACGGCAGGGTGTTGCCGTCAAGGAAGCTGGGACTCGGACTCGGACACCCGACAGGGGATGTGGGCATCTGGACGAAATGCCTGCTTTGGAAATAACATTCAGTGACAGCCGGCGCCGCGGCTCACTAGGCTAATCCTCCACCTTGCGGCGCCGGCACACCGGGTTCTAGTCCCGGTTGGGGCACTGGATTCTGTCCCGGTTGCCCCTCTTCCAGGCCAGCTCTCTGCTGTGGCCAGGGAGTACAGTGGAGGATGGCCCAAGTGCTTGGGCCCTGCACCCCATGGGAGACCAGGAGAAGCACCTGGCTCCTGGCTCCTGCCATCGGATCAGCGCGGTGCGCCAGCTGCAGCGGCGGCCATTGGAGGGTGAACCAACGGCAAAGGAAGACCTTTCTCTCTCTGTCTCTCTCTCTCACTGTCCACTCTGCCTATCAAAAATAAAAAAAAAAAAATAACATTCAGTGAGTGCCACGTAAAATAGCTCCTCATGACCCAAAGAAATGTCTGGATCAGTCCCATTTCACAGACGAACACACACTCAGAGAGGTTCGGTAGCTCTGCTGAGGTTGCACAGTGAGGTCTGGGTGAATACTGAGCGTCAGTCAGCTCCGTAAGGCGTGGCATGCATTTCCCTCCCCGCTGACAGCGGGGAGAACAGGCTCAGCGATGTGAGTACTGCATGGGTTCTCACAGTGAGCAGGTGAATCAACCTCCCTCTTCTGGGTCTTCCCCGCATGCACTCCTCCAGCCCTGCAACCACGCCGCAAACATTTACCAAAGGTCCCAGTATTTCCAGTCTCTCCAGGATGCCCCGTGCTTCTCACGGAGGCCGGCAGCGCTGTGCCAGGCAGGCCAGAGCAGAGGGGCCGTGTGGCCCACTCCTGCCTCAGACCGATGTGGTTCCCCGTGTGCGAGAGCTGCCCTGAACCACGTCCTGCTCCTCATCGGTTGTTCTCTGTTCCTCTCCGAGGCTACCTTCCTCACTTCCTTTACTTCCACAGGTGCCCCCTCTTCCATCCAGCACCCCCTGCTCCGTGCCCCACGCCCCTCCCTCTTGCCGAGACTCACCTGCAGCCCAGCCCACAGCAGGGGCCCGGCCCCTGGGCGCCTCGCAGCCCTGGAGCCCACAGCCCACCCAGTCTCCTCCTTGGCCCCTTTCTTCCCAGTCCTCTGTCTCCATTGCTCTCCTCAGATCGGCCAGTGGCACGTGGCGGAAGGCCTCAGTATGGACAGCCGCCTCTACGCCTCCAACATCTCCGACAGCCTCTTCAACACCACCCTGGTCGTCACCACCATCCTGGTAAGCGGGGCCTCCCGGGCCTCCCAGCTGCAGCTCCCCAGGGCGCCTCCCCGGCCCTCAGCACTCACCGGCTTCCCAGGGAACAGAGGATGGGAGCGCTAATCACAGCACCGAGGCCAATTTCTGACAGTGTAATTACAACACTCAAGTCGCTACTTCATATGGAAATGATATTTGATGAGCTCCAAAAAGCAGCTGGAGAAGCGGGGCTGGGGTGGAGAGACAGACGCCACTGGCGGCTGTGGATGCCTCTTCCAGGGGCCGCCCTGACACCCAGGACAGCTGTGCACCCCATGGGAAGGGGAGCCTATGAGGGAGGTGCAGGAAGCCAGATCCAGCCCACTGGGGTGGCCCCCGCCCCCTCCCGGCAGCCCGCCTTGCTTGGTGCCTGCTGGGCACAAAAGAGGGTCCTCTCCTGCCACAGCCCCAAGGGCATACCTGAAGGGCTGTGGATCTGCCTGGCCTGTTTCTTCCTTTCCAGATAGGAAAAGAGAATTCTTAGGTCATCCGTAGGCCAAGGGACCATCTTCCTTTTTATTTGATTCAGTTCTGTTTAATAATGACCGAGTCCTCTGCCACTGCCTCCTGCTACGTGCCAGGCACCTTGTCCAGTCCTGGCGACCAAAGATGAGCGGACCTCAGCCTCTGTCCACGAAGAGGCTATGACTGGGTGGATCGGATGAGTGTGTGCATATGCAGCCAAGGTATTTCTTGTCTGCCCCAGAGTGGAACTCAGGTTTGAAGATTTGTCAGTTACACCAACTGCACGTATTAAGCAATAGTTACTTTTCCCTCCCCGTTTTCCCTTGTAGCTAATCGAAAGTGTATTTCCCTGCCTGGCCCAGCATCTTATCAGCAGGAGATAGCCAGTGTCGCCACCCTGGTATCATTCCAGCGCCAAGCATAGTGGAAGATGTCTGGGTTAGCCAGCTCTCTCTCATCACGACAGCATGTGCAAGGCGTGCAAATGCGTCCATTTCTCCTAAGTCTTTTGAGATCATGAAAGAGCTTGGCTACCTCCTCCCTCACTGCCCTCATGGTCTCCTGGGCCCAGGAGCCCTGGCAGGAACCGTTGACGTCCTGTAAGCAGGGTGGGTGAAAGCTGGGAACGAGGCATGCAAGCGTAGAGTGTGGAGGCAGAAAAGTGCAGGCTCTCCCCAGAAGAGGGCATGGGGAGGGAAGGGAGGAGGCAGAGGTGGAGGAGGCGGGGGCGGGTCTGCAGTGGCAGGAGTGGACCGCCAGGCTGCAGGCTGTCCCTTCACTTGGAAGGAGACAGAGCCCCTGAATATTTTCTCTCCTTCCTTCCTTCCTTCAGTGGATGAATAGCTTATCGGGTGCTGGTATATGCCTGGCACCATCCTAGGCACGTAGACCACATCCTTGATCCAGGGGTCACAAGGCCCCAGCTGTAAGGTGCTTCTGTCCCAGTGGGGGAGCAGTAAAAGACCAGTACTGGATGAGGATACTGTGTTTCTCAAGTCCGGAAGTCTGTCCTCCTGTCTGTCCCATAGCCAGTGCCCTTCTGCAGAACGCAGGCTCAAGTGCCTTGCTCCAGGGCAGCCCCCTGGCCCTTGCACAGGCTCCCTCCCCACTTTCTCAGCCTGGCCCCACCCCTGCCTGTAGCGTGGGCTCTCTAAAACCAGAATCACCTTGTCACTTCCTGCTTTACAACCCTCCACTGCCTGCCTGGGGCCACCTCCCCTTAGCTTGGGATAGAAACCCCTCATAATCATAGAAACCCCCAGCCTGCCTCACCCACCTCCTCCCCAGTGCTGGATCGGTCACTGTCCTGTGCCTCTCCATGCCTTTGACGTGCTGTGCCCTCTGCCTGGAATATTCTTCCTTGTGAGTCCTCTCTCCGGCCAGAAATGCCTATGCACCCTACAAAGCTCTGCTCAGAGATCACCTCTTCCATGAAGTCTTCCCTCCTGCCCTGCATATCCCTGGCATTTTGCACACTTCCTTCCCTGAGGCATCTCTCCTATCAGAGACTCCTGTTTGAGTGTCTACCTTCCCGTCTAGAATGAGAGCTCCCTCGAGGCAAGCGTGCCTGCCCCAGAGCAGTAGCTCAGTACTGGAGAGAAGTAATTCCTTCCCACAGGGGAGGAACTGGCCCTTAACAGCCAAGGAGAATTTAGGAGGGAGACGGGAAATTGTTGGGTTTTGCTTCCTGTCTCCCAGGGTGTGGGATTTGTGCTTGGAGCTTTGGTGCAGATCCTACACTGAGACCACGGAGTCATGTTTCTGTACTGAGGGAGTCACTCTGATCAGCGTGTCTATGCGTGTGCCCACGTGTACACACATGCATGCTCATATGCACACATGTGTTCGTGAGGGCGGGGTGCTGGTGGGCCTCTGTGACATGCAGTGATGCTTAAGACACAGCGGGCGTCACTGAAGCCACAGCCTGTGTTGATTCTGTGCTTGTGTCTGAGTGGCTGATGCGAGTGGGCGACTCTTTGCAGGAATAGTGAGCCTGATTAACCCCCCCCCCCCCGCCCCGGATGATCACTGGTGCGCCTTCCCTGGCGCCTGGTAATCCTGAATGATTTATCCCTTAAAACCCAGCACATATCCATGTTGTCTCTCGTGCACATCAGGATACACTTGGGACGTGTGAGTGATTTCTCGGTTAATACCAGCAAACACACAAAATTTCTGTGCCAGGCCAGTGTGAAACATGTTGCTACATTGTCTCTCAGCATCTGTGAAAGTTCCAGGGACCCCAGCTGTTCTGATCCTGGGCTGTCATGCCCCCTCCCTGCTAGTTAGGCTGTGTGTATTTACACTGAATATGTCAGTGGATTTTAAATTAACTTGAGAGTAGAGAGTGTTTGGGGAAGAGAACTTTCTGACAGTCGCCATGATAATCAGATATCCCGGGACTTTGCCATCCCCAGGATGGAAGCCCCCAACCAAACCCTGTCCATAAAGCCATGTTGGCACCTGTCACTCACACACTGAACGACAGTCCAGTGCTGGAGTCAGTGGAGGAAGTGCAGAGGGCAGAGGAGGTCGGGTCAGCCCAGGAACAGGTGCGAAGAGGGTGTCCCTGAGTGCAGGGGGCATTCTGAGAAGTGGGCTGGTGGGAGGAGGCAGGGTGACTGCAAGGACAAGGACAAGTTAGGTTTAGCAGAAGATGGGCAGGGGAAGCCCTTGAGCTGAGGACAGCACATGTGGAAGGCGGGGACACTGGCCGTCCTCACTGACCTGACAGTGGACTTGATCATGAATCAGAGCCACGCCACTCCCAGGTTGGAACTAGTGCTTCCCGAGCACGACCTTTTGCCTTCTCGCTTCATCATACTACTCCCCCATGGCCTCCAATCTAGCTCCACCCCACCCCACTCCCAGAAGCCCTGTCCAGCTTGAGCTCAGCAAACCAGCATCTCAGCACGTGCCCCTTTTTGCTTCTAGAACCATCTCTGCCACCGTGCTCAGCCATCTCCCCTCAGACCTGTCCCCAAGCCTCATGTCCCCACGAACCTCTCCCAGCCTCCTCTCTGATGGTGCCCTTCCCTGGCCCATCATGCCTCCGCCTTCACACCACTTCCACCCGTCCGCTTGCATCCCACTCCCCTGTGGAGCCTTCTCTGGGTATTCTGCAGGAAAGGCCACCCATCTTCCCAACGCACCCTGCCTTCAAGTGCAGTTGCTCGTGTGCGCGCTCCTACCTGGCCTGCTGGATTGTAAGCATCCTTGTATCTTAGGTTGCCCAGCAGTGGGTCTGTGTAAGATAATCAAAAGGAAGGAAAGCAAGAGAAAGGTTGGGGGGAGAGAGTGGGGCCAGATGTTGACCTTAAACAAGGTAGAGTGGCCGCATCTTGACCCTCTGTGCCGTGGGAGGCCCTGTGTGATCCTGATATGAGAAGCACCTCACAGGGCAGCTTTAAGGAGTGGGTCAGAGGAGAGGGGCGTAACTGCTATCCCCAAAGGGATCCCTTCCACCCAACCTGCTCCCCTCCCTCCCGTGCCTCGGCCCTCCCCATCGCACGTGGCCAAGATGCCAGGGCTAAGATGAGAATGACAGCTGCCCAGTTTTGCTGCAGGAAAACCCGTATTTAATGCTGAAGGGGAACCACCAGGAGATGGAAGGCAATGACCGCTACGAGGGCTTCTGTGTGGACATGCTCAAGGAGCTGGCGGAGATCCTCCGCTTCAACTACAAGATCCGCCTGGTGGGGGACGGCGTCTACGGCGTGCCTGAGGCCAACGGCACCTGGACGGGCATGGTCGGGGAGCTGATCGCCAGGGTAAGGAGCCGCCAGGTGATCCGGACTCGCGGGTGGGGCGGGAGGGCGGCGGGCGGATGTCAAGTTGTGCTGTGTTCACTCAGTCGGTCATGCACTTTTCATGTGTGTGTTCATTCATGCCCCAGCTCCTTACAGAGCTGGCATGGAGCTGGGCACTGGTGCTGGGCATTGGTCAATAAGGCCACCAGCAGCCCTACTCAATGGCTGTCCTAGTCCAGCACCTGGGAAAAGATCACCGAAGCTTTCATGATTAGCATGAATTAGGGTATTTGGCTTCCATTTTGGGGTGATCTAGATGTTTCTGGTTTGTTCTGATGATTTTGCTGCTCACTGGCGTCCCCTGGCAGAGTGGGACGGACCCCTGGGGTGTAGAGCACACACACACACACGTTGGCTGGCTTTGATGCAGGAGGGAGAAGGTCAAGGGGGCTGCGGTGAAATAACAGGGGAAAGGGACCACCTGCCAGAGGAGCTGGTCACAGGGCTGCTGCTTTGTTGCTTCGTGTGCTGTTGCGCCGTCCGTCATGCCCTTGTGCAGACTGAGGGGACGGTGTGTCTGGCTGAGCTGTCGACTGTCGGGGTGGGTGTGGAGACTTATTCACATGCAGGTGCGCGTGGCGGGATGTCAGTCTGCCATCAGCTTAGAGCGAGGGTATCGGAAGCGCTTCCTGGGGGACACCGCTTGTTTTCTCTGTATTCACTGAGAACCACTGTGAAATTTAATGAGACCGTTGTTCCGTCGCTGAGAATATTTCCACAACTGAGTGTTTGTGATGAGGCAGGGACGAGGACCCAGCGCGTAGAGCCAAGACCTGGGTTCTCAATGCCACTTGGAACGTCTGTGCTTTCGAGAGTGGGAGGGGCTCCCGGCTTGCGCTGATGTGCAAGGTGCTCTACGCGCTGTGTCTCAAATCCTCTTTATGATACATCTTGGTGGAGGCTGGCTTTAGGCACAGCAGTTAAACTGCCTCTCGTAACTCCCCCATCCCTTATTGTAGTTGCTAGGTCCCAGTCCTGGCTCTGCTTCTGACTCCAGCTTCCTGCTAATGCATGTCCTGGGAGGCAGCTGTGATGGCTCAAGTTGTTGGGTCCCTGCCTGATTAACTGAGTTCTGGGCTCCTGGCTTCCGCCTCGGCTGTGCAATCACTTGGAGAGTGCACCAATGTGAGGAAGATTCTCTCTCTCTCTCTCTCTACTTCTGACTCTGTATCACTGTCTTCCAAATGGATAAAAATAAACAATAAATTAAATTTTAAAGTAAATACCTTTTAGCTCCATGTAATCCTCACTTTGCAAATGAGCGGTCTGAAGGTCAGTGTGCTTGAGTGACTTGTCGGAAGCCACAGTGTTAGTACGAGACAGAGCCAGGATTCGAACTCAGATTCAGTTATTTGTTGAATTCATATGATTTCTTAATTGGAATCTAAGATTAATCTTTAGAATCCTAATCTTCAAGGATACAAATATTAGTTGAAGCACTGAGGAAACAGTCCTTGAGCAGGCACCGGGAACAGTAGGGCGCGGTGAGAGCGGAGGAGGGAGCCTGGCTTAGGAGCTTCCCTGGCAAGCAGTCTAGACAGTGTCTGCAAACCTCCTTCAGGGAATCGGGAAGCATCCAGAGTGGCGCTGGCTCACAGGTGGGCCCTGGCTGCCTGAGAGGGGCTGTGCCCGGATGGCTGACAAGTCCACGGAGGACCCTCATGGGGGGCGAAGGCTTGGGCAGGGCGCTCCCACTGCTGGGGACGTGTGCGCTGCCCCAGAATGGGATGCGCCGCTTCCGTGACAAGTGTTCCAATTTGGGTTTCCGCTCTGCAGGCTCAGCCCAGCAGTTAAGCATGGGAGTGACAGGCCAGGCCTTGTCCTCACCCTCGTGCCCCCACCACACACACACATCCGGGTCACCTTGAGCCCATTGCTTCTGCACCCTTGGGCTGCGTGGGGCGTGGCAGGGTGACTTCAGGGATGGTGGTGCCAGGGCATAGCCGTCTCCTTATTAGTCCCCTAATGAGCTGTGACTTGGACTGGCAGAAGAGGGAGAGGAGGCTGGCACTCAAGGACAGGCAGCTACCTTACCGAGTGACTTGTGCAATCAGACGGGGATCTTAAAATTCACTCCAGATCGTGCTTCGAGTAAAAGCACGGCTGCTTTGGTCTCATCAAGACTTGGTGACGTGATCTTAATAAGTAATTAGCCCATTAACTCAGCAAATATTTACCGAGCACCTTCGACTGTTCTAGACATTGGAGATTCCAAGGGGTGCAAGCAACCATGGGTGCTGTGCTCAGGAATCCCTAGACCAGCGAGCAAGACAGTTGTTCATGAGTGACCACTAGTGCGTGTCTAATTTCATACCGTGATATGTGCAAGGGAGCAGTTGTGAGAGAGCAGCTCGAGGGAGTGGGGTTCTGTCTGGAGAAGAAAGGGGGCAGAGAGGGCAAGCTTCCCCCAGGAAAGATGTTGGAACTCTGAAGGACAGGTAGGAGTTACCTGAACCAGGAGAAGGGAGGAGCCCCGCAGGAGGCAGGCTGGCTGGGTGCCACACGCGCCGGCCCTCGGCAGCAGCAGGAGACCCTGGCACCCCACCTATCCCAGATGTTCCCTGAGGATTATGGCTTGTCCTCTGCCCTAGAACCTTCCCCTAAACTACCCTGGAAGATTTCAGGGGAAATGGAGGCACAGGTGGGCTAAGTCACTTGGCCAAGATCGCACAGCCAGTGAATTCAAAGCCAGAGTTTATGCCCTTGTCTGTCTGACTTCAGTGCCCAAGAAATGAGAGAGCATCGATCCCTCGACGCTAGGCAGATCCAAGTCAGGATCTCAGTTCATTCACTCGCTAGCTATGTGCTCTGGGGCAGCTTGTTTCATCTCCCCTCCCCTTCTTCGAAGGCTGCTGTGTTCATCTGCAAAGCCTTGCTTGTAAAGATGTGAGGTCACACACACCCGTGTGCAAATGCATGCACACACACACACGTACATGCACGCACACACATGTGAGAGGTTGGGATGTGGAAGCAGGAGAGTTTCCTTCAGCCAGGCTGCGTAGAAAACAGAACCCACAGCCAGAGCTTCCAGGAAGCAGGAGTGAGGAGGAGGGGAGGGGGCAGGCATGGGAGGAGAGCACGTAGCGGGAGTGCGTTAGTGAGCTGGCCGCAGCGCTGTGCCAAGCACGGCTGATCGGCTGATGGTTAGTCTGCAGAGATGCTGTGAAACTATTGCAGCACTGAGTAGCAGGGAGGGGACTTGTGTGGTGAGAACAAACCCTCACTCACAGCACGGGCTGTCACCGCCCCCACACTCTGGGCTGTGCACCAGGACCCTCCGGAGCCTTTGGAGAAGTCAGAGCCCAGGGCAACAGGGTCAGGGCTCGCAGTGCAAGGCCTATCACATAGGCTGAGCCAGTAGGTGGGCGTGGCCGTAACCTCCTCCCCACCTGCAGCCTCATAGCACAGGTGCCAAGAGGTCTCCGCAAGCCCATGGTACAAGGAGTGAGGTGAGACAAACTGAAGGGGCAGCCAGTAGAGCAGGTGGGATACCAGGGTGCACGGCCCCAGCCGCCAGCGCGGAGGCAGAACCTGCTGAGCCTGTCCTGGGGAGGCGCCAGCCTCCCTGTGTGCGTCACTAGCGCAGGTGGTGCTGGGCGCTCTTCCTGGAGCATTATTGGTAACAGTGAGAGGGCATCTTCCTGGCCAAGCAAACCCAAGGTCGTGGTTTGGCCCTGGAGTCCTTACTACTTGACTTTTAGGCATACCACACAGTCTCTCAGTGCCCTGTTCTTGTTGAAGGAGAATGCAGTCCTCAGGACACATACATACATACATACATAAATAGAAACCAATCCTCCATCAACAGTGAGGAGCTAAAGGCATTATTTGCATCACAGTGGGGTAAGCTTCAGATTTCCACTCAAGGTGCAAGGATCCTGAACCAGTGGCCTCTAGGCTGGGGCTGGACATCAGCCTACAGGCACAGGTGAGTCATCTGGGACTGTCACCCAGGGAGCGCAAGTAGAACTTGGAAGGAAAGCGAGCGTGTACAAGCAGAAGGTGCCTGAGGTGTGCGCGCACACGGCTACCCACCTGTCTTCCCTGGACAGCGACCACGTGCCAGCAGCAGGCAGTGAAGCCTGGACATCAGGGAGACTCCCCTCTTCCAACAAGGGGCTCGGCAAGCACTCTCTTTGGAGGGCTCAATGGATAGAGCAGCCGCCTGCGTGCGTGAGTGGCACTGTCGGTAGTGTTGGGTGGCGGCACTCGGCATTCTAGAGCCGCAGTGTCTTCCTGTCTGTCTGCTCTAGGAGGTGGGCCTGGGTGCCTGGCCTGCTGTTTGTAGAAGGGCACAGGAACACACTTTCTGCATTTCTGTGAAAATCCTCTAGGCATGTCTTTTGATGGGAACCCATCTCAAGGTGGAGTCTGGTTGGCATGAAAGCAAGAAGCTTCGTGTAAAGCGGACCAGATGGGCAGCCTCTTGCCCCCCGCCCGATGGCTCATGCCGCCGCTGTAGAGGGCTTTCTGGGAGGGTCTCAAACTTGGATTTGTTTTGGCCCCGGAAGCTGCATTTCACATTCTCAGGGCCCTGTTTGGGCCAGAGGAGCATAGACTTGAAGAGCTGGAGCCTCCATGTAGCTTCACAGCTCAGAACAAAGCACGCTGTGGGCATTCCACTCTGCGCTGGCAGAATGGGACATGCAGGTTCAAAGAGAAAAGGGCTTTGGAAGGCTTAGATTCAAGGCTCATAAGCTTTGGACATCAAATAGCTCTTACCAATGACATTTTGACGAATTAAGTGGAAATGAAGCTGAAATACCTCGATCCACTTCCCCTCCTGGGGAAAGGACCTTGGGGGGGAGTTGGCCAGAGACCCGGGAGGGGACCATTCCTGTCTGAGCCTCGTGGCGCCAGGAAGGGAGTACAGAGACACTTTAAAAAAAAAAAAAAAAAAAAAAAACTGGTCCTCTGGGATTGCTTCCCACCTGGAAGCCAGAGACTGTTTCAACTGCAAATAGGTCACAGAATTCTATTCTGCATCCTTTAGAATAAAGATCCCCCCGATCCAGGGGCTAACAGTGAGTGTTCAACTTTCCTCCCCTGTGCCAGCCACACTCAGGGAGGGCTTTCCTGGGCCTTCCTCATTAAGGCTTGGTCTCTGCATTGACTCCGATCAGGGAGAGATGGGCTTTGATTACAATTCAAAGATTCATTCATTCCGTCATTCACTCATCCATCAAAGAGTTCGCTTTCTGAGAAGCCCTGTTCAGATGTGAGGAATCGCCCATAGCAGTTCAGCTTCCGCTCAGAGAGGCCAACAGGCAAACCAAGAATCACCGCACAGCGCGACACACGTGCCAGTGATCATGGTTACAATGATGAGGATCCTGGTAATTATGACTGACACGTGTCAAGTGTTTCCTCTGGGCCGGGCTCTGCTCTAGGCACCTGAGTATATTAACGCGATCCTCACTGTAGCCAAAGATGATGGAGGAGAAAGCTGAGTCACAGAGCAGGCAAGGAGCCTGTTGGGAATCCCATGGGACGTGAATGGCAGAGCCGGTCTGATAGAAACACAGGGCACCGGAGGGGAGCATCGGCAAGAAAGCCATGCCTGAGCCCGTCCTGAGGGTCGAGCAGGGTGGTCTTGACAGCAAAGCTTGTTCTGGGTATGGTGGGTGCCGAGGTGCATCCAGGACCATGCCGTGGGCTCTGGGCGGCTCCAGTCAAGCATGAGATGGGCAGGGGAGAACAGAGCTGCAGCCACGGGCTGGTGGTGGTGGCATTTATATGTTTGGATATTTACTGTGTCCAGAGGTTCGTGGAGCCGCAGAAGAGCAGGTGGTTTGTTTCATTTGAAGAAAGCAGTGGCATGATAGATAGGCCTTGGTTCCAAAAGGTTAAGCTGGCAGGCGAGCTGGGGGAGGGTTGTGAGTGGGAAGACCAGACGCAGGTTTTCTCCTTAGACAGCTGGCCAGTGATCGGGGAGGATGGGTTGGGGCTGGATTTAAGCAGTGGCAGTCAGGATGCCTGGGAGAGGAGGCGACGGTGTGGTGGGGTGACAGCCTGAAACTCAAGGACCTATTGAGTGGTGGGAGACTTTGAAGCATGGGTTAAGGTCACCCTGCCTCCTGGGAGAGGAGGGAGGGGCAGTCTGACTCTGGGACGGGTCCTTTCTACTGGGGCCTCCTGGGGGACCCCTGCATGCAGCCCACAGAGAGCTGGGTAGGAAGGAGGTCCACCCTGGTGGTTCACTGTTCACAGACAGCCGTTCCTGGCGGGCTGCCTCTCAGCCCCGGGTTGCCTTTGTTCTCCGGCCCTGCCCAGCTCTTGTTTTAGGACACGCATCTCATTTTGATTTCCGTGACAGTTCCTTCCTGGCACTCGAGCCCTTTCTCGCACGTGGTAAAAAGGCACAGAGGCAGCTTCGTGACTGTGACCTCTCTCCTCTGCTTCTAACGTGACCATGTGGGCTGTCACCACTGCAGCTGGGTCCCAGGTCCCCCTCTGGCCCCCCAAAGAGTGGGCACACACTCTCCAGAAGATGGCAGCTGGGCCTCCAGTGCTCCCCACCCCACCCTGCACTGAGAATGAGCCCAGCCACGCCCTCCCTAGTCATCACCTGCTTCCCGTGGAGGGCTCTGCCACAGGCTCCCAGGTGTTCTTCCTCTGGTTCCCTTGGCTCTGTTGAGGATAGGAATGGAAGACATTTGGTCATGTCTCTTCCCAGTTCAAAGCGGAGCCACCAGGATGGGGAGATTAGAAGCGGGAGGGGACTGCTGGCTCCTGATAAGGCCAGACCCCCCTGTAGGAGTCACTACTGCGTTCAGTCCTTCCCTGGCCCCGTGAGGCAGGGATTATCCATTCCATGGATGAGGACAAGGATCTCAGACAGTTCTGTAGTTAACACAAGCTCGAACCTACAGCAAGTGGCCAGAGCCCAGACTCGGAACCTATTTAAACCACAATCTCATGTTCTCACTGTACCACTGGGACTGCAGTGGAAAGCGACCGGGATCTGGTCTTGCTGTCCTCTGCACGTGCTGCTGGAGGAACTGGAAGGAACAGGATGGCCCAGGAGAATGGCATTAAAGGCGCAGTCCCCTCTCAGGCCAGTTTGAGAGAGCCACTTGGATGACGCCAATGTCCTCATCCCCCTTGTCTGGAAAGTGGGTGTGGCTGTGACCAGTCCTCTTGTACATACTAAGAAGATGGAGCCCAAAGAGGCTGACTCCCGGAGAAGTGCTAAGATTGGAAGCCAGGTCTTTTCCCTTTAGGAACTGTCCATCTCCAAAGACAGACAGATGCGCACAGAAATCACCTTAACACAAAGTCGTACAAGATGAGTGCAGTGTCAGAAACACCAGAGCACGTGCTGCGGGGATAGGAGAGCAGGAGGCAGAAAGGACTCCTGCGTGGGGGCTCTCGTGCGG
The DNA here is from genome assembly GCF_964237555.1 of Oryctolagus cuniculus. Classification (NCBI taxonomy): domain Eukaryota; kingdom Metazoa; phylum Chordata; class Mammalia; order Lagomorpha; family Leporidae; genus Oryctolagus; species Oryctolagus cuniculus. Next base: position 113,373,535 of record NC_091432.1, read on the forward strand.
GAGTTCTCTGTGCAAATAGGACTGGAAACTCCGTGAGCCTGATGCCCATCTTGTCATCCGTGTGCGCCTAACTCAGTGCCTCCAGTAGTAAAGTCTTCATGCTTCTTTTGATTGATGCCTGGCAAGGTGCTGTGTGATAAGCATCTCTTCCATGAACCTAAAGAAAGTCCTTCATCACACTTATATCAACCCAACCATCAATCCAAGGCTCAAAAATCAAGCTTTCAATTGATTGATCAATCAACAGGCAATGATTCAGCACCCCCGTGTGTTGGTCAGTGTGCTAGGGATTTGGGGTAAGAGTACAAATCAGATTGGGTTCAGTCTTTCTTTTTTAAAGATTTATTTTACTTATTTGAAAGGCAGAGTTATAGAGAAAGGTAGAGGGAGAGAGAGAGAGAGAGAGAGAGAGAGGTCTTCCATCCATTGGTTTTCTCCCCAAGTGGCCGCAATGAGCAGGGCTGGGCCAGGCCAAAGCCAGGAGCCAGGAGCCAGGAGCCAGGAGCTTCTTTTGGGTCTCCCACATAAGTGCACAAGCTCAAGTACTTGGGCCATCCTCCACTGCTTTCCCAGGTGCATTAGCAGGGAGCTGGATCAGAAGTGGAGCAGCTGGAACTTGAACCGACACCCACATAGGATGCCAGTGCTCCAGGCCTGGGCTTTAACCCTCTGCGCTACAGCGCTGGCCCCTGGTTCAGTGTTGGAAAGCTTACTAACTAGGTGTCATGGAGGGAGGGGCAGTACAGACACGGACAAGAAAGTGTACACATGTGGGTGCGTTGCCAGGGGAACCCCGAGCAGGACAGGGTGAAGGAATGGCCCGGGAACACCACCTGTGCAGGTGCACAGCTGGCATCCTTGTCTCCCACAGAGCCCCTTCCCAGAGAAGGGCGGCCACAGCCTCAGGGTCAGACCTCAGGGTTCTGCCTGCCCAGCTGTAGACCCATGTGGGGGATGCTTTCCACCAAAGAGCAGGTTTGGGGAATCTCGAGGGGTGTGGAGATTAGTTAGGTTTGGCGCTACTTCATCTACCGCCGATTGGGGAACCGCGCCAGTCTCCATGGGATCTGGAAGCAGCCTGGGAATTTGTCAGAAGGCCTACTTGGCGGGAATTATCTCCCCTCCCCACTGAGTGCCAGCTGTTGGGGGAGAGCGGCATCTGCAGAGGAAATGAGAACACATTCCTGAAGGCGTCTGAAAGCCTTCCAAGGGATGGGCCCGCGGTTCAGCAGAAGAGCCAGGAGTGGGGAGCTGGCCGGGGTGGGGGAGGGGAGGAAGCCATAGCAACAGTTGGACAGTGGTGTCCTAAGGTCTTCCAGGAGTGCTCCATTCTTGAGTCTCCCCAGGCACTAGTCTGAGGTTGTGCGTGCTTTCAAGAGCTCAGGTTTGGCAAACGTGGACTTAGCTTCTGCCTTGTTCCCCGAGACCTGTTCTCACTTACCCAGCAGTTCAGCTCTGATTGTCCCCCTGAATCTATGAAGCTGCTCATCTTGGTTCCTTTTTGTTGTTGTTAAGATTTATGTTATTTATCCAAAAGGCAAAGTCACAGAGAGGAAGAGACAGAAAGAGATCTTTCATCCACTGGTTCACTCCCCAGATGGCCACAATGTCCAGGGCTGGGTCAGGCTGAAGCCAGGAGCCTGGGACTCCATCCGTGAACACCACATGGGTGCAGGGCCCAAGCACTTGGACCATCCTTCACTGCTTTCCCAGGCACATTGGCAGGGAGCTGGATCAGAAGTGGAGCAGCTGGGACTCAAACCGGCACCCATGTGTGGGATGCCAGTACCATCGGTGGCAGCTTAAGCACTAGCCCCAAACCTTGGTTATCATACCTACCTCTTCCCCAGGAAGAAGAGCCCTATTCCTGAACCTGAGGCTGGGACCCTGTTCACCCCACTGACTCACCTCCTACCCTCAGCTAGTATTGGCTGTGGCTTCAACATTGCTTGTAACTTGTGGTTGAATAAGACACACTTCTTACTTTCCCAAGGCTTACATTCCATACACATATACTTCAAAACATTCATGGAATACAGAATTAAAAGAGAAGTTTGCTTTGGTGCAAAACATTTTGGGAATCCATGCATAGTTTTTTTAATTTCATAAAGTGCATTTACTATGATTTTTTGAAGACCTTTTATAGGTAGAATCTCCAAGTACCCTCATGCAGGTGTTCACTACCCAAGAGGTAAACCAGGCCTGAAACCTAGCCCTCCCTCTACTCACCAAGCATGTGCTGTGTGGTGGGGCTGTATCCACCTGTGGATTTCTTCCTACAGAGATTCCTTCAGCTGGCCAAGCCAAGTGCCCATTAAGTCTACTGGAAAGGTCAATTTTTAGAATTTCTACAGTGGCCCCAACCATGCTGGGAACGAGACTGAGCGTGTCAAAATACCGTGAGTCTGTAGCATGGGCTACGTGGAGGATGGACTCCGTGCAAAAGTCTCTGGGAGCAAAGAGAAGAAAGGAAGCAGTTCAGCTGGAGGCAGGCAGGAGAGCTAATGCTAATCATGTCTCTGTTCATTGAACACTCACCACCTGCCAGGCATTTATCATGCACCATTTCCTCTCCACACAGCACTTTTGCAAGGTAAATATTATTTTTCACGTTTTCTAATGAAGAAGCTGAGGTTAACACTGGCTTGCAGGAGACACGGATGCAGGGCCACACAGCTAACCAGTGATTGATCTAGAATTCAGAGCCATGCCTGTCCGACATCAAAGTTCTCACACACTGTGATGCCTCAAAAGGAAGTTGGGCCTTGATGGACAAGTAGGGATTTGACAGGTGACAAGGGGGAAAGAGTTGCAGGCGGAGGCGCCTGTGTGGTGTCTGGAAGACGTGACACGCTTAAGGAACATGAGGGATGTGATGTGGCTGCATCGTAGGTTGCAGGAAGGTCAGTAGCTTGAGGTGCTGCTGAAAAGGCGAGTCCAGCCTAGGTTGTGAAGCTCACCGTTGACCTTGGCAAGGAGCTGGGACTGCCTTGCGGACACAGTGGAGAGTCACTGGAGTTTGGAAAGCAGCAGGGTGGTGGGATTGGATTTTGTAGGGCAGAATTAGGCTCTTGAGCAGTGGCTTTCCAAGTGTGGTTGAATCAGCAGCGTCAACGTCACCTGGGACTTGTCAGCAATCCAGCTTAGGGGTCCCGTCTGCACCTCTGGAGTCAGAAGCCCGAGAGTGGGGCCTAGCACATTGCAGCCTAACCAGGCCCTCTCACTGGCTCTGATGCACGCTCAAGTTTGAAACCCTTGATGCCCAGTGCGGTTAGTAGGTGGATGGCGTGGGAAAGAACTGGAAGCAGAGGCCAGTGTGGAGGCCACTGAGTAATTCAAAGGAGGATTGAATAATGCTCATGCCAGCAGGAGTTGAGCAGTGCTAGTGGATGAAGCAGTCACTTCCAGGACAAAGGGAGGGGGCTTGGTTATCGAGTGGGGAGAGGGCAGAGCAGGGAGGGAGCGGGGCGGTTCCAGGCTGACTCTCGGTCTCCACTTGGGGTAACAGATGGATGCGGAAGTCATTAATGGTGCATGGGTAAGAGTAGCTTCGACGGCAGAGATGAGGGGTTGAGGACGTGGGCACGGTGAGTTGGTGGGGTGGGCAGAGAAGGCCAGCAAGAGGACAGAGCTGGGCCGGAGCTCTGCAGGGAAGCTGTCAGTGCAGAGGGGTGACAAATGGGGAGGGGTGTGCTCACTCTGTCCCCACACGCCCTTCCCTCCCTGCTGCTGCTCACCCAGATCCAAATGCCTGCCCTGCCAGCTCTCAGCTGTGTGGACCTGAACGAGGCAGCCAGCGTTTCTGACCCTGAGAGGCACCATACTCATAATGGGAATGGTGGTCGGCACCCCCAGTTATGGCGAGAAGTCTCTGAAGTGTAATATCCGGATTGTGTGGTGCTCTGTGGACTCACAGATGCTGGCTGTCTCCCCCACTTCCCTCTCCATCAGGCTTTGCTCACACCTCTTCTCCTGGCCCGAAGCTCAGCTCCTCAGTCTACCCCACTTCTACCCAAACACACGCGTCTGCCTGTCTCCCTACCACAGGCTCCTCCAGGCTCTCCCCAGGCTGGTCTGGGTCAGTTTCTCCTTTCCACACCACGACTGGAGACTCCAGTGGCGTAATTTATCAATGCAAAACTGATCCTGTGATGGGGAGCCCTGGCAGCCTTCCAAGGTCACCTGCAATGGCAGTGACCCCCGTGCTGTTCTCACCCCCGCTCTTACTCTCTGAAGGTAGCAGGGACATAAGGAGGAGAAAAAAACTCCCTCCCAGAGGTCAGGGTGTCTGGGCTACCTTTGGTTTGGTAAGAAGATGGTGAGTCCACTTGTCTTCTTGGGCAGAGAGAAAAATAGCTCAAGTTGGAGGTCAAGGTCTATCCCTGAGCTCTCCTGAGCTACCATAATCATTTCCCCGATACCCTGCCTGGAATTGGCCACAGTTTCACCAGTATCCCTGGAAGAACTTGTCAGGAGCCCACAAGGCGCTGGCCCTGCCATGCCCCGCCCCTCACTCATGGTGCACCAACCCTACTGGCCTTCTCGGTTCTCTGGACGTAGCCTGCCCAGCGTCAGCACAGGGCCTTCACAGTGGCTCTTCCTTCTGCCAAACACCTGATGCTCCACATCTCTGCCCCTGTTTCCTTCTCACTCTCCAGGTCTGAGCCAGATGTCACCTCCTCCAAGAAGTGTCACCCTACAGAAGTCTCACCCTCTTTCCCAGTTACCTTCTGCCACATCACCCTGTTTCATTGTCTCCAGAAAATCTTGCTTATTATAAGGCTGTCTGTTTATTGTTTGTCTCCCCTCACTAGAATGCAAGTTCCCTGAGATCAGGAACCCCATGGGTCTTGTTTGGCTTCATACTGGTAGCACCTGGAACAGGCTTCAGCATGCCACAGCACTCAGCTATTATGGGGTGGATGGATGGACAAGACAGATGGATATATGAGTGCATGGCTGTAGGGTGGAGTAAAGGTTACATGGAATTCTGGAGCGATGGAGGGATGCTCCACGGGCATGTGTTAGAGAGCTAGCCATTCCAGCCCCAAACTCAGAGGAACTTAGACCCTGTGCCGAAGTGCAATGCTGAGAATCAGGAACCAGTCGTAGGTTTTCCAACGTCCCTTTGACTGGCATTAGGGAAACACAGCAGGGGCCCAGCAGTGCTGGTGCATGCATCCAGCAAGTGGGGACTGCAAGAGATGGACGTTTTCCCCCAAGGCTGCCCTCGCATGGTGGAAATTCTGCTTCCCGTTCCCGGCTCTGCCTTGCCCAGCTCCTCATAGCTGGGCCTCCAGCTCCCCCTCATTGCATGCTCAAACTCCAACCCCGACTTTTCCCAGCAGTAACATCTGCAGACAGAAGACTGTAGCCAGCCCCAACCCTCTTCCTCTCCCTCCAAAAAGAGGGGGGTCCAGGGTGACTTGTGTGGCTCTAAGATTGACCCACGAGGCTCCTTCGTGGTTCCCCACGGCAGAGTGCCTCCCGTCTTCCCTCTCCAAGCTTTCATTGCCTTCACTGCGTGTCTGCTCAGCCCTTACCCACATACACACTGACGTTCCACACGCTGCTACACTAAGCCTCCTCCATAAAGCCGGCTGCCCTTAGTGCCTTGAGCATGTATGTTGGGGCATCCCAGGTAGGGTCATCATGAAGCAGGTGCTTCTAGTCGGCTCGCTCAAGACTCCATGTGCTGTGCTCAACCCCTACTGGTTCCCGATGCAATGTTTTACCTGTCCTTGGCTGGAAATTGCTCCACAGGTATAAAGGACACAGGACTATGTATGTGCCAAGTATTATCTCATTTAATCTTTCCTCTGATTTACGAGGGAAGGTGTTATTGCCCCCATTTTGAAGATCAGGAACCCGAGGCTCTGAACACTGACTTTGTCCCAAGGTCGTGGGCTAGGAAGTGGCAGAATGAGGATTCTGGAGGGGATGGGCCCGCAGTATGTTTTTCTAATTGCCTGGCAGAGCTGCCCCGAGCCCATGCCATGTTGAGGTGTGTGGTGGAGCCTCATTTGCCATCACGGCTGCTCTGGCTTCCTGGCAGGCAGGCCCTGCTCAGCCCTTGCTGTGAGTAAACAGCCCCTGGTGTGACCCCACTGTGTCCCCTGGCCAGCCCTCGGCAGAAGGTCTCATGGTGCTCGGCTTGCTGTCACCATGCTTGGCCCCAGCCAGTGCCATGGTGTGCTCGGGCAGGATTCACAGGCTGCTTTCTTTGCCATGCTGTGGCTTGTCGGGAGCAGCTGACATCCCAACCGTCCGTCATCACCAGAGCCAGGCCCGGCTCGCTCATTCCAGTGGCGGTGCTGGCAGCCACAGAGCTGGCCATCTGAGAGCCACCCCCGTTCTCTTACAGCCTTTGCAGACCCTACGGAATCATTCCTCATCTTCCATAGCCCTCCCGTAGGTGCCCTTGCTTCATGACAAATTCCTGCCCCAGTTGTGTCCACATTTGCTATGCAAGCAACAAGATGGAGGCCCGGATCCTTTGACATGGCAACGCGTGGTCAGTGGATGCATTGGCTCTGCTCAGAAAGGCACTGTCAAGTCTTGGCAGGCAGATCCTCATCCAAATCCAGGAGACACTCTGGGCAGCCCTGCGGCGTCCTGGGTGTGGCAGAGTGGTGGGCCAGAGGCCTGGCTGGCTGCCAGGGAGCAGCAGAGTGGAACACGGGCAGGACAGCAAGACGGGGCGGCTGTGGTCAAGACGACGGCAACCGTGCAAGCTGGTGTCAGTTTGGCCGACAGCGGAGGGGATGAGTAGAAGCGAGTTGGGTTAGAATGCTCGGCCCTGGAAACCTCACCAGGCAGGGTGGTGCAGCCCAAAGCAGAGGCCAGGTCTCCGGCGCTCAAGGGAGTGGACGGAGAATGGAGGCAGAGTCAGGAACAGCATCGTAATAGCAAGAGCAGTGAGCATGTATTAAGCGCCTGCTCTGAGCTAGGCATATATTTCTCACCACAGCCTCAGGAAGCGGGAACTGGGAGAAAACAAGTTCAGAGAGGTTAACTAAGTTGACCAAGGTCACAGAGCTAGCCAGAGGCAGACGTAAACCAAGGGCTGTCAGATGCCTCTCTGGCCTATACGAGGATCGTTCCCACAAAACACTGTGAGAGCATCGCTGTTGTGTCTGGCATAGACCAGCCCCCTCTTCCAGCTTCTACAACCCCTCCAGGGTGGGGCTGGTGCTTGGTGCTTGGTGGTGGGGTGCGATTGGCACTCCCGGGGGGAGGCAAGGCTCCCGCAGGGCTCGCCTGGTGTTCACAGCAGAAGCGGCACCTCCTCGGGGACTGGTGCAATCTGTTCAGCTGTTGGAAGAAGGATCTGGACTCTTCTGCACCCACAGCAAACGCAATCCACTCACAACATGCAGATGTTCATTTTACCCCTCCTTGGGCGAGCAGCCGCCCAGATGTTCACAGAGCTCCACAGGAGCCATGCACGCCCGGGCTCGCCTTTCCCGCCGGTGTGGGATCGCCAGACTGCGGCACAGCCAGGGTGGGCGCTGCAGCCAGCCGCCGTGTCGCCGCCAGGCCTTGGAGCCCATGCTATCCCCTGGGTGTTTAATTCATGGCAGCCATTTCTCTCTTCTTCTTGGTCGCATCCCCTAACTGTTAAAAAACCGCTCTTGTTGCAACAGACACGGAGAAGCGTACAAGTCAATATTCAGCTTGATGAGTGATCGCTAAGGGGACATCCCATGTAGTCACTGCCTGGGTCAAGGAATAGCCCATTGCAGCAGCCTGAAGACCCCGTGGCCCCCGCTCGCCGCCTTTCACCACTCTCCATACCGCCTCCCTCAAAGGTAGCCGTTATCCTGAATGTAGTACCACGTGGCTTCCCTGACCCTGTTCCTCTTGTCTCTCAAGACTGCTGACCCTAGAGGCTGCTCTGGGCCCCAGATCTGCTCCATGGGCACTGACTTCCAAGCTGTTCTTACGGATGAGCACATGAGCCTTGTCCACAAGGCGAGACGCCTCTTAGCAAGCAGAGCAGGTGCACCCAGGAAGTGGCCAGAGGGCAGAGCAGGTGCACCCGGGAAGAGTGGCCAAAGGTGGATAATGCTGCCTCTGGCTCTCTTTCCCAAACAAAAACTGAGCATGCATGAGAAATGCCCTCCTTCACTTTGCACTGATCAGACTTGTGCGTACAGCAGCAAGAACGGTGGAAAGGGCTGGATGCTGTCTACTGTGGCAGTCGCATTGGTCAGCTCTCCGCTCCCCTGCTGGGGCGGAGCCGTCCGAGCAGCAGGGGCGGGTGCGCTCTGGCTGTGAAGGGGGAAGGCGTGCCACGGAGGCCTCCAGGAGTTCTCTGTGGCTGTCAACAGTGCTCCCAGCGATCGCTGCTGCTCTATTTCACCCAACCAGAGCGGTCTTAATAGCACGCCTGTGACTCACACCATATCCCTAATTACACGGCTGACAATGGATGGCAAATGCAGAGAGTAGCGCGAGCCGATGGTGCTGTCAAATTCCCACAGCCGCAGAAGCCGCCTGCCGGGGCTTGCCTAAGCATGCCTATGTGGGCTGCCGCACAGGCCTGACCCCTGTCGTCCTGTGTGGGCAGAGGGGCTGGCTGGGTCAGTGCGAGCCCCTGCCTGTAAGGTCGGTGCACTGCCAGCTTCATTCCCAGGAGGGCCAGTTAGCATCGCTCAGTGTCAGCGCCCCATGCTGCATCCGGGACCTGCAGCCACATTTTCGGCAGCCAGCAGGGATGGGCGACGGGCAGAAGCAGTGGACACACAGGTGGGCGCTCAGCACCCGGCCTGAGGAGGCCGTGTTGCCACGTGACTTGGACGCTTGGTCCACCAAGGCGGCATTTGGATCATGGCGAATGTACCCTCCTGAAACCCAGACAGGAGTCCATTTCTGTCCTTCCTTTGGCATGGGAGTGGCGGTCAGTCTTCTGGAAATCAGATGTGACCCGGACGGCAGAGGCAGCAGTGACGTGAGGAAGCCACGTGCCAGCATCAGGCCCTGCCTGCACCCAGAGTCTCCCTTCCGTCACTTTTGTGTGTCTCAGCCACACAAACACGTGATGGCCTACAGAATGTACCTTGATGTGCTGACCATGGGATTTCCTCGCACTGTCTTCATCAAAACCTGCTGGATTTTCTGAAACAATGTTTGAGAAAATGAAATTGAAGTTAATCCTCTAAATTGCAAGACTCATACTGCCAGTTGCTAGCTAACATTTCCTGTGCATAAGGCACTGTTCTAAGCTCCTTTCCTTCCTCCAGTCACTCATTTAAACTTCACAACATGCCTAGAAAGTAGGTAGCATAACTACTCCCATTTTCCAGAAGCGGAAACAGAGAGGCACAGAGAGGTTGAGTAACTTGCCAGAGATCACACAGCTGCCAGGTGGCTGAGCCGGCCTCCGTGCGTGTGCTCTTAGACATAACACGAAATTGCCCCTTACTCACTGGAGAGTGAGGGTAAGGGAGTCACCTGATTGAGCTCTTCTTTCTTGGATCATTCATTCATTCATTCATTCAACTGTGTCTCCATCCAAGGGATTTGCCATGCACCGGGCTCTGTTCTAGATTCTAGAGAGACATGGTGCTGGGGTGGACAAGAAAGAGGTCCCTGCATCCCGGAGTTTGCATTCTAAGACACCAACGGGTAAACTGGCAACTAAGACCGTTTTAGATGGCCAGTCTTGCTGTGAGGGCAAGAGCAGGCTAAGGAGCCCGAGGGCAGGGGGCGATGGGGGAAGGGGGGCCGCTCTAGAGGCTGGCATCTGAGCGGCAGAGCATTCACGGAGAGGCACGGGCCCACACGCAGATCCAAGGCAGAAGTGGACTGACTTGTGTTGGAGAAGCGGCGCGAAGGCTCGGGTGGCTGGCTAGGGCACCTCCCGCAGCCCCGGCCGGGCGCCGTGCCGCCTTGGGGCTGTGTGGTCAGGAAACCGAGACGTCCCTGCGGTTCTTTTCCTGGGCACCACGCGCACCCAAGGCTAAGAGAAGGGAACCCTTGCATCTGCGTGTTCCCTGCCCTGCGACAGGAACCTCACTTCCCGCGACAGCACACCTTCCCTTCGTGGCGCGACCCACCGACCGTGACATGTTCGTAGCTGTGTCACAAACGTTGTAGAAGTGCGTTGAGGAGTGTATTTGTGTAAAGATGCTGTGAAGAGGTTTCACCAGATATCACCACCAGACCGTTAAAGACCGAGGGGGTCCCGGGAAGAATGGCGCAGTCTGCCTTCGCCTCTGCGGAGCGCCCCCTGCCGGCGCTGGGAAGAGGCGCCCTCCACCCGACCTCTGTGGACGCAGGTTCCTAGATTGAACTCCCACTACAATCCCAAGAAAAACACTACTGTGCCCTGTGCCCATTTTCCAGGAGAAGAACCTGAAGCTCGGATTTCGGGTAATGTGCTCAGCAGAGCTGGGATTCAGACATGCGTCCATCTGACCCCCACAGGGCACAAGGGGGCCTGTGATCAGAGGTCACCAGTGTCCACTCGGCCCCCTGACCCAGCCGGACCTCTGGGTCACACGACCTCACTGGCGAATGCACTGCCAGGCCCTTCTTTCCCTTAGCTCCGGTTCCTTTCTGGAATCTGTCCTCACAGGCCAATAACACAGCCCTGTGCTGAGCCAACTAAATATTTCATGGGATTTTAATTTAACTCTATAAAGAAATCCATCCGACCCTGAGAACAGACTGTCACCTCGAGAAATAGCACCAGGGAGCACTTGGACCTACGAGCGCCATGGCCGCTTCCCCAGGAATGCTAATGACTCCCTGCTCCTCCACCTGCGCAGTCGCCCAGGGCTGAACAGGAAGCAGGCGTTTTGGGGTGCAGGCTGGGTTGATTGTGTGTGGGAAGGGGGCACAGTTGACTAAGTCGGTGCTATTTGCTATTCCCATAGCTCTGTCCCTATAGCCTGGTTCTGAGAGAAGGGAGACGTGGTGGGGTTGACATCCGGTGTTCCACACATTTTGCAGGTGCTACGCGACCCCAAAGAGTTTCCCCCTGGGCTCCGCCCACGGCGGCGGGTGGAGTGGGCAGGCAGCCTGACTCATGTGGCAGGGAAGCAGGTGTGCGCCTTCCTGGGGTGTGTGATGCGCAGTCTGAGGGGTGACTCCTGCCCATGCACGCAGGAGCCCGGAGTGGGCGTGAGCCACCACCGCGTGGCTCGGTGACCCCAGTGAGTCACAGTGCGGTCCCTGGGCATCTCGGGAGCTGGGGGCGGGAGGGCGAGGGGGAAAGGCTGGCAGCAGGGAAATCGATCAGAAGACAACAAGTGAGCAGATAATCTAATTGGAAATGGGCTGCGACGACGCAGATGCCAGTCTGCTATACTGCAGCTCGCAAGGACTGGGGGATGGGAGAGGGCAGCAGCTCCTCGGAGCCGGTCCATGTCCCCACCTCTGCCTGGATGTAATTACCACCCCCTCCGCTGACAGCTCCCTAACGCAGGAGCAGGGCCCACATCCTTCTCCACTTGGGCGCCCCAAGTGACGCCGTCCAAGGTGTTAAAGGGTCCGGGGGCCGGGTAAGGGGAGAAGGGAGCCCTCTAGTGGCAGTCTAGGCTTCCAGTCTGCCTTAGGCTGCCTGGTGACGCTGGTGTCCAACCAGGGCCGGACCTGAATCTGGTTCCTAATGGTCCGGCTTCCTGACGGCACTCCCTCCCGCGCACAGGCCTCTGTCAGGAATCAGCCTGATTCTGTTGCCAGCAGGAAGCGGCTCGAGAGCAGGCTGTTATTAAGGAGGCCAGGCCGGGCTGCGCTGGTTGTGTGTTAGGGTCTTACGGTGTGCCCACGCCGGGAAAGTCGCACGAACAGTGCAGCAGTACAAAGTGCATCGTCTTGAGGATCCGTGTGTGTGTGGCTTTCTCTGGGTCCTGGCTGTGTGGGTTTGAGCAAATTACTAGCTCTCTGGGCCTTAGGTGCTTTGTGTATAAAACAGAGCTAGTGACAGCTCACAGTGCTGACAGGTATTTGAAAGACTTGGTTTCTGCTTCAGGAAACTTATCATCTAGTTAATAAATAAGATATGCATGCGGGGGCCCACATTGTGGCACAGTGGGTTAAGCCACTGCCTGCAGTGCTGGCATCCCACATGGGTGCCAGTTTGTGTCCCGGCTGCTCCTCTCCCAATCCAGCTCCCTGCTAATGGCCTGGGAAAGCAGCGGATGATGGCCCAAGTGCTTGGGCCCCTGCACCCATATGGGAGACCTGGAAGAACGTCCTGGCTTCTACTTTCGGGGTTGTATGCACGGGAGTGAGCAGGCCGCCAGGGCCCGGCTCCCAGGCTGGACTTCTGGGCAATGAGTAGTGGGTCATTTCTTAAGAGGACGATGGATATAGTTTCATGGAGCAAATTTTGCTAGAAACATATTGTTAATGTTCAATTAATTATTATTCATTATTAAATATAATATTAACTTTTCCTGACATGTAGTATTTTTTTTTTGACAGGCAGAGTAGACAGTGAGAGAGAGAGAGACAGAGAAAAAGGTCTTCCTTTTCCATTCGTTCACCCCCCAATGGCCGCTGCAGCTGGCGCACCACGCTGATCCGAAGCCAGGAGCCAGGTGCTTCTCCTGGTCTCCCATGCAGGTGCAGGGCCCAAGGACTTGGGCCATCCTCCACTGCACTCCCTGGCCACAGCAGAGAGCTGGCCTGGAAGAGGGGCAACCGGGACAGAATCCGGTGCCCCAACCAGGACTAGAACCCAGTGTGCCGGCGCCGCAAGGTGGAGGATTAGCCTATTGAGCCATGGTGCCGGCCCCTGACATGTAGTATTAATAATCATTTATTGAGCACTTACTGTATGCCAGGTAGTGTGCTTTGTGCGTTACATGGATGAGTTCATTTATCCTCATGATAGCCCTGAGCTATTCCCATTTTACAGATGACAGGACCTAGCTTGGCGCAGATACCATGCTGACCCAGGGTCACACTGTAATTAATTGGCAGGGCTAGAACTGCAACCCGGTCTGATTAAGTCCCAGTGACCCCTGGCAGTGTAGTCCCAAGACTGACCAGGTAGAGAGAATGAGCTGTGACCTTGACTCTGGCCTCGTTAGGAGGGCTGGGAGGGAGCTGGCGAGGAGAACCAGCAAGATAAGGACTGGACAGGCCCCCATGGCCAACTGTACCTGGGGGGTCAGTGCTGACCATGGCTGGAACGACGTGGGCTAGAGGCCAGGTGGCCCAGTGTGCAGAGGCACGCACGCAAGGAAGTGGGGGTGAGTGCGAGGCTGGTACGGCTTGCCTCTCTTCCTAGAGCCAGCTGCATCTGTCGCCAGTCCAGGACACAGCCTTCCAAACCTAACCGCCCGCGTTGGAATCCCAGCTCTGCCACTTGGCTGTTAAAGCTTAGGCAAGTTGCTTCATCGTTTTGTGCCTCAGTGTCTTAGTCTATAAAATAGAGCTACGAAGGCAACCTGCGCAAGGGGAGGGGTTGTGGCGGCTGAGTGACAGGATCCAGGTAAAGCTTGGCTCAGTGCCTGACACACAGGAGGGCTCTGGCGCTAGCTGCACCGTCACTAATCCGAGCCTGTAGGTTGGCTGTGGATTAAAATGCTCTTGGGCCTTTGGAGCGCTCTTCAGATGTCTGACTGCCCCCCTGCCCCAGCCTCGTCTTCCAGCACACTCCCCGGGCTTCTTTTATTTTTATTTATTTATTTTTTATTTGACAGAGTTACAGACAGTGAGAGCGAGAGACAGAGAGAAAGATCTTCCTTCTGTTGGTTCACCGCCCCCCCCCCCCCAAATGGCTGCTATGGTTGTCGGCGCACTGTGCTGATCCGAAGCCAGGAGCCAGGTGCTTCTTCCTGGTCTCCCATGTGGGTGCAGGGCCCAAGTGCTTGGGCCATCCTCCACTGCCTTCCCAGGCCACAGCAGAGAGCTGGACTGGAAGAGGAGCTGCCGGGACTAGAACCCAGCACCCATATGGGATGCCGGCGCCGCAGGTGGAGGATTAACCAAGTGAGCCACGGCGTCAGCCCCTCCCTGGGCTTCTTCCAGCTCCTGAGACTCACCAAGCTTCCTCCTGCTCCAGGGCCTTGACACATGCTGTCCCTCCCACTAAGAATGCTCCCGCAGGTCCTCTAACAGATAACTCCTGCTCAGGTGACGGCCTCATCTCAGGAAAGCCCCTGCAGACCTCCTACCCTCCCAAAGCCCTGCCTTTGGGGCTGGCCGTGACTCTCTCTTACAGCACTTCGCACAAGGGGCATTAAAAGTGAAACGTTTTGACAGCTTGGAGACTGTGCTTCGTGCACTGGACTGCAAGCTCTTGTTCATTGTTGAGTCCCATCCCATAGCATGAGTGGAAGGCCAGAAAGCAGTGAGGTCACACTGAGCCTTGAACAGGAGTCAGTAGTCAGGGAGGGGCCAGAGACTTCGCTTCTAAGGGCGGACTTAGTGACACAGTACTCACTGGGTGACCGAGTGAGCTCACCTGTCACCCTTGGCCAGAGCCTGTTACCTGTCACCTGTCTCAGAAAAGCCTTGCCTGCCGGCCTCGGTGCACCTCCCTCTCCGGTGTTAATGGATAATGCCGGATCCCATTTTCACAGCCTCCGGCCTGGCCTTGCTTGGAATTCTGTAAGCCTTCTCTATATACAGGAGCTCTCCGGAGACAATTACCTGGGCATGAAGGTTCCCAGGAATGCTCAGTAGAGTCTTATTCTGAGTGGCGTTTTCTCATTTCAACTATAGCCTCCCAAAGCTTTCCGGAGTTAAGTGACACAATTACGGAGTTAAATAAATGACAGCAGGAAGTGGGAGGCACGAGGGGCCCAAGCAGCAGGTGAAACTAAGCATGGGGGGCCCTGGCTTGCAATGGAGGCCCTGCAGGGCAGCTGCGCCCCACCCCCGCCAGGGGTGGGGAGCTGGGGGCTGTGGCAGCAGAGAAGGCTGGGTGGCAAAGCTGGGCAAGAAGAGTGGGGAAGCTGATGAGAGACAGCACGGAGGACCCGAGGGAGGACTCAGAGGCACCGGGAGCCCTTCTTAGCCCACTCTCCCGGGGGAGAATGACTTAACGGGAAAGACACTGCAACGAGTTTGTTCCTTGTGTTTTCCAAAGCATGGGGTGACCTGTGGCCTGGCGGGGGAGGGGGTGGGGTCCTCACCTGAGTCTACAGACAGTCACACTATGGACATGCATGGTGGCAGCACAGCTGTGTGTGTGTGTCAGGTCACCTGGGCAAGCCCACCGGGAGCCAAGTGCCCAGGGGCCTCTGGGAGCAGTGAGCGCTGCAGATAAAACAAGCTAGCCCATCTCTGCCATGGCCAAAACACAACTGGGGCCAAGATCTGTCTCCAGGGGCCCTTGGTGAGATTATCCTCAAGGTCAGGTTCATCATCATACCAGCACCACTGCCGTTGCAACAGCAGATGCTTGTGAACCAAACCCTGTGCCCGGAATTTTTTGTCTCATTTTCGGCAATTCTAGGGGTAGGTGCAAGTACTACTCCACTTTGTAGATGAGCAAACTGAGAAAGCCTTCTTTTTTAAAAAAAATAATGATGTATTTATTCACTTGAAAGGGTTACAGAGAGAGAGAGAGAGAGAGAGAGCTGTCCACTCCCCAGATGGCCACAATGGCCAGGGCTGGGCTAGACCGAAGCCAGGAACCTCAACCAGGTCTCCCACATGGGTGGCAGGGGACCAAGCACTTGGCCATCTTCTGTTGCTTTTGCCAGGCCATCAGCAAGGAGCTGGATGGGGAGTGGAGCAGCCAGGATAGGAATGGGTGCCCATATGGGATGCTGGTGTTACAGGCAGTGGCTTTACCTGCTACGCCACAGTGCCGCCCCCTTGAGAGGGCTTTAAATGACTCGCCTAAGTTCAAACAGCAAGGAAGTAGGTGACGGAGCCCAGCCAGGCCTGGCTCACACTGGAGGCTGCATCTCAGCCACCGCCTTAAGTAGCTTTCATTGCTGTGGCCACACTCTACAGTTTACATGGCTGAGAAAGCTCTTACACACCCATCATCTCTCACATAACATTCACAGACGTGCACTGGCCCATTTTCCAGCTGAGAAAATTGAGTCCCGGAGAAGGTGAATGTGTGGTCCATGGCAAGCGAGAGGCAGAGGCGGTCTCTTTATCAGGCTGTGTTGTGTGTGAGGGAGGACAGCCAGGTAGAGGAGGCACTGCCGTGCAGGAGGGAGAGAATTCTGTCCAAAAGGGGGCAGCAGCTGTCTGAAAGATCAACTAGGGAGACCGTCAAAGGCTTGGTCTGCTTCAGAGCCTGCCTGGGACCCGGTGCTGCCCTCAGATCCCTCCCTCGGGCTCTCTGGTGAAGCCGCTGTCAGACCAGAGCCCTGTTGAGACAAAGCTGCCTCCCTCCCAGCCAGGCCCCAAGTCCCAGGAGAAGAGCGGTGGCCGCGCCAAGCCTTCTGGCTTTGATAGCGGTGGTGGCGGCTGCATGACCCCTCTTAAACTCCACGAGGCGACGGAGAGTGTGTTTTGGAAGTCACCTCCAGGCTGGCTCCCCGCCTGTCCTCCTTGTAGATTCCACAAACATCCAGGAGATAAAAGAGGGGATCTCTCAGAGGCAGAGCACAAAGCTCTTCAAAGAGCACTGCCTATCAGAAGCGGGGTGAGGAGAGAGGCATGTCTCAGGGAGGGATGCATTTATACACCCCGTGTGCCTGTGCACCCCCACGCCTCGGCACACCTGGGCACAGGTGCACCCAGGGGGTCCCTGCCGCCCTGCCGTTCCCGTCCTTCTCTTCCTCCAACAGACCCTGCCTGGGGCTCTGGGGGTCCTAATCTTTCCTGGTTTTCCAGCTCCCCAGGTTCAAGGTCAGACCTACTCTCCTCAAGTGGGGGTTGCACCGTCCCGACTTTTCTGGATTTCCACCCCTAAAGTAAAATGTCCCCGCCTTGGGTCCCTGTCAGCTCGTCTCTTTGCTGACAGAGTAAGCTGGCGTCTCCTACCAGCTTCTTCTCTTCCACCCCTCCGACGCATTTGAACCTGCTGACTGCCCAGCAAAGCGGGGCCATTAAACAGCACTAGACCTCTTACAGCCTGGCAAAGCCAAGCCTGGGATTTGACAGCCGGGAAGGAGCTTAGAGAGCATCACGGGGAGCCCCTTCCTTTCAGAGTTGAGCAGAGCATTCCAGAGAGACCGGGACCTGGCCTAAGGTCATGGTGAGCCTGCGGCCCAGCTGTAGCAGGAACTGGTTTTTGATGTCTTGTCCACTGCTCTTTCCCCTGGGGAGCAAGTGGCCAGACCAGCGGCCAGAGGAGCAGGAGGCCTTGGATGAGCCGCAATCACAGCCACACCCGTCTCGGCCTCCGGCGCCCGCAAGGTCAGGCATTTCGGCAGTGCCAGCCCCCTTCCTTGTTGGTGTGGTTTCATGGCACATTATCTCCTCATCTGAAAGCTGCCTTGGAGCGTAATGTCTTTTTAACTAAGGTAAAAGAAAATGAAGGCGCATCTTTTGGAATAATCTGATTGTGCCGAGACCCCAGGGTGCAATGGAGCTCAGGCAGATAATCACTCTTCTATACGGAGTCAATTAAACATTAAAAACACCACCGCAAAGCCGCTTGTCACTGCCCTCTCCCGTCTCCTTCTCTGCCTCCTCTGCCCCCAGCTTACTCTTGATTGGGGACAAAGACAAACAAGGCAGGGGGTGCTGAGTGGGCAGGTTCCCTGCAGACCCGGCTCAGGAAAGTGCCTGTCTGTGAGCAGACAGGCACGCCACGTCCCTGCGTGTGGCCACGCTAGCTGTATTCAGGAAACAGCGTCGGCGGCACTGAACACAGGCTGCTGTCCACACCTAGCTTTCTCTCTGTAGGGACGTATGGAATTGTTTGGCATAAAGTCATTGTCAGCCAACTTCTGTAGACTTGTGAAATTATTTTCCACGTTTTAATCCAAAGGTTACCCTTTCTGGAGGACAGCGGGCATGTGGAAAGGAAACATGAAGACAGGGACATAGAGTTTGGTTCACTGATTTGGATTTTAAAAAAGCAGAGAAAGTACTAGATGCCGTGTGTACCTCGTGCCCATTGTATCAGCTTTAGTTTTCCTAATCTTTACTTCACTTCCTGGATTCCAACTCATTTAGCTCTTGCTCCCTTGCTGCAAGTCTCGGGCCCCAGTCAGGATAGAGGCACAGTAGCCGCAGGACATTTGTAGTTGATGTCTGTTACTTTGCGTTCACACTCGCAAGCCGAGGCTAAGTCAGTGTCCGCGATGCTGGGGAGCTGAGATTCTGGAAGTGAGAGTCCCCAAAGGAAGGCGCCGCCAATCCGTCATCAGACCCCACTCTGTAAGCCAAGGCTTGATTCGCTTGACAGCAGTAATCAGCACCCTGCTGGGAAAACACAGAATGAGCCTTTCGCATTGTCCACTTGTTCCGCATTTCTTGCATCTGCACAGGTTCGTGTACGTATGCCTCGCTTCGTCAAGCCCTTGAGTTTGTTAACCTGTGCTGGGTCATGTGACCACTTTAGCAGCTGGGATGCTCATTGGGGTTGGGGTGTGGAAGAAACTTAGCTTGGCCGGTAGATTTGCCTTCCCGTGCACAAATCATAGTTGTCTTTTGTGTGAGACGATGGCCAGGGTATCTGTCTCCCTGGGAAGAGTCACGTGTATGTGTGTGCGTGTATGTGTGTGTATCTGTGTGCATGTGTGTGGCTGACCTGTCTGTACAAGGTAGGACACCTCACTGTTCCTCATTTCTTTCTTTATCTTTTCCATCAACAGATCTACTAGCATTAGAAGGAGCCAAGGGAGCTGGAATGTAATTTGCTGGAGCCAGTCTGGGTTACAAGCGTGGTTCTTAAATCATAGCACTGTGTTCGAATCACGTGGGCACCTTGCTCTGTACACGGATTCCTGCTGCCTACTGGCAGAGTCTGATCCAGGAGTCTGGGGTGAGCCCCGAGCCTTCCCGTGTCAGCTGTGCTGGCAGGCGATTCGAAGGCAGGCGGCCCAGACTGCGTCTTGTGAAGTGCTGTTAGAGAATTGCTGAGAAGGGCCTGGCACGCTCTCTGTGTCTTGGTTTGTGGATAAGGCCGAGGAAGCGTAGAGAAGTGAAGTGACCAGCCTAGGTGGGGTAGTGTAGTAGTCACTGCAGAGCGTGGACTAGAACTGAGCGCCAGCTCTGGGCTTCCCCACTGCCCCAGGGACACCAGAGCAGACCAGCAGGAATGGGCTCGCCTTCAACAGGATGGATCCAAATTAGACCGAAAGAAGAACTTCCTGACTGTGCAGGGTACTGAGGGATTCTATGCGTCCCCCTTCCAGAGGGCTTCATTGAGGCAGGACGTTCACTATAGAAGTGGGTGCTTGAGATGCAATCTGGGAGCAAAGAGACAGGAGGGAAACTCTTCAGAACAAATGCTGGTGATCTTGCTTTACAAGGGCTAGACTTGTCTCTCGGTCTTGCTCGTGGCACCTGAATTTTGCCCTGGACAGCAACGTAAGCGACCAGAGATCTGGGAGGCCCGACTCCAGCAAGGAGGAGCTCTGTGCTGTTGGGCTCTGTGCTCCCTGTCTTGTCTTCCATTTCCTCAATGTGAAACAAACGGGGTTGCACTGGACTGCTCCTAATGCCTGTGCTGCCAGCATTCTTACCCACAGCCTCACTGGGTGCAATCTCTCACACAGCAGAGGCACTCCGTGAAATTTTATTGACTGAAGAAATTAATACGTTAAATAAAAACTACTCAAATTGGAGAATCTAGGAGCCTCCTTACCTACCAGTTTCCCCCTCCCAGAGTCTCACCTTGAGACAGCTGGAGACTGATCGATCCCCTGGATTCAGAATTATTTATGTATTTAGAGCAGTCTAATCAAAAACAGACATGGGGGATAGCTTTGATACCTGTGTCTTCTGTCATTTCATGATTGCTCACATCTCGGATGTGCCGTTATCAGAGGAGTCACTCCCTGAGCTGTGAAGCCAGCCCAGACCCACATCTCTTTGGCACTGGCAGCCTCTGGTCACGGGTCCCGGTGCCCATCTCACGTGGCCACCCCACTGACCAGCTCTCTCTGTTTCTTCCAGAAAGCAGATCTGGCTGTGGCCGGCCTCACCATCACAGCTGAGCGGGAGAAAGTGATTGATTTCTCGAAGCCATTCATGACTCTGGGAATTAGCATTCTTTACCGGGTTCATATGGTAAGAGACTTATTTTATAAGCATTTATGTCATTAAAGTTATTTGCATGCAAACACTGAGTTACATAGTAATAATGAATGATTCACAGAAATATTTAGATTTCAGGACTTAAATGCAAATGTGCTGGGCTATTTTTTCCCAGATCAGCTGCAGGAACTTGCAAACAGGAGGGGTGGGGGGAAAATCGCACTTGTGGGTTTTCCAGTAAAAATTGCTTGTGCCTCACTGAGTAGCGACGGCGGAGAATGATGGTTTGGGGCTTGGTGCGCAGTGCATCGGTGATCGGCCCCATCGTCACTCTGCTTCCTCTGGGGGGCGCTGTCACCCCAGCTTTCTCAAGGACCGCACCGGCTCCCAGGTGCAGCTGTGTTCACTCCCAGCAGTGCGTCTGATGAGACATCGTAGACTTCCTTCGCCCTGGATTGTTCTGGTAAAGGCAGTGTGGATAATCTGGCCTGCCTCCTTTTCTTTTGGCGTTTCCTAAAAAACCAGAGTTCTCTGGCAAGGTTGGCTACAGTGAGCGTCCAGTGAATCTGCGGGAGCACACAACAGGCAGCCGAGGGTAGACATGACCTCTAAGCGTATTGGCTGGAGTAGGGTACGGGGCAGAGGAGCCCTGTCTGGGTCTCATCCACCAAGTGGATAGTCGTCACCCCTCCACCCCATAGCTGCTGTCTACACCTGCTTTACCTTACTGGACCGCCAGAGCTTTCCTTTCCTCTGTTCATCCAACCTGGCTGCAAGCGCACATCTCTCACATGCATTTCCCCACTGCTCTGGGACACAAGTCACTGTCGGTGTCCATCACTCAGCTGCCAGTGGGTACTCCAGTCTCTAACCTGGCACCATGAGATGGCCCAACAGGGGAGGGACCAAGAGGTCACCCCATGGGCCTGCTGAAGAGGTGACGCCTTCCCAGGCTGCACGTCCCAGATCCAGAAGAAGGAGAAGTGCTGCCTCCGCAGCCGCAGCCTGGCTCCTGTCATTGGCAGCTGTCAGTGGCTCTGGTTTCTCCAGGCAGCCTGCTCAGCTGCTCAGTTCGGCCTTGTCCTTTGCCAGGCCTGGGTGCCCATCATGGACGGATGGATGTTGCCCAGCTTGGGACAGATGGCTAAATGACGTGGAAGAAGAGGCATCATCATCCAAACCTCGAAGTCCCCAGCCTGAGACAGACAGAAATGTGAGGGTGCGGTGGCTGTCGGTGCAATCGCTGATGTGTCTGCGTTTGCTAGAATTAGGGGCACCTGAACTCGCCAAGCCAGCCTCCTCTTGCTCATTCTTTTTCAACTGAATTTTTAATTTTTTCAATTGACACTTCAAAAGTGTCCGTAGTTCCTATTCATTGAGCACCTCCTGTGTGCTAGAGACTCCAGCAGGGCCCTGTGATGTGGGATGTTGTTACGGGTTGCATGGTGTCCTCCCCAAAAAAGAGATGTTGGAGTCCTAATCCTCAGGACCTGTGAAGGCGACCTTGTCTGGACAGAGAGTCTTTGCCGGCCTATTTTTTGTTAAAAGGATTTATTTATTTGACAGAGTGACAGAGAAAGGCAGAGAGAGACAGGCATAGAAAGAGAGCTTCTATCTGCTGGTTCACTCCCCCAAAAGGTCACAATGGTCAGGGCTGGTCCAGGATGAAGCCAGGAGCCTTCCAGGTGGGCAGCAGGGACCCAATGTCTTGGACCAGATTCCGCTGCCTTAACAGGCACCGTAGCAAAATATTCAGGACTCGAACTGGCACTCTACTCTGGGATGCCAGTGTTGGAGGCTATGGCTTAACCCACTGGGCCACAACGCCAGCCCCATCAGCAATGATTTAAAGAAGAGGTCATATTGGCTAGAGCGGATCCTAATCCAATAATGCGTATCCTTATAGAGGGGAATTTGGACGCAGACCCATGGGGGCGGATGCCGTTGGAATTGGGAAGCAGGGCTTAGAGTGATGAACTTAAAGGAAGTCCAACAATTGCCAGCAACCACAGCGGCTAAAAGAAACAAGGAAGGAGGCCCCCTAGAGCTGCAGAGATGGCCCGGTTCCTGCCGACAGCTTGATTTTGGTCTTCCCTCTTCCAGAACCGTGAGCTGACATGTGCAAGTTCTTTTAAGCCACCCAATTGCTGGCCTTTGTGATGGCAGTCCCGGGAAACTAACACAGTACTGCTGTTCCTATTTTGACAAAAGGAAATGGAGGGGTTTTTTTTTATATTTATTTATATGAAAAGCAGAACAACAGAAAGAGGGTGTGTGTGGAGGGGGAGAGATAGACAAAGAGAGATTGTCCATCTTCTGGTTCACTCCCTAAATGGCCGCAACAGCCAGGGCCAGGCCAAAGCCAGAAGCCAAGAGCTTCATTTGGGTCTCTCAAGTGAGTGGCAGGGGCCCAAGCACTTGGTCCGCCCTCCACTGCTTTTCCAAGCACATTAGCAGGGAAGCTTGAAGAGAGAAGCAGAACTTGAACCCGTATTCCCAAATGAGATGCCAGCGACGCACGTGGCACCTTAACCCACTGTGCCGCAACACTGGCCCCAAAGTGCAATCAGTTTAAAAACTGGACAGGGGCTACTTGCTAACAAGTGAAAGAGCAGGGCCTCACCCAAGAGTAGTGTGATTCGGGTCTGTGCTCTCTGTGGTCCCAGCTACCACCCTGGTACACGGAATTTTTGAATCCTTGTCCCGTAAGGCACTTGTGCAGCCCCTTTTTTGTTTGGTTCTCTGGAGTGCAGTTTGAGGAAAGAGGCCAGGCGCTGTAATTGCCAACATGCAGAGACGGAGACCAGAGTCGGGCAGAGCTGGGCCTGGAGTGTAAGTCTTCCTACCCAAGGACAGGGTTCTCGTCGTTGCGACATCAGTCAGGACTCCCGAGGTGGTTCCAGCCAGCACCATTTCTTGTTTCCACCCACACACACTGAACCCTGAGGAGGCATCCGAAAGAAATGAAGAGAGACAGCCTGTCTCCAGATTCCTCTCTCTGGCCTGTGATAGCCATGAAGCCAACTCTGCCCTTGATTTTTTGATTAACACAGATAGAACGAGAGCCCTGCTGGTGACCCATGGCCCATGGGGGAGGCACCTGACCCCAAGTCACCTGCAAACACCTGCAACTAGGCTACCTCATCACAGAGAACCAGAACTAAACCCCACGTCACTGACCCATGGGGATCCTGCATTGGATTGTTGACTGACTTTGTCCTATCACCCGCAGGTCTGTGACCTTGTTAGTTCCTGGGATGTTAAGGTTTACGTGTCAGCTCGGCTGGCCTGGGTTGCTAGATGTTTCGTCAGCCACAAGTCCAGGTGCCACTGCAGAGGTGTTTTGCAGGTGTGATTTACATCCAGCAGGGGTAGGGAACCTTTTTGTCTGCCAAGGGCTATTCAGACATTTATAACATCATCCATGGACCATACAAAATTATCAACTTCAAAATTAGGCTGCTATTGATATATTGGATTTCGAGTCCCTCCTGAGGTTGCCTTGGCAGGGCCAGAGCAAATGATTCCGTGGGCCTTCTACTGCCTGCAGGCTGGACATTCCCTCCCCCCCTACCCCCCGACACATCCTTGAGGAAAGGAGGTGATGCTGTGGGTAGCAAATCAGTTGACGGCTCTAAGAATAAACTGAGTTTTTTTTCTGAAGGAGGAGTTCTGCTGTAAGACTATCATAAACTCCTGCCTGAGTTTGCAGCCTTCCAGCCTGTTCAACTTATGGGCTCCCACTGTCATGTGAGCCCATTCCAACCAATTAATCAATCGGCCAGTCAATAAATCTCCTCTTGGCTCTGTTTTCCTAGGGGACCCTGACCAGTACAGTTCCCCGGTCTGCTGAGGATTCCTCTCCTCTCCCGGCCTCCACACGGAGGCACCACTATGCCACCTGGCTGCTCGGATCTGATTTATAACAGGGGGTCAAGCGGAATAAAAAATGAGTGCTGGCACGAGCAGCTTGCACTGAGCAGAACTGACAGTGTGTGTGCTTATTCAACAAATATTTATCGAGTGGATTGCGAGTGTGAGGCACGATGCTGCAAAAGTCGCGGAAAGTCAGGTCGGGAGGGAACACCCTGAACTGACTAAGCCAGAGGAGCCTGGGTGAGAACAAGGCCAAAGCGCACTGAGCTGTATCTGAAACAAAGGAGGCCGTAGCGGGGACTGCGAAGGGTACAGGTCATCGTGGAGCCCTAAATCAAAAGCACCTAAATCTAAAACTACGTAGAGAAGCTGTCGCTAATGCAGTAGTGAGGATGGAATTGAATTAAAATTCAATACCAGATGTTTATTATTTTGTCGATTTTCTGTACTTGCTGGTTACCCGTGAGCAGAAACATGGCTAATCTAATCTCTCTGAAAATCGCGAAGGCTCCAGACTCTCTGCGCTCTGTGTATGTGAGGTCACCTTGCTGATGAGTGCTGGTTACCTAAAGGTGAGCATCTAGTGGCACTCAAACCTGTGTGTGCAAGTGCAAATCATGCGCCAAGTGGAGATGCCTGGCGAAGAACCACTGCCAAAGCTTCTACATAACAGGCAGCAGCAAGGGTGGCTCTGAGATCAGAAGACAACCAGAAACGTAATTTGTGAGTTTTCAGCAATCTGTGATTATCCAGGCTTTTTCATGAACGTGGGACATCTAGAGTTAATGATGGGATGTTTGCCTTCTTCCCAACATCAGAGCAATCGCTATTTCTGCTCAGGCATTCCTAGGACCAAAATAAGAAGGATGCTTGGCTGTTTTTCCTCCTTACTCCCCGCAACTCAAGGGGTGAGCTAAGGACTCTGGCTTGGGCATTTTTTCTTACTGTTGATCTGCTGCATTTTTCAAAAGTCTTTATCTGTCTCTCCCTAAGTAGACCCCAAAGAGAGCTGCAGTAAGGGGAAGGCACTTTCTTGTCAGACCATAGATTTTTTAATGATATGATTTTTGGTGTGGAAAATGTTGATTGCAGATATGCAGTGTATAGGGAAGGGACGGGAAGAAGGAGAGAATGAAGGAGGGAGGGAGGGAGGGAAGGGACCAACACTTCAGTGACCTGGTGGGCAGTGAGCAGCAGCCCTCCCTTTGTGGCTTCTGGGTGGGCAGCCCTGAGCCCCAGGAACCTGGGTTTCTGTTATGTGGTTCTGCAAGGCCACGTAATAGGATAAGTGACCTCAACTTGCATTTTTCCTTTCTGGCCTTGAGAACAAAAGGAGATGGGAGGCAGATGTCTCAGGCAGCCCAAACACATCTGCTCAGGCCTGGCCACAGCTGCTACCTGAACTCACTGCTGTCTCCCATCAGGTGTTCACACATCCACCCACCACACTGCATCCACCAGAAAGCTGTCAGAAGCCCTGGAATATGAATATGAATATGTCTGTGGCCTGGTCTTTAGAATCTGGGGTGCTCTGGTGCTCCAAGGACAGGAGACAAGGGACAGGAGATCTGGAGCTCAAGGTTCCCCTGATTTCCTTGGCAAATTAGCTCAGTGCTTCTTATAGAGAAGCTCAGTATTTGGTGTAATGTACAACACGGTAACACCAAAGGCACTGAGGCCAAGTTTGCTGATAATGCAGATGCATACTGTGAGTCCTCCAGGGTCTGGGTAAATAAAGGGAGAAGAACGGGGAAAACAAAAGCTCTTATATTTGACATACACAGTGTATTAAATAGCTCTCTGTCTTTTTTGCTTCTGCAGCAATTTGCCTAATGATGTTTTGCTCAGACAGACTAATACTGACATAAGTTTGTATTACTCAAGTACACCCTAACTGTTATAGCAAGACATCATTAGAGTGTGCCAGAAAGCAACCTGGGATTCAGCATGTGGCACATAAAACCCCCAAGTGGCTTAATCTCATCTAAACAACTCAATGTTGGCAATTTTAGAGAGGTGGGGCAGATGTCCAAGATATTTGTTGACCAACGTCTCTTCATTGATGAAAGCATTCCACCTGCAGGCTCTGGTTTAAATGCAGCAATGCTGCAAGGCAGGTGGTAGGATTCCCATTTTGCATGGCAAGATTCTAAAGCTCCATGAGCCTATTCATTGCAACAGAAAGAGGGGAGGCCACTCAGTGGTGCAGGCTGTGTTGAAGCTGGGTTTTCTGTCTCCAAGTCCCACACACTTCCAGTGATCCGTCTTTATGATATAGTGGGTGTATTTTCTCAGCTTCAAGGCCATATGTTAGATGACCTTTCAAGATCATTTCCAGTCTTTGGGTACCACTCCTGTCTGTGCTCCCATAGAGGATCCCCAGCCAGCCAGAGCTCCTGGAGCTCCCTGGAAAATGTGAGCTCACTGCTTTCCCTTCTCCTGTCCAGCTCCACCTTTCACAGATGAGTGGGAAAGTTTCCTATTCGGTTCTTTCTCTCTGTTCAACTCTCAACTAGAGTCTCCTCTATCAGGAAAAGTAGGCCCAAAAAAATCAGACAGTGATTAAAAAGAGAGAAATAAATGCCAACATTATATTAATGCATGGCATTTACTGGATGTATTACCCATTTTTCAAGAAGGTCTGTTTTATTTCAAAAAAACTGTCTAAGAAAATGCAGAACGATGCTAAGTAAACCAGTGAATCATTTCAAATACTGCTTAATACTCTTGTTATAAGAAAGTGGAAAATGAATAGAGTTTTATTCCTTAAAGCTAAGTAGCATGATAGGCCATCTAATAGAAATATGGATCCCTGAATGTATAATCATTTTAATATTAGTTATTTATCAAGTGCTTCTCTCCTAAGAAGCTCATGGTGTCTTCTCAACACTGTTTTCATGATTCTCATATTCCCCCTTCATATGGATTGTGTGATTCCATTTTACGGGAGAAGAAAATGGCACCCCTAGGAAGTTGAGTGGCTTGCCTAGGGCCACTCAATAAGTCAAGGTCAATTCCAAGTTTTAGAACTTAGTCCACTCACACCAGGCTTCCAACCATGTGAGTTACATAGACAACAAACTCACCTGGGTGTTTTATGTGGAGAGAAATTAATTGCTTGACTCCTTGTTTCTTCTTGGAGTCGGCAGTGGAGTGCACGCTAAACCAAAATACCATCAAAACAACCCATTGCCGACACACGGAGGGAGGCTAGCCATGGATTTCTGAGGAACCACCTCCTGTTGCCCCTCCCAGAAGCAATTATGGAGAGAAGGTGTTCTTTTGTCGCGCCAGCCAGAGAGAGAATTTTGTTGACCGTCGGTCACTGCTGGGTGTTGACTACAGAACAAGAAGCCTCTCTACAGATGGTTGCTTAGTTCTAATGATGGTCAGAAGCACGGGCCAACGTGGCAAGCCTTTTGTCATTGACCTTGTGAGGGAGGGCCTGGAACACAGCGAGGGAGACCCTTGATCGCATTGGCATGCATTTAGGGAAATGGTGAAGAGGGCACACGGCCTTTCACAGCTCCAGAAGAACCTGCCACACATCTGGTCCACTCTGTCAGTGCCTTCTCTGGGAAGGCTGAAGTGAAGCCAAGTTCTAAAGGTTGGGGTCACTGGTTTCCAAGAGCCACCCTTCCAGAAGGAGGCCCAGTGTTACCCTGATTGCTTCCTGAGAGTCCTGGGGGAAGCCGCGTCATTCACACCTTACCACCCGCCCAGGGGGACTCCAGGAGTTGCACAAAGTGGCTGTGGGCAGATGGTGTTCTCTCCGCAAGCACCTGTAGCACATGTCACCACAGGAAAGAAAACAGTATTGCTTGTCCTTTGCGGAAGGCGTCAGCATAAATGGAAGCCATCTCCTCCGCTACATACCATCTACCCCGTCCCTCTCAGGGTAGCCTGAGCAGGACCTCAGGGCTAGCATTCGACAGAACGGAAACAAATCCGAGCACAGCGCTCGCGATGTGTTAGCTCACCCAGTTCTCAGAGCAACCCTGCAGGGTAGCGTGTACTGCTGCCCCAGTGTTCCGAAAGAGGAAATGACGGCCTGCGGGTCAAGTGATTTGCCCAGGGTCACAGCCTTGTAAGTGACAGCGCTGGGCTTCAGTCCTGGGCAGTGGGGCTGCAGCGTCTGTGCTGAACCCACCACCTGCCCTGCGTTATCTGGCTCTGGTGTCCCCATGCATTTGGCTCCAGACACGGGGAAAGCAATTGCATTCTTACTGTAATGTCATTTCCTTTAGGACCCATAGAGTAAAGTGTCTGCCAACTTAGAGCTGTTTTTTAAGTGCAAGAGGAAGGTTTGACACGTAAGAGGAGTTTAGTGCCACTTTATGGCGCCATGGGCAGCCCCACTGCTACTATTTAGAGGACCTCAGTACACCGAGATTATAGTCAGTTGGTGACAAACCCTTTGGGTCCCCCCACCATCCGAGAGGGCCAAGGCTGCTGGCTCTGATGGGGTCCGTGTGAAGAACCCCACTCGAAAGTCAAGGGAACCGGTTCTGATTTTGCCTCCATGTACTCTGCCATTCCATCAGCTGGACGTGACCTGTTCTAAACATTCGGGGCACAGGCTATCTATGAGAGCCACTTACCTGCCTCCAAAGTGGTTGCATTTACCAGGAACTGGCCCAACTTGCAGTCAGCAGAAGCATGTGTAAATCAATGCAAATGCCTGTAAACACAACGGAGTCACAATAAATGATGATGGCTTTAGATAAATAATGGCTAAGAGTGCTTTGTGGTGCTGAGACAGAGTAGGTTGAGATGCTGCTGGCAGTGGGGAGAAGGCGTGGGATTAATTAGAGAGTTTATGGGAGCAAGTTGCGGAGATTGGAAGGAGAGGAAGATGTGGTGCAGCTGCCATCTGCATGGGGGAGGACATGGCATGCTATGGCACAGCTTGACGAATGAGCACCAGAGAGATCGAAGCCATCACCAATGATTTGAGAGAGGCACTTAACCTCCCCGGGTCTCCATTCTTCCATCTGTCAGTATGGAAAGTTGGGTATTGAAATCAAGAGAACACTTTGAGTTCTGAAGAAAAGTATCACCATCATGCATCCTTTGGGTTCAGGAAAATCTATTATTTGGAAGAAATGCCTATGACATATGACACTTGATTTGCTCCAGGCACCAGTAACTCAGATGTCCTCTGGGAAGGAAGCAAACGAAAGCATTGGCATAGAAAAAAAATGGTAAGCATTGGCTCTTGCAAGGAACATACTTCTCCTTGGCATATCTGAACAGTATGGGCTGAGCCCAAGCCAAGGCTGTGTGAGCCCAGACCCAAATCTCAAATGTCTGCCCATTCCTTGCTCTTCTGGTTGGCGTCAGTCAATCACAAGTGGAATCAGATGTTGCCTTGCCAACGTGGCTGATAGGTTTCTGGCGGAGCTGTGTTTATGTCTTGGTCCTTGTTTGTGTGATGTGCTGTGTTTTGTAACTTGCATCTCCGGGAATTTTTCCCACGGCTTTTCATTGTTCCTTATCACCCATAACCAAATATGGCAGCTTTAAATAGTGCTGTCATTTTCCTCTATGTCATTCATTGTGATATAATCAGGTATAGATTTCTGACTTCGAGCATCTAATGGGGTTTCAGATTCAGAAAGCAACAATAAAAGATGTTTCCACTCCCGGGTGTCTCTCAGTTGGGAAACCCTGGGGGAAGCAGCCGTGAGTGACAGGGCAGGTGGAATTTGTGTGTGTGCGCTCGGAGGAAGTGTGAGGTCAGGAAGGACCCCACGTCTGGAGCAAGCAGGTGACTTCTGTTGCTGCAGCGGCTGTGTGGGTGGAACTGAGGCTTTGTCCCTTCTGATGATGTCCAGCACAGGCCCGGCTGCTGTTCCCCACTCTTCTTAGTAGAGGGTTGACATACTGATGGGACCAGGCACGCTCAGATGGCCTCTTCCCCCAATCTTCTCCTATTTCTTCCCTTAGTTACTGGGCTGTGTCCTTCCAATTGTCTCATTTTCCTCTTACATCATCTGAAAATTCTGTGCAGACCATATGTGGATGTGTCAGGAGGCAGAGAACTGGCAAATGGTATGAGAGCCTGGTCCAAGCTGTACTGTGAAAGAAAATCAAGTTCAGACAGACCACCGAGAGGTCGCTGTCACACTGCCACTGGCCATGAGGCCCGGAGCGGCCGCCCCGCTGGCAGGGGGTGGGCTGTTGATGCCATTTCTATGCACCCTCTTTGTCCCAAAGAGTAGAGTAAAACGCTGCCCTAGATGGCTCAGGAACTGCCCACAGGATCCCCAGAAGGAATGGAAGGCCATCCAGAGA
This sequence comes from Oryctolagus cuniculus, assembly GCF_964237555.1. Lineage (NCBI taxonomy): Eukaryota > Metazoa > Chordata > Mammalia > Lagomorpha > Leporidae > Oryctolagus > Oryctolagus cuniculus. Next base: position 113,403,790 of record NC_091432.1, read on the forward strand.
GAAGCTGAAAAGCAGCTGTGATCGGGCATGCAAATCCGCCAGGACCCTGCAGAACTGTGCCCCTCCCACACATCTCCCACGTGGCCTTGGGAACAGCTACTGCTACTGTTTCTTGGCTCCTTCTAGTCTCCTACAGATGGGCAGTAGCTCGGCCAGCTGGTTGAGTTTAGCTGTGTATTGACACGGGTGTGGCCCTTTGTGTGTTTCTGGGAACCCCTATGCAGAGGCAGTGCCCCTGTGTATGGATAGATTATGTCATGACCGGTATGGCCTTGAGCTTGAGCCCCCGGCTTCACTTGGACTTCCAGTCCTATCTGTGGGCTTCTTGGATGCCTGGGATCATAACCAGAGCATTTTCCAGAGCGGTTCTCAGGAGTATCCAGTCTGGTGGCTTTGTGCTAAATGAAAGAAGCAAGCACAGGGCAAGAGAGGAGCGCCAGGGAGCTGGAGAGAGAATGCCTTGTCGACGCTGGACAGCTGTCACTCAGCTCTGTCGTTCTCAGCTGCCTCGTGTTTAATGAAAACAGCAGAATCTAGACTGCTAGATGAAATCGTGTACTCATTGTTGGCAATTAACACCCAGAGGGTAAGCAGAGCAAGTGTATGGGCTGTCTGTATTCCATGGGCCTCAGTGGGTCCTCTCTGATCTAGTCCTGCTTCAACCAAGGCCCAAGAGGGCTGGGACTTGCCTGAGAGCACGCAGCTAAACGCGGAGCAGATGCCCTAACTCCATCCTTCTCCATCCGTGTTGTTTTCTTGTGAAAATGGCAGGGAGATTGGAGTCCAGGTTTCTATTCCTGGCTTGGGACAAAGGCACATTTTCCCAGGGCGTAGTAGTGCAAGTCCTGGGGAGTCACAAAACATGCATTTGGATCCTTGCTCTTCCACTTACAATCTGTTCAGGGCTACTCCAAAAGGTTCTTAGAGGGCCGGCACTGGGGCGTAGTGGGCTAAGCCTCTGCCTGCAGCACTGGCATCCAAAATGGGCGCCAGTTCATGTCCCGCTGCTCTTCTTCCAATTCAGCTCTCTTCTTCTTGCCTGGGAAAGCAGTGGAGGACGGCCCAAGTGGCTTGGGCCCCTGCACCACGTGGGAGATCCAGGAGAAACTCCTGGCTCCTGACTTCAGATTGGCTCAGCTCCAGCCATGGAGGCCATTTGGAGAGTAAACCCTCGGATGGGAGACCTCTCTCTCTGTCTCTCCTTATCTCTATCTGTAACTCTACCTCTCAAATAAATAAAATCATAAAAAAAAAAAAACTTGGAAAACTGGAATTAAAAATAAGTTAATTGGGGTGCAAAAACTTGAAATCTGCATAGGATGAAGTCTTCAAAAAAGTATATGTAAAGTGTATATTATGAAAAGCTGTGTGTGGATTCGGTACATTTTTGTACCGCAAAAATGCCATTGGAAGCCAAATTCACAGTCGCCCTGCCTTGCCCTGACCCATGGCCATGCTGACTGAATGTGAGCGTTGACTCTGGCTTTCACCTCCATTTCCAGGGCCGCAGGCCGGGCTATTTCTCCTTCCTGGACCCATTTTCCCCAGGCGTCTGGCTCTTCATGCTCCTAGCCTATCTGGCTGTCAGCTGTGTCCTCTTCCTTGTGGCTCGGTAAGTTCTCCCCTTCCCGTCCTCACACCGCCACCGTGTGTCCGCCTCTGGGAACTGCACTGGGGAGGGGGGATGGTTGAGATCTTGGGGCCAAATTAGAGGGAAAGGAGGGGTACTCGGGACACTGCCACCCAGCTATCTGTCCAGTCATCTGTGCACACGAGCCTTGCTGTGCACAATCTGGTGGGGTGAGCTTGTCTGGACTTGCTACTGCACCCCTGCCACTTGCCCCCAGCAGCCCCTAGCCCGCTGGTCTCAGGCCCCTGCTTGAGGTGGGGGGCTTGCTTGGGACGGAGAGAAGGAGAGGAGAGTGACAGGCAGATCTCTGTGGTTGAGCGCCGTGCACTGGGCAGCCCTGGCATCCATGCTTAGCGCAATCTGCCACAAAGTGCAGAGTGATGAGAAACAGAGCCTGCGAATCCGGGAGCGGGGCGACTGGAGGCTGCAGTGCTGCCGGCCAGGGAGAAGGCCTCCCTTGTGCACAGCTGGAACCTGCCTCAGAAAACGCAGCTGCTCTGTGGAATGGGAGTGCAAAGGGGGCAGTCGCAAGAGGGCAGGATGGAGAGAGGTGGGTACAGGTAGTGTTAGGACAAATGATTCACCTTGCAGGGGGGTTGGAGGGAACAAGCCCTCTCCTGTCCCCCAAGAAACAAGGGATAGCCCCTGCCCCATGGAAGAACCCTTAGGTTCTTCCTTAGAGCATCCCTAGGCTGTAACCTCCCAAGAATGTGCTCAGAGCCTAAGGGCCTAAGGGACCATGGGAGCAGCCCGGATTTCCAGAGAGCCAGGGAGCTGTGCAGAAGTGGGACAGGCCTCGTGGCTCCTGGGCCACTCCCTGCCTGGCCTGCAGCTTTCTGAAAGGGACCACCCAAAGGGCTGTTCTGGGGGAAGAGAGAACCATGCAAGATGTGCTTGGAGACTGCCACGGCAGGCTTCTCGCTCGGCTCCTTTGCTTTGCACCCTGGGGGCAGGGCCCAAGAGCTATGCTGGGAACCCCTCTGTGACAACGGGGGTCTTCCCAAGGGGTTAAGGAGAGCCCTGTTCTCTCTGGCTAGGAGGTGCAACACAGTGGCCTCCGGAGTCCCAAGGAACCTGAGCAGTCAGCCCCCTAGGGGCAGTCCCCACCCAGCCAGAGCGGGGGTTGTGACATCCTGTCTGTGTCCCTCCTGGTAGGGATCAAGGCCAAGGTTCGGAAAGCCTTTGGGGCCCCCAGCCCAGCACAGAAAGTCCTTGCTTGCAACCTGGTTGTCTGGAGAGGCTGACGAGTGTGCTGCGTCCGGGCCACCCACCCCTCTCAGGCCTGCAGGCGTTGCCACTGTCAAGTAGCTGTTGTCAGCGACAGCTGGCGAGGCGAGGCGCGGGAGCTCACAGGCTGTCTGACACTTCCACTCTCCACTTCGCCGTGCTGGCTGCGGCTGCTCTTTGGAAGCTGTCTGCCTGAGCCTGGCGCCACTGCTCTGTAATTCACACTGGACCGATGGCGGATGGCAGAATTCTTGTGTGTGGCGGCCCAAGGCTCGCAGCAGGGTGTGGCTTCAGGGACACAATCGGAAGCCTGCTTCACCACCACAGCAAATCTGAGGGGTTATGGGCTCCTCTCTCCAGACCCCGCCCCCGACACACACACACACACACACACACACACACACACACGCACGCACATGCACGCATGCACAGGAGGGGTCTTCAGAAAGTTAGTGGAAGATGAATATTATGAAAAACTTACCCATGGATTTCAAAAATGTTGCATCAAAATAAACTTATCTTTTTAAAATCTTAATGTAGAGAGAGAGAGAGAAAGCTGCAGGCAGGAGCCCAAAACTCAATCCAGGTTTTCCTCAAGTACTTGATCTAGCACCTGCTGCCCCCCTAGAGTGGGCATTAGCAGGAAACTGGATCAGAAGCAGAGTAGCCAGGACTCAAACCAGGCACTCCGTATGGGACCCAGGCTTCCCAGCTGCCATCTTAACCACCAGGCCCAACACCTGCCCCTAACATTTAATTCCCTTTCCCATGACCTTTGTGAAGCCCCCTCATTTGGGCTAGCGAGCCCTCGGAGCATCTGTGCTGCGACAGTGGTTTGCAAACAGGGTACCAGGGGAGAGAGGGTGAAGGCCCAGGAGCTACAGGAGACTTTGGGGGCAGCCAGAGCTCTGAGGCTCCGAGGCCCCTACATGCAGACCCATTCCATTTCTATTGCCTCTGGGTGAGATTTAGAGGGGGAACTGGTTGCAAGTAACAGACCCTCAGGCAACCCTTCCTAAGCCGGCTGGCTACCAGAGTCACACAGGGAGCTTGTCAACATCTGGATTCCCGGGCCCCAGCATCTCCAGGGCAGGGCCTGGGAGTCTACCCTAGAAGCTCACTAGGTTCCTGCCCTGATGTGTACTTTTGGGAACCACCACGAAGGCAAACTATCCCTGCTGGCTGCAGGCTGGCTGGGAGAAGGAGCAGATCACACAGGATGTGGGCCAACGAGGGGCTGCTCCATGGTGTGTCCAGGAGAGTGAGGCATCGGTGGAAGCAGGCAGAGGGGCTGCAGGACACGCACCAGGTGCACCGTGGGCTGAGGGAAGAGACAGGAGCACCAAGTGGTGTCCCCGCCCTGGAGCACACGCTGCTAACCCGGCTCGGCGGGCGCTCGCCTGCCCATTCTCCTTCCTCTCTGCAGGGCAGGGAGGCTGCCCAGGCCACAGGCTGGGCACAGCAGAGGTACTGCCCAGGCAGGGGCTAGTGGTGAGGCCGAGAGGGACAGCAGGAGGGAGTGCTCCCCACCCGGCCTGCAGGCAGAGAGCTTAGAGCAGCCCTCGGCTCTGTGTCCATCACACTGAATGCAGAGAGCTTTCAAAAGCACCAAAGGCCAGGCCCCACCTGCACAAGCTAAACCAGAATCCAAACATTGACATGGTTTCATGCCATGCTTCCCCTGGGGTGTCTGAAACGCCAACGGGCCCTAGAGATTGTCGAGCGGACACTGGACAGACAGTCAGGACATCAGCTGACAACTTGCACATTCCCAGGCCTCGCCCAGGCTGGCTGATTGGGAAGTTCTGGGGGTAGGGGCAGCAATCTGCATTCTGACAAGCCTTCTTGTGGATTCTGGTGGGGACTGAAGTTTGAGGAATACTGCCCAGGGGGAGGGTTTGCAAACCATGGTTCCGTGGGACTCCGGGGCCCTTCCCTGTCCGTCCTAGGGGTCCGGGGGTGGAAGGTCAAGTGCCTTCTCCCGCTATCTACCCCTTGCCACTCCCATCATCCCGTCACAGAGCTGTGCATTGATCTCTTTTGTACTTTGGAGTTGCACACCAGGATTTATGGGTTGAGGGTCAACTTTAAGGGACAACATTTTGAGAGCCACCAATGCGCTCCAAATGCTTCTGTTTTTTAAAGCTGGGAAAATCCCCGTCCAGCACAGGGAAGTGGCTTGCCCAGGGCACCAGGCTAATTCCTGAGGCTCTCCTGGGCAAGGGAGGTCTCTCCAGCTCCCTTTCCGTCATGCCCCTCCTCCGTGACCTGCATTCCTTCTCTCCCACAGGCTGACGCCCTACGAGTGGTACAGCCCGCACCCGTGTGCCCAGGGCCGGTGCAACCTCCTGGTGAACCAGTACTCCCTGGGCAACAGCCTCTGGTTTCCGGTTGGGGGCTTCATGCAGCAAGGTTCTACCATCGCCCCTCGCGCCTTATCCACCCGCTGTGTGAGCGGCGTCTGGTGAGGTCCCAGGCGGAGGCGGGCCGGGCCTGAAGGGGCGGAGGGGCCAGACCCCGGGTAGGGGTGGGAGAAGCTGCTGCTGGGAGAGCCTGAAGCCTCTGGCCCTCCCAGCAGAGCCTGGCAGGGCCCAGTGCTGCCTCCTGCCAGCTCAGCCTGTGTTGAGCAGTGGAGCCCAACAGATCCCAATAGATCCCATCATTCCCCCTCCCCTTTCTCTGTCTCTGGGGTCTGAGTACAGAGGGAAACCAAGGCAGGAAGCAAGACCGGTGAGAAAGCCAAGCCCATGATCATTTCCTGGCCTGAACAGGACCTGAGGTTTGAGTGGCTGGGCCTTTAAAGACATATGCAGATGTATGCAAATCCGATCCTGCTGCAGGAAGTCCCTGGAGGCGGAGGCTGTCCCATCATGGCCTGTCTCACCTTTCTCAGGCTTTGTCCCTCAGCTTGCCCTGTCCGCCTCAGTGGGTGTGGGGAAATGCAGACCGTCAGAGGCTCAGAGTTGGGCCCAGGAGTCAATGTGTGGGGGAGTCCTGTAAGAACTGCTGTGTAGCTGTATGGGCTCTTTTAGACTGTGGTGCAGGGAAGTGGAAAGACTAAGAGGCTGGAGAGGAAGTTCGCAAGAGCAGGTTTCCCATGCACTCTTCAAAACCCGCTATGGTTAGGCCGCCGCAGCTTGCAGGACTTCCAGCCTTGGTCTCCCTGCTCCTTCTCAATCTGACTACACCAAAGGAGAAGGCAAAATGGTGCTTCCACCCTTGGGTACTGATGCCGGGGACACGTTCCTGGAGGAGCCGCCGGAGCAGGGGCTGTTAGGGAGGTGACAGCACAGCCGGGACAGTGACCCCTCCCGCTCTGGGGTTTTCACTTCCCAAAAAAGTGATAAATATAGTAGGACCAAAACCACTGGGACAAGGTGTTCACCTATTACCAGATAGTGCCAAGAAGTCACTGACTAGAATTGCGTAGGGAAACGGGCTCGGGGCACCCGGCGGAGGAGATGGTCTCATGGGGACTTTCCAAATCCCGGGACTCCAGGCAGGAGGCCAGGGAGATGGGCAGACGCCAGCTGAGGATGCTGGGTTCGTTCCTGCTGGACGGTTTCCCGCCAAAGAAGGCGCCTTCTCGCTGGCGCAGGCAGAGCCCCATGGCCGCTTCATCCACCTGCCCCAGAGAATCCCTTCCCCAGAGAACTTCAGAGATCTGAGTCTTGCAGGCCACACAGCCCTTAGTCCAAGGACTTAGTGGGCCCCCGTGGCTTAGCCACGCTGTCCCAGAGCACATGTTGGGAGGGCCCTCACCAGCCCCTGCCCAGGTCGATAGGGCTCCCTCTGCCTCTCAGGGTCCTGAGTTGTTAAGTCAAGGTCTCGCTCTGGGCATATTTTGGAGGAGGGGGCCCATTGTGGCCCGCCCGCATCGCCTCACCGAGAGCCAATGATAGAAAATGCCAACAGTACTGCAGTCTCACAGCTGCTAGTCCCCCTGTGACACCGGAGCAAGGCTCTGTCAGCCCCTCTGGAGACAACATGGGCAGCACTTGCTGTCTCTAAGCAGCGATTGGCTGACCTCTTCCTGTACAACCCAGAGCTAACTAGCCACATGGCCGCCCAGGGTGGAACAGACGCCAGTGTCTAGTGATGGGGCCGAGGGAACCTCCTCCACCAACTCAGGTCCTGCCCACAGCCGGGGTTCATGAACCTATGGTTGTGACCAAGGCAGCTAAGCAGCTGCAGAATGCTGGCTTTCTCTGAGGGCAAGGGCATGCAAAACAGCTTCCACCAGACCGGCAGGGCTGAGGGCCAAGCAAGGAACCAGGCTGAGCATGGAGGATGCATGGCACGTACGGGATCCCAGGCAGGGCGGGCAGGAAGGAGGTGACCCCGTGAATTTCCATCCCATGTTCATCTGGGGGCCTCTCTGTGCACTTCCTTATGTCTCACATCGTCCAGTCCTTTAGTGATTAGTGATTACCGATCACTCATGATGTATTACCTCGTTTTCTCTCCCAACTCTCCAAAGATAGGCAGCACAGACATTATTATCCCCATTTATCAGCCAAACGAGCTCCGGGAGGGCGGGAGAGGCTTTTCCCAGGGTCTCACAGGTGGGATGTGACAAAGCCAGAAGGAAAACCGGCTCGCCTCACCGGCGGTCTGTCATGTGGATGTGCCCGCCGCGTTGGGGGCGTCCCTGTTGCTTCACTCTTGGAGAGGCAGCCAGCAGGTGTTCTTGGTCATGGTGCCAGAAAGAGGCAGTGGGACTTCCTGCTCCTGAAAATCCACCTGGCAGCTGCCAGCGGCTGCCTCCCGTGGCCAACTTCATGCATTCGTTGGCAGATTCTTCCTAATGGGTAAAGCGCCATTAACCCAGGCCCTACTGATTCAGAAGCTGTGATTCCCCAACCTCAACTGTGCTGCAGTTTATCTTTGAACCCCTTGGATGCAGAGGGCTCGGGATGCAGAGCCACGCTGCTGGCCAGACGGGAGAAGGCGTATTTAACCTACTAAAGTGAAAAGCGGCTTTTAGCATATAGGCTGCCCAAGATGCAATTTTTTTCTAGTTTTAAACGAGTTCCATCTACTCAATAAAACGACCTTTTAGTTTGACAGAGCATCCCTGTCCTACGAGGAGTCTTTCTAATTCCAACCTCTTGGCAGGTTAAAGGTGCCTTTCGCCAGTTCGTCTTCCACAAAGGCTGGCCGCTGTTTTTTGATTTGTGGAACTGGTTTTAAAATGCTTGGCGAGCTGTTCTGTGCCCCTGGGCCTCAGTTTCCCCAGCTGCCAAGTTGGGATGAGAATCTTGATTCCCCGAGGTGGAGGGCTTACCTGAGCTGTTGCAGGTAGCCTTGGCCCATGTCCAGTATATAGAGGAAGCAGGAAGCCGTTCCGCCTCAAGCCCTGAGCAGGGCTCTCGGAGCCGTCCTGCTAGCTCACTCGCTAGCTCCTGGCTCCTGGGTCCCCAAACTGTCTCACGGGCAGGCATTTCACCACCCACTAAACACCTCCTGTAGGGAATGAGAGGAAAAGTCAGCCATCTTCTTCCAGGCAGTGCTTGTGAGCTCAATTCGTTTCTGTCGCCATCATTTGCCCCGCTTCCATGTTCTTCCTCCACCAGGCCAAGAGCCTCCTTCCAAAGAGGGACGCCCGGTCCCTCCTGTGTCACAGCGGGTCTGGGGATGGGAGCAAGACTCCTGGGGGCGCCCAGGTGGCGAGGACTTGCCATTCTTCTCCTGCACAGGTGGGCATTCACGCTGATCATCATCTCATCCTACACGGCCAACCTGGCAGCCTTCCTGACCGTGCAACGCATGGAGGTGCCCATCGAGTCAGTGGACGACCTGGCTGACCAGACTGCCATTGAGTATGGCACAATTCACGGAGGCTCCAGCATGACCTTCTTCCAAGTAAGCCCCGTTTGTCCACTCCCTCCGGGACCAGGCAGCGTGAGGATGAGATGTTAGTCCGCCGGAAATGAAAACATCTCTGCTCATCCCATGACGTCTCTCCTGAACGTCTAGTTTGGAAGTCTGCATGGAGCTCATTTTCCTCCTGCTCCGCAGAATGCCCTTGGAGTGAGATCCCAAAGTGTGGCATTTGAGAGGATGCTAGGGACAAGGTGGTGGAACTGTTTCCAGATTGTAATGGTTTCCTGTTTGCTTTCATGGGCATTAGGAAAAAAATAAATATATATATATACATATATATATATATATATGTATATGTATACATTAAATTAAACCTCTTTTTAAAAATATTACTGTGGCCGGCACCATGGCTCAATAGGCTAATCCTCTGCCTACAGCGCCGGCACACCGGGTTCTAGTCCTGGTCGGGGCGCCAGATTCTGTCCCGGTTGCCCCTCTTCCAGGCCAGCTCTCTGCTGTGGCCCGGGAGTGCAGTGGAGGATGGCCCAGGTGCTTGGGCCCTGCACCCCATGGGAGACCAGGAGAAGCACCTGGCTCCTGCCTTCGGGTCAGCGCGGTGCGCCAGATGCAGCATGCCGGCCGCGGCGGCCATTGGAGGGTGAACCAACAGTAAAGGAAGACCTTTCTCTCTGTCTCTCTCTCTCACTGTCCACTCTGCCTGTCAAAAAACAATATTACTGCATAGAATGGGTCAAATTTATGTTTTTAAAATTTTAAAACGAGTTAAAATTTATTTAAAATAAAACACAAGTGAATGAAATTTGAGGAGCACTCCATTAAGATCCATTGGTTTTCCTGATTCTGGAATCTGGCTGCAGCTCCGATAGGGATATGGCTGACTTCTGTGAGGTTCCCCCGCAAGGCTCATGAGGAGGCCCTGTCAGTGGTTGTGTTTGCTGACCAACTGATCGCCAAGGCTGGCAGAGCCCCGCCATAGGGGATGGTAGTTTCCAGATGCGTCAAGATCTCTAACGAAGCAGGCTTCCCTAGGGGTTAATGGATGTCTGAGCGGCCTAGAGTCTGAGAAGTTCAGTTTCACATGAAACAGGTCCAAGGCCTTCAGCTCCCTGGTTTCCATTCAAATCTCAGTGCTTCTTGGCACGGAGACCAGTGACGCCATCGTACAAACACAGGGTTTGGGTGGACCCCCAGAATTCTCTCTCTCATTATTTTTTTTTGTAGCACAGAAGCCAGAATTGGATGGATGGCTTGGTTTAGGGTGGATAGAAAATTGCTGGCCCGGCTTCTTCAGGTGATGTCTCAGTATAAACTCCTGAATGAACCTGAGTCTGGTGCCCCGACCTGAGGGACGGGAAGGGACCCAAACAAAATTGTAGTTCTTCTACCAGAAAATGGAGGTTGGCAGTGCAAGACCTGTCCAGGGTAGATGAGGCAAAACCAGTGATCAAATAGCAGGCCGAATTCATGGCCACGTCGCTTCCTTGTCTTCCTGCACAAGGTGTCGGTGGCACAAGTCCCTGCCCCGCCGTTAGGTCTCTCCCTGAGTGGAGAGACCGTCGTGAGTGGTTAGAACAGCACAGGGGCCAGCATTGAAGTCCCACTCGGATTCCCTTCCTTCGCAAGCCAACATTTCCTTTCTCTTTTCCCAATCCCGCTTCCCTTTGATCTCGTCCCCAGAACTCCCGCTACCAGACCTACCAGCGCATGTGGAATTACATGTATTCCAAGCAGCCGAGTGTGTTCGTGAAGAGCACGGAGGAGGGAATCGCCCGGGTGTTGAATTCCAACTACGCCTTCCTGCTGGAGTCCACCATGAATGAGTACTATCGGCAGCGAAACTGCAACCTCACTCAGATTGGGGGCCTGCTGGACACCAAGGGCTATGGGATTGGCATGCCAGTCGGTATGCAGGAGAGGAACAGCCTCTTTGGGTAGCTTCCTCCAGGCAGGGTCAGGGGAGCCAAAGCCACCGAATGCAGCATCGAACTCAGTAATCCTTGTTTCTAGAACCAGGCTAACAGGGACTTGAGGTGGCATTTTCAAGGTTAAAAATAAAAATACCACACACTTCCACGAATCAGTGATCAGTGCTCAACTGAAATTATTAAAGGACTAGTTGACTGGTTATTTCTTAATTAATCATTAAAAGAATAACCCTAATGATTAAAGGACATGGGGACGCCCCTGGTGGATACTGTATGCCTTTCGTTCCCCCTCCCTCCTGCTTCCTGCCCCTTGACCATTTCTGTGTTGATTGACATCTCTATTAACGGTGGGGAAGAAGGAAGAGATGGTGAAACTCAAATGAATTAATTTGGCTGTTTGTCAGTGTCCCCACTGAAGAGTTGACTGACGTGATAGGATGAGATGGCTTTCAAATTATTTGTCAGTTTCACTGATCCATCCGCCGTGAGTCAGCGGGGGCAGGAGAGAAGTGGCGGAACAGCTTGCTGACTGAGCACCAGCCAGTTTTGGTACGGGAGGGTAGAGGAAAGTATCGTAGCTGTGCTTCTTAAAGGAGCCTTCCCCTGCTGGTAGTAACTCTACCAGAGCACGCTTCACTGTTGTGAGGGTGGAGGGGACCTCCATGCACCCTTTCCCCACACCCACCTTTGAAAGCCACAGCTGTATAGGGCTGTCCTTGTGCATGGGTGTCCTTGGATGAGGCAGCAAGAGGAGAGGCTGGAAGTGAGGCTATCAGATCAGTATGTACATCTTTGTAGTTGGATTGCACATCCCTTCCATTAATCTTGACCTAACTCAAGGCTCTATAAATTTTAGGATTTGCTTACACCTGTGAAATGTAATGAGCTTGGGCTTGGAGTCAGGCAGCCCTGGGAATGCATCCTGGTTGCCAGCCGTGGTACCTTAGATAGATTATTTAACCTCTCTGAGCCTCAGCACCCTTGCTAATAAAAACAGGACTCTAATACCTACCTCGCCAGGGTCTCTGTAAGGGCTGAGCTTGATAATCTGGTCAGATGCCTTCCCTTGGTGTCTCGTGCGTAGCTCCACTTGGGGGAATATTAGTGTTCTTCCCACCTTCTCCATAGTTACCTGTTATTTGATAAAAGCAGAAGATTTCTTAAATACTGATCAGGAACCAAGCAATCATATGGTTCATCCCTGACCAACTGTAGATTCTGAACCCAGCAGTTATGTGAACTGGAGACCTCGCTCAGGCCACTTAACCTACTTACTATCATATTTCATTGATGCCCGTCGGTATAGCAGATTATGGGCCCCTTTGAGAAATGTATTGGCTGGCAATTTCTTTCAAGATGGTGGAGTGAACCACAAAATGAGCTTAAGGTGCACCTTGATGATACTCCAGCAATTTATCAAACTTAACCAAAGTGTCAAATGCTTCAAAAGTTTTCATGGAGCAGGACTACAGAGAGTTGAGGTAAAACGGAATGACTCTAGAAATTTCCATTCATAGCCAAGTGAAAAATGTAGGGGAAAGCATTTGTTCTGTATCTGACATTTTGCCCCTTTCATATGTTATTTCACTCAATCATTTCACCTGCAAGATAGGCATGGTTATTACTCTGTAGAGGGAAGTACGGGATTCAGAGCAGATGAGTTATTTGTCGAAGGTCATAGAATCAGTAGAGAAGCTGGGTTTAAGCTAAGATGCTGGTCTTTGAATGTGGTACTTTGTTCACCAGACCATGTAGCCTAACGGGTCCTACCAGCAAGACTGGACAGGCGAGGCAGGGAGGGTGCTGTGGCTGACACAGGTTCTCACATGAGGTTGGGAAAACATTGCCCGGTCCATTGATGAGACAGGATTGAGGTTCAGCTGAGATTCTGCCCAGGAAAAGACAGCATGTTTATCATTCTTATGTGGAAGGTGAGAACGTAACTACAGAGTGACCAGTACCGTCAGATCCAGGAAAATCAAGAGAAACAAAGAACAAGAAGGAAAGCTACTCAGGTGCTCTGGGTGCTAAGTAGGCAAGCGTGGAGTAAGCAGAGTCTGTTTATGCAGCCCCTGGTGTGTTGTGAGGTTGGATTGCAAGTGCCTTGAAATGGTCTGGAATGCCTTCCTGGGGTGGACAGTTGTCACTAAAGCTGGAATATGTGTTGATCCGAGCACCTGACCACTCTGTAGACACCTGCTCACGTCTCCACCGATGTCCACCCACATCAGTGACACAGACACACTAAGTGCTGTGGGCTTGGGGTGGCTGTGCCGGAGCGCAGGTCTGTCTCTAGGAAGGCAGATTCTACCACAGAGGCATGGGCTGTCACAGTCAGAGAGATCCGGGTTGGATCTAGTTCCTGGCCTGTCAGAGTGTGGTCCGTGGGCCAGCTGCGTGGGTGCACCTTGGAGCATGTCAGGAATACAGAGTGTTAGGCCCCACTGCAGACCTACTGAATCAAAAGCTGCGCTGTAGCAAAATCTCCCAGCTGACTCCCTTCCCGTTCGCACTGGAGAAGCCCTGGGGGATTTGTTCCAAGCTTCTGCCTGTACCCTTCACCACAGTCCATTCCCCCAGGCCGTCACAGAGGAACTCGGGCAAGGAAGCTGGGCAGCTTCGTCATTCTCCAGGCCCTTGGCAGCTTTTTTCTTAATGATCTCAGGCCTTAGCCTGTGCTGGGACATTGAGCTTTCCACAGCTTCATTTGAGCCAGTTTTTGTGATTAAACTCTAGAACCAAAGCTCTTTGACCATACTCCTTTAGAAAAATCCTCCCCCACCCCAGATTGCACTAGGCCTTGTATTGGAGGAGCGAGGGAAGAGCAGGGAATGTGGGGTGATGGATGAGACAGGGGGTTCTGGTACACTCAGCAGGCAGCCGGGAGGGTTGGGGACACCTGGTGACTGGGTTCTCTATATGAGTGGATGAGACAGGGCTTCCCTCACACCCTGGGGTGCCACTTCCCTCACTGGTTGTGGCTGTCCTGGCTAGACGATTGTCAAGTGCAATATAGTGAGAGTTACAAGTACCCGAGGAACTAATTTGAAGTAAGTGGAGATTGGACAATTGACTGAAAGGTTTGGCCCTCAAGAGGTGATGGGAGCTATCGCCAGCTTCTTGTGTGCGGCGGGCACTGGCCGTGTAACCTGTAGTGTAGGAGGTGGTGGCCCCCGCCCTGGGTTGGGAGGTGGAGTGGCATGGCCTCCTGGAAAGCCACACCTCGGCCCGTGCTAGGGACTTCGGCTGGTGAATGGACGGGCCAGTCATTGCAGAGGTTGGGAACGTAGAACACCCTATGTGAGGCCGCAGTGCCCCCCTTGCCAAGGATGAGGGGACAGTGGAGTGGACAGCAGCGGCCTTCTGTGCAGGCCTTGCCCTCCGGCGGTGACAGCAGGCAGAGTGTCCTGCAGGTGTGCGGGGCAGGGGAGCAGAGGGCGGCCGGCACAGCAGGATGCTCACAGCCTGTGTCTGGGCTCCCCTGTGCCCCACAGGCTCGGTGTTCCGGGACGAGTTTGATCTGGCCATCCTGCAGCTACAGGAGAACAACCGCCTGGAGATCCTGAAGCGGAAGTGGTGGGAAGGGGGCAAGTGCCCCAAGGAGGAGGATCACAGAGCTAAAGGTAAGGGCGCTCGGGGCCCCCCCTGCCCTAGAGGACCGAAGCAGCTCGATTCTCCTGGCCCAATTCCAGGTAAGGGTTTCTAGGACACAGGGAAGGCATCCGGGGCTGGACTAGGGCTGGTTGGGGTGGCGGGGGGGGGGGGGGGGCAGTCCCGGCCCACAGTGGCGCACACTGCGCACACCCAGTGTCCGCCTGTCCTCACCAGTCCTAGAGCAGCTACATCCATGACGCTTCCTGAGTGCAGCCCCTCTCCCTGCCCCCAGCACCTCCACCTTCCCCATCCCCCTCCACCTGTGCGGTGGCTCTCGCCCGCTCTCCTTTTCCCATTTATGTGTCTCTGCAGTGCGTTCTCCACGGGTCGCCCGAGTGATTGCTTTTTAACATGCAAATCAGATGGCATCCTTCCCCTGAACAAATCTCTAAGGCTTCCTGTCCCGCCCAGAAGAAAACCCCAGCCCTCTGGAGCCTCGGCTCCCACGTGATCCTTCTCACTGGACCTCCTCCTCTCCTGCCGCTTGTCCCACCCCCTCCTCGGGCCTCTCTGGGGAGGCTGCCCTGGGAGAGGTCCTCTCTCCCTCGCTATCAAGCCTTTCCCGGTCACCCTAACTCTGCTTTATTGTCTGGTCAGATCTCACCACTGCCTGATGTGATAGTTGCCGTGTCTCTGTTTATTTCTGTCTTTGCTGTTAGAACGTAAGCTTCCTGCAGGCAGACTTCATGTTCTTCGCGGGGCTTGCACAGGGCCTGGCCCATAGATCATTTATTGATTGAGTGATTGTTGAGTCGCGTTGAGTAGAAGTGTCCCTGGTTGTGTGTGTAGGTAAGGAGGGTGAAGGGTCACTAACCACCCAGGGTTTCCTGTAGGGGAAATGCACACCCTGGCTTGTCTATGGCCGACCTGCTGACATGTTTTATAGGCCAGTTAATGCCTGTTAATTGTTTTTAGGGAACTTTCATTCTCAAAGTGTCTTGGTTTCGATAATGAATCAATGGTCACTCTATTGCAGCCTTGCTAAAATATGCAACAAATTTACCTGCGTGTCCCCTAGGACGGCAGTGGAGGAGAACACTGATGGATGGCCTGTGCTTGCCATTGTGCGCGGCGTGAGTGATTATTCCCAGTGAGACACTGAGGGAGTGACTGTGCATTTCTTAGTGGAGAGGTCTTCAGAATATGGGTCTATGGACCAAGTCCTTTGTAAGTGAAAGGAAGTTATATGCTCCTAGGAACCCAGTGAGGCCACCCTCTTCTTGGCTCATCACACTCTGAAGGCCAGAGCCAGCCATAGGGCAGGCAGTGGACACAGGGAATGGACACAGCCCATTGACGTCCCAGCTCTGCAAAGCAACAGAAAGAGGGAGAGACAGAGAGATTTTCCATCCTCCGGTTCACTCCCTAAATGGCTGCAGCAGCCAGGGGTTAGGCCAGGCTGAATCTAGGCCAGAACTCCATGCAGGTCTCCCACATGGCTGGCGGAGACCAAGTACTTGGGCCATCTTCCACTGCTTTCCCCAGTACATTAGCAGGGAGCTGGTTTGGAAGCAGTGTAGCCAGGACTCAAACCAGAACACTGATATGGGATGCAGGCATCACAAGTGGTGGGGGCCTAACCCACTGTGCCACAACGCTGACCCCATAGCCCTCATTCCTTTGTCAAGTGAGCAGAGTAACCGACATCTGAGAATGTTGCTGCGAAGGTGGAGTGAAATAACAGGGAACTTGGCTCGTAATAATAGCAGCCCATTATATCATAACTGTTGTGGATCTGTGCACCATGCTGGGCTCCACTCAGAGCCTGAGGGCAGTCTGTTTCTGTTAGCTGTCTGCAGGGACGTTATTTTCAGTGGTCAGCCAGTCAGTCACTCCATCAACAGGAATGTGTTGAGTGACAGTGAACTGCCCCAGCACATCATCTCATACTCCTGGGAATGAAAGAAAGCACAACAGGTTTACCGTGAGGAGCTTGAAAGTGAATTCTGGAAATAAAACCAGTATGCTCAAAGTGATTAACAAATAATTCTATCTAGAATAATTCATAATAATAAATAAAAAGTCACTCTAGCAAGTTGGCAATTAAAAATTGAGGGGGTGGGGGTGGTGGGCAGAGATTAGCTCTATTATTTATTCAGGGGGAAAGACATGGTGGAGATGCCGAGGGGGGTGTCAGGATACTTTTCTGGACTGGATAGAATGAATCTGATCTTGAAGATGCTCAGGACCTGAATAGGTAGGGCCCATAGGAAGAGGCTATAGAAGGCAAATAAGCACCTTAATTAAGGCTGTGGGGACAGGTGTCCATGCAGTGGGCAGAGCTGTGTGCGGGGGCTGGAGGGGGTGCAAGTGAAATGGAGAAGGGTTTGCTTCCAAGAAGCTGGGAGGCATAGAGGGTTTGTACAAGGGGAGGTGTGAGTAGCAAAATTCTCCTCCACCAAAAAAAAAAAAAAAAGCCGAATTATTAAAAAATTAAAGCTGAATTAGCATGTGCTAATGTTCTGTGATAATGAACTTGAGAATGGCAGGAAAGAGCACCATCCTGGGGAGCTGAGGAGGGAAACAGTTAAGGCATTTTGCTCTGGAGCCATCTAAAGTGAAAATGGAGAGGTGAACCTGAGACCCAGCGCAGAAGGACTCTGGGTCTTTCTTCTGATTGATGAGTGATGTAGAAGAAATGTCCAGGCATCCGTTTCCCTAGAAGCCCCGGGTCCCTCACTCCCCTCATCACCTCCTGTGGGTGCCTCCTGTGAGTTTGGATGGAGCATTCAGCACACAACCCTGCAATCCTTGGTTTCCTCTACTTGACTGATGGCCCCTTAGAACTTAGACCCAGGCCCCAGCCTCTCCTACAGAACAAGACCCAGGGTTGGGAGCTCAGTGTGGGTGTGTGATGAAAGTTACTGCTGTTCATCAAAATCTAACCCTGCTGTGTTCTCCTGGGCCGTGCTAACAGGACTCGTGCAACTGTGCCTGTAGTCACCTCGCTGAACAACCTCCACCTCTAGAGCTCTCCACTGTGTCGTTCCTGCCCCTGAACAGCTGAATGTCTCTATGCAGTGGTGCAGAGAGCCCGAGAAGAGGGAGCCTGGAGCAAAACAGGGACAGCCAGTGACAAGGGACCTCTGAAGGCTCTCGCTGCTCCCCTCCCAGGCTTGTTCCCACGAGTGTGAGATTTCCTAGGCTTCCCTCTTTAAACCTGATCCCACTGGGCCTCTTGGCACACATTCCCTCCTGAGATTTGCTGCTGAGCTGACCCATCTGTCCGGTTCCCCCCTTTCATCTCTGACCCCAGAAGCCAGCCACAGGACCCTCTCCTTCGTGTACGCTTTATGGTGTTGATTTCTTTTTTTTTTTTAATTTTATTTATTTGTTTATTTATTTGACAGGGTTAGAGAGAGACAGAGAGAAAGGTCTTCCTTCCATTGGTTCACCCCCCAAATGGTGCTACAGCCGGAACTACGCTGATCCAAAGCCAGGAACCAGGTGCTTCTTCCTGGTCTCCCATGTGGGTGCAGGGGTCCAAGCACTTAGGCCATCCTCCACTGCCCTCCTGGACCACAGCAGAGAGCTGGAGTGGAAGAGGAGCAACCGGGACTAGAACCAGCGCCCATATGGGATGCCAGCACCACAGGTGGAGGATTAGCCAAGTGAGCCATGGTGCCGGCCCTATGGTGTTGATTTCTGTCCTCTGCTCATCCTGTGGAGAAACAAGTGGAGGCAGCCACGTTGCAAGGCCAGGACTGGTGACACAGGATGTGGTCACCTTGCACATGTCACTCATGGACCTCAGTGTAGACTAGCGCCCTGTTGAGAGCCTTCTCAAAGTCCACAGGCTCTTTATTTTCATCTCCTCTCCCACCTCCCCTGGATGGAGCTCATTAAGCCATCACCCTCCTGTGTGCTTGTTTGTTCTATTTGTTTTAAAGAT
Source organism: Oryctolagus cuniculus (assembly GCF_964237555.1). Classification (NCBI taxonomy): domain Eukaryota; kingdom Metazoa; phylum Chordata; class Mammalia; order Lagomorpha; family Leporidae; genus Oryctolagus; species Oryctolagus cuniculus. The sequence goes on from NC_091432.1 coordinate 113,421,965, forward strand.
TTATTTTATTTATTTGAAAAACAGAGTTACAGAGAGAGGTAGAGACAGAGAGAGAGGTCTTCCATCCGCTGGTTCACTCCCCAAATAGCCTCAATGGCCAGAGATGCACCCATCTGAAGTCAGGAGCCAGGAGCCTCCTCCGGGTCTCCCGCGTGGGTGCAGGGGCCCAAGGACTTGGGCCATCTTCTACTGCTTTCCCAGGCCATAGCAGAGAGCTGGATTGGAAGAAGAGCAGCCGGGACTAGAACCAGCGCCCATACGGGATGCCAGCGCTTCAGGCCAAGGCTTTAACCTGCTGCGCCACAGCACCAGCCCCCACATGTTGGTTCTACCAACAGCTCTTAGGATGGCCCTGCTCCCAAAAGCAGGTTTTTTTTTTAAAAAAGATTTATTTATTTATCTGAAAGGCAGAGTAACAGAGAAAGAGAGAGACCTTCCATTCGCTGGTTCACTCCCCAAATGGCCACAACAGCTGGGGCTGGACCAGATCAAATCCAGCAGCCAGGAACTCCATCGTGGTCTCCCACATGGGTTTCAAGAACCCAATTACCTGGGGCGTCTTCTGCTACCTCCACAAGTGCATTAGCAGGGAGCTGGATTGGAAGTGGGGCCGCTGAGACTCACACTGGAACTCTGCCCCAATAAATGATGCCAGCACTGCAGGTGATGGCTTAATCCACTGCCCCTGTGCGGCCCCCCAAGGAAGTTTCGTCAGAAATCTGAGATGACAAGCCTTGGGTCAGATGGACCCCTCCATAAATGGTCTAGTTGGAACAGACACGGTGGAACACCTGTGAGCCTCAGTTTCCTTCTCTGGAAGATAGAGGTCATAACTGCATGGACACCTCCCGGGGCTGTTGTGAGCACTGAGTGAGAAAAATCATGCTGAGCACTCCACAGCATGCCTGGCACACTGGAGATCGAAACTAATTTCATTCCAAATCTAGGCCTAAAGGAGCAATTAAAGTACAAGGAGTGAGTTTGACTGTGCTCCCGGCTGCCAGTAGGTCCGTCCATGTGTGCTCCTTAAGGCTAAGTAGCTCTTCAAAAACCAATACTCAGGACATTTATTTTGTGTCTGTTGAGATTTTCATTCAAGGGCAGGGATGCAGTCTTTTGCATTTTGTCCCCAGTGTCCAGCACATCATCTGACATCAGTAGTTGATGAAAGAATGGACAGCAAACGAATGAATGGACAAGCATTGCAAGGTCCTCCTGGCTAGGCAGCTCTGGCTTTTCCTCCCAAGCAAGGGAAGACATTCATGTAGCCCTCACTGCATTCACTCAGCAGACATGATTGTAAACCCCTGGGTACCAGGCAGGAAGTTAGGAAAGGGAGTAAGGTGCAGCCCTGCCTTCGAGAGGTTTGGAGTCTAGTGAGACGCACTAATCGTTGCTGTAACAGAGCCATGAAGAAAGTATTCAGAGGCACAGAGGAGAAAGTGGTTGTTTCCGAGGCAGGATCAGGGACGGCTTCGCAGGAACATTTGACCTTGACCTTGAAGCATCCTTCCGGCATTGCTGCTTTGAGATTGTTGGTAGGGCAGTTGCCACACTCAGAACTTGGTTTGGATAAGTAGGATGAGACTGGAGGTACGAGGGCATTGGAAACTGAGTGAACGCATTTGGACCGCAAGCTGTTGTGTCTCAAACATCCTCACAGAAGGAGCCAAGAGCAGAGAGAGATGAGATGTGAGCTCTTGAGGATCTGGGACGTAGTCCAAAGCAGCCCACCACACTAGGCATTTTCTTAAAGACTTGCATTTTGTCCTGCAAAATACTTAGGAATTTAGCATTTTACTCCATAATACAGACTTATTAAAAAAAAAAAAGAAAAGAAAACATTTTTCCCACCTAAAAGCCAAGTAAAATTTAGTGTCCCAGGAAGCCGCCATCGCGTTGCCACATGCTCTGGCCCCAGCAGTGCACTGGACTCAGTTTGAGAGCCCATCCAGGGTTCCCGGGTGAGGGGTGACGGCAGGAAAGCTGGTGCTGGGGACGGAATTCTGAGCTCTTAGTGGCATTCTTGGTCCCAGGGAGCAATCATTGCCTTGGGAGAAACGAAGTCAAATGAGGACTTCAGGTTTCCAAAACACATTCTTATCACTCGTAGCAGGGACAGTGTTCTTGGAAGGCAGGGTGTTTGACTTGCTAGGGAAGTGTTTTGGAATAGCAAAGGAAGCTGGGCACACAGTAGACAATACAAGTTAGGGAGCGGAAAAGTGCGCTCTGGCCAGGACCTGTGAGAATGCAGAAGGAAACTTGTGCCTCGCTGGGGGCTGAAGAGGGGTAGATATTATTTCTGGAATTAGCTGGGGAGTCCAAGAATGATAAGGAGAGTTCTAGTTACTTCTGGAGTTGGGCAAGTAAGTGTCATGCCATGTTGGAGTAGGGTGTGAGTCATGGCATGTGGGGACCCAGGACAGAGAGGGCCCAGTGAGTGGCCTGAGTTTTTCCAAGGCCCCAGACAAGGGTATGGGGAATGAAGTAGAATCCAGTGTCTGACCAGATACCTGTCCCTACCCTGTGGGATGGCATCCAACAGTCCTCCTCCCCAGGCCCAAGATATACCCCAGAAATTACAGGGAATGGGCAAAACAGTGCATTTAAACCTAAAATGACTGAAAAGTCTCTATGTCTTTGACAATTGGGTGGAAATGGAAGTTTGAGGCAGCAATTAGGTTTGTTTATAGGACAATGAAGTTATAAGGCTTGCAATTGTTAGCTTTGGAAATTCTTCCCCATTCCACAGGGGTTTGGGAAGACTGAGCTGACAACAGGGACTCAGACAGAGGGCGAGGGGAGACAGAGAGAGGGATCAGGTGGCAAGGAGTGAACAGGAGGCCTCTGCCCTGCACGTGGGGTGGGGGCCAAGTGCTTCCTGGTGTGCAGAAGAGAACTGAGCAGAGGAAAAGCGGAAAGAAACAGGAGCAGCACCCTGCCCAGGTGCCATGCGCCAGCCTCTGCCGACTTGCCTGTCTGCACGTGTCCCCTGGAGCCGCGGGTGAGCTGTTTAATAAGAGGTGACATCCCAGGGTGAAGCTGTCCGGTGAAGCCAGGGTTTCCGCTGCCATCTCAGCCATAGCACCCACTGCCAGTTTAACATGCTGACCCCATTTCTGCCATGGCTGGAGCCCAGGCAAACCTTACTGCGAGGCCAAAAGGCTTTTTGGCCAAATGAAACTCCTCCACGTGACCTTCCTCAAGCCAAGCACGACACCCCAGCCTGAGATGGGAAGCAGCACTGCTGGGTCTCTGTGGGTAATCAGCTATCAGACTGCTGTGTGCTCAAGAGACTCGTGCAGACAGGGCCAGCAGGACCCGAAAGATCCCTTCCTTGAAGTGGTCGCCGGGATTGGAGCCGCAGGAGCATCGTCTCCCTGGGTCTCCAGTGGGACTCAGGACAGAGGCTTTGATTGGCCTTCCACAGCAGCTCCTGCAGGAGCTCTCTTCTTGGAATTCGCAGCAGTCGGCTGTCACATGTGCCTAAAGGAACAAGAGGAAGAGGGAACAAGCAGAGAGTACTGGAGGCGAAGGGGACAGGGAGGGGGTCCTTTCCCGAGACCTCTGAGAGCCAGTGTGGCTCTAGGCAGTTTGGTTCCGTTAGAACATACCAGACAACACTAGGGTGCCTAACAGAATCCTGTTCTACTTTTGTATCCTATCAAAATGGGAGACATTGTAAAGAAAAGGAACCGGTGCTCTCCCTCCTTCTAACCCAATATTAGAGTTCCAACATCACTGCCAGATTCCAGAGAACTCTAACACTGGGGTGGTGCCACCCATCCTGAGCCTTTTTGCCAAGTCCGTTGATGGCTCTGGCCAGGGCCACAGCCTCGCCCCTTCACTTCCTCTCCCCTTACTTTGCCTGCCTACATCGTGGTGACCATCCACCTTCCTGCACGCTGGAAAACGCAATGGCAGATCACGCGGAAGACCGCAGGTTACAAAAGAGAGCAGGCTTCGTGCCAGGCTGTTTCATTTTCTTCAGTCTTTCCTCTTCAAAAGCTCTTATTTTATTTATTTATTTTCTCACTCAGCTCCTATAAAAAGAAATATCGCTAGCCAGTCCGTGGAGGCCGGCATCCCAATTCAAGGAGATTGGATTACCGGAGGCTTTGCAGAACCATCGCCAGACAGAAAGGTGGCTGGTGAACTCCGAGGAAATTAAATACCTTTATCTGGAAAAACACCGGCTCACAATCGGGCTTCAAAGGAACATAAATACAGCACCAGGCTGTGAAAATCAGGGTTCCCTTTCAGGAATGGACGAGAGGCTGGTGGTGTTAACTCACGGAATCCTTGGAGAACAGGAAGTTGGCTGGTTGGCAGGGCGGCAGAGGACCTGGGAGCCATCTTAGCAAGGGTGGGGGTGAGCGACGGGGGAAGAGCGCTCTGGGGAAACCTCCCTCTGTCTTCTTCTCAGGGGGCCCAGCCTGGCTCTCCCAGTTCTCCGGTTTCTCCACGGAGAGCCCAGACTGGCCACGTGGATGTGGGAAGTTGAGATGGTGTCTCGCAGAGAGGCTTCCTGACCCAATCAGATGGGTTGCTGAGACATGGGGGTGCTCCAAGAAGCTGCCAGGAACAGAGGCAAATGTGGCCCCCCTGTAACTCTGCAACCAGGAGGTCAGCCATGATAAAGTTCATGGCCCACTTCTGCCTGGACACTGGGCCAAGACTGAGCTGAGGAAGCATCCATCCCGATGGGATGCGCTGTTCAGGAGGGTAGAAAGGGGATTTTGCAAGATGCCCCCCCCCATACCTAGAACTCCTATGGTACCCCGAGCCCAGCCCATCATTCTGAAGGTTCCCGGGGATAGATTCAGTCATCGAGAGGCTAGGTTGAGTCTGGAGTCACATGCTGAGTGATAAGCACAGATGGTGTGGGGAGGTGATGGCCCTGGCGTCAGTCTGCATCCGGGTACTTCTGCTTATCATGGGCAAGTTAACCTTGGGCAAGTTACCTGCTACTCTCCACACCTTGGTTTGCTTGTCAGAAAAATAGAAGTTAGGATACTGCTTGTTTCACAAGGCAACTGAAAGACTGAATTAAAATATTTAGCATGGTAACCTTGCTTATAGTTAACACTCATAAAGATCAGCTTTATATTTATAAGGAGTGCTAGCGTTGGAATAGCTCTATCTAGAATTCACACCTTAGCTGTCGAAACTTAGAGTCTCTGAATGTCTGTTTCTTTAGCTGTAAAATGGGAATGGTGGGTTTCCTTTAGAGTGTTTTTAATGATAATTGAATGAGATAGCAAACTTTTTTTAAAAATGAAGTCCTTGAGCTCATGTTATGATAAATTGTAAAATGCCTCTCCCACACTTTATCTTTTGATAAATTGCAAAATTGATCAAGGGCCTCTGCCACCCCTCTTCTATTTTGTGTCCCTCTCCCCTGCTTTTCTCCCACCACTCTCCCTGGAATCTGCTGGGTCTAGTCAGCAGATCTAAAAGCAAATGCCAGAAGAAATGGCAAGCTTACTCTTTCACTTCCTGTGAAGCACACACGTGGCGAATCACCCTGCATTTCCTGGGAAGATCATAGACGCCATGATCATGGGCATGTGAAGGTCCCATTTACAACCAGATGTCTGGCCATGGCACCACTTGACCTATTTGCATGGATGCAGGTGAATGTAGTGCTGACACATACAGTTCTTGAAAGCCATTTTGGGCCAAGAGTCCATGCTGTTGTCAAGTGCTTTTGGTCAACACGGCACAGAACTTCAGCACCTGCACAGTACCCAGCTCATGGGAGCGCCTCACTAAAGGTGAGCTAACCATCACCAGTGGGCAGTATGCTGTCCCTTGCTGGGATCCTGGCACTGCGCAGTCCTCTGTGTACCCACCTCTGGAGCTCCTGGAGCCTGTGCCTCTTTATTCAGAACGAGCGTCCCCTCTGTATCTTAGTTGCAGATTTCCACGATGCTCTCTGCAGATATGTGAGGGTTGGAAAGGCTAAGACATAAGTGTACCTGAATGTAAGAAGTAGTTATTAGCCAGTCACAACCGAAGGAAGAGCAGGAGAGTGGGTGGAGAGCCAGATCTCTTCATATGTCCCCCCTTCCAGCATGCCATATCCCTGTGAAGTTGTAGAGACAAAGGAAGTTATTCATTTGCATTTGCGCACTGTAATTTGTATTTGTGGGCAATCTGTGAGTGACACCGAAGTTAGTATTTCACCAACCAGGAGTTTGCAAGGAGAGTTTGATTCTATTTCGGCTGATGCAGACTGATTGCTGGGGTTTAGCTGAGGCTCAGAGAGAGACTCAGTGTTAGGAGAAAATCCCAGTTACCGTGCCATCTGCCTGGGTGGCTCATGTGTGGTTCCATCTGAAGACAGGGAGAGAGGAGGTGACTCGATGGCTTCCCAGTCCCTCTCACAGGTGCTGGAGCATCTGTGAGTGATGCAAGGGCCTTGTGGCCTGCAGGGGGTCACATCGGTGGCTCCTGGTGATGCATGGCTGGGTGCTGTGGAAGGCATTTGACTTCTTGGAGAATGACTGATGACAGTGTGTTAAATGCAACTGCTGCACTCCCCGAATACTCCCTCCCCACTCCCAACTCCATCTGTTTCTCAACTCTCACTCTGCCAGCTCATCTATTCTTGCCTCCACTTTCCAATAACTTCCTAAAGGCACGCATGGTACACAAGCCTCACTCCCAGGAGGAGGAGGAGAACCACTCAGCCAGGAATCAGCACGCTGGAACCAACCCCCATGATTAATGCGCTGGCCCTGGAACGCGAAAAGCTGCGAAACAGAGAAGGGGGGATGTTTTGGGGACTCCTGGTTTCTACCAGCACCCTGTTAAATCCGCGGCTCCTCCAGGAAGCTTTCCCTGATCTAATCAAAGTGATCAGAGCACAGATGACAGATCCACTTCTAACCGTCCCCTACGGCCCCCTGCACCCAGGCAGCCCATGTTGTGGGTTTCCCAGGTTAATGTTCAGCCCTCATTAACCAGCCAGCCAGTCAGCACAGACTGAGCCAGCCGCCTCTGACCAGCTGAACTGCTCAACACGACGGCTATCACATTCTACCATTGCTCTGAACAAATTTTAAGTAATAATGAATGCTTATCGCAGTAAAGATCCAAAGCTTTTGGTAACGCAAACTTCTATGTCAGGGATGTCTTTATCCTCTTTCTCTCAGCAGATATTTACTGAGCTCTTATTATGGGGCTCGGTACCATGATCGCAGGGTTGCAGAGCTGAGCAATGCAGTCCTGCTCAAGGAGCTCGCAGCCTACGGGAATCCAGATATGTGGAGTCAAACAGATGTTATGAATGTTCGCACTATTAGCGGGATGTACATCTTATTAGTAATGAAACACAAAAGTGGTACAACTGAGTCAGGTAAGAAGGAAGAAGATGGCCTTGAGGAAGTGGCTTGAACTAAGTCGTAAAGGAAAGGTTGAGATTAGCCAGATGTGTGTCTAAGGGTTTCGGGGTAGGTTCCAGGAAGAGGTGCTAAGCGGGCGGAGGTACAGAAGGTAGGAGCAGTGCTCATGTGTTCTGGGGACTATAAACTGTACTGTGTTAGGAGAGGATGTGTCCGAGTCAGAGCCCGCATTGCAGAAAGATCACCCAGGCAACCACATACAGAGGGAGGGGCCTTGACGAGGAAGTAGCTGGAAGCAGGGCAGTCATTTCACAGGTTGCTGCAGTAGTCCAAGTAAGAGAGGGTGGGCGCCTGAAGTGGGGAAGTAGGGGGATGGGGAGAAGGGTAAGAACGTGACCAGTATTCAGCGGGGTTTGGTACTAGCCAATGCATGGAAGAGAGGCAGGACCAAAGGCAGGGACATGAGGCGAGAATGTGTCCTACAAGAAGCATAGGAGACTGGGAAGGTTGGGAGAGAGCAGTGAGCAATGGCTTTATAAAAAGCCAAGAGGGGGTCAGAAGTTGAGCCCAGCCATTAGGATGTCCAAGTCCCGTCTCAGAGTGCCTGGGTCTCATACCTGCAGCAGCTCTTGATTCCAGCTTTCTGCTAGGCACCCTGAGAGGGTATCTAGTGATGATCAAGTAGCTGGTCCCTGCCACCCATGTGCGAGACCCACATTGTGTTCCCAGTTCCCAACTTCAGCCATGGCCCAGTCATGGTGGGGAGTGAACCAGTGGATGAGCTCTCTCTTTGTCCCCAAGCCCCTCTGTCTCCTTCTCTCTGTCTCTCATATAAAATAAAAGAAAATTTTTTAAAAAAATTTCAGGAAGAGGATATGGTTTTCAATGTCAGATGTAAAGAGAGGTCACATAAGAGGAGGACTTGAAAATGTCCCATAGATTAGAACAAGACATTTGTTGGTGACTTGGTGACTCGGTGCAGGTGGTTTTAGTGGTGCAAGGCAAAATATGATGGGATGAATATTGAAGAAGAAGAACAAAAATAAATTCAAAACTGAATATTTTTCTCCTTTGAATACTCTGTAGACACTGTACCCAGGACCTCAAAGCTTTTTAAGTGCCCAAAATTATGTCTGAGAACTGAAAAAAAAAGTATTGGCTTCAAAGTGCAAAAAGAAAACTGCAAAATTAAATTAAGATGTGGTTAATTAAATATCTCCAACATGTAACATTGTTTCAACTTCATTAATTTTTAAATTTAATATTCATAAAAAACTTCATTACATGGAGAAACAATTTTTTGGTTGGCTTTTCTCATTTTACAAACATTCCCTTGTATGCACAAGGATGGCTGAAAACTGGTGGCCAATTGAGTATTAACTGTTTCTTGCCACCAAGTAATATCAGAAGGAAAAGTTTTAAATGCGTTTAACACAAGATGTGGGTGCATTTCCTTCTACTTGCTTTCCTGTAAGTATTTTGAGGGTTTTTATGCTGTCCTAAAATAGTTCTGATGTAGGCACCTCTTCCAAAAACCTTAGCCATGGCAGGAAGAGGAGAGATGAGTGTTGATGAGGCGGGTTGGAGAGGGTATGGGAGATAGTCTTTCTTCTTTATGGAGAGAGAAGCATGAGTGTGCATATGTTTAAGGGAAGAGCCCGTGGGGAGGAAAAGCTTGGAGGAGGACAGGATGGTGATGGATAGGGAGGCGAGGGGCACAGCAAGAACGCCGTGGAGCAGAGGAAGAGGAGGTGAGGGCCCGTTTGCTGGCTCAGGCAGAACCATCCCAAGGGTATCTGAAGTCCCTCGGGGACTTCAGAGCAAGCAGCCCCCTTGATCACTTCTCTAGGGATCTCCATCTAGCCTTTCTGCAAGGGTGTGGCTGGGGACACTGGTTCATCCACCTTAATACCCTGGTTCTCACCATGCCTAGACCTGTACAGATTCCCTTTGAACTCTCTTTTGTCCCTCCCTTCATGTGGATCCTAGTGCTCCCCCAATCAAAAGTCTGCCCAAATGGCCCTAGGTTAGAGGAGTAAGTGTTCCAGTGAGCCCCAGGCATCTTTGCTCTAGAAGGTAGCACTGAGGTTTTTAATGATAACCTGTTTTGGATTATTCAAAATAGGGGATACTGCATCACACAGGCCACCAGGAGGTGATGGTGTGGCTGTGCAGACCAGAGTTGGATGCACCCCTGATGTGAGCCCCGGGGACCACTGCCTGTGGATTCTCAGCTAGGCAGGGGTTGCTGCTGTGCTCTTGCTATTTTAGAAACAGGCATCTGGCCGGCGCCGCGGCTCACTAGGCTAATCCTCCACCTTGCGGCGCCGGCACACCAGGTTCTAGTCCCGGTCAGGGCGCCGGATTCTGTCCCGGTTGCCCCTCTTCCAGGCCAGCTCTCTGCTATGGCCTGGGAGTGCAGTGGAGGATGGCCCAAGTGCTTGGGCCCTGCACCCGCATGGGAGACCAGGAGAAGCACCTGGCTCCTGCCATCGGATCAGCGCGAGCTCCGGCCACAGCGCGCCGGCCGTGGCGGCCATTGGAGGGTGAACCAACGGCAAAGGAAGACCTTTCTCTCTGTCTCTCACTGTCCACTCTGCCTGTCAAAAATTAAAAAGAAATTAAAAAAAAAAAAAAAAGAAACAGCATCTGCTTGGGGATTTGTGAGAGGAAACCTCAGGCATCTTAAGTAGCCAGGGGAGAACCGTTTCTCCAGCGTTGCAAGGTACAGAAAGAGCGTCCAGTTTCTGCTCGTGAACTGCAGCTTACCTTGAGTGTTGCGCAAAGCTGGCCGTCCCTGACACGGACACAGTTCTGCCACGTCCTGCGATGACACCACTCATTGAAAAAGCATTGCAACGTGCAAACATGCTGAAGAGCGCAGGGCATAAGCCGCCCCCTTGGCGTTTCTCCTGGATAAATGATGCCTTTTTGATTTATGACCTTGGTCCTTGTTGGTTGTGGTTGCGTGCGTTTGTGATGCTTCCTGGAAGGTGTAGGTTTCTCTAATGCATGAAACAAGCTTTTAGTTATACAGCTAAACTCCACATTGACACTGCAACAACCAAACAGCCATTTCATTCTGCAAATATTTGTTGAGCGTGTGCTCTGTGCCAGGTATCATGTTAGGCAATGTGGACACAGCAGAAACAGTGCCTGAGTTCAAGGAACTTTGATTTGCAAACTGACATTAGGCCTGGCTAGAAAGGACTCACCTGGGAAACTTACTGAAAACACACATTCTTGGGCCCCATCTCCAGAGACAGTCAATAGGTCTGGGTAAGGACCGAGAATCACTGGTTTGGTTTTGGTTTGGTTTTTGGAAGATTTTCTTTTTAAAAAAATGTATTCAAGAGGCAGAGAAATAGGCAGAGAGACAGACAGGGAAAGCTCCCATCGACTGGTTTACTCCCCCAGATGCCTGCAGCTGGCAAGGTGGCCAAAGCTGGGAGCCGGAAACTCAATCCCCCGTCTCTCCTGGGAGCCGCAGGCACACAATCACTTGAGCCGTCACCACTGCCTCCTGGGGAGGTTGGTGTTGGAAGCCTAAGCTGGAACTACACCCCAGGTTCTCTGGTTTGGGGTGAGGGCGTTCTGGCTGGCACCTTACCTCCCGGGCCAAAAGCCTGCCCTGCCATCACTGTTTCAGACCAGCTTTCCAGGCCTTTGTAATTGCAGCCAGATTTAGGAATCACTAGTCTGGTGGGATAAAAACTTTTACTTTCCAAGCAGGAATGTTAGTAACACGTTGACACAGACAGGTAAACATACTTTTACCTCTGCCCTTTGCAACATGCAAACACCAGTATTGGTTGACCGAACTGTTTATGAAACTGCTAGGATGGTCAAGTGTCACGTCTCTGAAAGCAACATCAGATTTAGCCCGAGCCCTTTTCTTTTCTATTTTTGACAGGCAGAGTTAGACAGAGAGAGAGAGAGGTCTTCCTTCCATTGGTTCACCCCCAAATGGCCGCTACGGCCAGCGCTGCGCCAATCTGAAGCCAGAAGCCAGTGCTTCCTCCTGGTCTCCCATGCGGGTGCAGGGCCCAAGCACTTGGGCCATCCTTCACTGGCCTCCCGGCTACAGCAGAGAGCTGGACTGGAAGAGGAGCAACCGGGACTAGAACCCGGCGCCCATATGGGATGCCAGCGCTGCAGGCAGAGGATTAACCAAGTGAGCCATGGCGCCAGCCAGCCTGAGCGCTCACCTCCCATCGCCAGACACCCTTTGCTAGGCTTTCCCAGGCTCCTGTCTTTGCAGCTGTGTCTCCCCCGTGTTCTGCCAACCATGCTGAGTTATTTCTCCCCCAAGGCAATAATTAAGTCGCTTGGAGCAATGTGCGTCTAAACGTTCTGGTGGTTTACATGACTGTCAGCATCTGGGACTGAATGATGATGTCTTTCTGCTCCTTTACAAGTTGTTGCCCACTTGTTCATCCCTTTCTTACAGGCCTGGGAATGGAGAATATCGGTGGAATCTTTGTGGTTCTTATTTGTGGCTTAATCGTGGCCATTTTTATGGCTATGTTGGAGTTTTTATGGACTCTCAGACACTCAGAAGCAACAGAGGTAAACTGCCAGTGGGGGGAGGGGACTTGCAGGGTCAGCCCAGGGAGTGAAGCTCACAGGCTCCTGCACCTGTGGGGGTCGTGTCAGACAGGGCCCTTGAAATTGCAACAGAACAGATCTGAGCTAAGGCTGCATCACTCACTGATTATACAGCCACAGAAAGGATCCTTCACTGCTCGGGATTTCAGATTCCTTTCTGAAAATAAATAAATATGAAATATTTTATGAGCAACAAAGCCATAAGGCATAATATAGTAAAGAAAAATAGGTAAAAGGACTAGGCCCCTAATGGAAAAGATGACCTCAGTCCTTCCGTTCGGAGCATGTTTTTGCCTCCGAGGGAAAGATCCTTAGAGATAGCACAACTCATGGGAATGCAAGAATGACACTCGTACCTTCCTTCTCGGGGATTTGGGATAAATTCACTTCCCACACTGTGGCGTGGAGGCTTGGTTACTATAAACCTCATGCAGATTGCCGAGTCTGGGAAAAAGGAAGAAGCCCTTATCCCATTCTTCCGTTCCTCTGCAGGGGAGGTGCACAAACCGTTACCTGTTAACGACACCATGAAATGTATTTGTTTTTTTAAGTCCCTGAGCCTCTGCCATCATAGTCTCCAAACTCTGGATCTTTCTAAAACCTGATTGGCACTGTTGAAACACCTCGTAACTGCATAGGGGACAGACTCAACACGGCTATGGCGGTCCCTTCCCTCTTTCCTGTCCCCACATCGTTCCTCCACGCTGTCATTCCTTGCCCATGCCCTCCGCTCCAGTCGCTGCAACAACTGTGTGGGAGCAGCATGATTGCTAAATCTGGAAGAAGGGACAGAAGGCTCTTCTCCCATCATGGCCCAAGACAGTGCCCTTTCCAGTTCAGAGAAGGGAGCTCAATGGAGCTTGCAACAGGCTTCAGAGTCGGACAGGTTCAAGTTCAGATTGTGAGTCAGCTGTTTATCAAATGGTTTTTAGTAAGATACGTGACTTCAGGAGGCTCCATGTCCACATCTGCAAAATGGACATAGGAAGACTAGTGACAGTAGTAGCAACCCCGCCTCGTGGTTCTTCACCCAGTGTTCTGAATCCCAGGAAGCTCCAAGTCCTTCGTCAGGTATATGCAGGTGCACTCAGTGACAAAACTTGATTCACGTTCATAGCCCTTGTCTCACTCAGTGTGTGGCACATCTATTTCGGTAGAGGAATATTCATGTTTGAATATGGAGTCTGCCTCCAGACGCATCGTTCATGGTATATGACATACTGATTGTGCATCCTATTGTCTTCCTAAAATCCGAAGTTTATTCTGAACTTGGAAAGAAAAAAAAAAAAACAGCGGAGACGATCGTTTCGTGTTAGGAGGCTGTGGGCCTGGGTAGTGGCGACGGCTCCTGTTTCTGTTATTATTGGAGTGCATCATTCCCACTGGTCAGCCGCTGGTTAAAAGAAATGGGGATCTTTGGCCTGAGAACGGAATGTTCCGGGAGACATGGCCGCTTTTTCAAACACTTGAGAGACTGGCCGTGTGATAGGCAGGTTATCTACTTCCTGGGCTTCAAGCTCCAAATTTAGCTGGGATCAATGGCGGGGAAAGGAGCCATTAGCCCGGGAGAGGGAAACAGCTGTTCAAGGAAATGCGCACAAATGGAGCGAGCTCTTGCCCAAGGTAGTGGCGGTTTTTGAAGGCGTTCAGACTGCTGGCCATTAAATGGGACTGGATGGAGGGGTGAGGAGGGGTGAGCAGAGCTTCATAGAAGCGTTGTCCCTAATATGATATGGCCCCGTGACCCTGCCCCGACAGACCCCCACCCCCGGGGACGGACGGGGAGGGGCGCAAGGCTGGTTCTGCGGCCCACACCCTGCCCTGACCCCGCTGTTTCCCACAGGTGTCCGTCTGCCAGGAGATGGTGAGCGAACTGCGTGGCATCATCCTGTGCCAAGACAGCATCCACCCGCGGCGGCGGCGCGCGGGGGTCCCGCAGCCCGGGCCCCCCGCCCCGGAGGAGCGCCGGCCGCGGGGCACGGCGACGCTGAGCAATGGCAAGCTGTGCGGGGCTGGGGAGCCGGACCAGCTGGCGCAGAGACTGGCGCAGGAGGCCGCCCTGGTGGCCCGCGGCTGTACGCACATCCGCGTGTGCCCCGAGTGCCGCCGCTTCCAGGGCCTGCGCGCGCGGCCCTCGCCCGCCCGTAGCGAGGAGAGCCTCGAGTGGGAGAAGACCACCAACAGCAGCGAGCCCGAGTAGCCCGGGGCCGGGGCCGGGGCGCGGGCAGGCGTCGCTCGGTCCACGGGGCGCCGACCCTCATCTCCGGACGGACGGGCGGATGGAAGGCGCCTGCCGCACCAGCCAGGGACCGGCCTTGCCGCTGGGGGTTGGGCTGCACCTGCAGACTTGGTGCCCCGCGGCGATGGGACGCCACCCGCGCGGGCACAAGGACCCCGCTTCTCCCGGGGACAGTCTCGGGTGGGAGGGCCCTACCCAGACAGTCCAGCGAATCGAGGGCATCATCAGTTGAATTTCCCCCTAGGAAGGGGCCATTGTACCCTGGGCCTAGTTCTTACAGGAAAAAAAAAATTAAACTCAACAGGGAAGTTTTTCTTTTCTGGATTTGTATATTTTTGTTAATGTTCTTTTCTATCCCCTTTCTCCTTTCCTTTCTTCTTCGAGTCCTCTCGGTTTTGTGGTTTGGGGAAGGGGGGAGGCTGGGTTGGGGCCTGGAAGTCTAAACAACCCCTGTTCCTTTTTCCTGAACGTTAAGGTGTCGAGGTGCCCACGTAAAGACTTCAGGTGCTGAGCTCCCTTGTGCGGGGAGGGGGTAGGTGGCCTGCGAGGTGCCGGACAGGGTGGTGCCGGTGGGGGAGGGCCATTGCCACATCTCCAGCACAAGTCCACAGAAGGTCTTAAACGACCACCCCCCCCCCCAAAAAAAAATACCAGTTCACGCGTGGTTTACACAGCCCTTGAAACATCCGGGATTTCAAAGGCTAATCTGCCTTTTGTTTCTCTTCTTCCTGAGTTCACTGCTCCTGGCTTGGGTATGGTCCTTTGTGAAGGAGATCTCCGCAGACCCTGGACCAGAACAGAAAACCCGGGGGCTGGGATGGGGTGGAGGAAGGAGGAAGGACCCGGCCCGCCCTGGCCCTGCTGGTGTGGTGCACAGGTCGTGTCACGTCCAGCTCAGTAGCTGCCCGCGAGGCCCCACCTCCCAGGCTTTCATGGGTCAAGTGATTTCCTGCTACCTGACAGCAGCCTGGGTGCGTGGGTGCGTGCGTGCACGTGTGTGTGTGTGTGTGTGTGTGTGTCTACACCAAATGGACAGACTGTCAGTTGAGAAGGAGTTGCCAGGTCTCTGGGAGTGAGATGGAGTCTGTTAGCCAACACCCAGGCCTGGGAACCCCAGTGTGGGCAGCAGCCCTGCTTGTGCGTCCATAGGTGAAGCCCTTGGCTTCTCTGGCGTCCACAAGCTAGGGGTGGTCCCTGCTCTTGCGTTCTTAAGAGCAGCGCGAAGGGCCGAGCGCTCCTCTCCTTCGAGGGGAGAGGCCCCACGGCAACTGCCTGACCTCTGCTTGGCTGCCCCCCTTGGGAGTGTCACTCCGAGAGTTTTCATTTTCTGGTGGAAAACAAATTCTATGCAATTTCTGACTGTGATTTTAGGAAACTTAGAGGGAGAGAGAGAGAAGAGCCGCTACCCTCACCTCCACCTCCACCGCCACGGCTGCCACCTTGAATCGAGTTGTCCTCACGTTGCTTCTGTTCTGAATGGACTAAAATAAAGACCTCTTTGGAAGATGACGAGCTTAATCCCATGCTTTTGTCTTTTGGATAGGTCAGCATCCCCACTGGGCCAGAGCAGTCGGCTAGAGCTGCCATCTTGGGGAAACAGTGGGACCCCCGATTGTTCCTATCAAGGATGCCATTTCTGTCCTAGGCTGACCTCTTCCCTCTCATGAATTTGGATGCTTTTTCTTTTTTGCTCTTTAATTAGTAAAGGACAGCAATGCGTGCAGGACACTTGAGTCTTTTTTGAAACCATGCCTCATGCCTCATGGAGGAATGTGGATCTGGTGGGAAGGGCGTCCCAGGTGCCATAGCGCTCCCACCTGCATCTCCGTCCCATGCTTCTGACAAAGTGGTCCCTCCTGGCAGATCACACGTGGCGTGGGAAAGGTGTTTTTTAAAAAACGAAAACAAAAACAAACAAAAAACCTAGTTTTTATGAGCAGGAGATCCTGATCAACCACAAGCTTTTTTTTTTTTTTTTAATGGATTAGTGAAATAAATGTGCCCATGCATCATTTATAAAGTCTGTGTCCTTGGCCGTGTGGAATAGAGATGACATTGACAGCACGAGACAGTTTCTCGGAGCTGCAGTCACTGCACCCTACGCAAGCTGCTGAGGGAATTTGCAACCAGCTAGCTCTCTTCCTGGGTTTGTCTGCCTTTTTATCTGTTGGTTGTTGGCTGTCCTTTCCATTCTGTATTTTCTATCGGATTCTGTATACTGTATAAAGCAGTTTTTTCTTGTCTGTTTATCTTTCTTCGACTGGAATATTTACAATAAAACAGAAACAAACCTTGACATGTTAGTGATGGATGAAAGCTGTTTTGGTTTGGAAAATACGGTTTGGTGTGTCTAATCATCAGGTACGAGACTCTAAAAGCAAATAAAAGTATAAACTCACTTTGTGTCTCCCCCTGCACCTGCCATTCCCCTCCTCTGCACCTCCCTGTCCAGTCTCCCACCCCGTTCGTTCGGCTCTTTGTTCAGGTCTCGGGAAAGTCTAGGTGACTTCTTTCAATGTTTGGTCCTGGGAGTCTTTGAACCGCCCCCATCCCCACAGTGGATACCCATGGTAATGAAGTTCGAGATTCATAGGGTTTTGTCTCCCTCAATGCGCTTTCACAGAATAGTCATCTATTGATACCTGGAGTAACTGTAGTCAGATGTCACCCCAGATTCCACTGGGAGCTGCAAGATTACATCAATTAAAATATAATACTTTGCTTTCTTTCTTTTAATTGCTTTGCAGGGCCCCAACCGTCACAAGATCTCTACCCCAGAACTCAGGTGGGGTGTAAATTGAGCGTGTGGATGGCCGAAAATCTTTTGGCTTCCTCTAATCCAATGCTCGCATGAGAATATTCACCCTGGGAACTTGCCAACTGGCCCTCTTATTGGTTAGGTGAGACCGAAATATCATGATAACCAACCCACCTGGGGCTGCTCTGTGAAAGTTTATTAGTTTTGGATTCCAAGGAGTTTAATTTTCTTTTGGAATCCAAGGGGGACTTCCCCACGGTGTAGGAATCAAATGCTGCGGGCCACAGAAGGGCTGGGGTATTTCAGACACGGCAGATTGGGGGTCGGGGCCAAGTTCGAGAGAACCATTTGTGCCCCTCCCACCAGTGGGGTGTTCACTGCTGTTCACAGAACAGTCTGGAAATGATAAGGGAGATTTGATCCTGACTGGTCGTCAGCCCTCTTGGGCAGTAACAAAGAAGCCTATTTGGGGAATTCAGAGAAGGAATCCTTTCATCAAGATGTTGCTTCAAGCTAGCGCTTCCTATGGGGCTTTCTCAAAGCAAGAAATGAAACCTGGAGTTGTCTTCGGCTTTGAGGCATTCCCATGCCTCTCTGTGAAGGGTGACCTTCTCCCCACAGGTGAGTTCCCACCGCGGCCCAAGAGAGAGTACCCTTAGGAGCTGACAACACAGCCATCTGCCAGTGTGACTCAGAGATTGGCGATGGCGCACTTTCAGAAGACTGCTCCCATGGGGGGAAACGTCATAACTGCGTGTGGCTTTCGGAGGGGGAAAAAGGCTCCAGATTCTAGAACAGAAGTGATCACAACCTTGCCATGTAGGAGCAACAGGGCAAAGGAAGTTCCGTCCCTACTGCTACAACATGGTCTTTCACAGTTCATTCACTTCTTACTAGTTTTCTAAATCTGCAACGTGAAAGAACAAATACTACCATTAAGCAAATAGCGGATCTGGTGCTGAGATGTGGAATGAGGTCCAGGGTCAGGCACTGTGGCACAGCCCCTCAGCCACTGCGGGGGATGCCCATGTTCCACGTCAGAGTGCCTGGGTCTGAGTCCCACCTCTGCTTCCAACTCAGCTCCCTGCCAAGGCACACACACCCCGAGAGGCGGCAGTTGGCGACTCCAGCACTTGGTTCTCTGCCACCCCTGTCGAAGACCCAGATGGAGTTCCAGGATCCCGGTTTGAGGCAGTGCAAACCCTGACTGTTGCTGGCATTTGAGGAGTGAACCAGTGGAAAGAAAGTTCTCTCTCTCTCTCTCTCTCTCTCTCTCTCTCTCTCTCCATTGCTCTGCCTTTCAAGTAAATAAATGAATAAAACTTAACAAAGAGAAGACTGTGAAGGAAATAAAGCGGAGAACAACCTCTCTGAAATGACCATGCCAACCAGAAAAGCATCTACCATGACCCTAATAAGTTAACACAGCCTCGGCATATGAATATTCCTGTGGCTGGGATGTACTGCAGCATGTCAGGGAATCAATGCTTGTTTATGCATTACGATGTGTGCAGTCTTGTTGCAGAACACAGAGGTTCGATGCCTACGTGCAAAGCTCCTCTTGCTAGGAAATTAGCTGAAGAACACTGGCTCCTCGTGCCCATGCTAGCGTTGTCCCGTGGCAGTGTCAGGCAGGTCAGAGGGGAGCAGGGATGAAAAGCTCCCTCATCCTGGTGGCACTTTTTCAAGATTGGCCAGTGACCTGGAGAGGGCATTTCTTCAGCCCCCAGCACCGTGTTCGATCCTGCGGGACATGAGGAAGAGGCAGAAGCAGCCACTCGTGGTCTACCTGTGAAGAACCGTGAAAGGAAAACACCAAATAACAAAGCTCTGGCATATGCGATCTGCAATCCAAACTGTGTGGAAATTCAGAGCGACCTCAGATTTTAGGTATTAGGATAACAAGGAAAGGCTTATCGGAGGAAGCAGGAGTGTGTTTGTGTCGGTGGGTTGCTAAGTTTTTCGATGCCTGGAAAAACAACATTTTGCTTCATCTCCCTTGAAGTGTAATATGAATAATTCCTGTTGATGAATTCAGTGCTCCTGTGATAGCAGTGTTGTTGCTGGTGTGTGTGTGTGTGTGTGTGTGTGTGTGTGTGTGTTTCACCCACCCCATTCCTTTTGGAGGAATTCCGGTACCCGTATGATGCTTATTCCAGATTGCTGCAGCACTATTTTGAGGTTCCCACCGCTGCCTCATTCCTGGGCATCGGTGGGATTCACTGCAGACAAACAGCCTACTATGGACTACAGAGAAGCTGACTGGAGCAAGCCACGAAACCAGAGTGGATTGAGAGTTATTTTTAGAAAGAGGATTGAACAGCCTTAAAACTGGGGGGAAGGAGTGTGAATACAGAACGGAAGGTGCGGAGGCAAAGTGGAAAGTTGATGCAGAAAAAATCCCCGAAGTCTGCACGTGAGGAGTGTTCAGAACCATCATCCTCCCCAGCCCGCTCCGCCAGCCTGTCGTCCGTAGTACGGAGCTTCCGCTCGGACTGTCCTGATCAGATCTTTGGCAGCTTGTGCACTAAAACTAGCAGAAAGTAACTGCTGGTCCTCCAGTTCTATATCATCTCTAATCCTATTGCACCACATGAGCTGGAAGGGCGTTTTAAACCAGGCACTAAAACTTGGTGGAAGGTCAAGGTCAGAGAGTCACAGGCAGACAAACAGCACAGGCCATAACTGGCCAGAGACTGGATGTGTTGTCCCCCCTCAAATGCAGTGACAGCACTTCAAGCCTGGCCTCAGAAGGTCAGGTGTACATAGTGCTGCACAGAGAGACATGGAGTTATTTTGGTTTGTGGCTTTTTTCCCGTTTGTATGTAAGCTAAATGGAGTGTATGATGTGTGTGTTGCTTGTGAGGTGTGTATGTGTAGTGTGTGTGGCATGATTCTACATGTGTGTATCCTATGGGGTATGTTTGTGATGTGTATGTTGCAAGTGTGGTGTGTGGTATGTGTATATGGCATGTGGGTGTGTGAGTGTCGGTGTGCGTGTGCGTATAGCATATATGGGAGGCATGAGTGTGAGGTGTGTGTGAGTGGCCTGTGTGGTAATGCTAGGGAGCAAGAGATCAAGAATGGGACGTGAATAAATGTTAGCAAGTTAGTTAGTACCCACTCACAAAGGAGTACCGCACACGAGCTGCGAACCACCAGGTCTGGGCTCATCTTTTCTGTGATCTGGAGCCACAGAGTGTAGGGTTTGGGTGGAGTTTTCCAGGGAAGGGAGGAAATTTCAGGAATTTGGTGACTGCTCATTTTCTGCCCTTTTTAGGAAGTCTCAGAAGTGTCAAGGCACCTGGTGCATGATGGGAGTGGGAATGTCAACCATGGTAGTTGTATTATAGTGATATCATAGTAGGCTCTAAGTCACCACGGGGATGCACTCAGAAACCATGTTGGATATCTGGGGCCGGGGCTGGTTCTGGGAGGGGGCTTTGCTGCCATAATGATTTCAGGGTGCTGACCGTGGGGTTTTGAGAGATAGTCCTGGGAGAGGGTACTGGCATATTTTCTCCGGCTCTGTCTCTGATCTCTGACTGTCTCCTTATCTATCAACAGTATGCGTATGAGTGTGGTTGAGTGTGAGTGTGGGGTGTGTGCATGTGTGTGTCTCTAGCAGGTTCCTGTCAGTGTCCCTTCTGCCCATTTCAAAAGGCAGAAGGCACTTTACTTGATCTCTAGCCTTTCTTTGTGCCTCTAGGTGACATTGCTGGGTTTAGTGTTCTGGATTTTAGTGGCTTAGTTCTCACTGAATGGTCTTTGATGTAATTTATTTCTAAGCCAAATGTATATGTAGATGCATGAGGCAGAAGGTGTTTTTCCAATTCCCAGGTGACTGATAAGATGCCTGAGCTGACTTTCTAAAGCCTGCTCCCCTTGCACCCCCTCAGCTGCAGAACAAAGTCTCCCCAGCATGAGTAAGTGGCCAGACGGAGCGTTCCTCAGATGGGGTGACTGAGCACAGCCAGTAAGAAGAGCCGCACAGCCTGACTCGCATTTACACCCCTGTCCTCAGTGATGGCCTTGTCCCTATTAGGCAGAAAACAATTTAAAAAGAGCCGAGGTATGGAATTGTTAAAATCTGAGCAGTTGGATGGGCCCATGAAGTGCAGAATTCAGAAACGCCGTCTTTATTCAGCCAGCCGGTCTTTGGCATCCAAGAAACCGGCAGATGCAGTTCTCTTCAGAGGATTCGAGGCCGAGCAGGCCTGTCAGGATCTGCTGCCCTTCCCCTGACTCCTGTCTCACTTCCCTTCTGCCCTGCCCTGCCTCTAACCAGCCCGCCTACGCCTCTGCATCTGTTTGCTTGATCCCATGCTTTTCTTCCGTGTCTTTGCTTGGGCAGTCCCCTTCTGCAGGAATGTCCCGCCCATTCATCTCCACTTTGCCAGTATATTTCAGATGCAGCTGCAGTGCCACCTCCCCCGCCCCCAGTGAAGTCTCCAGTCCTAAGGGAGTAACAAATAACTCCTCCTTCTTCTGCACATTCTCTAGCTTTCTTTATGCCCATTGTCACCTCCTACATTGTATCAAATGTGACACATAGGCTGTCCCCACTTACTTCCACCTACCAGAGGAAGGCCTTTAGGGTGCAGAGAAAATGGCTTTTTTTTTTTCCTTTTATACTTTCACAGTGTATAGGATTCCTGGCACATTGTTGGTCCCCATGAATGAACGCATGCATGAATGAGACAAATTCAACGGTGAGCAGATGTACATAAAAATGCTGCGGGGATGAGTGGCGGGAGCTATACTAATACACCCTTGATTTAAATCAACCGTGCAAAGCACAGCCTAATAATTTATACCAGGCTACGATATGACTTCTTTCATTTTCCTGGGTGTGAGCCTCGTGGAGGGAGGAAGTTGCTGTCTGCAGGCTGGTGGAGAGTTGGTTTCCTCAGCAGGTGTGAGGCAGTGTTTGCTTCCAGCTGTCACCATGCCTTCTACAGGTTAGAAAAACTCAGCCGCAACTTCCAAGCCAGCTTCGGAAAAATCAATCAGCCCTCTCTCTCCTCTCCTCTACTCATTATCCTCAACAAGTGAATTTTACTTCAAAATAAAATTACCAAAACTTGGTCCCCGGCCTATCCATTTCAATGCACGTCCAGCAAGGTTGTACGTGTTCAGAAATGCAAGACTTCTTTACCAAAACAATCTAAATCAATCTCCGTTTCCTTTTTCTCTTGCCAAAAAAACAGGCGAATTTCCCTCTTGGTGCTTTGCTTTTAAAATGTGAAAACATCATCATGGCTTCAAGGCCAACAAATTATAGCTCTGGCATTTAGAGCGGTGACTGTGCCGGGGAGTCGGGCCAGGTTTGACGAGCTTAGGAAAATGCTGCTATTTCCTTAAGTGTTAGGATTTAGATGAAAGTGAAAGCAGAGGTGCAGAGTGGAGGGGCCAGCACTCCATCAGGCACAGTTGTTTATGTAACCCTTGGGGTAGCCCCATGAGATAAATCTCAGCAATTTCAGGAGAGGTAACGAAGGTTTCTGGAAGTGAAGGTACAAGCCCGCAGCTAGTGTAAGGCGAAGCTGCAAAGTGAAGGGAAGAGACTTGAACCCGGTCCTCTCTGCCTCTGTTGCCAGGGTGTCTTCCAGTGCATCCCATGACCTGATCCCATCTAGGGGACAGACTCAGAAAAAGGCAGAGCCCAGGAACACTCCCAAGTGTGGTTTTCAGTCGCTAGGACTCATGCTTTTTGATGTTGGAGAAGATAAATCAGTTTGATTCTCAGATTGTGTTCCCCCTAATATTTTTATTTATTTATTTTTTGACAGGTAGAGTTATAGACAGAGAGGTCTTCCTTCCATTGGTTCACTCCCCAAATGGCTGCCACGGCTGCCGTGCTTTGCCGATCCGAAGCAAGGAGCCAGGTGCTTCTCCTGGTCTCCCACGCAGGTGCAGGGGCCCAAGCACTTGGGCCAGCCTCCACTGCCTTCCTGGGCCACAGCAGAGAGCTGGACTGGAAGAGGAGCAACCGGGACAGAACCAGTGCCCCAACAGGTACTAGAACCTGGGGTGCCAGCGCCACAGGCGGAGGATTAGCCAAGTGAGCCACAGCGCCGGCCCCCTTCATTTGTGTTTTAAACAGCCTGCTTCCATAAATGCTTAGATGGTTCCAGAGATGCTAAATGTATTAGTTGAGAGATGGCATTTTCCTAGTAGTTTCTCTGATAGTGGTTTTTCTTGTGTACTTCTAAAAGTTTGTAGAAAATGGAATTAAAAGATGTTTATTTCGGTAAAAAAAAAATGGAAACCTATGCGATTTTTTTTCATAATACACATTTCCCATGAGCTTTTTTGTTTGTTTTGAATCCTTGCATGTAGTTTAGCACACGTGCCAACCAGAACAGTCAATAATGATGCAAGCATCCATCCGCTCTGGTTTCTCTTCTAGAGGAAGTCTTGTGCAGTGACTAGAAGCTGCAGGTCAAGTGAGGAACATTGGATAGGAGGCCCTTGGAAAGCTAGAAGTTTGCCCATTCAGCTTGAAAGGACCCTCCAGCAGTGAGTTGCTGCATTTGAGTTCATTCCCCTACCTTTAGGACCATACCTGAGCTACTGGGAGAAAAAAAGGTACCTCCATCCATTCAAATCAATCAACCTTTATTAAATGCTGTGTTGACGCTGGAGGGGGCGGGAGGGAGGTTGGTGCGCACAGCCCAGGGCTGTGAAGACGGATGAAGTCATGTGGAAAAGACAGGTTCTGTGTGGCCCCTAGAACCAGTAGTGGGATTGCTGAGCTCCAGAACACAGATCAATAGAAGGAAGAATATTTAAACAGAGCGATGGGGTCCCTGTCACTACTGCAAGTAGTTCAGTTAATGTTGCCGGAGACCCGTAAGTGGAGGAGAGCAGAGAGAATTCTCACATTTTGTGGGAAGTCACATTAGCTGGCCTTGGATGAAAATTTCTTTCTTTCTTTTAAGATTTATTTATTTATTTGAAAGTCAGAGTTATACACAGAGAGAAGGAAAGGCAGAGAGAGAGAAGAGAGAGGTCTTCTATCCTCTGGTTCACTCTCCAATTGACCGCACCAGCTGGAGCTGCACCAATCCAAAGCCAGGATCCAGGAGCTTCTTCCTGGCCTCCCACATGGGTGGAGGAGCCCAAGGACTTGGGCCATCTTCTACTGCTTTCCCAGGCCATAGCAGAGAGCTGGATCGGAAGTAGAGTAGCCGGGACTTGAATCGGTGCCCATATGGGTTGCCGGCAATACAGGGGGCAGCTTTACCCACTACATCACAGGGCCAGCCCTGACAATTTCTATATGAGACTCATATAGCAGCTATCCTTTACTGAGTACTTAGTAAGTGCCAGATAGTGTGCTCTGTGTTTTAAGGGCGCAATTTTTATGTTTGCAACAGGTAGATGCTTTTTCCGTATGTTACAGAAAAGGAAAGTATTTAGCTTGGTCATCATCAGTCTGGAAGCTGGTGGTGCAACCAGGGTTTGAGCACAGCTGCCTGGTTCCAAAGTCTTTACTATCTGGGGGAGAAGTCCTGTTCTATTCAACTTCAAGATCCTAGCATAAACGGGTGGGGCCTGACTTCAGGGCACCATTTAAATGAGGGGACAAAGGTACATGTGTGCACAGACTGCCATGCATGGGAAAATAACACGTGTGTAACACAAAGGCTTTGTCATCTCATTGAAGAGATGAGAAACACACAGGTACAAAAGAATAGAAAATATTTAATAAAGAGAGATTTGACTACAGAAGGTGTAACAGGAAATCACGTACTTTACCAGTACACTTTATATCCAGCAAGTATTTATTATACAGTCCAAAGATGCTCCCTGGGCCAGCATTGTGGCACAGCGGGTTAAGTGACCTCTTCTTGCAAGGCTGGCATCCCATTCTGGCTGCTCAGCTTCCAGTCTAACTTCCTGCTAACATGCCTGAGAAGGCAATGAGAGATGGTTTGGATGTTTGGGCTTCTGCCACCCATGTGTGAGAGCAGGATGGTGTTCCTGGCTCCTGGCTACAGCCTGGCCCAACCCTGGCTGTTGTGGGCAATTGGGGGAATGAACCAACAGATTCTCTTTCTCTCTCTCTCCCTCCCTCCCTCTGACATTCTGCCTTTCAAATAAGTAAATTTTTAAAAATGGTGTTTCTTCAACGACTACTATGTACATGCTTCTGTCCCAGATACAGATAGACACAGAAAACAAGAAATGTAAAACTGAAAGAACTCACTTATTAGCTTACTCATTTAACCCTGAATCTTAATTTGGTTCTATGACATTTCCGTTATTGTAGTCATCCTTAACTCCAACTTTAAAGTTGTTTTATAATTAGTAAAGTAATACGTATATGTTTATATACCTTATAGGAGATTAGAGAAATCCAAAAAGTAGAAGAAAAAAACCCACCAGCATCAGTATAAAGACACACAGTATTAAAATTTTCTTCCCTCGTCATTTTTTTTGCATGTTTTTGAATCAGCATGCCCTTGCTGTGTGCTTCTGGGTTCCTATTGAACTTTCTCTCCATACACATCGAGCCTACCCAGTAAGACTGTGGGCTCCAGGAAGGCAGAAGTGAGGTAGCGTCCTCTGGAGCCCCTGTTTGCACACTGCTTGCACACTGCTCCAAGTGTGGTAGGTGCTGACACAGTGATTTATCAGTCAACAAGTGAGTGAGCACAAAAAATGTAGAACAAGGTTTTTGCTCTTCAGGCATTTGTAATCTCTTTATGAAAGTCAAGTCCAAGACAATGCATGATTGAATGCTAAATGAATAACTGTAGCTGACTCCTGAAAAAGAAGTGGCATGTCATGAGGAAAGATGGCTTGTGGCATACCTGAAGGAGAGACCTGAAGAAGTTGAAATTATTTCTCTTTCCAACCATCCAGAGCAAGCTCTCAACAGAAGTGGATGTGCCTATGTCAAACCAGCCCCTATTCTTCCACCTCGTGCCAAGGGCCTCTCTGCAACCGTGTCAGAGGACCAAGCATGATCTGCAGAGAGCCCCTCTGCCTTCACGAGGGGAACGGCCCAGCTAGTGTTTCCTCCCAGCTCTGGGCCAAGGAGGGAATTCTGACCTTCACAGCCATGCTCTGGATAGCTTTCTCCAGCGTAAACTTACTAGGAAAGGGTTTTAAAAACTTTTCTAGTCTCTCTCTCTCTCTCTCTCTCTCTCTCTCTCTCTCTCCCTGTCTCTCTTTAGTTAAGCCTGCTCAGGTGGAAGTCTGAAATTGTACTCTCTGGTGCTGGGTTATCTGATCATTGTGCATTATGGTCTCAGGGCCCACATTATGCAACCCACGTTGATGCATATTGGATCTGGATAACTTGCCTGTGCTTTCATGGGAGGCTTCTGAGGGGCACACCAGGGGCCTGGGGGCTTCTCAGATGGCCTGCATTCAATTAACAGTTCACAGCTAATCAATAGAGGCAGAGCAACCAGGTGGATGTAAGCAGGGCTGGATTTGAAGGATTTTCAAGTAATCATATTGGAGAATTCCCCTGGGTGCAAAGAAATGGATACTCTCAAGCCTCATTTGGCACAGACTAGTCAAGGCAGCAGCAAGTCGGCTGACGGGATGCCCGCCCCTTTAACAGCTCTTTTAATTCCAGACAAGATGACAATTCCCTTCTTCGTAGTCATTAAGGCTCCAATTCTATTTCTCATTATTAAGCCATGAAGTTGGCCAAAACATTTAAATTAAGCAAAATGAAGAGATTTATGAGCAAATTGAAGTCTAGGTGGAAAAAAATTGAAGCCTAATCTCCAAAGATTAAGCAGCACACAATAACCGAATTATTGGAAAAACTTAAATCTCAGAGGAAACAGGAGGAAATGTTCTGTCTTACTTTTCCCAAAGAACTGGCACTTTAAAAATTGCGTTTTCAGATGATCACTGCATGGTTGGAAATACTCACATGATTTGAGAAATGTTGGAATAGGGACTGAAATGGTATTTTAGTCTCCATGTAGAACCAGAGAGTATGTCAGATTGATAGCTCCAAGCAACTGACAGCTTCCTATAGAGAAAGAACAATGTGGTGAGAGTGACATGCATTATTTGAGCTCTCCCTCACCCTGAAGACAGAACCCCCGCTAGGTGGCCAGGTGCGGGTCAGAGACTAAACTTGTTTGAACGTCAGTCTCCGCACTGAGACTGCCATGCCAGAGGGAAGGGTGTTTCCAGCTGGCTGAGCACCACAGGTGAGACAGGGCTGGGACCTGTTGCAAGGGCAACCTGGAAATGACACCTGGGAGGTGAAAGGAGGTTCACACAGTCACCCAAGCCACCTCTATTGAAAGCATCTTAAGCCGGCGCCGCGGCTCACTAGGCTAATCCTCCGCCTTGCGGCGCCGGCACAGCGGGTTCTAGTCCTGGTCGGGGCGCCGGATTCTGTCCTGGTTGCCCCTCTTCCAGGCCAGCTCTCTGCTGGGGCCCGGGAGTGCAGTGGAGGATGGCCCAAGTGCTTGGGCCCTGCACCCCATGGGAGACCAGGAGAAGCACCTGGCTCCTGCCATTGGATCAGTGCGGTGCGCCAGCCACAGCACGCCGGCCGTGGCGGCCATTGGAGGGTGAACCAACGGCAAAGGAAGACCTTTCTCTCTATCTCTCTCTCTCACTGTCCACTCTGCCTGTCAAAAAAAAAAAGTATCTTAAATTAAGATCAAACAACCTCAATGATATTCGTGATCCTACCTGTAGGTCCCAAGTGAGAAGAGAGGTAGTTGCCTTAAGGGCAGGTAGAAACATCTCTTCAAACAACACCAAGGCTTGCCCTGAAGGTAAGTGGTATGAGCTGGAGGTCAGTTTTAAATACTTCAAGTTCCACTGTCTCCAGACCTACACCTCTCCCATGTACCTGCTGTGCTACCTGAGCTTGCCATCGGTAGAGTGATTTTTTGGGGTGAGCTAAATCATTATAAGGTTGAGTTAATCATTACAAGTCCATTCTTAACCCAACAGCGAAGACAAGGTCAGAATGCAACAATGGAGAGGTCAACTTTGATGGAGGAGTCCATAGACCTGCTTGCGAGAGACCAGACCCCAAGATCCTGGGGCTGGGAGTTGCAGCAGTACTGGGTACTGTGGGAAAGCCAGGCCCAGTGACACAGGAAGAGAACTAACATGTCTGCTGTCTTCCAGACTCTTTTACACAGGTTATCCTATTTAGTCCTCCAATTAACTCTCTAAGGTGGGCTTGGTGCCCTTGGTTTAGAGCAGAAGATGCTGAGGCTCAGGGGGTTTAAGTAATTTGCCCAAGGTCACAAACTCCTCACAGCATGGATCCAAGCTCAAGTTCACCAGGCTTCAAAGACCCTGCTCTTCCTGTGACACGTGCCGACTCCCTGGAAAGGAAGGCATCGAAGTCTTGTTTCACAGTGGGGTCAGCGGGATTTGCTTGCCACAGTGGCCTTTGTGGGAAACTGTAAGCGTCAGGGGCCCCACAGTCTCCTTTAAAATCTTCCAAGACTGAGATGGAGGTAGAAGCTCTCGATGAGAATGGGAAATGGTCTTGGATAACCAGACTCCTGTCTCCTCCACACTCATCTTGCCCCTTGGCGTCTTGTCACCAATCAGTGTGGCTGCCACCTTTCTGGGGCTGCTTTTGTTCTTGTACAAATTGGACTTAAGTGGGAGGAACACTCTCTCTCTAATTCCCTTTAGCAGAGCTTCAACAACTCTGAAATGGTGAAACAAGGCTTAACTAAAAGGCCCAGAGAAAACAAAAGGAAAATCAGCACAGATTAAAAGGGCAGCTGATTAATCAGCCTGAGGAATGTGACTGCTCTTCAGAGCGTGGTGCGGCCTCCCAGGAGCTTGTATGGAAGACTTCCTGCCGAACTGCCAGCCTGCCTGTGCGCACCAGAGGCCTAATCCTCCACCCATCACACCCTAAGCAACTGGGGACACACGAAATCATATCTCTGTTTTTGGAAGTTCAGGCCAATTTCTAAGGCCAGCCTTCATATTTCTTTTTCTTTTTAAAAAATATTTACTTATTTATTTGACAGGTAGAGTCACAGACAGAGAGAGGGAGAGACAGAGAGAGAGGTCTTCCATCCACTGGTTCACTCCCCAAATGGCCACAACAGTCAGAGCTTGGCTGATCTGAAGCCAGGGGCCAGGAGCTTCTTCCCAGTCTCCCATGTGGGTGCAGGGGCCCAAACACTTGGGCCATCTTCTATTGCTTTCCCAGGAGCATTAGCAGGGAGCGGATTGGAAGAGGAATAGCTGGGACTTGAACCAGTGCTCAGATGGGATGCTGGCGTTGCAGGAGGAGGCTTAACCTACTAAGTCACAGCATTGGCCCCCAATTAGTTTATTTTTATTTGAAAGGCAGTCAGGCAGAAACAGAGAGTCAGACAGAGAGCTCCCATCCACTGATTGCCCATATTTCTAAAATGGTGAGAGCTGGGCCAAGCGGGGAACTCGAACCAGGTCTACCACATGAATAGCAGAGACTGAGCACTGAATCACCACCACCTGCTGTCTCCCATGGTGCACATTAGCAGGAAGCGGGAGACAGGAGCCGAGCCAGGACTCAAACCCAGGCACCGATAAGAGACACAGTCATCCCACCCATTGCACCAAATGCCCGTCGCCAGCCTTCAGATTTCTAAGCACCTGCTCTCCCCATACAGATGAGCATCCAAAGAAATTTTGAGTCGCATCAAATTCATTATCTAACTTGAAAAGAGAAAGGAAAGCAATATAAGAGGAAGAACTCTTCAGCAACTCATTTTGATTTTGAATGTGAGTGTTCAAAGCACTGGGGGTTACTGATCTCCTTTTCCGTAGTCTTTGGGACCTCAATGGATGAATTCTCCTCACGCCACCGTGTTATCCACTTCATTTAGAACAAGGCTCTGTTTCACAGAGCTACCTAATTGCCTTTTTCAAATACTTGCAGACTTTCAAGATAACAAAGAAATAGTATTTCACATTCATCAGTTAGGCAAAATAAACAAAAATCCGATAATGCCAAGAGCTGATTAGGATGTAAGAGGGTTAGAGCGTATACAGGAGAACAGCTGGGTAACACCTAGTAAAGCTAAAGGTGAGAACTGCCCTATGAACCGCCCATTCCACCTCTTGTCAAATACTCCACAAAAATTCTTGCGAATGTTTGCAAGTAGACATGAACCAGAAAATTCAGTGCAGCAGTTTGTAACAGCACAACAACCAAAGACAAAACAAAACAACACCACCCTGGGAATAATTTAAAGGAACACCAGTGAAGGAATCGATTGAAGGAAAAATTAAAAACAACTGTGATTGCAGCATCATGAGTACAATCCAACAGGTCACAGTAGTAATAGAGGGGGAACCGCTGTACATATTTTCATACAAGTAAGTTCAATCAAAAAACGAGCGAAAACACCAGTTGTTCAGGTGAATGATGCTGTCTCTCAGCTGTTCTCAATTCTGTGGACAAGGACTCAGGCTTGATGTGAGATTAAGCTATTGGTCTTACGCCCGCGAAGCTTTTCCGTAAGGGTCTCACAGCACCGGTGCATCTGTGACAGGTGGAGCGGGCCCCACCAGACAAGCACTGGTGTGGAGTGGGTGGTGTGCGCCTCAGCTGAAACAGGTGCAAGCGGGAAAACGAAATGAAAAAGCCACTCCCTATCACGGATGCATGAAAGGAGCTGTCACCTCGCGAGAGGAATGCAGGTAAGTGGTTTTTAATGAGAATGTGCTACTCAACAGCAGGCTGGACTGAACTGTTAAGAACCCACATCACACTATCGTCACCAAGAGCATCAAAGGATGGAAAAGTGGTTTTGTCTTTGTTTACTCTACTAGCTTATTAAAACTACTCAAAAGATCAACAGAAAGATTTTTAAAAAATCAAATTATTTCTAGTCTTGTGTGGCATTGGAAAAGAAATAATACAAAATAGAAAGTGATCACAAGAAATCAAGGGGGAAAATGACTTCTAATTAAATTGGAGAAATACAGAGGTAGTGTGGCACAGCGGAAAGTCAGAGCTGAGTCAAATTCTGGCCGGTGGCAGAACTTAGGAGCTGGTGGTGCCAGTTCATTTAATGGTCCCAGTCTCTATTTATTGACTGTATTTTTGTGAAACAGGACCTCTTGTAGCGTTGCTAGGGAATCACAGAGGCAACCCAGACAAAGGGCCTACATTCAGTTTTTTTTTTTTTTAAGATTTATTTTGTTTGAAAGAGTTACACAGAGAGAAAGGGAGGAAGAGAGAAAGAGAGAGAGAGGGAGAGAGAGAGGTCTTCCATCCGCTGGTTCACTCCCCAACTGGCCGTAATAGCCGAAGCTGCGCCGATCCGAAGCCAGGAGCCAGGATCCTCTTCCGGGTCTCCCACGCGGGTGCAGGGGCCCAAGGACTTAGGCCATCTTCTACTGCTTTCCCAGGCCACAACAGAGATCTGGATCAGAAATGGAGCATCCAGGTCTCAAACTGACGCCCATATGACAGGATGCTGGCACTGCCAGCAGCAGCTCCACCTGACACACCACAGCGCTGCCCCCCCCCATGTTCAGTTTTGCTAAATAAGGGCATGTGAAGGGGTAAAGATTGGGTTGACCATGATACTTGTCCCTTGTTTTGAGCCTGATACCCCTCTCTACTCTCGGCCACACCTTTCTTCTATTATTTCCCTGGTGCTGGTGGGAGAGGGTCAAAAACCTTGGCACGCTGATCACAAGTGCCATCTGCAAAGCATTAGTGGCCAAACCTGACTTCAGTCACTCTGATAACTACGCAGTGTGTTTCATTAACATGATGTTTTCTGGTTTCAACTTACTTTGTTGTTGGCACACTACTGATCAGCCGAGAGGTGATTCTGTGGGCTCCGTTATGCCGGATTCCTGCAGAATTCTTCTCATGGAATTCCCCTCCAGGAAGATGCCATTAGCAGAGATGGAGCCCAGGGAAGAGGCTGGCTCTGTTGTACAGCGGGCTTTGAGCCTGAGTCTCAGGGCATCAGACGGAGTCCATCACCAGGCCTCTAGGGAAAGCCTCTTTCTGGTCCTGGTGCCAAAAATAGCTAAAATTCCCTTGAGCAATTGGTTTGATCCTGTGGCTAATGTGAACTGATGACGACATCCTTTTCTTTTTTTGAATCAATATCTGGAGAGCTACATTTGAGGTCCATCTGCAAAATACCTACGTCAATGCCTTGTACAATTTTTAACCCTCACTTGGGAGTCATCTTTGTTCCTGCCCTTGATTTTTTTTTTACTTCTCTTTCACCCTATTTTTAGACACACACACACACACACACACACACACACACACTGCAACTTCAAAAAGTTCATGGAAAATGGCAATCAAAGATAAGTGTATTTGGTGCAAAAATTTTTGAAATCAATGCATCGTTTTCTCATAATTTGCAATTGCCAGGAACTGTTGGAAGACCCTCCCCCCTAGTACCACCCTCTATACAATTAGCACTCCATGCTCATCTATTGAAGAAATGATGCAAAGTGTTGTCATCTGGGTGGACTGAGGATTAATTAATACAGAGTAGACCCGTGTTAAGTTGTGCTTCTCCCATAGAACCGTTCATATCCACAACTTTAAACGCGGCTCTTAAAATGCTGTTGTTAACGCCCTTCTAGATCCAAAATAAGTGTTTTTCCTAACACATCATTTATAATGTTTTTGCACCTTGGGGATTGAGGTATTAAAGTGCTGCTTCAGACACACCGGGGTAACTCTGGAAAATAACATGCTGGAATGAAAACAGCTCAGGAAAGCAATTTTATGTTCCATTTTCCTGGTAGGATACTTTCTGGGGTGGGGTGGGCCCTGTTTATGTGTAAGCAAAAGTCTATTCTGTGTGCTGAAAGAAAGACAAAGGCAGTTCCGTTCTGAGACGCCGTGCGGGAGCACTCGGCGGACAATTCAACGGTCAGAGAGCCAAGGACTCATACTCTTTAAACCACTGTCAGCTTTACGCACAAAGGGCCACCATTATATTTTTTTTTCCTTTCTTCAGTTCTCTAGTATTGTTTGCTTTTTTATTTCGAAAAGTAATTATATATACTAAGCTTTGCATGGGTTCAAAGGCACTTGTTAACTCATTCAAGCTGTGCGCCCCTTCCCTGAGTGAGAGGAACGCACACGAGTCAGCATTCTGACCACAGCGACGGAGAGGTCAGGGCCTTGGCCCCGAGTCCTTCGGCTTGGAGGGAGTGGTTCTGGGATTCCTATGGACACAGACATGCTCAGGTCCCTTCCGTTAGATGCTGCAGTATTTGCATGGAATCCACACGTTTCCTCGGGTATTATGTAAACCAGATTGCTTATCATATCGAATGCAATGCAAACAATATGCAAATAGTCATTTCACCATATTGTTTAGGGAGCAATGATGAGGAAAAAGGTGTGTAGATGTTCAGCACAGACGCACGGTGTGGTGGCACGGAGGGCTGTGGCGCCCTTGGGTAGGAAGGGCCTCCTCGTCCGAGCAAAGGCGCGCCACACCCTCTCCCCTGGACCCACTGGCTTCCTGCTTCTTTGGGGGCCTGCGCCCGAGTTTGTTTCCTTTTTCACGTCTTCTAGGGCCAAATCCTGGGGAGCCGCTGTGGTCCCGGCTGTGATTCTAATGAGGGAAGAGCGGATCCTTTAGCCTACAGGACAGGTGAGGCAAGGCCCCTGCTCTCCCGCCCTCACCTGGCCTTTTTTCTTCACTTCCTGCACAGCTCCTGAAGGGAACGGGAGAGCTGTGGCTTGCGAAGCAGAGGCCAACGGAGAAGTGTCTCAGGAACTGCGGGAGCAGGACTAGCGGCCAGGGGACAGAACACACAAGGCCCCGTCCTTCCCTCAAAACGATCCTTCTTCCCTTCAGGTGCTAGAGGATCCGGCGAGACCACCTCTAAAGCACTTAGCACAGTAGCGTGAGTGTATTCAGCACCAAAAGACGGCAGTCATTATCTAGAGGGCCCAAATCCCTTTAATTTAGGATTGGTTGATCCACAAACTTTGCATTTTTATTAGAAAGACCTCTTTTTAATGAAAAAAAAAAATCTCACAGGGTAGGGTCATTATAGCCTATTTAGGCTCCTGTAACAATGTTATGAGTTAAACTACAGGTATCAACACATATTTAAAACCACAGTGGGGATGGTTCCCCACAGTGGGGAACGGTTATTCATTCAGGGTTTGGTGCACCTGGGGATTTGCCGACCCCTTGTGAACGGCTCTCCAGGACCCCCAGAGCCTGAGTCTATGTTTAAGGAAACACTGACTCCTGCGCCCCTTTAACTGTGTTCTGAGGGATGGGGGATTCAGTGACCAAGAGTCCTTGGCACACGATGCAGGAAATAGCGTTTCTTCTGCAGAACACCATGAAGCATTTGCGATGCAAACGTGTACAGTGACCCTCCAAAGCAGTGAGATAAGATGTCATGTTTCCCAGACGTTGTTGACAAAAGGTGTGGGGCGTGAGTGCATGGGTGTGTGTGTGCAGTCCCTTTAGCAGGTTTCCCAGCATGAGGGCTGGGGCGCACACCTGTACTTGACCTCACTGCACCCAAGGTCAGTGATTCACCAAACTTCTCTGCTGCTTGGCTCCTGCTGTTGACCTCTGTCTGTCTGTCCCAGACACTCCAGGGATGCCCGTCTTCTACACATGTCATCTTCACTCTGAGAGGAAGAGAGTTGGACAAAGCTTCCAATGCGTGGTCTGGGCAGGGGGGTGGGGTGGGGTTCCTGAACCCATCACAGGAGAACTTAAAATAATCTAGGAACCCTGACTGTTATCCACTCTCAGGTAAATTCCAAACCCATCCTGGAAAATGGGAAAAGCTTTCTCCCATTTGTTTTTAGCATGCCTTAATTCCAGTGTCTTCCTACCCTACTGGCAACGAAAGTACCAAGTTCTCAGATCCTTAGACTCCCAACAAACTGCTGCATTGCTTCTCAACTGGACGAATATAGTGACCTTTTACCCATTTGTTTGCTCATTAAAAACATATTTAAATAGTTCCTATCTGAGCAAAGAGCCAGCAGAGAGAGAGAGATAAGTATATTTTGGGGGTGGACAGCATTTGGTAGAATCAAGAAAAGAATTCCATGTTCATGGCTTAGTAATTGGTGTAGAAAGTGATACCATTTACTAAAATGTGGGAAGACTGGGCTGGGAAGGAAAGAAGGGAGGGAACTGCGTGCTCCTTTTGGGGACAGGTTGAATTGGAGACCTCTATGGATGATCTAAATGGAAATAGTAAACGGGCAGTTGGATGCAAGTGTGAGGGCCCACAGGTGTTCAGGCAGGTGATTTAGAATTAAGCAGCATCAAGATTTTACTTAAATCCAGGAAACAGATGGCATGAACAGGGAGAAACTGGAGAAGAGAGAGAGAGAGAGAGAGAGAGAGAGAGAGAGAGAGAGAGAGAGAAGGGAACTGAATGCTAAGCAGCCCAACAGCTGGAGACAGGTAGGATGGAGGAGGAGGAGGAAGAGTCCAGCAGATGAAGGAGGAGCTGCCAGGGTGAAAGAAGAAAACCAGCGATGTCCCAGAGGCCAAAAAGAGTGGAGGAGTCAGGTGAGCCCAATGCTACTGCCAATTTCAAGTGTAAACAGAGAAAGTGTCCGCTGGTGACCCTTACAAGAATGAAGTCAATGAAGACTGGTGGACACTGGATCCACACTGGAGTAAACTGAAGAGTGGGGAGTGAGAGGAGAGGCACGGACAACATGTATAGTGACTGTATTAAAGAAATTTTGCGGAGAGGGGAACAGGAAAATAGATAAGTAGGGGAAAGGAACTCATAATGTGTTGTGATGAGACCAACTGAGCAAAGAGAAAGAGATTGGGGAAGCATGAAAAGAAGGAGAAAATTAAAGAGGGGAAAATCCAGAGTGGGTAAGAACAGAAAAGATTCAGAACACAGATGGTAGGCTGCAGCCAAAGCAGTATTAAGAGGGAAATTTATAGTGATAAGTACTTGCATTTAAAAAAATAGAAAGATCTCAAACAACCTAATGATGCATCTCAAGGACTCAGAGAAACAAGAACAAATCAAACCTCAAATAAGCAGGAGGTGAGAAACAATAAGAATCAGAGCAGAAATGAATGAAATTGAAGCTAAAGAGGCCAGCACTGTGGCACAGGAAGCTAAGCTTCCACTTACGGCTTGGGCATCCCATATGGGCACTGGTTTGAGTCCCAGCTGCTCCTCTTTCCATCTGGCTCTCTGATATGGCCTGGGAAAGCAGCAGAAGATGGTCCAAGTGGTTGGGTTTCTACACCCACATGGGAGACCCAGAAGAAGCTTCTAGATCCTGGCTTCTGGTCGGATCAGCTCCAGCCATTGCAGCCACATGGGGAATGAATCAGCGGATGGAAGACCTCTCTCTGTCTCTCCTTCTCTACACCTATAATTCTGCCTCTCAAATAAATAATAAATAATATTTTTTAAAAAAAGAAATTGAAGCTAAAAAATTCAAAAGATCAACAAAATGAAAATCTTGTTTCCCAAAAAGATAAACAAAATAGATATAAGCATTTAGCCAACTAACAGAGAAAAAAATCAAATAAAATTAGAGATGAAAAAGGAGACTGATACCACAGAAATACAAAAGATCATAAGAAATTACTATGAATAGTTTGGAAACCTTGAAGAACTGCATAAACTCATGGATACATATAATCTACCAAGATTAAATAAAAAAGATATAGCAAATCTAAACAGACCATAACAAGCAGCAAATTGAAGCAGTAATTAAAAGTCTCCCATCTGGGACAGGGTTGTGGGCATAGCAGGTTAAGCAGCCGCCTACAACAATGGCATCCACTATTCATTTCTCATCAGAAAAGCTGAAAAGTAGAAGTCATGTAAGTGGAGACAGTGTTTTTAACAGACTCAGGTTCTCTTCTCTCTCTCTCTTTCTTTTAAAAAGATTTATTTATTTATTTTGAAAGAGTTACACAGAGGGAGGGAAGGAGGGGGAGAGAGAGAGAGAGAGAAGGAGGGAGAGAGAAAGAGAGAGAAAGAGAGAGAGAGAGGGAGGGAGAGAGAGAAAGAGAGAGAGAGACTTCATCTATTGGTTTACTCCACAGATGGCCAAAATGGCCAGAGCTGGGCCAGGCCAAAGACAGGAGCCAGTAGCTTCATCTGGATCTCCCACATGGGTGGCAGGGGCCCAAATACTTGAGCTACCTTCTATAGCTTTTCCCAGGTCATTTGCAGGGAGCTGGATTGGAAGTGGAGCATCCAGGGCTCACAATGGCATCCATCTAGGATACTGGCATTGCAGGCAGCAGCTTTACCTGCTGCACCACAACACCAGCCCAAGGTTTTATAAATTCTTTTATTTAAGTTTTATTTATTAATTTTAAAGAGTTACACACAGAGAGAAGGAGAGGCGGGGGGGGGGAGGTCTTCCATCTGCTGGTTTGCTCCCCAAATGGCCTCAATGGCCAGAGCTGTGCCCATCAGAAGCCAGGAGACAAGAACCAGGAGGCAGGAGCATATTCCAGGTCTTCCATGCGGGTGCAGGGACCCAAGGACTTGGGCCATCTTCTACTGCTTTCCCAGGACATAACAGAGAGCTGCATCAGAAGTGGAGCAGCCAGGACTCAAACTGGTACCCATATGGGATGCCGGCACTGCAGGCAGCAGCTTTACCTGCTACGCCACAGCACTGGCCCCTATAAATGCTTGAATCTTGTCCTTCTGTAGCCATATAACCAATTCCTCACTTTTCTTTCCCTCTTATGATGTTTGATATACATCAAATACAAGCAGGTACTTCAAAAAGTTTATGGAAAACAGAATTAAAAGATAAGTTAATTTTGGTGTAAAAAATTGAAATCAAAGCATATGAGGTATCTTCAAAAAGTTCATGGAAATATGTATTATGAACAACGTATTCATGGATTTCCTTTTTTTTTTTTTTGCATCATTTTCTTTCCACAAACAATTTGAGGTACTCCCGTGTGTGTGTGTGTGTGTGTGTGTGTGTGTGTACAAGAGATAAGACAACCATTTCATGCTCATGGATTTGGTGGGTCAGGAATTCAGAGCACACACAGTGGGATGGATGGGTTCTCTTTGGTCCATCATATCAGGGGCCTCAGTTGGAAATACTCCGAAGTTGGGGTGGCACAGTGGTGGGACTGGAAGCATGCGAGGCCTCGTCTACTCCTAAGTCTGGTTGTTGGTATAAGCTGTTGGCTGAGACCTTGGGTGGGGCTCTTGGCTAAGATTGTTGGCACACCCTCACCGACCTCTCCACGTGACTACGTGGGCTTCCTTACAGAACAGTGTCTGAGTTCTCGGCACAAGGGCCGCAAAAGACTATGGCAGTGGTGTGTGGCATTTTATTCCGCTGACTGAGGCGGTTGCAAAAATTCTTCTAGGTTCAAGAGCAGATGTCACAGGCCCTGCCACCCAACGGAAGGAATGTCAAACAGTTTGTGGGCGTGTCCTAGAACTACCTCAGAGTCAGTGAGTCAGGTCATTGAGTAAGGGAAAGTATTCCGTGTAATGGAAAGCTGGTCTCTGGGTCCGGAGGAAACATCTACAGTTGGACAGCCTCTCCATGTGAAATATACAGAGTGGTTGGCCGGCGCCGGGGCTCACTAGGCTAATCCTCCGCCTGCGGCGCCCGCACCCTGGGTTCTAGTCCCGGTTGGGGCGCTGGATTCTGTCCCCATTGCTCCTCTTCCAGTCCAGCTCTCTGCTGTGGCCCGGGAAGGCAGTGGAGGATGGCCCAAGTGTTTGGGCCCCTGCACCCTCATGGGAGACCAGGAGGAAGCACCTGGCTCCTGGCTTTGGATCAGCACAGCACTGGCTATAGTGGCCATTTTGGGGGTGGACCAACGATAGGAAGACCTTTCTCTCTGTCTCTCTCTCTCACTGTCTAACTCTGCCTGTCCAAAAAAAAAAAAAAAAAAAAAAAAAAAAAGAAAGAAAGAAAGAAAGAAAAGAAATATATGGAGAGGTGCTATCTGCTCTTCCAAGTCTCCGCTGACCCCTCTCTGCCTCATTTCCTTTTACCAGTCAGTAGTCTAATTTATATCCTTCATTTAAAACTTCATATGAGAAGAGCCAAACTTAAAAGAGTCATATGGGACTATCTTGAAAATTTTTAGAGAAAAACAGTTGTAAAATTCTAACAGATAATGAAATAACTCAGGAGAATTTTATACTGGAGGGGATTTATCTTCTCAGTGCCTCAAAAGTTGGCTGAATCTTTTGGACTAACATTGTGTGCAATATTTTTTAATTGTATTCAGTGTTATTTCAAGATTGGAACAATTTTTTTAAAATGACATGTTCACAGAACTCAATAGAACCACCTGAGGTAGGTGAACGGCTAAATGATCTGAGACAGATGGATATCAATGAGCAATATTTAATCTTAATAGCAAGCAGGCTTACCAATGACAAATTCTTGGCTTGGAAGCAATGCTGACTATGATACAACTTTGCTGAGCTCAATGTTTTCAGTGAGTGGGGAACAACAGGATAGCCAGGTAGCTGCCTTACAATGCACCATAAACATGCCTAGGAACCCCTGATTAGCTGCTCCCATGCATCCTCAATGGGGCCTGCAAATGGTTCTTTGAAGTGTAACTCAGTCATACAACCACAAATTTAACTGTGTTCCAATATTAGTCTCGTATGCATTTAGTCAATTTTTTTTTATCAACTGCCATGGCCATGGTCTTGAACTAGCTGTGAAATGTTATTAGAAAACTCCAGGTCAGAAGTATATCATTTTAAGAAATATTACCCTTTTAAATAATTAATCCCTTACTTCCTGAAGAAAAAATTCTTGAGTTCATATAAAATGTATCATAAGAAGCTAACTGGATGAGCACAGCAAAAGCTAAGGCAAGCATATGTTTAACTACCCTTTTCATTAAGCCCCAAATGCTCATTAAAATTCTCACAAGTTATGCATGTACATTTTCACTACACTTCTTGAGTGAGGTCAGAGATGAGTAAAAATTAAAAAAAAAAGAAAGAAGAGTAGAAATGAATTGGCCACTTTCATTTCTAGCATAGTGAACTAGTTAATGTCAAATATAATTTTAAACATAAGTTAAACATATAATATCTGTTTTATGAAAATTAACCAGCCTTGTGAAGAGACAAGAAAACCAAGATAAACAATATACAATTGAATCAGGTTTACAAGGGCTCCGAATGATAAGCTCTGACATATAGACTTTAAAATGAATATGATTAAACTATTCAAAAAGATAAAGTGATTGAGAATTTTGGCAGATAATTATACACAAATTGTAAAACTCACAAATTGAAAACTAGATGTATGAGTGTAAAGCAAATTTCAGATAGCTGAAGAGAGAATAAATGAACTGGAAGATGGGTTGGAAGAAAATATCCATACTGGGTGATTGCGAGACAAATACAAGGAATATTCCTAAGAGAGCATAGAAGACATAGATACACTTTTTTGTGTTTGGCACACAAAAAGATGATGATTCTAGCAGGAAGTTTGGAGATATTAGAAGGAACAAAAAGCAATTAAATTAGAGTGCTGTCAGGAAATCGGCAGATCAGAAAAATTCCAAGGTCTTATTTCCCCCATAGAAACATCCAAAAAAAAAAAAAAAAAACTGTCTGAATGAACTTTGTAGGAGTTCTGAAAATAACAAAAAGTTTACAACAACAAGAAACACTCAGTAAAGAAAACAATTACCTTTAAAATAGTAGGAGT
This sequence comes from Oryctolagus cuniculus, assembly GCF_964237555.1. Lineage (NCBI taxonomy): Eukaryota > Metazoa > Chordata > Mammalia > Lagomorpha > Leporidae > Oryctolagus > Oryctolagus cuniculus. The sequence goes on from NC_091432.1 coordinate 113,462,584, forward strand.
GTTTTGTGGCATTTCCGTACATCCTTGCCCCCACTCACTCCCTGGTAGGGTAGCAACATCTTGGTTTCGAGCAGTGGCAAACCTTCCAGTTTCCAGGACTACTCTGAAAATTAGAGTGCATTCTATTCTAAGTTGTCCAGGAATATCTGAAGGACTGACTCACTGGTCTGTGTCTTGCACAACTCAGAACACAGATGGAAAACGGGTGGGCACTGCTGATAAAGGCTATGAAAGGACTGCAAACCCACGGATGCCTGAGATGAGAGATGCTGTGTGGAGGTTCACAACTGGGTATCTAAGGCCCACAGGAGGAGCTGAGGCAAGACTCTGGGAGATTGGAACATTTCAAAGTCACCGCATATATGGAGATTTTTAGAAAGTCACACACATGTCCAGATAAGATGGAGTCTCAAAACAGTCTTGAGAAGACTTGACCCTGCAGGTGAGGTTTCTCTCTGGGCTCAGAGCAAACCACACAGAGAGTCTGTGAATGTTGGCCCCAGCACAGAGCCAGTCTGCAAAGATTGGGAAACATGGTTATTTCTCTCTCTATTTGTGTGTGTGTGTGTTTGTGTGTGTGTTGTTTGTTTTCTTTCACATTCCAGGAAATCATCATCAAGACATCAACTGGACATGAATTAAAACAACACACTTAAATGAGCACATATAAAAAGAAATAACATTCCCCCACAAATAAAATTGGAAAAAAAATTTCCCAAACAAACACACTACCATGGCCTTCAACAACTGACACAAAACAAAACAAAAGTAAAAACAAATCCTGATTGCCAGAGCTGCCAAATAACAACTATCAAATGTTCAGTTTTAACAATAGCAACACACACACACACACACACACACAGCGTACAATGTTGCAGGAAAACACAGTTCAAAAAAAAAGTAAATTGACAGAAACTATCCTCAAAGCAGCCAAAACATCAGATTTACTAGAAGACTTTAAAACAATTGGCTAAATATGCTCAAATACTTAAGGGAAAACATGGACAAGGACTTAATGGAAATTAAGAAAAAATGTGAGAGATCTTTAAAAGGTTCATGGAATATATATATATATATAATATTATAGAAAAATACCTGGGTTTTAAATTTTTTGCACCGAAATAAACATCATTTAATTCCATTGAAATAGCCTCATATATGTATAAAGTGAGAATGTCAACAAAATTATAGAACTTATAAAAACAAGCCAAATTCTGTGGGGAGCAACTGGGAGCAACTCGGACTAGACTAAGTTACTGGAATTAAGACTTATTCTATGCATCTGCTTTCCCACAATATGGCGCTGAGAAGGGAAACAGCTTCTACACAGCTGCCTCCAGTTCAACCAATAAACTGTGGGACCTGCTCCTGATTGGAGGAGAGCAGTGTACTCAGCGTGTGGGTAGCAGAGTTGGGATTGGTGGAAGAGGACTATAAAGGAGGAGAGAGACGGCATGCACCAGGAACATCTAAGGGGAACATCTAAGGGGAACACCTGTGCAGCCCCCGAGAGAGCCGGCTGGCGGTGTGCCGCTCCCCCGCGGAAGTGGGGAATGTGGTAGGGGGAACCACCCTTCCACGGAGGTGGAAGGGTCGGCAGCCAACCCGGGAAGAACCAGCAGCAAACCCGGGGAGGGCCGAGCAGACAAAAGAACAGCGCAGGGTCCTGTGTCGTTCCTCCACGAAGACGGGGAGCGACATAATGGTGCCGTGACTCGGATATGAAGCCTAGGCAGGGTTTAGTGTCGTTCCTCCATGAAGAGGGGGAGCGACAAAATTCTGAACTTTTTTTTTTATAGTGGAGTGGACAATGAGAGAGAGACAGAGATAGAGACAGAGAGAAAGGTCTTCCTCTTTCCATTGGTTCACCCTCCAATGGCCTCTGCGGCTGGCGCACCGTGCTGATCCGATGGCAGGAGCCAGGTACTTCTCCTGGTCTCCCATGGGGTGCAGGGCCCAAGCACTTGGGCCATCCTCCACTGCACTCCCTGGCCACAGCAGAGAGCTGGCCTGGAAGAGGAGCAACCGGGACAGAATCCGGCGCCCTGACCGGGACTAGATCCCGGTGTGCTGGCGCCACAGGGGGAGGATTAGCCTATTGAGCTGCGGCGCCGGCCCAAATTCTGAACTTTCAAAGTACAGTAACGGAAATGAGAATTTCATACACAGGTTCAGTATCAGATATGAGCAGGGAGAAGGAAGAATAAGTGAACATGAATTTGGAATAATTGAATTTAGAATAATTGAAACGCTTAGATCTGAAAAACAGAAAGAAAAAAGAAAGAAGCAACTTGTGGAACATCATCAAGTGGATCAATGTATTAAGGGAGTCCCATAAAGAGAAGAGAGGGGTGGGGCCGGCGCTGCGGTGTAGCAGGTAAAGCCCGCTGCCTGCAATGCTGACATTCCATATGGGCGCTGGTTCAAGTCCCAGCTGCTCCACTTGTGATCTGGCTCTCTGCTATGGCCTGAGAAAGTACTAGAAGGTGGCCCAAGTCCTTGGGCCCCTACACCCGCGTGAGAGATCTGGAAGAAGCTCCTGGCTCCTGGCTTTGGATTGACGCAGCTCCAACCATTGTGGCCAATTGGGGAGTAAACCAGTGGAAGGATGATCTCTCTCTCTCTCTCTCTCTCTCTCTTTCTCCTCTCTCTGTGTATCTCTGACTTTCGAATAAATAAATAAATCTTAAAAAAAGAACAAAATCTTACACAATTTAACAATGAAGACACGTTCCAAGAAATACGTCATTAGGCGTTTTCATCCTTATATAAATATCATTGAGTATAATTACACAAACTAAGATGGCTATGCCATCACTGGGCAGTATAATCTCATAGGACCACTAGCACAATATATTACCCCTGTGTTTGTGGTGATGCTGGTGCAAATAAACCTGCTGTGCTTCTAGTCATAAAAAAGTATAGCTCATACAATTATATATAGTATGTAATATTTGATAATGATAATAAGCTACTATGTTACTGGTGCATGTATTTACTATACCATTCTTTGTACCACCATTTTAGCATGTACTCCTACTTATTAAAAACAAGTTTACAAAGCATACTGTGTTATGCCATCAGCAGCCTCATATGTATGTGTTTATTGCCTCCCTTGATTGCATAAAGAGATCACTTGAGGGATTGGTTTATATCACCTAGGTTTGTGTAATGTATACTCTATGATGTTTGCAAAGTGATGACATTGCCTAACAATGCATTTCTAAGAATGTATCCCCATCATTAAGAGATGCATAACTCAATCTTTCTCAAACTCTTCCAAAAAATTAAAGAGAAGGGACTACTTCCTAACTCATTCTGTGAGGCCAGTATTGTGCCGATACTAAAGCCAATGATACTATAGGCAGACAAAGATACTGATATCCTTTGGGAATACTGATGCAAAAGTCCTCAGCAAAATACTAGTGAATCTAATTTAATAGGATTATACACTATGATCAAGTGAACTCCACCCCCCCCAGAACAACATATTAAAATCAGTCAGTGTAATTATATCATCTTAATAGGACAAAGGAAAAAAGACAGTGGATCATAAATGATGCAGAAAAAGATGCTCACTTTTGCCACTTCTGTTCAATGAAGTATCAGAAATACTAGGCAGAGGAAAGAAAGGAAGAGAGAAAGAAAGGAAAGAAGGAAAAGAAAGAAAGGAGGGAGGGAGGGAAGAAAATAAGGAAGGGAGTTAGGAGGCAGGGGCATCCAAATTAGAAACAAAATAGTAAAATTATCCATGTTTTCCGATGACAAGATCCAACATGTAGAGAACCCTAGAGTTCACCCCAAAATTATCAGAACTAATCAACAAACTCAGCAAAGTTGCAGATACAAAATCAACCTATGAAAACCAGCTGATTTCTACACAATCACAATGAACTATCAGAAAATGAAATCAAGAAAGCAGTAATATGCAAAAAATAAAATATTAGTAATAAATGAAGAGGTAAATGAATTGCACACTGAAAAGTACAAAAAATTGCTGCAAGAACTGAAAGGTGTCACAAATAAATGGAAAGCTTTCTGGTGTCCAGGGATTGAAAAACTTAATAGTAGGATGCCAGTACTACCCAAAGCAACCTAGAGACTCAATAATAAAATTTCAATGATATTTTTATAGAAATGGAAAATCCATCCTACAGTTCATAAAGAATATAAAAGGACTCTCAATAGCCAAAATTATCTTTAAAAAGAACAAGTTGGATATTTCATACTTTCTTATTTGAAGACTTACTACAAAGCTATGGTAACCAAAAGACTGTTGTACTGGCATAAAGACAGATACAGAGACCAACAAAATGGAATAGAGAGCACATAAATGAACCCTTGCATATAGGATTAACTGATTTTCAACAAAGAGGCCAAGATGATCCAAAGGGGAGAAAGCAGTATTTTCAGCAGACGGTGCTGGAAAACCGGATATCCACGTGTAAAGGAAATGAAGTTGAATCTCAACCTTACATCTTTTGCAACAATCTATCAAATCTAATCATAAAAGGGAAAAATCAGAAACTATTAGAAGAAAACAGAGCTAAAGCTTCATGACATTGGATTTGATTGTGATTTCTTGGATCTGATACTTTAGCTTTTAAGAAGGCAACAACAAGAAAGAGAAGTAGTAGTAGTAGGCTAAGCCTCCGCCTGCGGCGCCTCCATCCCATATGGGCACCAGTTCATATCCTGGTTGGTTGTTCCTTTTCCCATCCAACTCTCTACTATGGCCTGGGAAAGCAGTAGAAGATGGCCCAAGTCCTTGGGCCCCTGCACCTGTTTGGGAGACCCAGAAGAAGTTCCTGGCTCCTGGCTTCAGATCGGCCCAGCTCTGGCTGTTGCAGCCATTTGGGGAGTGAACCAGTAGAAGGAAGACCTTTCTCTCTGTCTTTCCCTCTCTCTGTATGTAACTCTAAATAAATAAATAAAATCTTTTTAAAAAAAAAAAAAGAAGTAGATAAATACTATGGAGAGAACAAAAACACAATCAACATTATGGGATAAAATATTTAAAATCGTAATTTTATAAGTGAGTAGTATTCAGAATAAAGAACTCTTACGATTCAACAGCAACAAAAACCCCAAACAACTCAATTACAAACTGGGCCAAGGACTTGGAAAAAATGCTCAAATATCTAGTCATTAGGGAAATGCAAATCAAGACCAAATTGAAACAAAAAACACCAAGAATTGTTGAGGATGTAGAGCAATTGCAACCCTGAGGCATTTTCACTCGGAATGTAAAGTGGTGTGACCCCCATGGAAAGCCGAACGTTGGTCCCTCCAGAGGATCGGTACAGTGACCATGTGGTCCAGCAATGTGCGTCTAGCTATGCATTGGTCAGCTCAGGCTGCCAAAGGCCAACAGCACAGACTAGGGCTTAAACAACGGGAGTTTACTCTATCATCTCTCTGGAGGCTGAAAAGTCCAAGATCAAATTTCTGGTAGGCTTTTTCTGGCTTGCAGGTGATCACTTTGTCCTCACAGGGCCCTTCCTCTGAGCACATGCAGGGGTATGGGAGAGAGGGACAAAGGGTGTGACTACTTCTGGGCTCTTATTTTGTAAGGACGCCAACCCCATCAAATCTAGGCCTGCCTCATGACCTTATTTAACCTAGTCATTTCTCGGCATGTCCACTTCCAAGTACAGCCACCTTGGAGGTTAGTTCAACACATGAATTTTGGGGAGACACTGCCATTCAGTCCACAGCAAGGCATATAACTCCAAAGAGTAACAAGGAGGGATTCAAACAGGTACTTGAATAGCAATGTTCATAGCAATTCCCAATAGTCCAAAGGTGGTGAGAACCGTAATGGTCAGGTACAAATGCAAGAGTAAAAATAAAATGTAGTGAAGTTGGCCTCTTATTCCCATCTGAGGATTCCACCAAGGGCCAGCATTGTGGTTTAGCAGATTAAGCCTCTACCTGCAATGCTGGCCTCCCATATAGATGCCGCTTTGAGTCCTGGCTGTTCCACTTCTGTTCCTGCTCCCTGCTAATGTGACTGGGAAAGCAGCGAAAATGGCCTGAGTGCTTAGGTCCCTTTACCCATGTGAGAGACCCAGATGAAGCTCTGGGCTTCTGGCTTTGGCCTGATCCAGACACAGTCAATGTGGGGAGCCATTTGGGGAGTGAACCAGCAGATGGAAGATCTCTCTGTCTTTCCTCCTTTATCTGTAACTCTGCCCTTCAAGTAAAAAAAAAAAAAAAGTTTTAAAAAATGACATCTGTTCTGAACAGGTGCAGACTTACTTTTCTTGATGTTATCTCATAAACACTAAAAATAACAACAATTTCCCTAGAATTTACACCGTATTAGGATTCTAGGTAATCTAGAGATAGATGAATGATGGTGATGATGGTGTATGGGGAAGATGTACGTAGGTTATATGCAAATATACTATTTTAAATTTATTTATTTATTTATTTGACTTATTTGAGAGGGAGGGAGGCAGAGAATGAGAATGAATATCCCCGTTAGCTGAGTCACTCCCCAAATGCCCACAATACCTGGGACTGGGCCAGGCCAAAGTCTGGAGTAAGCCGGGTCAGAAGCAGAGATAGGACTTGAACTCAGGCATTCTGGGATGGGATGCAGGTGTCTCAAGCAGCATCTCGATTGCTAGGTCAGAAACCCATGCCCAAATCATTTTATATAAGGAACTTGGGCATCTTCGTATTTTTGGTGTCCCTGGGGTTAGAGTTCTGAAACCAAGCCCTTCAGATACCCAGGGACAACTGTGTATCTACACAATAGAATATTATTCAGCCTCAAAAATCAATGAAATTCTAACACATGCTTTCAATCTTGAAGATAAAATGCTAAGGAAAATGCACACGAAAGCTGCTGCTGTGGTGTAGTGGGCTAAGCCTCCGCCTGTGGTGCCAGAATCCCATATGGGCACCGGTTCGAGTCCTGGCTGCTCTTTTTCTGATCCAGCTCTCTGCTATGTCCTGGGAAAGCAGCAGAAGATGGCCCAAGTGCTTGGGCCCCTGCACCAGTGTGGGGGACCTGGAAGAGGCTCCTGGCTCCTGGCTCCTGGCTTCAGATCGGCTCAGCTCCGGCCGTTGTGGCCATCTGGGGAGTGAACCAGCAGATGGAAGACCTTTCTCTCTGTCTTCCCTCTCTCTGTAACTCTACCTCTCAAATAAACAAAATAAAATCTTAAAAAAATTCACATGACACAAAATGACAAGTATTGTGTGATTCTACTTACATGAGGTGCCCAGATTAAGCAAAATCATAGGGCCAGAAAGTGTAACAGAAGTGACCAGGAGTGGAAAGCAGCAGGAGGATGGGAAGTTGTTGTTCAATGGGTGCAGTTTCTGCTGGGAATGATGAAGACATTCTGAAAATAGAGTGGTGGTGGTTGCATAACATTGCCAGTGTACTTAATGCCACTGAATTGTGCACCTAAAAATGGTTAAACTGGGAAGGAGTGGGAGAACAGGCGTTGTGGTGAGCAGTTAAGCCACTACGTGGGATGCCCCCATTCTGTATTGTAGTGGCTGCACTGGAATTCCAGCTTCACTTCCAATCCAGTTTCCTGATAATGCACACCCCCAAGAGGCAGCAGGTGATGGCTAAGTACTTGGGTCGCTGGCTCCCACATGGGAGTTTCAGATGAAATTCTAGGCTCTTGGATTTATCCTGGCCCAGCCCCAGTTATTATCGACATTTGGGTGAACTGATAAGAGGAAGATTTTATTTCTGTCCCTGTCTGTTACTCTGACTTTCAAATCGGTAAAACTAAATAAGTAAAACTTTAAAAATGGTTAAATGGCAAATTTTACATTTTATATAATTTGCTACAATATAAAAAAAAAAGAACAACATTGATAACTCTACAGGTATGTCTAAAAGAATACTGACTTTTTAAGGAATATTAAGACAATCTTGTGGGTTTAAAATATCTGCCTAAAAATATATGACAGTAATAGCATGCCATTTAGGTGGAAGCAAATTGAGTTAAACTCCTTGTATTGTGTGAGGAAATGACAACAGTATCAAGCAATATGAGATCTTGTTATGTCCAGGAAACACATTCTAATATGTATAGGCACCAGCAAGAGAACTGTAGAAGGGTACAAAACTTCCAAGGTAATACTGGGGGAATAGTACAAAAGATTTACCTCATTTTTCAAAAGGAAAAAAATGAATATGAAACTTGTAGGACAAATATAAATCAAGTAGTAAAGAGGTGAATTTAAACTCACGTATATTCGTGTTAAAGGTATATGGATAAAATTCTTTACAATTAAAAGATAATAACAGTTTGAATTTCAGAATAGTGAACCTATGTTTTTATGATAGATACATCTAAAATACAAAACATATCAGACAAAATAGTGTTTAAGGCTATTAGAGAAATACAAGGCTAGAGGAAGATTTACCAAAAGAAAGCTGATTAATATCAGACAAAATAATCTCTAAGTCTATTATTAAAGCATTATTGGAGATTAATGGGATATTTCATAATGAGTGAAAGTTCAATTTATCAGAAAGAAAATACAGTTTTAATTTGTTTAATATAATTTTGGTATGTAGCTTATAACACCAAAATACATAAATCAAAAATTGTCAGAACTATAAAGAAAACCAGACTCATTCATAATCATGGTGAGAAATCTTAACATGCCTCCTTTAGTTACTAATACAACAATCAATCAGCTTGTAGCAATTATGACAAAAATCAATTAGTTACAAAAATCAATAAGAATCTATGAAGTTGAGCCACACAGTTAACAAACTTGATCTAATTGCTTATATAGAATTTGAACTCAACAACTGTAGAATACAAATAGAATACAAATTCTTCTTAAGTACTCAAGAATTTATTCTAGCTTCATCATAGCTGAGCCAGAAAGCAAAGCTTGATAATTTCCAAAACGACTGAAATCCCACAAAATGTGTTCTCTGATCACAGTTTAATTACACTAGTATTTTATTTTAAAACCCCTTTAAAGTCTCCATATATTTGGGAATAAAGAAATATGCTTTGTGTATCTTCCTCTGCTTTGGCTTTGAGGTCTCTCTCTGGAGATCGGCTATGAACGCCAGCCCTGCCCTCACTGGAGCGCCAGGAAATCTGGCCATGAATGCTAACATTGTGCCCTTCATGGGATACTTCTTTATCCTGGTGGATGGTTAATGTCTAAGTGTGCAACCTGTAGCCTAAGGCCTAAGTATCTAATTTGTGACCAGGTGTCCCTCTCCTAGGAAATGTGTTTACACTGGCAGACACTCTTGTGGTTTTTTTTTTTTTTTTTTTTTTTTTTTTTTTTTGACAGGCAGAGTTAGAGAGCAAGAGAGAGAGAGACAGAGAGAAAGGTCTTCCTTTTCTGTTGGTTCACCCCGCCAAATGGCCGATACGGCCGGCGCACCGCGCTGATCCGAAGCCAGGAGCCAGGTGCTTCTCCTGGTCTCCCATGCAGGACCTGGGCCATCCTCCACTACCTTCCCGGGCCACAGCAGAGAGCTGGACTAGAAGAGGAGCAACTGGGACTAGAACCCGGGGTGCCAGCGCTGCAGGCAGAGGATTAGCCTAGTGAGCCGTGGTGCAGGCAACCCTTGTGGTTCTTGTCCGACCTGTGTCTGGTTTATTTCTGTCGAGAGAACCCCTCTCTCCAAGAGCTCTGTCAGTTCCGTGAGACACAGAGGAAGCAGCGCAATCACATGCCTGAGATAACAGAACCATGGATTACTCTCAGATCCCAAAGGAAAGAGGGCAGTAAGCCTTGCAGGGCAAGTAGGAAGAGACAGCCCTTTGGAGTAGGTGTGCTCAACCCGCAGATGAAGAGCAAGAGAGACAGAGAGACACTTGTGGGCCAAAGCCTTTTTACTGGGGTGCGGGGCATTACCCAAGCAGGTTACCCATGGGGAGTTCGGATTGGTGGATTTAAGGCAAGCTGGCATGGGTTCTATGAGGTTGCATTGTGACTGAGATGGGGTCACTGGGGCATATCTCTACAGTCCGTGCTGGCTTTGGGGGTCAGTAGGGTGCATCGGGTCCACTGGATCTAACTGTCCCATGGAGGGGTGGCCATCGGGAGGTAGCTGTATAAGGCAGATAACCTTGAGGAACTGCAAGGGGCTGAGGAACAGGACATTTTGTCAAAGGTGACTAAACCCTGCTTCTGGAATGAGAACACTAAATGTATTTAAAATGGATGCTGAGGCAGTATAAAAGTATACAATTCACTACACTTCTAAATAACCCATGGGTCAAAGAGAAAATCACAAGTGGAAGCAGAAAATATTTTGAATCAAAAGAAAATGATAATGCAGGTCAAAATTCCTGGGATTCAGTAAAAGCAGGGTTTAGAGGAAAACTTACAGCATGAATGCATATATTAGAAAAAGAAGAAAGGCCTAAAAATAATTATCTAAGCTTTTATCTTCAGAAATTAGAAAAAGGAGAGCAAATTAAACCTAAATTAAGAAAAAGAGAGTAAAAAACTAGAGCAAAGAAAAGCAATGAAATCTGAAATAGGAAATCCATAGAGAAAAATCAATGAAAACAAAAGCTGGTTCACTGACAAGATAAAATTGACAAATATTCCGTTAGATTAACTAAGAAAAAAAAATAGAGAAGATATAAATTACTTAATCAGAAATGAGACAGGAAACAAGAAAACATCACTACAAATCCCACAAACATGAAAATAATAATAAAAAAGCACTATTATAAACAACTCATGCCCCCACAGATTTAATAACCTCAATGAAGTGGACTAATTTCTTGAAAGACGTTATCTGTCAAAATTCACACAAGGACAAACAGGTGATCTCAATAGGACTGTATCTATTAAAGAAACAACCAGGCCGGCGCCGCGGCTCAGTAGGCTAATCCTCCGCCTAGCGGCGCCGGCACACCGGGTTCTAGTCTCGGTCGGGGCGCCGGATTCTGTCCTGGTTGCCCCTCTTCCAGGCCAGCCCTCTGCTGTGGCCAGGGAGTGCAGTGGAGGATGGCCCAGGTGCTTGGGCCCTGCACCCCATGGGAGACCAGGAAAAGCACCTGGCTCCTGGCTCCTGCCATCGGATCAGCGCGGTGCGCCGGCCGCGGCGGCCATTGGAGGGTGAACCAACGGCAAAGGAAGACCTTTCTCTCTGTCTCTCTCTCTCTCACTGTCCACTGCCTGTCAAAAAAAAAAAAAAAAAAAAGAAAAAAGAAACAACCAAAAATCAGCTTTCAAAGCAGGAACCGTGTGCTTCAGATGGGTTTATCCGTGAATCCTTGAAATACTTAATGAATAAATAACATCAATTATCTATAGTCTTCCCAGGGAACAGAAGTAGGGGGATGCTTCCTAGCTCATTCTGTGAGATCATCACTATCATAACAGCAAACCAGACAAAGACGTTACAAGAAAGCTATGGAGCAATGTCTCATAAACATAGATGCAAAGCATTCTCAACAGCAAATCAAATCCAACGATATACATAAAGAACTATATACCACGATCCCCCAAGTAGACAAGGCTGGTTCAACATTTAAAAATCAATTAATGTAAACATCACATCAACAAGCTAAAGAAAATATTTAAAACTGAACGATAATGAAAATGTTACATGTCAGAACTGTGGCACAAAATTAACACTGTACAATGAGAGAAGTTTCTGGTTTTCTAGGCATCTTTTGGAAAAGAAGATGGGGGCCAGCGCTGTGGCGTAGCTGGTAAAGCCGCCGCCTGCAGTGTCAGTATCCCGTATGTGCACTGGTTCTAGTCTTGGCTGTTCCATTTCTGATTCGGCTCTCTGCTATGGTCTGGGAAAGCAGTAAAAGATGGCCCAAGTCCTTGGGAGACCTAGAAGAAGCTCCTGGTTCCTGGCTTTGGATGGGCACAACTCTGGCTGTTGCAGCCATATGGGGAGTGAATCAGCGGATGAAAGACCTCCCCACTCCTAGCCCTGCCTCTGCCTCTCTGTAACTCTGCCTTTCAAATAAATAAATAAATAAATCTTAAAATAAAAAAGAAGAAAAAAGTAAATTATACCAAATATGAAGGAAGAAAGGAAATAATAAGGATAAAAGCAGAAATTAATAAAGCAGGGAAAACACACAGAGAGCTTCTTTGAGAAGCTCTATTGATGAGACTAGCCAAGAGAAAAGGTCAGGTCACAAATCAATATGTAGAATAAAAATGAGAAATCATTGTAGATCCCTCAGATATGACAAAGAACTATGGCATCATGAATAATTTTATGCCAATAAATTTGAAAATTTAGATGGGAGAAATAACTAGAAAAATACAACTTACTAAAACAAAAACAGATGAAATAGGAAAACTTGAGTAGTGGTATAATTATAAAATACCTTGAGTAGCCGGCGCTGTGGCATAGTGGGTAAAGGCACTGCCTGCAGTGCCGACATCCCATATGGGCTCCGGTTCTAGTCCCAGCTGTTCCATTTCTGATCCAGCTCTCTGCTGTGGCCTGGGGAAGTACTAGAAGATGGCCCAAGTCCTTGGGAGCCTGCACCCATGTGGGAGACCTGGAAGAAGTGCCTGACTCCTGGCTTCAGATCGGCCCAGCTCTGAACATTGCAGCAGTGGATGGAAGATCTTTCTCTCTCTGTTCTGCCTCTCTATAATTCTGCCTTTCAAATAAATAAATAAATCTTTAAAAAAATAAAAATACATTGAATCTATAATTATCCATCATTAAAACTTTCCCATTTAGAAAACTGTGTCAAAATGGCTTCATTGGGGAAATCTAACAATCATTTAGGGAATAAACAATGCCAATGTTATACGGAGAATAATTTTACAGAGAATTTTTGCAAAGAGTGGAAAAAGAGAGAGGGAGAGAATGCTTTTCAACTAATTTCAATGAGACCAATAAGAGAAAGATAGACCAACTCAACAGAAAAAAAGTGCCTAGTCTCGGGACCAATGTTTAGGCTTAGCAGGTTAAACTGTCGCCTGGATACCAGTGTCCCATAACAGGTGTGGGTTCGAGCCCCGGCTACTCTACTTCCTATGCAGCTCCTGGCTAACATGCCTGGGAAGGCAGTGAAAGAGGGCCCAAGTGCTTGGGTCCCTAAACCCATGTGGGAGACCTGGAAGAAGCTCTGGGCTCCTGGCTTTGGCCTGGTGCAGCTCCAGCCCTGGCTGTTGCAGCAATTTGGGGAGTGAAACAGTAGATGGAAGATGTCTCTCTCTCTCTCCCTCTCTCTCTCTCTCTCTCTCTGTCTCTCCCTCTCTCTCTCTCTGTCTCTCCCTCTCTGTCTCTCTCTGTAACTGCTTTTCAAATAAAAATTAAATATAAAAATGTGCCTGGCCTCCTCATAAAAGAGAATATAGATTGGCCAACAAATAGAAAAGATATTCAACCTTATGAAGGAAATGCAAATTAAAACAAGACATTACTACACAGTCACCATTAAAATGGCAAAGATTAAATAGACTAATATAGTACCAGTGTTGGTGAAGATGTGGAACCACTGCTTCCAAGGATGTGAATTGGCATAGCTACTGTGTTTTGTCGTATTATCTACAGTTGGGCTATCCAATATGGTAAGTTGTAATCACTTTTTTTAATCGATTACCTGGAACGTTGCCAGTCTAAATTACTGTAAGCAATTTTTTCTTTTAAAATATGGCCACTAGAAAAATTTAAATTGCATATTTGACTTTGAGTAGCACTGTATTTTTACTGAACAGTGCTGATCTTATGCAATGAGCTACCAACTTTACTCTTGGTTATGTTCCCAACAGAAATGTGTGTTTGTATACACAAAGGCACTAAAAGTCAAGCACAAAGATACTCAGAGTAGTGTTACGTATAATAGCCCCAAACTGGAAACAACCCAAGTGTTTGCCAATGGAGAAATGAATAAATAAGTTGTGGTATGAAATAATATTTAGTATCAAGAATGAATAATTTACAGTTACATGCATTTGATTCCAGTTACAGTAGGCTTAAAAACAGGGGGAAATAGCTACAACAGTAGAAGACAAATAATAGTTAACTTTGGAGAGAATGGTGGGTATAAGAACCAGAGGGAAGCTCTGGGCAGCTTGCAGTGTTGTGTGCCTTGAATGGGTGGTGGTGGCCAGAGTGTTTGTGATAATCCATTAAGCTGTACATGTGTGAACATCATGCGCGCTTTCTTTATGTGCGCCATTTCTCATCCTGTAAGAATTAAAAGAGGTTGTGAGGCTTCTAGCAATGTTTTGCAGATGATTTTAATAACTGTACGTCTTCCTTGAAAATCAAGCTTCTGGTGACTGATTCATCTATGGAAATTGCAGCAAAGCAAATTAAGAGTTTTTTTTTTTTTTTTAAAGACCATATTCTGCCCAGTAAGGAAATTGTGACACTTTCTAAATAGTTCTAAGTATGACTCTCCAGTTTAAAATAAATTTAGAAATCTCTGCTCTTTGCTTGGTCACTAAGCTTGGCACAACAGTGTATTTCCTGACAAATATATCAATAAAGTCAATACAAATAATATATGGAACATGAAACTTACAGAATTTAAAGGGATCATGCACCCTACATTTTTTGAATTGGGATTTCTTTTTGAATCTGAAGGAATCTATGGTACTTCCCCTTGAAATGCCCAGGTACATAACACACAGTGTAGTATATACAATATGTTACACGTGATTTGGGGTGATTCATTACAGTAGTTTATTTAATCCAGGTTAGTTGGTAGTTAATAGTCTAAGGCAGAAGGAGTTCACGAGACACAGTTGGTTAGTGGACAAAGCAGGACTGGTATCAAAGACCTAATTTCCAAACCAGACATTATTTTTTTAAGCAAACAAGCTGCTTTTCTCTTGCCTACTACTCCCATCTGAGCACTACTGTTACCCAGGTTGAATTCTCATACAATTCTGTCATCCGTTTGCCTGCTTGCGAAGAGTCTTCAGCTCTGAATATGACTCCCTTATCCCACTTAAACAACAACATCCCTTTCATTGGCCTGTATCAGTTATTTCTGTATTTGTACTACTTTTCCAAATTTGCATTACTTTTTCAAAGCGACCATGCCTTATTTATCTTTGTTTTCCCCCAACCACTTAGCTAAAGGACAACAGGTGTAACCAATATGAAATAAACATTTGCTGAATTAAAAGGACATGCAAATGTTTGACTGAAACTTCATGATAGAACTGTATTCCTTGAACTCAGATTCTGGTGTGAGGGCCATAGATGGCAATCAAGCACTCGAAGTGTGTCTAGTGTCATGTGACTGAGGAAATGAAATTTTAATTTCAATTAAATTAAATTTAAATAATCATCTATGGCAGGTACACTCCCCAACTGGCTGCAATGGTTGGGGCTGGGCCAGGCCAAAGCCAGGAGCCAGAAACTCCATCTGGGTCTCCCGTGTGGGTAGCAGGGTCCCAAGTACTTGGTCCATCTTCTGCTTTCCTAGGTGCATTAGTAGGGAGCTGTACTGGAAGCAGAGTACTGGGGTTCAAACCCATTGCAAGCTGTGGCTTACCCCGCTGCACTACAGTGCTGGCCCCAGCTATTAGTTCTTAAGGTTCCAGGAGATCATGCTGCTCTCTGCAAAGGGAGGAGGAAAGGCCCCACCTGAGCAACCTCGCCCCCACTGCCTGGCTCTTCCTCCCCCTCCTCCTCAGGGCATCATTTTTAACCAGCTCTTTTTGGAGATTTTCCCCTCTAAGCCCCGACTATGGGGTAAGATCAAGCAAAACAAAATGACAAAAATGAGTCCCCAGGACCTGATGCTGTCAGCTGCCATAGGTCTCTCCTACAGAATTTCCTATCCCTCACCCCAGGACTCAACTCATACATGTGCAAACACGCCCCCATGTCCTCCCGGACACACACACACAACAAAAGCACATCCACCTCTGCCTGCATTCTTCCTGTGTCTTCACCACACAAGGCTGGGTCCTCTTTAAGATCAGTCAGCACCATTTGTAGTCCATGTATGCTCCTGGAAAAGAAATGGACAAAGTAATAAATAAGCAATCACAAGCCAATAGGCAGATAAGATGTGCACGGAGTGGGAGCAAGCCCCTGGTATCTTGGGTGAAGTGTGTGTTCTTGGTGCCAGCCTGACCTGGATTCTAATCTCAGCCGGCTTACTTTTAATAGCCGGGTGAATTTCAGTTTTCACTGGTAAAAAATGACAATTTTGGGAGGGTTGTAACATTTTTTTAAATAAGTAAATATATTTATTTCTTTTTAAGAAATTTATTTATTTATTTGAAAGGTAGAGTTACAGAGAGGCAGAGGCAGAGGCAGAGAGAGAGATCTTCCATCTGCTGGCTCACTCCCCAGGTGGCCCCAACGTCCAGAGCTGAGCCAATCTGAAGCCAGGAACCAGGGGCTTCCTGCAGGTCTCCCACGCGGATGCAGGGGCCCACGGACTTGGGCCATCTTCTACTGCTTTCTCTGACCGTAGAGAGCTGGATCAGAAGTGGAGCAGCCAAGACTCGAACCGGTGCCCATATGGGATGCTGGCACTGCAGACAGCGGCTTTACCCACTATGCCACAGTGCCAGCCAGAGTTGTAACATTTTTAAATAGCGCACTGGAATGGGTGTACCTAGAAGGTGCTCAGTGGACAGAAGCTGATGTTTCTGCATTGGTGTGGGCAGTTCAGGGTGCCACGGGCCTTGTGAAGGGTGGACTGCAAGCATCCTGATGTACAGCAGCCTGAGAGCTCATTAGACTGCAGCCTAGGCCTCCCTTCCTACAGCTCTCTCATAGTACGGAGGAGGCCCCTGAAGCGTGAGGCAGAAAGTGACTTGATCAGGATGGCCCAGCACACCAGGGCCCCAGCAGGCCAGGATTCCAGTGTGGCTGGTGAGGTTCTGCCCGGCTCCTTCCTGTGAACTGCCCAGCCCCTGCTCCGACCTGGCTCCTTTTCATGCCGATGTGACAACCCTAGCCCTGTTTCTCACCGGGGATGTCCCCTCAATGCACAGGCAAGGAACCGGAGACAGATGAGCTGAGCTTCTGGGGAGGCCCAGACCAGCGCAGCATCCCTGTCGCCATGGCAACCCCAGCTTGGTCGGGGAGGACCTGCTCCTCCGGCACCCCCTCCCATCCACGCAGCCGACGTGACACGTGCGCCAAGGTCACGTGTTGTTGTTGGGCAGAGAGAGCTGCTTCCGGGTCAATGCAGGACACTGGGCTCCAGCGGCCGGATTGGGGGACGAGGTGAAGAGGAGCCGGGCCAGGGCCGGCTGGGGACCAGGCCGGAGGCTGAGCGGCAGCGGCGGCGGCGGCGGCGGCGGCGGCGGCGGCGGCGGCGGCGGCGGCGGCGGCGGCGGCGGCGGCCGCGGCCGCGGCCGCGGCCGGGAGGGGGGAGGAGAGGCGCAGCCGGAGGCGCCGCCGCAGCAGCTCCCCCGCCTCCCGGGCTGAGGGGTGAGTGGAGCCCGGGCCCGCCGGCTCTGCCGGGTTGTCGAGGCCCGAGGCGCTCCCCTCCGGAGCCGAGGGCCGCTCCTGTGGGGCGCCGGGAGACGAGGCTCGGGGAAGGAGTCGGGGCGAGACGGGGGTCTGCCTGCAGCGGCTGCGGGGCTGAGAGGCCTGACCCGGGCTGGACGGAGGACGGGGCCTGGCCGGGTCGGGGCGGAGCGGGGAGGGCCCTGGCTTGGGAGAGGGGGGGGGCTGGTTGCAGCTTGGAGGGGGCCCTGCAGGGACGCCTGGCCGAGCTCCTGGGAGAATCTAGGCTTCTCACCGTGACCCCGAGGCGGCGGGATGGGACGGCGCCCAGTGGCCGAGAGGAGATGGAGACATGTCGGGGGCTGCAGGGCAACTAGGAAAGTTGTCTCCAAAAAGGAAGAACCTACCCCTGGGAGGTTTGGTGGGGGAAAGAGCGGGCGGTCGCGGGGCCTGAGGTACTCGGCCTGCCCCTTCCCGGAGCTGGTCATCAAAGGAGGTGCTGAGAGTTGCCCAGTTAACGGACGGGGTGGGAGTCGGATGGGGCCGGCGGGAGGGTGCCCTGTCCTTGGGATCCTGGGGGTAGGGAGGATCTGTGTGGAGCCTCTCTGCGGAGAATGGGGGTACAGAGCGCTAGCCCTGAACGAGGAAGACGACCCGGGAGTTGGGGAAGGGGCGAGGTGGCCCACTGCCTTCCGTTGGGACTCCGAGGTGGTAGTTGAGGAAAGTTGCTTGGAAGAGTTGAACTGTTGACAGCCGGTGTGGGAGGGAGGAGCTGTACGCTGTAGGTTGCTAAGCTACAGAGAACTTGCAGGCACCGCCCAGGGCTGTCTGGGGGAAGCTGGTAAGACTTCCAGGTCCAAGTACAGGCTTGGCTGGGGCTTGTCCGCTCTGCTTTGTATGCTCCCTGGAGCTCCTAGGTCAGTGTCCAGGGCTCCATCTTGAGCAGGAAGAGGAGTGGGTGCTGAGGCATTAGCTCTCTGCGGTAACAGCTCTCATTTTTCTTTTTCTTTTCTTTCTTTTTAAATCGGCCTCACAGAAGTACGTCTTGCATTATGATCTGGTACACACCTGCATGTGAATGAATGAAAAGTTTCACAGAGCAATATTTACCCCTTATTCCCTGTGATGCATTATGAGAATTTGTTACATTCCTTTCTCTTCATTAAAAAATGATGACAGAAATTCACCCCATTGATTTATGGGTAACAACTTGCAGTTTGAAAAACACAGTTGCTGAGACACATTTCTTGGGCTTCCATCAGCATCCTTATATTGTAAGCTTTTAGAGGGCAAGGGTGATTCTAAGAAGATGGATTTTTTTGAGGGGGCAGGACAGCCAGGTGCCAATGACTGATCAGTTGTTTAGGTGCTTGTAATGTAGAGCACATTTGACCCATGTTTTTTGAAGTACCATAATCTTAATCTGTGGTCTATTAATGTGGCCTGATCATTTGACAAAATTGTGTGTGTATGTTTTAATTTTCCCTATCCTTTGCTTTGTTTAAGAAATATGAGAGGCCTAGTTTCATTTAGTTGCTGTATCACTACAACATAGTTAAGGAAATTTTATTTTACTCTTCCAGTGTTCTAAGGATACACTGATTTGCTTTTCTGATATTTAAAAACATTGCAAAGTCTTCTTACTCCAGTAATTACAGTATAGCATACCTTTTGCAACATCAGTGGGGTTAGAAGGTTCATGGCTTTACTGTATAATCTAAACCTAAGTATGACTTTAAGTAAATTAAGGTCTTAACTTCCTCTATGAAAACAATGTTTTAATCTATTTATACAATGGGGGATATGCTTAGAAAAATCACATTAACTCCTAAAAAATATCAGTGAGTATTGGTGACTAGTAAGTGGTTCCATGTGTTGCCATGTTAAAGTGTTTTTGAAAAGTTGTCACATAGCCTATTGCTTGAGGACATTGAGTATCAAGTGATGTTGCCTAATTTCAGTAGGTAAATGTATAGGATAGGTATTTAAGACCAGCTTAATAGTGTTACATTTTGTGTAGGACGAGTTCGTATTATTAGGAACACAGAATTCAAAGGCACAGTCATCAGGAAAGTATTGCCCAAATCGGACTTCATCAGTGGGCTCCCATTCTTGATTGGATGCCGTTTGAGAGCATTCTATCACCTTCAATCTGTGTGTGTTACATAATGTGTCCTTCTTGCCTTTAACCACTTATTGACTATGTCTTGGTTACAGATGAGAGGGGCTGTGTTGTCTTGTGTCAGCCATCCTTTAAAAATTACCTCTTTTAATCAGGTGAATATTATTTGTTTTGGAATATTTAGCTTGAAAGAATGTTTAAAGAAGATTTCCCTTTGTGGTAGGTGTTTGGAACATTAAGGAAGATGTTCATTAATTTCATTTTTCTGGGAATTATGTATGCTTGTCAATAAACAATTGTGGAGAACTTACCCTGAGTGATTATGTGTGCTTTTTTATAGTTTTCAATTCTCCTCTTGACCCTCAGACTATTTACGTGTGTCTACCTGTACCAGGCTGTTTTTTCCTGGTAATGTTTGTTTCCAAACTGCTGTGGGTTTGGAAATCTAATACTTGGATTCGTTAGAATTTTGTGTAAAATGAGATTGTGACCTCTGAATATATGTTTACTTTCTTTTTCTTTTCTTAGTGTATGAACTGTGTGACATGTATTTTGACTGCTCAGAGGCCTATTTACTGATCTCTTGGTCCTGGACTGTGGTTTAAATGTTTGCTATATATTTTGGGCTTAGTCATCTGTATAAAGAAAAAGTTCTAAGAAGTAATGTGAAATGAATTGTGAGATAGTTTATTTTCATTTTTAAAAGCTTTTTATTGCAGACTGGTCTTACATTTACAAAACAAAAGCTGTAGTACAAAGAGTTTCTATATATGCTCCACACCCAGCTTCCCCTGTTAACATCTTTTATTAGTATGATATATTCGTTACATAAACTATACACAGCTTCCCCTGTTGTTAACATCTCATGTTAGTACATTTGTCACAATTAATGAACCACACCCAGCTTCCCCTATTTTTTAATCTAAACCTCTTCTATCCCTCCCACTCCTTCCAGCCTCTAGAAATCAATATTCTCTGTTAAGATTGAATTTTTTTAGCTCCTACAGATACAATATTTATCTCTCTGTCTGACTTCCTTCACCTACCGTGGTGTCTTCTGGTTCCATCCAGTTTGCTGCAAATGACAGGATTTCATTATATTTTTATGGCTGAATAGTATTCCATTGTGTACATATACTACATTTTCTTCACCCATTCATCTGATGATGGACAGCTTGGTTGGTTCCATATGTTGGCTACTGTGAACTGTGCTGTGATAAGTGTAGTAGAGCACAATTTGGATTTAAAGGGTAAAGAAACCATTTAGTTGTGATTGTTATATTTGCCCTATAAACAAGTAGTCATTAAGATTTACCATTCCTCCCTTTTTAGGCTTTTATTTCTCTGGGATTGGAATGTCACTAGGCTAACTATACCCGTTGTCTGTTATTCTAGTTCCAGATGGTCTCACGTAGTTTCATGAAAGAACTCTTCAAGAAATGTTGCTGTGATTGTTTTATTTACCTCCCCCCGCAAAAATTAGCTGCTGTCCAGTGCCAGTAGTGATTAAAGCCCATACTATTAAGTTTGCCATTCAGGATCAACTGCAGCCTTTCTCTACCTATTTCGTAACATTACCTTTCTATCCCCAAATGCTGGTCCTCTTCCTGCTGAGGCCTGTACTCCTTACACGTGCTTCTGTGTGCAGCATTCTCCCTTCAAGTGTTTGCACAAAGTGTGCTCCCTTCCTTTATGAAATCTCATTCATCCTGGTTCATCTCAGATGGCCTCTCTTCTGCGAAGTCCTTTTTGCTTGACTTGTCTCTACTGCTTTTCCTATGTTGCCCCGTATTGTGTGTTCACCTCATTCTTACTCCTTTTATATGGTAAGTTTGTCAAGAATAGGACACTCAAATATCACAGGGTCTCTCAGTGTGATTCATAGACCGAGTGAATCAGACTTGACTGAATTTAGGGTTAAAAATGGAGACCCCTGAATCCTACCCTGGACTTAGTGAATTGGAATCTCTGGTAGAGTTTAGGAAGCTGCATTTTAACAAGCTGCCCAGGTGCTGCTTCTGTGCAGTAAAATTTCAAAATCACTGATCTAGCATGATGCTTTAAATTATAGTCGATACACACAAGTCATTTTTGAGTCAATAACGTAAATGAATTGAACAATATCACGTAGCTCAGCAGATTGGTTGAATTTTAGAACTTTGACTCAGGCTAGGTTTGAATTTCGGCCCTGTCATTCGCTAACCATCTGGCCATAAGCTGTCTTAGCTTAGTTTTATGATCTGGAAAGTAGGTGAATAGTATGTAAGAGTGTTGTGAGAATTCAGTGAAATAATATGTGGAAAACAACAGTGCATGCCACATAGCAAACTCTCAATAAATGGTTTATATGCTATTATGATGAAGAGTAGCACAACAGTGGTCATCATAGTACAGGCTGAACATCCCTTATCCAGAAGTCCAGCATCTGAAGTGCTCCAGAATTCAGAAGTTTTTGAGCATGGATGTGATAGCACAAGTGGAAAATTTCACATTTGATGTCCTGTGATAGATGGCAAGTCATTGCAGGTGCACTTAAAATACTGTATAAAATTGCCTTCAGGTTATGTTTCTAAGGTAGATATGAGGGTAACATAAGTGAATATTGCATTTAGACTCATGTCCCCACCCCAAGATACCTCATGTTTATGCAAATATTCTAAAATCAAAAAACCTTGAAAGCCAAAAATAGTTCTGGCCTCACAGGCATTTTGAATAAGGGACACTTACCATGGAATGAAACATAGTTGTGAGAATTAGTTCCAGCTCAGTCATTGTTAATAAACAAATTGTTCATGCCATTTCAAGAATTTAGGTTTAAAATATTATTTTCCATTTTAGGTTAACAGATTGTGGACTTATATGCTATTTAAAGGCATAAAGGTATTTTGCCTCTTAAGAAGAATTGTTATCAAATTAGCATGTTAAATTTTTCTCCCTTTATTTCCCTGCTTCCTAAAGAATAAAGTGCAAACTTTTGGAACAGGCAACTTAACCCCTTACTTTCTGGCCCTACTAGTCCCTCTCTATCTCCGAACCCTCCTCCCCTACAGGCTGTGTGCCAGCTACACTACATTTCTTGCTGAATCTTGTGTCTCTTCTCTTACTCAGGCTTTCCCCTTCTTTTTCATCTAGGACATTTCTGCTGCTTCCTCTAAGACTTTGTAACCAGCCTCTGTAAAGAAGAGAGACGCTCCCTCGGTTTCTCTAAACGCCTTGCCCATCCTTCCCATGCTTGTAGTCCTGGATTTAGTACCAGGATTTGGTCCTGGGCTGTGTTCCTGGCACATTGTCTGCAGTTACCTCTGCCAGCAGGGGAGGACGTTTGTCATCTGATTCATATCAGTTCATCGTTTTTCTCTTATTTCCCTACTTTCAGCTTTCACAAAAATAGCCACACTTTCTTGACCACCTACTACATGCCAGGCACTTACTTTTTAACCTGTGCATTTTTATTTGAGATGCAGAGACGGAGAGCTCCCATCTGACAGGTTACTCCCCACACGCCCACAAGGGCTGCCGCCAGAAGCTAGGACCTCAGTCCAGGTCTGCTATGTGACGGGACCCAACTGCTGGAGCTCACACCTGCTGTCTCCCAGGTGCTGCACCAGCAGAAGGTGACAGTGGGAGCTGAAACAGGGACTTCAACCTAGGCACTCTCGCATGGGATGTGGCTGTCCCAAAGGGATGTCTTAACCACTAGACAGATGCTCCCCACCAAACCTAAGCTCATGCAGGCACTTAACTGGATACTTTTTATTTCATTTAATCTTCACAGTAACCCCAAGAAATAGCTATTGTATACAGTCATACACTGCACAACGTATTGGTCAAGTATTGATTGCATATATGATGATGGCCCATTGTATTATCTAGTGACACTGGAGCCATCTCAGTGTGTGTAAGTGCACACTTGGGTTCAGACACATTTCTCAGAAGACATTCCCTTTGTTAAGCGAAGCATGACTGTACCTTTGTGCTACAAACGCAGGGGCAGGGGTAGAGAGGTAAGGGACCCCCCCAAAGGGCACAGCAGTTGAAACTGAACTCAGAGCCAACTGAAGCTCATGCTTTACTCACAGTGCTCTTCTTCTAACAGCACGAGATTTAATGAGGTGACATATTTCCAAAACTCAGGATCTTGTCATTGTGTGAAACATTCGTTAATCATCCTTAAGAAGGTGTCCCTAACAAGTACTGTTTTGAGGCACATGGTTTAATCCAAAATTGCTCTTAGAAGAATGTTTTTCCAGTGGTTCTGCAAAATTTTTCTTTCTTCCACATTGCCATAGTCCTCACTGGTATATTTTGATTTTCATTTCACTGTCAGAATATATTACTTCATGCCTATTTAAAATAAAATTCACTTTTCCATTCATCCAACAAAATGTGTGGAAGAAAGAAATTAGAAGGTAAATTTGTTTTGGTGGGCAAAAATTGTAATCCATGCATACATTTTTTTTCTTACTATGTTTCTCCATGAGCTAGAGAGAGGAGGAAGTGACACCGAGTGGTTGGTCATGGCAGTGTGCTTTTGATGGGGTGAGGAGAGGCAGGGTTTTGGAGAAGTGACATTCATGTGTACACTTGAGAGCCGGGAGAGGCCAGTCTGACCAGTGTAAAGGCTGCCGGGCGGGCCAGGTGAGGTTGGGAAATTTGAGAAGCTGGAAGCCAGCAGGCAGAAGCCTTGTGGGCTGCGAAGAGTGGAAGGAGGTGGGGCTCGTGAGGTGAGCAAAGATTGGTGTACAAGCATCCTTGAAGACTAGAAAAAAGAGCTTGAATTTTGGGGTGGGGGTTTGGTGGTTACGGTGGTGCTTGGTACACCCTCATCCCATACTGGAGTGCTGGCGTTGAAGTCCCAGCTCTTCTTCCGATTCCAGCTTCCTGCTAATGTGCACCCCGGAAGGCCACTTAGTGGCTCAAGTACTTAGGTCTCTGACACCCATGTGGGAGAACTGGATTGACTTCCCAGCTTCTGTCTTGTTGGTAGCATTTAGGATTGAATGAGTGGGTAGTAGATACCTCTCTCTCTGTGTCTCTGCCTTTCATATGAAATAAAATATAAATAAATAATTAAGAGACTGGATTTTATTTTAGGTGGGAAAGGAACCCATTGCCAAGTTTAAAGGACATAATTTGACATTTTGAAAAGACCACTTGACTGCTTGTGGAGAGTGAATTGTGCAGAAGTCAGAAGAGACGAGGGCAGGAGCTACTGCATCCTAGTGGGAGATTGATGATGGCTTGAGCTAGTGTTGCAAGCAGAGAAGGAAAGAACAGGTCAGGTGTGGGACATTTTGGATGTGGTGTTGCTAGGTCTTGCTGATTAATTACACGGGGGTGGGAGAGGAAGAAGAAAGTCAAAAGCAGCTTCTGAGATGGGATGAGGAGCAGATTTGAAGAGGGAATTAAAATTCAGCCCTTGAGTGCTTCTTGATCATACACCTCCATTCACCAAGAATATCATTGTTCTGAATTTTGTATTTAATATTTTCTGTGTTTCCTTTACAGTTTTTATCATATATGTCTGTGACCCTGAATGATAAGATGATTAAGTTTCTATGTTTTTGAATTTTGTGTAAATGGAATTCTACTGAATATATTCTTAGGATTAGTCAGTTTACCTATTCAACACTGGTTTTTAAAAGTCACTTGTATTGATAAGGAAGCAGGCATAATGAAGTATCAATTGTTAATTTCAAATGCTGTTATTTTTATTTTGTGAATATATTATAATATATCCAATTGCTTGTTCTTAGATGTAAGGGCTCCCCCCACCAGGAATTTTACAATTTCAAACAGTGCTGTTGTTATGGACTTTCTTATACTTGTCTCCTGGTGCCCATGTCCAAGTTCCTGTGGAGCTTACTCTGAGGAGTGCAGCTGCTGGATCATAGGGTATGTGCATCCTCACCTTCCTAGACAGCGACGAATTGTTTTCCAAGGCACTTGTACCAATTTATACTCCCACTAACAATGTGAGAGTTCCCATTCCATTTTTCCCAACACTTGATATTGTCAGTTTCTAGGTTTTGCTAACTTATATGAAATGGTATCTTGTTGAGATTTTAATTTTTGTCTTCCTGTTATTGAACTTGAGTATCTTTTACATGTATTTCTTAGCCATTTGAGTTTATTCTTCTGTCAAATACGTGTTCTTGTCTTTCTATAGGGTTGTTTACCTCTTTATTGTTTGAAGAATTCTTTGTGTGAGTTACATGAATTGCAAAGATTCTTTATTTTTCTCCAGTTTCTGGCTTGTCTTTTTATGTTTTTATGTCTTTTGATGATCAAAGTTTTTCCATTTTATTGACTAACTTTTACTTTGTGTATTTCTTTAATGTTTTGTTTGTGAAATAGTTCCCTAAATCAAGATCATAAAGCTCTTCTCTTATTAGAAGAAATAACTGTTTTCTTCTCAAGGGAATAAATTTCGCTTTCACATTTTATCTAGAGTTGAAATTTTTTCTGTTGTGAAGTGAAGGTTCACTTTCATTTTCCCCAGATTGCTATTCACTGTCCCTGCATCAATTATTGAATAGTTGAAGCTTTTCTTACTGATATTTATGCCAGTTCCTGCCAGATTTACATAGGCGTGTTTCTGGGCTCTGTTTTCTGTTCTGTTGGTCTCTTTTTCTCCCCAGAGTTGTCTTTTTTATTTTTTTTAACAAAGCGCAGTAAATTTTTGTTATTCTCCATATTTTTATGTAAAGTTGCCATGAACACTGAATTAATGAATATTGAACCATTGTTCCTAGGGGAAATATAGAAGTCGCTTCCAGTGAGCCTATGACATAACATTTTCATCAAATGATCAACTTTAAGCTTGTTTTATATGTGTTTCTGTTTCAGGATACTTTACTTAATATATATTATTGATTCATTAACACTGAATTTACTGTGAACAGTAGTCTAATTCATGCCTGAATGAAGCCATCTCACTCATGTATTTTCTCTGTAAGGCACATCACAGCTTCCTTGTGCTTCAGGAACACTAGATTGTATTTTTGCACTACTCTTGGGAGCCATTTTAAATAGTGACATCCCAAGAAGCATACAAAATGTCAGAGACAGCACTAAATAGACCACCCAGAGGACACTTGTGTACAGTACGAGAGCTGACACAAGGGAGCGGAGGGTTGCCTCGTTCTGCTGCAGGTGGGCACATGCGCACTGGGCAAGTCACATTGTTCTGGTTGCTCTGTGTGTAACTGCAAGTGACCACAGCAATGCTACCAGTGTTGATTTGTGGGGTTAGAAATAAATATGTGTTTTCATGAATTTGTTGAAAACCCCTTATGTATGCGTGGATTTTAATTTTAGCATATAGAGGAGTTTGCAAATATGGAATGCATAATGAATGAGGCTTGACCTATGAAATATTGAAAGGCGGTTTGTTATGAAAACATTAGCTTTTGCACTTTCTCTTCTTTGTCATACTTAGTCACATATCATTTTAACATTTTTATTTTGAGAGAATAGTGCAGTAACTCCTTCAAATACTAAATGTTCTGATTGACAGATGCCATTATCTCTGTCAAGAGACTTCTTTCTTAGAATACTTTTACACAGGGTACTTCAAAGAGTTTGTAGAAAATGGAATTAAAAGATAAGGGTTTTTTTGGTGCAAAAGAAGTTCATGAAAATGCATATTATACAAAACTATGCAGAGGTTTCAATTGTTTTGCACTTACATAAAATTTTAATTCCATTCTCCACAAACTTTTTGAAATATACTTATATTTTTAATCATGGTACTGTTATGTTAGTGTAATTCATAGGTAAATGTTTGAAAGCAGTAATTTTAGGAAAGAATTGCAGCTCTTGAAATGTTTAAAACCAGGTATAAATTATTAAACCTTTATTATTATGATTCATATGAGGATTATATTTTCTTATAGTCATTACTGATATGTTCAAAGTATAAGTTTTGTGAAGCCAGATATCCTCTAGAGGTTGAAGTTTGAAGATCAACTCTTAGTTCCTCATTCAGTTAGTGATATTTCTCCTTATAAACATTGGTAAAGGATTCCAGCAACAACAGCAAAAAGATTTATACATCACAAATCTAATCTTCCAATAAATGCATTAGTTGAGAATTAGCTGTTTTTTCCCCTTACTCATGGTTTAAGATCCTCAAGTGAATTAATTACATTAATTTGATAAGGCCATTAACAGCAAGAACCAGAAATTTTGGACTTGATATAAATTGTTTTTAGCATAGAATATACTCCTTTATTTAAAAAAAACTTCATAAAATACAAATTAAATAAAACTTACCATTTTAACTTTTTTTAAAAAGATTATTTAATTGAGAGGAGAAAGAGATAGAGTACTCCCAAGTGGTTCACTCCCTAAATACCCAAATTGGGAGCTTGGAACTCAATCCAGGTCTCTCCTGTGGGTGATAACCTAATCACATGATCATTACTGCTGCCTTCCAGAATCTGCAGGAAGCAGGAAGCAGGAGTCTGGAGCCAGAGCTGGTTACTGAACCCAGGTACTCCAGTATGGGACATGTGCCACTTAGCCAGCATTCTGACTCTGAGGCTCCATGCTTGCCTCTTTTTAAACATTTCATCTTAGCCAAAAGGCCAATAAGTGATCATTCCCATTTTTAAGTGTACAGTTGAGTGGCATTAAGTACATTTGTATTGTTATGTAAGCATTGCCACCATCTACCTCCAGAACTTTTTCATTTTTACAAACTATAACTCTGTACTCATTCGTCAGTAACTCCTCATTCCCCACTCCCCCTAACTCCTGACAACCAGATACTATACCATTATTTCTCAGCCTTTTGGCTAAGATCAAGTGTAGCCTGCTACACCACATACCAGCCCGTATAAGTAGATCTTTAAAAAAATTGTTTTCCATCCTATGTAGAACTTACATATTATGAAAAGACTATACATGAATTTCAAAGGTGTTTTGCACCAAAATAAAACTCATCCTTTTCATTCTATTTTTTCATGAGCTTTTTAAAGTACCCTCATATGCAGCACATTTTGTTTATCCACTCACCCACTGATGGTTACCTGGTTGGTTTCCACCTTTTGGCTGTTGTGAATCACGTTGGCATTGATCATGGGTCTACACATACCTGTTCCACTCCTTGCTTCCAGTTCTTTTGGGTATATAGCCAGAAGAAGAATTGCTGAATCATATGGCAGTTCTGTGTATGAATGTTTGAGGAACTGCCAGGCCATTTTCCAAACCAGCTAAACCATTTTACATTCTTAGCTGCAACACACAAATATTCAAATCTTTAGTTGTGCCTGTTGTTCTGAAATAGGGCATTAATCGTTAACTCTTGCATATGGGTTGTAAGGTAGTGTTGGGATATAAAAATCATATATTCAGTATTAAATCTGTTGTGGCTGTTGTTTTTATAGAGAATTTGACGTGGTAGAGGAGCAGGTATTTCTACTATTAGTTCTTTGCTGTATGTCACCTCTTTAGGAACCCCATGGAGTAGGCATAATTGTGTATCCAAGCTGTAGCTATGGAACGGAACTTTTTAATTAACTACTCTGATTTCAGAATGTATTAATAAATCTGATTTTCATATAAAATGTATGTGATATGCACAATCAGAAGTGACTAGAAAACCTTACATTAGCACCTTTTCTGGGTGCCAATCTTGTGCAAAAAGTTCCAGTGTGTGATAGGCACAAAGCAGCATTAGGATATGGTTCTTACCTTCAGGACCTGTGGGCTCTGAGATCACAAGAACACCTGAAAATCACATCACTGTGTATGAACTGAATAAAAATGTTATAAAGGATAGAAATGAATGCCGATATGTAACAAATTAATTGCACACTGAATATTTTAGGTAACAGGTATTGTGGGCTTAGCTCAAAGGAAATATCATGGTCACAAGAGATACCTGAAAAGGTATTATCTCTGAAGTCTGTTTTGAGTCGAGTGTTGAATGATATGTAACATTTAGACAGGTAGTGAGGTGTGGGCAAGATCATCCAGTTAAAGAGGGGTAGCATTGTAAGTGTCAGACATGATTGTGCCGACTCATTAATTGGCATTAATTAGCCTACTCCTGGGAAGTAAGTGCCTTCCATGAGTCAGGCACTGTGCTAAACATTTTTTTAACTATGTTCTTTATTCATTTTTTCAGCAACCCAGTGAGCTAGGAATTAGGGACCATCTATTACCCCTTCCTGTGGATGAGGGTATGGGAACTTGGCGAATGTCAGTGACTTTTCCACAGAGTCCTGGTCAGTCATGGTTTACATCCAGCAGGTGTAGTTGCAGACTCAGCACTTAGTACATCAGGCAAAATTGCTGTGGCTCTAAGTGTGAAAGGGGCTAGTGAAAAAATTGTAACTGGCCTGTAAAGTTCTGAAACCTCTCTGTGTGGCTAATGTTAGACATTCTGGCAGCCTGTGGATATGAGCCAGAGTGGTTTATGAACTCCTGTAGAAGGCTGCGGAGTAATGAACTAGTATCTGTTGCCAATGAGGCCTCGCCTCTACATGATGGCTTCTGTAGAGCAGAGATAATGGAGGTAATCTATTCTGAAAACAACTAAATAATGACCTTAAACTTGTGTGCTCACAGCTGAAACAACATGTGCATATACAGTTTTCTTCTGATGAAACCCAATCCATTCAAGGAAAAAACAAACACTGCTTTTGGAAGGATGGAGAAGTTGAAAATAATTCTTTCCCCTTTGTTGACTTGGCCAGTTAGTTCTGCTGTTTATATTTATTTATTTTTTTGGTCCAGCTACTTCGTGTGTTCATAAGAGATATTTTGGCTGTAATGGTTTCATACATTTTAATACTTGTTAAGTTACATTTCTGTGTGGTGCTGTATACTGTTGACATGAAGTACTTCTTTTTTAAGAGAGACAACATGGCTCAACAGATTAGGGCCACAGAAAGTATGACTTAGCACGATGGGGCACCGAAACATGAGCAAGTCCCCGCAGTTTCCTGGTCTGTAAGCAGAGATAAGTATTAGTTTGTCGTTTTCAGAGAGTGGTAGTAGAAAATACTTGGCTTTACAATGATTGTTAATCTCAGTGTGGAACGTTTGGTCTGGGAACAAGGGTGACTATCTCCTCCTGCTTTGAGTAAGTGCCACGGTAAAGGCTTGCAGTTTTCCCGGCTAGAATCTGGGCCAAGTGAAAGGTAAGGGTGGATGTGATTTTGTTTGTGAAGGAGCTGGATGTGTGTAGTGGGTGGTGAGGGTGAATTCTCCTTGAACCTGTTGAAGTGAAAGGTGTTGCGGATGTTAAACCATTTTTATTGTTGTGGTTGTGGAAAGTATTTTTGTTCTGTATTCAAAAGCCTAATGTGATGGAGATGCAGACAATTTGGTTAAGCCAACATTTTTGGACAAATAGTGGGTATGGAAATCAAGGAAGAAGTGTTTAGAAATATTTTCAAAGAAACAATTCAGTCTAAATAGCAATGTTTTCTTAATGTTCTCTCAAATTTCTCATCAAAATCATAAATTTCTTGGGCTGGTGCATTTGGATCCGAAACACTCCGTGAATTGCAAGCCTGCGAGCCAGTCGTGTCTGCTGGTGTGCAGCTGGAGAGGAGAAAACTTTGTCTCTTTGTCTGACATCAGCTGGGCTTTGTATGCAGCGCCTCTCCTTACTGAGTGTATTGATGGTCCTGAAGCCGTACTTTTCACTGATAACACAGTCACGGTTTTACACATCTTTAGTGTCACTAATGCGGTGAAATGAAGAATTTTGGATGAGAATTTAGTGTTTGTGGTGTTATGATAAGAAAGTGGGTAGCACTTCCTGACTTAGTAGCATAATTCAGAGAATGACTAGGAAACTAAATTCACATTTCATTTGGCGGTGTTGGATTTTTTTAAAAACTTACTTGAGAGGCAGAGAGAGAAAGGGCTGGTTTACTTTTCAGATGTCCCTCATGGCCAACCCACAAAGGACTGGGCTGAAGCTGAAAGCTAGGAACACAATCCAGGTCTCCCATGTGGGTAGCAGTACTCAGTTTTGTAAGCTATCACTTCTGCCTCCTGGAGTCTGCAATAGTAGGAAACTGGACTCGGGAGCCAGAATTGAAAGTCAAACACAGGTACTCAAAATGAGACATGGACATCTTAACCAGTGTCATAACCGTTAGGCCAAATTACTGCCCCAGATTTTTTGTTTGTTTTAATTTACCAAAAAAGTTGCTGTGCTATATTGTATTTTTATTTTATTGTTAAAGATTTACTTTTTATTTGAAAATCAGAGTTACAGAGAGAGAGAGAAAGTGAGCTTCCATCTGCTGGTTCACTCCCCAAATAGCTGTAATGACTGGAGCAGGGCCAGTCTGAAGCCAGGAGCCAGGAGCTTCATCTGGGTCTCCTATGTGCGTACAGGGGCCCAGGCACATTAGCAGGGAGCTGGATTGGAAGTGGAGTAGCCAGGACTCCAGCCGGTGCCCATATGAGATGCTGGCATCACAGGCAGTGGCTTTACCTGTTATACCACAACACCAGCCCCAGTGTTATTATACTTGATTGTGGTGTAGCATGCAGTTGAGAAACAGAGCCTGAGAAATAGTGTGGTTCCTAGTAGGGTATGAAATCATAGCGGCATGGTGTGTTGTGATAATGGATTTATCAGCTACACTCAAGTTTTGCACTTGGAATGCTAGCAGTTGAGGTAGTGAGTTAACTATAGTTCTAAGACTAGTTCTAAAAGTTTATTCTAATTAGTTTATTTTCCTTTTTGTCCAAATGGGGCATAATGCTTAGGGATAGCACTGATATAGAACTTCATGTATATATACTTTAGGATAGATTAAATTAGACGTGCCATTGAGAATGAGGCCACCCTGCCCAGTCTCATTACACTGTCTTGGACGATGGCTTGAAGTGTTTCTATAGGAAGAAATGACTGTCTTTTGTGACATCGGCTCAAAAGCTTATTAGTGGAATACTTGAAAAACCTTAAAAATGGTTATATGAATATATATTTATTGACACTGAAAGTTTTTCATAAGCTACTTAGCAAAAAATCAGGTTATAAAACTATATATCTAAAAGTAATTTAATCTTTCTGCTAAAATACATACTCATATATCTACATAGCATAGAAAAATGGTCTGGAAAGATATACACCATAAGGTGCATCCACAGGCCTAATCTACTTGCTAAATCTGTCACTGAAGTCTCTTGGTATGGCCATGGCTGTAAATACACTTCAGATATGAAAAGCGGTTGGTCACAGTTATTTACATCTTAAGCGTAGCTAATAAAAAAAGGATACCACATGGTAGGGGTTACAGAATTTGCTGATGTTCTAAGTTATTTTAGACTGGGAATTTTTAAAAGTACAGAAAGAATATTGTATTTTTTAAATCAAATACTTACTAAAAAGCCTATTAATATACCTTTATTTATTGATTTATTTTATCTTTCTTGGAGGGAAAATATCACACACACACACACACACACAGACTTTCCCAGAGTAATTTTATTTTATTGGGGATAATGCTAGGGATCAGAAAGGCTGATTTAGAAAACAAAACAAATAAGCAAAAATTGCAACCATCTAAAATGCCCAAGAATCTGTGAGGGCTTGACTATAGTTGGGGAGTTGTTTAAAAAAATAAAGCTTTTGGGAATGAAGTTAGAAGAGGAATCCATGAATGAAAGCTAAATGGGCTTTGAAAAGAAAAAAAAAAAACTGCTTAGAGAGGTAGTAATCCTGAGAGGGTCTTTGAAGCCATCCCTGGTATTTTCTCCTCGGGCCCCCAGACTCAGCCTATGTGCTTTTGTCCATTTTTAAGAGAGAACAGTTCTTTATTAACATTTGGTTGTTCTTGGTGAACTCTGCCATCTCTTCTACCTTCATCTAAGCTTCTCAAAGATGTGATTCATCCTCACTGATTATCTCCACTTACTTGTTCCCTTAATCCCCTAGTCCATGGCTTCCACCTGCTTGAATGGGTACTGAAAATGCATCCTTTAGACAAACTCCTCATGGCACAGTCCTTGGGGAACTTAAAAATTCCTACTATTTTTTTACCTTGCCATATTCTATGTAAAGGTCTCATCCTTGCATTCTATTTAGAGTGATCTGTGAGGGATTTTTCTTTTATCCCTGCAGGATGAAGTCTGGCCTGAGCAGGGACAGTCTTGATGACCACTGTTATCCCCACGGCCCAGGTCCAGTCTCCTGCCTCTGTCCCCCCACCCCCCCACCCCATTTGTGTTTCAGCAGTCCTGCTGACAACCGCTGTTTCAGTCTCTTGTGACTGTTCATGCTCTATTGTCTGGGCCTCTGTCCTTTCCTACCCTGTAACCTGGTCTTCCTTGATAGCTCAGAATTCACCTACTTTCTTTTTTCAAAAAGATTTATATATTTATTTGAAAGGAAGAGTTACAGAGAGAGACAGAGAGAGAGACAGAGACAGAGACATCTTCCATCTGCTGGTCCACTCTCCAAACGGCCACAGCAAGCTGGAGCTGGGCAGGTCCAAAGCCAGGAGCCAACAGTCTCCTTCTGGTCTCCCAAGTGGGTGCAAGGGCCCAAGCACTCAGGCCCTCCAAAGCCCTCCCAGGTGCATCAGCAGGTGGCTGGATCCTAAGTAGAGCAACCATGCTCACATGGGGTGCAGCACCACGGGAGGTGGGCGACTCCACCTGCTACACCATAGCACCGGGGCTGTCACCTACTGTCTTGATAACACGTCTAAAAGTTAATCACTTCTTATGTTTTAACTTCCTCTTTTTGTGCGGCTGGTTTTACATCTGTGCCATCTCCTGTGTTTCCTTCTAGATTATGGATGCCCTGAGGACAGTTTGGGTTTTATTCATTCTCCATTTCTTTAGTACTTAGCACTGTATTTTGCACAGATTCAGCATCTGGTGGCGTAAGCTTGTTTAGGACACACAGTTTATAAATACGTGAATGGACAAATAAGTTTAATTAGTATCACTTAGGGTGCAAATAGAGCAAAAAATATATTTTTATTCCATTTTTACTAAACAGTTAGTAAAGAGATTTTCATTTAGGTTGTCCTGTGAAGGAAGTAGGTGCCTAAGTGGAGAAAAAAATTACTGGAATGAAATGTCCTAAGGAGAAATTGTGGAACCTTTGGCTTGTATATTTAATGTAAGATTTGTTTTCAAATTTTTGGAAACAAATATCTGCAAGTATCTTTTAGCCTGCAATTTTTTCTGCCCTTCTCTGAATAGCTAAGATTGATTAATTATATATAAATGGGTCCATAGCATATGTATGAAAGTATGAAAAATTTTTAAAATATTCATTTACTTATTTGGAAGAGTTAAGGAGAGAGAGGGAGAGACAGAGAGATCTTCCATTTGCTAGTTCACTCCCCAAATGGCCAGGAGCCAGGCTTCAACAGTGTCTCCCAATGGGTGGCAGGGGCCCAAGCACCTGGGCCATCTGCTGCTTTCCCAGCATGTTAGCAGGGAGCTGAATCAGAAGTGGAGCAGCTGGGACAGGAACAGGCTTAACCTGCTACACCACCATGCTGGCCCCTATTTTAAATTTCTTGAGAATACTTTCCATTTCTCTGTTTTTATGAAAATTCTTCTCAGAGATTTGATCTTGTCTTAAGTGAATGCACATCTTGAATCATTGTGATTTCTTTTTCAAGTGTGCAAATCTGTTCCAACTGTATTATTCCAATAAGTTGAAACCTGCAGGAGTGGCATCTTTCCCTGTCTTGGTTCATGTTCCTGTTCACAGGTGGCAGGGAGGTCTGAAGCTCCCCAGGCTTTCCAGGGAACATCACTTTCTGGTGTGGTTTCACTGCAGACTCAGAATAATTTGGGTAAACTGTGGAGGGTTTGAGTGAAAGATTTGGGTTACTTTTGCAAACATGTTATTTTGGCATCTTCGTCTTCTTCCAGCCTCCCGATGTCCACCTTGGAGCTTGTGCTTTGTCCTTGTCCAAGCCCTGGTCACCAAGAGCAGAACACAGATCTAGCTGTCGTCCTAATCCACCTCCTTCTCCGCCCCTCCTGCGGGTCTCCTTGTACGTCAGTGCTGAGGTTCAGGTGTGTTTGTCTCTGCTTGCTTTTACTTTCCTGATTCTGTTTTACAAAATTATCCAGTTTTGTTTGGCCATTCATTTCATTCTCTTTTCATCTTCTCTCCCCTGTTTCTTTGAAAATTATTTTTAATATTGCAAGCTCTGCATTCAAAATTTTCAATTTGATTTTTTATAGGAGCTTTATAATCATAAGAAGTAAACCTCTTGATGTGTTAGTAGATCATTCCCAAATATGTTAGTTAAAAATATTTTGTATTGGAAAAGATGATATATGCATCTGGTGAGCTCACGTAGTTCTGCAAGGTAAACAATAGAAAAATCTTTTCCACTAGGTTCCACATTTCTTCTCTCTGGGGTCAGTGTTGGCACTGCTTTTATTCATTTCTGTTTTATCCTTCTGGAAATATTCTAGGCATACACAAGCACATAATTTTATTTTTGTCAGATTTAAAATTTGTACCCTGTCACTTTTGCGGTGGTATTTAGATTTTTTGGAAGATGTGAGCAAAGCTGGAAATATGTGAGCTTTCTGAAGGATGCTACTCTGCACTGGCATCCCAGCATGAGCTTATATTTCATGTATCTTTTGGGGTTAGGGGTCAGGCATAGCATATTTCTGTTTTCAGTTGTTTTGGGTTTTATCCTAATTTTGAGCTGACCCTTTTGTTGGGAACCTAAAGAACCAATTGTTTGATGGCAGTGGAGAGTATTTAGGTGGCTGGATGTTCTGTTGTGATAGTAATCCACTTGGCAAAACTGTTCTGGGCACCTCATCCTCCAACTTGCACTTTATTCTGATTTTTTCCAAGTTCCTGACAAGAGAACATTATGGTCAGGATCTTGAGGCAAAAAGGGAATTGAGATTTTTCACACACGCACTCCACTACGTGGTAATGGAATGAAGGGACATCACCCAAGATTCCAGGTTCCCTGGCTTTAAGCACCAATTCAGAATGGTTTTACAAATGTGTTAGAGCTAAGCCAACTGTTGAGGTAGATTAATGTAATTTGATGCCTGTTATTTCCAGAAAGTCAGAGATTAGCGGCCCCTTTCCACACACACACCTAAAAACCTTTTAAATGACTCCAGTTAAAGATCTTTTTCCATCCTGTATTTTCTCATTTTTCAATGTTTGGTTTTCAACCTTCCTTTCCCACCTGCTGTTCCTCCTCAAACTGCCCCCCAACAGATTTTGAGTGGATTTATATTACTAATCCATTTTGCAATCTAAATGTTCTAATTCAAAACTCATGTATTAATGTGCACACCATCTGCATTCCTGGAAAGCAAGTCCAATAGGATATCTTGGAAAATGACCAATGAAGGTGCTTGCTGTTGCTTTTTAGTCTTAGAAAAAGAAGAACTAGAAAAACACCCATATAAAGAACAAATAAATCTATTTGCAAGAGTTATTAAGGCATTGGCCATGAGGAAAAAACTTCTAAGTCACCAGATTTGCTTGCTTACTAGGACATATTTTAACTTAAATGTGTCTCTACTCTATATTTAAATTGTATGTAAGATTCTCAGCCTTCAATTGAATAATTTGAATTGAAGTGCTTTTAAAACCTGCATGTAAAATATGCTGCTAAAACTTGCTGACCATTATTTTTATAGTGACAGTAAACCCTTCCTTAGCCACACACTTTTTATTTTGAACTGCCAATTATGTGAAAGATAGCAATGTAACTTCTTTGAGTTTTTTGGTGAAACATTTCAAAAAATTCTGTTGGCATCCTGCTTGAGATAGGTCTTTGATAAGAGCCGTGGTGCCTGTGGCTAGTGGCATAATGCCTGCTCTGTGTGGTCCGCTGTTGGTGGTGATAAGTTTACATTGAACAAGTACTTTTCATCCTGAAGGTTCTTGAAGCCCTAGAGGAACACAACACAGTTCAGTTTTTACACAATCAGCGTTGGGATAGAGGACAGCATCTAGGCAGGCACTTTCCACTCCATGTGGGTAATCTTGTACTAAACAGGCTCTAATCCTAGACATATGAGTGAGGATTTTTTTAAGATTGATTTATTTATTTGAAAGGCAGAGTTGAAGAAAGAAGAAGACAGAGAGAGAGAGAGGGAGAGGTCTTCCATGCACTGGTTCACTCCCCAAATGGCCGCAGCAGCCAGGGCTGGGCCAGACCAAAGCCTGGTACTCTATCCAGGTCTCCCAACTGGGTGGCAGGGGACTGAATACTTGGGCCGTAATCTGCCCCTTTTCCAGGCACATTAGCAGGAAGTTGGACTGGAAGTAGAACAGCTGGGATTAGAACTGGTGTTCATATGGGATGCCTGCATTAAAGGCAATGGCTTCGCTCACTGTGCCACAATGTCAATTCCACAAATGAGGATCTTGCATAGAGAGCAGCCCTGTTTTTCCAAGGTGACTTGTGGTATATTCATTATGAAATGTATTCCGTGGTCAAACTTTGGTAAATCTTACACATACAACCTTTTTCCTACGGATGGACCTGTGCTGTGTGAGTGCCTGCCGCTGTGTTCCAGGCATTGGTGAATTGGTTTCACAGAGTCCTGTAGACTTGGTCCTGGTAGAAGTCTAGGGCACAGGCCATATTTCATGACTACTTTTATGATCCTACTTTTTCCTAATTCTTACTACACACTTGAGAGGAAGGTTTGAAGCACCCATCCATGAGAAAATTACAGAGAAGTTAGGTAACTAGCCAAACTTCTCCCAGCTAGTAAGGGACCCTTCATTTCCTAACTCCATGTGCTTTTTACCCTACTAAAACTTCCTCTGATGGTTAATAGCATTCGTATATGGTAGAGCTTTTGGAGAGCCCTGTAATCCAAGCAGTGCATGGATACATTTTAGGGCTCAACAGCAACCCTGAAATCCAAGTAGTACTGATATTAATATCATATTTTATAGATGAAGGCGTTGAGTCCCAGAGAAATGGAGTAGCTTATCTGAGGGCAACAACTATCAGGCAGTGAGAGCTGGGTGGTGCTTACACCTAATCCCCGTCTTCAGTTCTCCTTTCTTGCCATTCCAATTATCCTGGATGCTAGTGACGAGAGGAGGATGCTGGGAGGTGGGGGCAGAGATTTTCTGTCTGCTGATTCATTCCCCAAAAGGCCGCAATGGCCAGGGCTGGGCCAGGTCAAAGGCAGGAGCCTGCAACTCCATCTGTGTCTCCTACATGGGTGCAGGGAACTAAACACTTGAGCCATCTTCTGCTGCCCTCCCCGGCACATCAGTAGGGAGCTGGATAGAAAGGGAGCAGCTGGGGCTCAGACCAGTGCTCATATGGGATGCCTGTGTTGCAAACAGCAGCTTAACCCACTGGGCCACAATGCCAGCCCCAAGGATGAGTTTACACAGAAAAAGTGTTGTTTTTTTTTTGTTTTTTTATTATATTTTCTTTCTTAAAACCTTCCAGTTTCTTCCTGTTTCCTGTAAGACACAGTTCACCCTCATGATGTGGATCACAAGATCTCCTGTGAGTTTCCCATTTAGATTCTTCTTATTCTATGGTCATGCCACTGTGGCAACTCCAGATCTCTAGTAGTTACTCATGAACACCATTGTTCATTCTCATTGCTGGACCTTTGCCCATGATATCCCTTCTATTTTTAGCACTCCATGTCTCTCTCACTCTTAGTAGTATTTTAATAAAATAGCCTGCTACTTGGTAGTTGGAATCACAGAGGGCAGTTATAGGGGCCTACTTCTTGATTAATAATTAATACAGAGCATAGGCCAGCCTCTTAAGCTGTCAGAATTTGGCACGTTAATTGTTCCTATTTTAACGTAGGCATGAGTACTGAGACAATGCCACAGTTACTGAATATTTGGACCCATAGCTGAGGTTAAAATAGGAAAGACTGTACCCAAACTTAGAACCAGTGATATTCTGTATTAGTTAAAATAAGTCCTGTTGTAACCAACCAAAAAAATGGAAAAGAGCAGTGGCTTAAATAAAGGGGTTATTTCTCTATCACTGAAAAATCCCAAGTATGTACCAGTAGGGCCCCTGGCTACCATGAAGTCCTCAGGGACTCAGGCCCCTTTTAGCCCTTTGTCCCACCCTACTTGGATTATATTTCATGGGTGAATGGGCCAAGATGGCATCAAGATAACATTTCTCAGCAACAAAATGGAGTAAGACACAAAGAAGGCGGGCAGATAGCAGACTCTGGCCGTCTTTTAAGGGTGATTTCTGGAAGCTGCCCCAGAATGTTTTATAACTATCCCATCAGCTACAACTAGTCACGTAGTCACTTCTGTATACAGGCAGCCATGTATATAAAGTTAGAAAGTTCCTTTTCCTCTGAAAGAAGGGGAGTATGTATTGTGAAGGTCAGATATTACAGAATTCATTCAAGCTGTTTAGCTAATGTTCAATCTATACCATCTTTTTCGGCCCTTTTCCCAGTTACTCAGCACACAAACCCTCTGCACCAGCCCAGAGTCTTCCTGTTATGCTTGGTAGGAAGTGACTGCCTCCTCTTCTGAATCTCATAGCACTTTTCCTCTCTATTGCAAATATCAGACGCAGGGGCTGGCGCGGTGGCGTAGTGGGTTAAAGCCCTGGCATCCCATATGGGTGCCAGTTCTAGTCCTGGCTGCTCCTTTTCTGATCCAGCTCTCTTCTGTGGCCTGGGAAAGCAGTGGAAGATGGCCCAAGTACTTGGGCCCCTGCACCCACGTGGGAGACCCGGAAGAAGCTCCTGGCTCCTGGCTTCAGATCGGCACAGCTCCGGCCGTGGCGGCCATCTGGGGAGTGAACCAGCGGATAGAAGACCTCTCTCTCTGTCTCTACTCTTCTGTAACTCTGTCTTTCAAATAAATAAAATAAATCTTTAAAAAAACATCATATGCAGGGCAGTTATTGCTGTCATTTATCTGCATAAGAATCCTCTCTAAATTGTAACATCTCAGGAGGTAGTGACCATGGATTTTATGCCTGCAATGCCTAGCGTAATGCCTTATAAATAATTGGTTTTCAATAAATATTTCTTACATAAATAAATGATTTTGATGATTTCTCATTTTCTTACAGAATTTTAGGAAAGAAAGATGGATCAGCCTAGTGGAAGAAGTTTTATGCAAGTGTTATGTGAAAAATACAGTCCAGAAAACTTTCCCTACCGCCGTGGTCCCGGGATGGGAGTTCATGTCCCTGCCACACCTCAGGGCTCTCCTATGAAAGGTGAGACTGACAGGACCCACGCATTTACTTACTGGGGCTTACTTATGAAGGTGCTACGATATTGCCTTGGTTTGCAGATGGTTTTCTTTATTTTGAATTAGGAGTCAAATAGTCTTTCCTCCTTCTATGACTTTTATTTTCTTAAGAACCAGACAGGACTAGTTTTCCTCCAGATTGATCAAGAGATGTTTTGGCTGCACTCAGGCAGGAATACTGTTTGAGTGACAATATTTCAAATGCATATTCTTTCAAGGAACGTGGAGGGGACAGGCTGGGCTGTGCCCTGAAGGACCTTAAGTTTAGTTGCATTAAAACATTCACATTTACAAAGATAGAACACAAGGTACTTTTGTTGAGCCAAAGAATAGCATAGTGATTGGGAAATAAATTTAGAACATAGCCAATTAATATGAAACGATCAGGAAAGAATTCAAAGCTGTGTGCCTTGAACTCATCCTTTAAGAATGTAGAATTTGGGGGCTGGCACTGTGGCATAGCGGGTAAAGCCACCATCTACAGTGCCTGCATCCCATAATGGGCACCAGTTCGAGTCCCAGCTGTTCCACTTCCAATCCAGCTCCCTGCTAATGTGCCTGGGAAAGCAGCGAAAGATGGGCCAAGTCTCTGGGCCCCTGCACATACATGGCAGTCCTGGAAGAAGCTCCTGGCTTCAGCCAGCTTGGGACCACTTGAAAAGTGAACCAGCAGATGGAAGATCTCTCTCCTTTCTCTTCCTCTGTCTCTACCTCTTCTCTGTAACTCTTTCAAATAAATAAATAAATACATCTTTAAAAACAAAGGAATGTAAAATTGGTTAGAGAGGAGAGAAAGGTATTCTAGGAGAGGGATTAGAGGTGAGCAAATTTCTTTAACTAGGAATTTATGAGGTATGTTTTTGTTTGCCCTTTAGCCTACTGTTGAAATTAATAGTTCTTAGAAATAGTTTTTTGTTATTATGGGGGATTAAGATAGGTTCAGTGTTTTAGTTACTGTTTTCTATCTTCATGCAATTATCTTATTATTCTATGCAACCTGAAATGGCAAGAAGTAGTCTTTGTTCTTGGTAATTTTTTCTAGGAGCCATTCTTTTTTTTTAAACTTTTATTTAGTAAATAAAAATTTCCAAAGTTTATGGATTACAATGGCTTTTCCCCCCATAACTTCCCTCCCACCTGCAACCCTCCCCTCTCTCACTCCCTCTGTCCTTCAATTCACATCAAGATTCATTTTCAATTCTCTTTTTATACAGAAGATCAATTTAGTATATATTAAGTAAAGATTTCATCAGTTTGTACCCACATAGAACATAAAGTGTAAAATACTGTTTCAGTACTAGTTATAGCATTAATTCACACTGAACAACACATTAAGGACAGAGATCCTACATGGGGAGTAAGTGCACAGTGACTCCTGTTGTTGACTTAACACTTTGACACTCTTGTTTATGGCATCAGTAATCTCCCTAGGCTCCAGTCATGAGTTGCCAAGGCTATGGAAGCCTTTTGAGTTCGGCGAACTTTGATCTTATTTAGACAAGGTCATAGTCAAAGTGGAAGTTCTCTCCTCCCTTCAGAGAAAGGTACCTCATTCTTTGATGGCCTGTTCTTTCTACTGGGATCTCATTCGCAGAGATCTTTCATTTTTGCCAGAGTGTCTTGGCTTTCCATGCCTAAAATAGTCTCATGGGCTCGTCAGCCAGATCTGAATGCCTTAAGGACTGATTCTGAGGCCAGAGTGCTGTTTAGGACATCTGCCATTCTATGAGTCTGCTGTGTATCTCACTTCCCATGTTGGATCATTCTCTCCCTTTTTTATTCTATCAGTTAGTATTAGCAGACACTAGTTTTGTTTGTGTGATCCCTTTGACTCTTAGACCTATCAGTATGATCAATTGTGAACTGAAATTGATTACTTGGACTAGTGAGATGGCATTGGTACATGACACCTTGATGGGATTATATTGGAATCCCCTGGCACATTTCTAACTCCACCATTTGGGGCAAGTCAGCTTGAGCATGCCCCAAATTGTACATCTCTTCCCTCTCTTATTCCCACTCTTATATTTAACAGGGATCACTTTTCAGTTAAATTTAAACACCTAAGAATAATTGTGTGTTAATTACACAGTTCAACCAATAGTATTAATAGAACAAAAAAAATACTAAAAGGGATAAAGTATTAAATTGTACATCAACAGTCAGGATGAGGGCTGATCAAGTCACTGTTTCTCATAGTGTCCCTTTCGCTTCAACAGGTTTCCTTTTTGGTGCTTGGTTAGTTGTCACCGTCTAGGATCCATTCTTATTCTGAGAAATATGATATTCACAAGTATGAAGTTGAAAATAATATAATTTATAGTTTCTGTCTTCAGAAGTAATATACCAAATAGGTAATGAAGAGCTGAATTCACGTGTTTGTTCTTTTTATAGAGATAGTAAGAGTGATTTTTGTTGACACACAGTTTTGAACCAGGCTATATTCAGAGAGTTATTACTTTAGTTTGACCTAAATTCATGGAATCTTTTAAGACCCTGAAATACTTTCTCCTGTTACAAAGAAGGCTAATTTTCATAAGGGACAAATTATACATGGATATGAAAGAGAAGAATTCATAGCCAAATGTGAGAGAAGGTGATGCAGGTTTTGAATGGCTCTACTTAAGTGAAGGAGACTTGAGTAGTAATGAACTTGAAGAGAAGAGGTTTAGCAGATAGATCAGTGGATTGGAATAATTTTCAAAGGCAGCAAAAGGTGAAGATACACAGCAGGCAGAGAAAAGAGCTGTCAAGGCTACTTTTAAACTAAATTTTTGAAAACAAAGAATCATGGTCAGTAAGAAGGAAGTGGTGGTCCAGCCTGAACTGTGTGGGGCTGGTGTTGGGATGGTAAGAGGATAGATAGCATGGATGGGGCTCAGTTGTTGGTAACTGAGATGAGCAATCCTGCTGAGAGTTAAAGCTTAGAGGACTTTGTTGGTGGTACTAGTTCAGTAATTTTGAGCTCCTCCTGGGCCATATTTGGCTGTCTCCTCTTAGCATTCACTTTCCTAGGATCTCATTCTTATCCTGCATTTTCCAGGTCTTACATAATTTCTCAGGGTTTGATGTTTGTTTCCTGACAGTTTCTGGGGGCTGAGAATACACACACAAGAACTGGGCTGATGTGGAAAGTGTTTTATGTTCCCTGTGCTTCAGATCGCCTCAACCTCCCAAGTGTGCTAGTGCTGAACAGCTGTGGGATAACCTGTGCAGGAGATGAAAAAGAAATTGCTGCCTTCTGCGCTCACGTGTCGGAGCTAGATCTTTCTGACAACAAGCTCGAAGACTGGCACGAGGTAAAGTCCTTACAGTGCTGCATTTTGTGAAAGGGCAGCACGAGGCCTTGTATCATCGTCTGTGTCATTATGTGTTCTGCTGACTGCTGCTTCTCACTTGAGACTCTCATTTTCTGTGTGTCTCAAGATAAATAACTGACAGCATCAACTGCATCTATGATGATTTTTTGAATAGCTGTGCTATTGCTAATTTGTTTCCAGGCCTCAGGAGGTTAATGAGACTACAGTGGTTTAGGCTGCCAAGTACTAAATTCCCTACCATTTCACTACTCTACACATCCATCCCATGCTTATTCTACTGCAATATGTATTGCTATGAATTAAAAAAAAAATTTTGCTAGATCTTGAAACTAAGGTTTATAAAAATATTTATTCTGGTTACTGAAATTTATCCTTAATAATTTAGAACTTATATTATCAAATCTCTTCAG
Organism: Oryctolagus cuniculus; assembly: GCF_964237555.1. Classification (NCBI taxonomy): domain Eukaryota; kingdom Metazoa; phylum Chordata; class Mammalia; order Lagomorpha; family Leporidae; genus Oryctolagus; species Oryctolagus cuniculus. Next base: position 113,507,051 of record NC_091432.1, read on the forward strand.
TGGTTCGACAGAGCTGAGGTTTTTGGACCTTAGAGTAACTCTAGACTAAGTACCTAAATAATAATATCACATCATTCTCTCTTATTGTTGTACATAATTTACCTACCTGATTATAACATTACCTCATAGAAGCTACCCCAAAGAATAAGGAAATTTAATTCTCCCTGCATGGTTCAGTCTCTGCCTTAATTTAGGTTCTTATTTCTTGCTTTGACTATTGATAATATTTCCTAATGGATTTTCCTGGGTCTGCTTGTGTCCTGCTGTCTCTAAGCTGTTTTCACAGGGCTACGTCACACTCCATGTAATGAATGAAACATGACCGTGACAGTGTTCTCTGTGAAGCGTTTCGGTTCTTTCATTACATAGGGACTAAGATCTGCATTTTGTAATCATGGCCTCCGTCATATGGTCCTTTGTGATTTCCAGCACTTTGTCTGCATCTTGAGCCATTTGCTTCTGCCTTAGACTCTTGACCTGAAAATCCCCCTTGCCCTGACTCATCCTGGACCCACTGCTTTCTTTCTCTGTCCCCCTTGCCATACTTTAAGATGTGGTCAAAGTTGCTAGTCTTCCGTATTTTCCCCTGGCACATGCTTGGGCAGAGTCAGATTATCCCAGAGCTCCTGTCTCAGCTTACCTGACAATTTTCCTGCCTATGTGCTTACACAGAGTAGAGATTTTTATCTTTTTTATTATCAGTGCCGAGAATATTAGGTGATCAGATGTTTGTTTGTTGACTGTGTTAATGAATAAAATGATCATATGTTAAGAGTTGATTAAGACCAATTACTCCAACTTTTCCTGCGATCTTAAGGAACTCTTTTGTTCTGCTAGTGCTTCAGTTAGCTCATCTGTAGGCCAGGCTTGCTGATAAAATGATCAGAGAAATACTTTGTAGATATTGAATGCTGTACAAATTCCATGACAGATTTCCTGTTTAAGAAAAACTGATCAATAAGTATTTTTGTTCAGTTTTTGTATATTATCCTGTTTCTTAGTCTTGTTTAATCTGGTAACTGTGCTTGTAGTTAGAGTTCCTATTTTTATTAGACTTTTTACCAAAACTTGGAGATACATGTCATCTGATTTTTTTTTAAAGATTTATTTATTTACTTGAAAGGCAGAGTTACACAGAAAGAGAGAGAGAGAGAGAGAGAGAGAGAGAGAGAGATATCATCCATCAACTGGTTCATTCCCCAAATGGCTGCAACAGTTAGGGCTGGGCCAGGCTGACGCCAGGAGCCCAAAGCTTCTTCCCGGTCTCCCTACAGGTGTGCAGGGGCCCAAGCACCTGGGCCATCTGTCTCTGATTTCCCAGGCACATTAGCAGGGAGCTGAATCAGGAGCTGTAAGGGATGCTGGAGTCGCAGGCAGGGGCTTAACTTGCTTTGCCACAACACAGCCTCTCCTCACTACCTGGTTTCTAAATTTATTAATGTAAGTAGTGATTTATTTATGTAAATACATGTATAGTATATTTATTAATTTATTACTGTAAATACATGTATTTATTTATGCAAGTGATTTATTAATGTAAATACATGTATAGGACTATTCTAAAAAATAATAGCTGTTTGCACTTGTATATTTACTTATTTAAGCACTAGAATGGTTCACTGTTGCACAGATTACAGCCTGCGCCTTCTTGGTCCTTTGAGACACTTAATTGCCATGCATGATCTGTCTACACTGCACAAATGCAAAAATCCTCCTTCTCCTCTACACCTCTCCTAACCATCCTGCTGCTGAATCTCTGTGAGATGTGTGCCCTGCATGGACCTGTTTCCTGGCCCATGCAGCCGCTCTGTTCACCGGCTGTCTCTGACATTTGTTTCCTCAAGACTATAAAATTTCACAAAGGTTTTGTGCTTTGACCTATGCTTTGAGTATGTACGCGAGCTTTTGCTAAATGGTGGGACGAATTTAATGTAGTTGATGTGGCGTAGGTGCTGCCTCACAAGGAAGATGTATGTCACCTGGGTCACTACACTGTTTACGCCAGGCAATTCAGGTTTTTCCTGTGCTTAGACAAAGGTCTATATTAAATATTTCTCAGGCTACACTGACATATAGCCAGAAGGCTGTAATTATTTGTGCTGTATTTATACTCTGTGTATTCCCATAAGTGCTTAATAGTCTGCTGTTAGGTACTTTTCAAGTAGACATTTGCTGCTACTTTCAGGTTTCCATTTTCCAATGTGTTATTATTTATTTATTTTTTAGAGATTTATTTTATTTAAACTCAGAATTAGAGGGAGGGAGAGAAAAAGAGAGAGAGAGCTTCTGTTTACTGATTCACTTCCCAGGTGGCTGCAATGGCAAGGACTGGGCCAGGCCAAAGCCAGGAGCCAGGAGAGCCCCCAGGCCTCCCACATGGGTGTAGGGGTGCAAGCATTGGGCAATCTTCTGCTGCTTTCCCAGGAGCATTAGCGGGGAGCTGGATTGGAAGTGGAGCAGCCAGGACTTGAATTGGTGTCCATTTGGCTTGCTGGTGCTGCAGGCTGCTGTTTAACTTGCTGCACTACAGTGCTGACCCCTATTTTTGTCTTTATCATCTCCTCATGTTTCCTTCTGTCCTTAAGTGTAGTTGATCTCAATCTTTGAGGGTATCTATCATAGCACAGAGAAATGGAAGAAATTCTCACAGTGAAAAAATATTGATTTGGGGGTCTTGGTCAAACTATTTGCCAGGCTACAAATGCCTCATAGGTCATGATTTTGAGACACTACATTTCAACCCCATTACAACCCAGATTACCAAAACGATCATTTGTCCTTAGCCATCAACTTTGCCTCAGCCAATATTGCTATAGCAATGTGGAACAAAATAATACAGTTTGTTCTATTATGTTTTTGAGTGTTCACTAATACTATGAGTTAGGATTGGCATCTTATGTAGTTTAAACTGCTGGCTGCTAAATGTTCAGAGACTAACATGGATGTGGGTAAAAAATGGAATACTTTGTGGGGAGGCAAAGTATATATACTCTTTTAAAATTGGGTACCCACATGTAAAGAAATGCATATTTTTGCTTTTGATTTGAATTTTTGGCTGAGTAAAATTTGTCTGACCTTTCCCAAGGTGTCTCCTTATTTCTCCCCATCTTATCAAAACCTTTCAATAAAAGAAATTAAACTAAATAGTTGAAAGGAGGGAGGAATTAGCCACTCAGGTAATGTAGAGAATAGGTTGGGTATAAGTTACAGATTGTTATCTTAAAACCCTTTCCTCATTTTTCTTATAGGTTTAGTTTCTTCCTTTTTAGAAGCCAGAGTGGAGGATCCTCTATTAAATCAGGATTGTAGAGACCCAAAGGTGATCTAAGTTCATCTCTGTGTTGCTGCACATAAGCGTACTTAACTTATTTCAGCTTGGGGAATCTTTTTTATTTGTAGAGTTTAACAAAGAGAAATCAATGCACTGACCTAAAAACTCAATGTTTGTCAGCCTTTGCTATTGGGAAACTTTTCCAACATTAGTAAATTTATCTGTGTGGTGAATACTTTATTTTCCTGAATCTTATCATTAGTTTGAGATTACCCCAATAGATTTTAATTTCAGCCCGTTAAAGAAAGTATTTATTTAATTCTAACATATTGTTTTTTGTGCTTGAGTGGGCAGATTCTAGTCCAATTTTGTCTTTATAGGCTATTTCAGCACTGTTGAGGAATAATTATTCTAAATTTTTATTCTCACCATGTAGTAGTAAACATGCAGACTATGAAGATTATTCTGCATATCTGCTGGCCTTGAGAAATCCTCCAGGAATTGTTTTGAAACATTTAAAAAAAAATTATTTATTTATTTGAAAGGCAGAGTTACAGGGGCGGGGGGGGGGGAGACTTTCCAGGAGCCAAGAACTTCTTCCAGGTCTCCTATGTGAGTGCAGGGGTCCAAGCACCTGGGCCATGCTGCTTTCCCAGGTGCATTAGCAGGAAGCTGGATTGGAAGTGGAGCAGCTGGGACATGTACTGGTGCCCATCCGTGATGCTGGCATTGCAGGGGGGGCAGCTTTACCTGCTATGCCACAGCACTGGCTCCTTGGAGCTTTTAAATTTTTTTAAGTGTTTTTCAATTTATTATAGACAAATTACTACTTAAAAATTCATGAGAAAATTGAATTAAAAGATAAATTTTGTAAAAGATTTTATTTATTTATTTGAGAGGTAGACACAGAGAGAGGGAGAGACAGAGAGGTCTTCCATCTGCTGGTTCACTTCCCAGCTGGCTGCAATGGCTGGAGCTGAACCTATCCCAAGCTAGGAGCCAGGAGCTTCCTCTGGGTCTCCCAAGTGGGTGGAGGTGCCCAAGGACTTGGGCCATCTTCCACTGCTTTCCCAGGCCACAGCAGAGAACTGGGTCAGAAGAGGAGCAGCCAGCACCTGAACCAGTACCCACATGGGATGGCAATGCTGCAGACTGAGGCTTAGCATACTACACCACAGTGCCGACCCCAAGATAAATATTTTTGATGAAAAAAAAAATTGAAATCCATGCATAGCTTTTCATAATATGTGTTTTCTACAATCCTTTGAAGTACACTTAATAAACAAAATGTAGGGGGGGAATGCTTAGCAAAAAGATTGTTTTGTTTTTCATTTACTGGAATTGCTCTGTAATTAGCACTTATTTTTTCCAGTTTAGTTGGAGAGCTGTTCCTGTCCTTTTTTGCCTTAAAAGAGATAAAGTATAGGGACCGGCATAGTGGCATAGCAGGTAAAACTGCTGCCTGTGACACTGGCATCCCATACCAGTGCTGGTTTGGGTCCCAGCTGTTCTACTTTTGATTCAACTCTCTGCTAATGGTCTGGGAAAACAGTGGAAGATGGCCCAAATGTTTGGGCTCCTGCCACCCATGTGGGAGAACGGGATAAAGCTCCTGGCTTCTGGCTTTGGCCTGGTCCAGTGCTGGCTGGTGCAGCCATCTGGGGAATGAACCAACGGATAGAGGATCTCTCTGTCTACCCCCCTCTCTCTCTGTGACTTTCAAATAAATAAGAAGCTGTTTAAAAATGAAAGAGAGAGGTAAATTTTAGCGGGTCACCACCTTCTCTATGAAAATTCTTCATGCTAGTGTTAAGGTCCTAGAATGCAGTATGGGCATTCCTGTGTTGTGTCTGTACTGTGGTCATAGACTGAACTCCCAATTCTAGCCATTATTGCAAACAGGTTTGGAATCATTTGGTCACAAATGAGATCAAGCAAGAGCTTATGTAGAGTGGTATAGATTTCTTATACTTCAAGCAGAAGCTTAATATATTTTGTGTAAAACGTAGTTCATTTCTTCACATCGTGAGTGAAATGGATGAAACAGTGAACGTGAGGCCTTTCTGATATTCTCCTCTGAACCACCTTGGAGTTTTCAGATCCACTTCGCAGTGATTTTCCAGCTCCTGAGCTGGAGATGTATTCAATAGGGCTGCTACAAAAAAAAGATTCCTGTCTCTTTCACCTGTGGTTCTCTCCTTGGATGCACACTCTTGGCAGTACATCTGGAGCTGCCAAGAGAAGATCTCCAGGTCCCAACCACTGAGCTCGTCATCTACGAAGGCTTCTGATTCAGCAGTCGTGGTGGGACCTGAGAATTAATGTGTTTTTAAACGTTCTACCAATGATTCTGATGGATAGTCAGCATTGAGATGTTGGTTTAGTAATTGTTACATTTGTTGAAGGTTTTGTGCTATTAACTCATTCAATAAATATCAGTGTCCTCCAGACAGTAGTGAACTAGGTCAGGGCTCTCCCTGCCTTCATAGAGTTTATGTGCTGCTGGGGAAGCGGGCAAAGGAATGCGGTTGAACAAGATGTGCTGATGGCTGTGCTGAGCACATTCCATGTTAATCCTGCCAGTAGTGCTGTACTTTTGGAGGAAAGTGAGACTGAGAAAGGTTAAGTAACTTGTCTGAGACCACATGCCCAGGAAGCATTGGAACCTGGTTTGAACCCAGGGTTTCCAACTCTAAAATTAATCCTAATTACTTTTTTCTATTCCCTTTCTCATAACTGTTACCACATTGGCTATTTAAGGCTTAATAAACTCCCAGAGCATATTACATTAATTTCATGTTTGTTTAAGCTGTTCCTTCTTCTTGATTGTGCCGATTATGCTTCAATGATCTGTATTCATTATTCTTATTATATTTATGATCTATTCACTATAGTATATTAGAAAAAACAATGAAAAATCCCAGTACTGGCTTTTGTGACTGTGAGACCTTAGTCAAATTATTTAACATCTCTAAGCCTTACTTTGCTCATTTATTAAAATGAAAATGGGAGTATTTATCTTGCAAGTTGTTTTGAGAACTTAGTGAAATAAGCTATGTTAAAGAGACTGGTACTAAGCAGAGCAAAAAGTTAAGGTCCATAATGCTCATTTCTTTTTATTTTTTATTTTTTTGTCTGCTAAGTTGCTAGCAAAATCATTAAATGGATGATAATATTTTCTCTTTTTTTTTTTTTTTTTTTTTTTTTGACAGGCAGAGTGGACAGTGAGAGAGAGAGAGAGAGAGAGAGAGAGAAAGGTCTTCCTTTGCCTTTGGTTCACCCTCCAATGGCCGCCGCGGCCGGCGCGCTGCGGCCGGCGCACCGCGCTGATCCGATGGCAGGAGCCAGGAGCCAGGTGCTTTTCCTGGTCTCCCATGGGGTGCAGGGCCCAAGCACCTGGGCCATCCTCCACTGCACTCCCTGGCCACAGCAGAGAGCTGGCCTGGAAGAGGGGCAACTGGGACAGAATCCGGCGCCCCGACCGGGACTAGAACCCGGTGTGCCGACGCCGCTAGGCGGAGGATTAGCCTAGTGAGCCGCGGCGCCGGCCAATATTTTCTCTTTTTAAAATTTATTTTTCATTTTATTTGAAAGGCAGTTGTGGAGGGGGAAGAAGTGAGACAGAGAAAGAGAGAGAGAGAGAGAGATCTTCCATCCACTGGTTCACTCTCCCAAATATCTGCAATAGCCAGGGTTGGGCCAGGCCCATGCCAGAATCCAGGAACCAGAAAATCAGTCGAGATCTCCCACAGAGGTGTCAGGAACCCAATTACTGAGCCATCTCCTGCTGTCTCCAGGGTGTGCATTCGTAGGAAGCTGGAATCCAAAGTAGAAGTGAGACTTGAACCCAGGAACTTCAATATGAGATATGGGCTTCTTAACCACTATGCCACTTGTGCACTCCTTTTTTATTTATTTTTATTTTTATTTATTTATTTTATTTGAAAGAAAGAGAAGGAGAGGGAGAGGGAGAGGGAGAGAGAGAGAGACTGGTTCACTCCCCAAACAGCTGCGATGGCCGAAGCCAATCTGAAGCCAGGAGCCAGGAGCTTCTTTTGGATCTCCCACGTGGGTGCAGGGGCCCAAGAACTTGGGCCATCTTCTACTGCCATAGAAGAGAGCCTGTAGCCGTAGCTACAGGCCGTAGCAGAGAGCTGCATCAGAAGTGGAGCAGCCAGGAATTGAACCGGCGCCCATATGGGATGCTGGCATGGCAGGCGGCGGCTTTACCTGCTATGCCACAGGGCCAGTCCCATACTCCTTTTATTTTTTTTTTTAATAGTTATGGATGCTTTTTGCTTTTTGGTCAATGTATTTTTAAGGTTTGGTGTCTTTTAGTCAAATTGAAACAGTTTTCTTACTAATCGTGACTACATATTTGTGAGCATATGCATGGTTACCAAGTGGTTTTAAAACCTTTAATTAGTCTTAGTGTTATGAAAATATGAGAGAAAGGAGATACTCAGAATTACATGACCCAATCTCAGCTCTTTAAAAACTTATAGCCTAAAATAGCATCTAAACTATCTTTTCTTCATTTATCAAAGGGAATATGATATAGAGCAGAATTGGAAATCTTGCTCAAGGGACACAGGAAATCATTCTTTTGTACCATTAATTGTCATGCTACTGTTTCATAGAAGGAGATAAATTATTTACCAAGAGTTGTTGAAATCACCTGTCCCTTCTGTGGGCACCATTGCTAAGTAGGACTCCCTGAGGTAAATGTCCTTTGCCTGGAGGCACACTCACTTAGGCTTTCTTGAACATGATTGCTATTTAAAAGCTCTGATTACTACCTGATATGCTTTTCTTTTTTTTTTCCCCCATAGGTCAGTAAAATTGTATCAAATGTTCCCCAGTTGGAGTTTCTAAACCTGAGTTCCAACCCTCTGAATTTGTCGGTTTTAGAAAGAACATGTGCTGGGTCCTTCTCTGGGGTTCGCAAACTTGTCCTCAACAACATCAAAGCTTCATGGGAGACAGTCCACACGATACTGCAGGAGTTACCAGAGTAAGTCCAGGGAGCAGGGTCAGGAGGGAGCTATGTTGCCACCTGTGTTCATATGTAGAATTACTGCTGATCTCCCATCTCAGAAATACTAGAACTACAGATTGTGTGGAGAAAGAGGCTAGAAAAATGAAGCAATGAGAATGAGGGTAGGAGGGTAATGTAGTAGCACTTCCAATGGAATCCTTGTTCGGTGCTGAGTAGCGCCAAGACATAGGATATGTCATCCTTTGGCTAGAAAATACCCCTGAGAAGCACTTAACACTTCTAGGTCAACTAGTCTTTCTCTGTTTTAATCTTCTGATTACCCGATGTAAGAATTCTGCCTCTGGCCTTTGGAAGGAAGATCATAATATCTCTGAAATATGTTAGCATTTAGATGTTTAAATACCTAGCTGGTCTGATGGAAAATAGGACTTAGTATTCTTTTCAATAATAAAAAAAAGAAATTATACCTTTTTTGATCAGTTTGGAAACCTTTTATCATGTTTTGTTTATATCTCTTTTTTGTAGTTTAAAGAAATATGTGAAGCTGTAGTTTGCCTAAATATTGAAAAAATTATCAAAGCCCTTCAGAATCCTGTCTTACTCCATCATTAGTTCTCACTCTCACTCTAATGAAATTGGTTTCCTCACTGCATGCAAAATCCATCCTGGTAGAATGAGATTTAAAATTTCAGTCCCACTATCTACCATATGATCTATGATGAGTGACCTAACAGTTGAGCTCAACAGCTTTCCTTTTCTATAAAATGGGCCTAATTGTATTTACCTGGCAGAAAGAGAAGTAAAATCTATAATGTATGGCAAAGGGCATGACATAGGGTAGAAACTCATTAAATGTTAGTTATTATTTCTAAACATTTGTTCATTTTGTTTATAGAATTTTCTTCTATCTTCTCTCAATATGTACAAGTCCACCCCCTCCTTCAGGCCATGAATCCTTCTGACTGAAATTTCAATTTCATTGCTATGTTAACTACTATTACTTTCAGTTATTACCACTTACTTTAGTACTTAATCATTTAAGCACAAAATTAATTTAGTACAAGCTTATATCATTCTCTGCTCTCTTATGTAGTGTAGGTTTTCTCTTCCCTGCTATCTTGAGTTACTTTGTGTATGGTAGGCATTTATATATTTACTAACTGAATGAAAATGAGTGTAAAACTGCTTTAACAATGAAATATTTCCTTTTTTTCTCTGCAGTTTGGAGGAGCTCTTCCTGTGCCTTAATGACTATGAAACAGTGTCTTGTCCTTCTATTTGCTGTCATTCTCTTAAGCTACTACATATAACAGACAATAACCTCCAAGATTGGACTGAAATACGGAAGCTAGGAGTTATGTTTCCTTCACTGGATACCCTTGTCCTGGCCAACAATCATCTGAATGCTATTGAGGAGCCTGATGATTCATTAGCCAGGTTGTTTCCCAATCTGCGATCCATCAGCCTCCATAAGTCAGGTGAGATACAGGCTGGCTTTCATTCTACATGCAAATTGATCTGAGCCTGTGTGTGAAGTCCAATGAGAGTATATTTCTTTCAGTCATAGTTCTACCCTTTTAGAGGATGAATTTTCAACATGACATGCAGATGTCTATTGATTGGCTAAGTAGAAGCATTCATTTTCATGAATGGTCTGATAAATATTAAGTGGCAGAGCACTGTTAGCAATTTATATTTTATACGCTAAAAGGGTCATGCTAAGAAAGGAGTGAAGTGAAACTGATGAATCTAAAAGGAAAAGGCAAAGTAAGAAAGGGTACAAAGAATTACCAATGAGGCCATAATGTCCGTACATAATTTAAAGAATCCTGACCCGCTGTGCTTTTTCAAGTGCGCACTTTCCTAGTGTCTGTGTGTAATTGGTCGGCAGTTTATTGCCATCTGATCCCATGGATCATAGGCATGATTATATTTAACTTATTTCCCTTTTTAAAATTAATCAATTTTATTCTTGAGAGTAGTTTTAGGTTTTGTTTTTAATTACTCAAAAAAAAACTTTTTTTTTTTTAATTTAGCTTTCTAACTCTTTGCTTGTGCCTTCAACACTTTCACAACGATTTTCTGCTCCTTGATAAGGAAAGCACGCTTGATCCTGTCATGGACACATTTAGCACACGTGGAACTCCCATGGGCCTTGCTGACAGGTTTTTCATTTTAGACCACCTCATCAGAGCTTTCGATCTCACAGCACAAACCCCTCGACGTCTGCCTGGGCACATGCCACATGCAGATTTTGGTGCCTTGCCAACCTTCTCAGTATAAACAATTCTGTTACCAGGAGTTCCGGACAGTCTGGTTTTGGTGGAGGCTGTATAGTAGGGAGAGAATTGGGCAGAAATTGGGCAGAAAGTAAAGAGAGTCCCCATGCTTCCTACACACCCTCCTCCACTATCAACATCAGCACCAAAGTGGTACATTTGCACCACTTCCATCAGTGAGCCTGCGCTGACACATCATTTCACACCAAGTTCAGAGTTTACATTAGGGTTCCCTCTTGTATTTTAACAAATGTGTAATGCCATGCATCTACCATTGAGTATTTTACAGAATTGATTCACTGCCCTAACATCCCTCTGTGTTCTACATATTCATGCCCCTAACCTTGGCAACCACTGATTTTTTTAGTGTTTCTACAGTTTTGCCTTTTCCAGAGTATTATATAGTGGGAATCACATAGTATGTAGATTTATAGATTGCCTCTTTCCCTTGGTAATATGCATTTAGGTCTTCCATATATCCTCATGGCTTAAAAGCTCATTATTTTTAGTGCTGAATAATACTTCATTTTCTGGATGCAACATATTTTATTGATCCACTCACCCACTAAAGGACATTTTGTTTGCTTCCAAGTTTTGGGGCAATTATGAATAAAGATGCTATAAACCTATACATGCAGGGGGTTGTGTGGACCTCAGTTTTCAGTTCACTTGGGTAAATGCCAAGGAGCGTGATTGCTGGATCATGTGGTAAAAGTATATTTAATTTTATAAGAAACTGTCAAAGTGTCTTCCACAGTGGCTGTATCATTTTGTATGCCCACCACCAATATTGAGCATTCTTCTTACTCTACATCTTACCTGCATTTGGTGTTTTCAGTGTATTGGATTGTAATCATTCTAATAGGTGTGTTGTGGTATTTCATTATCATTCTCTAAGCATGTGGTGTTATACATCTTTTCATGTGCCTACTTGCCACCTGTTTGTCTTCTTTGGTGAAGTGTCTGCTCCATTGTTCAGTCAAGCTATTGATTTCTTATTGTTGAAGTTGTTTTTTTAATTTCTGACTGATATATACAAATTATACATATTGTGGGGTACCATGTGATGTTTTGATGTATGAATACATTATGTCACGTTCAAATCAGAGTAAGCATATCTGTCTCATCAAAGATTTATCATTTATTTGTGATGGATATTCTAGCTTTCCTTTTAAGATATGTAAAATTTGAAATAATAATACCTTTAAAGGGAAAATTCTGCCTTTTAAATATATATGTATACACATACACACATGCACACATGACATTATCATTACCTAAAATCACCAGATTGTGCAATGGAACACCTGAGCTTCTTTGTCCTATCTAATATAACTTAGTACCCAGTAATCAACCTTTCCCCACCCTCCTTCCCTCTACTCTCCCCAGCCTCTGGTAACCACCTTTCTACTCTCAACTTCATGCGGTCAACTTTTTTAGATTGCATACATGGGTGAGATCATACAGTACTTGTCTGTGCTTGGCTTAGTTCACTTAACAGAATGTCCTACAATTCTATTCATATTATTGCAAATAAGAGGATTGCATAGTGGCTGCATAGTTTCCCACTGTGTATACGTGTGCCCCATTGTCTTTATCCATTCGTCAGATGATGTGTACTCAGGTTGTTTCCATTCCTGGCTGTTGTGAAGAGTGCTGCAATACACATGGGAATGCAGAATTTCTTTGGATCAGGGTGATTCTTGCCAGAGTGAGTTCGTGTCCCTTGTGCATCCACTCAGTGGTGGGTTGCTGGATCATAAGGTAGTTCTATTTTGAAGAAACTCTATATTGTTTTCCAGAATGGCTGTGATAATTTGCATTCCCACCAACAGTGTGCAAGGATTCCCTTTCCTCCACATTCTTACTAGGGCGTGTTACCTTTCGTCTTGTTGGTCTTAGCCATTCAATAAGTGAAATGCTCATTTTGGTTTTGGTTTGTATTTTTCTGATGATCAGTGATACTAAACATTTTTTCATGCACTTGTGGCCATATGCATGCCTTTCTTTGAAAAAATGCTTAGATCTATCACCCATTTTAAAAAATTTTATTTTTTTATTTGAAAATCAGAGTTACAGGGAGAGAGGGAGAGACAGAGGACAGGGAGACAGAGATCTTGCATCCTCTGGTTCACTTCCCAGATGGCTACAATGGCCAGGGCTGGGCCATGCCAAAGCCAGGAGCTAGGAGTTTCCTCTGGATCTCCTACATGGGCATCAGGACCCCAAACACTTGAGCCATTTTCAGTTGCTTTTCTCAGGCCATTAACAAGGAGTTGAATCGGAAGTGGAGCAGCTGGACACAAACCGGTACCTGTATGGGATAGAGGCATCGCAGGCAGAGGCTTTACCCTCTACACTACAACGGTGGCCCCAGCTCATTTTTAAATTAGTTTTTTTGTCTTTGAACTGAATTCTTTACATATTATTAACTCTGCCAGATGTTTAACTTGCAAATGTCTCCTCCCATTCTATACGTTGTCTCTTCACTCTGCTGATTGTTTCCTTTGCTGCACAGAAGCTTTTAGTCTCATGAAATCCTATTTATCTATTTTTGCTTTTTTTCCCCCATTTGGGATCTGAGCCAGTAAATTCTTGCCCATTTCAGTGTCCTGAAGCATTCCCTCTGTGTTTTATTCTAGTAGTTCATAATTTCAGGTTTTATCTTCAGGTCTTCAATCAATTTTGAGTTGAATTTTTGTATATGGTAAGGGACAGGACTCTGGTTTTGTTCATCTGCATGTGCATATCCAGTTTTTCCAGCACTACATGTTGAAAAGTCTGTTCTTCTCCTTTGTCAGAGAAGAGTTGACTGTAAATGTGTGGGGTTGCTTCTAAGCTTTCTATTCTGTTTTGTTGGTATATGTATCTGTTTTTATGCCAATATACTGTTTTACTTATTATAACTTTGTAATACATTTTAAAGTCACGTAGTGTTATGCCTCCTGCTTTGCTCTTTTTGCTAAAGATTGCTTTGGCTATTCAGGTGTTTGTGTGTGTGTGTGTGTGTGTGTGTGTGTGGTTTAGGATTTTCTTCCCTAGTTGTGCGAAAAATATCATTATTATTTTGATAGGAGTTGCAATGACTCTGTATTTGACTTTGGATAATATGGCCATTTTAACTCTATTGACTATTCCAATCCATGATTGCAGAATGTCTTTGTATTTCTTGGTGCCCCCCCTGAGTTTCTTTCATGAGTGTTTTATAGTTTTCATTGTAGAGATTTGTAACCTTTTTTTTAAAAAAAGATTTATTTATTCGCTTGAAAGTCAGAATTACACAGAGAAAGAAGAGACAGAGAGAGAGGCAGGGGGTCGGGGAGGGAGAAAGAGAGAGAGAGAAAGGTCTTCCATTTGCTGGTTTACTCCCCAGTTAGCCGCGATGGCCAGAGCTGCACCAATCCAGGAGCCAGGAGCCAGGATCCAGGTGCTTCTTCCAAGTCTCCCACATGGGTGCAGGGGCCCAAAGACTTGGGCCATCTTCTACTGCTTTCCCAGGCCATAGCAGAGAGCTGGATCAGAAGTGGAGCAGCTGGGACTTGAACTGGTGCCCATTTGGGATTCTGGCTTCACAGGCAGCGGCTTTACCTGCTACGCCACAGCACTGGCCCTTTTCACCTTGTTTTTAAAAGTCTGGTTAAGGTTATTCCCAGATATTTTTGTTTTGTAGCTATTTGAAATAAGATTTTTAAAAATTTTCTTTTCCAGATAATTTGCTAGTGGGTATAATAGCACCATGGATTTTTGTATTTTGATGTTTGTATCTTGGGACTTTTCTCAATTTATTCTTAACTGTAGTAGTTTTTTGATGGGGCTTTGAGATTTTCTATGTATAAGTTATGTTATCTGCAATAGTGACAATTTGACAGTTCTTCCTCTCCAATGTGGATACCTTTGGTTTCTCTTTCATGCCCATTCACTCTGACTAGGACTTCCAGTACTAAGTTGAATAAAAGTGGTGGCGATGGGCATCCTTGTCTTCTTCAGATATTAGAGAGAAAGCCTTCAGCTTTTCCCCATTTAGCACGATGTTAGCTGTTGACTTGTTATTCATAGCCGTTATTATGTTGAGGTACATTATTCTGTTAAGAGTTTTTATTATGAAGGTATGCTGCATTTCATCAGATGTCTTTTCTGCATCTTTTTAGATTAATGTGTTATTTTTGTCTTTAATTTTGTTGATGTGGTGCACCACGTTTTGTGATTTGCCTTTGTTGAACAGTCCTTGTATCCCTAGGATAAATCCCTTTTGATCATAATGAATAATCTTTTTAATGTGCTATTGGATTCAGTTTGTTGGTATTTTGTTGAGGATTTTGCATTTGTGTTCATCAGGATTTGGGTCTGTAGCTTTATCTTTCTGTTGTTGTATCCTTTTCTAATTTTGGTGTTAGAGTAATGCTGGCCTCATAGAATGAGTTTGGAAAAATTCTCTCTTCTGATTTTTAGTAATTTGAGAAGAATTGGTGTCAGTTTTCTTTAGGTGTTTAGTAGAATTGAGCAATGAAGTCATCTAATGCTGAGTTTTTCTTTGTTGGGAGCCTACGGACTTTTTTGGGAGACAAAGAACA
Organism: Oryctolagus cuniculus; assembly: GCF_964237555.1. Lineage (NCBI taxonomy): Eukaryota > Metazoa > Chordata > Mammalia > Lagomorpha > Leporidae > Oryctolagus > Oryctolagus cuniculus. Next base: position 113,522,171 of record NC_091432.1, read on the forward strand.
GTCTGAGTGTCTTTTTTAAACTACTGATTCAATCTTATTACTTGTTATTGATCTATTTGAGAATTATTTTTCTTTGATTCAATCTTTATAAAGTAACTTTACCAAGGAATATGTCCACTTCTTTTAGGTTATCAAATTTGTTGGTATATAATTGTTCAGAGTAATCTCTAACAATCTTGTATTTCTGTAATGTTAGTTATAATGTTTCCATTTTCATCTCTGATTTTATTAAAATAAAAAAGTACTTTTCCTCCAACAGTAGAGACAAGGGCTGTAAACAATAATCAGATCTCAAAATGTCAATTTCACTCATATACATTAAATTTTTTGTACTCTGTTAGTTACCATAGATCAGGGAAAACATATATTTGTCTTTTGGGGAGTAGCTTATTTTGCTAAATAGAATGGTTTCCAGTTGCTTCTGTTTTGTTGCAAAGGATAGGATTTCATTCTTGTTATTGTTGAGTAATATTCCTTAGTGTATGTATACCACATTTTTTATCTAGTCATTGGTGGATAGACATCTGATTGTTTCCAATTCTTAGCTATTGTGAATTGAATTATGGAAGCAACCCAGATGTCCATCAACCAACCCATAACTGGATATAGAAAATGTGGTATACATACACTATGGAATTTGGGAGTACAGATAGTTCTTTCATATGCTGATTTCATTTCATTTGGGTAAATCCCCAGGAATGAGATGGCTGGGTTATATGGTATATCTAGAATTTTCATCTTTTTGAGGAATCTCCATACTATCTTCCACAATGGCTATATTAGTTTACATTCCTACCAACAGTATTTTAGGGTACTTTTCTGCCCACATCCTAGCTAGCATTTATTGTTTTTTGACTTCTGTATGATAGCCATTCTAATGGGGTTAGATGAAACCTCATTGTGGTTTTTATTTGCATTTCCCTGATGGCTAGTGATCTTGAGCATTTTTGCATGTGTCTGTTGGCCATTTGAATTTTACCATTTGCAAAATGCCTGTTCAAGTCCTTTGCCCATTTCTTAACTGGATTGTTCATTTTCTTTCTTCCTTTTTTTAAAGATTTATTTATTTATTTTAAAGGCAAAGATACAGAGAGGAGGAGAGAGACAGAGAGGGTGAGATCTTCCATGTGCTGGTTCACTTCCCAAATGGCTCCAATGGCCGGGGCTGGGCCAGGCCAAAACCAGGAGCCAGGAGCTTCTTCTAGGTTTTCCATGCAGTTGCAGGAGCCTAAGTACTTGGGCCATTTCTGCTGCCTTGCCAGACACATTATCAGGGAGCTGGATTGGAAGTGGAGCAGCTGAAACTTGAACCCAGCACATATATGGGATGCTGACATTGCAGGCAGAGGCTTACCCCCCTACGCCACAAAGCTGGCCCCTGGATTGTTCCTTTTATTGTTGTTGAGTTTCTTGAGCTCTTTATAGATTCTGGATATTAATCCCTTATCAGTTGCATAGTTTGCAAATATTTTCCATCTTTCTCTTGGTTGCCTCTTCACTTTGTTGATTGTTTCCTTTGCAGTGTAGAAGCTTGTTAGCTTGATGTAATCCCATTTGTCTAGTTGTTGCTTTTATTGCCTGTGCTTCTGGGATCTTTTCCAAGAAGTCTTTGCCTATGCCAATGTCTTGCAAATTTTCTCCAATGTTCTCCTTTAGTAATTTGATGGCATTAGGTCATAGATTTAAATCCTTGATACATTTTGAGTTGATTTGTGTATAAGGTGTAATGTAGGGATCTTGTTTTATATTTCTGCATTTGAAGATCTAATTTCCCTAGCACCATTGCTTGAAGAGACTATCATTTCTCCAGGGATTAATTTTAACTCCTTTGTCAAAGAATGGTTGTAGATGGCAGGATTGACTTCTGGGGTTTCTATTCTGTTCCCTTGGTCTGCATGTCTATTTCCATGCCAGTACCAGGCTGCTTTGATTATAACTGCCCTGTAACATGTCTTAAAATCTGGTATTGTGATGTTTCCATCTTTGTTTTTGTTGTTTAAGATTGATTTAGATATTCAGGTTCTCTTGTGATTCCATATGAATTTTAGCCTCATTTCTTCTAGATCTGAGAAGAATGTCATTGGTATTTTGATTGGGATCACATTGAATCTGTAAATTGCTCTGGGCAGTATGGATATTTGGATGGTATTAATTCTTCCAGTCCATGAACATGGAAGGTTCTTCTGTTTTTGTGTCTTCTTTTATTTCTTTCTTTAATGTTTTCTGATTTTCATTGTAGAGATCCTTCACCTACTTGATCAAATTTATTCCACAGTATTTAATTTTTTGGTAGCTATTATGAATGATACTGATCTTAGAAGTTCTTTCTCAGCAATGGCATTGTCTGTTTATACAAAGGCTATTGATTTTTGTGTGTTGATTTTATATCCTGCAACTTTACCAAACTCTCTTATGAGTTCCAATAGTCTCTTAGTGGGTGGAGTCTTTTGGTTTCCCTGTATATGGGATCATGTCATCTAAAACAGCGATAATTCAGCTTCCACCTCTCTGATTTGTATCCCATTGATTTCTTTTTCTTACAATGGCTCTGGCTACAACTTCCAGAACTATATTGAGAGGGCCAGCACTGTGGCGCAGCAGGGTTAACACCATGGCCTGAAGCACCGGCATCCCATATGGGCGCCGGTTCTAGTCCCAGCTGCTCTACTTCCAATCCCACTCTCTGCTGTGGCCTGGGAAAGCAGTGGAAGATGGCCCAAGTCCTTGGGCCTCTGCACACATGTGGGAGACCTGGAAGAAGCTCCTGGCTCCTGGCTCCTGGCTCCTGGCTTCGGATCAGCGCAGCTCCGGCATTGCAGCCAACTGGGAGTGAACCAGCAGATAGAAGACCTCTCTCTCTCTTTTTCTTTCTCTCTGCCCCTCTCTCTCTGTGTAACTCTTTCAAATAAATAAATAAATCTTCAAAAAAGGACTATATTGAATAGCAATAGTGAAAGTGGACATCCTTGTCTGCTTCCAGATCTTAGTGGAAATGCTTCCAGCTTTCTTCCCGTCCCTTCCCTGCCCTGCCCTTCCCTTTTCTTCCTCTGTTACAATCTTCCTTTTTGGTTAAGAGATTTTTTTGTAATAGTGTGTTCGGATTCCTTGCTTGTCATTTTTTAGTGTGTCTGTTATAGATTTTTCCTGTGGTTACCAAGAAGCTTTCAGAAAAGTTCTTTTAATTATAGCAAGCTATTTTGAAATGATAGCAACTTAACACTGATTATAAAGATAAAAGAAACAAAGAATGAAAAACATAAAAAAGTAAAAAACTCTACACTTGTATTACATCCCCCCTTACATTTTGAATTTTACATCCTTCTATATTGCCTACCTATCAACTTATTTATGTAGTTATTATTTTTAATTGTTCAGTTTTTTAGTTTTGTTACTAAAGATACGAATGGTTTGTGTACCATGTCTATAATATTTGAGCACTCTTTGTTCTGTGTAGTTACTGTGACTGGTGAGTTTCTGATACTTTCAGATATTTTCTTCTTACTTTCTAGCATCTCTTTCTTTCAGTTTGAAAATCCATTTAGCATTTCTTGTAGGACAGGTCTGGTGGTGATAAACTCTCTCAACTTTTGTGTGTCTGGGAATGTCTTTATCTCTCTTTCTCATTTAAAAGATAGCTTTGCTGGATATAGTAGTTTTGGTTAGCAGATTTTTCCTTCAGGGTTGTGAAAATCTCCTTCCATTCTATCCTGGCCTGTACGGTTTCTGCCAGAAAGTCTGCAGTCTGGCAGGTTCAGACACCTTTATTTGTCATTTGCAGCTCTGAGAATCCTTTATCTTTAATCTTGGAGAGCTTGATTTTGTCTTGGGATAGACTTGTTTGAGTTGAATTTGACTTTCTTTAGGTTTTGGATTTTTATTTTTTAATTTTTTTATTTATTTATTTATTTTATTTTTTGACAGGCAGAGTGGACAGTGAGAGAGAGAGAGACAGAGAGAAAGGTCTTCCTTTGCCGTTGGTTCACCCTCCAAAGGCCGCCGCAGCCTGCCTGCTGCGGCCGGCGCACCGCGCTGATCCGATGGCAGGAGCCAGGTACTTATCCTGGTCTCCATGGGGTGCAGGGCCCAAGCACTTGGGCCATCCTCTACTGCACTCCCTGGCCACAGCAGAGAGCTGGCCTGGAAGAGGGGCAACCAGGACAGAATCCGGCACCCCGACCGGGACTAGAACCCGGTGTGCCAGCGCCGCAAGGCGGAGGATTAGCCTAGTGAGCCGCGGCGCCGGCCAGATTTTTTTTTTTAATATCATTTTTTCCTTTTGCTTCCTGAAGTCCCTCTTGAACTCCAATAATTTATATATTTGCTCTTTTAAGTTTCTCTGTTAGAGTATTGAACCTTTTCTCTGTGTTCTCTTGAAGCTCATTGAGTTTTCTTAAAACAATATTTTGAATTCTGCATCTGTCTGCCTGAGGTTGGGTAAGGGATGAAGGCAGTCCCTTGGCCATCTGTGCTGACAGCAAGCCGGGTCTTGGTGTCTGGGTCTTCCAGCTGCCGTGTCCTGCACAACCTGGAGGGTGTGCGCTAGGCCCATGTGAGGCTGGTAGTGATGCAGGCTGAAACAGGATGGCATCCTACCCAGCTGCCCCTACCTGATGCTGGGTAGATCTAGAGGCTGTGCCTACAAGTTCTGGCCTGAGGGTAGGAACCTTGGCTCTCTCAGTACCAGGTCACAGCAGCACTGGCACTGAGCTCCAAGGCAAAGCCTTAATCTTACTCTCCTGTCCTGCTCTCCTGCAGTTACAATCTTAATCCTGCTGTCTGCCTGAGGTTGAAGGAGGGTTATGAAGGCAGTCCCTTGACCACCCAGGCTTACACTAAGCTGGGTCACAGCTGAGCCATGGCCGTGTGGGCGTGCCCCATGCCTGAATGTGCCTGCCGGGTCCATCCCACTGTGGTGTACTGTTTCACCTGTTGTCGGGGCAGGTCTAGAGGCTCCATCTGAGGATAGGCGCCTTTGGACTGTTTCTGGTGCTGGGTCTTACCATAACAGGCCTGGCACAGAGCTCCAAGGCAAAGTCCTGTACTCACATTCTCACCCCAGTCCTCAGTAGCTCTAGTCTTGCTCCACTCTCTATCTGCAGTAGGGACAGGAGTTGGGGAGGGCTTTCTGGCTTGAAAGTGTCAATTTTGTTTGGTCTGCAAGAATAGGCCTAGGAGCATGGGCTGTGGGGTCCTGTCTGGGACTGTGTTTTGCTGTGGAGGCCTGGTACTGGGTTTCTTTTTCTTTCTTTCTTTCTTTCTTTCTTTCTTTCTTTCTTTCTTTCTTTCTTTTTTTTTAAGATTTATTTAATTTATTTGAAAGACAGAGTTACAGAGAGAGAGAGAGAGAGAGAGAGAGAGAGAGAGAGATCTTCCATCCGCTGGTTTACCCCCTTGATGGCTGCAGCAGCTGCAGAGCTGTGCCAATCCAAAGCCAGGAGCCAGGAGCTTCTTCTGGATCTCCCATGTGGGTGCAGGGACCCAAGGACTTAGGCTGTATTCTACTGCTTTCCCAGGCCATAGCAGAGAGCTGGATCAGAAGAGAAGCAGCCGGGACTAGAACCAGTGTCCATATGGGATGCCGGAGCTTCAGGGCAGGGCTTTAACCCACTGTGCCACAGCGCCGGCCCTGGTACTGGGTTTCAATTCTTAGGTCTGGACTTAACTCAGTCTCCTTCCTTGCAAGTGAGAGCAAGGTGTTATTCTCCCCTGTTTGCTGCTTGGAGCTGGGGGAGGGGTGATATAAACTCCTTCCTTTGTGACTTTTTCAATTCATCTTTTCTTATTATTGTCCTAAACCAGGCACTGTCGTTTCTCACCTAGCTTCCTTAATTCTTATGGGTTTCTTGCTATGTTAACAGCTGTTCACATTGGTGTGCTGTGGGGAGAGCATCCCGGGAGCATCTTACTCTGTTGCTATCTTGCTTCTGGTCCCCTTACTGTTGAGGTTTTGTGTGTGTGTTTATGCGTTTTAATTTTATTTATTTATTTGAAAGGCAGAATTAAAGAGAGGAAGAGTGAGAGAGCGAGAGAGCGAGAGAGAGAGAGCTCTCACCCTCTGGTTTACTCCCAAGAAGGCCACAGTGCCTGGCATTTGGCATTTGAACCGGCACCCATGTGAGATGCAGATGTTGCAGGAGGTGGCTTAATGCACTGTGCCACAACACCAGATCTGATCTGCCTATTTCTTAAAACAACTACACAGCTAAAAAAAACTAAAATTGCATAAACTTAGTTTAATTTACCTTAGGGTTATTAGAATAGGCACTAAGTTTTAAAGATGAGTATTTGCACAAGGAAGCTGTTGTTGCACAATTTCCCATACCGTGGTCCATCTCTATGCTTTTCCTAACTGGAAATGCCATTACAAGGGAACAGCATGGTTGTGACTGGGAGTGTTTTTGTACCAGTGCCTTCTTAAGTTGCTCCTCTGCCTTTAGCCGGCTAATGGTTGATGGAAATGGAAAGGGACTTTGTTGTTCCCTGAAATGTGTTTAGTAAGTTGTAAAATCGACCAGCTTCATTATTACCTGAATATTTTTCCTACTTGGACCTTTCCCTGAATTAGAAGTCGAGTGTTTTGGATGATACATGTGCACACAGGTATAAGGACAATTTCATTCAGAATTATTGGTACAAAAATATTAATTTGCTGCATGTTATCCTTATTCAAAGGTTCAGGTTTTTTGTTTTTGTTTGTTTTAACTGTAATGTTAGATATTTCCCCTGTCACCAACATGACGACGGTGTGGAACTGACAGTACTTCCTTTCTGGTTCTGTTAACCATGCCCCATTTCAGAAGTTGTCAGGTACAAATCTGAGGATGGCACATCAACTGTGATCACTAGTTACACTCTGTGAGCCGATATGTGAGGAAAATGGGTTGGTCCTGTCACTTTTTAAAATTATATAATCTTGGCACCCGCCCAGTTCACTGAAACTACCAGTGACCCTCCTTGTTAGCCATTTTGGTAGACAGTCAGTGGGAAGGAGCTGTCTCTCCCTGACCACTAGGGTCGCATACAGAGAGAGGCTATGGGGCATGTTTATGGTGTTTAATTGTATTCTACTCTTTGCTTCACTGAAGAAAAACCTCAGGCTCTCTAATTTATGATCATTTTAACATTTCATAAATTATGGAAGTAATTTTTTGCTTCATTTATCTTCTGATTCGTGTGCTTTTCTCGATTTACTCTAATAATATTTTTCTCAAATTAGGTTTGCAGTCTTGGGAAGACATTGACAAACTAAATTCATTCCCCAAACTTGAAGAAGTGAGATTGTTAGGAATTCCTCTTCTGCAGCCATATACCACTGAGGAGCGGAGGAAACTGGTGGTAGCCAGGTCTGTTGTCCGTTTTTTTCTGCTTTCTTATTATGTCATTAAAGGGCCCATGCACTGTTGTGGGGGAGGGGTGCCCCATGGGTTTATCCACCGTTTGAGCAGGATGTACATGGAGGAGCGGCTTCTGTAGCTCCGAATCCTGCCTGAAAGGGATGCAGTATGGCGAGGAAAGCATGAGATGTAATTGGCCTGCCAAGACCTCTGACAGATTCTCTCACAGATCTATTTTTGTGTTATTCAATATTTAGAATATTTGAATAAAATTTGAAATCACGAAGCACAAGTCTACACATAACATGGAATCTGTCACAGTTGTCCTTAATTTGTCTGCTACCGTAGTGGCTTTTTCAAGTGTAATTACCTGAAAGCTGGGCTATTGCTCTAGTGTTAAAGCCAAGAGAAGAGAATCTATGTGTTGCCCTGGGATAGAGATGGACTGCTGTAACTTTTGTCTGCATCCCCTGACTCCTCTGGCCTTTCGTGTCTCGGATTCTGCCCCCACTGACTCCTGGGATTTCCCATGAGCATTTGTTTTTGTCTGAACCTTCAGCAGAAATAGAATTTCAGCTACATTGCTGAATTGGATGTGGACATGGAGCTTGGCTTTGTCCTCTTTGTGCATTATTTATATTAGTTTTGGAAGGGGAGCAGTAGGCCTTACTGTTCCCAAAAGAAGAGTGATTCTTTAAACTGGGTATTGATCTTTCTGACCAGCTAATGCCTAGCAGATCCGTGAGTACACATTAATAACTCACTAAAGAAAAACTGTCAGCATGCTTTTCTTTTAAGAATATTAAGTCTTACAGTAGGCTCCTATACTTTATTTTCTTTACACAATACTTTTACAAACATAATAAATTAATTCTTAAATTTTGTACTCAAATTGTACTAATTACTCTGTAGATCTGGGCTATTTAACTAGGTAACCACTGAACATGTATGGCTGTGAGCACTTGAAATATTTCTTACCTGAACTGAAATGTGTTATTGGTGTAAAATAGACACTGAGTTCTAAATACGTTATATGAGTAAAAGAACGTGAAAAGCAACACATTAAATATTTTTAATATTACCTGCTGAAACGATTATATTCTGGATATATTAAAGTAAGTACACATATTAAAATTTGTTTCGTCTGTTTTGTTTTCACTTCTCCAAGATGGCTGCTGGAGAATTTAAAATTGCATTTGTGGCTTGTATTGTATTTATTTAAGTTGGGCAGTGCTGCCTAGAATCTTATTTGGAAAGGTGAAATATAATTATGAAGGTCAGTTTTACATCCACATATGAAACTAGGTTTTGTCCTTTATTTTTCTGTCACTTTGGTTCATGTTTAGTAGCTGCACACAAGCAGAACTACATCAAACATGTACTTTCAAGAGAATAAGACTGGGCCTCAGACCAGTTATTTTTATTTCTAAAACTAAATATTTTTAGTAGTTTAAAAATGTCTTTACTTGCAGATTGCCTTCGGTTTCCAAGCTTAATGGCAGTGTTGTTACTGATGGTGAACGAGAAGATTCTGAAAGATTCTTCATTCGTTACTACGTGGACGTGCCGCAGGAAGAAGTGCCATTCAGGTAGAGAGTCTCTTGTCATCTCCCTAAGATGCTTCAGAGAGTGTTGAGGCAGCGCAGGAAGTACTACTTTAGAGCAAAATCTAATAATCTGTTATTGGATCCTTCTTAGAGGCCTCTGATAATAGCTTTTTTAAAAAAAAAAAAAAGAAATACAAAAACAAACCTATTTTATCTCATTTTCCACAATGCGTTTCCTCTAGCCTTGCACTTACAGTAAGAACAACTGAATGAGTATTTCACTAACTCAAATTACTAGTCCACATCATCAGTTCCTTTTGATCCTCTTCATATTTTTGAAAACCTACCCCCAAAATTGGTCTCTTCACTCATATTGCCTCTACTTTTAGGAAAGACTGAATTCTGCAGAATGGAAGATTGGCAAATGTGTAGCAGGCTCATTTACTATGAGAAAAGGCCTGGGAGATAAGCATGTATCATTATGCATATTTTTGAGGGTGCATTATTAATACCCTATTAATGTAAAAGGAAAGTAGCAGGTATTTGGCCGGCGCCGCGGCTCACTAGGCTAATCCTCCGCCTTGCAGCGCTGGCACACCAGGTTCTAGTCCCAGTCGGGGCGCTGGATTTTGTCCCGGTTGCCCTTCTTCCAGGCCAGCTCTCTGCTGTGGCCCGGGAGTGCAGTGGAGGATGGCCCAAGTGCTTGGGCCCTGCACCCCATGGGAGACCAGGATAAGCACTTGGCTCCTGCCATCGGATCAGCACGGTGTGCCGGCCGCAGCGCGCCAGCCGTGGTGGCCATTGGAGGGTGAACCAACGGCAAAGGAAGACCTTTCTCTCTGTCTCTCTCTCTCTCACTGTCCACTCTGCCTGTCAAAAAAAAAAAAAAAAAAAAAAAAAAGGAGCAGGTATGAAACAGGAAAATAAACAAGAAAGACTAAAACGGGTTGCTAGTTGTTGTTCACTAGAATTGCTTACCAAAAAAGTTATTTGTTTTCCTTCCTTAATGATTTTAAGAATGATATCACTTTTAAAAATCAACTAAGAACAGCCAGGTGCAGATACTGTATCTTTTAACAACCTAAACATATTGGGTTGAACCATGTGAGATATTTTTAAGTTAAAAAAAATGGCCCAGTATTTATATTTTCATGTAGTTCCATCTAACGTATTAGTGGAAGAAGTAAATGTTCTAACTTTGAGCATAAGTGTATCATTATAGTTTACTTAACTCCATTCTGTTACAAGGAGATGACACTGGTATAATTATCCTATTGTGCATTTATATACTAGTTGATACTTTTTTAAAAGATTTATTTTATTTATTGGAAAGGTAGAGTTTGAGAGAAGGAGGAAGTGGGGGTGGGGAGAGAGAGAGAGAGAGGCCAGGACTGGGCCAGACTGAAGTCAGGAGCCGGAAGCTTCATCTGGGTCTCCCTCATGGGTGAGGGGCCCAAATACTTGGGCCATCTTTTGCTGCTCTCCCAGGTGCATTAGCAAGGAGTTAGATGGGAAGTAGAGTAGATACCCACTACCCCACAATGCTGACCCCTAGTTGATAAACTTCAATCATGAGAGGATTTATTGCAAGGGCATTGGGGAAGCTGAAAGAATCACTGGACGGTATGAGGAAGCTTGCACAGGCCCCAAGAGAGACAATGACAGCCCTGGTGTCAACTCATATTCTACTTCTTTTATCACTTCTGGCACTGTCATCTCTAGACACGGTAGTGCTGGAATCGACCACTGGACATTTGCAACAGTGTCATTGGATCTTTGATTCTCCTATGAGTGTTGAAAGTAATCTCTCACTGACCTTTCCTTTTCCATTTGAAAATATTTTTCACATAACTACTGTGTGGTTGATGATGCCCCAGGTGCAGTAATGAAAATGAACAGTGTTCTACTAATATGGAGCTCACATTCTGCTGGGACCTCGCACTGACCTTTACCTTGTCCCCAGGAGTCAGAAATCTACATGAGGCCCACTGCTTGGATATGTTTAGGGCATGTGCTCACACTCTGTCCCAAGACATGAGAGGGATTATCTGCTCCATTCTCGCTCTTGTGGTAAAAGGTAGAATATTGGCTGGCGCCACGGCTCATTAGGCTAATCCTCCGCCTGCGGCGCCGGCACCCCGGATTCTAGTCCCAGTTGGGGCGCCATATTCTGTCCCGGTTGCCCCTCTTCCAGGCCAGCTCTCTGCTGTGGCCAGGGAGTGCAGTGGAGGATGGCCCAAGTGCTTGGGCCCTGCACCCCATGGGAGACCAGGAGGAAGTACCTGGCTCTTGGCTTCAGATCGGCACAATGCACTGGGCTGTAGCGGCCATTTGGGGGGTGAACCCACAGAAGGAAGACCTCTCTCTCTCTCTCTCTCTCTCACTGTCTCACTGTCTCACTGTCTAACTTCCTGTCAAAAAAAAAAAAAAAAAAAAAAAAAAGGTAGAATCTTGTTTCCCTGATCTTGGGACTTTCCCCCAAGCATGAACAATTTGACAAAAATAATATACACTGTAGTCTGTCACTTGAACTCTCCAACATCTGTGCCTTGTTTTCTCCATAGTTATATATATTTTTAAAGGTTTTATTTATTTATTTGAGAGGTAGAGTTACAGACAGAGAGAGGGAGAGACAGAGAGAAAGGTCTTCCATCTGCTGGTTCACTCCCCAAGTGGCTGCAATGGCATGAGCTGGGCCAATCTGAAGCCAGGAGCCAGGAGCCAGGAGCTTCTTCCAGGTCTCACACTCAGGAGCAGGGCCCAAGGACTTGGGCTATCTTCTATTGCTTTCCTAGGCCACAGCAGAAAGCTGGATCAAAAGTGGAGTAGCCAGGACACAAGCCAGTGCCATATGAGGTGCCGGCACTGCAGGCAGAGGCTTAACCTACTACACCACAGTTTAGCCCCCTCACCCCATATTAATATTTTAAAAAATTATTTTTCCCCACAATAATGTATTCCTTGTACAAATGAAAGCATACTTCTCTCCCCTAAAATCAGATAACCCACGTCTTACAAAATGCTACATTTGGCTTCAAGTTTTGATATCTGCATACTGTCCATTTCTCTTTTACTTCTATATTTTGAAACTTACTGATTCAGTTGTAAAGTTAACTACTTCAGTATACCCTTTAGAAAATAATGGGAAGAATGACAAGAAATAAAATGAAGATTGATTAAAATTTATAAATGTTTATATGACACAGCAAGGAACAAAATATAAATATGGATTGATACTGTCATTTTTGTACTCTGGTCCTAAGGCCATAATTGGTATTTATGACTTCTCTCTTCATTGTCTGCCCTTTTCATTTGCTTATAACTGACTTTGCCTTCAGGTAACTTTCTCAGGCATGGTTTTTTATCTGTTTGGAGACTGAGAATGGATGTCTTTTTCTCTGGTGGGATCTGTATCCTTGGTAGTATTTTCATAGTCTTGATTTTTTTTTTACCACTAGGCCTGGTAATACCAGGAGATAACAATTTTTTTTATTATCCCTTGGCTTAAAACTTTTTTTTTGGAGGGGTACTTTTGGGTTTGTGATTAATAGAAATTATACCACATAGTTGGCAGTCTCAGCTGCCAGTTGGAATACTTATAGTACTAGTGGAGATATTTCTCTCTTAGGTTCTCAACCCAGTAGAACTCAGGAATATGAAACAACACTTTTGCAAGTTGGTCACAAATGTAATCACAGATATATCATGTCTTTCCCTTTCGCTCTTTGGTATGCAGAACTATTTCTTTTGACCAAGGAATAACTGACATCCCTTTTGTTCTTCAAGACCCATCCCAACTGATCTAGTGGTGGTACTGCCTTTGTGGTACCCTTTAGAGAAGCATTATTGCTGTGGTTTAGTGTTTTGGCTGCAAGGGGGTCAGAGACTACCTATTCATTCTAATCCTAAAGACCCCATGATTGATTAGCTCCTGCAAACTATTCATGCAGTCTATCTTAATTACTCTCTGGCCTTGCTACCTATTAATGGAATTAAAACTACTTTTCCACTCATTAAAATGCCTGTGCTTGTTTTCTTCTATCCTTGAAATCAAAATGGGCAACCTGATTTCAATGTCTCCTACCTATATCCTTGGTTAATAGTTTTTCAGAGGTATGGGTACTCTACTTGCTAGTATATGTTCAAGGTGTTGGAGTAGGAAGAGTGTTTTGGGTCCTTTTAGGGTTCATAGATGGAGAATGTGGTGGAGGGGTAACATGAGTGACATTATTCATGTGTCCTGAAGATGTCCTTCCACATTACCCTCTCAAATATGTGGCATCTCAGCTTCCTTTAAGCATAGGTTATCATTGACTACAATTTGCAGCTAGCCAACTGGGCAAACATTTAGAACCACTCTCAGTCACTGAGAGTGAATTCAGAATTTCTGATAAGCATGCCTATATCAACAAAGCTAGATCTAAAATTGCTTTTCCTTCTTTGGTTTAACGCACTCAGAATCTGTTCCTGTATTTACTTGCTGTATGTTTGTCCATATAAATGACCAAAATCTTATCATTCTTGTGGTGTTTTTGTAATTAACCTCACAGAGTATGCTTTTTTCTGATGTTATTGGAAGTGGATGTATGTGGGCAAGGGTGAAGCAACTAGGAAATTGCTTTGCTCTTCTTGCAAATGAAATTCCCTTGGGCAAGCAGATTGGACTGCCTTTCCAAGCAAGAGAGGGACAATGTTCTTCAACAAAGGAGGAGGGGCTCGCCAGCTGGCAAGGGGGACCTACACAAGGTGAGGGATTCGGGGTGCTGCCAACTTCTCAGATCCTTCTGTACGCCTCCATTTATTTTTTCTTTTTTTCTCTTACCAAGGCTCCAACTTTCATGTGATAGTCTCAATGTGGATGCAAACTTAACTGAGTTGTAATTCAGCAATCCAGAGCATTAAATGTCATGTGTTTGCTTTCATGACCACTTCATCTCTGTTGTTATATGAGGGGGGAAAAAGGTCCTTTTCTTAATAGTACCTGGTTCTAGATTGTGCCTAAAGCCTAGTTTATGGGGATTTGACCTTAATACTCCTTTCATTTAAGCTATCTGCACCCATAGACTATCAGGTGCTCTAACTCGTAGTAGAACTTTTCATATTGTACTATTCTTGGTAGTGCTCTTTCAGTCAACTATAGCATTCCATGTGACCACAGGTGATAATCATATTTATTAGTCATGGTAAGGACTTAACCCTTTCTATGAACATTAATATGATATTCTCTGCCAGAAAGAAATCCAAAATTTCCCTTAATTACCTGAGGATCTGGCCAGTAATCTACTCCCTGGTATCAATTTCTTAGTGCAAACAACAGAAATCAACTCTGGCCAATGTAAGTAGGCTGGGAATTTACTACAGAATAATGCAAACTATGGAGCCCAGAGAATTGACAAGAAGAGGAGACGATTAGGCCTGGGCAAGATTGAACGGAAACAAGGCACAGGAAGGTTTCTGTTAATTGCTGTACTAGCAGGGTTCTTCCTGTGCTGGGCATTGGGCAGTCATCGGGACACTGCTGGGCTCTGGACTCCATGGTTCTCAATACTTAGAGCCATGCCTTTGAATTCTTGACACTTCCATATCTTCTATAATTCCTGTTAGCCCTTGTGTCTTTGCATGACTCTTTAAGATTTCAAATTCCAGGTACAATTAGATTTGTGTTACCTCTCCATGTTCTAGCTTTCAGGGAGGAGAGAGAGAGAGAGTATGCACCCCTCTTCACTTTCTGTGGTGAAAAGTGGTTTTCCTTCTTATCTGTCTTGGGTTTTCCCCCAGGCTTCCCCAAGGGTGGGGAACCTTCTTTCTGCCAAGGATCTTTTGGATATTTATAATATCATTTGTGGGCCACACAAAATTATCAACTTAAAAATTAGCTGGCGCTGTGGCATAGCAGGTAAAGCTGCTGCCTGAAGTGTTGGCATCCCATATGGGTGCCGGTTGAAGTCCCAGCTTCTCCAATTCAGATCCAGCTCTCTGCTATGGCCTGGGAAATTAGTAGAAGATGGCCCAAGTCCCTGGGCCCCTGCACCCGTCTGGGAGACCTGGGGGGAAGCTCCTGGCTCCTAGGTTTGGATCTGTGCAACTCTGGTCTTTGTGGCCATCTGGTGAGTGAACCAGTGGATGGAAGACCTCTCTCTCTCTCTCTGCCTTTCCTTCTTTCTCTGTGTAACTCTGACTTTCAAGTAAATAAAGAAATTATCCTGCTATTTTGATTTTTCAGGCCTTATCATCCCTACCCCAATAGATGCTGGATAGCCAGAGTTAACATATATCTACCATAATACTTTTTCCTAGTGGTTTTTCATCTAAGTCCCTTGGTAGAATTATCCATTATCAGCAAATACTTTTTTAAGCCCTTGTTATGTGCCAGGAACCGTGTTAGGCACTTAAAAAAAAAAAGGAACTATAATAGCATTCATGCTAATGGCATTGTTATGAACTAAGAATAGTGATAAGCAGTATTTGTGCTGTACTTATCTCTTGCAAGTTTTACAAGCTATATGCATTGTCTTTCTCTAAAATACAAATGAATCATGATAACACAGTACATAGTTAGAAGGCAAAAATTGGACCCTGTAGATAATTCATGTGTCATCCAGAGTCACATTTGAGTTTTAGTTTGCATTAAGAATAAGATATCGATTATTTTTTGTTTGCTTGTTTGTTTTTTGAGGAAGCATTCCTTTTCATTTGACCATGGGATTTTTGTGTTTATTTTGATTTTCCTATAGATGTTAACTTCTACAACAATCCTCCCTTAGTTTGAGTCCCTGGCTTTTCCTTCTCCTTTAATTTTCCTATATTGTACCAGTTAAACATGAGCTATAGCTCTACTTAACTTAGACATAAGGAAGAAAAATTACCCAGAAAGTCTTTGAGGGCGTGGGTAAAGAGCCGTTGCGAGCAGCTGAATGTCCGCTGTGGCAGCACAGTTATTTTCTGAGTCAGCTGGATTATTCACGTGTTTCCATCTGCTCAGTGGTGCTGGCCGTAGGAGACTTTCAAGATAATGCAGAGATTTATGCATTCTCCTTCCCTATCCCAGAACAAAATGCAGTTACAGGAAACATTTGAATTTTTTATGATGAAAGGAATAAAAAATTAGGGGACTAATGGGAGACATATGTATACATTTTAAAGTTTATCTTGCAAGAGGCTTATAATTTCTTATAGGTGCTCAATTATCCTTTTTACTGCTTTTTACTAAGAGTTGGAGTTGAATGTTTCACTTCCGTGCTATAGATGCTTATGGTGGTAATGGACTACCACAAAAACTAAGCAGTCAGTCTTACGTGTCATATTTGTTTACTTTGCGAAACCACTGAAGATGAAAAACCTTCTTCTGACCCTTGGCCTTTGGACATTAGAGTTCTGGGTTTTCCAATCAATACACTCTTTCTTTTCAAGTTTTCATCTGTGCCTGTCTGCTCGTGGCCTGTGTGGCAGAGGTGTGGGTTTCAAATAAGTTCAGAGTGTGCTGCAGGTGGCTGACAGGATGTCCTCACTGGCCCGGTCCTGTTTCAATTACAGGACTCTCATGCCTTAGCAGGAGAACTTCTGGGAAGTGACTCTAGATTGTAGTTGGATTGCAAAGGACAGTTTCATTTATTGACTGAATACCTCCTATGAAGAGGCACTGGGCCAGAAGCAGGAGATAAAAAGACAAGAAAGTAGTGTCTGTTCTCAAGAAGCTTGCTGTTAGGGCCAAGCTGGAGATCGGTTACCTGTGCTGGATCTTCCTCACATTCCCAGCCTCTGAAAATTAAGTTACCCCAGGACTTAGTCCTTGGATCGCATCTCTTCTGTACTCATCTCCCACATACTTGTAGCCAGTCCATGGCTTTAAATGTCTTCTGTTTTCTGAGAAGTGCGAACTTTGTATCGTCGGCTCTGATCTGCTCCTACATTCTAGTCTAGAATTTCCAACCACCTGCTTGACATCTCCCCTGGATGTTTAAACCTAGTGTATCTAAAACTGAACTTGTGATCTTGACACCCTCCATAACCTGTGCCCTGCCCTCCACCCCTCCACCACCATGTCCGCTCCTCTGCCAGGTTCCTCCATATTCCCATTCATGCCCTTGACTTCTTTCTCCTAAACCTAGCCCCACCACATCTAGCCCATTGCTTTTTTTCTTTTTCTTTCAGCTGTACATTCAAAAAATATACATAGCGTATGGTCACCATTTACCACTCACTTTAGCTCAAGCCTTCACCCTCTTTTTGTTTCTCTCTTTCTTGTTTTCTTTTGAAAAATTTATTTATTTGAAGGTCAGAGCTACAGAGAGAGAGGGAGAGACAGAGAGACAGATCTCCCATCTACTGGTTGACTTCCCAAATGGCCACAGCTGAGCCAGGCTGAAGCCAAGGGGCAGGAGCCAGGAGCTTCATTCAGTCTCCCACATGAGTTCAGGGGCGCAAACACTTGGGGCATCTTCTGCTGCTTTTCCCAGGACACTAGGAGGGAGCTGAATAGGAAGTAGGGCAGACAGGACATGAACCAGTGCCTATGTGGGATGCTTTTGTTGCAGCCATGGCTTTTTCCACTGCACCACAGTGCTGGCCCCAGGCTGTCACCATGTCTTACTTGTGTTCTTACAGTAATCTGCTCACCAGCCCCGAAATCTTCCCTTGCTCCAAGGTAGCCTTTCTCCATATAGTAGCCATGTTATAAAAACTCAAGTTTATAAAAAACAAACAAACAAAAAAAAGCATGGCCCCTGCTATTTCCAAACACACTTTGCACACTCCTACCACAGGCCTTTGCGCCTTTCCCCTTGTTGGGAATGTGCCCAGTTACCTGCTTGATTCTCCCTCGCTGCACTTCGCTGTTAGGATTGTTTCTCTGCCTCCTGTGTTTAAAATAGCACACTTCTGAAATTCTCTTAAACTGCTTTTGTTTCCTTGTCATTTATCAGCACCTGACCTACATTTCTTGTACCTTTTCTGTCTCTCTCCGCCATGCTGTAAGCTCCGTGGAAGTTGAGACATTTTCTGTTTTGTGCCTTGCTATCTCCCTAGCACGCAGATCAGTGCCTGACAGTGGAGCAACTGTTAGTAAGGTGATGGAATGAGGCCAGCGTGTGGCATAGTGGGTTAAGCTGCTGCCTGATAGGCCAGCTTTCCATGGGGGTGCAAGTTTGAGTCCCAGCTGCTTCACTTCCAGTCCAGCTGCCTGCTAATGTACCTAGGAAAGCAGTGGAAGATGGTCCAAATGTTTGGGCTGCTGCACTCACGAGGAAGACCTGGAGGAAGCTCCTGGCTCCTGGCTTCAAATGGGTCCAGCTCTGGCCATTACAGCCATTTGGGGAGTGAACCAGTGAATGGAAGACTTCACTCTCTCTGTGTGTCTCTCCCTCACTCTCTTTGCTCTGTAACTCTGCCTTTTAAATAAATACAGAAATCATAAAAAAATATGATGGAATATTTGCGTTATGTTATGAGAGCACAAAAGAGAGGGCTTAGGTCTGCCACCAGAGATTCCTTTCCTAAAAAATAAATGAGTTAACCTGGTGAAGGTGAGGGGAGAATATTCCAGATGGCTGTGAGTAACACGGGATGTAAAGGCCCAGAGCTACAAAATGTGTCTGGTATGTACACTACTTTCCATGTGGTGGGACTGGAGACAGGCAGGACGTGGGGAGAAAGGTGGGAGCCTGGACAGGCTTTGGAGACTTGAGTATGGTGCACTAGGAGGTGAGGGCTTTCTCATGGGGTTAGGGTAGGGAAGTCACAAGGGCAGATCTTGGTTTGCTGTTGAAGGGGAAGCTGGGAGACACCCCGACCCCTAGTTAATAGTGGAGACTGCCGGCGCCGCGGCTCACTAGGCTAATCCTCCGCCTTGCGGCACCAGCACACCGGGTTCTAGTCCCGGTCGGGGCACCGGATTCTGTCCCGGTTGCCCCTCTTCCAAGCCAGCTCTCTGCTGTGGCCCGGGAAAGCAGTGGAGGATGGCCCAAGTGCTTGGGACCTGCACCCGCATGGGAGACCAGGATAAGCACTTGGCTCCTGCCATCAGATCAGCGTGGTGCGCCGGCCACAGCGCGCTGGCCGCGGCGGCCATTGGAGGGTGAACCAACGGCAAAAGGAAGACCTTTCTCTCTGTCTCTCTCTCTCACACTGTCTACTCTGCCTGTCAAAAAATAAGAAATAAAATTTAAAAATTTAAAAAAATTAAAAAAAATAGTGGAGACTTTAGTAAGCAAGATACAAGCTTTGGACACTGTTTAGAGAAGTACACACATTAGCACTGCATTTCACTATAGAATTTGAAGTGGTTCTCAGAAAACATGTTAAGTTGTTTTCTGGTGCTGGTAGTCCTAGGTTCTTTAGGGTTGTGTACGTATCCTTTAGACAGGAAGAAAGCTCCACACCCAGGGCTCCTGCACACATTAATGTGTTCATGATTAATATTTTTGCCTTTTAGCAGATGTCTATCTAGTGTTGCCTTTATGTATTGGTTTTTCCTTTATTTGCTTTCTTTCTCCATTTCCTCCAAGAGATTAAATTAAATTACCTCGTTAGTACCTAACTAATACTCATACACAATCCTCCTCTGGTTAATCTTTGAGAGAAAGAAAGAAAAAAAAGATGCAACTTTTTTTTTTTTTTTTAGAAATCAACATATTGTATCCTTTGAGGCTCAGGGATTTTGTTTTTGTGGACAGCAAGGGGAAGTTAACGCATTGATTTGGGGTGTCTCTTTTTTCACGCTTCAAAAATTTTGCTTTTCATAAAGGGAGTTAGCAGAGACATAGCTCCAGTGAACAATTCTTTAATGGCAGAAAGAAATGCTTTTGTCAGAGACAGGGTGGCAAGGCCAGAAACTTTGAGGCCGTTACTCTCCTTTGGTGCCTCACCTTCTGTGCGTCCTGAAGAATCCTTACAGTGCGTCCCGGGAAAATCCTTCTTTATGATGTCCAGGATCATATTAGGAATTCCTCAATGCTTGTTTGACGGTCCTTAGTGGCCAGTGCTTCGTAGCATATGGAGAGTCTGGTTTTTCCTGCCTCAGACCGATGGCCTTTCTGATGAGCGGGGATTGTCTCTTGGGGCCATGGTGAGAGCAGGCCAGCGGCCTGCACTTGGACGCCACCCGGATGAAGGCTCGTTTTGTCTTGGATGCTGGAGAAATCCTAGTGCCCTGTGCCCCTTCCCTCTTCTCCCTAGCACACAGAGGACCTGCTGTTGTGAGGAACATTGCTAGCCTGGACCTGCGTCTCCTGGGCTTCTCCGTGCTGCCAGGCTCCATCATCCGCTGTCAAGGCGGTGACACAGCACCGTGCGCATTCAGCTCTGAGTCCAGGGGAAACAGAAGGGCATTCTCCCCGGCGCACCAGGGAGAGCCTCTGAAACGCGAGCTCTCAGCCTTTGTCATCCCAGTTACCTGGGACTTTTTTTTTTTTTTTAATTTCTTGCTGCTTTCCCAGCCAGCAGAAGATAGTGACCCCTCCTAATCTTGATTGGAGATATGTATGAGTGTTGGAACCTGCTTGCAAAGGGAGGAGAGAACCAGCCCTCCCAAATCAGGGTCTTGGGGGCAGATGTCTCTGCTGTCTGAGCTTCTATTTTGTCCAGGACAGGGGCCATTTTTATCTCTTTTTGTTTTGATTGCTTTTTAGAATTAAAAAAATACACCTAGACATTGCTGTTCACATATTAAAGCTGATGATAACTCATATTTGCTGTATGACACATTATTTTTTTAAACTAGAAAGAAATAATTCTACAGATAAAATTGAAGTATTTCTGCTCTCAGTCCTATTCCTCATTCTCAGTAACTATTAGCAAGCATTGCTGTGGATCCTTGGTGTCTATTTTGTGTATTTTATAATTTCATTAAAATGTAAACTAAGATATTATAATTCCATGTCAATCTGCATTCCTCTTTCTTCTCTCAATCTGTGGCTTTTCAGTCTAGCCTTTTTTTATTTTATTTTTTATTTTAATTTTTTAATTAGTTTTTAACAGATCCAGTGTGCTTTATAGATACAATTATAAGAAATAATGCTATTCCCTTCTCTCTCCCTCCCTTTCTCCTACCCTTCTTCCTTCTCCCTCTTTTTTTTTTTAGTTTTTGAAATAACATTTTAAATTTATATTACAGTAAAAGAATTTAATACTTCACTGAATAAGAAGTTTAACAAGTAAAAAGAAAAAAACCCTTAAGTTTAGTGGGAATATAGACAATGGCTATAAATAATAATTAAATGGAAAAATGACCATTTCACTCAGTAAATTTTAAAGTAATCAACAGATCATTAAAACTATAGTAGTATAACATTTTTAACTATAGGTTTCACAAAGGTATAAAACAAAGTTTTACAAAACTATATCTAGTCTTTTTACTTTGTATTTTGTTGAAGGCTTAAATTATGCTTTATTTTTATTGTATGTTTTTTTAAAGAAATCTGCTCCCATCCAAAAAAACTCCTCTTTTTTTTTTCTAAAAGTGTTTCCACAGCTGTGGCTTTGATCTGACTGGAATTTATTTTTGAGTGTAGTTTCAATGGGAGATCTGAGAGTTTCTTTCCCCTTGCGTGGGAAATTGGTATTCACCACTGATCTACAATGCCTCTCAGTCACTGGTCTCGTTTCTTGTCTGCATGCTTCTGTTTTAGGGCTCTGTTCTGTTCTGTTGGTGTACTTGTTCATCTCTGTATCATTACAATGTTGTAAACCACTTTATATTATATTAAGTCTTAATTCCTGGTAAGGATAAGTTTCCCTACCTTATTGCCATTACTTATATTATCTTAGTTTTGTACATACTTTTTCATATTAAGATCAGCTTATAAATTTCACAAAATGTCTTGCTGTAATTCGAACTCTGAATGCATTGAATTTATTGACTTTGGGTGTTGGGGGGGAGGAATTGACATCTTTTTTTAAGATTTATTTATTTTCAAAGAGTTATATAGAGAGAGGGAGAGACAGAGAGAGAGGGAGAAACAGAGAGAGAGAGGGAGAGGGAGAGAGAGACAGAGAGAGAGATCAGTCTTCCATCTGCTGGGTCAATCCCCAGATAGCTACAATTGCCGGCACTGGGCCAAGCTGAAGCCAGGAACTGGGACCATCATCTAGGTCTCCCATGTGGGTATAGGGGCCCAAGTACTTTGGACCATCTTCTACTGCTTTCCTAGGCCATTAGCAGGGAGCTGGATTGGAAGTGGAGCAGCCAGGACATGAACTAGCATCCATATAGGATACTGGAGTCACAGGCAGTAGCTTTACTTACTATGCCACAATGTTGGCCCTAAGAATTGACATCTTAATGTTAACATGTCTTCCTTTCTGTGAACATAGAGTATCTTTCCATTTAATTAAGAACATTTTTTATATCCTTCAGCAATCTTTCCTAATTTTCTCCCGAAGGCTTTTCACGTCCTTGTTAAATCAATTTTAGATGAATTACTCATTGTGTCATTGTTTTAAGTGAAATCATTTTTTTCTGTCACTGCTTCTAATTGATTATTGTTGGTGTATATGAATGCTGTTGATTTTTTTTTTTTTTTTTGATAGGCAGAGTGGACGGTGAGAGAGAGAGACAGAGAGAAAGGTCTTCCTTTGCCGTTGGTTCACCCTCCAATGGCCGCCGTGGCCGGCACACTGTGCTGATCCGATGGCAGGAGCCAGGTGCTTCTCCTGGTCTCCCATGGGGTGCAGGGCCCAAGCACTTGGGCAATCCTCCACTGCACTCCCTGGCCACAGCAGAGAGCTGGCCTGGAAGAGGGGTAACCGTGACAGAATCCAGCGCCCCGACCGGGACTAGAACCCGGTGTGCCGGCGCCACAAGGAGGATTAGCCTATTGAGCCACGGCACTGGCCCTAATGCTGTTGATTTTTATATGGTTTTCATCTATCATGTACAGAATAGTTCTTCTTTGCATTCATTTGGATTTCTGTGACTTATAAGCAATTGTATCTTCAAAATAGTTCTTTTTTTTAAAAGATTTATTTATTTACTTGAAAGAGTTACACAGAGAGAGAAGGAGAGGCAGAGGCAGAGAGAGAGAGAGAGAGAGAGAGAGGTCTTCCATCCGATGGTTCACTCCCCAGTTGGCTGCGATGGCTGGAACTGCACTGATCCCAAGCCAGTAGCCAGAAGTTTCTTCCAGGTCTCCCATGTGGGTGCAAGGGACCAAGCACTTGGGCCATCTTCCACTGCTTTCCCAGCCCATAGCAGAGAGCTGGATTGGAAGCGGAGCAGCCGGGACTTGAACTGGCACCCATATGGGATGTTGGTACTGCAGGTGGCGGCTTTACCCGCTGCGCCACAGTGCCAGCCCCAAAATAGTTCTTCCTTGTTCTTGGATATGACCTCCAGTATAATATTAAGAATGAGCAATTAAAGAGACCATTTTTATCTCATTCCTCACTTAAACAGAATGCTCCTGAAGTTTCAGAGTGAGGTATTTTTATACAGAGTATGACTTTTCTGTACATTTTCAGTAGATACCCTTCATCAGCTTGCATGAGGAAGCCTCCATCTGTGTTTTTCTAAGTTTCTTTTATTATGAATGAGCATCAAATTTTATAGAATGCTTTTTTGCGTTGAGATGAACATATTTTCTTATAAATCTGAATCTTAATGATATGTTTTCAGATATGTACCATCTTTGCATTCCTGAAAGAGTCAGTTCTATTGTGAAATATGAGATTTTCTTTTTCAACATGCAGAGTTTAACTATATATATTGTTATCTGGGATATTTTCATATACTTTTAGATGCAAAATCAGTCTATAATTTTATATTGTTCTCTTCTGGTCTTGTGAAGGGCATACTAGCATCTTAAAATGAATTGAGCTGAACATTCCCTATTTTGCAATTAAATTAATGCATTAGGTTAAAATTTTTCTATCCATTTACAATATTATATTTGAATTTTTAAAATATTTTAAAAATTTTCATTTGAGGGATTGAACAATTATTTTTAAAAATATACAGAAAAATAAGTTACCTGTCCACTCATATCCTTAGCAACCACTCAGCTATTTGGTCTCCAGGCAACTACTTACTATGGTTTCCATTGCTAGTCATTGCATAACTGTAGAAAATTTACTTGAGTGAGAGAGAGATGGTGGAAGAGACAGATTACAGAAGGAGATGGAGGAGAAAGAGCTAGAGAGCTTCTATCCGCTGGTGCACTCCCTAAGGCCTGCAACAGGAGGGACTGGCTTGGACTGACCCTCTGACAACCCCTGACCTCATTTTTGTTCTTATAGTTTTGACTTTTCCAGAATGTTGTATAAATGGAATCAGTCCACATATGGTCTGTTTTTAATTGAAATTTTTATTGAGATAATTATAGACTCATATGCAGTTGTAAGAAATAATACAGTGGGATACTGTGTACCCTTTACCTAGTTTTCCTCATTTGTAACTTTAAAAAATACTTTATTTGTTAATTTATTTATTTATTTATTTATTTGAGAGAGAGAGAGAGAGAGAAAGTGTGAGTTCCTGTCTGCTGATTTAATCCCCCAAATGGCCTCAGTGGGACATGGCAAAGATTGGGGGGCCCTGAAGCTGGAAGCCGGAAGTGGGTAAACTCAATACAGATCTCTCACCTGGGTTTCAGGAACCCAACTAAGTGAGTCATTACTGCTGCCTTCCGGAGTCTACGTTAGCAAGAAGCTGAAATAGGTAGCCACAGCCAGGAGACTAACACAGGCACTTTGATGTGGGATAGATAGCTTAACTGGCATCTTAACCACTTAGCCAGGTACCCACTCAAATTTTATAACATTTTGTAGAAGTTGTCACAATCAAGATCTTTTTTTAAAAAACTTTTATTTCCAAAGTACAGTTTATGAATGGCTTTTCCCCCTCATAACTTCCCTCCCACCCACAACCCTCCCATCTCCTACTCCCTCTCCTATTCCATTCACATCAAGATTCATTTTCAATTCTCTTTTTATACAGAAGATCAATTTAGTATATATTAAGTAAAGATTTCATCAGTTTGCACCCACACAGAACATAAAGTGTAAAATACTGTTTCAGTACTAGTTATAGCATTAATTCACACTGAACAACACATTAAGGACAGAGATCCTGCATGAGGAGTTAGTACACAGTGACTCCTGTTGTTGACTTAACAATTTGACCCTCTTGTTTATGGCATCAGTAATCTCCCTAGGCTCTAGTCATGAGTTGCCAAGGCTATGGAAGCCTTTTGAGTTTGGCAAACTTCGATCTTATTTAGACAAGGTCATAGTCAAAGTGGAAGTTCTCTCCTCCCTTCAGAGAAAGGTACCTCCTTCTTAGATGGCCTGTTCTTTCCACTGGGATCTCACTCACAGAGATCTTTCATTTAGGTCCCCTTTTTTTTTTTCTTTGCCAGAGTGTCTTGGCTTTCCATGCCTAAAATACTCTCATGGGCTCTTCAGCCAGATCTGAATGCCTTAAGGGCTGATTCTGAGGCCAGAGTGCTGTTTAGGACATCTGCCATTCTATGAGTCTGCTATGTATCCCACTTCCCATGTTGGATCGTTCTCTCCCTTTTTTATTCTATCAGTTAGTATTAGCAGACACTGGTCTTGTTTGTGTGATCCCTTTGCACAATCAAGATCTTAATATTGATACAGTCCCTTGATGTTATTCAGATTTCTCTCAGATTTCTCTAACTTGTAATCATCGCTCTCTCTCTCTCACTCTCTCTGTATGTTCTGTTTTATTGTATATGTTGATTCTTTTAATCACAATTTGTTTAACTCTCTGGAGGGCATCTGAAAAGCATCTATATTGAGTCTAGTGTTTGATTTTTACAAATAAAAGAATCCGTAAACATTCATGTACAGATTTCTGTGTAAATGTGGGTATTTGGTCCTCTAGGGTAAATATGCCCAGGAGTGTGATTGCTGGGTCATATGGCAATCACACGTTTAGTTGTATAAGAAACTACCAAACTGTTTTCCAGGACAACTATAGCATTTTATATTCTCACTAGCAATGACTGTGTAATGCAGTTTCTCGCATACTTGTCAGCATTTGGGCTTGCCACTACTTTTTTATTGTTGCCATTGTGATAGGTGTGTGCTGTCTCATGGTGATTGTTGACTTTCATTTCCCTGGTGATTGGGGATATTGAACATCTTTTCATGTGCTTATTTGCCATCTGTACAGCTTCTTTGGTGAAGCATCTGCATGTTTTTCATCCATGTTTTGATCAAATTGTTCTTTACTGCTGAACTTTGAGAGCTGTTTATATAGAAGCCAGTTCTTTGTTGGATATTGGCTTATGAACATTTTCTCTTAGTCTGTGGTTTGTTTTCTTTTACACTATCTGTTGTTGAACAAAAAATTTTAATTTGAAGTCTGTCAGTTTTTCCTTCTACAAATTGTGACTTCAGTGTCAAGAGCCCATTGCCTAGCCGTAGCTCTAGATGATTTTATTGATTTTTTTTCTCCTAAAAGCTTTATAGTCTTAAATTTTACACTTAAGTCCATAATTCATTTGGAGTTAATTTTTGTGTAAATGTGAATTTAGACCAAATTCCATCTTTTTTTTTTTTGCTTCTAATTGTCCATTTGCTCCCACACCGTTAGTTTTAACAAATATGATCTTTTTCCCATTGTTTTGCTTTTGCACATTTTTCAGAAATCTGAAGTATATTTTCATGGATGTTTCTGGATTCTTTATTCTGTTCTATTTATCTGTATGTCTGTTATTCTATCAATATACCATTATCTTGGTTACTTAAGCCATATAGTAAGATAATATCTCACAGAGTGATTCTTCCTATTTTCTTTTTCCATATTATTTTGGCTATTTTAGGACTTTTGCCTTTCCATAAAAATTTTGAACTAAACTTGTGTTTATCTCCAAGAAAGCTTTGCTGGGATTTTGATAGGAATTTTATTAAACCTATAGATGAGTTTGGGGAAGACTGACATTTTTGCTATGTGGAGTGTTGCAGTGTATCAACACAATATGTCTCTTCATTCAGGTCTCCTTTGGTTCCCTCTATTAGTACTTTTAAATTTTCACTATATAAGACATAAACATGTTTTATAAGAATTTTACTTATTTCATGTCATTTGAAAATATGGGCATCTTCATTTCTTTCTCTCTCTCTCTCTCTCTCTCTCTCTCTCTCTCTCTTTTTAAGATTTTATTTATTTATTTGAGAGGTAGAGTTACAGACAGAGAGAGGGAGAGACAGAGAGAAATGGCTTCCATCCACTGGTTCACTCTCCAAATGGCCTTGACAGCTGGAGCTGAGCTAATCCAGAGCCAGGAGCCAGGAGCTTCTTCCAAGTCTCCCATGCAGGTGCAGGGGCCCAAGGACTTGGGCTGTCCTTCATGCTTTCCCAGGCCAAAAGCAGAGAGCTGGATCAGAAGAGGAGCAGCTGGGATATGAACTGGTACCTGTATGTGATGCCAGCGCCGCAGGCAGAGGCTTAGCCTGTGCCGCAGTGCTGGCCCCTTTATCTGCCTTTTCAATCTGTGTGAATTTTATTTTTTCTTACCTTTGTAAAGTAGCTAGAACTTCTAGTTCTGTATGGAATGAGAGGAGTAAGAGTGAACATCCTTGCTTTATCTTCCTCTCCCCATTTTAGGGAAGAGCAATCAGTCTTTTACTGTTAAGTGGAATATTAGCTGCTGGATTTCCATGGATGTTCTTCATCAAGTTGAGCTCACCCTTCACTATTTATAACTTACTGAAAGTTTTCATTGGTTGGTCAATTTTTCAAGTGCTTTTTCTGTATCAATTAATACCTTACTTTTCTTCTTTTGTTTGTTCATATGGGAGTTGCATTAATTGATTTTCAAATGCTGAACTAGCTTTGCACACCTGGAATGAATCCCGTTTGGTCATAGTGTGTAATTATTTTTTATATATTGATTTGGTAATATTTTGTTGAGCATTTCTGTATTTAAGTTCATGGGAAATACTGGTTTATAATTTTTTTCAACTTTTTTGTGCTTTTGATACCAGAATAACACTAACTTCATAACGTTGGAAAGTGTTTTCTCCTCTTCTTTTGTCTGAAAAAGATTGTATAAAATTGGTGTTAATTCCCTTAGTTAATGGTTTTTTAAACATTAAATTATGGCAAGATGCACATAACATTTATCATCTTAGCCATTTTAAAAATTATAGTAAAATATACATAGAATTCATCATCTTAGCTATTTTTCAGAAGATTTATTTATTTATTTGAAAGGCAGACTTACCAAGAGAGAAAGATCTTCCATCTGTTGTTTCACTCCCAAAAGGACCTTAACAGCCAGGGCTTGGTCAGGCTGAAACCAGGAACCTAGAACTCCATCTGAGTCTCCCATGTGGGTGACAGGGGCTCAAATACTTGGGCCATTTTCTGTTGGTTTCCCAGGTGCATTTGCAGGGAGCAGTGTCAAAAGAGGAGCAGCAAGGACCCCAACTGGGGCCCAATGGATTGCCACATCACGGGCAGCAGCTTAACCCACTACACCACAATGTTGGCCCCCATCTTCACCATTTTTAAGTATTCAGTCTAGTCAAGTTAAATACATTAGCATTGTTCTGTAGCCTAGCTCCAGAACTCCTTTCATCTTGCAAAACTCAAATTCTGACCCATTAAATAACAGCTCCACATTTTCTCTCTTTCCAACCCATTCTACCTTCTATCATTGTGATTTTGAATAATCTGGGTACTTTAAGTGGCATCATACAGTATTTGTCTTTTTAAGGCTTAACTTCACTTAACATAGCATCCTCAAATTTCATGCATATTATAACGTATGACAGGGTTTCCTTCCCTTTTGAATGAAATAATACTATATACATTATATATGTATAAAGTATGTGTATATTTTTATGATATACATCATATCGTTTATCCATTCATCTATTGATAAACATTTGGGTTGCTTCTACTTCTTCCCTATTGTAAATAGTGCTGCTGTGAATATGGGTATGCAAATATATTTTTTCAGCACCTGCTGTCAATTATTTTGGATCTATACCCATAAATATAATTGCTGAATCATATGGTAAGTCTGTTTTTAGTATTTTGAAGAATGATTGTACTGTTTTCCATAGTGGTTGTACCATTCTACAGTCTTACCCACATGGCACAAGGATTTCAAATTCTCCACATCCTCACTCACATTTATTATTTTCTGTTAAAGTCCTAATGGGTGTGAACTAGTATCTTTTGATTCATATTTCTCTAATGATTTCATGTGCTACTGGTCATTTGTGTATCGTCTTTGGAGAAATGTCTATTCAAATCTTTTGCCCATTTAAAAATTGTTACTTTGAGGGCTAGTGCTATGGTATAAATAATAAAGCCACTCTCTATGACACTGGCATCCCATATAGGCACAGGTTTGTGTCCCAGCACCTCAACTTCCAATCCATCTTCCTGCTAATGATCTGGGAAAAGCAGTAGAAGATGGTCCAAGTATTTAGACCCCTGCCACCCATGTGTGAGACCCAGGGAAAGCTCCAGGCTCAGCCCTGGTCATTACAGCCATCTGGGGAGCAGATTGAAGACCTCTCTCTCTCTCTCTCTCGATCTATCTATCTATCTATCTATCTATCTATATCTATTTATCTATATATATATTTCCTTTTTTAAATTAGATCATTTAGTTATTTGTTGTTGAGTTTTAGGAGGTTTTGATATAGTCTGGATATTAGCCATCTAATTAGATATGTGATTTGCAAATACTTTCTCCCATTATGTAGCCTGCCTTTTCACTCTATTGATTGTATCCTTTGATACACAATGTTTTTATGCTTTGGTGTTCCATTTGTCCATTTTTGCCTCTGTTGCCTCTGCCTTTTGAGTGTTATATACAAGAAATCATTGTCAAATCCAATGTCTTGAAGGTTTCCTCTTAAGTCTTCTTTGAAAAGTTTGATCACTTTGGTTCTTACATTTAGGTCTTTGTTTAATTTTAGCATATGGCACCAGATCAAGGTGCACCTTCATTCTTTGGCACGTAGACATCCAGTTTCCCAACACCATCTGTTGAAGAGACCATTCTTTCCCCCAGTAAGTGATCTTGGCAATCTTATTGAAGATCCTTTGATCAAATATATGATGGTTTGTTTCTGGGCTTTCCATTCTGTTTTGCTGGCCTGTATATCTGTCTTTATGCCAGTACCACACCATTTGTATTACTGTGACTGTGATACTTGTATGTTTTAAAGTTAGGAAGTGTTAAGTCCTCCAACTTTTTTCTTTGTTGCTTTGGGGGCCAGCGCATGGCTCACTTGGCTAATCCTCTGCCTGTAGCGCCGGCATCCCATATGGGCATTGGGTTCTAGTCCTGGTTGCTCCTCTTCCAGGCCAGCTCTCTGCTGTGGCCTGGGAAGGCAGTGGAGGATGGCCCAAGTGCTTGGGCATCTGCACCCACGTGGGAGACCAGGAGGAAGCACCTGGCTCCTGGCTTCGGATCGGTGCAGCGCCAGCCATAGCGGCCATTTTGGGGGGTGAACCTACAGAAGGAAGACCTTTCTCTCTGTCTCTCTGTCTAACTCTACCTGTCAAATAAGTTTAAAAAAAAATGTTTTGGCTATTTGGGGTCTAATAAAATTCCATAGACATTTTATAATGATTTTTCCTAGTTTTTCAAAAATTGCTATTGGAATTGTGATAGAGATTGTGTTGAATCTGTAAATTGTTTGGGGGTAATATAGATAGATGTATTAACAGTATTAAGTATGCCTATCACTTCTTAGCCTTTTGGTTAAGATCAAGTGTGACAGTATTAATTATACCAGTCTATGAACCAGGTATGTCTTTCCATTTATGTGTCTACGTTGATGTCAGCAATATTTTATCATTTTCCAAGTTGTTTTCCTTTTTAAAATACCATTGATTTCTGTCTATATCTTTTTATTTCCTTCCTTCTGGTTGATTTTCTCTTCATTTTGTATTTTTTCATGTAGAGATGTAGATTTTTTATTTGAAGCTTTCCTAATAAGTGTATTGCACTATAATTTTCCTCTCACTGTTGCCTCTATAGCATCCCAAATGTTTTGATAATCACATTTTTATTTTCATTCAGTTCTATGTTTCTGTGAAAATTATTAAAAGATTCCCTTGAAATCCACGTTTGCTGAGTTTATTTTTTTTTAACATGAATGGTTGTTAAATTTAATCACATGCTTTTTCCGTATCTCTTAAGAAGTTCATACTATTTTTCTTAAAGTGTCAACCAGTGGTTTATTTTAACTAAATTTTTGAATGTTTAACTGCCTTTGATTTCCCAGAATAAATCTCACTTCGTTGTGATGCATTATCTTTTTACATATATGGGTGAATTTGATTTGCTAATATTTTGTTAAGGATTTTCATGTCTATGTTTGTGAGGAATAGATGGTATGCAATATTCTTATAATATTTTCATCTGGTTTTGATACCAGCTAACACTGGTCTTAGAAGTAAATTTGTGAGTGTTCTTTCCTCTTGTCTTTTCTGAAAGAGTTTGTGTAGAATCAGTATTATTTCCTTCTAAAATATTTTGCAGAATTTCTCAGGAAATCATATGATGTTTTCTTTAAGGTTTTAACATTGAATTTAATTTATTTGCTAGCTTTAGTGTAAGTTACTCATTTCTTCTGAGTTTTAGTCATTTGTATCTTTGAAAGAATTTGTCCATTTTATTTTGGTTGTTGAACTAATGAGTATAAAGTTATTCATAATGTTCACTTATTATAAGCCTTTAATGTAAGGTCTGTGGTGATAACACCTTTTTAAATTTCTATGGCATATTCTTTTCTTTTTTTTCTTTTTTGCTTTTTGACAAGCAGAGTGGAGAGTGAGAGAGAGAGACAGAGAGAAAGGTCTTCCTTTTGCCATTGGTTCACCCTCCAATGGCCGCCGTGGCCGGTGCCACACCTATCCAAAGGCAGGAGCCAGGCGCTTCTCCTGGTCTCCCATGCAGGTGCAGGGCCCAAGGACCTGGGCCATCCTCCACTGCCTTCCCATGCCATAGCAGAGAGCTGGCCTAGAAGAGGGGCAATCAGGACAGAATCCGGCGCCCCGACCGGGACTAGAACCTGGTGTGCCGGCGCTGCAAGACGGAGGATTAGCCTATTGAGCCACTGCGCCGGCTGGCATATTCTTTTCTTGATCAGTCTGGGAAATTTGTCAAATTTACTAACCTTTTCAAAGAATCAGCTCTAGGTTTTGTGGGGATTTTTCTCTTTTTCAAAAAATCTATATTCTGTTTCATTGATTTATGTGTACATATTTATGTGTCTTCTTCTTGCTTTAGGTTTAACTTTCTCATTCTTTTCTAGTTTCTTAAGCTTGGATCATTATTTGAGATCATCCTTGTTTTATGTTATAAACAGTTAGCTCTATAAATTTCTCTCCAAGTACTACCTTAACTATATCTATACTTTTCAATATCTTGAATTTTCATTGAATTCAGAATATTTTCTAAATTCCCTGTTACTTCCTTTTTAATTTATGAGTTATTTATAAGCGTGTTGCTTATTTTGCATATAGTTGGGGGGATTTTCCAGTTATCTTTCTATTAATTATTTCTAGTTCAATTCTACATTGGTTAGAGAACATTCTCTGTGTTATTTTTTTTCTTTTTAAACTTTTATTTAATGCATATAAATTTTCCAAAGTACGACTTATGGATTACAATGGCTTCCCCCCCATACCGTCCCTCCCACCCACAACCCTCCCCTTTCCCACTCCCTCTCCCCTTCCATTCACATCAAGATTCATTTTTGATTATCTTAATATACAGAAGATCAGCTTAGTATACATCAAGTATGGATTTCAACAGTTCGCTCCCACACAGAAACATAAAGTGAAAAATAATAGATGATTTTTTTTTAAATGATGATGAAATCAGAGCAGACCTATTGTCATGTTTAATCCCAGTGAGAGTCAAGTTGGGAATTGATAATTTCTTTCTTTTTTTTTTTTTTTTTTTACAGAGGATCAGTTTAGTATGCATTAAGTAAGGATTTCAACAGTTTGCACCCCCATAGAAACACAAAGTGAAATATATTGTTTGAGTACTCGTTATAGCATTAAATCTCAATGTACAGCACATTAAGGATAGAGATCCTACATGAGGAGTAAGTGCACAGTGACTCCTGTTGTTGACTTTACCAGTTGACACTCCTGTCTATGGCATCAGTAATCTCCCTATGCTCCAGTCATGAGTTTCCAAGGCTATGGAAGCCCTCTGAGTTCTCCGACTCTTATCTTGTTTAGACAAGGTCATAGTCAAAGTGGAAGTTCTCTCCTCCCTTCAGAGAAAGGTACCTCCTTCTTTGATGACCTGTTCTTTCCACTGGGATCTCACTCGCAGAGATCTTTTGCCAGAGTGTCTTCGCTTTCCATGCCTGAAATACTCTCATGAGCTTTTCAACCAGCTCCGAATGCCTTTAGGGCTGATTCTGAGGCCAGAGTGCTATTTAGGACATCTGCCATTCTATGAGTCTGCTGAGTATCTCACTTCCCATGTTGGATCACTCTCCCCTTTATTTACTCCATCGGTTAGCGTTAGCAGGTACTAGACTTGTCTATGTGCTCCCTTTGACTCCCAGTCCCTCCACCATGACCAACTGTGAACTGAAACTGATCACCTGGAACAGTGAGATGGCATTGGTACATGCCACCTCGATGGGATTGAATTGGAATCCCCTGGTATGCTTCCAACTCCACCACTTGGGGCAAGTCAGCCTGAGCATGTCCCAAATTATACATCTCTTCCCTCTCCCATTCCCACCACCATGTTCAACAGGGATCACATTTCAGTTAATTTTCAACACTTAAGAATAACTGTGCATCAATTACAGATCTAAACCAGGCCAACAGGCACATGAAAAAATGTTCAAGGTCATTAGCAATCAGGGAAATGCAAATCAAAACCACAATGAGGTTTCACCTCACCCCGGTTAGAATGGCTCACATGCAGAAATCTACCAACAACAGATGCTGGCGAGGATGTGGGGAAAAAGGGACACTAACCCACTGTTGGTGGGAATGCAAACTGGTCAAGCCACTATGGAAGTCAGTCTGGAGATCCCTCAGAAACCTGAAGATAACCCTACCATTCGACCCAGCCATCCCACTCCTTGGAATTTACCCAAAGGAATTTAAATTGGCAAACAAAAAAGAGGTCTGCACCCTAATGTTTATTGCAGCTCAATTCACAATAGCCAAGACCTGGAACCAACCTAAATGCCCATCAACGATAGACTGGATAAAGAAATTATGGGATATGTACTCTTTAGAATACTATACCGCAGTAAGAAACAATGAAATCCAGTCATTTGCAACAAAATGGAGGAATCTGGAACACATCATGCTGAGTGAAATAAGCCAGTCCCAAAGGGACAAATACCATATGTTCTCCCTGATCGGTGACGACTGACTGAACACCAAGAGGGAAACCTGTTGGAGTGAGGTGGACACTATGGGAAACGGTGGCTTGATCAGCATAGCCCTGACTGTTAATGAACAACTTAATACATTATCCCTCTTAGTAGTTTTTTTATCTGTTCTACTTAATATGACTGGTTTAGATCTGTAATTCATTCTCTGTGTTATTTTAATTCTTTTAAACTTGCTGTGGTATCTTTGAGTCTTAGAACATGGCTAATAATCCCTTGTACACTACAAAAGTGTGCATTCTGATGGGTGATATGTTTTATAGATGTCAGATCAAATTGTTAACTGTTATTCAGGTCTCTTAAACAGTTAACAATTTTCTATCTGTTTTGTCCACTACTGAGAGAAGAGTGTTGTCTCCAAGTACAGTTGTGGATTTGTCTGTTTTCACTTTTTGTTTCAACAGGTTTTGCTTCATTATCTTCTGTGTGTATCTATTTTAGATACATGCACAGTCTGGATTGCTGTGTCTTTCTGTTTGAGCTCAACTGTTTTGCAGTTGCCTCTAACCAGCTCCCTAGACTCCTGGCCCAAATACTACTATGGTGGACTTGGGAGAACTTTTCCTGCACTAGTTACAAAGAATGCAGAGGCAGGATTTGATTCAACTCTGGCTAGTTATTCCTTCCCTCCCTTCCTTCCTCCCTTCCTCCCTTCCTTGGATTGGACCAGGCCAAAGCCGGGAGTCAAGAACTCTATCCAAGTCTCTAGATGGGTATGGCAGGGACCCAAGTGCTTAGGCCATCTTATATGGCATATTAGTATCAGAAGCAGAGCAGCATTGCGAGTGGTTGCTTAACCCACTGTACTATAGTGCTGCCCCTTCGTTTTCCTTCTTCCACCTAGGCCTAGTGATGTAGAGAGGTAGACCTATGCAATGGATCTGTGGTAGTTTTTTAATTCTTATTTCCTGCCCAGCCTCACAACCCCCAAACTCTGCCCCTGCTTTAAACAGTGAACCTAGCTCCTGTTCCTCTCTTTTCCCATGGAGCACATTTAATCTCCTTTGCTTTGTAGGACCTGAATACTTGGCTATTGCCTCTTGTGGATTTTGAGGCCAATGATCTCATGGTTTCAGTTCTGTGATTTGTATTTCTGTTCAGTTTCTGGTCCATAAAGATGCTGATTATTTTTGAGCTTGTCCTATATTTTCTTGTATTGCAACCTTTAATATTTACTCACTGTTACTCTGAATTTGGAGCAGAAGTGCATTAAAATGTGAATGTCCAGGACTATTATGACCAAAGTCCTCATCATACTGTGAAAGGTGTGTTGAAATCCTTCAAGTGCTGTATAGTATTCTGTTATATATATATATAGGTCACATTATTTTTACCCATTCACTGGGTAGTTTTGCCAAAACTTAAATTTTACAAAATAGTAAATTGAAACAAATATAGTTCCATGACTTAAGTTTCGATTTAAAAACTATATGAAAACTGCTAAGTTCAGTTCAAGATATTATGCTATATGTGAAAGGTGAGGATAACTAACTCTGCAGGTAGGTGAACTACAGACACTTGAGGCAAACAACTGGGAAGCAGTTATGGCTTAAGTTAAGCAACAGATTGGGCCCTATGAAGGCAGATCATAAACAGAAAAGAGAATAGAGGCCAGCAGTAAATTCTTAGGACTGTCCCAAGTGTAGATGTTAAAAAGAAGAATGAGAACCCATGAAGAGAGATTGAAAAGAGGCATTGGATATATAATAAGGAGGGTTCTAGAATAATATTCATTATCACATACTCACACAAAAAGGCACTAGGATATTGAGAACCAAGATAAACAGTAATCTGAGAACAAGATCTGAGTTCTGGGGGCTGGCATTGTAGCCAGTGCCTATAACACCAACATCAGATATGAGCATTGGTTTGCCTCCTGACTGCTCCATTTCTAATCCAGCTTCCTGCTAATGCATCTGGAAAAGCAGTATAGGATGGCCCAAGAGCCTGGGCCCCTGCCACCCATATTGGAGACCCAGATGAAGCTACTGGCTCCTGGCTTTGGCATGGCCCAGCCCTGGCTATTGTGGCTATCTGGGGAGTAAAGCAGCAGATGGAAGATCAATCTCTGTCTCACTCACTCTTGCTTTCTCTGTTGCACCCCCCCTCTCTATAACTCTACCTTTCTAATAAGTAAATCTCAAAATAGAAAATACTTGAGTTTTGCTTTCCACCAGCTAAAAGCCTTTGGGTTAACCAACTGGGCCTTAGTTATTATATCTATAAAGTAAGTAATAAGTTGTCTATGTGACTCCTTCTACCTCAGAAATGTTATATTTATGTGTTTTAATAAACGGAGTATTGATGACCTTGAGAAAACTGTTTCGGTAGAATGTAGAATGTGATAGAATATTAAGGTGATTTCTTTAATCCCATGATATGATACCCTATCAAAGGGAGAGAAAACATACTATAACAAAAGTGATTAGAAAACAGCATTCAGATTATGTTTGGAATATACTTTTGAATCCATCAAAATGCCTGAGGAGACAAAGTAAACAAAGTTTTTCTTCTAGTTATACTTGAATGATTTGATTTAACCAAGTGAACCATCAGGTTTTTTTTCATGCTTTATACGTTACATTCCTTAACAAGACAGATATATGCAGTAGGGATTTATTTTGGAGTACGATATCTTTGTTTAAAGACTCTATTTGATTCAATATGGACCTGGATTTGAGGGATGATAGAGTAACAGAATTGTTAGTTTGAAAACTACCACATAGGTCACCTGTGAAAACACTTCTAGCCAGTTGTAAAGAATGAACAGAACACCTAAAGGATATTTATGATTCTGTTATGGTGTAGGCACCTGCACAAGGTGGAAAGGCCCTCATTTGTCTCCAGGATGTTCTGTGAGCTACTTTTTCTATGTGTTTGGAGACATAGTGTCCAAATCTGGAAGCATTCTGCCACAAACGAAAACATGTCACCAGGCATACTTTAGTTTTCTAGTTTATTAAAAATTATGTAAAATGTGTACTATTTGTAGCGTTTAGTTAGGATAGTTTACAAGGCTACTCCAGAGCTAAGAAGTTAACATTCTGTCTCTATCCATCTTTGAGATCTATTATCAGTTCACCCTCAGAGTAAGATTTGTGGCTGGGACACAAAGTCGTTTTCAAGCCGTATACAAGCCTTCCTTTATGGACTTATGTCGGACTGGCGATTGAGGAAGTGCTCCTAGGCCTCGGGAATCCAGAGTGAGGGCGGGCAACGAGAAGCAGCAGGAAATCCCTCTCCAAGTGCTGCGTGGTGACTGCGGTGCCACTGTCATCTGCTCATGCATCCCATTAGGCAGGTGCCCGGACCAGAGCTCCTCCCGTGGGAAGCCTCGCTGGTTTGCACTGGCAGAAGAGCTGACCCGGCTCCACGGAGGTGGCCACATTCTCCATTCCCCTATTTTTAGTGCCACCTTCAACCCCTGCCTAATTTCTGACTGCTGCTGATTCAAAAACCCTTAAAGTGGTAAGCAGCTTGTCTCTCAAAGTGGGTGTTTTTATTCAACAGGAAGGAAAAAGCAGCTCCGCAGCAGTTTGCCTGTGGGCGGTGTTCTTCACAAGGTCACAGCTGGCACTCGGTTTCCATTCATCACACACTCCCTGTTGCCCATGTGGTCACGCTGGCCTTTATGCTGTGTGTAGTAGATTGTGTTTTGCCTGTGGTTGGTCATTTTCTGTTAGAAAGCCATGACAGAACGGAACAGAGAACTTCTGAACACAAATACAGCCCATTTTACATTTTAGCATTTGATGATTGCACTGCATTCTTATCAATAATATCTTCCAAAGTAGGTTTATGGCATTTTGCCCACTTCATAAGTAAGGCTTATAAATATCAAATACTTGCTGTTAATAGATGAAGACACTGATTGATAAAATATAAATTGAGATCCTTCATTTTGAAGACTACGTAGTCATCAGAAACCATTTACCTCTCAAAGAGTACAGCTTCAGGAAATCATTGAACAGATGCTAAGAAAAGCTCCGATGATACATAGTGGGCAGGTTTAGTCCAGTTTGGATGGACTTTTGAATAATGAATAAAATATCTTTCTTATATTTCCCGATTTTTCCTGCTTAAGATAAGGCAGAGAATAAAGATGGAAGTAGATAGATTGTCTTGAAAACATAATTTTCATTGATGTAACGTTTCAGGGACCATATCCAGTATTATCAATGCGTGTAATGAATCACAGCTCTAATACTCTTTCTTCATTTGTGTTTAACAGTGACTGTTTCTTAGCCTACGTCCAAAGTCTTTCCCATGTACAAAAATCTACCTGTCTGAGCTGCATATTAGTAAATAAATGGAGATTTTAAGGTTTAAACAGGTAGAAAAGCAAATGCAGAAAACAATCCTGGAGATGGTACAAAATAAGATTGCAAAATTGTGAATGAACCAGATCTTTAAGGGCCTTTTATAGTCAATGTATTAGTTTCCTGCTATTACTATAACAACTTACTATAAACCTAGTAGCTTAAAAAAAACCTACTAACAGTTTTACTGTTTCTGTGGTTCAGAAGTCTGGGCACAGTTTGGCTTGGCTGGGTTCTCTGCATAAAGCCTCACAAATCAAGTTGTCAGGCAGGGCTGTTTTCCTTACTGGAGGCTGTTGAGAAGCCTCCTGTTGCAGAGTCATTCAGCATGGTGACCGAATCCTGTTCCTTCTTAGACTTTCCATGTGACCCAGCTCTCTTCAGTTCAGCAGTGGTCTGTCAAGTCCTTCTCATATTTTGAATCTGACTTACTTCTTCAATTACTAGCTGGAGAAACTTCTTTATTTTTGATGTTCATATGATTAGATTAGGCCCTCTCAGATGTGGGAGCTAAAATTCTGCCCACCTCAAACATGTTAGGGTTTTGCTCTGACGATTATTGTCTGATTTTAAGGAGAGTGACATAATCAATTTTGTTTTTTAACAATTGCTTTGGCCATAACGTAGACCGTGATTGTCTTGAGACTACCTTGACAGTCATGGGGGCTCCTGAGAATTTTAAGAAGAAAGGCATTTCAGACAGTATATAATATGCTTACAAAAATCTTTGGAAGAGTTAGGGGAGGAGACATAAGCTGCTTCCCTATGACTGCTGCTACAATAGTACCAGAGAACTGGCCTACCCAGATCACTGCTACCTCTTCCAGAATCAGATCAAGGAGGGGAAAAAAGAAGAAAAAAAAAGCCAGCAGGCTGCTGTCCCTGGTGCTGATCTCACCACCTTAACTGATCTTGGCGATCATCAAGCTGCTTCCAGGACTGTTGACTCTGGGAGCGTATTGCTTGAACTGCACTTCAGAAGTTAGGAAACCTCTCCCAAAACTGTTTTCACAGCTTGTCTGCTAGATCCACTGCCTTTCTTCACAGGGCTGACTCTGATTGATAGATGTTAAATCTCACTCGCAAGGGAGTTCAGCTTTCCAGTCTTGCAGGACAGGAAGGACTTTCAGGAGAAAACTTCAACAGATATTGAGAGAACTCATCTAGTTTATGCATCCACAGAAAGCTACAGCAATGCAGTTTATTAATCATAGTGTTTTGGAGCCGGCCCTGTGGCATAATGGGTTAAACCCCTGCCTGCCAACACCAGCATCCTGTATGCTGGTTTGAGTCCTGTCAGCTCCACTTCTGATCCAGCTGCCTACTGATGTGCCTGGGAAAGCAGCAGCAGAAGCTCAAG
This sequence comes from Oryctolagus cuniculus, assembly GCF_964237555.1. NCBI lineage: Eukaryota > Metazoa > Chordata > Mammalia > Lagomorpha > Leporidae > Oryctolagus > Oryctolagus cuniculus. The sequence continues at coordinate 113,562,105 of NC_091432.1, forward strand.
TGCCAGGGCTCCTGCCACTCACATAGGAGACCCAGAGGAAGCTCCTGGCTCCTGGCCTTGTCCTGGCCCAGCCCTGGCTGCTGTGGCCATTTGGGGAATGAACCAACAGGTAGAAGATCTCTCTCTCTCTCTCTCTCTCTCTCTCTCTCTCTTTCCTTTCCCTTTGTAATTTTGCCCTTCAAATAAATAAAAAATCTTTTTTCAAAAAATTATTTTAAAAATCATAATGGCTTGAATTTACAAGAGAAGTGGGCAAGATAGATGGAGATAGATTCATGAGTTACTTAGGAGAAGTCACAGGGCATGGCAATTGATTCTCAGTCAGTAGAAGTAGAAAGGAGAGACAGGAGAGGAAGAAATTGGAATGACTGTCAAATTTCTAACTAGGATAATTAAGTAGTTCTTGGTGCTAAATGAGAGAGGAAGAAAAGTTATTTGGGGAATGGCAATGAATTCCCCCTGGACATAATGATTTTAGACAACTGTAGGACTTCGCAGTGTACCAACTTACAGGTCTTATATTTTGTAGATTTTTTCCTATTTATAACATGTAGGCTAATTTTTGCATATAGCTTATAATTTTTCATATAAATAAATATGTCTGAAAATTCAGTTTGCTGTAGTGTCAAATATAAATGAGTCTAACAGTATACAATGGTTAACTATAAGTTTTATTTTTACATTTAAATAAGTTGAGGGCTTACCATTACTTCTTTAATATCATTGTGAAATAGTGTTTGGGGGGTTATTTCCCTTGAAAGACAAATTTTTCTGTTTCCTAAATTCTTTCTTCTTTCAGAATATCTGCTTGTTAAATTCATTTCTGAAAAAAACTTGGCTAGGTATAATATTCTTAGACTGTCCTTTCTAATTTATTTATTTGGCCAGGAATGATGTTTTTCTCCTCTTTTTGTTTCATTAGCTCTGTAATCTCCCTTTTCATCTTATTCTACTGTTTATCATTTGTCTCTGAGCTCTTGTTTTTTTTTTAATATTCTTGCACTTTGATTATTTGTGGTACATTTCCTTTTCCTTCAGTCATATTTGCTTTCAAGTGGAGTTCTGCCTGTGCCTGTTCCTCATTTATGTGTTCCTTTCCTTGCTTCTTCTTGCTATGGTATGTGCTGGGTCACCATTTTATGTCCTATCTAACTGCTTGTGTTTAAAAGTGGGTCCTTCTCTGCAGACAGTCTTTGCTGAAATATAGTACGCATGAACTCTCCTTGACTCCTTGCTGTGGTCTCTCTTGTTCCTCCCAGGCCAAGCTGGAGAGCTAGAGCATCATAATTCTGTCTAGTGTTCTGTAATCGGAAGGGAAAACATCTCTGAAGTTGAGTTCAACTCTTATCTGACCACATAGTTTCTGCTGTCTTTCCTGAGATCCTGTTAAACTGTCATAGCTTAGTTTCACATAGTTGAAGGCATATACTAGGAGGTGGGGTGGGAGAAGGAATATTTTCACCTTTGCATTTTGGTTCCTGGGAAAATTTAAAGTCTTGGTAACTTTGCTTTTTGTTTGAACGTTTTTGTTTTGTTTGCCTTTGCTAAAATCTGATGCTCTGGTAGTGAGACCACAGAACCTTCTTATCCTCGACATTTTTCCCCCTCTACCTGGCTCCATACCCTCTCAGTCCACTTTTCTGTAATTAGGAAGTGTCTGTCAGTATGCTCTGAATTTTTTCCCTTAATTTCTTTCTCCATAGTGGTTTCTGGGGTTGGACTAGGATCTTTGCTTAGCTAGACCACATAGTACAGAGTTTTTTGTTCCTTTGAAAAAATTATGGTAATAAAGGTATGCCCTCTCTTTTTTTGTTAGTTGTTGCTGCTGATTTTTTTAACCCCTTAAAAATACTAGTTTTGTATGAAGTCCTGGGAGAAGATTCTATGTCACCTGTCTCATCATAGAATTACCTCTTCCAAGAAGTCCTGTCTAAGCAGATTTCAATCTTGTATTTTCTAAAGGTGTGTGGATGTTTGCATTATGGAAGCTCTGAGTAGGTTTTTGGTGCGGAGGTTAAGGTACCACTTGGAATGCCCAGATACCAGTGCACCTAGGTTTGAGCCCTGGCTCTACTTCTGATTCCTTCTTCCTGCTAATGCATACCCTGGGATGCAGTAGTAAGGAGTCAACAGCTTCGGTTCCTGCCACCCACGTGAGAGGTCTTGGTTGAGTACCAGATCCTAAGTTTCAGCCTGGCCCAGATCCTGCTGTTGCAGGCATTTATGGAGTGAACCAGTAGATGGAAAATCGATCTCTCTCTCCGCCCCCTTCCCTCCCTCCATTCCTCCCTCCCCTCTCTGCATTTCAAATAAGTTAAAATAAATACATAAGGTCTGCGCTGCGGCTCACTAGGCTAATCCTCTGCCTGCAGCGCTGGCACACCGGGTTCTAGTCCCAGTTGGGGCACCGGATTCTGTCCCGGTTGCCCCTCTTCCAGGCCAGCTCTCTGCTGTGGCCCGCAAAGGCAGTGGAGGATGGCCCAGGTGCTTGGGCCCTGCACCCAATGGGAGACCAGGAGAAGCACCTGGCTCCTGCCATCGGATCAGCGCAGCACGCCGGCCATAGCAGCCATTTGGGGGGTGAACCAACGGCAAAGGAAGACCTTTCTCTCTGTCTCTCTCTCTCACTGTCTAACTCTGCCTGTCAAGAAAAAAAAAAACATAAAACATTTCAAATGTAAGCTCAGGAGCAGCAGCAATAAAATGTTAATATTTTTATTTGTATATGAACTTAGATTTTAAAAATGTTTATTCATCTGGTACTTAATTTTTATGAAGGCATGAAAGACAGGACCTGTTATCTTAATTTTACTAATCAGGGAAGAGAGAGCCAAAAGGATTGAGTGTGTTGCCAAGTCACATAGCTAATTGTAATACAGAGTCAACACTGAAGTCAGAAGCAGTGCTATTTTTACCATACCCTGTTACTCCACTTAATGGAAACGATTACCTCCATCTCCAAGCACAGATGGCTTATTATGTCTTGAATGTTCCTACAAACCTTATTTTGACATTGATTTGACTGAGTGAAAGCCAAAAGTGGGCTGGGGGGTTAGAGAATGATCTTATGTGACTATTGTATTCCGATCCTTAATTAACCTCAGTGTGTCTTAGTTCTAATAAAACTCGTATTTAAGTCTCTTCAGTGTTTTCTCTGTCTCTGGTGTGTAGAAAACTGCCTCCCTTCCTCATTAAAATCAGTCCGAGAACCTCCAAGGCTGCGGTGAAGACAAAAATGATTCACTTCAGAAACTTGATCTTTTGGGCCCTATTCTCATCTCTATAATTTATTTTCTTCTTTTTTTTTAAAAAAAGATTATTTTATTTATTTATTTATTTATTATTTATTTATTTATTTATTTGAAAGACAGAGTGGCACACATAAAGAGGGAAAGAGAGAGAGAGAGAGAGTTGTAGATATCTTCCATCCTCTGGTTCACCCCCCAGATGGCTGCAAATGCCAGGGCTGGGCCAGGCTAAGCCAGGAGCCTGGAACTTCATCTGGGTCTCCCACATGGAGTAGCAAGGGCCCAAGCTTTTAAGCCACCATCCACTGTTTTCCCAGGTGTATTAGCAGGTAACTGGATCAGAAGTGGAGGAGCTGGGACTGAAACCAGCCCTCTGATATGGTATGTCAGTGTTGTAGGCTGCAGCTTAAACTGTTGCTCCTCAACACCAGCCCCATTCACTTTCCTCTTGGTATCTTTTACTCTTTCTTCCTGCCTTGGTGGCAGAACATGTAGTTCCTATTTGTCCTCCCTTTCTCCTGAGGATATATCCTTGGCTCTTTTTTTTTGCTTTTTAAGATGCATTTATTTGAAAAGCAGAGTTACAGAGAGAGAAAGCGGGAAAGACAGAGAGAGGCAGATTTTCCATTTGCTGGTTCACTCCCCAAATGGCTGCAGTGGCTGGAACTGGGCCTATCTGAAACCAGGAGCCAGGAGCTTCTTTCAGGTCTCTCACGTGGGTGCAGGGGCCCAAGGACTTGGGTCATCTTCCACTGCTTTACCAGGCACATTAGCAGGGAGCTGGGTTGAAAGTGGAGCAAGTGGGACTCAAACCAGCACCTCATAGAAGCGCTAGTGCCACAGGTGGCAGCTTTAACCACTAGGCCACAGCACTGATCCATATCCTTGACTCTTCCATTATAAATTTCTTGTTTTACAGCTGGGACTAGTTTAGAACGTTCAAACGGTGCTTCACAGAAAGAGTGAGATGCGGTTATTGGCCAACATAGACTGACTTGCTTTTGTTTATAAGTCGCGGATGTTCCAGGCCAATGTGTGCTTAGATATCTGCCCTTCTTGATGGCACCCAAGGAAGCCCATTCTGCAGGCAGATCAGACGTCTCTATCTTTGTAGAGTCTACTTGTCTAGTTCCCACTTCCCTTTCTAAGCCTATGACTATGTAATGATTAGCAGCAGCCGTGGAGACTATCTTCGCAGAAACACTTCTGCTGCCCACGAGGATGTAGCTTTACTGTGGCCTCAACAGGGCAGCTCTGTCAGATCCCAGAATCCACAGCGGTTATCCAATACATACTTACAGCGACGGAAAGGGTAACGTTAGATAGAGTAAGGTGTTCGAAGGATGTTGAGAATAGCAGTGCGGTTTCCCTGTGGTTTGGAAGGAAGAGGTCCTTTGCTCCTGTGCTTCTGGTCTAAGTTGACTCTGTTGTTTTTATCCTTCTAGGTATCATGAACTGATCACAAAATATGGGAAGCTGGAGCCTTTGGCAGAAGTGGACCTAAGACCCCAGAGCAGTGCGAAAGTAGAAGTCCACTTTAATGATCAGGTGGAAGAGATGAGCATTCGCCTGGACCAGACAGTTGCAGAACTCAAGAAACAATTAAAAACTCTAGTGCAATTGCCGACGAGCAACATGCTTCTCTACTATTTTGACCACGAAGCGCCCTTTGGCCCAGAGGAAATGAAGTACAGTTCCCGGGCCTTGCATTCCTTCGGCATTAGGGATGGAGATAAGATTTATGTGGAATCCAAAACAAAGTAACCTCTACCGGCCTTGTAAAAACCCACACATGAGGACTTATGCAGGGCATTTGTTTCCAATATGGTTTTCTTTAGAAGACTGCTTTTGTTTGGTTTGATTTTGTTTAGGTTTGGGAGGGGTTTTGTATGTTTCTCCCCCACCGAGAACGGGAAGGGGGCCGTTTTGGGTATTTTCTACCACAGATTTCTTCTGCTCAGCCAGCAGAATTGGCCGCTTCTCCAGTCCGCGGGCCCTCTCTCGTGAAAGATGACCAAGAAGTCGCCGACTTGTTACTATGTTCTCCGGGGCGTGCCTGCCTGGTTCAGAGGACCAGGATTGTGCTGGTGAAGGCAGCGTGCACTGCGGCTGCCCCTCAGATGGGGATCTTGGGGTCTTTCCACCAGGAAGCAGGAGCCTGCGCAGGGAGGGCCCGCACTTCTCTCTCCTGCTTCTTCCTTTTCCCTGCTCTGCCACCTTTTTCCTGTTTGGGTTCAGTTTTGTACTTTGAATTCCGCCACCACGTGTTTACCTGATAGTTCCATTCTGCTCATCATTACCTTCTTATTTCTCAACTTGGTGATTGCCCCTGCCCTGCCGTCTCATTTCTCCCTTTTAAAATAATTTTAAATGTTTTAAACATTTTCAGCCTGATTCTGATCTCAGGTACTCAGTAAGAACCTGTAGCCCTGTTGAGATGTTGAAGAAGAGTAAATGGAGAGGTAAACTCTGGGAGAACTCGCTGTTGTTCTGGGAGCCCAGGCAGAGTGTTCTGGTCTCTGTGTTTGTCACTATCTCACTTTTTATGTTCCTCATATATGAGATCAGCCATTGCTTTGAGAACATGAAACATGGCCGGTTCCAGAGTTCTTTGACTTTTGCTTGTTGAATGTATTTCCTTGTATCTCTGATTACTTTAAACTACTGGGACTAGAGGCCTGACTTCGTGAAGAAGCCGAGAGAGTAGAATATATACAGCCAGGGGAGTTGAGACTCAGCTAATAAACCATCCTTGGTGTGTGTGAGGAAGTGGAGTGGGGGGATGTGAGAGACCGAACTTTACGACTTCCTGGCCTGTGTCATCTATTTGAAGCCCTGCTTTTGCACTTAGGGTTAAAGGTGGGAAATTTTAATCAAAGGGAGCTTTGATTCCCAGTTCTTTCTTGGGACTTTGTGATGTCATAAATGAGCACTTTTCTCTGTTTTACATTTCAATTTAGTTTAGAGAAGAACAGCTCTGCCTAATCTACAAGTAAAGATGTAAGTGTCAAAACTTCAGAATTGCCTCCAAGTCCTATTTTTTTTTTTTGCAAAAGCAAATTTCAAGCACTTTCCCTTTTAAAAGCCAGTCCCTCACCTGCTCTGACATCTTTTTGTTTGTTGTTCTGTTCCTTCACTAATCAGATGGAACCCCTTTCTTCAGTGTCATTCTTTCTGTGTCCACCATGTCTGTCAGTGGGAGTCATGAGAAAGACGTGGCAGAACCAGAGCAGGAGGTGTGCGGGCTGAGTGATTTTCTGGTTGCATTTGACCTTTGTTACGTGGTTCCAGCCCTCCTACAAATTTAGTTTCTTCTGAAATCTCTGGATGGCTCTCGTAAATTATTCACATGTAGGCAGTTGTGCTTATTATTGCTATGTTTTTATTTTCCTATTCCCTGTGGCAGACGTTCCTTCTGTTAATGCACTTCAGGTTCAGTATCTGTAAAAATTTGGCCCAGGCCACTGAGTCAAATCTACATTCATTGTAACATTAAAGACGGAAACCAAAGGGTCTGAGAAAGATGATGCATGAGGCCTGATCTCCTCCTACAGACTTTTATCTTTCAAAATCATAAATGAGCAGTGGAGAGCCAGGCTGGGTTTAGACAAGAGAAGTTATTTTGTAATCACGTTTTTTTTTGGCAGATGTTTGGAAGTGGGGAAATAGTGCAGCAACAGTGTTGTGAAGATGAAAACTGTGGGTGCTTTGTGTGTGTGCACACGAGTGCAGAGGAGTTTGAGAGAGGAATGGTGTAACTGAGCCCGTTGCTTTTGTCAACCTGGGAAACAGATGCTCTCTTATTTTTTGAAGTCGTATGACCCCTGGCTGTCCCACAGCAGAAGGCAGAATGAACACTTGTGTTATCAAAGGTGGAATGGTCACAATTAATAAGATATTTTCTATATGACAAAGTTTTATGAAATGCTTTTTTACTATTAGAGACCTGTTTCTTCTGTTCTTACAGAACGCAGTGAATATCAACTGCAACATAATTCCTTTTATTATACAGTTGCATGTGAAGGGAACTTCTCATTTCATTCAGCAGACATGGGTATTTTTAGGGTGTTGTAATTGATAGTTTTAATAATTGCTGAATAATTTTTGATTAAGAAAAAAATCTAATACAATTACTGGTCTTTTAGAGTAAATGAACAGAGGTAAATGAGAAAAGCTATTTGAGCATGTGTACTTATAGATTCATTTGGGTGGCTGAGTAAAGACGCTGCGCTTGGAATAAAATTGGTGCTGTGTAGACACTTGTAACCAAAATTATTTTTATAACAGGCCCAGAAGAAGGAGAGAAGAGACCAAGGACCTCTGAGTCCACAAGTTATTCATATTTGGTTGTCTATAGCTTATCTGTATTTTAATATTGATCTGTCCAGTTTAGTGAGAGCATATATTAACATTTGTGAGGCAAAATGCTGTCATCACCAGTATTACAGATTGTGTTGCTACAGGCACAGTGTATAGAACATATGTTTTCTAAAATAGGATTTTTTTCAGTTATGAAAAAGGAAAGAAGTAATAAAAGAAAGCCAAATCAAAACCAAGGGACCCTTTCTACATCGCTACTGAAGCCACAGTAGAAATCAGCTTTTGAATTTTCATTGTTGAAATAACTTAGATTGCTTTAAAGGAAAAAAAAAAGTCCAGAGTCCTCTGTCTTTATTATTAGAAGTTTATGTTGTTACTGCAACTCCTCATCACCATTGCCATGATATACAAGAAAGCAGCAGATATGATAAGCCCTTTGTTTTAAAAGACCATTTGGTGACGAGCCCAAAATATAAGCATAGCTTCGTATAACAGGACAGAAAGCTATGATGCAATGATTTACAAAAGTTCTGTTTCCCTAAGAAGAAAGAAAAAGAAGGAAGGAATGAAGAAGGGAGGGAGGGAGGGAGGGAGGGAAAAAATGAAATTCATTTCTAACTCAGTATTTCAGCTGTGTTGGCGAACCTGCGGTGTTAGGAACAGAGAACCCTTGTGGCACAGAGAGCCGCTCAGCGTTTGAGGCCCACGGCTGGCATCTCGCTAACGCACACGGGAGTGTGGCCTGCCGCGTGGGAGATGCCAGGCTCCGGGCATTAAAACACGAATACAGGACACTAGACTGTTCTCAGCAATGTCATTTCTGTTTATGAATTTGACTTTTCCCCTCAATACATGTTAGAGTGAAAATGCAAACTGCTTTCAAGCACATCCTGAAGCTATCTGTGTTACCAGATGTGTTGTGAACACTCTACTGTTTTCCATAGGTGCTTCCTTAAAATCTATGTCCATGTGTAGTGATGGAGAGGGACTGGACTCTCTCAGGCTCTTTACTTGCCGGTTGTCTCCTGCAGTTAATGGAAATATATATTTTGTTTCAGAATATAATTTAAACATGAAGGTCTATTCTTTGCACTTTTATTAACATATATATAGAGAGAGATAATCTTTAAAAAATTAAAAATCCAAGTCCATTTCCTTTTGTGTTCTGATTTTTTTTCCTGGAGTGTGGAGTTTGTTTTCATATAGGTAAAAACAGACACAGGTTCTTTTGGCCTACCTTAGGGAGATTCTGACCATTCTAACAAACAATTGGAATTTTGCGAAAGTCAGAACAAAGATTGATAGGAACTATAATAGTAGTTGTTTTGTTAGCAAAGTTTTATACTTTTATTCTTTAATTTATTCATTTGAGAGGTAGAGTTACAGACAGTAAGAGGAGAGACAGAGAGAAACGTCTTCCTTCCGTTGGTTCACCCGCAAAATGGCCACAACTGCCAGAGCTGTGCTCATCCGAAGCCAGGAGCCAGGTGCTTCTTCCGGGTCTCTCATGCAGGTGTAGGGGCCCAAGGACTTGGGCCATCCTCCACTGCTTTCCCAGGCCACAGCAGAGAGCTGGGTTGGAAGGGGAGTAGCTGGTACTAGAACCGGCGCCCATATGGGATGCCAGTGCCACAGGAAGAGGATTAACCTACTGTGCCATGGCACCAGCCCCTATACTTTTATTCTTTAAGAATGAAACCTCTCTTTTAAGATATTTGACATCAGTTTATTTTAAGAAAGATCAAAAACCTCATTTTGATGAAATAAAAATTGCCAATTCTTATTCAAGGACTACTATTTTCCTTTCAAAAATAATTTTTTAATATTTGTTTATTTGAAAGAAGTTAGAGAGAGGGGGAGAGAGAGAGAGAGATTTTCTGTCCTCTGCTTCACTCCCCAAATGGCTACAATGCTCAGGGCTAGGGCAGACCAAAGCCAGAAGCCAGGAGGTTCATCCAGGTCTCTCATGTGGGTGCAGGGACCCAAAGAATTGGGTCATCTTCCGCTACTTTCTCAGGCCACAGGAGAGAGCTGGGTAGGAAGTGGAGCAGCCAGGACTGAAGCCAGCACCCACGTGGCATACTGGCCCTGCAGACATACGTATCATGATTTGTTTAAAATTGAGATTATTTATATTCAGATTTCAAAGAATTGTCATTTTAACTTCTTTTCTATATTCCTCTAAATGATCATTTACTTTTGTTGAGTTTTTCTGAGCACGTGGAAGATAAGAGCTATCAAGACAACCAGCGCTGACTGTACTGAGCGACACTGTGACTCTCAGGCTCTCAGAGTGCCTGCAAAACCAGACGGCGGACCTTTGCAGTCCCATTTCTTTTCCCTACTCTTCTCTGGAAAGGAAGTTCCATTGGGTCTTCCCAACAACCCTAAGGCTTCGGCACGATTATCTCTGTTTTTCTTACTGGGAAGGAAACAGACAAGTAGGAGAAGTAGCTTGATAAGAATCAAACAGTTGGAAAATGCAGAGGCAGGGATGCAAGCCCGAGCGACTCGGCTGCACAGTCCATGCGCTGACAAGTGCGCTGTAGCACTTGCTGCTAAGGCTGCTCCCATAGCTGCCCTCAAATACAGACCTTTACTGTTGGTTTGAACTTGGCACTGAAACACTGAAATGAGACGTTCCTCACTATCCGCTTCCTGGATTCGTTCACTCCGCAGCAGAATCACAGGTGAGGCTGAAAGCTCCAATTTCAACTAGAACTGTGCCATTTCCAAAACCCTGAAGTTGCTGTGGGGACGTATCTGCTGTCCTCCCTGCTCCTCTGAAATGCCATTTTGTACTCTTGTGGCAGGTGTACCGACAAGAGTAAGTGTGCCAGTAATAGGATGCAGGGAGACTGTGTACTTGGCTTTTAACCTAGGACTTTCTAGAATTGTAAAGTATGATTTCAGCAAACAGCCAAAGGCAAGAGAGGTCACTGAGCTCCTCCTCAGACTCCCCTCAAGGAGGCACAGAGCACTTAAAAGTGGAGCTGGTAAAGGCAGAGGAGCATTCGCAGCGCGGTGGAGACTTTATCAAAGGTTTTGTGATGGGGAAGGATGAGCCTGTCATTCCTGTTGTTCCTCCTTAAGATTCAAGGGGATGCCTGGTGAGGAATATAAATATTGCTTACCAAATAGAGGAGACAGGTTATCTATTATGGTCCGCACGATCCAGTCCTGCTAAAAAAAAAAATTACAATGCAATTTCAGTTTGTCAAGTCTTACACAGACTTATCACCCTTGAATGCCTCTTAGTGGCTCTAAGCAATACAATTAAGGTGTTAAATAAAGAATAGGAATAGGGAAGGCAGACGTGGAGAATACATAGTAAAAGAGAAAAATAGGTTCTGAAACACAAGACACCTCTGTGGGCAGATGGAAGCTTCACTCCATTGTTAGGGAACATAACTAGGATGATATAAACTATCTTGGTTATGTTAAAATTTCATTTGCTGTAAAGTCAATTGCTTAAAAAGTCTTAAAAACATTTAAATTTAATTTTAAATAGATAACAGCTTGGTTCAAAAATCAAACAGTACAATGAAGAAGATATACATCAAAAAGACCCATTCTAATCTTATTAGTTTATTGTGTTCTTCCAAAATTTGCACAAATAACAAAAATATATAGAGTCTAATTATTCCCTCTTATACAGCAAAAGTTACATATCACACATTACCATGCCCTTGCTTTTTTTGTGCTTCAACAGCTTCCTGTAGTGCTCTATAAACATAGGGGATTACCGTACCTTTGTTTATAAGTATTGATTTTATAGGTGCACTATAATTTACCTAGACAGTACTCTATTAACTGACATTTGAGATGTTCTCTTCTTCTCAGTCTCTTTATTTTTTACTATTTTCAGTTTGCTGTAGTAAACAGCATATGTTCTTTTACATTTTAGAATTACATCTGTAGAATACATTCCCAGAAGTGAGACTGCTACATCAAAAGGTCAAAGTGTGTGTAATTTTGGTAGGTATTGCCAAATTGTTCTCCACTGGGGTTATACAAAACGAGCATTTTTTTTCCTGTTTATTATTTGTCACAACCCTGCAAAGTCAAAGAAGACTTTACTGATCTTGGGCTTAGATGTGCTTCCTGGCTATTGAAACCCAGATAACATTCTTTCCAATTAAGCATGCAAATCTAGGCATGTGAATTCAACGCGTTATAGATAGGGTGAGGCACCTGTATCATTTGTCTTGTGAGCCATTTTGCCTCTGGAACCTGTAATTTTTAATCATCGGTGAGATTTCCCCTCTCCAGCACAAGGTTTTTGAGAATTATTTATCCTTAACAGTGTGTGAACACTTGTTTCAGCTGAGCGCCCTTGGAAAGTGATGGATTAATTGCCCCGAAATCTCTGCTTATTGTCTAGAGTAAGCTTTAATCAGAGCTCATTCTTGCCTACCAGTGAAATTTCTTCGCCGTGAACTATGAACTATGACATTTCTTCTGCATGGATGGAACTATATGCCGCTCCGTGGTGGACAGGGAATATAGTGTGTCAGCCTTCATCCCTGATCCCCCTCAACTTGATTGCTCATGTGCTAGCAAGGGATATTAGAATAAGGCCAAATATCGGGTTTTGGTTGTCATTCTACTTAGAATTAGCTGTTGCAAACTCCTTGGCTGGAGATACTTCAGAAAATATCTTTGAGTCCTTGTTTAAATTTCAGAGATGAACAGCTTTTATTATTGAGCTCTTAAAGCTAGAAAATACTGCTGGTTGGTTAATAAATAATAATAAATGTCATTCAACGTGGTTTTCAAAGAGCCAATGTCATATTCCTTATAATTAAACCATATTTATTAGCAGCAGCTCAAACCAAGAGTCTAGAATGAATAGGGCCAGCACAAAAATATAACTTACAGGCAAATAATATTAATTCTTTAAAAGCATGGATTATAAAGCATTTATTCCACAATTTAGATTCTTGATGCTTACAGCTTGCAGTTAAATGCGTATTACCATGATACTAATACATATGAAAGGTTTTAGAAATATTACATCAGGATTTTTAAAATCTGCTTTTTAAGAATGAAAAACTAATAGCGTGCATGAGCATCTCGTTTTGTGAAAGCTAGCCCAGTGCCCAGAAGGAAGAGAAGCCGGCTTCAGATGGGCGCCTGCTGAGCCCCTTTCTGTTAGGAATGTCTGTGCTGTTTAGCAGAAATCTTCAAGGACACTGTCATGATTTCCCTGTCACCTCATCTGGCCATGGGTAACGTGACCATCGCCAGGGAGAATGCAAGTAGAGCCACAGATGTAATCACCTTAGGGAGCTAAACTGAAGAGGTTGGACATCTTCTGATTGGCAGATAAGTGATGGAAACACCTGCCCTGCAGACATGCCCGAGTTTCTTGTGGTAGATTACGAGATGAAGCAAAGCGACCCATGGTGGAGGGCTTGCGAATTTATCCAAGGCATCAGTGTCACAGGTTCTCCAGGAGGCAGATGTTAAAGTGTGATTGGTAGTGTAGAAGGTTTATTGGGGAGGGACAGGAGTTTGACACAGTGGCCTAAGGACCCACACCCCTTATCATATCAGAGTACCCGGATAGAGTCCTGGGTATGCTTCCAATCCAGCTTCGGGCTAATATGCACCCTGGGAGGCAACAGATGCTGGTAGGAGTACCTGAGTGCCATTACCCATGTGGGAGACCTGGATAGGGTTCCTGGCTTTAACCTGGCCCAGCCCTGGCTGTTGTAGGCATTGGGGAGTGAACCAATAGTTGGAAGATTCTCTCTCTCTCTCTCTCTCTCTCTCTCTCTCTCTCTCTCTCTCTGCCTTTTAAACAGAATGCAAATAAGTAAATAAATAAAAATTAAAAATCAGATGGTTTATTGAGGAGTAGCTGTGAAAGAATGAGGAAGAAGTAGGATTCTGAAGGCAAGGCATCAGAGCACGCTACAGACTTGGCAAAGACAGCCTGTCCCCTGGGGTGGGAACACCTTGGGCAGAAGTGGCCCAGGCCTTTTTACAGCGCTTTTCTCAGCGATCGATTGAGGAATGCAGCAAGAACGGAACCGCAGCATAAACACTAATGGAGATACCGAAGCAGCCAGCAGGTGAAAACCGTCAGCCAGCCGTACTCCTAGCTGGAAATCATTCTTGAAGCTGCATCTCAATTGTACATTTTCGTGTGTGCCACAGCCGATCCCAAGCAAGGTTTAGATCCAGTTCTCTCTGACAGGGAGCTCCCCGTATGGGGCTCTGGTGGGCAGCTTTTCCCAAGGTGAAAATGAAGACAGAGGTTAGGCGACTGTCACTGCAATGGGCATGGTATCCGTGACCTCTCTCTTACCACTCATTGTGTCACCTCAGCTGTCACTTCTTCTGGCCTTAGTGGCTTCCCTGGAGGCTTAACCCAAACCTTAATTCCTGAGTAGTCTGGGTCCCTGGGAGCTCTCTCCTCCCCAACCTAGAGTTGATACACTTGTCTGTCACAGTCACAGTTGGGTAAGGGAGAACTAAGAGGTACAAAATGAGTCACCTGGGTGTCACACACAACCCCTCAGACCCTTTGTGTAACAGCAGCCTGCCTTCCTCCCTCTGGTCCTACCAAGATGATGGCTCATCTTCTTGCCTGCTAGTCTTTGGACACAGGGAGCCCAAAGTGCCCATAGCTCAGAGCTATGGGGGACCCTTTCTGTGTCTGCTGGTGAGAAAGTGCCCTCTTGGGGAACCAGGACCTCTGACTCTGTGCAGCTCAGAGTCGAGGAGCTGGGAGCACAGATTGCCCGGTGACCATCTGGGAGTCATGGCAGCTGGAACCACCCCCACTTCCACACCTTGGCTTCTTGATCCGTGCGGTCGTCCTTTTGGGCACACTGCACCATGCAGTGATCTCTAACTCGCTGTGTCTCCATTGTCCTGGAGGCTGGCACTTCATCCTCATGTGGTGCTTCTTAAACAGTTCATTTCAATGTTTGGCCAGGCCATCATCTTCCATGTTATACTATTTATGCTCCCACCAGAGGACCCCCTAATTGTAAACACACTCTAACACCCCCCTTTTCTATCAAGTGGGTTTCCTCCTCAGGTGGTATTTTGCATGGAATTCTATGCCCATGGACCAGACTTTGGTGGCGCTACCTAGAAGTCTCTGGACAGGAAAGGCATATTCATTTCCAGACTACAGTACTGTAAACACCCATCAGAAGGAATCGCTGGCCTTTCCAATGTGAAGGAGGTCCGATGTGATCATTTTGCCACCATCTAGCCATCTGCTACCCCAAGGAACTGAGGGCTCAGCTCTGTGTCTGTCAATGACAGATGGAATGGTCAGAGGCCACAGTAGCTGTACCAACCCCGCTCAATGGGAGTTCACGCTATTGGGCCATGACGACCTCTGTCCCTCTGCTGGGACTGCTTTATGGAATGTGTCCATTGCACCAACACAGATGAAGGCCGAGTCATTTTGTCTACTTGGTTGTAGTGGATGCCTTCTGGTTGGTGCTAACATCTGATATGAAGACATTTCCAGCTGGTGTTCATTCTTGTCTGTCTATCCATAGGTCTCTACCCCGGGCCTCTTTGCCACTGGTTTTCCAATATTTTTTCTTGCCCAACCCCTTATCAAGCTGGCTGTGTGCTTCTGTACTGGCTACACATTTGTTCATAGTCTAACTTCAGAATAATTCTCTTTGGACACAGAGTATGTAACAAAATTGTATCACCTAGGCACCAACACATTGGGGAGATTCTCCTTTATCACTGTCCTTCAAAAGCACCCCTGAGTGAGGCAATCACCATCCGCTTTAGGCTACACACACTCACACACGCACACACTGAGCCAATCCATCCAAACATCATGTCATGTGCACCTCCCCACATATGGCCATATGTGTGATCTGGGTTGGAACAACTGTAACAGGTGACATGGACTCTGAATCACCTAGTTACACTACTTGCTCATGTTTGGTTCCAGATTGGGTCCACCTGACTTCCTAGTTCCAACAGGGCCCAGATCACTATGGGAAGTTCTGGACACATGGCCACTTGTCTCTAGGTCAAATGTTCCATCTCAGGATCCAGATGCACATGTAGTTTTATGCTGCCAGTCACATGACTTTGCTCCAGAACTCCAGGAACCTGCATAATAGTTTCCCCATTGGGGTGTGCAATATACTTCACACTTCATCTTTTTCCAACATCGATGCCTCCAAGATCAAAGGCTCTGCTGAGGAGCTGAGGTTATAGTGCAGAGGGAGTTAGCAGCCACCTGCGATGCTGGCATCACATATGAGCTTTGGTTCAAGTCCCAGCTGCTCCACTCCTGACCCAGCTCCCTGCTAATGTGCCCGAGAAAGCAGCAGACGATGGCCCAGGTATTTGGGCCCTTGATACCCTTGATGTGGGAGACCTGGATGGAGTTACAGGCTCCTGGTTTTGGCCTGACACAGCCCTAGCTATTGTAGCCATTTGGGGAGTGAACCAGTGGATAGAATTTCAGTCTCTCACTCTCTCTCTCTCTCTCTCTGCCTTTCAAATAAATAAAATAAATCTTAAAAGACTCCACTGAACATGGTCCAAATGGCAGAGCTGCTTACATTGAAGCTTGGGGCTGTTACAGGATTCTTTCATGCTCTCAGTACAACCAAAAGCTGGCTGAATTCCATACAGTCCAGAACATGGGCTGGAGCAGTTTCTCTGGGTTTGGAATGTGTGACCTCAGAACCCAAAAAAGCCTGTTATAAAGAAGAAAGAACCTCTAGGCAGGGTGGGTGTGCGACTCAGGAATTTGTCTTCTACTTTATGTTTTAATTAAAAAAAAAGATTTATTTATTTATTTGAGGAGAAGAGTTACAGAAAGAGAGAGGGAGAGACATGGAGAGAGAGGTCTTCCATCTGCTGGTTCAATGTCCCAAATGGCCACAATAGCCAGAGCTGAGCTCATCCAAAGCCAGGAGTCAGGAGCTTACTCCAGGTCTTCCATGTGGGTACAGGGGCCCAGGCACTTGGGCCATCTTCTGCTGCTTTCCCAGGCCATTAGCAGGGAACTGGATCAGAAGTAGAGCAGCACAGACTCAAACCAACACCCATATGGGATGGGTGTGAAGCAGGCGGAGGCTGAACCTACCACACCACACCACAGGGCCCTGTCTTTTACTTTAGAGGAGATGTTCCAGCATCTTCCTGATCACTGAATTCCTACAAAGCTTACAGAAGTAGTAACCTTGACTCTTCGTGAGATTTCTCTGCCTCCTCTTGGAACGCACCTGCCTTCTGCAGCCTGCTGCCCATCAAAGTGCCCCATCCGTTGCTGTTGCTCACTGTAACGCATCGAGGTGAAGTTCCGTGAGACCCAGATGGCCAGATCTCTTTGCATTATAGTAAGAGAGAAGGTGGGAGACTCACATAGCACTGGACAAAACTAAATGTGTATCGCTGTCTGTTCCAGATGATGTGAACTATTTCTGATCCTTGTTCCTGATTCAGATAGGAATAAAAATGCATTTGCCAAATGAATGGCCACCTGTCATGTACACAAAGCCGTGGCAATTGGCTCTAGCAAACACACTACATTAGTTCACCCATGGCAACTGGGGTGGCTTCTTGGTTAAGCTTGCAGTTTCCCGGCCATTCTCCGGGCTCTATCCTGGCAGTTAAATGGCACAGGACACAGTCTGCCACGCCTGCTCTCTGAGACTAGCGCTCATCTTGGCCGTCCCCGCAGCAGCCCAGGATGCAATACTCTTTTGTCTTTGCTACCTTGGCTACAGTAAGGGGCGTGGTCTCAGAGGTTTTCACTTGCCCTCCTTAGTATATAGCTACCCTACAGACCAAGGACCCGATATGCCACCCACATCAATCCCAATTACATGTGCAGATGGGGAAAATCCCATCCCAGGTGCGTCCGCAGCCTCCAGCGGTTCCCTTCAGACTGACTCCGTTTACACCCCCAGCCTTCTGTGTGCTCATTCGAACAGAGTCTTTAGGTGTCCACGATAGCTTGAACTGCTTGTCTCAGAGCTTTCAGCATGTCTGGGCATTCCCCTTCAAGTCTGCAGTTCCCTGAGTAAGTAGCACAGGGACAGACGGGTAGAACCATCACCACACACGCTTCACAGGGTGCTGTGGGGTCCTGCTCTTTGCAGAACTACGGATTCTGGGTTTGGGAACGGACCACATCCAGAAACAGGGACGGGATTGTGACTTTTCACTGGGCCGACTGCTCTCAGCCTTCCCTCAACCATTACTGCTTCTGCATATACATTAAGCAGTATAACCTTGCTGGCTGCCCTTCTACTTGGTCCCTTGGGTGCCAAGTTGTGTTAACCGTCTTCTTCCAGGCCTTTAGAAAAATGATACCACTGTCGTCCTCCCACCCCCTCCTCATAACTTCAGGCAGCAAAATGCTGTCCCCTGGCCTCTGTTGCCTCAGGCCCGTCATCACCTCCGAGCTCACCTCCGCTGCCACTGGCCCTGGCCTGCAGAGGGGAGGCACCCTGAACTTCTTATTTTATTCTATTTACTTGACAGGTAGAGTTATAGACAGAGAGAGCAGTCTTCAGTCTCTGCTGGTTCACTCCCCAAATGTCCGCTACAGCCAGCGCTGTGCCGATCTGAAGCCAGGAGCCAAGTGCTTCCTCCTGGTCTCCCATGCGGGTGCAGGGCCCAAGCACTTGGGCCATCCTCCGCTGCCTTCCTGGGCCACAGCAGAGAGCTGGCCTGGAAGAGGAGCAACCGGGATTAGAACCCGGTGCCCATATGGGATGCTGGCGCCACAGGTGGAGGATTAACCAAGTGAGCCACGGCGCCGGCCCCAGCACCCTGAACTTCTTGGTGATACCAGTGCTTCCCTCCTCAGCATGTTCCTGTTGACCTGGGTGCATGGCGCGTCTGTCCTCTGGGCCTCCCTTCAGGTGTGGGCCTCGGGCTCACAGAATTGATGGATTCCAGCTCGCTCCCTTCACTGAGCCTTTCAATCCTGTCTCCTGCCACCTGCCACGGTAATGCAGGCATTTCACCAAGGCTCGCTGCGAGCCATCACTCTTTGTAGGCTTGTAGGAGACCTGGGAGAGAATTGGCACCATCCCCTGGGATTCTGGACCCGCAGGGAGAGCCTGCCACCCTAGCAAGTGCCCCAAGGCAGTGAACTCTTTTTCTGTGTTACAGCCCTGCCTGCTAGACAGAGCCCCTTGGTGTGCAGTCCCCTGGGTCTCCCCTCCCCTAGCCCATGCCTCTGTGCGCTGGCGAGATCCGGCCGCGCCTGTGGGCACGCAGTGCCTTGCCTCTCTCATCAGGCCCAGCACATCTCCGCCTGGCTTAGGCTGCAACTTGACCCTGTCTCTGGGCCCAGCAGGCAGGAGAGGAAACGGGAGCACCTCCTGAGGGGCACAACCATTGCCTTGTGGGGGAAAATCCTCCCTATTGTCTTCCGGAGCCGGCAGAAACCTTAGCTTTTAATGGGGTGGAATGGGATATGTCTGAAGGCGCAGAAGTTTTGGGGAAACTCGGAAAATCAAAATCTTGGACAGGATCTCTCCAGCCGGAGCTAATATATAGGCTGGATGTAGCCAAAATACACTCACATACACACACATACATAATGGACATTTTTATGTCAGCCTCTGACTGTGCCATGATACAGCTCTTTCTCATCACTCAACAGGGGCTTCTGGGGCGAAAGCTGCCCACCGGGGGAGCCCAGCTGTGGGTGGAAAGTGCTAGGCCATCGTACCACCAACCCTGCCCAGTCGCTGGCCCAGGGCCACCCCAGGAAGAGCGGCCTCTGACTCTAGTGGTACGACTGAGCCAAGCACACTTCTGAAACCTGTCTTGGCCGTGTCTGTGACAGCATCATTTCACACTAACTCAGGTACAACCATCTCTTCCACCGAGGAGCTGCAAAACTCAAAAAAGAAATCCAACACAAAGCTGCACCCTACTTACTGGTCGTTTTAAGCAATTCTAGTGTGGTTTTGTTTGTGTGAGGGGTCTGAAAAGCAGCGTCCAGCTATGGGCTGGCTCTAAGGCGCACTCCCCTGCCGCCTCAGCCCCAGTGGTCCCTTTGTGCCTGCCCGCACAAGATTTTGTCCTTTGTCCGTCTGTGACCATGCAGGTTACACCCAGTGCAAGCGAGACCCACGTGTCCCCAGCCCGACTGCAGCCAGATTCTCATGGGCGCCACCATCTTGTGTACCCGCGGCTGCCCAGGTGGCCGCGGATCCCCCACACAGCCCTGCCTCACGGGGGATGAGCCCTGACCGTGGGTGCTACAGGCTCAGATGGAAATACCCTCGTGTGCATGGAAAGAGAAGGCCAGAGCAGCTCTTTGGCTTCAAACCCTGTGGGTGGCCTCCTGGACTCGAACCTTCACAGAGACTGGGCGAGCAGAGTGCTTCTCTCGGGGTGTCCAGACCTGGGTTTAATTTTAAGAGGCACTTAAAAGATTAGACTTCCTGTTAGCCTATGAACTTTAAATAAATATATGTGGGATGCACATATACCTGCAGAGTATACCGGATTCGCCCAGGTTTCTGGAAAAACACTGGGTAATTGCAACTAAAAATGTAGTTCCCATCAACACTAATGTCCATTTTAGGATTACTTGCTCAGCCCACAGGTGTGTGTGTGTGTGTTCGTGTGTGTGTGTGCACACATGTGTGTGCGTGTGTGTATAACTTGGTACAATCAGCATTTAAGAGTCTGGACAGAGAAACATTTTAAATTCCCACTGTTCCACAAGAAAAATTTCCTGCTGCATTCAAGTCACTTCCTTCTTGATCCATTTCATTTAAAACAGTGGACTTAGCCGAGATCTGCACCCATTTTTCCTCACCCCACAGTCACGGGGTGCTGTGCCAGTTGCCAGCAGGAAGAGGCTGTCTCTTCCCCTCCTCCACAAAGACCCTCACGGGGCCCTTGGGGACAAGTTCCAGGGGCCCTGCTAGGTTTTGCCCTGGAGAAGGATCAAGCCTGACGCTGGGTGCCTCCTTCGACTTTGCCGGAAAGTGGAGTGGCCTGTCCACAGCGGAGTGTCTGAGAGAAGAGGGCAGGAATCAAGCCGGGAAAACTTCCCTTAAATACTCCATGCCCACCTGTGAAACGCAGAGGCCAGCCTGTCTGTGACAACTGTTGGAACCCAGAGCCACGACAAAGACAAGACAGCAGAAAACCCACCTTCATGTAAATGGTGGAGGGAGCCACTTTGTTTGGGGTTTTAGTCCCAAGCTGATGGATGCTAATTCTGTAACGCTAGCCGGCTGCCTTCTTTCGGGTACAAAGGGGGAAGGGGGGGCTTCTTTTGTGTTTCTCAGTGCAAAGTGATTCCGATCAGAGAGGACCAAGGCTGCAGCTCCAAGTGCCTGACATTTCCATCTGAATCTACTTTTTTTTTTTTTTTTTTAAAGCAGGGGGTGGGGGAGGAGGTCTAGTTTTTCAAGAAAAGAACCTCTCTAAGCACTCCTGAAACTGATCTTTAGATTTACTTTTCCTTAATCAATAGGGAGAAAAAACTTGATTGCAACTCAACACTTAGCTGACTGTAGCGCAGGACGAACTGGATTTTGGTTTTAGGAGTACGAGATTCAGACATCATTTCAGCAATCAGAAATAATTGGCAGCAAGTTGAGGAGAACTGACATGAATTCTTGTTTTACCTAATTTTTCCTGGTTTACCAAGATCTGACTTAATATTTCTGACTCAATTCTTCCAGTCTCTACAGAACAGGTTAGTGACATTTTTCATAAATACCAATATCTCAATGCATCCTCCTTACTGTTCTCTGAACTGGGTCCCTAAGGGCTCAAGCCTTAAACTTGCAGGGCACCTGCCTCCGCTAAAGCTGTGAGTGATCTCTGCTAAAAGCTTTGTACCATTTCCAGCAAGGCTGCCTAATCTTTCATATGTGCTTGAAATTTCAATGCTGATACTTGAGGGCGGAAGATTTGCAATAAAACACTCACAGGATAAATTCATGGCTTTTGCCATGAACGTGTGGCGGAAGCGTTGCGATAACTTCAGATGATAAGAGGAGGGTTTGTATTTTTAAGAACCCTGTCAGCGGCAAACCTCAAGGTCCAGCCACACTCGTAAAAAGCATGTAGATGTCTAATTTGGAGCTTGCAAGTGTGTCTGCGCCTCAGCTTTGCAGAACGCCACAGATCATCCGAGCTGCTCGCAGAGGGTAAAACCAATGGCTCAACTGATTGTAAACGCACGTGAAAACAAGTGCAGTTTGGTGATGTTCCTTCGTCAATTAACTGCAACTTACTTAGGCACTGGGTTCTGTTTTCCCTGTAACTCCATGGAGCGACCCTGCTGTGGTTCTTTTTTTATGATCAATATATCTATTGTCCACTTCCCTGGGGAGAGTCAGCAGAGGTATAGGTCCCCATGAGTCTGCTTGTCGAAAGGGTGGGCTGGCTGTGTTTTGTTGAGAAGATGACAGCAAATGTAGGCATAGACCAGGTTTTAGTCAACTCTCCTTGGATCTTGATGGAAATCAGGAGAGCAGGTCTCACAGAGGAGGACGTTGCTTCTCTTCTAGAAACACACAGTCTGGGCCCTGCGTCTTTCAAGGGGCGCCCTTTTCCAGTGTTTTATTAAATGCAAAGTAGATCCCGTCCCTTTACTCATTGATTCTATACGGTTACCTGACGATTTGAATGATCTCGTTATGCTTCTAGCCTGGCTTTTTCTGGGGGTCTAATCTACCTGTGAAGTGTTGAACCTAGGAGGACCTGCCAGCCCCCTGGGAATTTCAAGCAGCCTCAGAACTGTTGATGTTGTTACGTGAATTTGTTCTACGATGGTTGTGATGTGTCTTGGGATTTGCCACCAAACACACCTGGTGTTCTGTTTACTCTGGCAAGCTGGGGATTTTTTTTTTCTTCTTCTTTTTAAAATTCCAGGATGAATTATTCATCATTACTTAGAATTTGGGTCTCTTTCATCTTCGCACTTGTACGGCACCAAGGTGAGTACCACAGCATTCCATAAAGCTCTTGATTAGCATGCTCTTGAATTTATAAAGAGAGATTTTGTTGGAAGCATAATTGTAAGGGCAGGTG
This sequence comes from Oryctolagus cuniculus, assembly GCF_964237555.1. NCBI lineage: Eukaryota > Metazoa > Chordata > Mammalia > Lagomorpha > Leporidae > Oryctolagus > Oryctolagus cuniculus. The sequence goes on from NC_091432.1 coordinate 113,584,706, forward strand.
TACATGTGTCTGCAGATACAACAAGGAAAATGTAAATTAAATTCTGTTGTCAAGGGCAAAATATATTAACTTTGACTGATGTTCACTTACATCCTCACTTTTTCTTAACTTTGAACACAGTTTGTATAGACTCAAGAAGATCTTTAAAATAATGCAAATGGAAACATCATTTAAAATGGACAGAGTCGTCTGTGTGCATGCTATGCTTGCTCGTAGATTCCCATTCAGGAGTTTAACTTGTGGCGAAGACTTTAAAGGATATAATTCTTTTAGCCAAAAACTAGGAAGTAACAATGGCACTGATGACAGTGACTAAAAATCCAAGTGAATAAGAGCCCCCTCCCCCAGTGATTCCTTCTGTTTCTCTCTGTGGCGTTGCCCTGGGAAGATGTGAGGCCACCTACATTCTATCTTCTGTTGTTTTTGAATCTTAGACAAGAAAGATGGGACAGTGGACATAAATCTGAAGATTTTATGGTGAAAATTCTAAAGCGCCTTTCCTTATTTGCTAGCGTGTTTGGTTAATTCAGTGGGCACCTTGTTGCTTGTCTGAAATGCACAGATCTGTAAGATCATCTGTAAGTGCAAAGGTGAATCTGTGCCTTGCGAACCACAGTGGGAAATCCCACAACAGTGCAAGACACCCACGAACTCCAGCCGCCTACCCTTGCCCCAGAAAAGTACATTTTATTTGGTAAACACAAAGCAGAACAAAATCTTGGAGATGTAGTCCATGTTTATTATGGATGTTCCAACTTAGAGCAAGCATAAGCAGAAATAGTCTTTCTTTTAGTATCTCTAATACTATTGATAAACTGTGTATTGATAAGCAAGTTAGATAAGTTAGATTTTTAAAATAATAATGGCTTCTGAGATGGAAATTATTGTAGTTTAAGCTTTTATTCAACATCTCTTTTTCATTCAACAAATATTTATTGAGTCTTTATGATATTAAATATCCTCATTACTTGCATTCTTCTTAACATTTTCCTGTCCAGAATCATGCACTAGTTAGAACCACCCGTGAAGAGAGGAATCTTGCAAACAGAGCAGGCAGAGAAGTTAGGAAGAGGCCCACGGCCACGGCTTCCTGTCTCCTTGAGAGCTTTCAGGGTTTCCACATTCCCCAGGCAGAGTGGCCAGCGCTGCCCAAAATGCCAATTAACCTTTCCATGAAAGTGATGGCAATTCCATGTGAATTTGAACCCTTATTCATGATTCCTGAAAAGCTCCCCTAGAGGACAAATCCATGGCGAGGTGGTTTGATTTGTTGCAATTAATTTGAGAAAATTTATCACTTTTCAAATGCCTTAAGCACTTGGGCATAATGTGATGGCAAAGACAACAAAGACATTTTTCGAAAAATCCATACCTTCTAGGAATTTGGAGGTTGTTACTATTCTGTGATTGTAGCAGTAAGGGCAGCACATTGGCTGAGTGTTCCCGGGACTAAACCAGCGACAGCACCTTGTAAAGATTAAGGTTTGCTCGGCTTCCCAGAGACTTCTGGGGTTGGAGAAACAATGTATACACCAATGACCCAACTAGTTTTCCCAGTCTCCCGTGCCTGAGCCCTGGCTAAGGGATCACCTCTCTGCCGAGGCAGACCTCGTTCCCCCAGGAGAACTGGCGACCTGGCACTCCGCCTGGGCTGCTCTCTGGCCACTCTGCCTTCTTTTTCACACGAGCTGTTGTTTGCTCACTAAAAGGCTCCCAGTGGAGAGGGCAGTCCTTGGCCAGCTGCTCACTGGCCTATCGGCTCCATCAGTGCAGGGCAGGGACTCTCCCAAGCAGAGGGCCCAATACGAGAATGAGGCATCGGCCTCCGAGCAGGTACTTCAAGAACCCATGAATGCCAGCAAACACATTTTTAAGAAGAAAAAGGATGGTGTTCTGTTGTTCTGTTGTCATTCAAAGGGGAGAAAGGACAGAGGCAGGGAAAAGTGACACCCGAAACGCACGTTGTTCCGAAGATGCCACTGGACGTGATCCTCAGTCGCACAGCCCCTGGGGAGAAGGTCTCATTTTTCTTGCCAAACTGGGTCACACCTTGCAACGGTTTGGATGGGAAATGTCCGAGGAACAAGCTGGGTTGCCCGTAGAAGAGGTGGCACTGTCCAGGTGGGGTGCTGGCTGTGTTTTGGGGGTGGCTCCTGCCTTGGACTGGGAGGGCAAGCAAGAGCCCTGTACCCTCTTGAGGAGTTCTCAAGGGCCCCCATCCCCTGGACAAGCTCCTGTCTGTCTTTTGCCAATGGGAGCTGGACAGACAGCCTCTTGCCAGGCAGGCCCTCCGTCGATCAAGGTCACTCAGAGGCCGGTGACCAACAAACCCTCTCCTCCCACTTTTGTCCCGGCTCCAGCTGGTGTTTATCTCCTTCTGGGATCTCGGTCTCCTCCTACTGTGTGGCAGGAGGGAGGGGACTCCTTTCAGGAAAAGGCACCACAGGAGTCTTCCTCAGCGATCAGGGAGCACATAGCTGTGGCACCTGCTCCTCACCTTGCCATCGAAGGAGGAGCCAAGTCCTCCCAAGCCAGGCCGGCCGTAGAGGTTGCCGCTCGGTCCTCTGCGAACTCCAGGCTGTGGGGGTGTCATGATGTTCCCACCGTTGCCACCACTGCTCCTTTCAAAATGCATGCATGCATAGGGAGGAAGCATAAGGAACTCTGCCCTAAGGACAAACGGTATCACGCCCATCCCTGCCTGTCCCGGAGCGGAAGATAAGGCACTGTGTGTGTGTGGCTCAGGGTTAGGATGAATGAAGAGTCAGCTGCGCACTCAGCTTACGAGCCTTGAGACCGTGGGAGGGAAGTGGCTGGCCAAACGGAAGAGGGAGCCGCCATCTATCTAACCCCCATCTCTCTCGACAGCTCAGCCCAGGGAGCTCATGTATCCGTTTTGGCAGAATGACACCAAAACCCCTAAAGTAGACGATGGAAGCTCATCTGAGATTAAGTTGGCCATCCCAGTTTTCTTCTTTGGCGTTCCTTACCGCACTGTCTATGTAAGTGGAGAAGCAGCCCAGCTGTTGCCCTGTGGCTCTCCCTTTTGTTTGTCATCAAGGAAAGCGTTTTAAATACTCTCTTCCGGGGCTCTGGGAATGGAGGATTTATCAGCAGCCAAAACGACAACTTCTAAGACTTCATGAGCTGATAGGTTTTATGATTAAGAAAGTCAAAGGTATATTTAATGGCTAATGTTCATAGTAGAGGAGTATACAGGCAATAAATTGCTTTTGTGGGTGATTAAACACAGAAGTGAAGCAGAGGCCCCAATGCCATGAACATTATTTCTGCTAGTCGACAAGATAAAAAGATACAATGAACCACAATAGGAGCAATATCATTTTTCTTTCCCTTCTGGGGGTGTGAAAAGTTTAGGCATCTGCTGTTCTTGGGCTTCCTACCAATTCAGAGCGGAGCTGGAGCACAGTAGAGGGACAATCAACTATTATCACATAAAAGTTGTTTGCAGAATTGGCCGCCCTCCTTGGGTCGGCAGCTATGCCAGAGGGTCCCATTGTCGAGCCTGTGCCAAACGATGGCACCGTTTGCCATCGGAGCGCTCCTGGGCACCTGTGTTCGCAGGTTATTTCTTTGGCTCATTGGATTTGTTGCTAGCGAGATTTGCATACCGAGAGCCAGGCTCAGAGCAGCTGGGCCCCTTAGTAGCTTTGGCCTTCACAGATTAGGGGAGACATATGGATTATACCATATCCCATCCTAGTGCGTGTCCTGCGTAGGGGAGGTAGGTGGTACCTCTGCCTCAGGCCACCTCCTCCTCTGGGACCCCTTCCTTCTCCACTGTCTGATTTACAGCCCAGGGTTGCATCCCACCAGAAAACAGTTCCCTCTTCCATTACTGACCGGTGGTCCCCGGACCTACTGGCAGTGTCACCTGGACACGTGTTAGCAGTGTCTTGTCCCAGGCCCCACCCTGTCTGGGAGGGGAGAGGCTAAGGAGCCCTTCAGGTGACTCCAAGGCCCACAAAAGTTGGAGAGCCACGAATCTAAGCCATAGAATATAATCAAAGCACATGTGAGTCATCGCCAGCTTCCTCTGCTAGTCTGTGTGTTTTAATTACACCTATTATTCCCTAGCAAACACATTGCTCTGGCATCCTAAAACGCCTTTTATGTGTTTCTCCCAGCAGGGCCTCCCTAGTCTGTGTTTGTGAGAGCTGCCCATAAGTCTCGGAATATTTTGACCTGATTTTGGAGAAGAGAGGATAGGACTTCCATTCTAAAAGCCTTAGCTTCCTAGGCCTCTAGGATACATGTACTAGGGTACTACAGAAAGTTCATGGAAAAGGAGATTCGAACATGAGTTTGTCTTAGTGCAAAATAATTCTGAAACCCATGAATGCGAGGGGTCTTCAAAAAAGTTCATAGAAATGCTTTTTATGGAAAAGCTATGTGAAAAAAATTTGACTTGTCCCCCGACCTATTGTTTGAAGACATTAGATGCTCTGTGTCCTTGTTGCCTGGTCTCTGGCTCTCTTTCCACACCCCTACATCCTGGCTTTCAAACTTGGCCAAGGTGTCCCTCGTCAAGTGCAGATAATTGCTTTTAGGATCTGGGTCACTGTGTCTATATGTTATTGATTACTAGGAACATAACTAACAGTGGGAAGATATAGGAAAAGGATCTCCAGTTTTCCCGTGTCCAGGAACTGCAAGTATGTCCACCACAGACATTTCAGCTGCTGAATCCATGAAAGCCACGAGGTTAAGTCAGGTCATCACTCTTGAACGTGCATACAGAGCCGCAGGTACAGGCACAGGCCGCTTCTGTGCAGGTCCTGTGTAAGCAGGGGGAACGTACTGGCCTGTGATTTGCAGTAAGATTTCATAATGTAATAAGTTTACTAAGCCACTTACAAATCATGAAGAAATCACCATAAGCTAGTCATTTACATACACGGTGTAAAGCGTTCGTGTCCTGATTTTTATGCAGTGATGGTACAAAGCTATTGAACTGCAAGAGCCAGAATGGAATTGGTCATCTCTAGGTCTTGACCTTGTTCTTGTTCTGAGTACAGGAGTGGTTGTGACATCAATAGCAGTCTTTTACATGCCCCGTCTGGAGCAGCAGACGGTTCAGCCTGAGATCTGAGTTCAGTGAAGGAGGCTTTGATTTCTCTTTCTCTGATGCTCCTGGTTGGTCATCAGATAGGAATCAAGGTCTGACTTAGAGCTCCTCCATTTTAAAATTTAACTTTGCTTCCTTGTTTGCCTATTTCTTCCTGTCTACTTTACATCTGGGACTCTGGATCTGTCTTTATCGCTGTCATTACCCCTGGCTGGTCTAGTTTGTATGCACCTATGCACATATAATGCACACACACATTCACACACATGCACACCACAATGCTGTAGCATTGGATAACTATAAATGGAGATAGGACAGAGAACATGAAAATGAGACTGATGATTAATAAGAAACTAAACTGACGACAAATTGAAAGTGAAAGGAAACCAATGAGTTTGTCTGGAAGTAAACGAACCTCCCAGTTTGAACAATAGAAGCTGATGTTAGGGGCTCAAAGTCAGAGGCTTGAAAGTTGTTCTCGTTCATACAATTAGGCAAACGTCCATCTCGGTTTGTGTCTTTGATGCTGTCATCGTGTCAGAGCCACTGTGCGAGCCTCTCCTGTTTTTGTAGGTCAACAACAACGGAGTCGTTTCCTTCAATGTGCTGGTGAGCCAGTTCACACCAGAATCCTTTCCCCTGACGGATGGGAGGGCCTTCATCGCCCCGTTCTGGGCAGACGTGCACAATGGGATTCGAGGGGAGATCTACTACAGAGAGACCATGGATCCTGTCATCTTGAAAAGAGCCACCAAGGACATCAGGAAGTATTTCAAAGACATGGCGACCTTCTCTGCCACTTGGGTCTTCATTGTGACGTGGGAGGAAGTCACGTTTTACGGAGGCAGCAGCACCACACCTGTAATCATTCAAACTTTCCACTTTCCACTTCATATCCTGACGTCTAATTCCTGTCCATCCTCACTACCGTGAAGGAGTCTAGCTGTTAGAGCAGAGACGTGTCAGCTCCCCTGAGTTAAACTGACGGGTCTTGCCGCCCACTCTCCGGGAAACAGAGGCAAATATCAGAGCCAGCCGGCCCAGGCAGCTGTCATGTGGCAGAAGATGTCTCACCCCAATCACAGCTCATTACGGGCTTCTAGGAAGGAGCCTTCCACAGGTTCCTTGCAGCAGGTAGCATTCCCATTTCTCGGGAGAGTGACTGAGGCAGTAAGACCTGGTCCGAGCCACGCCACTAGGGGGCCCATCTAAGATCAGAGGCACAATATCTCTATCAATAGCTCCCTCCCCCCTCCAAAAAAATCTGGTGGGAAGAAGAAAATGGTGCTGAATTTGGGTACAAATGGCCCCGCTCATTTTATTATATTATGGTATTTTTTAAAATTGTGACCAGGGCTGAAATTATTCATATCTGATGTTAATTAGAGTGGGCAGTTAAAGCGTTTCATGGATAAAGTTTCAACATCTGCTCTGAAATCCCAAATGGGCAGTCAAATAAAAGTCAAATAAGAAAGATTATCACTGGCATTATCACGGAGATAATCAACTTTCTCCATGAAGGGACAGAATGCGGTTTTCCCGAAAGCCTGGTTGTTTTTTTTTTTTTTTTTCCAGGTGACTTTAGCTGTGGGGGTGTTAGAAGCAGAACACGTAGGCATCTTCAACTCTAAAATTCCCAGTAAGCAAAGGCCCTCAAAAGCCTGCCCTCTGCTTTCTGAGGCTTACCTCCAGTTCCATCTGTTTTCCACTCGCCCTGGCAATGAGTCCGTTGTTTAGGGGTGGAACTGGAACCCCGAGTTAGAGAGACGGGAGGAAGTGCTTGCTAGCCTTGCAGTCCAGGGCTGCGACACAGTGAGCACTCGCAGCTCGAGAACCTTCTGGCCAGGGCGTCACGAAGCACTTTATTGCTAAGAGGTTCTGCAGGACAGAAAGACACTGGTTTAAACAGTGGATGCATTGGCTTGAAATAACCTCTAAAGAAGCATCCGTTTCCCTCTGTCACGTTATGGATGGCTAACAACTCCTTGGGTGATGTTTTATGGCCTTTAAGCCTCGTATCTTACAGCATTAGAATGCAGGATGCCAGCAATCCATAAATTTTAGTGTCAGTGCGGGAAGAAAAGAGAAGGAATGCCCATCAAGTGCTGACCACCATTTTTTCAAAGAAACTTCCATTGGCAATAAAAATGGCAAGATAATTTAGATACTTTCTGGTTTGTACTTTGAAGTAAATTTCTGAGCTAGGTGAGCACTCTTTCTATGAGGATGAATGAGGGAGCATCTAAGTGCTTTGAGCTCCTTGGAGGCAACAGATGATACAGTTTTCTACAGCTCCGCAGTATCCATCCACCCCCAGCCGTGCGACTGGCTCCACCTGTTCCAAACAAGAACGCATACCATCAAGCCAACTGCACGCTGGGCTGGACAGAATTTTTAGAGGCAGAAAGTTCACGGAAGTCCAACAGATAGGAGGTGGGGAGGGTCGTGTGGGCTTCCAGGCAGTATAAAAGCTGTATGAACTGTGGACTTAGCACGCGTCCCATGCTGTGATAGGCTACTCCAGGTTTATCACTTATCTCTCACAAAAACCTTTCCTTACAAGTACAATTTCCACTTTCAGGGTAATGGAGAAAACCCAGAGAGGGGCAATAACTTGCCCAAGCAGGAAGAAGGGAGATTTGAACCCCCAGGAGGCAGACAGAGTGGTGGTTCAAAGAAAATCTGCCAACTTTGAATCTTGAACTTTACTCAGCGACCTCCACCAGGGATCGTTGCAAGTCCTTTAGGGGCACAAAAGGGTTTACAAGAATATTAAAAAAATTTTAAAAAGCCCCATGTTTTTGCAAAAACAGACTCAGAGGGATCTTGAAATGAATGTTTAAAAAATATATGCATGTAGGGGGCCGGCGCCGCGGCTCAATAGGCTAATCCTCCACCTTGCGGCGCCTGCACACTGGGTTCTAGTCCCGGTCGGGGCGCCGGATTCTGTCCCGGTTGCCCCTCTTCCAGGCCAGCTCTCTGCTGTGGCCAGGAGTGCAGTGGAGGATGGCCCAAGTGCTTGGGCCCTGCATCCGCATGGGAGACCAGGAGAAGCACCTGGCTCCTGGCTTCGGATCAGCGCAGCGCGCCAGCCACAGCAGCCATTGGAGGGTGAACCAATGGCAAAGGAAGACTTTCTCTCTGTCTCTCTCTCACTGTCCACTCTTCCTGTCTATATATATATATATATATATATGCATGTAGGGGTGTGTGAGAGTGTGCGTGGGGGTGAGCCGGCACACCTGTGCATGGCACGCAGCTTCTGGGCATCATTAGCATGGCTGCTTGGTTTGGGCGTGACTTTTGGGTCAGAAACTGGTTGCTCTCAATGTCTGCTTGGGCATGGATGTTTCCAACTTTATTTTGGAGAGGAAATTCACTTCTTGGTCCAGGGTTAGTCCTTTATCTGACCTTGATGTTGCACCTATTCCCTTAAGCCTGACCCTGCTAGTGACCTCAGCGCAATCTTGAGCTGATTGCTTGTTCACCTCTGTGTCCCATTTTCTTCTTTTGCTGAATGGGGCCAAAGGATGAAGGCATATCCCTGGGCACCTCTATCGTAAACGCCATCAGCTGTGGCAAGCGCAAGACTGGAGGAGAAAGTTCATTACAAAAAGGGCTTTTCTTTATTTGCACCTTGTGCCTCCCTGGGACTGTATGGGATGGGGAGATTTGGGGCCTCCAAGATCCTCTACCCCAGTTTGATTACACAGGATAAGGGTCTGGGCCTTCCTCTGTGTCAGACAGAATGTTAACTGGGATGGCACCGGGCAGCTGGGGAAAGCGCTGGGTTTGAATAGAGAAAGGTCAATGCAGCCTCTCCTTTTAACTCTATTTTTATTTGAATTTCCTGAAAACACATGTCAAGGGGCTAGGGATTAGCAAGGAGAAATTGTAAAGGATAAATTCGCTACCGATTATGTCTGAGCACTGTTTGCAAGGTTTGTTTGAATTTATATAACATCTCTGTCCCCAAAAGCATCAAATGAAGACAGTGTGTAGTGACAGAGCATAGAGAGAGAGACTGGGAGCCTTGGTGCTGATCCTGGACCACTGAGATTTCCAGTGACTCATTTCCATTAGTCTTCAGTTTTCTTAGCTATAAGATGGGAATTGCTCCCCAACAACGCCCTGCCCCCCTACAAAGAAAACTCACCTGTTATAGCATTGGGCTGGGGTGCGGATGAATGCTGAGAATTCTGCAGATATAAAGTGGCACATAAATGCTCAATTAGAGGAGCGATTTCTCCTGCAAACGCTTTTTAAAAATCGCTTCCCAGCTTCCTTTCTAAAAGGAGAGGCATCTGTCAAGATTCGTGTTGTCCAGAAACGGCGAAAGCACAGCGCACAGGACCACTTAAGTCACACTGTCCTGCCTTGGCTCGCCTTCCCCTCCCGGTGTCACCCCACCCACCCAGCTGTGGGAACAGGTAGCCTTGGCCTGGGCCTGGTGTGACGGGTGCCTATAGTTTATGCTCGTGCTGCCATCTATAGGCGCTCTTGTGTCATCACATGCTTAGCAGAGCCTCTGCATTTTCTCTGGTTGAAGTTAGAGATGTGAGCAGGGGCTGAGTCAGACTCTAGGTTTATCTCAGGCAATTTGTCTTTTGGAGGCACAATGCCACATGTCTTGTTTTTCCCAGTCGAGGCGAGAACAAATTCAGAGAGGAGGCAGAGCGTGAGGGCTGGCTGTAGAGCAGCTCTGAGCTGCTTGGGAGTGGGGAGACACAGGGGAAGGGGAGATGCCCCCATGGGGTGGAGGACCGTGAGTTATGAGACCATCTTTTCCATTCTTCCAGGTGAACACCTTCCAGGCCGTCCTGGTGTCTGATGGCTCCTATACATTCACACTCTTCAATTATTATGAAATCAACTGGACCACTGGGACAGCGAGTGGTGGGGACCCCCTGACAGGTCTTGGTGGAGTGATGGCGCAGGTACTCGGTTCTCCCCCCAACCTCCCTGCAGGCTTAAATCACTGCACTTTGCTTCTATTATGCAGCATCCTGGAGAGAATCCTGCCAGCAGCTCCTAACTAGAGAAGCCAGTCTGATCTGGCAAGTGCCTTCAATGGCTAGTCTCACCCCTGGCAGGTGCATTAAGGGGCTAGTCTCACCCATCGTGGACCTTGGACATGGGTGGGACGAACCAGGCAGGCCTTTCTCATCTGGAATGGCGGCCCCCTGACTGCAGGCAAGGGGCTGCCTGATTTTGAAAATAAGGTGATTGGGCCAGTTAACCAAGGAGGGTGTGGTTTGCTCAAAAGTCTTGTCTTCTTTCCTATTCCAGGCAGGATTTAATGGTGGAAACCTCACCAATTTCTTCAGCCTCCCAGGGTCAAGAACCCCTGAGATTGTGAATATCCAAGAGACCACAAATGTCAATGTCCCGGGGCGCTGGGCATTTAAGGTTGACGGGAAGGAAATTGACCCAGCCAACGGCTGCACTTCCAGGGGTAAAAGCCTTTCTTTTTCTCTATGGCAAAGCAGGGTTTGTTTGGTTTAGATTGACAGGCGAGCTTTTCAGCCATGGGGGCGGACTCATTCCTGATGCCTTACTCTTTTGACATCTCTCAGCTGGGTAATGGAGATCAAGGTAATTTTAGCATGCACATTCATCACCCTGGGAGCTGAAACCTGCAGTTGCTACCCGGCGGCTGCAGAAGCCCCTGCCTGGGGTGTGAGTGCGTGATCAGCGCTGAACAACGGTGTAGTGGACCAGGCTCTTGAGTGATGTCTCAGCCAGAGGGACAGAAGGGAGCCCTCCTGTTGAACATTATTTTTGTTGTTGTTGTCAGCCCTCCCCCCGCCCCTCTGTAAGTTTTTCTTCTCATCCTTGCTCTGTCTCTGCCATCTGCACTTTGTAAATCCACCGGAGTGGGCGAATCTGGAGCCCAGCCAAGTCCCTGCGAGGGTAAATCAGTCCTTGCTAGTACTACGAGAGAGAAACAAACAGTGGCACCGTCTTCAGGGTAACTTCTGAAACCCTCCTTGCAGCAGCAGAACCTGCAGGAGCTGGGGAGAGTCCAGGCTGGCTTTCAGGGCTCTGCGAACGAGCTGCAGGTGCACAACGGTGGGCTTCTTTTACAACGACAGCCAACGTTTGGAGCCTTCTGGAACCTTCGACACCTCTTCGGATGTGCAAAGCAGCTCTGGAGTCTCACAGGATCATCCTCACTTATAGAATTCTTGCTTTTGTGTGTGCAGAAGCATTCAGAAAAAGGATTTCTGTCAATATTTCAGGTTGCAGGGATGGAGGACATGGCAGTAAGTAGGAAATTGTCCACATGTCCATCTGTCCCACCATCCAAGCACATCCCCTACCTTCCATCTCCCCTTCCGCCCATCTCTCTACCCAACCAGCCATACCCCTACCCACCCATACACCTGCCCACCCGTCCATCTACTTCGACCCACTCATCCATCTCTACCAAACCGCCCATCTCTCCATATACTCACTCACCCATTCAGCAGTTGTATCTTCCCAAAGAACATTTGGGGAGCCCCAGTGGGGTGCCAGTCACTCTGTGAGGAGCTGGAGATGAGGGTGCTGCAGCTTCTGTAACTCTACCATAGTGAAAGAGACGGCCCTGGGGGCAGTGAGGACGCAACCAAGGGAATCGTAGCAGAGCCGTGAGTGCCGGATGCTGTGGAAGTACGGAGGGTTACCCTGGGCTGGCGTTCCGGATCTCCAAGAAAGCCTGGCCTGGACGCTGCGGTCTCTTCCCTCCCTCCGATGGCCTGCATGTTTTGGCAGCCTGGGGAAGCCTGAGGCCTCTCTCTTGGCTCAGCTTCGACTTGTTCAATCTCCAGAAGAAGCTACGTTCACGCGCTCTGGCAGGCCCATGCCCTGCGCCCCCATTCCTGCCCTGTGGTCAGGCTTGTTAGCCCTCCCCCTTTGTGCCAAGGAAAGGTCACGTGTGTGTGTGAAGATGGTCTGTCTGGGCATGCTTACCTCCGTGGGCTCAGTGGCGTCGCCCATGTTCAGAATAGCATGAAAAATGTTTTGGAGCTTAGCTGGTATTAAACTGGATAGGAAAGAATCCAGTCCCAAAGCTCACTAGGATTTCTTTCTTTCTTTTTTAAAAAAGATTTATTTACTTATTTGAAAGTCAGAGTTACACACAGAGAGAAGCAGAGACAGGGAGAGAGAGAGGTCTTCCATCCACTGGTTCACTCCCCAACTGGCCACAACGGCTAGAGCTGCGCCAATCCAAAGCCAGGAGCCAGGAGCTTCTTCTGGAAGAAGAAGCACTCACATGGGTGCAGGGGCCCAAGGACTTGGGCCATCTTCTCCTGCTTTCCCAGGCCACAGCAGAGAGCTGGATTAGAAGTGGAGCAGCCGGGACTTGAACTGGCGCCCATATGGGATACTGGCGCTGCAGGTGGTGGCTTTACCTACTATGCTACAGCACTAGCCCCTCACTAGGATTTCTGAACTAGTGTCCTCCTCCCTTGCACAGCATAAACACAGCATCATTTAAGGTCCATGAACAATACCAACCCCATGCCACATTACCTCCTACCCCTTTCTGGCTGGGGCTACGGCCCTGATAAGTTACAGACTTACCAAAACACTTCTCCTCTTGGTGCCAGCATGACACAGCTGACGGCTGTGCACATGCCATCAAGTGCCCAGTGACAGCCTCTCTCCAAGTCCTAGGGATGGCTTCTATGACCATGGAAAACCCTGGTTTGCAGAGCCGTGGGGTTGATCACATGCCAGCTGTGTACAGGGTCCTCACTTCAACCTCATTCTTTTCCTTCTGAATTATGGATTTGGGTTTCAAATAGGGGACAAATTCAATATCTTTCTCCAGACCGCTGTGCATTTTCATGTGCCACTGGACATATATCAATCTAATGAGATTGGGGTTTGGCCTGGGTTAGGGCAGGCGAAGCAGCTCTGTAGAGCTGGTTTATTATATCATCATTTCACAAACAGAATTAGCTCAGAGAGGCTACCTTTTGGTCCAAACCTCCCCTCTTCAAAGGCACTTTCCCATCCTTTATCGGGAGCCTGAAAAAGCAGAGACTGGAAACGATGCTGAGTAGAGGCTGTTACAATATATGCAGCTCTGAACTAGTGCCAAAGTGCGTTGAGGACGGAGGGCCTGTTTTCAGGCTGACGCGTCTGACCTACTGGGAAAGTGAACAAATCTATTATCTCATTTTGGAGCTCTGTTCTCAACAGGCAGAGAACATAATTGCCTGTTGAGACATGGGTCCTGTTGGACAGATGTGGAGAGGACTGGGACCGAGGCGGCAGCCATGCCTTCTGCTTGGGCTAACCTCGCAACCTCGTGCTACTCACTAGACACCCGGCAGCACAAAAACCCGAGAAATCTCCGCCAATCCTTTCCCAAACAACAGTGCGTGATGTTATTTGTGTTTCTTAATTTTGTGTCTTTGATGCTTTCCCTTTCAGACTCTGTCGGTTTGCAAATGCTTCCAGCAACCCGTGTCGGCGTGCCACGGCGTCCCTGTCCACATTGTGCAGGTTAACATAGGGAGACATGCGGACATTAGATCAGTTGTCTTGGGAGCTTACCGCGGCCTTGAGGCCACTGTCCAGTCCTCTTGACCCCAACCCTCAACCCAGAACTGTGTCCCAGCTCCTAACTCAGAGCTGTTTCTCTTGTACTTGGTGGTCGATGCTGGCAGCTGCCAAATTTCAGATATTTTGTGGAGGGAGGTCATTTATGTAGAGAAATGGTTTTAAAGACAGCATGTCTACCAAGTAGTCAGTGAATACATTTTTTCTAAATTGACGCATCCCTTAGCGGTAGTCCCCTCTCTCCACCTCATTCTTCTCTTTCTGACTGAGATCTGTCAAGAAGTAAAGCTACTCTCTGTCCAAGGGGCAAGGAGAGGGGCGTCTCAGACTCGGACAGCACTTAGAGGGGGAGAGAAGGCAACCTGTGTGGGTCTGAGTCCTGCCTGAGCAGTGTCTGCAGGATTTACAAGGCTTTGAAAGCGCCAGGCAAGCAGTCAGCGCTTTCCAGAACCTTCCCAGCGAGCCTGGGATTTATATTTGTGCATCTGATGCCTGATTTGTGCTATTGACCTCTACTGGCACTCACTTGGCCCTCAACAAATGTGTTTTGGATGAATGAACAAATTAGCTAGTACACATACAGGATTGCTCAGTTGCCTGGATACATTGGGTCTTCTTTCAGAATACCCTTCCTGCAGTGACTCTGGAGTGTCCCAGCCGTTCCTGTGGATTAAAAACCATGTCTTTCCTTGGAATGGGTATGCTCCCCAGCTGTGGTGACAGTAAGGCCAAAGGGCTTAGGCCAGGTTCACGCAGACTCAACTTGGAATCTGGCCTCACCGCTGAGTTGCTGGGTGACAGTGGGCAAATGTGTGGCTCTTGAGGCCCAGTGTTCTCGTTTGTCAGTGTGGTGACAACACCTGCCCAACAGGGACCTTGTATAATGGAAGTGATGCGTATAGTCCGGTGTCCGGCACAGAGGAGGGGTACTCAAGAAATGTAAGCTCTGATGTCGTTCTTCCCCAGGACAGTTCCTTCGGCGAGGGGAGGTGTTTTGGGACGACCTGAACTGCACCATCAAGTGCCGCTGTCTGGACTTCAACAACGAGATCTACTGCCAGGAGGCCTCTTGCAGCCCCTACGAGGTGTGCGAACCCAAAGGCAAATTCTTCTCCTGCAACCCGGTGGAGACCAGCACGTGCGTGGTGTTTGGGGAGCCGCACTACCACACTTTTGATGGCTTCCTCTTCCACTTCCAAGGCTCCTGTGCCTACCTGTTGGCCCGGCAGTGTTTGCAGACTTCCAGCCTCCCCTTCTTCAGTGTGGAGGCCAAGAATGAGCACCGTGGGGGCTCAGCAGTCTCCTGGGTGAAGGAGCTCTCCGTGGAGGTGAATGGCTACAAGATCCTCATCCCCAAAGGAAGCTACGGGAAAGTCAAGGTGAGAGGGACATGGAGAAGCCGGAGCTTCCCACACTTACCGCTTCTGCTGCTTGTCTCTCTGCCATACCAAAGGGACATGTGGCTCTTCCTACCCGGTGAATGTCTCGCAAAATGCTTGACTAGGCTGGTGTATACCTGGCTCCGCAACATGTCTAGCTACTTTTTAATGTCTGCTATACACACACAGTCCCATTTCCCTCAAGAACACCCGTAGGCATGCACACACGTGCACACACACATGCACAGCTCAGAAGTAACCAGAAAGAAAAGGGAGCTTAGTTTTCCACACACCTGCCCTGCAATGGTTGGCCATGGTGCAAACCTAAAGTACAGTACCCCTAATTCCGTGCAGCCTTGCATTAGTCATCCTCACCCCGCCCCACAGTGCTGCTTCACATTCGGAGACAGCATCACAGGGGCTGATGTCTCCTAAGGCACTCCCCGTTCCAGCGCCTGGAGCAACCACACCGACTTCCTTAGAGGAGCCTGGACGGGGAAAGGCCCCTGAAAGTCTCACCCAAACACTTTCTATCAGAATCTCTAATCCCTGCCTAGAATAATGGAGAAAAATATGGGTCTCTGTTGGCCTGTTAAGCATATGAAAATGATGTCTGTCCCTGTCCACCTGCATTTCAAGCAGGGATGTTGTCAAAAGACAGAGAGCAAAAAGCCACTAGCAATTACTCAATTTATGGAGGCCTCAATTTTCATAATATTAACAAAGACCTTGTTGCAAACCATGTATTTATTCAAGCAGTAATCACCAGGACCACAAGGGCTTGATCGTTACAACCCATGCAGTCCTTAATCCCCACGCATGGAGGTCATTGCCAAGATGACAAACCAGAACCAATGCCAAGGCAGGGATTTCTTTCTTATTTAAAAAACTAACGTGTTGTAGTTTTAATTGATGTAGCATGTCCAACAAAAGACAGGACCAGGGAACTAATTCTACTTTTTTCTGGCTCTGCCCTTCTTGGTTCTGTGTAGCTTATCAGTCTCATAATTAGGAAAGTGAGCTATTACTGCAGTTGAAATGCCAATTTGCTTGTTATTTGGTTAGTCTCTCTAGGGATAGAGCTGTATATCAAATCAAGCTAAGAGTTCGGGTACAGAAGTTTGGAGTTCTTCCAATTTAAATTTATATTGTGCTGTTGAACACTATACTTAGCCTTTTAGATAGATGCTAGCATTTCAAGCTAGAAACATTTTCACCAGCTTCCCTCTCCTTGCCTGAATTATGCGGACGATAGGTATGATATCAGCATTTGAAAAAGAAAGCCTGTGCTCTATTCCTACTTTCCATTTTGATTAAAATTCCTTTTCACTCACTCAGAATGTTTTTTTTGAAAGAAAGGGACACTGTCATTTCTTTCAGGCCCAGCAGCTCTGCTAATTTTGCGTGGCTGTGTTCCATCGTCCAGGCGCAGGGCACGGATTCCTCAATTTTCTGTAGCGACAGGAGATGTGGCTCTGAATGTAAATGTTTCAGAAAGAAAAGGTTATGTGACTCCAACTGCAAGCTAACAATGGCTTCCTTTTTCTTTGGCCAAATGGTTTCCAAGTATCTTTGAATACACCTGCTCTGCTGAAGAGAGTGGCTCGATGGACAGCAGAGGTCCAGCCCCGGGTGACTTGGGGACAGGCGGGAGAGGGCTGGGAGGTAACTGACTTCTCCAGTCACTCCGTGCCAGGCCACAAACGGCCACTGAGGTCCACTCTGCCCAGCCATAGACTGCCCTCCTCCAACCGGTCTCCAGAGGCTGGGGTTGGGAACAGTTCTATCTAGGGATTTTTCTCCCCATTAAACTACTCTCAAATAGCAAAGAATGTAGGCTTGTTATTATGTTAGTGGCCCCTCCCCCAAAAAGCTAGGATAATTACAAATTCCCAAATAGTAATCTCTCCTTTTAAATAATGTCAGTTTTCCTATTTCTTCCCCACGAACCTAAGTAGTTTTGGGTGCTCCAGTGACCAAGGTGCCAAGGACAACTAGTATAGGGTGCCAACCAGCTCAGATTCCAGGATGGGGCCTCTCACATCCCTGAGCCACTACTGCCAGTGGGGTGGCCTTGCTAAACCTCATTTTCTCCATCTGTGAGATGGGATGGCAGTGTCTTGCAGACAGGGTACCTGGGCACCCTGGGTGCTGGCACAGGGGAGAGAACAGGGCTCTGGAGCCGGACTGATAGGGGCCAGGCCTGGACACCTGCAAGTGCCAGCAGTCGTCATCCCTCAGCTGTCGTGAGGACTGAGGACCGACCGGGAGGGGTTGGGGTAGGACTTCTCTGGGAGCTCCTGCTCCAGGGCCTTGGGTCACAGCCCAATGACTTTATAATTTGTGGTGAGACCAGAAGGGGGAGCGACAAACAGTCCTGCCAGGAAGCAAGGTGTCCACAGGAACATTACCGGCATCCACAGGAAGGTCGGCCAGAATGGGGCAAGAACAAATGCTGAGGGACGTCCAGAGCAGATGACCCCGTGGTTTCCGCTGTAGGACACGTGGAGTTTGCCCCTTGTCAGCACACCTTGAAGTGAGAGAGAACACTTGGGCATGGATGTATTTGGCATTTAAAATCACACCAAACTTAGGAAGACCCCTTCCCACATCCTAGCACAGAACACGGGTAAGGATTGTTCAGTATTCGTTCTAGTTGACCTTTCTTATAGTATGGCTTTTCTCACCTCTGTGGGCTAACCTTGAACTTGGCAGATAAGGACAAATTAGTCAACTCCTTGGGTTTTTCTCTGCTCTTCTAGTAGCAGGATTTTTTTTTTTTCTCAAGGCCTCTTTTCCATGTCCCCTTCCTGCACTGTTATGAACTGAATGTCTGTGTCCTCCAGGGGTCAGATGTTGAAGTCCTAACCCTCACGGTGCTGGTTTTAGGAGTGGGGCTTGCGGAGGTCCTGAATGGGGAGCCCCCATGGGTGGGATTAGCACCCAGCTTGTTTGCTCCTCTCACCATGTGAGGACATGGCGGGAAGGTGCCCTCTGTGGGCCAGAAAGTTGGCCCTTAGACGCCAAATCCACCAATACCTTGACCTTGACCTTGGGCGTCCCAGTCTCCAGAACCATAAGAAAGAAATTCCTGTGCCTTATGGTGTTTTGTTACGAAGGACAGGTAGTAGGAGTTGGCTGCTGCTCTAACAAATGCTTAAACATGTGCTAGCTGCATTGGCACTGGGGGAATGGGCAGAGGCTGGAAGAGTTTTGAGGTGCATGCCAGCAAAACCTGCACTGCCATGAACAGCCCACTAAAGGCGAGTCTGGTGCGGGTCGGTGGCTGATCTCTAGAGATGGAGAGCAGCACGTGGCAACTGCCATGGTAAATCTGGGTGCAGTGCTCAGGCCGTCAGTTGCCTTAGCTCCTAGACCACTTGGAGAGTTGCAACAATGGTAGCAGGTAAGATCATTGTCCTTCCAATGTGCCAGAAACCAGGATGGGTGTGAGGCAGCCTGGAAAGTCTAAGTGCACTTACAGCCAAGCCCACTGAGGGCTGTTCTGGGACTATTCATTCATCCCAGTCCACGAAGATGTCTGTAGGTGCCTGGCTTGGAAGTGTGGCAAGAAAATGACCTCTCTCTTTTGGAGGCTCATCAAGCCCCCTACTCATGTGAGCTAAGCGAGTTTCTGCCCACTGCTCACTCCTCGTTACAGAACCCACCAGGGCCAGCTGAGTGGGCGCCGCCAGCTCACGCTACCCTTGGTTGCTGCATCCAGCCTCACCCCTTGGCCTTGTGGCTCCCTGGATTCCTCCTGCCGCAGCTGCCTGTCTGGTTTCTTTGCCTGTAACCTTGATTCACTTTAGTAAGTCCTTCACACTGGCCAGAACCGACTTTCTAAAATGCAGATCTGACAATGTCATTCCCTCCAGAATAGAAATCCAAGTATTGTTTTGTTTTGTTTTTAACATGGCTTAAAAGGCCCTCCAAGATCTGTTCTCGACACAGAAGCCAAAGTGATTCTTTTGAAGCGGAAGTCAAATCCTGTCGATCTTTGCTCTAAACATCCCCTTGGCACTTTGTCATGCTCAGAGTCAAAGCCAAAGTCCTTAGGGTGGCTGACAGACTACTGTTCTTTCTCTGACATTGTCCGCCACTGCCCGCTGTCACCTTCTTCCCCAGCCGCACTGGCCCCTGCAGTTCTGGGAGTGCACAGTCCGGTTCCCACTCAAAGGCTGGCTGTTCCCTCTTGTAAGCCACCATCAACCTAGGCAATGGCTGCTTCTTCATCTCAAATGTGCCCTTCTCTTTTTTCTCAAATGTTATTCTTAAAATTTATTTTCATCTACTTGAAAGACAGAATGACAGGGAGGAGAGAGACAAAAAGGGAGGAGAGAGGGAGGGAGAAGGGAGGTGGAAGAGAGAGAGAGAGAGAGAGAGAGAGAGTTTATTTATATCTGTTGGTGCACTCCCCAAATGCACACAACAGCCAGCACCGGATCAGGTTGAAGCCAGGAGCTCAGTACTCCATCTGTGTCTCCCACATGGGCAGCAGGGCCCCAAGTACTTGGACCATCTTCCACTGCTTTTCCAGGCACCGTAAGCATGAAGCTGGCCCCAAAGCAGAGGAGCCAGGACTTGAACAGTTGCTCCAATATGGGATGCAGGCATCCCCAGCAGCTCTCAACCATCGCACCACAGAGCCTGCCCTGCTCCTCCCCTGCTGAACGTTAGAAACCCCCTTTCCTGACACTTTTGATCCATATTCTCCACTTTCTTTTTCTATGTAACACTGATCTGATGTAGGTAAATATTTTATCACCTTCTGCTTGATTGTTGGTTTCCCCAGCTTACGTAGAAGTTCCATGAGACAAGGGTTTTTGTCTGTCTCACTCGTGGCTAATCCCCACGTGTGGGATCAGCGCTCGCTCGGCACACAGAAAGGCCCGCGTGGATATTGGTGGAATGAGCGGGTCTCGCTACACCTCCAGTTCACGTCCAGCTGCCCCTGCCCTCTGTGCCCAGCGACCTGGGTCCTTGCTCCCCAACCTCATGCTGCTGCTTCTAACCCCCTGCTTTGCTTTTCTTGTTCTGGAATCCTGTGCCCCTCACTCTTGCTTTGGACATTTCTGTTTATCTCTGAAGACCCCGGTCAGATGGAGCTGCCTGTAAAAACCTTCTATGACTCCCCAGGCTGGATTAAGTGCTCATGTACTGTTCTCCTAGTGTGTCATCTATCGATTCCCATTTAAAACAGTGCACTATAAATATCAGTTTGTGTCCCCTTTCTCTGGCAGGCTGGGAGCTCCTTGAGGGGAGCTCTCAAAATCCAAATCCTTTACTTCTTAGCTCCTGACATGGTGCTTGGTGCCTAGCAGGTGCTCAGACTTGCTGTTGTTGAATGCCAGCAAGGGACAGGGCAAATCACATATGAGCTCAAAGCTTAGCTGTGCGGCACACACTTCTGCCAGCTGGAGGACCAGGGAGGGCTGATGGTAGCAAGGGGTTCAAGGAAAATTTGGAATCTAAGCTGAGACTTAAAGAATGGATATTTGGAGGAGAAGCGAGAGGACTGTGTTTTCAAGAGAAGACTTGAAGCTAGCCTAGAGACAGTCAGGGCGGGCTGACAATTGCCCGATTCCCAGAGGAGCTGGCGTGGTACCAGCGATGCCACAGCTATCTTGGCTCAAATGCACAGTGCTGTTCAAAAATTCCCGCCCCCACCCCGCCAGGCCTTGGCCTTCGTAAGAGGTAAGCCCGCTGGAGCCTGGACATTTTGGGTGGCTGTTCTCTCTGGAGCACTGAATTACTTTGCCTTCTTTCCCTGAGCTCTGCTGGAACTCATTGCCCGGGCACCTGCTCACTGGCCCTTTGCTGTTGCTGTTGTTGGCAGGTGAATGACCTAGTGACCTCTTTGCCCGTCACCTTAGACTTGGGGGCAGTGAGAATCTACCCGAGTGGCATGTCTACTGCCGTGGAAACAGATTTTGGGCTCTTAGTGACGTTTGATGGCCAGCATTACGCCTCCATCTCCATCCCAGGCTCCTACATAAACTCCACCTGTGGGCTCTGTGGGAACTACAACAAAAACCCACTGGACGACTTCCTCCGCCCCGACGGTCGGCCCGCCATGTCCGTCCTGGATCTGGGAGAGAGCTGGCGTGTCTACCACGCAGACTGGAAGTGTGACTCGGGCTGCGTGGACAACTGCACCCAGTGCGATGCCACCACCGAAGCCCTCTACTTTGGCTCCGACTACTGTGGCTTTCTCAACAAGACGGACGGTCCCCTGTGGGAGTGTGGCACCGTTGTGGACCCCACGGCCTTTGTGCACAGCTGTGTTTATGACTTGTGCAGTGTGAGGGACAATGGCACGCTTCTCTGTCAAGCCATCCAAGCCTATGCACTTGTGTGCCAAGCCCTTGGCATCCCCATTGGAGACTGGCGAATCCAGACTGGGTGTGGTAAGCTGGCATCCCATCCCTATGAGAGATCTCTTGGGCAGGGGGCAGGGACTGGGTGTCAGGGCTCCTCCAAATGTCTTCGTTAACACTCCTGGCCCCAGAGTCGGGTAAGGCTGAGCTATCACACTTTATAAAGAATGAACTGCAGCAGTCTTTATCCTCCCTTCCCCCAAACCCCACCCCAACCCAATATCCTAGCCAGGAAATAAGAATCCACTGGTGAGCATGAGTGGTCTGGAAATATGCTGTACGCGCAGGACGCACTTGGCTGGAGGAAGACTCTGTAGCCGGGATGGATGGCGGCCCCAGGGCTGAGAGAGGCAGGGGCAGGAGGAGCTGTGTTTGTGGCTATGGAGTCAGGGCAGATGCTGGCCTGGGTGATGAAAACCGGCCTTCAGGAAAACAGTCAGCTCCTGGGTGGAAACTCCAGCCACTGCTCGGGGGTTCTTCACTCTCCACTTTCAGACGCGTTAGGGTTTGTGCGCGTCACTGACCCACTGTTGCTGATTGGAGACGTGGCTGCAGACAGGCAGTGCCCCAGGCTCATCAAGAAGCCCTCTTGTTCTGGAGTGCAAGCAGTGACTAGGAAAAGCCCTGACTCTGGGGGCGTCCAGGCTCTTTTGCTTTGTTGTCCTTTAGTTACCTCCTCAGTTTCTCCTTCTCAGCTGCTAACATCTCTTGTCCTGTTTATCTAAAATTTTACAACGACAAAAAAAAAAAAAAAAAAAAAAAAGCAGGCAATTTCTCTGAAGCTTGCTTTCTTCCTGGTCCTTGGTTTTCTCTACGTGAATAAACCAGAAATTATAACCCGTGCATTTGAGAGTGCTTTGGAGGTGAGAAGATTTAGAACTTTCTTTGAAGCCCGAGACCAGAGGGAGATTTTTCCCTCTGTAACTATCGGTCTGATTCACATAAAATCATCATGTATTGGATTCAAATCTCAGAGCATTGGTCAAACTGCTGCACCACAGTGTATTTTTCTTACTGTGGGATTGAACAGCCTTTATTATACCCAGAGCAGCCATATCATGATTCAAGTTGAGGTTCAATGTGGCTTCTCTTTGATCCTGACAGATTCCAAGAGCATCCAAATTGCCCAAGGAAAATTTTTCCTATAATAGCTATGTATTTTTTTTCTAATGGTAATACTCTCTCGTCTGCTACATTTCTCTCTCCTCCCTCCTCTCTCTCTTCCTCCCTTGCTCCCCCATCCCATTAGTGGATGAATTATATTTAATTCAGAAAGGTAGTTTACTGAGCTCTGCCTGTTGGATTCAAATGTATGTGTAGACTCAGATGTTCTTAAAATAGGAGTTGCCGGTTCCTAAGGCAAGACAGACATTCAGAAGGCATCTAATTCCAGCCCCTTCTTCCAGTGGAACAAGCACACAGTCTCCTCAGACAGGAGGGTCCTTTCTTCTACTTGGATGTCTCAGTGAATTCGTCCCCAGAGTTCTCTCTTGGCTGCTCTTGTGTATTTCAAGTTCCTCTCACATAGAAATTTCCGATTTTCCAAGCTCCTCCTCCAACAGTTGCCTTTCCCACTTCTCCTGGAAGTTGGATTGAGTTTCTCCTTGGAATGGGCTAGGCTCTTTTAACTCAGATCACCTTGTGTGTTCATCGGTTGAAGACCACTACACATGCTGATGGTTGCAGATAACCAAATTACAAAAAAAAAAAAAAAAAAATTGGGTAACAGATCTTGTCAAGTTAGATAGCGACCTGAAGTTTACTTTCAGTCAAGATGATCAAATTCAAGTACAAGTTCATCATCCAACTGCTTCGTAGTCATAGGCAAGTAAGCAAGTGGAAGTTTTTTTTCTGCCCCACCTCAAGCCTCAGCTTGGCCCTCACTCCCAGAAGGAGGCTTCTTTTCTCCCGGGCCCTGTGCTAGTTGATTCTGGCCATTTAGCACGCGGGGTCCACTCACCTTGTGACCACACTCTCTTCCTTTCCCCGCGCCAGTGTCCACCGTGCAGTGCCCGAGCTTCAGCCACTACTCCGTGTGCACCAGCAGTTGCCCCGACACGTGCTCAGACCTGACAGCCTCTCAGAACTGCGCCACGCCGTGCACGGAAGGCTGCGAGTGTAACGAGGGCTTCGTGCTCAGCACCAGCCAGTGCGTGCCGCTGCACAAGTGCGGCTGTGACTTTGACGGCCACTACTACACCATGGGGGAGTTCTTCTGGGCCACGGCCAACTGCACGGTGCAGTGCCTGTGCGAGGAGGGCGGGGACATCTACTGCTTCAACAAGACCTGCCGCAGTGGGGAGGTGTGCGCAGTGGAGGACGGCTACCAGGGCTGCTTCCCCAAGCGGGAGACCGTGTGCCTGCTCAACCAGAACCAGGTGCTGCATACCTTTGACGGCGCCGCCTATGCCTTCCCCTCCGAGTTTTCCTACACGCTCCTGAAGACCTGCCCCGACCGCCCGGAGTACCTGGAGATAGATATCAACAAGAGGAAGCCTGACATAGGGCCTGCCTGGCTGCGAGGTCTTCGGATCCTGGTGGCCGACCAGGAGGTCAAGATAGGAGGAGTCGGGGCTTCAGAAGTCAAGGTAAGCGTCCTCGCTCCCCTGGAGGGTGTTTGGATGAGTCTCGCCAAGTGAAGGAGCTTGCCAGTCTCTGCAGGTGTGTCGTCTGCCTCCTCCGGCAAGTGGATTCTAGGAAGGCGAGAACTCGGAAATGGGAGTGTTTTCTAACCATGTGCCTGGACTGAGATTCTGCCGTGGAGACTCGGAATGAAGCTGGAATTTCCCTAATTAGATAGGCAGAGTGCGAGTAGCCCTCCCTCATGGCCAACACTCACCGACAGCTTCCTGTGTGCCGAGCACTGTCCCAAGTCACACTCAGTCTTCTTAGACAAGATCATTGTCCTCGCTCTATAGATGAGAAAACTGAGTCACAGAGAAGTCACGGTGACTTCCTCAGGGATACACAGCCACAAAGCAGGATGCAAGCCCAGGCAGTCCGGCGCGAGAATCTGTGCTCCTAACCTTTGTCCTAACTAACTCCTCCCTGTAGATGAGAACCCACGTGGGGTAGTGCATGGGGCGCCTCTCACCTCTCTAACCTGCCCTAATAGAGACCTGTCATTAGGCACCCATACCTGTAGACGGTAGTTCTAGGAAGACTATTGGAGATCATCTGGTGCAATTCCTTGTTTCCACATGAACACTCCAAAGGGCTGGTGAATAAGCCCCCATTAACTGTGCTGGCGCTTGGGTGTGGCAGGGGGGAGCTCCCCTATCCCAGTCCAGTGGGCACTTCAATGGTATCACACGACTCCTGTGCAGAGAAACAAAAGTCAGCCCATTTGACTGTCCAGAGCGATCACAAAACACAGAGCCAAAAACTGAAAGGATCGTTTTTGCTCCCATGGATGCATGGACAGAGATGCACTCATTAAAGGAGTAGTGAGACGCAGCTGGGTAGCTGGGCAGTTGGATCATGATAAGTGAACTGTGTGTCTGCAAGGCATAGGGCTCGGGAAAGCAAGTGTTGAAGGGAAAAGAAGGGGCCGGAAGGGTGGGGCCGACAGGGAGCTGTCTGGAAAAAGCTACTGAAATGGAGCTGTAGGGCACAGGAAGCAAACATTCAGAATGATCATTGCGCACATTTTAATTTCGTTTGCTCTGGGCTACCCTAGGGTCTTGAACACACACAAGTAAGTGGGAGTCCCACACGAAAGGAGGAGATGCTTGACAAAACATCTGGTATTTGTGTGCTTCCCCTGGACCGACAGCTTTTCCACATTGCTCAAAGGGCTAATCAGGGGCAGGACCGCCCAGGAAGTGGTGGGGATTGTGTGTCTCCAGAATTCACGCGCGTGATTTGTTTACTTATTTATTTTTTCCAGTTGAATGGTCAGGAAGTGGAATTACCTTTTTTCCATCCTTTGGGGAAGCTGGAAATTTACCGGGACAAAAACAGTACGACGGTGGAGTCCAAGGGCATCGTGACTGTGCAGTACTCAGACACAGGCCTGCTGTACATCCGACTGTCCACCATCTACTTCAACTGCACCGGGGGCTTGTGTGGCTTCTTCAACGCAAACGCCAGCGACGAGTTCTGCCTCCCCAATGGCAAGTGCACGGACAACCTGGCCGTGTTCCTGGAGAGCTGGACGACGTTCGAGGAGATCTGCAACGGGGAGTGTGGGGACCTGCTGAAGGCCTGCAACAATGATTCGGAGCTGCTCAAGTTCTACCGCAGCCGCTCCAGGTGCGGCATCATCAACGACCCCTCCAACAGCTCCTTCCTCGAGTGCCATGGGGTGGTCAATGTCACCGCCTACTACCGCACCTGCCTTTTCCGCCTCTGCCAGAGTGGCGGCAACGAATCGGAACTCTGTGACTCTGTGGCCCGGTATGCCAGCGCCTGCAAGAACGCAGACGTGGAGGTGGGCCCCTGGCGCACCTATGACTTCTGCCGTAAGTGGGGGCTGCGTTGTGGGGGAGGCCGCCTGGGGGAGGAATTGATGCCACACTACGCTTTCTTACTCAGAACTTGGCCCTCTGGTGGGACTGCGCTTACAGCAGACCCTTTATATCCAGGTTCTGCATCTGTGGGATACAACCAATTGTGGATTGAAAATATCCTCCCTCCCCAAAAAAATTACATCTGTATTGAACACATGCAGATTTTTTCCATGTCATTATTCCCAAAGCAATACAGTATAACAACTATTTACATTATATTAGGTATTATAAGTGATCTGGAGATGATTTCAAATGTATGAGAAGATGTGTATAAGTCATTTGCAATTACTATGCCGTTTTTCAAGATTTATTTATTTGTTTGAAAGGCAGCGTGATAGAGAGAGAGGGACACACACACACACACACAATCTCCTATCCACTGGTTCATTCCCAAAATGACCACCCCAGCCGGATCTGGCCAAAGTCAGGAGCCAAGAACTCCCTCCTGTTTTCAACACAGGTGGCAGGAGTCCAAGCACTTGGGCCATCTTCCAGTGCCTTACCAGGTGCACTAGCACAAGCTGGATCAGAAGTGAGTAGCCAGGATTAGGACAGGCACTCTGATATGGGGTGCTGCTGTCACAAGTGGTGGCAGCTTAACCCACTGCAACACAGCACAGTTATGGCCCCTGCTATGATCTTTGATGTAAGGGGCTTGAGCATCCGTGGATTTTGGTATCCACAGGGGATCCTGGAACCAATCTCCATTGGTTACTTGAGGACAATTGCATTGTGGATCCCTTCCCTAGTCTCATGCTTCTTCTAGAAGGCTCAAACCAGAAAGTTTTTCACCTATGTTTTCATTTCTAGTTATACAATAACTTTTTAAAAGATTTACATATGTATTTATTTGACAGGCAGAGTTACAGAGAGTAGGGGAGAGAGAGAGGGAGAGAGAGATCTTCCATCTGCTGTTTCACTCCCCAAATGGCCGCAACAGCCAGAGTTGGGCTGATCTAAAGCCAGGATCCAGGAAATTCTTCTGGGTCTCCCTCATGGGTGCAGGGGCCCAAGGACTTGAGCCATCCTCCACTGCTTTCCCAGGTGCATCAACAGGGAGCTAGGTGGGAAGTGGAGCAGCTGGGACTTGAACCAGTGCCTGCCCATATGGGATGTCAGCACTGCAGGCGACAGCTTTACCCATTACTCCAAAGCGTCAGCTCCTATACAATAACTTTTAATTGAAGGGCAATTAGCCATCCCATTGACTTGTTGTTTTATCTAGCAGAGGTACAAACTCTGTATCAAAGGACTAGAAACCTTTGTGTTGGCTCCATAGGTACCTTCTCCTTTGGCCAAAAGGGCTCTCTTCATTCTGATAGGAGACAACCAGCCAGGGAGCTTTCCAGGCTGTAGAGATTAGCAAGCTAGACAGGGCCACTAAGAGAGCCCCATGCTGCAGGTTTTTCATTTTGTCCCCACAGTTACCTCGTCTCTCTCTGCAGGGCTGTGGCAGCACCAGTAGCCACTAGGATGGCTGCTGGCTGGGGAGGGTTGAGGCAGCCTGGCTCTTGGGAGCAGAGCACAGGGAAGAGCAATCGGGGTGGGCAGAAGGAGAAGGAGTGGCTGAGAGGGTGGGACCCGAGCCTGGAGCACCAAACCCCTCACCTGGATCCATGGACCCAGCCCCTAAACCAAACCGAACGTCGCCATTAGATTGCATCCTGCTCGGCTCTTTTTTTTTTTTTTTTTTTTAAAGATTTATTTTATTATTTGAAAGACAGAGTTACAGAGAGAGGTAGAGACAGAAAGAGAAAGATCTTCCATTCGCTGGTTTACTCCCCAGATGGCTGCAACGGCCGGAGCTGTGCCAATCTGAAGCCAGGAGCCAGGAGCTTCCTCTGGGTCTCCCACACTGGTGCAGGGACCCAAGCACTCGGTCCATCTTCTACTGCTTCCCCAGGCCATAGCAGAGAGCTGGATCAGAAGAGGAGCAGCTGGGACTCGAACCAGCACCCATGTGGGATGCTGGCACTTCAGGCCAGGGCATTGGCCCCCTGCACAGCTCTTAAGCTCTGTCCTTTTACCTTGCTTCTGAACTTAGTTTGCTTGACTTTTATTTCAAAGTAATTTAAAAGTTGCCAGAGCACTCACGCACCCATTCCCTGGATTAACACAAGTTATCCCGTTGGCTTTCTCCTCCCCTTGCCCCCTTCTCCCTAAAACCTGCAAGTGTGCTTCCTACAATAAGCACACCCACTCACGTAGCCACGGTACAGCCGTCAGTCTTTGGAGACAGACCCGCATGCAATAAGTGAGCATGCATGCCCCACTGCTGCCAGCTGACACAGGAACATCCCTCGGGGTGCTATGTGGGTATTTTCTTCCCTTCAGTAGAGATCCAGTCCAGGACCACACGCTGTTGCATTGCGTCGCTATGTCGTTTCCGTCTCCCTTAGGAGAAGGGTCCCTGAGCCTTCTTTGTCTTTCACGACCTTGGCATTTGGAGGAAGGCAGCATCCCCCACTCGGTGGCCCTCACCGGCGTCTGACGTCTCCCCGGGACGAGCTTCAGCCATGCACACCCGCTCAGCCTCCTGCCTAGGCTCTGTTGGGTTTCTCATGGGGTCCTGCCCATGGTGATGCGCACACTGGTCCCCTGCTCTACAGTCACCGTATTTCCCCTTACAGATAATGAGCTGGCTGTGTGGATACTTTAGGATTGTACAAGTATCCTGTTCTTCATCAAAACTGCCCTCCTGGATCCAGCGCCCAGCATTGATTTTTGCTTTGCTTCAGTCTTGTGCGTGAGGATCACACACAGACAGTTCCCAGGCCAGCCCCTTCCCCACTGCCACCAGGCAGCAGTTGTCATTCTACTGTAAGCGAGAGCCCTCCCTTCGTCTGCCTATCACTCGATCCGTCCATCCTATGCTTCTCTCTCATCTTATCAATGTGGACGGGGATTCCTATTTTTCCAATGACTTCATATTATACTTGTTGACTACTTTTGGCATTAATACATTGTTTCAGGTTTGGCCTGTTGGAGCCCCTCAAGCCAGCTCTTGTGTCTCTTGGGCACACTTCTGTCATTGTTTCTGAATACTTTCTTACTTTCTGGTGTAATAAGATGCTTCACACTCACCTCTTGACCTTCTTTGCCCAAGAATGGAATGAACATTACTCCAAGAAGCCCCAGTATATGCTGGGGGAGGGAGCAGATCTTATTAGAAACCAAGATCTGGGTGAAGGGAACCCCTTGCTCTTGGAGTGTCTTGCTTTGCCACTATATTTTCTCTCTCTCTCTCTCTCACACACACACACACACACACATTTTTAAATCTATTATTTCTAGCTTGGTAAGTCCAAAGGCTTGGTGGCTGTCATCTCAGAGGAGGGCAGCTATGCACCGGGGAAGGGAACAGCAGAAGCTATGGATCCTACAGCTGGAATTCTGGGAGCCCTTGTAAATAGTCACCAGCAGGGGGAGCGCTTCCGTGGTCTCTGTTGACCACCACATCCAATGGGACCATATCATACCTTCCCAAATCCTTCTTTTCAGTCCACTTCTCAGCATCTTCCTTTGTCCTATCCCTGGCTTACCCAACGCGATCTCTACTCCTGCCTTCACACCCAGCTTTCTAGTTGTATTTCATAGGATGCAGAATGACCACGTCTCCCCCATACCAAGTCTGTTTCGTTGCTGGGCCATTCCTTAGGACTAGTCATTCCTGGCCAGCGAGGCTTGTTTCTGGATTTTCTTTGCACAGTTTGGTGGCAGCATGCGTGCCCAGTTACAGTGACACAGTGCCGATGCTCCTCCATCCCCTGGCTGTTGAGGAGAGCTTCTCACTCCGCCCCATCTGGGCCAGCAGAGCGGGAGCAAGTGCTTGGAAGTGCCTGTCTTAGAGACGGCTTGGGCAGAAGCAGCCGCGTAGAACAGGGCTTCCTCAGATGGAGGGCCAGGCTTCACGCTTGGGATGCTCCCTAGGACGTCTCATCGAGACTTGGTATCCTTGGGTCCGGTGACGATGGGTGCATCGAGATTTGATTAATCATGTCTCCAGGTACAAGGGGGTTAATCTGGCCAGGGGCTTTTGGAGTGAGAATTGGATTGGGCAACAGCTGTCAATCAGGCACGCGACCTCCTTTGAACCTAGAGCCACAACCACTGCTTTTCAGTTTTTTTTTTTTTTTTCAGTTATTTTTAACCAGCCCTCCCATTGGCAGAGTCAGGCTGCCCAATTAAATGATTTTACAGAGGCATTTCAGGGGCTGGGGGAAGTTTTATTACTCCATGTCTGCATGTTCCAGACTTTGAGACAAATTCAGACAACACAATAAGTCATAAAGCGAGAGCCGTTTAAATAAGTCATGTTATTTGCTATCACCATAAACCTGCAGTCAGTGTTACAACATTCATAATTTAGAGACAAATGTGAAAATCCCTCTATACAGACGTATATAATCAGTGCTGAACTAGCCTTCAACTCCAACGCCGTACAGTATTGTAGTCAATGGGAAGGGAGATAGTCCTTTAGCCCAGAGGAAAAAAAGATTGGCTTCCAGTACACAGTGCAGAACTATTGAGTCGGTACTCGTGGGCAGAGCTATTACTGCCGTGCAATTTATTTCTCTGTAGTGTCCTCCGTGTCCTTGGATTATAAAACACTATTAAGGCCTGATGGTATGTACAAGAACCAGAGGAAGTTTTAAAGGAAAGATCTTATCTTTCCGGAAGGTGGTGGGCACCTTGGCGGATCCGTAGGTTACAAGGACCTGTAGGTTGATTTCTTCTGTGCTCCTGTCCCTGCCCCCTTCACGCCGGGACCAACCTGCGTCGGGGAGACAAGTGGGAAGTGTACCCCGAACCCCATGCCGTGCCAGTGCATGGGCTCTGCTTTTTGGTACAGAGACTTGATCTAGCAAGGAGGGCTTCTAGTGCAGTCTGAAAGGAATCTTTAAGGATGGGTGGGAAGCGGCTTTGCAGAGGGCCATCAGGAGTGCAAGTGCAGGTGGTGCGGGTGAGTGTGTGCAGAGGATGGTGAGGAGGTGCAGGAGGCCCGAGGGCAACAGCAGCAGAGAAAGGACCACAGAGGCCACGACACTGGGCCGGCTTGCAGAGTCAAGACCCCTCCGTTCGGCCTCTCCGTGTGATAGAAGGAAGCGCTGAGAGGGGGCAGGGAGTGCTGTGTGTTGAGACTCCAGGGCCTCATGCCAGCAGTCAGTGTTCAGAACAACACTAGTCGGTAAATACGCTCCCTGCTGAAAGAAGGAAAACCCGGAGCTCAGAGATGTTAAATACCGCGGCCGATTTAAGGGCGTGGTGCAGGCTCCCTGACCCGGAAGCGCTTGCCCCTTCCCGCACAGCCCGCTCTCCAGAGCCTGCCTCCTTCTCTGTGTTAAATCGCTGAACTGCAGGTTCCTCACGCAAAGATAGGGCTGGTGAGATCTGCCTTACTTTCCTGGTTCTTGAGCTAAGGTACACAGGGACTCAGCACCCGCACCAGCCGGGCACGCGAGTGAGGGGTTCGCTGGACGAGGTCAGTCTCCCTGCCTAAGGAGGACGCCAGTGGTTCCAGCCACACGGCACTCACAGAGCATCCTGTGCTGTACACACTCACGTGCACGCTCACACACACGCACACAATGTACACACACATGCACACACATTCTCTCTCTGACCTCTGCCGCTTACTAATGTCCGTCTTTTCCTTGGCCACTGTAGCTCTGGAATGCCCGGAGAACAGCCATTTTGAGGAGTGCGTGACGTGCACGGAGACCTGTGAAACCCTGGCCCTGGGGCCCATCTGTGTGGACAGCTGCTCCGAGGGGTGCCAGTGTGACGAGGGCTATGCCCTGCAGGGCAGCCAGTGTGTCCCCCGGAGCGAGTGTGGCTGCAACTTTGAGGGGCACCAGCTTGCTACCAACGAGAGCTTCTGGGTGGACCAGGACTGCCAGATCTTCTGCTATTGCAACGGCACGGACAACAGCGTCCACTGTGAGACCATCCCCTGTAAGGAGGATGAATACTGCATGGAGGGCAGCAGCCTGTACCACTGCCAGGCCCGCACCGACGCCTCCTGCATCGTCTCCGGCTACGGCCACTACCTCACCTTCGATGGCTACCCGTTTGACTTCCAGACCAGCTGCCCGCTCATCCTCTGCACCACAGGGAGCAGGCCAACTTCAGACTCTTTCCCCAAGTTCATGGTCACAGCCAAGAATGAGGACCGGGACCCGTCATTGGCCTTGTGGGTCAAGCAGGTGGACGTGACTGTATTTGGCTACAGTATTGTGATTCACCGGGCCTACAAGCACACGGTGCTGGTGAGTAGTCACGGGCTGATCTCAAGGAGAGTCTAGGGCGTGAGGATGGGGCGCCTGGGTCGGCAAGACAGGTTGTAGCTGAAACCAAGAAAATCTTAGCTTGGTAAAGCAGAGAGAGACCCTGGGGTTATTTCTTTGACTGTATCTCACAGTAAGGGAAACTGAGGCTGAAAGAGGAAGATTTGCCCGAGTTGCAGGAACAGAGTCGGTGGCAGAAATGACACCTGTTGTATTGTAGCGGGCTGTGCTGGAGGTGGGCCACCACGTGCAACCTCAGGCAGTCACGTCACATCCCAGTTCGGTTCATCTGTCCATGGGAACTCACGCCTGGCACGGTCTAAACCTCTCTAAGTGTCCTCTCTGTTGTCCCAATCCACCCCTTTTCCATTTTGGAGATCAGAATGACAGGAGCCTGCTCTGGCTTCCCCTCCCTCTCCCAGTCTCCGTGCTGGTCCCATGGGACCCAGAATTCAAGAGCCACTCCCCTATCAGGAGCACTCGGGATTTCTTGACTCACCTGGACTTTGGGTCCCTCTTCCTACCTCTGCCACCCCTTCAACCAAAGAGCACTGCCCTGCCTGTGAAGAGAGGGGAGCAGGCCTGGGAGTCGTCTGTGTCTGCCTGAGCAGGCTGACAGCGGCCGCCCCGCAGCTTGGAGGAGGCCCGCAGCCTCTGGCCCCGCAGCTCGGAGCAGCTGATTTAGGGCGCTGGCCTTCTCGACATTACACTCACAGACCTGCATCAGCATCTATCTGTCTCTGAGGGGACTCTTTTTCATTTTGTGTACATTCTCTTTAAAATTCTGAGCCAAACGGAGCTAAACTAAGTACGCCGAACTAAAGAGATCCCTGGGCAGTGCTACTGTGCTCTCCTCTTCCTTGGGATTTCCTTAACCTTCTTCTCCGACAGAGAGAGCTTTGCACGCTCCTTAAATTATCTTCCTTTTCAGGTTTATTGGAAGGTCTGCCTTCTTAGCATGGAAGGTAGAAGGCTCACCACACTCATTTTCTTCCCCTCTCAGAGAGTATGAACCTGTATCCCAATCCCAGTTGTTTTCCTCTATGCTTCTCATAACAGTTTATTCCTGTATTTATTGTTGCATTGATCATATTGTATTTTTCCCTCCATCTCCCTAACTCCCTCATTTCTAATTGTGGGCTTCTCAGGGGCAGGGACCATACCTCGTTCCCCTTCATGTTGGATGAATGTGCGGTGCTCTGCACATAGCAACACTCAAAACACTTGTCAAGTGAATGAATGTGATGACATCATAACCCTTTCTCCCAAGGTGCCTGTGACTTTCCTGTAACTGCCGGTGGCCTCTTTGGTGATCTGAGAGACTGAATTAACAAAGAGGCGAGTTGGGGATTCGGCAGATGCCCTGCTTGCCGTCACTCGGGCTATGTAGCAGATGCCTGAATGGTCAAGGCTGCCCTTCAGGGCGACTTCCCTCGACTCCGTTTTCATCCCAGGTTAAAACCAATCCATCCGGCCGGCGCCGTGGCTCACTAGGCTAATCCTCCGCCTTGCGGCGCCAGCACACCGGGTTCTAGTCCCGGTCGGGGTGCTGGATTCTGTCCCGGTTGCACCTCTTCCAGGCCAGCTCTCTGCTGTGGCCCGGGAGTGCAGTGGAGGATGGCCCAAGTCCTTGGGCCCTGCACCCCATGGGAGACCAGGAGAAGCACCTGGCTCCTGCCTTCGGATCAGTGCGGTGCGCTGGCCACAGCGCGCTGGCCGCGGCGGCCATTGGAGGGTGAACCAATGGCAAAAAGGAAGACCTTTCTCTCTGTCTCTCTCTCTCACTGTCCACTCTGTCAACAAAACAAAATAAAAAAAAACAAAAAACAAAAAAAAAAAACAATCCATCCATCATTGTGTCCATGGGCTTGCGTCATGCGTGTCCTTGTCTCCTCACCTGATCTGTTTCCACCCTGAGACCGACACATTTTCATGAAGTCACTTGACGTGCAATACTCTGCCATCTTTCAGATTTTCTTCCTTCCTTAAAGAACAGGATCTCCTCATGGAGCCTGCTTATTCTGAACCCCACTCCCTGCCTTGCGTTGCCTGCTCTCAGCCGCTGGGTAGATAGCTAGCTGAGGGTACACATGTAGCTTTCTGGCTCCTTCCTGGCTGTTTCTGCATG
Source organism: Oryctolagus cuniculus (assembly GCF_964237555.1). NCBI lineage: Eukaryota > Metazoa > Chordata > Mammalia > Lagomorpha > Leporidae > Oryctolagus > Oryctolagus cuniculus. The sequence continues at coordinate 113,619,036 of NC_091432.1, forward strand.
GAGGCCGATGGATCTGGATGAGCACCTACCTTTCTCAGCTTAGCCCTTCCTTCTCCTTCATGGTAATCGATTCCCCAGTCTTTCTGGATGTTTCCTTCCCTTTCCCTCCCCGTCAGGCTTAAGACCCTAATAGGTCAGCTCACCTTGCAGGCATGTGCCCTGGCCAGCTTCCTGAGACTGCCTCATTGCTCAAGCCGAAGGTCGCAAGAATCACACAGCTCATTTCTTCCTCACGTGGAGAGGGAGGGCGTGTATGTATTTCTTAAAGTTGCCAGAACAAAATACTGCAGACTGGGTGGCTTAAACAACAGAAACTTAGTTGCTCTCAGCTCTGGAGACGCAAAGTCCAGGGTCAAGGTGCTGGCAGGGTCCTGTTCTCTGAGATGCTGGAGCGGCATCTGTCCCTTGTCGCTCTCCTAGCTTCTTGGTGATCGTAGGCAGGCCTTGGCATACCTTGACTTGTGGCTGCAAAACTGCAGTTTGTGCTGCCATCTTGACATGGCTTTCTCCTGCCTGGGTCCAAGTGTCCTTGTCCTTTGAGGACACCAGTCACTGGATTTAGGGCCTACCTAATCCAGTATGACCTCACTTGATTACATTTATGTATAGCTGATTTCCAAATAAGGCTGTATTCACAAGTACTGGTGGTTAGGACCTCAGCATACCTTTGGGGTGGGGGGCACAATCGAAGCCACAGAACAGGGTCAGGAGAACACAGTGGCCATTGTGGGGGAAAGTACTGAAGTGGCCAGGGCCCTTCTTTCCATGTCACCTAGAAGCACCAAGTGCCCAAGCTGGGAACATAACGCATTGCTTTGTAATGCCTGCCGAGAAGAGCGAGAGCAGGGTGCACAATGTTCTTCTCTCCTTCTGGGACCTGGGGGGTAGATGTAGCAGTTACTTTGAATTATTAATATGTGGTACAGGATCTGCTTATTCGATGATTTGCATTTGTTTTTCCCATGATGTTATTATTAGTCACCCTCCACCCGTGAGCCTGAAGAATAATAGCTGTTGTAATAACAGGGTGAGTGAAGTGCAGGGCAAAGCCAGAGCCCAGAGCTCCAGGTCACTGCTGGGGCCTGCAGAAGTGGAGGGGGCCGTGGGAGGGATTTCTTGGGACACAGGGTGCTTGCTTCTATGACTCTGACCTTACTCTGCACTAAGCAGCCCTGCAGGATGTGGGAATATCCACCAAGCCAAAAGACGCTGAAAATAAACACACTATCTATAGACCAGACAGGGTTATGGGGGTGAGCGACAGAAAGCGAGCCACTCCCGGGGGGCACTGCTGAGCCCAGTCTCAGCGGCCAGCGCCGGAGCTCAGCAGAGACGGCCTCTCTCCTGCCACCACTCCCAGCCGCCAGCACGCCACAGCCTTTACAGACAAGCCAACAGGAAGGATTTCAGGGCCTTTACCGTCTGTATCTTTGTTCTGAGCATGAGCCTGGCACAGTCTTGTTCCGTAAGCCTGAACAGATGCCGACTTTGTGGCAAGAGATGAGGAGTTTTGGAAAAATGGTATCAAACATGAAAAAATAAATAAAGGAGGCCGGCGCCGTGGCTCACTAGGCTAATCTTCCGTCTTGCGGCGCCGGCACACCGGGTTCTAGTCCCAGTCGGGGCGCCGGATTCTGTCCCGGTTGCCCCTCTTCCAGGCCAGCTCTCTGCTGTGGCCCGGGAGTGCAGTGGAGGATGGCCCAGGTGCTTGGGCCCTGCACCCCATGGGAGACCAGGAGAAGCACCTGGCTCCTGGCTCCTGCCATCGGATCAGCGCGGTGCGCTGGCTGCAGCGCGCTGGCCGCGGCGGCCATTGGAGGGTGAACCAACGGCAAAGGAAGACCTTTCTCTCTGTCTCTCTCTCTCACTGTCCACTCTGCCTGTCAAAAAATAAATAAATAAAATAAATAAATAAATAAAGGAACCAACACAGCTTCTGTATTAGTTAGCTTTCCATTGCTACAGGGGAATCCTGGAGGCACCTAACTTTGTAATGAGAACAGGTTTGCTCATCTCCTGTTTTGGAGCTTCAAGTTCAAGATCCAGTGGCCCCCTTGGGTTGGCATGTGCTGGGGAAGGCAGGTGGCAGTGGTGGGGCACTTGTGCAGGGAGGACCCCGTGGTGAGCTGGGGAGAAAACAGAATGGTTGGACCTACGTCAGGTTTGTGTAATAACCCTCTCATGGGAACTACTTTCTGGGGACATGCCCCCAATGACTTCACAGCCTCCCCCTAGGTCCCATGTCCTGAATGCTGGAATTGGATTATGTTTCCCCGCTCTTAATGCCATGAACTTATGAGTTTGAGGTTAGTGTACTATGTAAATTCAGGGGGTAAGCCCCTTTAAGACCATGGGGAGGGCCCGGGAGTCTGTCCTAACTGAGCTCAGAGCCTAGTGGGACAGAAGGACTTGTTAACAGGTAACACCCAGAGGGGTACAAAAGCACAAAGGAGGAGATGTTTCAACCAGATTTCTAGAAAAGGTGACCTGGAGTTGAGCCCTGAACCTCTGTGTGCATCTACTGGGTGAGGACAGCCAGGAAAAGGGAGCATCAGTGCATACCCCGCAGGGTAGCAACACAGCGGGAGTGAGGGCAGATGAGGCTGTAGACGGAGATAGGGGCCTCCTGTGTAGAGGAAATCTCTACCCAAGCTCTGATGTGTGGTCTTGTTTCCCATGGAATCAGCCTTCCACGTATGTGGGTTCTGCATCCATAGAGTCAGCCAACCAGCACTGAAGCCACTTGAAAAAAAGCCGTACTGAACGTGCAGAACCATTTTGTCTTGTAATTTTTGTATTAATAATATAGTACAACAACAATGTACATAGCACTTGCATTGAATTAGGTATTACAAATCATCCAGAGAGGATTTGAAGAATACAGAAGGAAGTACGTAAGTTTCATGCAAATATGGTGCCGTGTTCTACAAGGGATTTGCATATCCGTGGGTTTTGATGTCTGAGGCAGGTGCAGGAATGAATCCCCGTGGATCCCGAGGGGCAGCTGTACTACAGCAGGTGAAGCACCTTCTCCACACTTATTCTCACACTTCCTCCTGCCCTCTCTGTGCCTTCCTCCTCCACCTGCCAAGCTCCACTGTCGTACTAACCTCCTCCTTTCCCTCCGATCTCCGCTCCCTTAACAGCTTCTTTCCCTCCATTTCCTCTCACTTGCAGAGAGAGACTCGGGACAGTTGTCTGGATGGAGACCACAGAGACTGAGCAGAGCCCCGCTTGTCTGCATTGGAGGCTGTTTCTTTTTCAGGGCACTCCTTGGCAAGGACCAAATTTGCAAGCCTTTTAGCTTGACTCTCATTATCTTTCCTCCCCATGGCGGTGCTCCTGCCTGACACTAGAATTTGGAATGAAGGGAGACTTGGGAAGCAAGTGAGCCACATGCATCAGCCCTGGAGTGCACAGCTTCCAGTTGTTGGTTATGAGCCCGCAGGGCAGGGCAGGGTCTCTATACCTCTGCTTCCCTTGCTGATCTGCTGAGCCTGTGCTCAGAGAAAGCTGTGCTCACCTGGCAGTATCTCGCCTCTGTCCCCACCTGCCTGCACGCTGACACTGAAGTGGTGCATCATAGCATCCTCCTCACATGCTCTCTTCCAGGCATGGAGAAGGTAGCATTCTCCCCACATCACTTTCTGCCTATCACTTTCTGCCTATACCCATCTCTCTCTCTCTCTCTCTCTCTCTCTCCCCCTCCTTTCTACCCTCCTCCCTCCCTCTCTCTCTCTCTCTCTCTTTTGCCTTCCCTGGGGTCTTGCCTATCTGCCATCCCCCCTCTTTCCTATGTCTTCAATCTTTCCCCTTCTGCGAGGTCCCTTTCTATGAGTCTCTATCCAGTCTCTCTCCTTCCCAAGCTCCCTGAGAGCACCGTCTCTGCATCTGATTCTCCAACTGCTACTTGCTTCTGCAGTCTGACTTCTGGCCTTGTGTTCTACTTAAAAATCCTCTTATTAAGGTCACTGCTGCCTTTTCTTTTTTTGAAAAATGAATGAGTAGATTTCAGGCTTTATCTCACGGGCCCCTTGGCCATGTGCGGCACAGCATACAAGGCCCTCCCTGGTGCAGGCCCTTGCCACCTCCATCTCCATCCCTACCACTCCCAAGGCCACACTTGGTGCTCTGGCAGCACTAAATTGCTGCAATTCTTCATATATATTGGGACCTTTTCCTCTTATCCAGGCTCTTGTTTGGGCTGAGCTCTTTTCTTGGAACTCGCTTTTTTTTTCCCCTACTCTCATTCTTGCTTGACTGGCCAACCCCTACCCACCATTTGGGACTGATCATCTTTTTCAGACCTCACTATGCTGTCCCCAGGCAGAGCCTGGTGCTTGAGCACCTATTTATCTCTATTGTGCTTTATTGGGTGATGCTACTATCTCCTCATGTGCTGTGTCTGCCATATACCCGTGAGGTCCTGGAGAAAAGGCTCTTTGCTTTACCCCAGCATTTAGCACAGTCCCTGGCACACAGTAGTGCGACGATGCTGTCTGTGGTGGATGGATGGATTCTGCCTGGGTAGACAGTCATAGAGGAGGAGATTGTTGAGCTGTGTTTGGAAGGGTGAGTACGGCCCTGTGGAGGAGGGGTAGGAGGCAGGAGCATCTTTGCTATTTTAAGTCAGGTCCGAGTTGGGGCTGCCTGAGAAAGCAAGCAGGGGTGGGAAATGGGGGCAAAGCACCAGGGGAGAGAGTTTGGAAGGTACATGGTCTAGGATGAGCCCAGTGTTAGCAGGGGCTGCTGGGAGAGCTGGTGCATGACCTATACCACAGAGTTGATCAGTCATTAGCTAAGGACTAGCTTTGAGGTGGAGTGATTAGAGCCTGACTTACAACCCTTTGGACAAAGTAGTTCCCACCGAACCAAGACCAGCTTTGAATGAATCATTATCCTCAATCACGGTGATTAGGAATTTGGGGAGGGGCTGGTGGGATAGAAAGCTTCATATGTGTGGCATAGGAAATGGCAGGGTAGAATGACACAACTTGGCTCATGTGGGGTGGCAAACTGTTGGGTAGTGCAAGCAAGGAAGAGGCATGTGGCTGGGTCTGAGAGGCGAGGCCAACTCCTGGAAAACCCAGCGGGTTGTGCAGAACATAGCAGACATTTGCCCAAACCCTGGAGAGGGCCTTAGGTACTAGGCTTACTACTTCCAATTGTGTGTAAAAATGTTGGACTAGTAGTGATGCAGGAACGGAGGTGAAGGGCAATCCTGGAGCCAGGGTGACGAGTTAGTGGGTGACTCAGTAGTCAAGGTAAGAAGGGACAAGGATCTGTACCACAGCAGGACCTGGGGGGTAAGGAGAGGTGTCAGCTGGGAGACAGTGGAGGCCGGTGGAAAGGATTCTGGTCGGAGAGCAATCCCGAAGCACCTGCGTCTCCAGAAGAAGGCCAGCTCTCCTTCTGCCCTCACTGCTGTGAGCCAGCGGGCAGCCTCTATTTTCTATCACGTACTAACCCAGCCACAGGCTATAGGATGTGACCCATCTGAATCAAAACATTTCAAGGTCAGCGCAGTTCCAGAGTTTACTGTTAAGAGATTTCCTTGCTGTCTGAAATTAAAAAGATATGGGAAAAAACATGTGTCTAGTTCTCCTTCTTTGTGAGGCATGGTGTTGGGAGCTTGGGGGATCACCAGGGGATGGTAGGTATAATGGCCAATAAAATGCGACTCCTGCCCACTGGTTGCTCATAAACTTGTAGTTGAGATAGAGTGTATGTAGCTAATTGTAATATAAGGCACACTGTGGTGTGTGTTTCAATGGCAGGGCGCACAGACTTGGGCTTGGCCAAATGACACAAGAGAAATATAAATAACAAGCTCTTGTTGCCCAGACAAAGGAGTGATTCATTCTGACCATAAGCTCGGGCTTGGAAAATCTTGGCTTTACAAAGGACACGATGTTGTGGGGTGAGAGGGATGGTGGCAGGTGAAGAATGGCATCCCAGGCCGAGGGAACAGCAAAGTGAAGTCATCCTTCAAGGAAAAAAAAAAAAGTCCTGAAGGAATTAATAAATTGGGGCTTACCCAAAATAAATCCCCAGTAGAGCTGGAAATAGAAACACAGGAGTTTTAGATTTGGGTATTTTAGTCTAAACTTTAATTGAATTCTTATTACCCTCTCATTACCTTGGAGAAAACAATTTGAACTCCTGGGGAAAATAACGCTGTGTAAACAGAAGGCACCAAAATGAATAGGTATATTAGTGTACAAAGGATAGTCATTTAAGTCTGTTCGAGTCCTAATAATAATAGTTGACTGACAAAAAGAACCTATATGCAAAGACTGTGCTCAACCTGCCCAAGGTCCCTTCTGGAACCTGCTTTTCTAGAGATGAATAATTAGAAATTTCTGGGCCAACTGTATTCTCCACTGCAACTCTCCTTCTCTCACAGGTCAATGACGAACGGCTGTATCTGCCCCTGAAGTTGGGACAAGGGAAGATAAATATCTTTTCCTTTGGCTTCCATGTGGTAGTGGAAACTGATTTTGGCCTGAAAGTTGTGTATGACTGGAAGACCTTCCTGTCCATCACGGTCCCTCGGAGCATGCAGAACAGCACCTACGGCCTGTGCGGCCGCTACAATGGCAACCCTGACGATGACCTGGAGATGCCCATGGGTCTGCCTGCACTGAGTGTCAATGAGTTTGGGCAGAGCTGGGTGAAGAGGGACACCTTCTGCCAGGTGGGCTGTGGGGACCGCTGTCCATCCTGTAACAAGGTCGAAGGCTTCGCCAAGGTGCAGCAGCTGTGCAGTCTGATCCCCAGCCAGAACGCTGGCTTCTCCAAGTGTCACAGCAAAGTCAACCCCACCTTCTTCTACAAGAACTGCCTGTTTGACTCATGCATTGATGGGGGCGCGGTGCAGACCGCCTGCAGCTGGCTGCAGAACTATGCCAGCACCTGCCAGACCCAGGGGATCGCAGTGACTGGCTGGAGGAACTACACGTCCTGCTGTGAGTCCTTCTCATTATCTCTCCTTGTGGCTTCCCCTTGATCTTGATCGGCCTGGGAGTCAACTCCATAGCGGCCACAGTGAATTGAGTAAAGCAATTGAAGTATGCACTGTGGCCATGAGTTTGTCATCTGAGTTTGTCATCTGAACGAGGATAAGTAGCCCCTTGGAGCCTCCATCTCCTTATCTGTAAAATGGTGCTACCACTTATTTCATGCATTGCTATGAGCATGAAACAAGGTCATGTGTCTAAGGCACAGAGCAGCACAGGTGACATTTGGACTCAGCAAGTATACAATGCTAGTAAGAGACTAATGGAGGAAGAATTCATTAGTCAGCTCAGTGGTTCTAGAAACTCATGGAGCCATCAGTGTACTGATAATTTCATGTTTTCTGTTTGGCTCATATAGGTCACATTCTAGTCTTTGGGCTTCGGAAACAGAAGAATATAATGAGCATTAGGGAGGGACTGAGCTCCTGGAGTCTGGCCTGGACTCTGTCCTTAAGGATCGGTGTAACCTTGGGGCTGTTCACTTTTCCTCCTTGGTTCCCAGCTCCCACTCTGCAGCAGGATGGTGCTGCCTATACCATTTCTGCTCCAGGACTGTGAGAAGGGTCATCTTAGGCGCCTGAAAGCCCAGCATGCTCTACACATGCTAAGTGGTACTAGCACAGCAATGGCCTGCTCAGAGCCAAGCATGGTGCTAAAGACTTTGTCAACATTTTGTCCTTTCTTCTTTGCAATTACCCAAGTGGGCAGGGAGAAATTGAGACTCAGAGGAGTTCAATAACTTGCTTGAGGTCACACGATTTCCATGGCAAAGTCAGGACTCGACCTGCTAACCTCCAAATCTGTGCTCTCCACTCCTGCCCTACACTGGTGGAATTGTTTGCTTGCCTTTAGCACAGTAGAACTGGAAAAGGCTGGAAGGAGAACCACTGTTGCTCTTTGGCTAACCTGCCCTGGTCTGTTTTCCTTTCTCGATAGCAAATTTCTTTTGGAGGGTCTGACTGTATAAAATAGGCTGCAAATCAAGGCTGAATACATAGAACCCTAAGTAAGAGACATGACAGTGCTCCTGGAGAGTGGACTCCCATTCTCATCCAGGAAGAGGGAAATTCAGATAAAAACCCGGAAGCAGTGCTGAGGTTTAGTGTCCACACGGTCAGCTTACATCCCACACATGGGAACTGGATTCAAGTAAACCTGGTGGGGAGGCGGGAAAGGTGCCAGTGGCCTTTCACCCAGATTTCAGTCTCAAGAAAGATGGGTGGGGGAGATGCTGTCACTAGGGGTGACTGTCCAGAAAAACTGGCCCCTGGTGATTTCAGTAAAATAACGAGGCCTAGAAAAAGACTCGAAGGCTGGATAAATCTCCAGGGCTACCCTGGATTCATTGCGGCCAGCACAGCAGGACCAGAGAGCTCGCCTTCCTCTAAATCAGAAAACCAGGCTCTGCACCCAGAGCACTAAACCTAGCGCCGGACGAGAAGGGAGGTGCGGGAATTGCTATACAGAGTTCCCTCTTTCCTTGTAGCTGTGTGTAAGGTCTTACTGCTCTACTGCTCTCGTGGGTGGCAGGGCTGGAAGCCAGCACGGTGGATGCCAAAAACCAGGGCTTCTAGCTTAGGTGAACATGGCCACTGCCAGGAAGCCTCACTCCAACTGCCGGGTCTCAATTTGTGTCACTCGTGGGAAAACAAAGGAATTGAGTTTCAAGTCCCATCACCAGCCCCCATCACCTTATGTCTGGGGAAGAGGGTCAGCCTACCCTTACGGGTCTCAGCCAGGAATGAAGAAGATGAAGATGAGTTTTCGTTTCTTATCTTCATGTCCCCTCTGCCAGTGACCCATCCTACTCCTGTCCTTAAGACATGGGCTGCCTTCTCTCTTGGTGGCTAAATTCATCATGGGGAACTCTACCCATGGCATTCACAGGCAGTCCTGCCTCAGTCTTGGGGGCCATCCCCACCTGGGACCAGCTGCCCCCGCCCTCCATCTTAGCCTGGTGCCCCAGGACCAGCAGAGAATTTAGACTCATCCTCATCACAAAGAGGTGTAGACCTTCTCCTACTTTGTCATTTAAGGAGAGGGGAAGAGCCTGAAAAGACAGAGCCCCTGAGGGTATGGTGGTGATGAATGGCAAAAAGAAAAGAAAAAAAAAAGCTGCAGGAGACTGTGTCCTAACTTAGCCACCCAACCCAGAGATGGGTGAACACATTCATCCAGCTTGCGCGTGGCTGTCTATCACCGGATTTGATTGGACTTTCACTTCTGGGAGGTGAAGACATGACACACACACACACACACACACACAATTTCACTGAAAATCAATCCAATCCAACACTCCCACGTTGAGGGAGCAGCAATGGTGCTTTCAGAACAGAGGTTAAACCATGAACTTGCACGTTCTTGGGAACACAGCAGGACGCTGGTGTTTTCCAATAGTATTGGCTGTCCCTATCAACGGCATAATTTATTACTCAATTATGGCGTTTGTAAACACATTAGAAATCCTCGGTCACACAAGCTGAACAAATAGGCTGGAGACAGAGGTAAATTGTCTCAATTAGGAGCCCTTCCTTAAGCTTCCTACAGCTGTCTTCAGTCCCTCAACGGGAGGCATAAAGTGAGTCCTAGATGGTGAGGGTACAGTCAGAGAAAACACAACTAACACAGAAATAACTGTTCCTTGGCTCCTCTTATGTTCCACCAGTATTGTTTTTTTTTTTTTTAATTGTTTACTTGAAAGGCAGAGAGAGAGAGAGAGAGAAAGAGAGAGAGAGAGAGAGAGATCCTCCAGCCGCTGGTTCACTCTCCAAATGGCTGCAGTGGCAAGGGCTGGGTCAGGCTAAAGTCAGGAACCTGGAGCTCCATCCGGGTCTCCCACATGTGGGGCATCTTTGGCAGCACTGCACCACAACCTCTGCCCCCTCTGGCACTATTCTAAGTGGGATATATGGATTCATTTACTCCTCACACCAGCCCTGAAGACACTAGCAATGATCCCATTTTCTAGAGGAGGAAACGGAGAACTAGAGTCACCTTCCCAGGGAACATGGTTTGCATAAGTTGGAACTGGGCTCCAGAGACAGCACACTCCCCGCTATGCAAGGTGGGCCTCTCTGACCCTGGGCACCCACTGCCTGGTGTGTGGTAAGAGGTCAAAGTTACTTACCACCACCATTTTCCCTTCTTTGAGAGGTGGTTTTGCTACTTCAGACTCCTGAGTCCAATGTCTGGTAATGAGATTTTTTTAACTGACTTCTCTGTACATCGGTATGGCTGCCATTACTAGCAGAAGCTATCACTCAAGTACCAGGCAGTGTCCGCGGATCTTTCTCCATTGCATCTCACTTCCTCTTAACAATGGCTTGATGAGGGAGGCATTATAATCCTCCTTCTTACAGATGAGAATATAGGGTCAGAGCAGATTCCTCACCTGCCAAGTGTGACACTGCTCGTTAGTGGTGGAGCAGGACCCAATCTCATCTCAGATCCAAAGCCCCAGGGGCATTTCGTGGGGGCTGTTCATCCTGCCAACTCCCGAGGCGCTAAGGTGGACACAGCAGTAGACCCAGTCCTGACCATGGAGTAAATGCAGGTGCAGAGCCAGTCACTCCAGAGCTCTCAGGACTTCATCTGGAGGGAAGGGGAAGCAGCAAGTCAGTTTTAGAAATTTGAAAGTTTGTTTCCAAGAACCAAATGTTTATTAACCATCTGCCATGTTCTCAGCACTGTTTTGGGTGCCATGGAAGAATTGCAAGTATAAAATATGGAGTTTATAGTCTAGTTAGAAAAAGACCTGCTTGAAAACTTAAAAGAATGACAAACATCGTCAAATCCATACTACATCTTCCAGGATATTACAATGCATTGTAGAGCTTTAGTCACTGTTAATATTGGCACATGGAACAAGTTAATAATAAAAATCAAACAAGTTAGTACTGGCATAGGAACAGAAAGACCAATGAGTGAGAAGATGAGAAAGCTCAGGAACAGGCCCAAACACTAAAGAGAAATTAGGATGTGGCAGGTCTGGAATTTCAATCACTGGGCACAAGGCATTCATCACCCAGTGAGCTGCAGAGGCAAAGGAGACCCCTGTGAAGAGCTGAAATCCTTCCTTCATTGCCCACTCCAAAATAAAACCCAGAGAGAACAAATATGGGACATGAAATATAAAAAAATAGAAAAGTATTAGAAAAAAACACAGGCTTTTTTTTTTTTTGTAATCTTGCAGTGGATAAGGCCTTTCCTTGTTTCATGAAAAAATCAACACAAAATGTACATATAGTGGGAATACCACATGATGTCTCAATACATGTATGCATTGTGCAATATGGAAGTCAAGATAGTCATATTTGTCATTTGTGCCAAGTGAAAACATTCAAAATCCTTGTATGAAATGCGTAGTATGCTGCTGTTATCTAGTCCCCTCACCATGCACAGCACACCAGGACTGGTTTCTGCTGGCTAACTCTAACTCACTGCTCAGTGACCAACCTTCCCCATCCTGGAGAGGGGCTCTCTGACTTTTCCATAAAGGAAAAGCTGATACATTTGACCACATTAAGATTTTCACATTTCTATATATCTAAGACATAATTTTAAAAAAGTACAAAAATAAAAGAAAAAAATGAAGCAAAGTCAAAAGAGAAATGATAAATGCTCTGTAGCACATGCAGTTTCTTCGTAATTTGTGAAGAATTTCTATAATTTGATAATGAAAAATTTCAACAACACGTGCAAAGGACATGAAAATGAAGTTCACAGAAAAAGACAAATGGCTGATAAGCAAAGGAAAGATGGCCAGCCTCACAAGGACAGGCAGACGAGAGAAATGCAGATAGGGCACATTTGCCTTTCCTATCTCCCAGGATCAGAAGGTTTGCTGGTTAAGGGCCAGTGAGGTCGAGGACGCGGGAAGGCAAACCTCTTGTATAGCTCTGCTGGGAGAGAACCGGCATCGCCGTCTCAGAGGGCAGTTCAGTGGCATTCACACCCTTTGACTTAGAAATTCCACTCGCAGGAATTGATAGATTCACTTACTCCTGAGGACAAAGACGAATGGAGAGGGGCATTGGCTGTAGCAGCATCATAAACATAAAATACACACACCACGCAACTGTGCACAAACAATCATTTGAGGCTAAATGGGAGAAAAAGCCATGAGCAGAAGAGTGTGTCTATTATGTTCCAGTTTATGTAAAAAAAAAAAAAAAACCAAAGTGGGTATGGGATACACACCTTTGTGTGCATACACACACACACACACACACAGGTGCTTATACATGCACAGAATATTTCTAGATGAATCCACTACAGTTTGCTACCAGAGGGTGCCTTTTCAACACACTTTTAATTATATGTCTTGCACCACAGGCAGGTACCATAGGCAGGTCTTATACGTCTTGTACCATAGGCAGGTACTATCTTTTAAACTGAAAATGTTTAAAAATATAGATAGCACTCATGTGTTGTGGCTACATGAACCTACACATGTGTGAAAATTCACAGATCTGTGCCCTCTGAGAGTATATGTTGCCCCACTAGATGATCTACAAAACAAAATAACCCCCCAAATAATACTGTATATTATTGTGTAGAAGAGAGATCCCACATATTGGTGTTTGAGCTGTTAGTGCGTATTGATATAAATAGTAGCCCCTGCACTGAGTGATTGGCTACTGTTTAACGCTCGTGTGCCTAGCACTATTCCGAATGCACAATTGCCGTCTCTTACAGCCAGCCACGCCGTACATATCATGATGTCTGCAGTGTATCGGCAAGAGGGCTGAGTACTCCCTCTGTGTCTCTGACAGCTGGCTCCAGGGCCCCTGCTCCTCACCAGCCCCCTGCCTTCCCAAAAAGCATGTCCCTGCATTGGAAAAACTGTAGCACAGCCCTGACATGAGCCAGTGTGCACACAGGTGCGTGTGCACGTACACACGGTGCACGCTTGCCTTCGCAGAGGGCGGGAGCTACCGCTGATAAACTTATGGTTTAAAATAAGGTTCTGTGGATGTTCTGGGATGAAGACAATCTGGCCACGGGGTAAGAGGAGGGCACCATATGAATAAGACTGGGGCTTGAGGAACCGGGATTTGGAAAAGGCTGGAAGGACCAAGCAGGGCAGGAATAAGAGAGATCCCTAGGAGGGTGGCCCCGGGAGGACCCCAAAAACCAAGGCTGGAGAGAGAACAGAGGTTGTGAGAGCAGGACTGAGTCCGAAGGCGGCTCTCCCCGGGCAGAGGGGGCCGCCGTCAAGTCCTGACCCGCCTCTTCCGTTGCAGCGGTCACCTGCCCTCCCAACAGCCATTACGAGAGCTGCGTGAGCGTCTGCCAGCCCCGCTGCGCCGCCATCCGCCTGAAGAGCGACTGCAACCACTACTGCGTGGAGGGCTGCCAGTGCGACGCCGGCTACGTGCTCAACGGCAGGAGCTGCATCCTGCCGCACAACTGCGGCTGCTACGCCGACGGCAAGTATTACGAGGTACGGACGGGCCCGGCCTGGTCCTCGCTGCCGGCCACCCGGTGGTCTCCTGCAGCTCCAGGCGGCCGGGCCGCATCCAGCCGCGTGCCCACCGTGTGCCCCGCTTGTTGGCAGGGAGCAGGGGCGGGCCGAGGTGGTTACCTGCTGGGTCGGTGGAGCGTCCTGCGCACTGCGCATTTTCCTCCTCCCCCCCACCTCCTCTCTTCTCGATGTGTGGGTCTCTCTCTGGAGCTGAGACCCTTCAGGATTCCTCTCCTGTCTCGGGAAGCTCCCCTGTGGCTCTGCTTTGGAAACACAGAGGCTGGGAAGCTGACATCCGTCCGTAGCTGTCTTGGCTGAGGACGCTTGAGGGCGGGCGCAATGGCCTCGCCATTCTCTCTGGCTGCCGGACTTGCGCGAGAGGGAGCCGTGGCTCCACCTTCTGCACGTTGCCCTTGGTCATTGCCTTGCTACAGAGTCAGGCTGGCCTGCTTGGGGCCGAGCACCCCCTCGCTCACCCCGCAGTGTCCCCCGCCCATCCCCTGCCTCCCTGGCCGTGGGGTGAGTGGGATGAGACACCCTCTGTAAAACACAGCAACTCACTAAGTCTTTCGGCTGTTTGGACTGTGCCATGGTTCTTCAATTGCCACAACACTGTACTAGGAAAGATCTCGCTCAAAGACAGCGTCAAGTTCAAGATTCTGCCTGCAGCCTAGTCTCTGTTTCAGTGACATCAGAGCCTCCTGTGGGTGAGCAGACAGCGAACAGTCGCAAATATTGAATCTCTGCTGTTTGGCAGTCACTCTGCTGGGGGATATTGTGGGGTGAGCGTATGCTCCTTGCCTTAAGGAACTTAAAAATCTATTTAGCAGAGGGGGGGGAAATGTACTCTAAAGATCAAGAGAACAATTACAAAATAACATATCAACAAGTGAAAAATAACACCCTACAGAACCAATCCATTGTAAATGGAAAAGAATAGTTGCATTTAAAAGAAACCTCATTGAAATGCCTGAACTGGAAATGTAGTAGGCGAAAAATAAATAAATAAAAATAATGTCTCTTTCTGGTAAAAAATGCATTCACTTGTTCAAGAGCTACATCGACTGTACTTTAAACAAAAGGAAAGCCTTGTGGAGGTTGCTTTTAATTTCATTTTCAATGAAGGCAGGTGTGAAGAAAAGTCAATCAAAGAAGGCTTCCTGGAAGAGGTGATGCTGAAGTTGGCTCTTAGAAACTAGTATTTGAAAGGAAAAGGCAGAACATGTGGGAGAATGTACCAATCAGCGCTGTTTTCCTACAGTTGGGGAGGACATACAATGAGGCATAAGAATCCAAACACACTCTTCTAAACTCTGAGCTGGGTCCCGCACCCCTCAGCGGGGCTCCTGGGTGCCAGGGCGGTGTAATGGAACAAGATCTGGGCTTGGTCCTGGCTGTCCCACCTGTGCCAGGGGGGGCGTGACACTGAGCACACTGTGTCCTTTTGCAGTTTCAGCCGCCCCACGAGTGAACATGGCTGCCAGTACCAGCGCTGCAGGCTTGTTGTGTCGACAGTCCGCAGCAGGTGCCCAGGCTACAACCTGTCGCCCAGTTGTTCAGTCACTGGCGGCTGTTACTGTTATTGTTGTTGTTGCTGTTCTCTTGGGAAACATTTTGTAAATAAAATCTGCAGGCATGTAATTGCAGCCATGCATAGAAAAGCCCTTGGCGCTCTCAAGAAAGGCACAGGGCAGCTCTCGGCAGCTATTAGTAGGAGAAACATTATTATCTGCTTTTCGTCTCAGTCAGTGAGTGGGTTTTGACAACAGTTTATATCTAGAAAGTAGCAAACTCGCAGAACAAATAATCCACATCTACTTGCTATATCACAAACACGCTTGGGGGCTTGTTTACATAGCGGATTTCTTTGGAAATAAAAAGGCGACACATCTAGCCACTAGCATGGAGGGTAATCACCCAGTTGCTGTTGTCACGTCTAATGAAAGTACAGAAAGTGGCAGCGGGCCAGCCACGCTCCTGGGGGGCTGAGTTCAAGATCGAGCTCTCCTGCGAATGAGTTATTTACCTTTGATCGTATCCACACACGCCAAGTTATTTTTCTTTTTCCACCAATGTAATGTCTGACTTCTTATCGGAGAGAGGTCAGACCATCCACTAAATTATTCTGTAAATCTGATAAGAGCAGTGGAGTCGGTGTGTGATGCTGTGGAAGGGGAGAAAACTGGGTTCCAGGGACGACTTCACTGTGATGGTGACAGAATCAGCGATGGCATCTTGAAGTGCACTGGACTGGAAGATCTCCCGGCTACCCGGTTACCCTCGATCCTGAGCCGTAGCTGGAGTTGATATCCAGGGTTTCAATAGTCTTTAGGTCAAGCAGAAAACAGTGGCTAGAGAGAAGATTACTACCACTTTTCTGGTCAGCACTGCTTTGGTAAAGGGATACAGGCTAAGACTCCCGAATCAAAAAATCCAAAATCCAAAATGTTCCCAAACCTGAAACTTTTTGAGCACAAAGAAGATGCCACAAGTGGAGAATTCCACACCATGAACATTTGCTTTATGCACAAAATTATTTAAAATATTGTATAAAATTACTCGTAGGCCATGTGTATAAGGTGTATATAACACATAAATGAATTTCATGCTTACACTTGGGTCCCACTCCCAAGAAACCTCATTATGTACATGCAAATATTCCAAATTCCCCACAACACTCTGAAAACTTTTTTCCAAGCGTTTTGGATGAGAGTAATTTTGGATGAGAGTTACTCAGCCTGTGATGCATTGAGTGCCACATCTCTGACATGGTTTATTTGGATAAAACCACACGTGGACAGTCACAACCCATTTCCAACAATGCGCCAAGCAAGTACAAGATCAAGAATACAAATGCCACCAACTAGGGACGTGTCTAGAACAGTTGCGCATTTGAGGGAAGATCAGCAAATAATGGCTGCCTCCAGCTAAGGGTAGGCTTTGTTGTGGGTGTTGTGTGTGATTTAATGTAATCCCTTCACTTTGAGCGAGGACGTGTGGCTCTTCTCCTGTAATGAGAACAGCTGCTCTTACTTAAAGAGTGCCTGCTGCATGTCGGGAAATGTGCTTTATACAAGTGCCCTGCAAGTTATCGTTATTATCTCCACTTGAGGCATGAGCAAACTGACGCTCTGGGAGGTTGGCTGCAGGGCTGGGGTGGAAACCCTGGTGCTCTGATCCTGAAGTGTCCCTTCACCGTCCCCGCCTGTTCCCTGGATGCCTCACAGGCAGGGCATAGAGAAACAGAGGTTCTGCATTGCAGCAGAACTCAGTGCAGCCCCAATAAAGTCAGGTCAGTGCAGCCTGGAAAAGAGAGCAGATGGACCGGCCTTTGGGGCTTCCCGACCCTGAGCACAAGCCTGCCTTTTACGCCCTGGGTCTCTCTTGCAGCCCAAGCAGCTGTTCTGGACCAGCGACTGCACGCGCCGCTGTCGCTGTTTCCGGCGCAACCTGATCCAGTGCGACCCGCGCCAGTGCAAGTCGGATGAGGAGTGCGCCCTGCGCAACGGGGTGCGCGGCTGCTTCAGCACCAAGACCTCCTACTGCCTGGCGGCCGGCGGGGGCGTCTTCCGCACCTTCGACGGCGCCTTCCTCCGCTTCCCGGCCAACTGCGCCTTCGTGCTGTCCACCATCTGCCAGAAACTGCCTGACATCTCCTTCCAGCTCATCATCAACTTCGACAAGTGGTCCTCTCCCAACCTCACCATCATCTCTCCCGTCTACTTCTACATTAACGAAGAGCAGATTCTCATCAATGACCGCAACACTGTCAAGGTAGGAGCTCCCTAAGGAACGTGCCCTGGGGAAACGGGGGCCGGGCTGGTCGCCTGATTCTTGGCGATTGTCCCGGATAGCTCAGGCTTAGGGGCCGAGATTGGCATTGGCGCTTCCACTGCACCTTACCCAGACGACCGGACCTTGGACTCACAGCACATTTCTACAGGTGTAAGAACGGGCCACAGCGGCCAGTGTAATGGGTGGCATGGGTGCTAATAGAACCTCAGGTGGTAAAATGGTCAGTAAGTCTGCTTTCGCTCTGGGTGAATTTCCACAAAGCATCCCGTTTGCTTTGAAAGCCTTTTATTCTTGGAGAGTGGGCATTGGGCTTGCTGGTTAAGATGCCCACACCCCACATCAAAGTGTCCTGGTCTGATTCCCGGCTCCAGCTTCCGACTCCAGCTTCCTGCCTATGCAAACCCTGGGAGACTGTAGAGATGCTTGCGTAGTTGGGTCCCTACCGCCCACATGGGAGACACCTGGATTGTGTTCCTGGTTCCAGCCTCAGACCAGGCACAATGGCTATGGACATATGGAGAGTGAACCAGCAGATGGTCTCTCTCTCTCTCTCCCTCTCAAATTTAAAATCTTTTAAAAATTATTCCTGACTTTTCCTATGTGTGCTAAGACCAGCCTTTCATCTCTGCCGTGTTTTCTGTAGGCATTATTTATTTATTTAATTTTAAAGTCAGAGTGACAGGGTTGGGGGAGGAGAGAGAGAGCGCTTCCATTTTCTGGTTCACTCCCCAGATGCCCACAGCTGGGACTGGGCCAGGCTGAAGCCAGGAGCCTGCAGCTCCATCCAGGTGTCCCATGTGAGTGGCAGGGGTCCAAGTATTTGGGCCACGCATCTTCCACTGCCTCCCGAGGCAGACTAGCAGGAAGCTGGATCCAAAGCAGAGTAGCTGGGACTCGAACTGATAGCCTGCTATGGGACACAGACGTCTCACGCAGTAGCTTCACCCACTGCATTACAGTGTCTGCCCCTGCTGTCCTTTCTAAAAGCTAAGAGAAGGCAAGCACTTGCCTATAAAAACAACTGCCTGAATACAACCCAATGGCACATCCCCACTAGCTGCGGGCCCCATGGTGATGTTCCAGTGGCAGGAAGTGGGGCTGAATACAGTGACTTTCTCTTCGACTGGCCCCTCCTTAGTAAGGCCCCTAGCCTGGTGTCTTGTGTCTCTTTCAACGTGTCCCCTGTCTACCCCATAACTCATATTTGGTTTATATTTCTCCCATCCCTTCGATTTAAGAAGATAATCCACTCTGATGAAATAGTAACAGTGCTCCCCATTCTCTGAGCCAAACCACGCTGTTCAGAGCAGGTAGAAATGAAAGACAGAGCCAGGCCCCAGTGCTGTAAGCACAGGTAGGGAGAGACGAGACGAGAGCCACGCTAGCCTTTTTGGAATTGTTATTGTGTGTGTATCTGCTTTTTCCCGTCAGCTCAGATAATCAGGAACTGAGTACATTTTTATTTGAAGAGTCATCAAGTAGCTTAGTATCCCAGTGTTAGGCAAAAAAGCCTGGCAGTGTTTTGCAAGGTGAAAAGGAAGAGTCTGGATTATAATAGTGGTTTTTAACTCAATGAGAGCCGCTACTGTTTGTGACATTCCAATTCCTTTTGCAAATTGGCCTATACAGACACGATTGCACTGTGCAGAATACAGGAGCTAGAAAGTGAAAATGAGCACTTGAGAGAGCAGCACCTGACTCTGTGGCAGAATGAAAGACCCCCAGCCAGCCAACACAGTGAAGAGCCACGTGTTCTGAAAACCTGTCCTTTTTTTTTTTTAATGAAACAAAAGTTACTAATAACCTGGGGAACGTAACCAATTTATTTTGTAAGTACAGGAAAAGCACATTATATTCTGTCCCCAGGGCTAAGGAAAGAAAATGTTATAAAGCAGGAAAATGACGAATGGGGAGAATACTGTGCCGATAGGACCTCTGGGGGGACCTGCGGTTTGAACATTATAAACAAGAAAACAATAAACAT
Source organism: Oryctolagus cuniculus (assembly GCF_964237555.1). Classification (NCBI taxonomy): domain Eukaryota; kingdom Metazoa; phylum Chordata; class Mammalia; order Lagomorpha; family Leporidae; genus Oryctolagus; species Oryctolagus cuniculus. The sequence goes on from NC_091432.1 coordinate 113,638,300, forward strand.
GGCAATGACCCCCAGATTTATTTTAACCGTAATAGACTCTCCTTGGCACAGGATTGGGATTCATTTTCAGTAATTGGTTTGTGCTGTGGAAAGTTTTATACATGATTGCAGTTCTTCCTGGTAGACTGTACTTTCCCAATGCTTTCTTCTCTCTCATCCCCTCCTCCTCGTCTGCCCACTTAGTGGCTTCTGTTGTAGGGGGAACTGTGGAGAGCAGAGGGAGTGAACGCCCTTGAACTCTAGGGCTGAGGTTGGCAAACCATGGCCTGCAGCCAAGTTGCTTTCTGCCTGTTTTTGAAAATGAAGGTCTGTTGGAACTCAGCCCCACTCACTTAGTTACACATCATCTCCAGCGGCTGTAGGGCCACAAGGGCGGACTTGAGTACCCGGGATAGACATGGTTGGGCCTGCAATGTCTATAGTTTCTCTGGCCCTTTCCTGAAAAAATTGCCCAACTCCACCTCTAATTACTACCCCTTCCTCTCCAATCCCCCTTATAGGTGAATGGCACACAGGTGAATGTCCCGTTCGTAACTGGGTTGGCAACCAAGATCTACAGCAGCGAGGGCTTTCTGGTGATTGACACGAGCCCCGACATCCAGATCCACTACAATGGCTTCAACGTCATTAAAATCAGCATCAGTGAGAGGCTGCAGAACAAAGTGTGTGGCCTCTGTGGCAACTTCAACGGAGACCTAACGGATGATTACGTGACCCTGCGGGGGAAGCCGGTGGTGAGCAGTGTGGTGCTGGCCCAGAGCTGGAAGACCAATGGCATGCAGAAGAGGTGAGGGTGTCCCAAGAGTTTAGGTCACTGGACTCAGTGGCCCAGACCCTCCCATCTCCATGGAAAGTGTTCTTTGAGAATATACTGCCCTCAATATGGTCCACCCTCTTCTACAGAGCAAAGTCAAGGGGCTTAGGGTTTGTGATGGTACAAATAGGCACTTCAGAAGTCATGGTGATTCCTTGAGCTGCAGAGGAAGGAATTGGGCTTAACCCGTGTCTGCCTGGGAGCCAAGTACCCTTGCTGGGGTGGAATGAAGAGCTGTGTCCATGCATGCAGAAATGGGTAAGGATCAGGTTGGCCTTTTAAAAAATCAAGTCACAAAGTTGTCCTCAGGCCCACCTCTGGCTGGCGGAGACAGAATGACCTAAACAAGTTACCGCAAAGGTTCTGAGTGTGGGGCTCCTCCAGGCTGCTGAACCACAATGGTTGCTCCCCAGGTCTGTGGCTGTGCTCCTCCTTCTTGGTTTCTCTTTGCTTGTAAAATGGTTTGATCCCCCTGTGCTTTGTATGCCAGATGACAGCTGAATGTCCAGTTGTGGAAATGATGCCCCAAGCTCTCTTGGATGCTGCTCCAAGCACAGATTGAGTAATGTCTTGCACATTAGACTATTCTGTGAGTGATGGGATCCAGAGCGGAGAAGCCTGGGCAATATCTATTCCAGTCTCTTGCTTTCTTTCTTGGGTGAAACAGAGGCTGAAACACTGACGAATTTACATGAGGAGCCCTTGTCAATGACAAAGGCAGGGCCAGACTCCAACATTCTTCATTTGATGCTTTCTCTAGAAAGCTACTCATTGACTACAGATAGGAAAGAAGTCAGCTTTGGACATTTAAGCCATGCTGAGCATTCCAAAGATAAGAAAGGTTCAGTTTTTTTCTGAGAAGTCGAGATTCTGTTTGAATTAACTCCTCCACTCCCTCACTTCCTGCACAAACTATCATCAGCTGGATCCCAATTTTGTTGCGGAGGTTTTGTCTTTGGTTTCTGATGGCTGAACTAGAACCAGCTTAGAAGGCTTCTTGAATTTCTTCTGAATCTACCAGCTATCACTCATGTTACTATTGCTGTTGGCTATTAAACCAACACATGTCAATGGTTTTATATTAGTTATATCAATCAATATTAAAGGGTTAATGGTTGTTCCATCAATACCTGCCTTTCGTGAGGCACTTAGGCTACTAGTCCATTCATTTATCGTGTCCTCCTTGTATCCTAGTGCTATGAACAGGAGCACCCGTTTCACTTCCTTAAGGTAGACGGAGCCCAGTAGTACCTGACTTTCCCAGGGCCCCATAGCTAATCAGCCTTGGTTTGGGCATACTGCACCAACTCCCGGGATGGCAAAATGGATTCGGATGTGGTCTCACCTTCCGCCGGATGTCTCAGATCACCATCTTGGCTTCGCTTATTCTGACCAGACTTCTTGTCCCCAGCTGCAACGAGCTGCAGTTCTCCCAGTATGCAGCCACGTGTGACAACGTGCACATCCAGACGATGCAGGGAGACGGCCACTGCCTGAAGCTCACCGACATGAAGGGCTTCTTCCAGCCCTGCTACGGGCTGCTGGACCCCCTCCCCTTCTATGAGTCCTGCTACCTGGACGGCTGCTACAACCACAAGAAGTTCCAGCTCTGCGGCTCCCTGGCCGCCTACGGGGAGTCCTGCCGCTCCTTCGGGATCCTCAGCACCGAGTGGATTGAGAAGGAGAATTGCTGTAAGAGAATCGTGTTGTTTGTGGCTTTGCTGGCGTGTTGCTTTGGCTCGGCGAGGCTGGTCCTCTCCGGCATTTCTCATAGCTCTGCCTCCAGGGCTGGAGAGCAGCGTTGTGAGCTGTAGCGGAGGTGCAAGGAGTGGTGTTTCCCATGGAGCCTCATTCCCCTGCAGCTCCTGTCCAATTCCAGATATTGGCAAATGCACTTGGGAAGCTGAGGTTCCCCATGTTAGAGGAGCACCAGTGCAGGGACTTGTGAGGTGGAGGGACATAGCCTGGGACTCCTGATTGATTTAACTCAACTCAGCTCTCCTATGGCTCCTTAAATGTGTGTGACAGGGAAGGCCTATGGTGAGGGGCGAGCTGGGCTGGAACTGAGCTGGCTGGACTTGCCTGAGCTGGAGGGAAACTACAGCTGGATTTGTGGATGAATCAGGTAGTCCAGGACACTTCCAAAAGTTTGTGGAATGCAGAATTAAGAGAGAAGTTTATTTGGATGCAAAATATTTTGAAACCCATGCATTTGAGGTCATCTTCAAAAAGTTTATTGAAAGTTCATCTGAGGGCCCGGCACCGTGGTTCACTTGGTTAATCCTCTGCCTATGGCGCCAGCATCTCATATGGGCACCGGGTTCTAATTCTGGTTGCTCCTCTTTCAGTCTAGCTCTCTGCTGTGGCCCGGGAGGGCAGCAGAGGATGGCCCAAGTGCTTGGGCTCCTGCACCTACTTGGGAGACCAGGAAGAAGCACCTGGCTCCTGGCTTCGGATTGGTGCAACGCTGGCCGTGGTGGCCACTTGGGGGGTGAACCAACGGAAGGAAGACCTTTCTCTATGTCTCTCTCTCTCACTGTCTGTAACTCTACTCATCAAATAAAAAAAAAAAAAAAGAAAGCTCATCTGAAAAGACTGCATGGAGGCCTGGCATCATGGTATAGTGGGTAAAGCTGCCTCCTGCGAGGCCAGTATCCCATATTGTGCCAGTTTAAGACATGCTGCTCCACTTCTGATCCAGCTCCCTGCTAATGTGCCTGGGAAAGCAGCAGAGGATGGCCCAAGAGCTTGAGCCCCTGCACCCATGTGGGAGACCTGGAAGAAGCTCCTGGTTTCAGCGTGGTCCAGCCCCAAGCATTGTGACCATTTGGGGAGTGATTCAGTGGATGGAAGACCTCTCTCTCTCTGTCACTCCCTCTTTCTCTGTAACTCTGCCTTTTGAATAGATAAAATTAAAAGGAAGACTGCATGGATTTCAGAATTATTGGCACAAATAATAATAGTAATAATCAATTCCTATGAGCTTTTTGAAGTACTTTTGTTTAAGTTTGTAAGACTCACAGATTCATATATATTTTTCCTATAATAAAACCATTTTGATGTGTGCAGCTGGCCCTTGATATTCATGAAGGCTTGATTCAAGGGTCTGCCTCAAATACCAAGTTCTGCATATGTTCAAGTCCCTTGTGTTTAGTGATGTATTTTTCGCATCGAGCCCACCCAGATCCTCCCATAGACTTTAAATGATCTCTCTGTTACTTACATCATGTAATACAAGGAACTGCTGTGTAAGTAGTTGTCATACTGTGTTGTTTAGGGAGTGACAGGTAGGAAGTCTGCTCATGTTCATTACAGACATCGTTTTTTTCCCAAATATTTTCAACCCATGGTTGGTTGAATCTGCAGGTGCGGAACCTACAGATACAGAGGGGCAAGTTCATCACCATTGTTCAATTTGTTCCTTTCCTCACCATGTTGATCACATAGATGGGACAAATATAAATGCACATAAACACGTTCATATGTCATAAACACGTATGTGTGTCAATGTCCATGTCGGTCTCCTTAATGTACTGAGTCTGTGACCCACAGAACGTGTGTGTGTAACCTGACTCCCAACACAAACCCAGGGTATGCACAGGCTTCACTGTGAGACGGGCCCATTCCAAGGCTAGATGCACACATTGGTAATCTGCAGTCTAGTCTACTTGTGCCCGTATAGGAATTCACTTAATTTAGAGCCTAAAAGTTATGTTATTGATTAAAGTATGTATTCAGCAATTTCAAAAATAAGCGAATTAATGGTCTCTGTAGGAAATGGTTTATTTGATAACTTTGCTGTCTTATTCTCTGTTAATAAGCAGTTTTTTAAATAACCTGAAAATTGTCTGATATATAGTTTCAATTTTTTTTTTTTCATTTTTAAACCTCAGCGCTTCTCTGTCCGTGGCCATGCTGTATTTGCTGGCTGGCAGATGGACCACCTCACCTGTACATGAGCTTGCTTTCTTCCTGCTGGCTACAACTTCCGCACAGTCTTTCTGTTGTTCTCTTTGGTCCTTCCCATGCTGTGTTCATCAACCAGGACACTCGCTGACTGCCTGCTGTGTGCCTCGCACTGTTAGGGACTGAACACCTTGGACAAATGAAGGGGCCTTTCAAAAGGAAGTCTTTAAAAAGTAAATATCTTTGCATGGTGCCATGACTTTCCTTCAGTCATCTTGCCAGAAACGCAGACAGACAGAGATGAAGCCATCCATGTGCGCCCACATGGTACAATTAGTTACCAGGAGGCATGGCCACTGAGGTAGACATAGGCAGCTGTGGGACAGTGTGGGTTTTTTTTTTTTTTTTCAAAGCTCTTTTATTTGCTGTGTGTCCTTTTGTGTGTTGAGAACACTTACAATGCACTCTCTTAATAATGTTCAAACACACACTATATTGTTATTACCTATATTCTCCATGGCGTATCATCAATCTCACGAACTCATTCCTCTTGGCTAGCTGAAATGTTGTGTCCTTTTAAAGCTCTCTGACAAAAACTCTGGAAGCCTGCTTGGTACCTGCTGGGAATGGCAAGTTGTTTCTGTAGCACTAATCTTCGTCTGCCCTGATGTACAGGAAGATGATTCTGTTTGATAGAGAGAAGCTGTAAATAGTGTCTAGAAGAACATGCTCTCAATTAGTGGCTTTCAAGCCGAAGTGTTGACTATCTTGCAGGTGGAGTCATCTGTTACGGGAATATTGTCCATAATACCATGGTGAGGATATGTCACCTGCATTGATATCTTACTTACAGTTTTGTCCTTTTGACAAGACAGCACCATTAATCCAAGTCAATGCTGATGGAGTTGTGTGTGGGTTTTTAGTTTGTCTATTTTTATAAAATTAAGCAAAAGTTTATGGGGAAGGTGGGCCGTGAATCAAAACAGACTAAGAAGCCCTGGTGTGAGGGACTTCTCAGGGATCATATTGGCTCTAAACTTTTCATGGTTGACAAAGATTTACTGAGCACCAACTGTGATGTCCAATTTGATGACAATGGCAAGTCAGAGTGGAACCAAATGCTACCGTGTGCAGGTGTGAAAATCATGTTGTATGGCTTGAGTGCTGGGAATATAGAGATAAGTGATTTGAACTCTACTCTTCATACAGGTATAAATGCAAGTAATTGTAGTCCAATGTCATAGGTGCAGTCATTGTGGTATATCTTGGCAATTGAGTGTCTTTGTATTCCATCTTCACCACCTGTCTTCACTTGTGACCTTGGATGAATTTCATCTATGAAAGAGGGTTTATAGTATTTAGCTTGAGGAGTATTTATTAAGGGTCAAAGAGGCCAACAATTCAGCTAAAGCATGAAGCACAGGGCCAGGCCCAACGCAAGCACTCAATTTCTATCTCTTGTCATTATTTTCTGGAAGGCTTCCCTGTCTGCGCTCCTGCAGCTGCCATTTCATGATATCCAATTTGATGAAAGTGGCAAGTCCGGAGTCTGACCACATGCTGCCGTGCGTAGGTGTGAAAATCAAGTTGTGTGTCTTTCCGTGTGTTTTCCTTTTTAGCAGGAGTGGTTGAAGATCCCTGTGTGGGGGCGGACTGTCCCAACCGAACCTGTGAGCTGGAGAACGGAGGGGAACTGTGCGGCTGCATTGAGCCACCTCCCTATGGAAACAGTGAGTGACTGTTTGGGCCACCTCCCAGTCCGAGAGGCCCAAGGCGGGAGGTCTGGCAGCGCCATAGGGAAGCTCCATGGAGGGACCCGATTCGTCCCACTCTGTAGGTTCCAACCCCAAGTTTTCAGGAGGCATTTAGCAGAACAAAGAAACAGTTGGACTGCCTCAAGGTAGATGTTCTTTCTTCAAAGCCACATTCTTTTCTCTAATAAATCATAGGTTGCAAATTTGTACATGAATGGAGCCAGCCAGTTCTGTCAGAGGCCAAGTTCAACATCAGAGAATGCCAGGTTGATATTTTAGACTCAGGAGGGAGTCAAGTGGTTTGACGCCAACATGTAAGAATTAGGACGAGTGTGCCAGGCGCTGTAAGGCTGGTGTACAGCCTGCTTTAGCTGACCCGAAGCTGTTTGGTCTTGAAGATGCAACTGAAATGTTTGAAGCAAGAGGGCTAGGTCTCGTTCCTAACTGTAGCTCCCTGAGGTTGGACTGGTTTTGTTCTCAGCTGAGCCCACCTGGATGTCACTTGAAGGGGAGCTGCTGCTTCTCCCGCCCTGGGTGCCTTTTCCTGAGCCAAGGAGCTCAGACATCAGGGCTACATTTAACATCACTGAGAACGAAAGCCTAATTGACTAAAAGGCTCCATAGGAGGTGACAACATTGTTGTTCAAGGGCTCAGCTAAGCAGATGAAAATGTTTCTCTGTGTTGCCACGGTGCTTATCACCTAGTGTTTATATACTCAGAGAAAATGTCAATGGCTGCATTGCCGTGGCAAAAAGCCAGCTCCTGGTGCTCGCTTGGGACTTGCTAGGGTTTCTGCTGAGCTAGACTCAGTGAAGGGGGTGGTGGGGTGGTGGGAGGGTGGCCAGGCCAGTGCTGCTGCCTGTGGAGTGGGTGACCTTTAGCCAGGCCACAGTGTACCATATTCCCTTTGTCACTTACAGAAAATTAGCTGCCACAAGTGTGGGAGGGATGAGGGGGGCTGGATTTGTAGAGGAAAGATAAAAGACAACCTTATTAGCATTGCCTTTACCGACGCCCAAGTTATTGCTTGGAGTGAATTCGTGTACTCATTTGGTCTGATCAAAGCTTAATTAGAAAGGCAGCAGCCTCTGAGCGGGGATCATTTGCGTCTTCTGGCGGAGAGTGGTATAGGAGGCCTCGCTCCCACCCCTGCCGCAGGGCTCACTGCCACTGGTGTGCCCCCGCTCTGACTGTTCCCGCAGACTCACATGACATTATTGACGCGGAGGTGACCTGCAAGCCAGCCCAGATGGAAGTGTCCATCTCTAAGTGCAAACTCTTCCAGCTCGGCTTTGAGAGGGAGGGTGTGAGGATCAACGACAGGCAGTGCACCGGCATCGAGGGGGAAGATTTTATCTCCTTTCAGATCAACAACACCAAAGGGAACTGTGGAAACATCGTGCAGGTGAGAGCCAGGAGCAGGCTGGGCACCCCGCAGAGATGGTGACGGCTCTTAGTGCTTGCACGGGGACTTTCTTAAGTCTAACTCCGGGGGTGGTCTACGTAGAAATAGGCTCTAGGGAGAACAGCGTAAGTTGTTATCAAAATGAGAGGCAGCAAGGACAGTATCCTTCGGTGCTTACTGGTTGGTTGACCCAAAGGTGCTTTAAGTGACATACTTCTTTCCACGCTTGCTCTTGTCCCACTCTCCTCCCTTGTATGTTCACAGAATTGTTGTTTGTCTCTCTTAAGTTTCTGTCGTTCTTCCGGCTAAATACAACTGGGCTCAGCTATTGGGAAGCGGGGGGGGGGGGGGGGGAGTGAGGTCAGGTGTCCCAAACATTCAACAATTGAGAGTAGATCTGTAGCCAAGCTTCAACTTGGAGCTATTTGGGTTAGCGATGCATCCTGCTTCTCATCTTGCTTCTCGTCTTCTTGCTTCTCCCTGCTGTGTCTTTTATTCATGGCTCTGTTTATTAACGTTCTTATCAGAGAGTGAAAGGAGTCAGAGATCAAACGTGCACCTGGTCATTTTGGCAGTTGTAAGTGCGTCTCGTAAAAGACGTGGTGGAAGGGAGATTTCAAATTAAGGACTGAAGAAGATGTGTGTTACCTCACAACGGCAGTTCTCCCTGCTGTCTCCAGCTTGGGGGCCTGCAGATCACTGGAAGCCAGTTGTAGACAGAATTCAGTGGAGTAGGAAATCACCCAAGGTGATCAGACTGGAGGGTGCTGTTGACATCCATCACAATACTTTCTTCCCCTGCTGAGGCTAGTTCCATGCTGATTTATGATGGATTCTGGGTTATGTATGGAATGAAGCCATTTCTCCACTCCATTTGAAATGCAAGCCCCATGCCCACTCCAAGGTTTAATGATTTCTGACCCCCCCCCCCCCCCCCCCCCCGCTCTGCAGTCCAATGGCACTCATATCATGTATAAAAACACAATCTGGATCGAAAGTGCCAACAACACTGGCAACATCATCACCAGGGACCGCACGATCAATGTGGAGTTTTCCTGTGCTTATGAACTGGATATCAAGATCTCCTTGGATTCTGTCGTGAAACCTATGCTAAGGTAAAGGATCCCATGCAGTCTCAACATTGCTTTGTCTTTTCCTTGACAGTTAAGGTTGGTGTAGTCAAGGTTGCTAGCATTTGTCTTTGAAGCACTAGTGGAGATATAATTCAGAATTCCTGGACCTAAATATTTTAGACCAGCACCTTCCATAGAACTTTGTAGACTATTCCAATATGATAGCAACATGCAATCACTGAGCACTTGAAATGTGACTTGTGGCTTGGAGGCAGGGGTGAGGAATTGAATTTTTAATTTTTTTCATTTCCATTTGAATTGCTCCTTGTGGCTAGTGGGTACCAGATTGCATAGCAAGGCCTTAGACCCTCCTGCTACTTGCTTTGCCTTCTGTCTGCATTGTCGGCTGGAGACGTGCTAGGCACGTCTGAATTGACACAGTCGTCTGGCGTTCCCTGTCCTATGGTTGTTTCCCTTTTAGTGTCATTAACCTGACAGTTCCAACCCAGGAAGGCAGCTTCACCACCAAGATGGCACTGTACAAAAACGCCTCCTACAAGCATCCTTACCGCCAGGGCGAGGTGGTGTTGACAACTCGAGACGTGCTGTATGTAGGCGTCTTTGTGGTTGGAGCTGACTCCACGCATTTGATCCTAACGCTCAACAAGTGCTACGCCACCCCCTCCCGCGACAGCAATGATAAGCTCCGGTACTTCATCATCGAAGGGGGGTGAGTAGTTCCCTAATAGACGCTGTGTTATCTGCAGCCTTTTCTGGGGGGAAGGGAGCAGGACTGAATACTTGTTGACAGGACCAGCACTTTATGTCTCTTAATTCATCTCATTCTCATAGCAACCTGTGAGGTAGATGTGATAAACTTCACTTTACAGATGGGATCAGGCCAAATATTGACAGTCACACAGCAGTTTAGTGGTGGATCCCCCCAGGCTGTGTGACTTGATGACAAGATGCTCTATTCTGGGTGTGATCAAAGCAGGGATTGTGATCTGCCTACTTCGAATGTGGAATTCTGCAAAAGAAAGGATGTAGTAAGAAAAACTAAATGTTAATGACTAGGAAGTCTATCAAATTAAAAGAGAATTTAAAAGACAGTGGTTCTCCATTGGTCTTAGGGATACATTCCAAGATCCCCAGTGGATGCCCGAAACCACAGGTGGTACTGGACATTTGTGTGTGTATATTATATATTTATATAATGTATATATACACATTTCCCAGTACATATATTCCAATGATAAAGTTCAATTTGTAAATTACTCATAGAAAGAAATGAACAATAATTACTACCATGAGTAGGTGTGGAAATCAAGTTGTGTGTGTTTTCACATGTTTTCCTTGTTAGCAGGCATGGTTGAAGATCCCTGTTTGGGGGTAGACTGTCCCAACCGAACCTGTTATAAAGAGAAAAATTATAATATTGCACTATGATACAAGTTACCTGAATGTGGTCTCTCTCTCTCTCTAAAGATCTTATTATGCTGTAATCCCCCTTTCTTGTGATGATGCGAGATGACACAGTGCCTACGTGATGGGATGGTGTGTGATGGATGACATAGCATTGTGCTGTAGCGTGAGGATACTACATGAGGATTGTATGTGATGAGATGACGTGAGATGGATGACACAGCATTGTGCTGTAGTGTGAGGATACTACATGAGGATCATACATGATGAGTTGGTGTGAGATGGATGACACAGCATTGTGCTGGAGCATGAAAATATTACATAAGGGTCGTACATGATGAGTTGGTGTGAGATGGATGACACAGCATTGTGCTGTAGTGTGAGGATACTACATTAGGGCCATATGTGATGAGATGGCGTGAGATAGATGACATAGCATTGTGATGGGGTGTGAAGATACTACATCAGGGTTGTTAAACACAAGCACTTAGGTATGTGACAGTCTATCTGATAAAGAGACAGCTACTGAGTGACTAATGGGTGGGTGGCACGGATACAGTGACAAAGGGATGCGTTGCATCTTGGGCAGAGTGGACTGGGACAGCACGAGGTTTCATTGTGCTCTCAGAATGGTGCATTTAGAATTTGGCGATTGGTTCTTTCCTGGAATTTTCCACTGAATATTTTCAGACTGTGATTGACCATGGGTAACTGGAATTGGGAAAGCAAAACCATGGATAAGGGCTGCACTCTGATAATACCTTGTAAACTCAGCAAGTTTCCTTTTACTCACCACTGTAGGCCCACCACGTAATGTACTTCCTAACACATAGTGGTTGCACATTAAAATTGACAAGGTGAATAAATGACAAGAAAAGTTTATAGATCAATCAACAATAAGAATGGCTATCTTTCTTTTTTTAAAAAACACTTCCTGGTTCTGTCAGGCAGTTTGCACGTATTATAATTGATTTTACAATAATTCATTTTTAACAGCTTTATTGCATGCAGACTTTATATACAATAAAATGTACTTGCTTTAAGTGTAAAATTCAATGATTTTTTAGTAAATCTGCAGAGGCGTACAAACAGCACCATAATCTAATTTTGGAACATTTCCATCACTCCAATACAAAGAATTCTTAAAGCAGGTGACGATGTTAATCAGAATTCTTTCAATTGTAAATGGCAGAGACCAATTCAAACCAGCTTATACAAAAAATATAAATAAAAACACAAAGCATTTGCAACACCAAAGCACAGGACACAGCTTCTGGGATGATGGCATCTGGGGCTAGATGCTGGCCAAAGCCTCCTCTTGCTCTCTCTCTCATCTCTGCCTCTTTTGTCTCTCTCACTAACCTTGGTAGATCCTGGCAACCCTAGATTCATCTCCTTACACTGTCGCAACTTGGGAGAGAGTACTTCTTATACCTCCAATCCAGGCAGTCCCAGGGAAGGACCATGAGTAGCATGTCTGGGCTTACATGGCTAGCCTTTGTTCTGGGCTGGGGATGCTTGGGTCAGCATCCACTTGTGTAGCATGCAAAGTGCTGTGGACACTGGAATTAGCTTTATGGCTGGCAGTGGAGGGTGGAGAGGAATGGTTCTCCAAGGGAAAAGGGGTGTGGTTCTGGGCGAATAATGGACATCTGCTATGTTGGAGATGAAACAGTCTTGGAGAGGTGAGCGACATAGCTGACCCAAAGCCACCCAAGCAGCAAGGGACAGAGAAGGACATGCTGGCTCCCTCACTGATACGGCATGGTGCATAGCAAATGTTACCAAGGCATATCGTGGAATCCTCAGCAAAGAACCCATTAGGGCATCTGCCTTTCTGAACTGAATTTAGTTTTCAGAAGCAAAGGGAGGGAGTTGGTGACTACCTGGTGTCTCACAGGCCTTGATGCGTGGGTGGACATCACAGTTCTCCTTCTCCGTGTCCCTTTCTTCCCTCATCACTTTCCTTTCTCAACATAAATGGGCTAAGACAGAAGCCACTGCACAAATGCAAACCCAACTGATAGGGCTTGGGTGTTTGAAAGATGAGCTGGCGCTTAGCATTTTAAAAGGCGTTTTGGGGGAATGGACATTTAGCCTAGTGGATTAAAGTAGCTGTGTCCCATACTACAGCACTTGGGTTTGATACATGGCTCTGGTTCCTGACTCCGGCTTTCTGCTAAGGCAAATCCTGGGAGGGAGCAGTGATGGCCCAAGTAGTTGGGTTCTTGCCCCCCAGGATGGAGTTCCCAGCGTCCTGCTCTGCTCCTTCCCTCCCCAGCCACTGCAAACATTTGGAGAGGAACAACAGGTGAAAGCCCTCTGCCTCTCATTGTCTCTTCCCTGCCCTTCTGTCTTTCAAATAACTAACAATAAAATAACATTTGACAGACTTGACCCAGAGAGGGGGAATAAACCAGCATGTTCATAAATCTCAGCGCCCCCTAGTGTATGTCTGTATAAAGATCTTCAAGTCACACTATTGTTGGGTGGGAGGTGACGTCATCCTGTAGGAGAATTTGACTCCATCGGTCCTTTTTAACCTTTCTTGGGCAGATGGGTTATTGCTTTGTTCAAGTGAACTTAAGGGAAAACGGATATTCACTGGTTAATAAATGAATAGTAAGGTGTGTCCAGCCTGTGGGGGTCAGTTGTTTCTTCCCATCACCAGCGTCTACCAGTAGCTCCGAAGTGTGAACACACACAGGACCCTGTCTTGTCTTTTTGTGTTCCTTGAAAGAGGAAAAGACAGGTGTCCCTCTGGTAGTGGATAGAAGACACTCGTGCCTGGCTTATTCGCTTGCTCTGAGAAGGCGCCCAGCCAGCCCTCCTGCTCACCTGGACCCCCTCCTTTGTATCCACGCTCTTCTGATACCTAAACCTCAGGTCATGTCCCTGGCAGAGAGCTGGTGGTCAGGAGGGAGAGTCTACGTGAAGATTGGGGGCTGCTCCCACTTTAGAATCCCTGAGCCAGTTTAGACCATCGAAATGACTAACAGCAACGAGGAAGAGTACAGCATGTGGGTTTTTGTTTGAAAGCATTTAAGAGACAATTGCCTGGGAAAGCAGCTAGCATTTTGCCTACAAGACTAATTACCTAACTTAATAGGTGTGGGAACGCTGAAGGCTAACTTCAAGTTTTAATTTTCCTTATTGCTAAGCAGCTTAATCCTTGGGTTAGGGAAAGGAAACAGGAAAAAGAGTGCTTTTATCCATATCATGTTGAAGAACTTCTTGGCTTCCATGGGCCCACCTTGGCTATGGAAACACAAGGCATTTACCCACTCACCCAAGGAAGATTTTTGAACACCTGTGACGTGCTGTGTGATGGCTGGTGCCACGGTGAGGGCGTGGTTCCTGCGCTGAGGAGTTCAACGAGGCGCTGTTGGCAGACCCAAGAAAGGCCACCTGTTCCTGCCTTTGAGGGCACCGGCAGGCATCTTTATAAAGGAGGGCACGTGACTGGGTTGAAGAACGAGCAGGAGTTATGCGCGGGAAGAAGAGCAGAAAGATCTTCCAGGTGGGGAAGCTGTACATGAAAAGACACGGGAGCGTGCGAGACTGTGAGGGGGACTCTTAAGGAGTTGCAGCAAGATGTCTGCGCCGGAGGGGTGTCTCGGCGGTGACTTGGCTCCAAAGCACCAAGAGGAAGGGAGTTTTTCTCAAGAGGCTGTCGCCTCCATTTGAACGATTCTAACCTCCTCCCTAGCCACTCTTCTTTCCCCTCTAGCTCCTACCTATTCTAAGGCGTGGGAAGATTTCCCAGTAGGGTTTGCATCGGGGGCTCCTGCCAACATTGATAATTAACTGAAGAAAGTACAGAAGAAGTAAGAACTAATCTTGTGTTTGTTAAATTGTTATCAGTAAAACACAGCATTATGAGGGGGAGGAATGAGAACCAGAAGTGTGGGGAAATTAAGTGCCATTCCTGCAGTCATTTAGCTTCTAGCTGCAGCTGGGATACTAATTCGAAGTGGAATTCAGTGTTCCAGAGCTTCAAACCATGAACCCACGAGGCAGTGGTAATAAATGACAGCCCCATGCAGATCAGAGGTCGCTTTCAAAGGCAGACATTTTCACCCTTCATGACGGTTTGATGTGAAATGTGAACTTTTGAAAGGAAGATGAGGATTGAAGCCAAGATCCCATTATTTTTTTTTTCCAATTAGGTGTCAGAACATTAAAGATAACACCATTGGCATCGAGGAGAACGGAGTGTCTCTAACCTGTCGCTTTCACGTCACTGTCTTTAAATTCATTGGGGATTATGATGAAGTCCATCTGCACTGTGCCGTGTCGCTCTGTGACTCAGAAAAGTATTCTTGTAAAATCGTAAGTGAGAGTGAGAGAGTGAAGTGCTTAGCCCTGTTTCTCCCTGGCCCAGCATACGGTCCTGAACGCCAGGTGACTGAACTGGAATCACCCACAGGTGCTAAGGATGGCTGCTTTGTCTTCTTTCGGGGGACACAGAGAGAACAGTACGTTGAATCTTCTCTCTGAAATGTCAACCGGTCATTGAACTATCACTAGACAAGGGTTTCTCAAACCTTGGCACTCTTGACATTTTGAACCCAATAATTCTTTGCCATATGGAACTGTTGTGTGCACTGTAGGGTGTTAGTAGCGCCTCTGGCTTCTACCCACTACATGCCAGCAGCTTCCACACCCCAGTTGCAGCCCTGAAATGTCTCCAGACATTGTGACACGTGCCCTGGGGATGGCAGGTTGACCTGGTTGAGAAGTATGCTGGGAGCGTATGAGTAGAGCCACCTGATTTTAATGACCATTGGGTTGAGCTCCACTCCACTACTGAACCAAACTCCTGGGCACAGGGTCCAGTTTACCCAGGGGTCCTGTAGACCAGGGTCACCTGATCTGCACGCGAGGGGCAAATAGGATGAGGTGGCAAGCCCATCATCTCTTCCACACTAGCATCACATCCCTACCACGTAGGGCTATCTCCTTATGGTTGGATTGCCCTGGAACCTGGCCTCTACCATTCAACATTCCAGCATTATGCTCACCCTGTGTTTGCAGAATCAAGATATGAATTACGGTCAGAGCTACTTACAGATGATGTTGCATACATTAGCATCCGGTGAGACACAACAAGCCTCCTTCCCAAGCACAGAGGCCCTTTGAATCTCATTCTAGTGTGGAGAATATATTTAATTCTGCTCAACCTAAAGCCTGGAGTCCCAGTGGGCTCAATGATCAAGAATGCATTGGTTCTAATTAATCGGAGTAGCGACAATGCTCCAGGCTGAAGCCACTGCCTCTCTGGAGGTGGAAACATGGTGAGGAATAAGTTATCAGCTTAATTGTGTGAAATTTCCCCTCTGGTGTTCTGTTTTTCAGAATTGCCCACAAAATTCCAGGATTGCCACAGATTATACAAAAGAACCCAAAGAACAGATCATTTCAGTGGGACCTATTAGGAGAAAAAGTATGTATGTTCCCTAAAACCCACGATAAATATTAAAGCAAGGGGCCGTGAAGACGTGGCGGTCTCTCTCCTGTGCTGTGAGTCTAGGGATGAGGAGGCCGGTGCTGGGGGCACCGGTGCGAGAGGTTGCCCACCTCCTTAAGGAAATCTTTTCCTTGTCCTCAAAACTCCACGACCTTGGCCTTTCCCGAACCCTTTCCTCTCTTGAAACCTTGCCTCTAGGGAGCAGTTGGAGGGTGCCACCGCCTGTACTGAATTCGCTCCTCTGTCCGTTTTCAGGGCTGGACTGGTGTGAGGACAATGGGGGCTGTGAGCAGATCTGCACGAGCCGCGTGGACGGGCCTCTGTGCAGCTGTGTGACCGGAACCCTGCAGGAAGATGGCCGGAGCTGCAGAGGTAGCTGCCCCTCTGCTTCCGGGCAGGCAGCTGGGGGACACAGGAAGTTCTTTCACAGGCGAGGCAGAAAGTCCTAGTTGAAGCCCATTCAGTCAGACCTTACGGTGAAAGTTCCAGCGACTAAGAAGGAAAGATGGGGAAAATGCCCAAGGGATTCTAGCACCCCCTTTTTAAACCTTTGAGTCCCTGCTCTTTCATTGAAAAGATGAAAATAATTTTTTTTTTTAATAATAAAGTGAGTTATCCCACCACGTAAGGACCTTAATTGGCCTTACAAATCTGTCTGCCCAGGCTGCATGGGCTGAGGTCGGGAATGAGATGTTTGCTCCAATAAATAAAATCCTGGCCCTCACCCGGGATCTCGCTGCACCTGTGATGTTAACAGGACGCTCCTCCAAGGTGGATTAATTCTGCCTTAGTCAGGGCCATTTGCATCGAGTGGGTTCTTGGCAGGGACATTTCCTTTACTTAGTTGGGTACCACAAATATGTCTGCAGGCTCACTCACAGGTATTTGTTTTCTCATGGGATTTCCTATGTTCCTCTCCGTTTACAGCTTCCAATTCTTCAGCTGAACTTCACGTCTGGACACTCCTTCTCATCATGACCCAGATTTCATTATGGCATTTTGTCTATAAATCAGGCACGACCTCATAAGGAACTCAAGGTTGCCATTTGAAGTACTGTAATTTACTGACTTCAGCTCCCTGTAGGATAGAACGTGTGTGCCCCGAAGTCCAAACCTATTTGAAAGTGTCCAGCACCTAAACGTGACGCCCCCTGTTCCCAGTGGTCACAGGTCTGGAAGTGAGTGAAATCCCAAGCTCCTCTTTCAAAGCACAAAACAGGGCTTTTAAAAGCCAGTTGTGGAAAGCGTGTGTCTTGCCGAAAATTCCCAAATAGTTGCCACCGGAACCTTTGGTTCCTATGAAAAGTCATTAAAGGAAAAAAAAAAAAAAAAAAGAATAAACAAAACACCTGGTTAGCCAAGACAGAGCAGAAATTTGACCAGAGAAATCTTTGAGCCAGTGTCACTTTGGCATCACAGCTTGTACGGAGAGAGGGCCTGTGGCAATGGTTTTGAAGCAATGACTGGAAGGTCTGACTCCCTCCAGGGCCTCTTCCTGCTGTTTTGGAAATGTCTGATCTGTGATACGCATGCGTTGCTCTCTTCTGTTTGTGATGAGCTCCTTCCCCACCCACTGTGCCCTCCATCCTTGCCATTGTTTGCAAACCCAGCCCCTTCTCTTTTTACAAATCAACCAAATGATTTTTAATGTGTTTTATCTTTAAATAAACTTTGTGTTCAAATATTCTCATTAGTAGGTGGCTCGAATCATTCTCATTGACGCTAAGCTTTGCATACTAAGTCGAATGCTGTAATTAAAAAATATAATACACAAAAGAATAAGCCGCAGCCATTGGGCCTGGTATGCAGTGCTGGTCCGAGCTGTAGTGCACTGTGTTCTGGTCCCGTGTGTACTTCCAGAGCATTTAGGTGCCATGCACAAGAGAAGCAGGCAGTGCCCTCTCTTATAAGCGGCACATAAACACACATTTACCACAATTAACCACAAAATTGAGGGCCTGCTAAATATATCCCTGGAGAGGCTCTCCTCTCTACAGTTAAAAGCAGTCACACCGACTTCACATCTATTCCACAGCTGTCTTGCCTTGAAGCCGACAATATTTTTGTATTTTTCTGGGAACTCCAAAAAAGCAGAGCCAAGCTGCTTAGCACCCTTGGGCGTGGGTGCGAGTGCCATGGCTGTTGTCTTGTGTGTCGAAGGCAGCAGCAGCCCACGGTCATGGGGCTGAAGCGGCAGGTGTACACGGTCTGTTCTCCCAGCCCCGGGAGGGTCAGAGAGCCCCAGCTCAGCTTGGCAGCCACACAGGACAACCAGCACAGGTGGAGGACAATGAGCATCTATCTACTCCTGCTGGGTCTTTGCGAGATATTTTGGGAAAATGCTGAGCACGGAGATGAATCAAGGAGTCAACCATCTACGCTCGCTGCGATGCCACACTGCTCCTCCAACGTGCTAGAAACGGGTGTCGTGCACATGTTCTTTGTTTACATGAAACCTCAACTCCCCGCCACCTCACGTGTGGAGAGCTGAAGATTCCAAGGAGTTATTGCACCTGTTCCGTTCCCACTGTTGAAGGCGTAGGTTCTCAAAATCTGACAGATGCTGAGCTGAACACAATAACATCACACCTAGTGTTTTGCTTGAGTTCCTTAGATGAAGTTTACACAAAAATATACAAGGAGGAAATGATATATTACTTATTTCATGACTTCTCTGTTGATTCTCATATCAAAGTCATTAGAAATGACCAGGTTAAAAACTATATAGATTTTGGGGTCCAGCATTGTGGCGTAGTGGCTAAAGCCATTGCCTGCAATGCCAGCATCCCATATGGGCACCAGTTCGAGTCCTGGCTGCTCCACTTCTGACCCAACTTCCTGCTAATGTGCCTGAGAAAGCAGTAGAAGATGGCCCAAGTTGCTGGGCCCCTGCACCCACATGGGAGATCTGGAGGAAGCTTCTGGTTCCTGGTTTTGGAATGGCCCAGCTACAGCCATTGCAGGCATTTGGGGAGTGAACCACTAGATGGAAAATCTGTGTGTGTGTGTGTGTGTGTGTGTGTCTCCCTCTCTCTCTCTAAGTCTGCCTTTCAAATAAATAAATCTTTTTTTAACTTTTATTTAATAAATATAAATTTCTGAAGTACAATGGCTTTTCCCCCCTCATAACCTCCCTCCCACCCGCAACCATCCCATCTCCAGCTGCCTCTCCCATTCCATTCACATCAAGTTTCATTTTCAATTATCTTTATATGCAAAAGATCAATTTAGTATATATTAAGTAAAGATTTCAACAGTTTGTACCCACACAGAAACACAAAGTGTAAAGTACTGTTTGAGTACTAGCTATACTGTTAATTCACATAGTACAACACATTAAGGACAGAGATCCTACATGAGGAGTAAGTACACAGTGATTCCTGTTGTTGACTTAACAATTGACACTCTTGTTTATGGTATCAGTAATCACCCTAGGCTCTTGTCATGGGTTGCCAAGGCTATGGAAGCCTTTTGAGTTTGCCAACTTCGATCTTATTTAGACAAGGTCATAGTCAAAGTGGAAGTTCTCTCCTCCCTTCAGAGAAAGGTATCTCCTTCTTTGATGGCCCGTTCTTTCTACTGGGATCTCACTTGCAGAGATCTTTCATTTAGTTGTTTTGTTTGTTTGTTTGTTTTGCTAGAGTGTCTTGGCTTTCCATGCCTAAAATACTCTCATGGGATCTTCAGCCAGATCTGAATGGCTTAAGGGCTGATTCTGAGGCCAGAGTTCTGTTTAGGACATCTGCCATTCTATGAGTCTGCTGTGTATCCTGCTTACCATGTTGGATGGTTCTCTCCCTTTTTAATTCTTTCAGTTAGTATTAGCAGACACTAGTCTTATTTGTGTGATCCCTTGACTCTTAATCCTTTCATTATGACCAATTGTGAACTGAAACTGATCACTTTGACTAATGAGATGGTATTGGTACATGCCACCTTGATGGGATTGAATCGGAATAAATCTTTAAGAAAAACTATAGATTGTTTATTTGCTTTTTAATGAAATCCGTTCTTGCCACACCTTTATTCCTGGTCATTGGTTTGCTCACTTGATTGACATCCCTCACTTGTCTACCATGGGACTGGGCCAGGCTGCAGAAAACTCTAGGGTCTAATTGGCTTAGCAGCAAAGATTTCCTTGTCACTCATGTGAGCAGACTCTGCTCCTCACTGTCAGCCTGGCATGGAGGTCGCTCAAGGTGCCGCTGTCGTCCGGTGCTGCCGATTCCACGTGTGGATTTCAGCAAGGGAGGTGAGCCTGGAGAAGCCCAGCCCGGCTCTTTCATGCCTCTGCCCAGAAGTGACACGTGGTGCTGCTGTTTCCATTTTGTTGGCCCACACAAGTCACATCGCTGCAGCTTTCAGAGACTCGGAAGTACAAGTTTCCCCTCTACCCGGGAGGGAGAAGATGCAGGCATCGGTGGTGATGGCTCTCAGGATGCCTAGGAGGGCACCACACCTGAGTTAAAGACAAGCACGTCTACAGAACTGGTACCAAACAGCCCCTTAGGTGACTTCCTGGGGTGGGGCAGAAGAGTGTGGAGATGACCCTGCCCCTTCTACTAATTCTGTTTGCAACACAAACCATTCAACGTGCCAATGCCTTCCTTTTCTCCTCTATAGCATGAGCACACTAAGAATTTTTTTCTCCAAATATTCTTACATTAGGAAATGAAACTAGACAAATATTAAGCGATATGATAGTATAAAGAAAGAAAACTCCAGAACATTGCTTTTTTCCTTGTGCTCAAAAAAATTTGCCTCAAGGAGGGGAGACAAAAACGTACAAATTTAGCAAAGGTTAAAATGGAAGTTAATTGGGAGTCTTGTTGGCTTGGTATTTGTCTGATGTGAAAAAAAACAACATCTTGGGGTCTGGCATTTGTGACAATAGGGAGTTCTATAATTAGTTTCTAACCAGTATTAGGTATGTGTGCTACTCAAAATCCTAATGGCAAAACTTGAGAGCACTAATTGTTTAACATTGTCTAATATTCTAGCTATTTTTAGAACCATTTGACATTTAGTGAGAGCTTGAAATCTAATAAAATTTCTTTCAACCAAAGGAATTAAGTAATTATCAAAAGATGACGATCATACAGGGTTAGGGTAATGAAGAATTAGTTCTTTATTAATTCTGAATTAATGAAGCCTCCACCCCATTCTGAACCTTCCAGTTCTCTCTCTCTCTCCCCAGACCCAGGGCACTTCTGTACTTCGCAGGGCCTGTTTAGAAGAACATGATGGTATTCTTCAGGGCCCCAGTGTGCTGCACAGCCCTGTGAAAAAGAAAATCAAACAGCACCCTCTAGTGTCTGCTTTTTATTTCCGCACGAAACCCAAATGTAGACTAAATCACACCAAATTATGATTCCCGCCCCACCCCCTGCCTCACCGCCGCCCCAAAACCTTAGATGCAGAACATTACCAGAATATAGCTTTGGAAAACACATCAAATGCCAAGGACATTTTCTGGAGAACAGTATGAGATTTATTTTTATGCACAATGTAAGCATCATTCCAGGAAAATACCAGCTCTTGGCATCCCATGCAAATTTTGCCCTTAATATCTATTTCTCCAACATGAGGACAGAAATAGCTGTCAAGAAAAATTAAGTGTATGTCTTTAAAATGTTGAGAAATAAACAATCTGATAAAAAAAAAACATGAAATATTTAGTGGTCTCCCCCCTCCCCAGTAGAATGTGAAATACTTTTGTATGCGTCTACAGCACGGCAGCGATAACTCTGGTCTGACTGATGCCAGGCTGTGTTTGTGATGGTTTAATTATGTTTGCTGAAATATGACTCTCATATAAGACAACATCTCCACGGCAGAGGGACAGATCTCAGTGTCTATAGATAGAAATAAAATACAAAAGACTCATCGTTCCATGAAGAACTCAGCAATCAAATTCTATTTGCTAAGGAAACAAATGGAGGAAGAATAGTCACTGTACATTTTGATGTGTGTTTCTGTTTGCCTATAGCCTCGAGGTTAGCGATTGTTTTTTGTTGGCTTAAGAGACTGATTGTGAAATATTTTTGAAACTAAGATATTCTCCCATTAGATGAAATGACAGAACCTTATGCTAATGTATTATCTTCCATACCTAGCACTGTACTACCTGTGTTTAATATGGTTTGATGCTAAATCATGCTGCATTTTAAATATTTATTTATTTGATTTGAAAGGCAAAGAGAAAAGAGAGAGAGAGAGAGAGATCCATTTCCCATCTGTTGATGTATTGCCCAAGTGTTTGTAACAGCAGGGGTTGGGCCAGGCCAATGCCCAGAGCCCCAAAATCCTTCCAGATTTCCCATGGAAGTAGCAGGGACTCAAGTATTTGAGCCATCACCTGCTGTCCCCTAGTGTGTGCACTAGCAAGAAGCGGGGAGCTGGGGAAGGGAGCTGGGACTGGAACCCAGGCACCCTGAGATGGGATGCAGATAACCTGAGCAGCAGTGTAGCTGCAGCACCCAACACCTGCCCCTCATGCTGCATTTTGACAGAGAGATTAGAGAAATCTGAAGTTGAAGTAACATTATATATGGTACAAAGTGTTAAATAAAGAGGCCGGCACTGTGGAGTAGCAGGTAAAGCCGCCACCTGCAGTGCTGGCATCCCATATGGGCGCTGGTTTGAGTCCTGGCTGCTCCACTTCTGATCCAGCTCTCTGCTATGGCCTGGGAAAGCAGAAGATGGTTCAAGTGCTTGGGTCCCTGCACCCGTGTGGGAGACCCAGAAAAAGCTCCAGATTCCTGGCTTTGGATTGGCCCAGCTCCAGCTCTGTTGTAGCCATTTGGGGAGTGAACCAGAGGATGGAATACATTCTCTCTTTCTCTCTCCCTCTCTTCCAAATAAATAGAGAGAGAAACACAAACCCACTCATGTATGTGTGCTTGTGCGCATAGGTTCATTTAGCAGTTGTCAACTTCTAATGGGACATATTAGAATGATAATTGCCTTTTCAGACAAAACCTGGGAAATGGAGTTCTTGATCTTCTGCCCTTAGCTCTTGAATTTCTCTGTGGAATAGTTTAGGGTGCAAAAATCCATTGATATTACCCTATTTCATTTAGGTAAAAATACATTATTTTACTGAAAAAGACAGCATACTTAATTACTTTAAGTCTTGAAAAACCTTTGCATAGGATATACCCAGAATCAGTAGAGTTTTTTTTTTTTTTAAGATTTTATTTATTTATTTGAGAGGTAGGGTTACAGACAGTGAGAGGGAGAGACAGAGAGATAGGTCTTCCTTCCATTGGTTCACTCTCCCAGAGGCTGCCAGGCCAAAGCCAGGAGCCAGCAACTCCATCTTGACCTCCCATCTCCCGTTGCCACCTTCCATTGTCTTTATAGGCACGTTAGTATGAGTCTGGATTGGAGGCAGAGCAGCTGAGACTTGAATCAACACTGTGATGTGGCGTGCTGCTTCCACAAGCAGTGGCTTAGCCCGCTGTGGCACAACAGAGGCTACCGTCTTGGTCTTTAAATAACATTTACATTTGCTATGGTTTGAGTGTCCCCTCTAACACCCATGTGATGTAATTGCTGCTATGATAGTACAGGGAGGTGGGGACTAAAGGGAGGTAATTGGGAAAGGGCTCCCAGAACAGGAATGGATTAATGCTACCACCCCAGGAGGGGACTAGTTATCATGAGATGGGTTCCTGATTAAAAAAAAGATGAGTTCCCCCTTTTTCCTTCTTGCTTCTGCTTTTCCATATACCCTGTCACCAGGCAATGCCCTCCCGGCTGTTGTGGCACAACCCAGAGACCCTCACCAGAAACAGGCAGCTGTGGACTTCCCAGCACCCAGGAGTGCGAGCTAAACACATGTTCTTTCTAAGTTACCCAGTCTGCGGTACTCTGTTACAGCAACAGAGCAGGAGCTGAGACAACATAAGGACATGGATCATTCAAGTCAAGGACTTACAAGTGTGTCCTCTCTAATACTTTCCACGTGTCTTGGCGCTGGAGACTGCAAAATGTGGCTAAGGCATATCTCCACCCATGCAGGGAGCAGAGTCTGCCCTCCTGAGGAATCAGGATCAGAAAGCAATTTGGCAAACTAATTTGACATGGGGGAAGTGATTTAACACATAATGTGAAAGTGTCTAGGTGTCCTCTCAGAATATTCAAGGCAGAAAATAAGAAAAAGAACTGTGGATCGCACAGAACACAATTTTTTCCCTTAGAAAAAAAAATTCCCAGTTTCTAAATGCTTCCTTTCGACCTCCAAGAGAGAAGCAGTAGAAACATTCAGAATTTTAATTTAAGATTAGCAGCAATGTAGTGAGTTGAGAGATGCTCAGTCATGATATTTTATTTATTTTTTAATAGATTTATTTATTTGAAAGTCAGAGTTACACAGAGAGAGAAGGAGAGGTAGAGAGGTGTGCCATCTGCTGGTTCACTCCCCAATTGGCTGCAATGGTTGGAGCTGCACCGATCCAAAGCCAGGAGCCAGGCACTTTTTCCAGGTTTCCCACATGGGTGGGTGCAGGGGCCCAAGGACTTGGGCCATCTTCTACTGCTTTCCCAGACCATTAGCAGGAAGCTGGACCGGAAGTGGAGCAGCTGGGACTCGAACTGGCGCCCATATGGGATGCTGGCACTGCAGGTGGTGGCCTCACCTGCTATGCCACAGCACCGGCCCCAGCCATGATACATTTTAAAAAAAACTTTCTTATTTATTTGAAAGTCAGAATTAGAGAGAGAGAGAGAGATTGATTATTTATCCACTGGTTCACTCCCCAGATGGCATACAATGACTGGGGTTTGGCCAGGCCAAAGCTGGGAACCAGAAGCTTCTTCCTGGTCTTTCACGTGGGTGGCAGAGGCCCAAGTCCTTGGGCCATCTTCCTTTGTTTCTCCCAGGCCGTTAGCAGAGAGTTGGATTATAAGTGGAGCAGCTGGGACTCAAACAGGCGCTCATATGAAATGCAGGCACCACAGGCTAGGGCTTTATCCACTGCGCCACAACACTGGCCCCTC
The DNA here is from genome assembly GCF_964237555.1 of Oryctolagus cuniculus. Taxonomy (NCBI): domain Eukaryota; kingdom Metazoa; phylum Chordata; class Mammalia; order Lagomorpha; family Leporidae; genus Oryctolagus; species Oryctolagus cuniculus. The sequence goes on from NC_091432.1 coordinate 113,663,151, forward strand.
ACCATGATTCATTTAATTGGTGTTGTGCATGTTGTTGTTTTCTTTAAGATTTGTTTGTTTATTTTGAAAGGCAGGAGAAAGAAGAAGAGACACACAGAGAAAGAGATCTTCCATCCACTGGTTCTCTCCCCAAATGGCCACAACAGCTGGGACTGGGCCAGGCCAAAGCCAGGAGCCCAGAACTCCATCCAGGTCTCCTACGAAGGTGCAGAGGCATAAGCACTTCGATCGTCTTCTGCTGCTTTCCTAGGTGCATTGGCAGGGAGCTGAATCAGAAATTGAGCAGCCAAGATGTGAAATGGTGCTCATGTGGGATGCCAGTGTCACACTGTGACTTACCGCATGATGCACATGTCAACTGGCCTGCGTTCTAATCACGTTTTTAAGCCTGGTCCTTCATGCAGATCAAGTCCCCAGAGAATATTTGTCTCTTCCCCTGTCCATCAAGGAATCTGAGATCACAGACTTTTTCCTAAGGACAACACTCAATGATGAGTTTTTCTTTTTAACTTTATTAGAATTATACAAGTTTCATGTATTTCATATGTACAGATTTAAGAACATAGTGATACTCCTCACCCTACTCTCCCTACCATCCATGCTCCAACCCTTCTTCCTCCTCCCTCTCCCATTCCCACTCTTAATTTTTACAAAGATCTACTTTCAGTTTACTTAATGATCATAAGGTTAACCCTATACTAAGTAAAAGAGTTCAACAAATAGTATGAAAAAAAAAATTGTTCCTCAACAGAAGAGACAAGGGCTGTAAACAATCATTGAATCTCACAATGTCCATTTCACTCCAGTACATTACACTTTAGGTACTCTATGAGTTGCCTCAGATCAGGGAAAACATACGATATCTGTCTTTTTGGAACTGGCTTATTTCACTAAATACAGTGGCTTCCAGTTGCCTCTATTTTGTTGCAAATGACAGAATTTCATTTTTTTTACTACTGAGCAGTACTCCATAGTGTATATATACCATTTTACCATAATTTCTTTATCCAGTCAACATTTGATGGACATCTGGCTTGATTCTCTTATTCCCTATCTTAATTGAGCTGCCTTCACTGGCCTTTACTTCCCTTGGGACCCTGAGAGAGCCAGATCAATCAGAAGCCATCAAACAAACCTCCTCTTCCTCCTCCTTCCAAATGCCAAGCAAGGGAAAGTTCACTAAAACTCTGACGCAGATTTTATTAGCAGAAATAGAAAATGATCTTAATCCTTTCTAAAAACATGATTGATTGATTTATTTTGAAAGTCAGAGTTACAGAGAGAGCAGGATCCTCCATCCACTGGTTCACTCCCTCAGATGGCTACAACGGCCTGCGCTGGGCCAAGCCAAAGCCAGGAGCCAAAAGCTCCATGTGGATCTTCCATGTGGGTGGCAGGGGCACAAACACTTTGGCCATTTTCCACTGCTTTCCGCAGCACATTAGCAGGGAGCTGGATCAGAAGTGGAGCAGCCAGGACACGAACCATAGTTCATATGTGATGCCAACGTCACAGGCAGCTTTACCCACTATGCCACAATGCTGGCCCCATTACTTCTGAAGTATTTGGAAATACTACAAGAAGCAGAAAAATGACTTTTTCAGATATAATACAATGAGTAAAATCTATTAAGAACCAAGAAATGAAATATGAAATAGAAAGGATTCTCCTGGAGAAGAAAGCTTGAATTTAACAAAATAATTCATTGTAGACACTAAACTAATACAAATGAAGGACCAAAGTATCTTGACATTATTGCCTTTGAATAAACATAAGCTATCACAAATGAAAAAAAATCAACTGATTTCCTAGAACAATGAGGAAATAAATATTAAAGTCAACACATAGGACACACAAAAAACACTAATAATTTTTCTTTAGGATGTTGTAAAACTATTTCCTTGTCCATTCCCTTTAGCTCAAATCCCATCATGAGGGAAGCCAAGATTCCATTTTATCTTATTTCTTCTTTCTTTCTTTCTCTCTTTCTTTCTTTCTTTCTTTCTTTTTTTTTTTTTTTTTTTGACAGGCAGAGTTAGACAGTGAGAGAGAGACAGAGAGAAAGGTCTTCCTTCCGTTGGTTCACCCCCCAAATGGCCTCTGCGGCCAGTGCTGCACTGATCCGAAGCAAGGAGCCAGGTGCTTCTTCCTGGTCTCCCATGCAGGTGCAGGGTCCAAGCACTTGGGCCATCCTCCACTGTACTCCCGGGCCACAGCAGAGAGTTGGCCTGGAAGAGGGGCAACCGGGACAGAATCCGGCACCCCAACCAGGACTAGAACCCGGGGTGCTGGTGCCGCAGACAGAGGATTAGGCTAGTGAGCTGCAGTGCCAGCCAACAGCCATTTTATCTTATTTCTTCAGGAGGGAAGAGAGAGAGAGAGAGAGAGAGAGAGAGAGAAAGAGAAATTCAACACTTCAGGATAAGTTACAAAGAAAGAAACTCATTCTGATGAGTCTTGAGATTTTTAGGGCTTTAGCTCTAAGCCTTCCTTCACTAAAATATGTGACTGTTTGGTAGAACTTCGTTCCCTGTAAGTTAGAGGGCACTAGGATCTATGTCTCAACATCCATTCATCTTCACTTATTAGGTTTTCAGGTTCTCAAAGAACCTCTGTGGCTTCCCCCACCAACTCCTCTGCATTTGTCCAAATACCATTCAAAACCTGAGACAGGAGAGCCACTTGGAGGGTTTTATTTTTTCATGAATGAAATATGGTCCTCTCAAAGTGATCTTGAAGAAAAATGGGACCCAAGACTTTCATTAAACCGCATGAAATAGAGCACTTGGCAAACTCTGGGTAACAAAGTCCTCTGAGACCAAAAATAAATAAATAAATAAAAGGAAAAAAAGAAATTCTCGTCACTGAAAAAATCAGTGTTCTTACCTTTTCCCTGTTGTTTAGACAGGATCCATAAACTGAATCAAATTTCTCTTTAAAAGTAATTTGTGAGAAAACATGTTTGCTGCTATTATTCCTCTTGTAAAAAGAAGTTATACTTCGGTGGGAAATGGAAATGCATGACGAGAATACAAGTCCCAAGAATGTACCAACTTCAAAGTGGGACTGTAGCTATCCTTTGCAGCGGTTGCTGAATATGAACCCCGTGAAAATGTTGAGCCCGATTCATCCACATTTAGAGATTGCCTGTGGTTCCCCTATGGAGGAATTCTGCCAATTTTCCCCATGTTTCATTACTCTTCAGTGATGGGACATGTCAACCCAGCTCTTCTGGATCTAGAAACACAAAAGGAACCCTGGTTAGTTGACCTTAAAGATTTGTCTTTCAATCAACTATACATTTTAGGAATCTCAGTGTATGTGCTAAGTCCTGTGTTGAGGACTTGGCCTCCATCACTTCCTTTAGTCCCTCTCGATGGTCCTGTGGAGTAGTTACTTCTCTGGTTTACAAATGAAGAAGCACTGGTTTGAAGAGGTTAAGATCAGGGTTATTTTGTTTGGGGCTGACGCTGTGAGGTAGCAGGTAAACCACAGCCTGTGATGTTGGCATCCCATATGGGCGGGGCTCCCTGTTAATGCTCTGACAAAAGAAGAGGAAGATAACCAAGTGTTTGGGTCCCTGCCACCCCAAAGGGAGACCTGGAAGAAGCTCCTGGCTTTGACTTGGCCCAGACATGGCTGTTGTGGCCATCTAGGGAGTGAACCAACACATGGGAGATTCTCTCTGTCTCTCTCTTTCTTTTTATAACTCTGGCTTTCAAATAAATATATCTTTTTAAAAAAAACAATAGATTGTTTTGTTTGATTTCACAGAATTTTTGATAGAGTTGAAAGAATGATTACAATCTTGTCAAGGCATCTTAGTAAACAAAATGTCAAATAACGGTCCAATATCCAGCACCACTGTTGATCTGGAGAATAAAAATCAGTCAAGTACATGAGTTCCAATGGACGCTTATTCTATGGATATCAAATCTTAAAATAATTCTAGAATGTCATAATACTATTAAAGCGAATCTCACATTGGGAATGGACATTTGTGCAGTGGTTAAGTTGCTGATTGGGACACCTGCGTCCCGGATCAGAGTGCCTGGTGTGAATTCCCATTACTCCACTTCCCCTTTAGCTTCCTGCTAATGCGCACCCTGGGAAGGAACTGGTGATGTTCCAGGCACTTGGGCCCCTGTCACACACATGGGAGAGTTGGACTGAGTTCTGGACTCTCGCCGTTAGTGAGGTCCATCCCTGGCTGTTGCAGGCATTTGGGGAGTGAGCCAATGAATGATTCTCTCTCTCTCTTCTCTGCCTTTCAAATAAAATGAAAAAAATTTAAAAATTGAAATTAATTTCATATCAAAATTCTACAAATGTGAACTAATTTTGCATACATTGTAACAGTTAAGAACAGAGTCTTGAGTTAGATCTAGATTTAAATCATTTTCACCACTTAGTCATGTGCACTTCATTCATTCATTTATCAAATATTTATTGATTGTCTACCTAGAAGCAGCTCTCAGGCCTGCATTGGTAAATAAACCAGAAATAATCCCTGCCACAATAGAATTTATAGTGCAGTAAGGTCGAGCAATAATAAACAAATAAACAAACCAATAAAGGTATGTCACCATCAATGGCACAAAGTCCTATGAAGAAAACAAACAGGGGTTATGGAAAAAATGGGGTTAGAGAACTCATTTAGATAAAGTGGCCAAGTAGGCCTTCTGAGGTGGTACCATTCCAGCTGAGAGTTGAGAGAAAAGCAGGAACCAAGTACAGATGGAAACGGGGGTCCAGGGGTAGGGGTTTCAGACAGAGGTCAGAGCAAGGCCCAGGCCGGAAGTCTTCAGAGTGGATGTTTGCAAAGATGAGAGGCAGCCAGTGTGGGTGGGATCTTCTAGACTGGCACACGCTAAGGTTGGAGAGGTAGGCAAAGGCCTGATCAGCCATGAGAAGGAGTCTGTTTCTTCTCTCAGGGACAATAGTGAGCCACCAGTAGACTGTACAGAGAAAAGTGATATTACTCAGTTTACATATAAAGTAACTGTAGATATACAGAGATTGGATTCAGAGGGAGAAAGCGAGTGAGCAGGGGAAATCAATGATTATTGTAGTGGTCCAGGGCTGGAGTACAGTCAGCCCTCTCTATCAGTGGGCTCTGCAGCTGCAGATTCAAGCAACCATGGTCGGAAAATATTTGGGGAAACGTTGTGTCTGTACTGAACACGCAGACTTTTCCTTGTCATTATTCCCTAGACAATATCGTATAATGCTATTTGTGCAGTATTTACATCCTATTAGGTATTAGAAGTCATCCAGAAGCGGTTTAAATTGTATGCAGGAGGTGCATTGGTTGTGTGCCCGCACTACACATTTCATAGAAGTGAGATGAGCATTTGCAGATGTTGGTGTCTGAGGGGAGGTACCAGACCAATCCCTCACCAATACTGAGGGACAACTGAATTGGCAGAAGCCCAGGAACATGGGGTCTGGGATGAAATGAAGGGCTTTGAGCTCTGTTTCAGAGGGACTAAGTCACATCTTGGATTTGAAGAGAGGGGAAAGAAGAATTCAAGGTGCTTCTGGTTTGTGTAGCTATGAATGAGGATACCCTTCACTGAGATGGGAGAAACAGTCCCAAGGAGAAAAATCAAGTGTTGGGTTTTGTGCACGTTGAGCATGAGTTTGTAAGGCTCCAAGAGGAGGTGTCAGGTGGGGCATGAAGATGTGTGACAGGAGCTCATCAGACCAGGTGGGGAGGGTGATAAACCATATAGAGTAGTCACATTCACTCAGGTGGTATTATAAATTTAGGACAGAATTCAAAGAGAGAGAGTAGACAAGGCCTTGATTGCAAGAGAGCTAAGAGTGTGTGGAATCAAAATTTAGAGGTTAGGAAGAGAAGGAGAAATTGCAAAGGAAGAAATTAGTAAGAAAAAGCCAAGGACAACTGGCGAGGGCAGTGAGGCTAACACACACAAGGAAACTCTACTGCAAGTAGGGCAGAGCGGTCATCACAGCGAGCAGGCACAAGCGCCCACCTAGTTTATAAAGCAGACTAAAAACTAAACACCACTTATTCCCTATGGTAGTCCCGAGTGTTGAATGAAATGACAAAGCTAAGTTACTTACCGTGGGTTTCTGTGTGCATTAACTGTACACTAGGTTGGTGTTTGTGTCTTCCATTATCTCGGGATCATCAAGCATTGTCATATTACAGATGGGCCGAAGATGGGCTGGTAGAGAACTGTGTCTAAAAGAACATCAAATTAAGCTAACTTTGACTTTTTCTCTTTCCTTATTGAATTTATAAATCATTAAAAAGCATCATAAGGGGTGGCTGGCACTGTGGGGTAGCGGGTAAAGCTACTGCCTGCAGTGCTGGCATCCATATGGGCACGGGTTCAAGTGCCGGCTGCTCCACTTCTGATCCAGCTCTCTGCTGTGGCCTGGGAAAGCAGTAGAAGATGGCCCAAGGACTTGGGCCCCTGCACCCGCGTGGGAGACCCGGAAAAAGCTCCTGGCTCCTGGCTTCGGATCAGTGCAGCTCCGGTCACTGCAGCCATTTGGGGAGTGAACCAATGGATGGAAGACCTCCCTCTCTTTCTCTTTCTCTCTCCCTCTCCTTCTCCCTCTCCCTCTTTCTGCCTCTCTGTAACTTTGCCTTTAAAATAAATAAATAAATCATTATAAAGAAAAGTCATGAGAATAAACACCTTCACTTAGGAATGCAGGACATTTCAGTGTCAGTGAGACAGTGTATGGTTAATTACCTCAAAGCCTACTTTACTTGTCCATCATTCCGCAATACTGTTCGGCTTTCATGTAAAATGTATGAATGTTTGTTGTTGTTTTTCAATTAATTTTAATGGCAACCTGAGGAGGGACCAAATCAGCGAAGTTATTAACATTTAAAAATACTAAGCCACTCATTGCAAAAGCTTTTCTACAGCAGTCTCTTAAGGGAGTAGGCTCCAAGGAGCTTGCAGGTGCTTCTGAATGCTGACGTGCTGGGTAGAAAGGAAACGCATCAAGCGTGCAGGCACTACCAAAAGGCAAGGGAAATTGAAAGCTACTAAAAACAGTAGTGCGTTAATGAAAAGAAAATGAGCAGCTTCCATTTATTAAAAATTATGTAAACACACTCATTTCAGACCCATTACTATTACACTTGGATCTTTTCAGGAAGAGATATGAGAATGTTTTGGGCGAGCATTAGAAAAACCGAAACTTCTCAAAACAGTGATCCTCACAAAGTTCTATTAAGACTAATTGGTCAGGGCAGGCCAGGTGGCGTAGCGGTGAGGCTACCACCTGCGGTGCCGGCAGCCCATATGGGCACTGGTTCAAAGCCCAGCTGCTCCACTTCTGATCCAGTTCTCTGCTATGGCGTGAGAAAGCAGTAGAAGATGGTCCAAGTCCTTGGGCCCCTGCACTGGTAAGAGAGACCCAGAAGAAGCTCCTGGCTCCTGGCTTTGGATCAGCATAACTCCAGCCGTTGTGGCCAACTGGGAAGTGAACCAGTGGTTGGAGGATCTCTCTCTCTCTCTCTCTCTCTCTGCCTCTCCTTCTGTGTTACTCTGACTTTCAAATAAATAAATAAATCTTTTTTTAAAAAAAGACTCATTGGTCTTATAACAATGACTTTAGCCTATGAAAATTCAACCATTGGAAATTCAGATGAAAATAAATTTTCTAAGTTCTCTAAAAGAAACCAGGAGAAATCGAAGACGAGCTTCTTCCCTATCATTCACCAAACTGAACACTTGGGGAGATTCCCCACCTAACTAAGAGCATGCACCTTGTACTTTTTATTAGGCAAGGGAGACCATTTTATAAACCAAAACAACAGGTCATTCTCCATAAAAGATTGTCACTCCCCCTCTTCGTGGAGGAACGACACTAAACCCTGCCTAGGCTTCATATCCGAATCACGGCACCATTATGCCTCCTAGGCTTCATATCCGAGTCACGGCACCATTATGTCGCTCCCCCTCTTCGCAGAGGAATGACACAGGACCCTGCGCTGTTCTCTTGCCTGCTCGGCCCTCCCTGGTTGGCTGCCATCCTTCCACCTCCATGGAAGGGCGGTTCCCCCTGCCACTTTCCCCACTTCCGCGGGGGAGCGGCACACCGCCGGCCGGCTCTCTCGGGGGCTGCTCAGGCGTTCCTTCAGATAGATGTTCCTGGTGCATGGTGTCTCTCTCCTCCTTTATAGTCCTCTTCCACCAATCCCAACTCTGCTACCCACACACCGAGTACGCTGCTCTCCTCCAATCAGAGTCAGCTCCTGCTGCTTATTGATTGAACTGGAGGCAGCTGTGTAGAAGCTGTTTCCTCCTCTCCCAGCGCCATATTGTGGGAGAGCAGATGCATAGAATAAGTCTTAATTCCAGTAACAGTCTAGTCCGAGTTGCTCCCAGTTGCTCCCCACAAAATATATCATTAGTCTGGGAATATTTACCTAATGAATATAGAACTAGTGGATAAATAACTCGAAAGAGAAATATTCATGAAAGACTGTAACAGGGTGAATTGGATACTTGGACAAGTGGCGCACACCTCTGACTGTAACACCTGCTATCTAGGAGCTTGACCTGAAATCATTTAGGTCCTTTCAATCTACTCTCTTTTTTATCTTTTCATTCATGTTGTTGCTCTCACTTTCTTCTTCCCCTCCCCCTCACTATATTCTAACAACTCTTTAAGGCAAAAACAAGAATTTAGAAAACTTTTAAAGACCATCATTTAGAAACAGGTGAGGAAAAAATATTTTTAAAAAAGTACAAAATTAGACACTATTTCACCTTCCAAGAAATTTTACATACATGCTAAGGATGGGCCACTAACTTGACTGTAAGCTCTCCAGCAACCAATCCAAAAAGTCTCCCAATTGAGTGTCTATAGGATGAACACCTGCTTAGGAGAACTGGCAAGTGAACTAGAAAAAAAATAGATATAATCATTCAGTAAACCCACCAATGATTCACTTCTTCTGTTGAGATCTACATTATCTGTGGGAGGCAGCTTTTGTCAGTTCTGACAGCCATTTAAACAAAGTATCAGACTCAATTGAACAAAGCAGCAGCCTGTCAAATCGCTGCATTATAAAGAAGAGCATAATTATTCCCTATACTAGGAACAGAAAGAACCGGCTCCTGAGTGCTCCCAGGAGAACATGGTATTATAGCAATAAGAAGCCCCCATTTAGAGTCCTCATTGGGTACAGCTGTTAGGATCTACCCTCTGCATACAATGTCTCATCAATTACACTGTCATTCTCGTTACTGGCATGAACTGAAAGGGTGCAGGTCCATGATATGAAACCCAAGTTTTGTTCAGGAAGATCAACTCTGTAGCGTCTAGGGACACAACTCACGAGAGATGTGCCTTAATTTGCAGTCTAAACTTAAGCAAAATGGTGGTGCGTGAATGACTTGCAGCGGAACGGCCTGGAGTGTGTATTAAGGATGTATAATCCATGCCCCTCTCGGGATCAACTGAGTCACCTGGGGTGACGGTCAAGAGACAGAATCTTTAACAAGCACAGGTGGGTCTCAGGAACCCGCGGTTTGAGAGCTGCGGCTCGCAGGTGCCTTGAGCAGTCAGGCCCTGGTGTTTGGGTTGTCCAGGAAGAAACTCTTCGAGCACAGTTCTCAGGTGTTTCTGCACCAGTCAGCTGCCAGGACTCGGCTGGTCAATATGCCACGTATTAGGACACAGACATACGTTTTTTAAAAGATGACTTTTGTTTTTTTAAGGGAAAGAGTTTATTGGAGAAAACCCAGCAGACTGGAGGGAAGGGGCAAAGAAGGAGAAAGAGGGAGAAGGAGAGCGTGTGAGAGGGAGACAGAGACAGAGTTCAGGAGACAGAGAGGAAGAGAGTGAGAGCGAGAGGAGAGAATCAAGTGTTCAGGAACAGGTTCTTTTATTTATTTATTTATTTATTTATTTATTTATTTATTTATTTATTTTGACAGGCAGAGTTAGTGAGAGAGAGACAGAGAGAAAGGTCTTCCTTCCATTGGTTCACCCCCCCAAATGGCCGCTATGGCCGGCGTGCTGCGCCGATCCAAAGCCAGGAGCCAGTTGATTCCTCTTGGTCTCCCATGCGGGTGCAGGGCCCAAGCACTTGGGCCATCCTCCACTGCACTCCCTGGCCACAGCAGAGAGTTGGACTGGAAGAGAAGCAACTGGGACAGAATCCGGCGCCCCAACCGGGACTAGAACCCGGTGTGCCAGCGCTGCAGGAGGATTAGCCTAGTGAGCTGCGGTGCCGGCCATGAACAGGTCCTTTTAAAACTTTGCCAGGGGGTGGGCAGGGAAGTAGGGCAGTGAATCCCATTAACATGGGGGTGGAGCTTGACACCGGTGGTTGGGCCACATGGCCACCTGGCTTCAGGAGGTTAGAGCTTAGGATGGTGTCAGGGTGTAGACTGCGCCATAGATAAGACTGCACCATTTTCCTGACATTCCCCCCCCCCCTTTTTTTTTTTTTATAAAGCAGGAGTTGTATGCAATTACATTAGTCCCAAAAGTCCAGGAAGGGTAGAGGGATGATGATCTGCCTTTAGAGCTACTTCCTGGTGACCTGGGGCGACGAGGTACTCTTTACTTGCACGGGGCAATGTCTCCAGCCACAGTCTCCTGGGTGGGGAGCCGAGTATATCCCTGAAGAAGCATTTGGTTGACTGCTGGTTCCTGAAGGCCTTGGTTCGTTCCATTATCACCTGTTGTAAACACTTAAACAGACACTGTTGTATAAAAGATAGGGTGAGAATAGCAACCAATGATCCTAAGAGTGGCATTAACCAGGTAATGAGAGGATTTCATAGAGGAGAGGAAATGAAATGAGGGGGTCTCTAAGATGACTTTAAATAATTATTGAATTATTGAATAACAAATTAGCAGAAACACAGTACAAGTTTCATTAATTTTCGGCACTTTTACCCAAGAATTCTGTAATCAAGAGACAAATATTGGCACATTAATTAGGTTTTCTTGTGTTCATGTGATTTTTGCTTGTGATTGTGATTTCTAATGTGTCAGGTTTTGACAACCATATTTGTAAACAGTCCAAGAACACATCCAAGTATTTACTTTGGAAAATTGTAAATGTTTAATTAAATTGTAAATGTTGTGAAATACAGCATATATAAGAGTATATAAATCTCATCTTACAAGGATTATAATAAATTGAACACTCATGGAGCAGTGTTAGCCAACAGGGCATCTATAGGCCTTCTCGTTTGTTTGCGTAGCGCTTCCTATACAAATCTCTGCCCACGCCCTCCTCAAGGGGACCATCATCTCATTAGTCAGCCATCTGCTTTGTCTTGTAATTTTGACACCCCTATTTGTACCCCAAACAATCTATTACTTCCTTCATTCAAGCTATAGACAGAAGGGGTCGTACTGGATGCATGTGTTAACTTGCTATTTCCACTCAGCACGAGCATTTTGAGATTCATCCAGGCTGATGTGTGTAGCTCTGCTTCTCTTAGGTTTCCTTCTGTACACTGGTCTGTTACAGGAATAGCCCACAGCTTGTTCACCATCTCATTACAGATGGACATTTGGATTGCATATAGTTTTGTTTTGTTTTGTTTTTTATTTATTTGAAAATCAGAGCTACAAAGAGGCAGAGGCAGAGAGAGACAGAGACAGAGACAGAGAGATCTTCCATCTTCTGGTTCACTCCTCAAAGGGCTGCAACTGCTGGAGCTGGGCCAGGCTAAAACCAGGAGCCTGGAGCTTCTTCCAGGTCTCCCACACAGGTGCAGGGGCCCAAGCACTTAGGCCATCCTGTACTGCTTTTCCAGGCCATAGCAGAGAGCTGGACCGGAAGTGGAGCAGCTGGGACTCGAACTGGCACTCATATGGGATGCTGGCACTGCAGGCAGCGGCTTTGCCCGCTATGCCACAGCATCAGCCTGTTTGTTTTTAATACAGAGTGCCACCATGCACATTTCTGTTCATGCCTTCTAGTACACAGAACTAGCAGTTTCTCAGTTATATCCAGGAATGGATTTTTCTGCTTCGCTAAGAAACCCAAGCACTTTCCCCAAGTGATGGATCCATTTGTTCTCTTTGCAGCAATGTTGGAGAGTTGCCTCTGCTCTACCTCCTGGCCCACACCTGGTTTTGTTTTTATATTTTTGCCAATCTTTGGGGTCTTAAAGAGCATCTCATGTTTTAGAATTAAATTTGTTTGACGTCTATTGAGGTCATGAGTGAATTAATGTTTGCTTCTTCTCCTGTGCCATCTCCTTGTGTCTTTCCTCATTTTCCTAATAAGTTGGTTGTCATTTTCTTATTGATTCATGGAATTCTTGTATCTTCTGGATTCTAATCTTTATATTTACTTGTACTGAAAACGCAGTATCCAGCGTGACCTGCTTTTACTCTCTCTGTGTTGTTGTTAAGGAACACAGTTCTTAAATTAAAAAAAAATACTTATTTAGTTTCATTTTATTTGAAAAGCAGAGACAGAGGAACAGAGAGAGATCTTCCATCTGTTATTTCACTCCCCACATGCTGACAGTAGCTCAAGCAGAAGTCAGGAGCTTGAAACTCAATCCAGGTTTTCCACATGGGTGGCAGGGACCCAACTCTTGAGCTGTCACCTGCTGCCTCCCAGAGGGTGCATCAGCAGGAAGCTGGGGTTGGGGCTCCAGGACTCTAACACAGGCACTAGATATGGGGCAGGGGCATGCCAAAGGGCATCCTCCTTAATTTTAATCCACTGATTTGTCTGTCAGTGGTTAGTTTCATCTATGTGTGTGTGGTGTGAGAAATTCTTTTTTTTTTTTTTTTTTTTTTTTGACAGGCAGAGTGGACAGTGAGAGAGAGAGACAGAGAGAAAGGTCTTCCTTTGCCGTTGGTTCACCCTCCAATGGCCACCGCAACCCGCGCACCGCGCTGATCCGAAGCCAGGAGCCAGGTGCTTCTCCTGGTCTCCCATGGGGTGCAGGGCCCAAGCACTTGGGCCATCCTCCACTGCACTCCCTGGTCACAGCAGAGAGCTGGCCTGGAAGAGGGGCAACCGGGACAGAATCCGGCGCCCCAACCGGGACTAGAACCCGGTGTGCCAGCGCTGCTAGGCGGAGGATTAGCCTAGTGAGCCGCAGCGCCGGCCGAGAAATTCTTTTTACCCCAAGTTCGCAACACTATTCTCTTAAAACTTTTCAACTTTTCTATTTTATATGTATGTCTTTAATCCACTCGGATTGGGTTTATGTGAGACTGGGATACGATTTAAGTTTTCTTTTCACCTGTGACAGATAGCCTGAACACTGTTTACGTAACAGTTTATGCTTTCTCCATTGTTTCTCAATGTCTGCTTGATATATGTGGGCTTGTTTCTCCCAGCTCTATTTTATGTGTTGGCTAACTTTTACCCCTGCCCTAGACCTATTACAACTTTACAATAAATCTTGATACCCAGAAGGAGTCATCCATTTAAGAGCATTTTGTTCTTTTTGTCAAGAGTGTCTTGGCTATTTTTGGACATTTGCTGTTATACACAAATTTTAGAATAAGCTCCTTAATTTCCTCAAAATCAAAACCACCACCACACACACACTTACACAAAAAGCTATTGGGATTTTTACCACAATCAAATTGAATCCATTGAAAACTGACATCTTTGTAAATATTGAAAATTCCCACTAGTTTTGTTTCCTTGTTTTATTTTAATTTTTGGTTGAAACATAATTGTACATATTTGTGGGATGTAATATGATGTTTTAATTCAAGAATATATACATTGTGTAATAATTACATCAGAATAATCGGCATTCTATTCATTTTATTTTGATATTTTCCCAAGTATTGATGTTTTTTTCATCCTGAAGTTTCATGAATCTCTTTTGAAAATTCCTGGGTTTTTGTTTTTATTGTCAATATAAATGGTATTTATTTCTTAATATATATTTCTTAATATATTTTATAATTGTTGCTGATATTGGAAAACCATTGCTTTTGAATACTGAATGTCTAGTAATCTTGATAAGCTCTCTAGTTCTAGTAATTTGTCTTTTTTAAAAAAGATTTATTGGGGCTGGTGCCATGGCGCAGCAGGTTAATCCTCTGCCTACAGCACCGGCATCCCATATGGGTGCCGGTTCTAGTTCCAGCTGCTCCTCTTCCAATCCAGCTCTCTGCTGTGGCCTGGGAAACCAGTAGAAGATGGTCCAAGTCCTTGGGCCCCTGCACCAGAGTGGGAGACCTGGAAGAAGCTCCTGACTGCTGGCTTCGGATCGGCGCAGCTCCAGCTGTTGCGACCACCTGGGGAGTGAACCAGCGGGTGGAAGACCTCTCTCTCTCTCTCTCTCTCCTTCTCACTGTCTGTAACTCTACCTCTCAAATAAAGAAATAAAATCTTAAAAAAAAAGAGAGATTTATTTATTTTATTTGAGAGGCAGAGGGAGAGAGAGAGAGAAAAACATCTTCCAGCCACTAGTCCACTCTCCAGATGGCCACAATGACTAGAGCTGTGCTGATCAGAAGCCAGGAGCTTCTTCCTGGTCACCTAAGCAGGTGCAAGAGTGACCACCTTCCACTGCTTTCCCAGGCCATTGCAGAGAGCTGAATCACAAGTGGAATAGCCAGGACTCGAACCAGTACCCATATGGGATGCCAGCACTTTAGGAAGCAGCTTTACACACTATGCCACAGCGCCGGTCCCTTAATAATTTATCTTGAAATCTTTGGGTTTTCTACAAATACAGACATATAACATGAAAATAATAATTTTACTTTTTCCTTTCTAATCCATATACCTTTTATTTACTTGTCTTGTTCACTGTATTGGGTAAACAGTTTGTGGGAGTGCTGGAAGGTGCTTTTGTCTTGTAACTATCTCAAATGAAAATTTCGTTGTTTCTCCACTAAGTATGACCTTTGCTTTTGAGATTTTTGTGAATTTCCTTTACCCGTTTACCAAAGTTCCCTCATAGTTCTACTTTGCTAATAGTTTTTGTCTTAACTGGATGCTAAACTTTCTTAAATGCTTTTTCAGCATCTATTGAGTTGTTTATATGGTTTTTCTCTTTTCACTTACTAGTATGGTCAAGTGCTTAATTTTCTAATTGAATGCCAAGCTTGCGTTCTCTGCATGAATATAACTTGCTATGAAATAGTATCTTTCCTGAACATTGTGCAGTTGCTGATCATTAGTTCATATGAGCCTGTATATTCTCTTTTTTTAAAATTTATTTTATTTTTATTTTTATTTTTTTTGACAGGCAGAGTGGACAGTGAGAGAGAGAGACAGAGAGAAAGGTCTTCCTTTGCCATTGGTTCACCCTCCAATGGCCACCGCGGCTGGTGCGCTGCGGCCGGTGCACCGCGCTGATCGATGGCAGGAGCCAGGTACTTATCCTGGTCTCCCATGGGGTGCAGGGCCCAAGCACTTGGGCCATCCTCCACTGCACTCCCTGGCCACAGCAGAGAGCTGGCCTGGAAGAGGGGCAACCGGGACAGAATCCGGCGCCCCGACCGGGACTAGAACCTGGTGTGCCGGAGCCGCAAGGCGGAGGATTAGCCTAGTGAGCTGCGGCGCTGGCCATGAGCCTGTATATTCTCATTTCCATATGCTCCTCCTGGGAATTTCAGGCCAAAATTATGCTAGCCTCATAAAGTGAGTTCCAGAACACTTCCTGGTTTTAGAACTTGCCTACAATTGTTTTTGGAGATTAGAGTTCCTTTTTCTTTTGATGTCTGGAGAAGCCCTGTAACTCCAGTTTGCTTTGTGGAAAGGATTGTTAAACCTCTGATTCCGTCTGTTATACAACTTTTCTGGCTCTTAATGTCGTCCTATTTCAGTTTTGATGTTGTATTGTATTTTTCCAGGAATTTTTCTGTGAAAAAATTTTAAAATGTGACTGGCATACAGTTATTTAAACCTATTTATTCTATTTTTAATGTCTATAGCCTTCATAATAACATTCTGCTTTCATTCCTGATATTATGGTTATTGTGGCCTTCTCTATTTTTTTTTCTTTAATCTATCTTGGCAGAGGTTTGTCAGTTTTATTAGTCTTTTTAAAAAGTCAACCTTTGGTTTTGTTAATCTTTTCTTTCTTTTTTTAAAAAATAAGATTTATTTTTATTTATTTGAAAGAGTTACACAGAGAGAGAGAGAGAGAGAGGTCTTCCATCCGCTTATTCACTCCCCAGATGGCTGCAACGCCGGAGCTGTACCGATCCAAAACCAGGAGCCAGGAGCTTGTTCTGGGTCTCGCATGTGGGTGCAGGAGCCCAAGGACTTGGACCATCTTCCATCACTATCCCCAGCCATAGCAGAGAGCTGGATTGAAAGAGGAGCAGCCATGACTAGAACCAGTACCCATATGAAATACTGGTGCTTCAGGCCAGGGCTTTAACCCAACCTGCTGCGCCACAGCACTGGCCCCAATCTTTTCTAATTATATTTATGCTTTCTGCTTTAGTCATTCCTGCTCTAGTGTTCAGTATATGTTTTCTATGAATTAATTTTGCAGGGCCGGTGCTGTTGCGTATAGGGTAAAGCTACTGTCTGCAGTGCCGGCACCTCATATTGGTGCCAGTTCAAGTCCCGGCTGCTCCTCTTCCAATCCAGTTCTCTGCTATGGCCTGGGAAAGCATTAGAGGATGGCTCAGGTCCTTGGGTACCTGCACCCGTGTGGGAGATCCGGAAGATGTTCCTGGCTTCGGATCGGCACAGCTCCGGCCATTGTGGCCATTTGGGAAGTGAACCAGTGAGTAAGACCTCTCTCTCTCTCTCTGCCTCTCTAGGTAACTCTGACTTCCAAATAAATAAATAAATCTTTAAAATTTTTTTTGCTATTTAAATTGCATTTTTTCTAACTTCTCAACATATAGGCTTTGCTAATTAATTTTAAATAATCCTTTTTTGTAATATAAGCATGTATTTAAATTTCTAAGAACCACTTTAACACAATCTTAAAATTTTGATAATTAGTATTTTTAAATATCCATTAAAATATTTTCTCATGCCTATGACAAAATTTAACATTGTTTAGTGAAAATTCTTAAGCTATATATAATACACCATTATTCTAAAACCCATTATTCTTCAGGTTGTTTTCCTGTTATGGATGCTAAATTGTCATCTCCTTGTTGCTGCTCACTTGTGTTTTATCTGTGTTTTGTTTCTAGAGATCTCTCTTTGCCATGTTCATTTGGAAACCAGAAATTTCCCTTAAATGTGTGACAAAGAACTGTTGACGTTCACAATGTGATGAAAGGACGGCTGAATGGAGGGACCATGGCTCAGCCTTCCTAAGACGTTCAACATGACCTTCCCGCCCCTCCCTCAGGACACTCGGGCCAACTCTCTCCCCATCGTCATTAACTGAGGTACCGATGACTAAGGAAGCGGGCTTCCCCTCCCCTGGGGATGAACCGCTGGTGCTTCCTCACGCTCCTGCATCCCGTCCTCGCTGGGAGGCAGTGGCCTTGAGCGCCTGCTGGGGACGGACGTGTCAGAGTCTGACTCAAGGAAGCTGCGCGTCTAGGGTGGAGGAAGTGTGTGACGCGGATGAGGCGTGTAATTCACAGCCTCCCGAGGCTGGGAGAGCGGGAGGTCCTCGTGCTTCTCCCAGCGGCCCGGGCAGTAAAAAGGCTAAAATCCGCTGGTACAGTTTGGAGCATGGCTGGCACGCACAAACGCAGCTTTCCACCGTACATGCGCTTTCCCTGCTAGAGCCACCTGTGACGCCGGCTGTGGCGGACTCCCGGGGCCAAGCCTCAAGCATCAGTTCATGCACTGAGCTGAAAGTAAGCAGAATTCAGTAGGTTTATTTTGGGGCAAAAACAAAAATTGCAATCCATGTATAATTGGTTCATAAGATGCATTTTCTACAAACTTTTTTTCAAAGATTTATTTATTTGAAAGGTGGGGCGGGAGAGAGAGAGAGAGAGAGAGAGAAACAGAGGTATCTTCCACCCACTGGTTCTCTCCCCAGATGGCTGTTACAGCTGGGGCTGGGTCAGGCTCAAACCAGGAGCCAGAAACTCCAGCTTGGTTTTCCACATGGTGGCAGGGACCCAAGTGCTTGGGCCATCCTCTGCTGTCTTCCCACGCATGTTAGCAGGGAGCTGGAGTGGAAGTGGAGCGCCTGGGCCTCCAATTAGCACTCTGAGATGGGATGCAGGAGCTGTAAGCAGCAGCTTAACCCCTGAGCCACACCACCAGCCTCTCCATGAACTTTCTGAAGTGCGCCCCTATACTGATACATGTGCCATTATAACCCCCTTCTCCCACCACAGTTACTGTATTTTCTCCTTCCATTTTTTCCCGCATGTACATTACAAATTATGGAAGGACGCGCAGAAGCCAGGGACATCATGACAAACGAGGGCCATGAGGCTCTGGTCAGGAAGTAGCTTTTATTCTTCCAAATGGATGTCGTGTAAAGTCATTTAATGACTGGTGTCAGCAAATGTTTATGAGGTGTGCAAAACTCCTCTTCTGTGGAAAATACAGTATAAAGATGCTAAGCATATTTAAGCGTATTTAAGCCAGGCAAGCTCTCATGCTTCTAATTCAATGCCCACCACCTAAATGACGCTTGAATGATTTATTCCAGAAAACTCAGTCTCATGCATTTTAATCATTCTTATCTACTCTTTCAGAAGAAACATATCAATACGCTGTTTACCAGCAAATAGCATAACCTACCCGATAGACCAGTCATTCTAATTACACTTTAAAAGGAATAGAAATGAAATCCATTTACAGGAACCTCTCTTCTTACTGTTCTTACTGCTCAAGCACAGAAAACAAAAGTCTCCCTTCCGCATCAGCTTGTACAGACAGTCACGCTCCAGGACTTGCCAGAAATGCGTCTTGGTTCTTGGAACAGTCAATATAGAAAAATGGAACTGAATTTTAGACTCAATGACAACATCATTTTGAGAGATACAGAAGGTAACCACAAGCAAATACAACCATGTATCAAAACATCATGTTGGACAAGATAAATATAACCAATTTTCATTTGGCAATTAAAATAAATTTATTATTACTTGTTAAAGATTTACTTATTTATTTTGGATGTCAGAGTTAAAGAGGGAGAGACAGGGAGAGAGAGATCTTCCATCTGCTGGTTCTCTCCCCAAGTGGTCACAACGTCCAGGGCTGGGCCAGGTGTAAGTCAGGAGCCAGGAGCTTCTTCCAGGTCTCCCATGTGGGTAGGAGGGGTTTAAGCACTTGGCACTTCCTCCACTGCTTTCCCAGGCCATTAACAGGGAGCTGGACTGGAAGTGGAGCAGCCGGGACTTGAAATGGCATCCACATGGGTTGCAAGAGTCACAGGCAGCAGTTTTCCATGCTACGGCACAATGCCGGATCCCAAATTTATTTTTCTAAAGAAAGAGCAAATGACTTCTTCCTCAAGAACCTTCCCTGAGCCCCAAAGATGGTGCAGGTCAGAACCCACATAGGCGTCTCTCACTTCTCACACTTATTTCTACTGTCCTTGCCACAGTTTGCAATTGCCTGGCAACTTGTGTGGCTCCCTCTGAAACAGAATCTTCCTCAAGCAGAAACCTTTCCTCTTTTCTTTTTTGACAGCAGAGTTAGACAGTGAGAGAGAGAGAGACAGAGAGAAAGGTCTTCCTTCTGTTGGTTCACCCCCCAAATGGCTGCTATGGCTGGCGCGCTGCGCCGATCTGAAGCCAGGAGCCAGGTGCTTCCCTCCTGGTCTCCCATGTGGGTGCAGGGCCCAAGCACTTGGGCCATCCTCCACTGCACTCCCGGGCCACAGCAGAGAGCTGGACTGGAAGAGGAGCAACCGGAACAGAATCCGGCACCCCAACCGGGGCCAGAACCCAGGGTGCCAGCGCCGCAGGCAGAGGATTAGCCAAGGGAGCCGCGGCGCCGGCCAAGCAGAAACCTTTTCACTCTTTGTACTGAGCACAGTGCTTTGTGGCCCACAGTAAGAACTCAGTCTATGCCTGTTAAACTAAATGAAATTAAATCTCCAGATCTCACAGTCCTGCAGGCAGTCTTCCACCTGCTGTGCCGGCATCCCATATGAGCGCTGGTTCTAGACTCGGCTGCTCCTCTTCCGATTCAGCTCTCTGCTGTGGCCTGGGAAAGCAGTGGAAGATGGCCCAAGTCCTTGGACCCCTGCACCCACCTGGGAGACAAGAAGCACCTGGCTCCTGGCTTCGGATAGGCTCAGCTCCGGCCACTGTGGCCATTTGGGGAGTGAACCAATGGATGGAATACCTTTCTCTCTCTCTCTCCCTCTCACTGTCTGTAACTCTACCTCTCAAGTAATAATAAAAATCTTTAAAAAATAAAAACAAATCCCTGATGTTACAGCCGAATCACCCCACCTGCTCTCATCCCCTGGTAACAGTGGTTTTCAGCTCAGCAACAGGCGCTTCACCCTAGGGCTGCTTAGAAAGGCACATTCTTGGTTGCACCCGATTCCCGACCTGCATCCGGTGCTGGGATCAACAACCGCTAATTTAACAAGTCTTCCAGGTATTTCTAAAGTATATAAAAGCCCGAGACCCATTATCCTTTGTGATTTTTGCTTTTCAAACAGGTATATTGAGCTCACAAGGTAGTTTCCTAAACATACACATTGATGAAATCCCTGGTTGAGCTTACAGCTTTGCATGAGGCAAAAGGGACAGATTCCAGGCCGTATGTTGAGTTTGCTGAAGATACTTAAAGGCTGGGCTGGATATTGGACTGACACAGGTTTATATACACACAGCTTGCCAAGGAAGTTAAAGAATGTTGACATTGAAATAAGATGACTGAATGGTCTACTGGCTTCCAAACCGTGTGCTTTGAATTTTCTGCAACCTCAGCAGCAGCTGATGCAGACAGATGGGTGAGACGGCAGAGTCCCTGTCTCCAATACAAACCGACTACCTTCTGTTCGTTTCTGCTTTCTACATTGGGTTTCTCCATCAGATGTCACATGAGCAAAGGGGCGAAGCCAAGTTTCACAATAACGGGCACAGTGCCTCGGTCACGTGGAAGAGCCTGCTCAGCTACTGGTAGGTTTGTAAGGGCCTTGAACATCTCTCCAGCAATGTGCTGTAAGTTACAGTGATTTGCTCCAAACTAGAGAGTGCCCACTGGAAGCAGCAGTGTTAGTTCTTAAAGTACGTTATCTCAGGGGTCTTCTCAGCTGCCTTAGGACACAGCCACGGTTACGACTGTTGGATGGATGGGGGAATCCATCACCATTGATCACAAACAGTCCTCACTACAGATGGGAGTCCACTGTTAGGACAGCTACAACTGATCACACCAAATGACTTCCAAATTTGGGAGACGTCTGTCAAAAAATGAATGCCCCCATGATGATGCTTCTCTCATGAGTTGTGGGTCAAGTGCAGTCGCGGTAGCAAGACAGGTCGAGCTCTGCCTGGTGCTTAGAGGGTGCCCCTGCCCTTGTACTGAGCTGAGTTACTGACCAGTCAGAGGATGGAGGGACCCAACACACCATGTAAGACTCTAAAATGTCTGGCCGGCGCCGCGGCTCACTAGGCTAATGCTCTGCCTTGAGGCACTGGCACACGGGGTTCTAGTCCCGGTCGGGGCGCCGGATTCTGTCCCGGTTGCCCCTCTTCCAGGCCGGCTCTCTGCTGTGGCCAGGGAGTGCAGTGGAGGATGGCCCAAGTGCTTGGGCCCTGCACCCCATGGGAGACCAGGAGAAGTGCCTGGCTCCTGCCATCAGATCAGCGCGGTGCGCCAGCCGCAGCGCGCCGGCTGCAGCGGCCATTGGAGGGTGAACCAACGGCAAAGGAAGACCTTTCTCTCTGTCTCTCTCTCACTGTCCACTCTGCCTGTCAAAAAAAAAAGAAAGACTCTAAAATGTCTGAGAGCCGGACATCTTAAAAAGAGGTAACAAAATTAGAGGGGGCCTGGCATTGTGGGCAGTAGGTTAGGCTCCTGCTTGCATCACTGGCATTGAATACCAGAGCACCAGAAGTCCCTGCTGCTCCATTTCCCATCCAGCTCCCTGATAATGTGCTTGGGAAGGCAGCAGATGATGGCTGAGGGCTTGGGTCCCTGCCACCATGCAGGAGACCCAGATGGTGGAGTTGCTGGCTCCTGGTTTGGACCGGCCCAGGCCTGGGGTGTCTGGGAGTGAACCACCGAATGGAAGATCTTCCTCTCCCTCTCTAGTTCTGCCTTTCGAATGAATACAACGAATAAATCTCTTTAAAAACAATGCACAGGAGTTTTCTTGGTGAGCGCTCGGCTCAGAGGTTTTTTTTTTTTTTTTTTTTGAAAGATAAAATAGGCAAACACAAAAGTGAGAGATGAGTTTCAAGTGCTTTATGCAGTGAAGTTTTCAAAGGAAAATATTCCTCCATCATCTTTAACGAAGACATCCAGGCTTCCTTATTTCGGAACATTCCCGATTTTTCATTAATGATGCTTGGGGAGCACAGACGTCTATCTCTACTCCACTTAATGCATAAGCAAAACTGCCTCCCTGCTGGTATTCCAGCCCAGTCCCACCACACGGACCACTTAAGAGTCAGGATGTAAATCACGCACAGCACCCCTCCTTGCCTGCTCTCCGGCAGCTCATTGCACGAGAAAATATTTGGTTTTTGAGGACCCACATGAATATTCCTTATACACAGTGCAAGCAATCACTGAAGCCTCTTCCCCAGCATGCAGAAACACATTTGACAACATTTTCATTTTAAAAAAAATCTGAATTTAAAAAAGACCATAAGGGGGACATCCATGAAAATGACAGAAAACGGATCTCCAGAAGTTCTCTCCTCCATAAAACGGAATGAGAACTTGGTAAAAATTGTCAGGATCAACTTTTTTGGAACTCTGGAAATTCATCAAGGACTTGAAATAGTCAGGAAGGTGCCAGTGCTGTGGCTTAGCAGGTTAAGCCTCTGCCTGTGGTGCTGGGCATCCCACATGGGTGCCGGTTCGAGTCCCAGCTGCACCTCTTCCAATCCAACTCTCTGTTTATGGCCTGAAAAAACAGTAGAAGATGGCCCCCAAGTCCTTAGGCCCCTGCACCCACAAGAGAGACCCAGAAGAAGCTCCTGGCTGCTGGCTTCGGATCAGCCCTGCTCTAGCTGTTGCTGCTGTTTGGGGAGTAAACCAGTGGATGGAAGATCTCTCTCTCTCTGTGTCTCTACCTCTCTCTGTAACTCTGCCACTCAAATAAATAAATAAATCTTAAAGAAAAGAAATAATCAGGAAGTATCTTTTTAAAAATAAAATGGGATCTTAAGGGAAACAAATAACAATGGGCATTGTGACATCTTATTTTTAAAGATTTATGTATTTGAAAGGCAGAGTGACAGAGAGAGATAGAGATCTTCTATCCCCTGGCTCACTCTCCAACTGGCTGCCAGCAGGCCAAGTGTGGGCCAGTCAATTGCCAGAGCCAGAAACTCCCTCTGGGGCTCCCACACGGCGGGTAGGGACCCAAGCATTTGCGCCAGCTTCTGTCGCACTCCCAGGTTCATTCACAGGAAGCTAGGTAGGAAGAGAAGCAGCTGGGGCTCCAACAGGTGCTCTCATATGGGATGCGAGCCTCACAGGGGCAGCTTAACCGCTATGCCAGCATTGTGACATCCTACCTTGCCCTGACATTCCCCACCTGCTCTGGTGCTAAGGTAGCCATGAAAGCTCACAGCCCACAGTCACAGTAGCCAGCCAGCCAAGGGAATACCAGGGGGAGGTTTGTGTCCCATCAAAGCACAACACTAAACCCAAGTTAGAGGTGAAAGGAGATATGAGATGTCTGTATGGGGTCTGTATTCCTGGGCTCCTAGAAGGTTGTGTGCAAGCCAAGGGCTATAGCGTGAGCTCAGGAAAGACTTGTGAAAGTCCTAGGATCCCACTGCTGGCCACATGCGAGCAGGAAGTGGGGTTGTTAACTAGCTGGCTGGGTGTGGAAGGCATGCTGCCGCACGCGTGGAGCTCCTTGACAAAGCCTGGGAGACTTCAGGTTCCAGGCATGGAAGGGTAGCCCCATGCAGTTCCTGGCTCTCCACTAAGCTAATCAAGCACAAGTCTCAGGGCCATGCCCGAAATCAGGCAGCTGAAATATGTTCAAATAAATAAAAACCAAACTGCAGTTGTGGAGGCAGAAGTCTGAAACCAAGCTGTCACCAGGTTGTACTTCCCCCACCCCCACCCCCAGCTCATGCCTCTTCCAGCCACTGGGGGCTCCAAGTGTCCCTTAGGCTTGGGGCTGCAAGACTCAAGTTCAGCCTCTGTCTTCACAGGTCCTGGTGTGTTTCTAAGTCCCAAACCTCCTCCCTGTCGTCTCAGGATAACTCCTAGGATTAGGGCCCTCTCTAGAGCCAAGCAGGATGATATCATTTTGAGATCTTCAGCTTAATTTCGTATGTAAAGAATGCCTTTCCACCAAATTTCACATTCATCGTTTCCAGGATTCAGGCCATGAGATGCCTTTCTCTGGGCTACCATTCAGCTTAGTGTGACCTACAGATTCAAAGCCATCCTTTACTGACATTCCAGGTTTTTTATCCCCAGAAGCAGAGACATGCATATGCAAATACAAGGGACCTAGATGGCCCAAAATATCGTGGGAAAAAAAAAGGACAAAGCTAATTTCAAACTTAAGGCAAAGCTATAGTAATTAAGGCTGTGTGGCACTGAAAAAAGAAGAGACATACACAGGTTGATAGACTAAAAAATCTAGAAATAAGCCTATACATTTATAGTTTATTGTTTTTGATAAAAGAGCCAAGAGGTTATCTCTAGAAATGATAACTGGGAAAAAAACAGTTTTTTCAAAAAATGCTGCAGGAACAACTGGATGTCCACATGAAAAAGAAGTTAGAACCTTACTTCACATCATATGCAAACATTAACTTGGAGCACAGACCTAATGAAAGGGCTAAAAACTATATTTTGGAGACCAGGGCTTTGGCGCAGCGGGTTAAATCCCTGGCCTGAAGCACCAGCATCCGATATGGGTGCCGGTTCTAGTCCTGGCTGCTCCTCTTCCGATCCAGCTCTCTGCTATGGCCTGGGAAAGCAGAGGAGGATGGCCCAAGTCCTTGGGCCCCTGCACCGGTGTGAGAGACCTGGAGGAAGCTCCTGGCTTTGGATTGGCACAGCTCCGGCCACTGTGGCCATCTGGGGAGTGACCAGCAGATGGAAGACCTCTCTCTTCATCTCTACCTCCCTCTGTAACTCTGTATTTCAAATAAATAAAATAAATCTTTTAAAAATATATTTTGCAAGTAAACATTTAGGAAAAATGAATAAATTTTCATTCCCTTGCATTAGGCGATGGTTTCTTAGACTTGATGTCCAAAGCTCAACAGCATAAGACAAAACATAGTTGAACTTCATGAAAACTTAAAACTTGTGTGGTTCCAGGACACCATAAAAAGTGGAAAGACAACCCACAGAATAGGAGATGGCATTTATAATTATCTCTCTGATCAGAGACTTGTTTCCAGAATATATAATGAACACTTATACTCTTCAACAAAAAGATACAAGCAATCCAGCTAAAAGGGGGAGCTTTCTGAACAAACATCTCTCTCAGGAAGGTGTACACATTGCCAGGAGCAACATCACGAGTCCCTGGCAGCCCCTTTGTTTGTCTAAAATACCAAAGTCCAACCTCATCTGCCACCAAAGCCTCCACAGTGCTGAGGGCCTTCAGTGTGAAATGCACAGGGGAGGCAGATCTGTAGAGACAAAAAGGCCATTTGGATCAGAGCTATGGGGAAATGTGAAGTGTCTGCCAATGGGTGTGGCATTTCACTGTGACGTGTTGGCAGAGTTCTGAGAGTGACTGTTGTGGTGACAGCTCCACTCTGTGTATGTACTCAGCAATTCACAGTGGCATACAGGAGTGATGTACAAGAACACTA
The DNA here is from genome assembly GCF_964237555.1 of Oryctolagus cuniculus. NCBI lineage: Eukaryota > Metazoa > Chordata > Mammalia > Lagomorpha > Leporidae > Oryctolagus > Oryctolagus cuniculus. The sequence continues at coordinate 113,688,993 of NC_091432.1, forward strand.
ATCACAGTGTTGTTGAAAATGATAAAAAATTAAAGCAGTATAAATGTATACCATAAGAGATTATATAAATGTGGTAATAAAACACTCAGAAGCGGGAGTGGACAATTAGCCTAGTGGTTAAGATACACATTGGAGTGCGTGGATTTGATTCCTGATTCCAGCTTCCTCCAATGCAGAGCTTTGAAGGTAGCTAGTGATGGCTCAAGTAATTGGGTTGCCGCCTCACGTGGAGAACACCTAGACTGCACTCCTGGCTTCTGGCTTCAGCCCCGGCTGGGGTCCTGTAGGAATTTAGGGAGTGAACCTGCTGAGGGGATTTCTCTCTCTTTCTCTCTCTCTCTCTCTCCCACCCCCATCCACACACACATACACACAAACTGCCCTTCAAGAAAATTCAAAAAAATAACAATAAAGTATTAAGTAGCCACTTCAGATATGAAAATGGATATTTGTTCAGTTCTTTTAAATATAATGAAAAAATTCTGGAAATATATCTAACAAACTATTAATTATTTATAAAAGGGTGTTAGGGTTACAATTTATTTCTTTTCTCTTTTCTAGCTGTATTTTTGTTTGTACAGATAGCTTTATTATTTATCATCTTTTTCAATGTACATTTTTTAGATTTACATGAAAGTTGCAAACATAATACAGTTCTCTGCATTTTTGTTTAGTTTCACCTATTGTTACTTTTCATTCATTTATTTTTTAAAAAAATTTTATTTATTTATTTATTTATTTGAGAAGTAATGTTCCAGGCAGAGAGGGAAAGATAGAGAGAAAGGTCCTTCATCTGCTGGTTCACTCCCCAAATAGCCTCAATGGTTGGAGCTGATCTGATCTGAAGCCATGCCTATCGAAGTCAGGGGCCAGGAGCCAGGAGCTTCTTCCAGGTCTCCCATGTGGGTTCAGGGGCCCAAGGACTTGGGCCATCTTCTACTGTTTTCCCAGGCCATAGCAGAGAGCTAGATTAGAAGAGGAGCAGCTGGGACACTAACTGGCACTCATATGGGATGCTGGCACTACAGGCGGAAACAGCTTATTATGCTCAGCGCCGGCCCCTCACTCATTTATTTTTAAAAGATTATTCGTTTATTTGGAAATCAGAGCAAGAGAAAGAGCAAGAGAGAGAAAGAGAGAGAGAGACATCTTCCATCTGCTGGTTCACTCCACAAATGGCCTCAACAGCCAGGGCTGGGCCAGGATGAACCAGGAGCCCAAGCACTCAGTCCACCTTGCTTTCCCCAGGCACATTAGCAAGGAGCTGATCAGAAGCGAAGCAGCTGAGGGCTGGCATGTGGTGCAGTAAGTTAATCCTCCACCTATGGCACCAGCACTCCATATGGCTCCACCTATGGCACCGGCACTCCATATGGGCTCCGGTTCAAGTCCCGGCTGCTCCTGTGCTGATCCAGCTCTTGGCTATGGCCTGGGAAAGCAGTAGAAGATGGACCAAGTCCTTGGGCCCCTGCACCCACATGGGAGACCCAGAGGAAGCTCCTGACTCCTGGCTTCAGATAGGCCCAGCTCTGGCCATTGCAGCCATTTGGGGAGTGAACCAGCGGATGGAAGACCTCTCTCTCTGTCTCTCCCTCTATCTATAACTCTACCTCTCAAATAAATAAATAAATACATATTTTTAAAAACTAGAAGTGAAGCAGCTGGGACACAAACTGGCACCCACATGGAATGCCAGCATTGCAGGTGGTGGCTTAACCCACTATACCACAATGCTGCCACACACCTCCAGTGTTACTTTTTAAATAATAACTTTATTGAGATATAATTGGTATGCCACATAATTCACTTATTTAAAAGCTACATACAAATAAATTAAATAATTTATTTGATTACAAATTAGACTGGACATCTCCCTCCCTTCTTTCTTTGATTATTCAAATTTTATTCCACATGATACTGGAGGTCCTGGCTAGAGCAACTGGCCAAGAGAAACAAGCAAAGGGCATCCATGTTGCAAAGGAGAAAGCCAAATTATCACTGTTTACAGATAGTATAATTTCATACATAGAAAACCCCCAGACTCCACCAGAAGGCTGACAGAACTAATATCCCCAGCAAAGCTGCAGGCTACACGGTAAACATAGAAAAACCAGTAGCACTGTTGGTTACAAATAGAGAACATCTTGAAAAGAAATCAAGAAAACAAACCCGTGTCCATCAGCTACACCAAAGAAAAGGCAAATTCTTGTATTGAAAAGGTAAGATTTCTACAATGGAAAGTATAAACCATTGATGAAAGCATTATTTATAAATATTTAAATATTTTTAAAATTGGGATTAGCATATAATACTTCTAGTTTTATGGGCTACAGCACAATATTTCAACATGTACACCAGCATTAACTGATCAGATCAGAATACTAGCCATACCAGACATCTTATTTCTTTACAGCTTGGATTTCCTGTCCAGTGTGAGCCTAAAAACAGCCCATTCACATAGGGCAGGTGCAGCGGTGGCAAATGTCCACACCCCTCCTAACTTCACATGGAAACTTCAAGCTCGATGCCACAGTATTAAGAGTTGGGGAGGCTAGGAGGTCAAGGTATTTCGTTACAAAAGCCTTCAACGCAAGATGTCTAGGAACTCCTCCATTCCTGCCTACTGTTGTACTGACAGTTTTGGAGGATGTAGATTTCTCGGCTGAAAATAACTTGGGTTTTCATATTTAGATTATATCAACCTGCTGGTTTTAAACTTGTGATTCTGACTTTGAGAGCTTAAACCTTATTAGGACGATGAGTTTTCATCCATGCTGAATGGAAAACAGTCCCCAAAGTCTTCATACTCTATTGTTCTTTCAGCTTATTTAATAAAACTGTAGTCAGAATTCCTGGGGTGCTGGTTCTTTCCTCCCAGCCTTGAGGCAGGGACCAGCACTGCAAGAAATCACAGAGAAATCGCACCGTGCAATGTCCCTGGGCAACCAGAGGAGGGGTCATCTCCCCAGGGAGGGCTCCTCTTCCAAGAGGGCTTGGGCAGTCGGTGCAGAGGGACCACCACGTGTTCTTGGCTGTGCTGGGCCCTGGGGGCTCCTCAAGAACTGCAGGAGACACCGCTCACCTGCTGTGTGGGGCGGGGTTCCCGGGCTCATTGCCTACCTGAGAGGAGGTTGTGGCTTCCTCCGGAGAAACACTGGTCCTGAGGGCTCAGCACGAGGCTGTCTTAAGGAGACAGATCCGAGGCTGTGATGCGGCCAAGTCTCGTCGTTTCTGGGCTGTGCAGGTCCTGAGGAGTTGAAGCAGGGAGTCCCTCTTTTCTAAGTTGTATTCTATTTGTGTGAGTGTGAAGAGGGGAAAAGAGAGTGCCAGTGAGGGAGAGGGAGAGGGAGAGGGAGAGGGAGAGGGAGAGGGAGAGGGAGAGGGAGAGGGAGAGGGAGAGGGAGAGGGAGAGGGAGAGGGAGAGGGAGAGGGAGAGGGAGAGGGAGAGGGAGAGGGAGAGGGAGAGGGAGAGGGAGAGGGAGAGGGAGAGGGAGAGGGAGAGGGAGAGGGAGAGGGAGAGGGAGAGGGAGAGGGAGAGGGAGAGGGAGAGGGAGAGGGAGAGGGAGAGGGAGAGGGAGAGGGAGAGGGAGAGGGAGAGGGAGAGGGAGAGGGAGAGGGAGAGGGAGAGGGAGAGGGAGAGGGAGAGGGAGAGGGAGAGGGAGAGGGAGAGGGAGAGGGAGAGGGAGAGGGAGAGGGAGAGGGAGAGGGAGAGGGAGAGGGAGAGGGAGAGGGAGAGGGAGAGGGAGAGGGAGAGGGAGAGGGAGAGGGAGAGGGAGAGGGAGAGGGAGAGGGAGAGGGAGAGGGAGAGGGAGAGGGAGAGGGAGAGGGAGAGGGAGAGGGAGAGGGAGAGGGAGAGGGAGAGGGAGAGGGAGAGGGAGAGGGAGAGGGAGAGGGAGAGGGAGAGGGAGGAAGCTCCTCCAAGCTCTGATACACCCCATAAATGACCTCCAAGCCTTGGCCAGGCTGAAGGCGGGAGCCAGGAGTTTTGGTTGTTGTTGTCACAGTAGGGGAAAAACCCCAAGTGCCTGGCAGAGCCTCGAGTCCTCCCTACCAGGCGGAGGACAGTCTCGGAGGATGTAGCTTTCTCGGCTGCCACTGACTGGGCCTTCCCTGTTTGGACTGCACGGACCGCACTGCCTTCTGGGCTTCGGGGTTTCTGCCGAGAAATCTGACCATGACTTAGGGGAAAGGGTGACAAAGCCACCTTCCTCTCAGCTCTAGAGATGCGGACAGTGTACCTGGCGGTGTCTTGGGCAACAGAACACGTGTTGAGTTTACTGAGGCCAGAGAAGTTGTTCCATCACTCACAGACCAATCACTCAGAGGGTAAAGGCAAAGGAGGGGATATACTAAGTGGAGACACTAGGAGATCTTCAAAAGACCCAACTTACCATCATTTTATCATTTTTTAAACTAGAAATTGAAGGCCACTGAGGCCTCCTACAGGTTTGAATTTCTCAAAAATGAAGTATTAATCCCTATCACCAATCAAAGGCAAAAGCTTTTAGGGTATCTTTTTAATTTAATTATAAAATTCCTGCGAAACCCCCCGTGAATTATCTGCAGCCGTGATTGGTCAATTTCTTGCTCTGACTTCATAATGCCTCACTGTTAGGAAAGTCGTATTATTACAGAGCCCCTGGCTGGGCTGGGATTGGTCCGTTTCTCGCTCTGACTTCATAAGGCGCCACTATGTGAGGTGAGCCCCCAAAAAGTATATATGGCCGCTGCGGGGCCTGGGTTTTCATCCGCCTTACCCAGAGAGCACTCTTTTGTGATCTGCGTAACTAGGACCCATCTAACCAGCCTTTGCGCTCGTTGGTGTTGCTTGTGCTTTTTCTTGGTTGTTTGTTTCTGGGTCTGTTTGGTTTTTGCTTTTTCCTGTTTTGTTTAGTTTGTTGTTTTCCTCCTCGTTGTTGTTTTGCCCATTTGGCCTTATTTTGCAGTTTTCTTTATTTTTGCTTCCCCCACTCTAGTCAGCTAGCACGCTCAGAAGTATCAGCGTTCGAGGATTTAGTGGCTTTTCCTCTTTGTTGTTTTCTGCTTTATTGAGATAGTCTTGCGGCTTTGCCTCTAGAGTAGTGAGAGTAGCTGGTGCTGTGTCTTAGTCAGCTGGGCAGTCAGGCCCCCGTGGTCCCTTTGTGTTGTAGGCAGTGCAGTGAGGGTCGGTGATTAGCTAGCGTGTGTCAAGCGGGTTAGGGAGTCGAGAGAGCGTAGTTAGGTGACCGGCGGCATGGAAGGCACCTTGGACGTCCATCCTGCTCTGGACGGGTACTGCTTCGTGGGCGTGCTCGGCCGGGGCGGCTTCAGCCTGGTGAAGCTGGCCCAGCACCTGGCATCGGGCAAGTACGTGGCAGCGAAGATCCTGTGAGACGCCTCTCCCAGCAGCCCGCTGTCCGAGCAGGGGGAAGCGGCCATCCTGAGGAGCCTGAGGCACGACAACATCGTGCGGCTGCTGGAGGAGCGGCACACGAGGACGCACCTGTTCCTGGTCATGGAGCTGGCGACCAGGGGCTCGCTCCAGTGCTACGTGCTAGAGCAGGGCAGCCTGGCTAAGGATGAGGCCAGGGCCCTGTTTGGCCAGGCGCTGGCCACCATGAGCTATTGCCATGCCCAGCGCGTGGCGCACCAGGACCTCAAGCTGGGCAACCTGCTGCTGGACAAGCACATGACCATCAAGCTGGCGGACTTCGGGCTGAGCCTGTGGCTGGAGCAGGGCACGCTGGAGCAGGGCACAGAGAGGTTGACCTGATGAAAGTAGAGCATAGAGTGATGGATCCCAGAGGTTGGTCCAGGGGGAGAGGGAGGGAGAGTCTCCAAGCATCCTCAGTGGCACAGGCACAGGAGGTTAGGAGTCTGAGGTCTCTGGCACAGCAGGGAGGTCCCAGTCTACAGAGCTGTGCATTTCAGCAGAGCTGTCCGTGTCCATATGGAATGTTCTCCCCATTGTCAACGGTGATTTGACCTCATGGGGTGCAGGATCACCTGCTCTGCAGTCCAACCCTTGCAGGTGGAGCCTGGCTGGACACCCATGCTACTGTTGTCTTGACCATCCAGTGTGAGGCCCACACTGGGATTTTTTCCAACCTGTTCAGGTCAATATGGCCCCTGGCAGCACTATGACATCCCAATTTGCCTGTGCAAAGCATGTGGGAGGAGAAAGCAGCTTTGGAGGCTGCCTGAGGAAACAGGACTGTCTGCCCTTTCCCTGGGAAGCAGTGGGATGGGGCCCTCCCCAACCCCGGTCAGCTTCTCTTCCACCAGGAGAAGGGGTAGAGAAGGGGCAGCGGGGCTTAATGAGTGACCTTTCTTCCAGATCAGAGCTTACACGCATGCTCCCCCAAGACGGATTACAGCTCCTTTGCTGATCTGAACCCTCCTGGCACAGAACTGGGCTGCGTGGGCTCCAGCAGGTGCTCACGTCACACATGCAGTGCCTCTGAGAAGTTCCATGGGGAAGTGACTCAGAGAGTTACAAGGTCACCCCAATGAGTGACCAGTGCTTCACGGTTGTCCTAAGTGACAGGGCTCTGAGCCGTGTGCTGGGCATAGGAGACCCTGTGACCCCCCCAACCTGCACGTTACCTGGATCCCACTGTCAAAAGGTCCCGTGGGAACTCCAGGTCCTGCCGGCAACTGTGTCCTGCCCCAAAGGCCCACCGCACAATGGCAATGGCCCAGGGACCAGGCCCTGTCGGGGGTCACAGAGGTGGCCTGGGCGAGGCCTCCAGGAGGCCGGGTTGCTGACTGCACTGCCGAGTTCCTGACCAGGCCCTATCCAATGTCTGCGGTCTTTCCACGCTGGCATTTCAGCTTTGAGAGCTGTGGAAAGAGCAGTCCCTCTGGGAGGCTTGGCCCTTGTCTGGGCATCCTTCTGCCTTCCTAAATCATTCAGAAATCGTATTCACTTTCCTTTCTCCTTCCTCCCTTTTACCTTCTTCCTTTCCTTTCTTCCTTTTCATAATGTTTTCTTCTGAGTTGACTATTATTATCCTTTTATCATTTCTTATTGGAGAGATTGTCTTTTCCTATTGGTTTGTAAAATATTAAGAACATATCTAAAATCAATACACAAACATACTGCAATGTTTATTTTTAGGTTATTTTTACTTTGTGTATGGGGTTTTAAAAGTTATACTTCAGAGTTGTTTTTCTAAGATTTATTTGTTTATAACAGGCAGAGTTAGAGACATCCTCTAGTTCACTCCCTAAATAGCCCCAATGGCTGGAGCTGGACCAGGCTGAAGCCAGGAGTCTGAAATTCTATCTGGGATTCTACACTTGGACTTTCTTCTCCTGCTTTCCCAGGCGGGAAGCTGCATCAGAACTGGAGCAGCAGGGATTCAAATTAGTACTCTTAAGGGATGCCAGTGTCACAAGTTGGGGCTTTACCCACTGAGTCATAATGTCAGCCCCTCCCTCCCAATTTTCAGTTTTATACTGTCAAAGCTTTCTCTCTTTGATGTCATATTCAGAAATCTTCTCCCTCCTCCCTCATTATATAAATATTGACCCATCTTCATCTTAGATTTTATAGCTTCTCACTTAAAGTCTAATTCCAATTGATTAACTATATCATATATTTGATTCATGGTAAAATGACTAAAAACCATAAACAATCAAATGCCCTCTATTACGGGTTGAGCAGGTCTTGTCTCCTCAAAACTCATGCAGATGTTTAACTTTTAAGGTCTTAATATTAGTTGTTAATGGATTCATGGTGGTGACTTGATGTACTTGTGGCTGCTAGGAGGTAGGGCTGCTAGGTGGTCTTTATGTTGTTGGGGTGTGCCTTTTGGAGGGCAGTTCTAGCAAGACAGTTTGTGGGTGATCCTGTGCCTACCGGGGAGTATGCCTGCCTAGCCCATGTAGTTAGCCTGACTGCTGGCAGGTGTCAGGAGCCCCAGGCACATTTCCCTCATCCCCAACCAGGTAAACTGCTCCTGGGTGTGGCCAGGCCCATCAGGAAAGCTACAGTAGCCTATGTGACCTTCAAGCAGGTTGGAGAAGCACAGCAGCACCAATATTGCCTCTATCCTATAGAATTAGTGCTGCCCTGAATTAGCTATGCCCCTTCTGCCTGCTCTTTGTCCCCTCTGCCTGACCTTTAAAAGGTGTGCTTGCTCGTTAATAAATCGGACTGTCGCTCCCCCTCTTCGTGGAGGAACGACACAGGACCCTGCGCTGTTCTTTTGTCTGCTCGGCCCTCCCCGGGTTTGCTGCTGGTTCTTCCCGGGTTGGCTACCGATCCTTCCACCTCCGTGGAAGGGCGGTTCCCCCTGCCACTTTCCCCACTTCCGCGGGGGAGTGGCACACCGCCGGCCGGCTCTCTCGGGGGCTGCTCAGATGTTATTCAGATGTTCCCCTTAGATGTTCCTGGTGCATGTTGTCTCTCTCCTCCTTTATAGTCCTCTTCCACCAATCCCAACTCTGCTACCCACACACCGAGTACGCTGCTCTCCTCCAATCAGGAGCAGCTCCTGCAGCTTGTCAAGTTGGTGAGAAGCAGCTGTGTAGAAGCTGTTTACTCCTCTCCCAGAGCCATATTGTGGGAGAGCAGATGCATAGAATAAGTCTTAATTCCAGTAACTTAGTCTAGTCCGAGTTGCTCCCCACAGCGGACATGTTCACTGAAACTTGTCTCTGGTGCCTCTTGCTGAAGAATGCCATCACCCCACCCATGCCAACAGTGCACAGAACTCGTATGGTGAGCCTGCAAGGGTTCGTTATTTTGAGTTCAAGTTCAGCTTCACTTCTCTTTCTCTGCTCATTGTATGACCAGTCCTCCAAACCCACCATGACCAGCCTCCATAGACACCTGACCATATGTGCAGCCACTTGATCAAGAACTGTAACCTCCAAACTATAGTTCCTCTTGGAGTGTTTTGGTTAAGGTAACAAGAGTGGATTAACACAGCCTTGATACCACAGTGATTTTTGAACTCTGTATCCCACACAAGTTCTGTCAATCTCCTCTTTCTTCCCCCTGAAGAACACTTTGTCCTGATATCTTCATCTCTAATTCCTTGGGGGACATCTCCCCTGGGTTTGCTCTCATTATGTGACTAAAACATCTTCAAAAGGTGCCACTGATTTCTTAACACTGCATGAGGCTGAATTGTGCCATCTGCTCCCAAAACACTTTCAGGTCCTAATTCTGCCTTCCTCTGTGTATGTAATCTTATTTGGAAATAGGATCTTTGTAAATCAAGGCAAGATTAGATCATAAGGGATTGGTGAAACAATGGCTTGGTGTCTGCCATAATAAGGAGAGGGAAATTTGAATACAGAGACATGGATGCACAAGGAGGGAGCCCACAGGAAATGAAGGGAAAGACAAGTCCAGTAGTCTCAAGGCAAGGCATGCCAAGGGTTGCCAGCAGCCCCTACAAGCAAGGACAAGGCAGGAAAGTATTCTTCTCTGGAGCCTTTCCAGGAAGCATTGCTTTGCTGACAGATTGACTTTGAACTTATAGCCTCTAGAACCAGCCACTCAGTTTGTGGTAATCTGTTATGGCAGACCTGGCAAACTACCATGACTACAGGCTCCTTGACCTGAATTCACTGGTCCAACACATCAATCAACACAGTCTTTCTAAAACTTCCTTCTCTTGTCCAATGGATATTAGTAAGTATAAAAAATACATTAGTAAGTATAAGAAATACAGTTTCAGGAGAGGATTAAGATGGTGGAATAGGGAGGGAGCCTGCTGTTCTGGTTGAGGAGAAGACAGTTTTTAAAAAGTAGAAAGCGTGCAGTCTCAGTGAGGAGTTAGGAGAAAACAGCAGAGGAAACTCTACACATATTGGAGGGACACAGTGGACCTACATGGAGGGCAAAGACACGTACAACTCAGGACGCCAGCAGCCGCAAGCCTCCACAACAGTGTTGGAGAGTGAGTTGGGACCAGACTGCAGCAGCCCACTGGTTTAAAAGCTGCAGGAAGAGCCTAGAGGGAATCCAGCTTGGAGCCCCATGGGTGATAGTGTACCTGCCAAACTAGAGGAGAAAAAACGAAGAAGGGGGCACGTTTTCTCTCTCCCCAACAACCCTACAACTGCATCCTACGTAACAAGCTGACAAGAACAGGTGCCACTTTGGACATATGTAACAGCTGTGACAGTTCATGTCAGCACTCAGCTACCAGCCAAATGGAGACTCCTGAGTCTGGTGGGGAGAACAGACAGGGGACTGGGTGCTTGTGACTGTGGGAGGCTTGTGTGCCAGGACTGTGAAAACACTGAGGTTGTGTGGGAGGACTCAGGTTGTGGCTGGGACACTGGGCAGTCACTGTGGGGCTCCACATGATCAGGGCTCCCTGGTTATCTGGCGAGAGACAGTGCTGGGGAATCTGAGGTTACACTGAGGACTGCACAGATCCTTTTTGTGGTCCTTGTGGCAGAATGGACGAATAATAAACCCACTGGGGCTAATGCCCAGCCACTGGTTTCCTTTGGGGATAGGAATACAGCTGAGTCTACACCAACAGGCAAGAACAAACCTCCCTTCTGATTAAAAAAAAAAAAAAACAGAGCGAGAGAGAGTGTGTGTCAACACACCAAACCTGGGTGTGCCACCTCAGACATGCCTTTCACTCTGGAGAACTAAACAGAGCTCCCTGGACACACCCACCACATGCCTCTAGATATTCCCTGAAAGCAGACACTCCACTAATTCGCACAGACTTAGTCCAAAGATAAAAGCCTCCACAGAGGAAAAAAAATAAAGAAGAAATCATCAAGGATCTCCAAAAATGCTGAATAACAAACACCAATTCAAGACACCAGAATAAGGAAGACAACATGACACCCCCAAAAAAGAACACAACACTTCAATACTAGATTGTGAAGATGATCAGATTGAAGAAATGCCAGAAATGGACTTAAAAATTTGATCATAGGATTACTTATAAGCAATCAGAAGCAAATGTACGAACTAATGAAATCCATACATGACATGAAAGAAAATTTCCCCCACAAAGATCTTAAAGAGAAACCAAAATGAAATCTTGGAAATGAAGAATTCAATAGAACAAATAAAAAATGAAGTGGAAAGCCTTAACAACAAAATCGGTGAAGCAGAAGAAAGAATATCTGACCTAGAAGACAAAGCACATGAAATTTTACAGTCAGATCAAATATGAAGAAGAAATTAGAAAACTAAAAACACTGTTAGTAATCTACAGGATACTATCAAATGACACAACATACAGGTTCTAGGAGTTCCTGAAGGCATGGAAAGAGAGAAAGGATTAGAAGGCCTTTTCAGTGAAATAATAACAGAAAATTTCCCTAATTTGGAGAAAGAAAGGGACAGCCAAGTACAGGAATCACATAGAACTCCTAATAGACATGACCAGAAAGATCTTTATCATGAGACATTGTAATCAAACTCTCCAAAGTGAAACACAAAGAAAAGATTCTATAATGTTCATGAGAGAAATACAAGATTATTTTCAGAGGATCTCCAATTAGACTCACAGTGGACTTCTGTAAAGAGAATGAAAAAGTACTGTTAAAAGTAGAAAGAAAAAGTTTGACTCAAGGACAAGAAGTAAACAAGATAAGGAGTTGAGCCTGTACAACCTTGGGTGAGCACAGAGTCTGTTTGGGGAATAGAGGGAGTCCTCTGTTCTTCCAAACAATGTTCTAACCAAGTTATGTGGAAATACGGCCCTGGGCAGGCCAGTTCACAGACAACTTTAAAAACATTTGCTTCTGGCCGATTTGCAAGCACTGCTAAGGTTAAGGTCAGGTAACGGGTTACATAAGGAAAGGATATAAAAGTAAAAAGAAAAACAAATGAAGGGGATACTGATTGCTTCCTGAATGCTACATGTGTTGCCCATGATGCTTTATTCTGGTGCTGTGGTTGTAAGTTTCTAACGGACAGGAGTCTTTGTAAATAAATCTTATCTTTCTACTTTCATGGGTATTTGGATGCTTATTCGTGAATTGAGCCTCTAATATTAAAGTCTGTACACAGCTCTTGGCCATATCACTATCTGGTCAAAATAACTTCTCATCAGAAAGCCCACAGGATAGGAGAGAACGGTAAGCTATACTCCAAGCCTTAAGAGAAAAGAACTGTCAACCCAGAATACTGTACCCTGCAAAGCTCTCATTTATGAATGAAGGTGAAATAAAGACCTTCCATGACAAACTGAAATTTGAGAATTTGCCACTACCCGTCCAGCCCCACAGAAGATGCTTAAGAATGTGTTGCACACAGAAACACAGAAACATGGTCATCACTACAAAAGAAAGTAAAGGAAGGAAATCTCCCAGTAAAAAATATAAAGGAAATCCAAAGTAAAAAAAAAAAGGAATATTTATGGGAAAATGGCAGGGCAAAATCATTTTTTATCAATAGTCACCTTGAATGTAAATGGCCTGAACTCTCCAGCTAAAAATCACAGACTGACTGAATGGATTAAAAAACAAAACCCATCTATTTGCTGTCTACAAGAAACACATCTCACCAACAAAGATGCATGCAGACCAAAAGTGAAAGGATGGAAAAAGATATTCCACGCTAACAGAAACCAAAAGAGAGCTGGTATAGCCATCCTAAATCAGACAAAATTGACTTTAAAACAAAAACTGTTAAAATAGACAAAGATGGGCACTATGTAATGAATAAACGATCTATTCATCAGGAAGATGTAACTATCATAAACATATAAACACCTAATGACAGGGCACCTGGATATTTAAAAGAAATGTAAAGGGATCTAAAGGGAGACAAAGACTCAAATACAATAGTAATAGGGGACTTCAATACCCCACTTTCAGCAATGGACAGATCAACCAGACAGAAAATCAGTGAGGAAACAGCAGAGTTAATCAATACTGTAGACCAAATGGAACTGAGATATACAGAACTTTCCATCCTACAATTGCAGAAAACACATTCTTCTCAGAAGGCATGGAGCTGTCTCTAGGATTGACCACACGCTAGGCCATAAAGCAAATCTTAGAAAATTAAAAAAATCAAAATCATACCATGCATCTTCTCGGACCACGGCTCAGTGAAGCTGGAAATCAGCAACTCAGGAATCTCTGGAGCATATGCAAACACTTGGAGACTGAACAACATGCTCCTTAACGAACAGTGGGTCATAGAATAAATGAAAAGAGAAATCAAAAAATTTCTAGAAACGAATGAAGATGACAATGCAACATATCAAAACTTATGGGATACAGCAAAACCAGTGTTAAGAAGAAAGTTTATAGCAACTGATGCCTCCAAGAAGAAATTGGAAAGGCACCAAATAAATGAGCTGTCAGTGCATCTCAAGGATCTAGAAAGACAACAGCAAACCAAACCCAAAACTAGTAGGAGAAAAGAAATAATTAAAATTAGAGAAAAATCAACAAAATTGAATAAAAAATAGAAAAGATCAGCAAAATGAAGAGCTGGTTTTTTGAAAAAATAAACAAAATTGACACACCATTGTTTCAACTAACCAAAAAAGGAGAGGAAAGATCCAAATCAATAAAATTAGAGATGAAAAAGAAAATGTAACAACAGACACCAGACATAAGAAGAATCATCAGAAAATACTACAAAGAGCTGTATGCCAACTAACCAAAAAAGGAGAGAGAAGATCCAAATTAATAAAATTAGAGATGAAAAAGAAAATGTAACAACAGACACCAGACATAAAAAGAATCATCAGAAATTACTACAAAGAGCTGTATGCCAACAAACTGGGAAACCTAGGAGAAATGGATAAATTCCTGGACACATACAACCTACCTAAATTGAGCCATGAAGACACAGAAAACTTAAATAGACCCATTACCAATACCAGATGGCTTCCCTGCTGAATTTTACCAGACATTTAAAGAACTAACTCCAATTCTTCTCAAGTTATTCACGAAAGGGAGGGAATCCTCCCAAATTCTTTTTATGAAGCTAGCATCACTTTAATTCCTAAACCTGGAGAAGATGCAACAGAGATAGAGAACTACAGACCAATTTCCCTCATGAACATAGATGCAAAAACCCTCAACAAAATTCTAGCCAATAGAATCCAACAACACATCAGAAAGATCATTCACCCAGATCAAGTGGGATTTATTCCTAGTATGCAGGGATGGTTCAACATTCACAAATCAATATGATACATCACATTAACAAACTGAAGAACAAAAATGGGCAAAGGACTTAAACAATCATTTTTCAAAAGAGTAAACCCAAATGGTCAACAGATGCATGAAAAAAATGTTAGGGATCACTAGCCATCAGGGAAATGCAAATCGAAGCCATAATGACATTTCACCTTACCCCAGTTAGAATGGCTTTCATACCTAAATCAAAAAACAACAAATGCTGGTGAGGATGTGAAGGAAAAGGTACCCTAATCTACTGTTGGTGGGAATGTAAACTGGTAAAGCCACTATGGAAGACAGTTTGGAGATATTTCAGAAAACTAAATATAGACCTACCAAATGACCCAGCCATCCCACTCCTGAGAATTTACCCAAGGGGAATTAAATCAACAATTAAAAGAGTTATTTGCACTCCCATGTTTATCGCAGCTCAATTCACAATAGCTAAGACATGGAATCAACCTAAATGCCCATCAATGGAAGACTGGATAAAGAAATTATGGGATATGTACTCTATAGAAGACTACACATCAGTGAAAAAAAATGGAATCCTGTCACTTGCAACAAAATGGATGAATCTTGAAAATATCATACTTAGTGAAATAAGCCAGTTCCAAAGGGACAAATACCATATGTTCTCCCTGATCTGTGATAACTAAAAGAGCACTTAATAGGAAATCTATAGAAATCTGAAATTGACCCTTTGAGAAGCAATGACTTGAATAGCCTTTGTCTTGACTGTTGAGGAAGGTATTTTTTTTTCTCAAATTCATACTATTTGTTGAAGTCTTTACTTAACATAGAGTTAATCATATGTGTATAAAGTCAATTGAAAATAGATCTCAGTAAAAAGAGTGGGAATAAGAGAGGGAGGAGGAAGTTGTAACTGTATAGTTCTGCATACATTCTTATGGACTTACTTCTTTTTTTTTTAACTTTTATTTAATGAATATAGATTTCCAAAGTACAGCTTATGGACTACATTGGCTTCCCCACCTCCGATGACTTCCCTCCCACCCGCAACCCTCCCCTTTCCCGCTCTCTCTCCCCTTCCATTCATATCAAGATTCATTTTCAATTTTCTATATATACAGAAGATCAGTTTAGTATACATTAAGTAAAGATTTCAACAGTTTGCACCCACATAGAAACACAAAGTGAAAAATACTGTTTGAGTACTCGTTATAGCATTAAATCACACTGTACAGCACATTAAGGACAGAGATCCTACATGAGGAGTAAGTGCACAGTGACTCCTGTTGTTGACTTTACAAATTGACACTCTTGTTTATGGCATCAGTAATCTCCCTAGGCTCCAGTCATGAGTTTCCAAGGCTTGGAAGCCTTTTGAGTTCTCCGACTCTTATCTTATTTAGATGAGGTCATAGTCAAAGTGGAAGTTCTCTCCTCCCTTCAGAGAGAGAAAGGTACCTCCTTCTTTGAAGACCTGTTCTTTCCACTGGGATCTCACAGAGATCTTTCATTTAGGTCCCCCCTTTTTTTTTCCAGAGTGTCTTGTCTTTCCATGCCTGAAATCTGGGCTTTTCAGCCATATCTGAATGCCTTTAGGGCTGATTCTGAGGCCAGAGTGCTGTTTAGGACATCTACCATTCTATGAGTCTGCTGTGTATCTCGCTTCCCATGTTGGATCGCTCTCCCCTTTATTTATTCTATTGGTTAGTATTAGTAGGCACTAGACTTGTTTATGTGATCCCTTTGACTCTTAGTCCTTTCATTATGATCAATTGTGAACTGAAATTGATCACTTGGACTAGTGAGATGGTATTGGTACGTACCACCTTGATGGGATTGAATTGGAATCCCCTGGTATGTTTCTAACTCTACCATTTGGGGCAAGTCAGCTTGAGCATGTCCCAAATTGTACATCTCTTCCCTCTCTTATTCCCACTCTTATATTTAACAGGGATCACATTTCAGTTAAATTTTAACACTTAAGAATCACTGTGTATTAATTATAGAATTAAACCAGTAGTATTAAGTAGAATAGACAAAAAAAATACTAAGAGGGATAACGTATTAAGTTGTTCATTAACAGTCAGGGCTATGCTGATCAAGTCACCATTTCTCATAGTGTCCATTTCACTTCAGCAGGTTTCCTTTTTGGTGTTCAGTCAGTTGTTACCGATCAGGGAGAACATATGATATTTGTCCCTTTGGGACTGGCTTATTTCACTCAGCATGATGTGTCCCAAATTCCTCCATTTTGATGCAAATGACTGGATTTCATTGCTTTTTACTGTGGTATAGTATTCTACAGAGTACATATCCCATAATTTCTTTATCCAGTCTACCGTTGATGGGCATTTAGGTTGGTTCCAGGTTTTGGCTATTGTGAATTGTGCTGCAATAAACATTAGGGTGCAGACCGCTTTTTTGTTTGCCAATTTAAATTCCTTTGGGTAAATTCCAAGGAGTGGGATGGCTGGGTCGAACGGTAGGGTTATCTTCAGGTTTCTGAGGAATCTCCAGACTGACTTCCATAGTGGCTTGACCAGTTTGCATTCCCACCAACAGTGGGTTAGTGTCCCTTTTTCCCCACATCCTCGCCAGCATCTGTTGTTGGTAGATTTCTGTATGTGAGCCATTCTAACCGGGGTGAGGTGAAACCTCATTGTGGTTTTGATTTGCATTTCCCTGATTGCTAGTGATCTTGAACATTTTTTCATGTGCCTGTTGGCCATTTGGATTTCCCCTTTTGAAAAATGTCTATTGAGGTCCTTGGCCCATCTCTTAAGTGGGTTGTTTGTTTTGTTTTTTGTGGAGTTTCTTGATCTCTTTGTAGATTCTGGTTATTAACCCTTTATCTGTTGCATAGTTTGCAAATATTTTTTCCCATTCTGTCGGTTGTCTCTTCACTCTCCTGACTGTTTCTTTTGCAGTACAGAAACTTCTCAATTTGATGCAATCTAAATAGTTGATTTTGGCTTTGACTGCCTGTGCCTCCCAGGTCTTTTCCAGAAACTCTTTGCCTGTGCCAATATCTTGAAGGGTTTCTCCAATGTTCTCTAATAACTTGATGGTGTCAGGTCGTAGATTTAAGTCTTTAATCCATGTTGAGTGGATTTTTGTGTAAGGTGTAAGGTAGGGGTCTTGCTTCATGCTTCTGCACGTGGAAATCCAGTTTTCCCAGCACCATTTATTGAATAGACTGTCCTTGTTCCAGGAATTGGTTTTAGATCCTTGATCAAATATAAGTTGGCTGTAGATGTTTGGGTTGATTTCTGGTATTTCAATTCTGTTCCTTATGGACTTACTTCTACGGGTACAGTTTAAAAACTTGTCATGGGACCCCAAATCCCATTAAGCTGGGTGGTAAAAAAAAAAAAAAAATTAAGTGTTAAAGTGACCATATTGTTAAGTGATCATATAGATAGGATTAAGTGTTAAAGGGATCATATAAGTAAGATCAAATGTCTGATAACAATAGAATTAAAAAGGAGAGAATGTTCTAACATGGGAAGCAGTCCCCACAGCAGACTCATAGAATTACAATTGCTTTCAGTAACGCTCTGACCTCAGAATCAGCCCATAAGACATGTTGGTCTGGCTGAAAAGCCTATGAGAGTATTTCAGGCATGGAAAGCCAAGACACTGGCAAAAAAATGTCCTACATGAAAGATCTCTGAGAGAGACCCCAGTGGAAAGAAGTGGCCATCAAAGAAAGAGATACTTTTCTCTGAAGGGAGGAGAAAACTTCCACTTTGCTTATGGCCTTGTCTAAAGACTGACAGAGATTGTGGATTCAAAAGGCTTCTATAGCTTTGACAGCTCATGTCAAGAGCCTCAGGTGATCACTGATGTCATACATAAGAGTGTTAATTGTTAAATTAACAACAGGAGTCACTGTGCACTTCTCACGCAGGACCTCTTTCCTCAATGAGTTGTATTATGAGAATTAACTTTAAACTTGTTCTCAAACAAGTTTTTTTGTGTGTGTGCATGTGTGTGCAAACTGTTGAAATCTTTACTTAGTATAGAGTTGGTCTTCTGTGTTTAAAGTTAATGGAAAATGAATCTTGGGCTGGTGCCGTGGCACACTAGGTTAATCCTCTGCCTGCGGTGCTGGCATCCCATATGGGTGCTGGTTCTAGTCCTGGTAGCTCCTCTTCCTGTCCAGCTCTCTGCTGTGGCCTGGGAAAGCAGTGGAGGATGGCCTAAGTGCTTGGGCCCCTGCACCCGGCATGGGAGACCGGGAGGAAGCACCTGGCTCCTGGCTTCGGAACAGTGCAGCTCCAGCTGTTGTGGCTACTTGGGGAGTGAACCAACAGAAGAAAGCCCTTTCTCTCTGTCTCTCCCTCTCACTGTCTGTAACTCTGCCTATCAAATAAATAAATAAAATCTTTAATAAGAAATAAAAAGGAAAATGAATCTTAATGGAGAATGGGACTGGGAATGGGAGAAGGAGGAAGTGGGATGGGAGAAGGGGTGGGAGTGTGGGTACAGTGGGAAGAATCACTGTATTCCTAAAGTTGTACTTATGAAATTTGTACTCATTAAATAAAAGGTTTCTTTGGGGAAAAAATGAACTATACATAGTGAAGTATTTATGAATGAAATTCCACGTCAATGATTTTCTTTAAGATGCTGCAACAAGAAAAAAGTTTTGAGAGGAGCGATGAAATAAATATGGTCAAATAAGATGTTAAAAAATAAATATAGTTTTATCTTTCTGCAAATGAACTCAGTTTCTCCAGAAGGGACCATCTGAACCTGACTTAATTCAAGGTAATGCCAACCATTGTAGAGATTCTCACTCTCTTTCCCCTGATTTTCACACAATGATAAAATCACCTAACAACATGTCTCTCAAGACATATCCCCATCATTAAGCCATGAATGACTGTATCAGTATGAACTCATAGGCATTTATTTCATACCTTGAACTATAATCCAATACTGCTTCCTTTATTTTGATGTTCAAATCACTTCAAGTTCAGCATTAGGAGTGCCATCACTTGGGTCCTGCGTCCTTTTATTTTGTAGTTTGAATCATTTTTCATATTTAAATACAAAAACTGTGTACTGACATTTTACATGCACATACACACACATACACAGGTGTAAAAGCTAAAGAAGTGAGCTCTTGCTCTGGTGAGTACAGTCCCCATCCTGTGGTTGAGGCTGCTACTGGCCTAGCCTGCTCTCCAACACACTTGGGAATCCACAGTGCCTCTCTCCACAGCAGCTGTGGTGCATTTGGTCTGCTGTTCCATGATGTGTGCATGCCCCTCCCCCATCACCTCCATCCTTCAAAAAACAAAAGCAAACAACTGTTCAAGACCAGAGGTCCTTCCGTCCCACTGGCTTCAAGCCCATACTGAGATAGTGAGATCTCCTGGTTCAGAGCAATGTAGTGAAAGTGGTAGAGTAGCCAGAGTAGAGTAACCCTTGGCGTGGCTGCAGTCTGATGCCAGAGAGAGGACAGAGGAAATGAGGGCAGTATGAAGGTTACCATGGCAAGTTGGGAATCTCTCTAAGACACAGCATAGGGAGAACTATACCAGGTTAAGATAGATCAGTGTGTCAAAGTTTTTTTAAAAATCCAAATAATTAGCAGTTCAAACACTATTGAACTCATCCTTCTCCCACCGAGACAACTGGTATGTAACAGCAACGGTCTAAATTCTTCCAGGAAGTGAAGGGAGAGGCCCAGCTATTCCTGCGGACAACCCTGTAATAGGCACTGGAAGTACCTGCCGCTGCCATGGCTCTATTAGCAACAGCTCAGTCTCAAGGACAACAGGAAGAACCAAAGTGGTAAAAGACATGGTCTCAATCCACAGGGCTTTCCTGGAAAACCTGTTCATGCTTTGAGCCACAAAGAGGAAAAGATATAAAGTGGTTCTGGCTGTGGCCCACACACTCTTTGGGAAAATCTCCATCAGGCACCAGTCTTTCTGACAGATGACAGGGTCTCATCTAGCTTCTCTTCAGCCTTGGAACTCCTGCTCAGTCTTCCCAGCACCAGCTTTTGAGAGCAATCCAGCTAGGTCAGGGTGCCAAAGGGCTAGCAATGGGGGTAAAGGCAGGGGGCATGGCTGTAGGAATGGGCCTGTGTGTAACTGACACCATCTCATCACTGTGTGTCCATTTATTTGTTTAGCACCTCCTTGCTTCCTGACATTCTAAGATGCTTCAGTCCCAGACCCAGCCATTTCTCCAATAATCCCTGGTTCTATTATTTGGAGAATTTTGTCCCAGAAACACAAGATGTAGTTGTAAGGGGTGCTTCTTGTTTGTGTGCTGCTGTTGCTTCTAGGCCATCACAGCAGTCAGAAGAAAATACATATACACCAATATTTATGCACATATCTATAAGTATTTCTATATATAACCATCTATGGCCTACAGAATAATGCTGCCCATTCAAGATGCCCACGTCCTGTTTCCTGGAACCTGCAAATCCATTACCTTACCTGGCAAAGGGAATCACATATTGATTAAATTAAAGATCTGGGCGTGAGGACATTCTCCTGAATTATCAGAGTGAGCCAGATATAATCACAAGGTCCCTCCTAAAAAGGAGGTCAGGAGGGTAAAGCCAGAGCAAATATGATGACAGAAGCAAAGGACAAACAGGCAAAGACTGGAAGACACTGTGCAGCGACTCAGAAGACAGAGGGAGACACTATGAGCCAAGTGAGGCAGCAGCCTCTGGAAGCTGGAAAGGTAAGGAAATGGACTTTCTCTGGAGCCTCCATAAGGAACCAGCTCTGCCATCACCTTGACTTTATCTCCAGAGACTGAGGATTTCTGACTTCCAGAATTGTCAGAAAATGTGTCTGTCAAAGCCACTAGATTTGTGAGGATGTATTAAAAGAGAAACAGGAAACATACACATGATCTGTACCTCTTTCAGGCTAAATATGTCTCCAACTGATGTCTCCAACTCAAATCCATTTCCACATAGATCATTTCATCTGTAACCCCGGACTCCAACACTGAGAAACCTGACTCCCACCATTTGCCTTCTACTTCCTTGTTTATTTCTAGTACTCATGCATGATGGTATCAGGCTGTGGAGCCTGACCTCTAAGGAAAACACCTTTATTAACATGGTGCTTATGAAAAATACCCTTGGCCTTGGCCGACAGACTCCACTTAGTTCAGCACCTTCCCCCACCCCTTTCAGTGAAGAATTTTTTACATTTGTAGCACAGTGAGAGGTTTAGTCATGCTCTGAATTCCATCCTGGGATCTTTTAACTCTCTAAAAGCTTTTTAAAATTTTTCATACATTAAGGTTTCACTCTTTGTGTTGTAAAATGGACAAAGGCATGGTGTCCTATATTCACCATGAGTGTAACATTATAGAATTGTTTCACTGCCCTAAAAATCCCCTGTGCTCCACTTGAGCCCCTGGCTACCACTAGTCTTTTTATTATTCCTATATTTTTGCTTTTTCAAGATATATTATGATTACTATCACACAGGATGTAACCTTTTCAAACTGACTTCTTTCACATAGCAATATGCATTGAAGATTCATTCATGTGTTTTGTGGCTGGAAAGCTCATTTCTTGTCACTGAATAACATCCCATGGCATGGATGTACTAGAGTGGTTTGTTTATCCCTTCATCTACCAGAGAACAACTTGATTGCTTCCAGTTTGGAATGAAGTTACTATAGCCCTTCAGTGTGGATACATATTTCCTATCAGCTCAGTAATATTAGTTGATCAAATAAACGTTGAAGAGTTTATACAAATGATAAAAGCCAACTAAAAGCATTACATAAGATACGTCCACAAAACATGTTCAAAATTGCTTATTTGCTTTTTCTTTTCTTGTAACTTATCTCTCCAACTATCAGAAGGATATAAATGTATACTCTTTAGGACTACATTTGCCTGTTTTCTTTTCTGGTTTTATAATATCAGCCTGAAACTTTGTGTGTGTGTGTGTTTGTGTAATTGCTCAAGAAACCCATGGCATGTGACTTTCCCTGAACATATGTAAGCCCTGCTGAACATCTAGACTTAGGTGGAATTGATCAAATGATGAACATTTCAATTAGGCCATTAAATTACTTATGTATTTATTTATTTTTAAAGATTTATTATTTTTATTTATTTGAAAGGCAGAGTGACAGAGAGAGAGCGAGTGAGCGAGAGAGAAATCTCTTCATTGATTCCCTCCCCAAATGGGTACAGTGGCTGGTGGTGGGCCAGGCTGGCTGAAGCCACCAGAGCCAGGAACATGGAATTCCATCCTTGTTTCCTACAGAGTGGCAGGGGTCCAAGTAGTTGGCCACCATCTATTGCTGTTCCAGGTGTCTCAGCAGGGAGCAGGATTGGAGAAAGAGCAGCTGGGACTTGAACCTGCACTCCATTATGGAACATCAGCGTTGAAAGGTTCATCTTAATCTGCTGTGCCACAACACTGGCTCCCAGTTATACTTGAAAGGGTATATATTATTCCTCAAGTGTTCACATACTTAACAAATAAACCATACTTAATAAGCCATTCCCTCTCACAGTGTTTGGATGTCACATGTTTTACATTGTGGTCATGTAGGAAAACATGCCCTAACTTCCCATCTTCCCACTGCCTGCTGTTGCCTATGACTCTCTTTCTTAGGCGTATGCTCCGTAGTTTGCAATGCAGACCAAGCCCATAAAATTCCCATGGGGTAAAGAAGAATTGGCCCTCAGATGGGAAAAAGCCATAGATGTTAGGTGTAAGAGCTGCTGGTGGCATGTGTCTACCAGGTGAAGGGAGCCAGTGTGGGACAGGAGATTGTCCACATAGGAAGGAGGTCAGTTACTAGGAATAGGAAGTTTAGGACAGAAATTTCCATGCAAGAGTTGGCATGGATTTCACAAAGAAGAGGGGGAAGTACAAACTAAGCACAGATGTTTGGACACAGCAATAGGCAAAACAGAGCATCAGTACAGGTTAGGCACAGGTGTTTCAGGAAGATAACCTCCAGCAATGATACTGAGGATGGTACAGAAGAAAAGTCTGGTGACAGGAGCTCACCACCCATCTTAGTCTGTGTTCTGTAGCTATACTTGAATACCACAGCCTGGATGATTTATAAAGAGCATGGTGTAGGCATCTGGTGAGGGCGTTATGGCTGCATCATAATACAGAAGGCATCAACTGGTGAGACAGAGCCAATTCATTTCTTAGGAAACCACTAATGCCTGGTGGAAACCACACCCTCATGATCTACCTCCCAGAGACCCCACCTGAAAATATCAACATATGAATCTGAGATTAAGTGTCCAACCAGGAGTTTTTGAAGAACTCCTTCAAATCACAGCACCACCCACAAGGCTGTGCCATAACTAGGCAATGAGCCAATTGTTAAATACTGACTATGTTTCCTTCCAAAGTCTCATGAGTTCATCACTTACTAACTGCTGCCATAATCAGGGCCCACATTTTAGTGCCCATCATATGGTTTTCTACCCATTTGCTCACAGGTCCATCTACCTTCTTCTACTGGGCAGTATCCTTCATGAAAACCATTCATCTGAAGAAATTCATCTTTGTATGAAGTGTGGTGCAGAGCAAAGGCAGATATAGCACAGTGTTAATGCATAAACTTCAGAGTCAACCAGACTTATAAATTCCAACTTGTATTCAGTGTTTTTTTTTTTGACAGGCAGAGTGGACAGTGAGAGAGAGAGAGAGACAGAGACCAACTTGTATTCAGTTTTTAATAACTGTGAGATCTCAGCCAATAATTTTTGGGTCTTAACCTCTATCTTAGCCTTAATCCTTCATGGCTGCTGCAAAGATTAAATTAGATTACACAATCCAAGCAGAAGTGCCCTGAACATAGTAGAATTCAATACATGTTACCTGCTGGTATTCTAGCTAGTGCAGTGTCTGGCATATAGCAGTATTCAACAAATGGTAATGATTATATTGCATTTATTATTAATATGTTTTTTTTTATTTGAATGATACCACAAACAGAAATAAGGGACCTGTGGATTAGAGTCTGTCCATGGAAGGTAAATGGAGTCTTGAAATAACACCAAGAAAAAACTGGTGGATCTTGAGCTACACATAAAATAATCAGCAAGGTTCAGCAAAGTTATTTTTGGAAATATCTCTAATCCCATCAGCAGAGCGGTCTCTTGAAACTTTACTCATCCAGAGTGGGTGTTGGGGTTCTGCAGCTTAAGCCATTGCTTGGAATGCCTGCATTCCTTATTGGAGTGCCTAGTTTGAGTTGTGGTTACTTAGGACTTCTAACCCAGCTTCCTGCTAATCTAGTGGGAAGGCAGCGGATGATGGCCCCTAATATTTGGGTCCTTATCACCTATGTGGGAGACCCAGACTGAGTCCCTGTCTCTCTCCATCTTCAAAACTTTATTAAGCGGGAATTAGAACCTAGTAGTCGGGCCGGTGCCATGGCTCACTAGGCTAATCCTCCGCCTAGCGGTGCCAGCACACCAGGTTCTAGTGCCGGTCGGGGTGCCGGATTCTGTCCCGGTTGCCCCTCTTCCAGGCCAGCTCTCTGCTTGGCCCGGGAGTGCAGTGGAGAATGGCCCAAGTGCTTGGTCCCTGCACCTGCATGGGAGACCAGGATAAGCACCTGGCTCCTGCCTTCGGATCAGCGTGGTGCACGTGCTGCAGTGCGCCGGCCGCGGCGGCCATTGGAGGGTGAACCAACGACACAAGGAAGACCTTTCTCTCTGTCTCTCTCTCTCACTGTCCACTCTGCCTAGTAGTCAGGAAACAGTGGTTAAGATTAAGGACAAGCAACCCATCAGAGTGTACCATTGCTCCCACCTGAGTGGAATGAACCTACTGATTCAGCAGGTTCTTCACCCTCCTTTCTTAGCCCTGGATTACTGCTCTCCTCCTCTTCTATCACTGTCCTTGGTGATTTCAAAGGCATGCAGGAGATCTACCCTACCTCAGATACTGCTCTCATAGTCATATCCCAATTCTTATCATGTGAAGAATAGAACTGAGTCTGAAATCTTGACTTTGAGCATCACTCTGCCTGACCATCATCTCTAAGCCTGCCAGCTCAGCTCATTTACCTACACCCCATTCTCTGTTGACCTGACCACTTCTCCAGCCAACACCCTGCTTGTCTTCACTTTCCTCATCATCTGACTTCAGGTCTAAAATGGTCTCTTCTATGACCGCTCTCTTGAAACCATGCTCAAATCTTTTGCCCAGCTCTTCTTGTGTAGTTCCCTGGCAAATGCCTACCTTAGTTAGACAGAAGACCTTGTGTACTCTACTCTGGGTCTTAGATCCAGAAGCTGAACACTGCTCAAGAAACACTTGCCTATTGGTTTCTCTTTCTATGAATGAACCGCCTCTTTCCTGCTGCCAAAAAAAAAAAAACAAAAAACAAAAAAACAAAAAAACACCTCAAATGGCCAGTCATCTACCTCAATAAGACAATCCCAATATATTTTTTTTTAATTTTGCTGAGTAAAAGCAGCAATCAGAAGAGCCATCCTTCAGTGTCCCTGTCAAACCGCTGTGGCCATTGGAGGGTGAACCAACGGTAAAAGGAAGACCTTTCTCTCTGTCTCTCTCTCTCACTGTCCACTCTGCCTGCCAAAAAAAAAAAAAAAAAAACTACCAACCTGCTGGCATCTGTACCCAGTTCTTCAGCCTCCTCAAAATAGAGTGGGCCATGCACTCCAGCTCCTATTGGGGAGAAACACCTCCCGTGCTCTGTATCCCACTTTCTTGACAATTTTCTATTATGCGATCAATCTCACATTCTTCACTGGATCACTCCCAGCAGTATACGGATATGCCTTAATAATACCAATCTCAAAATTAAAAAGTCTCTTAATGCCCCCCCCCCAAATCACCACTCCATTTCTCTGCTTCAGTTCTGAGCAAAAGTCCTTAAAAGAACTGTGTATTTCTACTTCTTCAACTCCATTTCTCTCTTCAGCACATTTCAATCAGGTTTTGGTCTTTAACCTTCCATTGAACCTATTCTAAATGAAATAGTTATGACTTCTAATATTGTCAGTCCTTTTTCTGTCCTTGACTTACCTAACTTCTCAATATCATTTGGCTCAATTCTTTTTGTAATATTTGTATTTATTTATTTGAGAGGTAGAGTTACCCAATTCTTGAAAATCAAGCGATT
The DNA here is from genome assembly GCF_964237555.1 of Oryctolagus cuniculus. Lineage (NCBI taxonomy): Eukaryota > Metazoa > Chordata > Mammalia > Lagomorpha > Leporidae > Oryctolagus > Oryctolagus cuniculus. The sequence continues at coordinate 113,715,222 of NC_091432.1, forward strand.
GATGTATAATTCACAAACAATAAAATGTATATACAGTTTGATGAATTTTGACAAGTGCATATATCTCCATAATAACGCTCACCACACTCAAGATACAGACTACCTCTTTCACCCCAGAAGTTACCTTTGTGCCCATCCAATCAGTTCTTAGAATTATCCAAACTTTTCTATTACCTTACTTCAGATTTTTCTTATACAGAATCATATACAAGTACTAGGAACTAATTTTTTCTTAATTTTTTAAAGATCTGTATTTATTCACTTGAGAGGTGGAGTTACAGACAGAGAGAGAGAGAGAGAGAGGTCCTCCTGTTGGTTCACTCCCCTAATGGCCTCAACTGCCGGAGCTGTGCTGATCCAGGGGCCAGGAGCTTCCTCCAGGCCTCCCACGTGGGTTCAGGGGTCCAAGCACTTAGGCCATCTTCCACTGCCTTCCTAGGCCATAACAGAGAGCTAGATTGGAAGACGGTCAGGTGGGAGTTGAACCGGCACACATATGGGATGCTAGTGCCGCAGGTAGAGGATTAACCTACTGTGCCACAGTGCCAGCCCCCTTAATTTTTTAAATATAGCATAGTTTTTTAGATTTATATATTTTATTAAGCATTGTAGTAGTTCAATCATTTCTACTGATGTGAGATATACACAGTTCATGAGTAGACTTCAACCTAACCTGCTTAATCATTCACCTGTTGATAGACATTCAGAATATTTCCAGTTTGGGTTCCTGCAAATAAACTTTCTTGTGCCAGTCTTTCTGGGGATATATATTTTCACTTAACTAGGATAAATTCCTAGGATTTGAACTGCTGGGTCATAAAGTAAGTGTATGTTGAAGTTTGTAAGAAAATCAAGCTTTTTCTAGGGTGGTTGTATCATCTACATTCTTGTGAGCAATAGTGAGAATTCTAGTTGCTCCACTTCCTCATCAACACCTGGTATTGTCTGTCTTTTCCATTTTAGTCCTTCTGATGGTATCATATGGCAGCTCATTGTGATTAGGGTTTACATTTCTCTGACAATTAGTGATGGTGAACATCTTCTCATGTGCTCCTTGGTTATTTGTGTATCTTCTCCTATGCAGTGTTCATTTGCTCACTTTTTAAAAATTTTTTTAAAGATTTATGCATTTATTTGAAAGAGTTACACAGAGAGAGAAAGAAGGGCTGAAAGAGGGAGAGAGAGGTCTTCCATTCGCTGGTTCACTCCCCAGTTGTTTGCAACGGCCAGAGCTGTGCCAATCCATAGCCAGAAGCCAGGAACTTCTTCCAGGTCTCCTACGTGGGTGCAGGGGCCTAAGGACTAGGGCCATCTTCTACTGCTTTCCCAGGCCATAGAAGAGAGCTGGATCAGAAGTGGAGCAGCCAAGATACGAACCAGTGCCCATATGGGATGCTGGCACTGCAGGCAGCAGCTTCACCCGCTACACTATAGAGCTGGCCCCCATTTGCTTATTTTTATAAGAGCTGGAAAGTTTTCATTTCCCACTTACTTGCTTTTTCAGTTTAATGATATTATTCAAGAAGCAGAGGATTTTAATTTTTATTAAGTTCATATTATGAAGATTTTTCTCTTACTGTTGATACTTTCATGTCCTAGCTAAGAATTCTTTATCTGCTTCAAAATCTCAAAGATTTTATTCTGTTTTCTTCTAGAAGTTTTGTAGTTTATGCACTTACATTTTGGCCTATTATTTCTTTTGAGTTGATTTTTGTGTATGGTGTGAGGTAAGGATTGGAGTTCTTCGTTCCCATATGGGTATCTAGCTCTTCTAGCATCCTTAGTTGAAAAGGCTTCTCTTTCATCATTTTGCTACCTTATCTCCTTCATTAAAAATCAGTTGATGGGGGCCGGCGCTGTGGTATAGTGGGTAAGGCCGCCGCTATGGTCACCGGTTCGAATCCCGGCTGCTCCACTTCCGATCCAGCTCTCTGCTATGGCCTGGGAAAGCAGTAGAAGATGGCCCAAGTCCTTGGGCCCCTGCACCCATGTGGGAGAGCTGGAGGGGGCTCCTGGCTCCTGGCTTCAGATCAGCGCAGCTCCAGCCATTGCGGCCAACTGGGGAGTGAACCAGCGAATGGAGGACCTCTCTCTCTCTGCCTCTGCCTCTCCCTCTCTCTGTGTAACTCTGACTTTCAAATAAATAAATAAATAAATAAATCTTTTTTAAAAATCAGTTGATGAGATAAGCATGGGTCTATTTTTGGATTATATTCTGATCCATTGGTTTATAATTCTAAAAATTTGTTTTTCTTTCTTGCTTTCTGTGATGCCATAATCTGGCTTTCCTCTTTGGCTGTTTCTCAGTCTCTTTTTCTACATTCTTCTAAAAACTGAAGTGCCCAGAACTTGATCCTAGGCCTCTTCTCCTTTTTCTATCTATGTACTCTCCCTCCATCAAAGATCAGTAGAAGTTAATTGGGAAACAGGAGTGAGAGCCAAAGTGGAGACACAGAGGCGAAAAGAAGTAAAATGTTAGACTGGCCACAATGTGCAGGATCCAAGAGGTGATACAGAATGCCATACATAGAAAGTGGTTGGACATAACTGGAGTCTAGAATATGAAAAAAGCAAGGGATGAGGTAAAGGAAAATTTAAGAATAGTATTGTAGGATCTGCCAACATTGTACTTAAACCTGAAAGCAACAGGACAACTGTTAGAATCTGATATGTATGACAAGTAATATTTAATGGCTGCATATCATAAATAAGTAGTCAATCATTAAAATGAAGTTTCAGAAAAATAGTCACTTCAGAAAATTCATATTATGCATCATTTGAGAAAAAAGATCTGTAAAACTATATACAATTTATATTTGTAGGAAAATATTTTAAAAGCTGAAAGAAGACTGTACCAAACTGCTAACAGTAGTTCTTGTTGAGTGTTGAGATTACAGATGGTGGGGACAGCACTGTGGCACAGGCACAGTAGGTTAATCCTCTGTCTGCGGCGCCGGCATCCCATATGGGCACTGGTTCTAGTCCTGGCTGCTCCACTTCCAATCCCGCTCTCTGCTATGGCTTGGAAAAGCAGTGGAGGATGGTCCAAGTGCTTGGGCCCCTGCACCCACATGGGAGACCTGGAAGAGGCTCCTGACTCCTGGCTAAAAATTGGCGCAGCTCCGACTGTTGCAGCTATTTGGGGAGTGAACCAATGGAGGGAGGACCTCTCTGTCTCTCCCTCTCACTGTCTATGACTCTACCTCTCAAATAAAATAAATAAAAAATCTTTAAAAAATGTTTTTTAAAAAAGATTACGAATGGTTTCATTTCCTTCCTTTTACTTTTTTATATTTTCAATTTATTTTACAATTAACCTATATTAATTCTGTTAGAAGGCTTTTTTTCAAAAGCATGCTAGAAAATAAATACCTTATTTTAGAAGAGGTACAAAGGTCCTATTAAGAATAATTAAGCTGGAGCCGGCGCTATGGTACAGCAGGTTAAAGCCCTGGCTTAAAGCGCCGGCATCCCATATGGGCACCGGTTCTAGTCCCAGCTGCTCCTCTTCCGATATGGCTCTCTTTGGGTACTGGGAGAGCAGTGGAGGATGGCCCAAGTGCTTAGGCCTCTGTACCCATGTGGGAGACCTGGAGGAGGCTCGAGGCTCCTGGCTTCGGATCGGCTCAGTTCCGGCTTTTGTGGCTGTCTGGGGAGTGGACAAGTGGATAGAAGGCCTCTCTCTCTGTCTCTACCTCTCTCTGTACCTCTGTCTTTCAAATAAACAAAATAAATCTTTAAAAAAAAATAATAATTAAGCTGAAATGCTGCTCAGATGTGCAGAAGTATTTATCTTAATCCACTGTTGGTGGGAATGTGAACTAGTACAATCATTATGGAAGACAGGATGCAGATCCCTCAAAATTCTGAAAATTGATCTGCCATTTGACTTAGCCATCCCACTCCTAGGAATCCACCCATCCCACTCCTAGAATCCACCCAAAGGAAATGAAATCAGCATATGAAAGAATTATCTGCACCCCATGTTTACAGCCACTCAATTCACAACAGCTAAGATATGAAATCAACCCAGGTGTCCACCAACTTATGACTAGATAAAGAAAATGTGGTACATGTACAAAACGGAATACCACTCAGCCATAAAAAACAATGAAATCCTGTCTTTTACAACAAAATGAATGCAACCAGAGACCATTAAGCTTACTGAAATAAGCCAGACTCAAAAAGACAAATATCATGTGTTCTCTGATTTGTGGTAGCTAATATATACTGTACAAAAATGTATGTATATGAGTGAAATTGACATCTTGAGATTTGATTGTTGGTTATAGCCTTGTCTATATTCCTTCAGAACAGTGGTCTTTCTACTTGTTGAATTCTTTATTTGGTGGAGGATTAAGTCTTTAACTATAAAGTAAATTGAAAGTATATTATCCAGGCTGGAGGTGTGGCACAGCAGGTTAAAGCCCTGGTCTGAAGCGCCTGCATCCCATATGGGCGCCAGTTCTAGTCCCGGCTGCTCCTCTTCCAATCCAGCTCTCTGCTGTGGCCTGGGAAAGCAGCAGAAGATGGCCCAAGTCCTTGGGCCCCTGCACCCATGTGGGAGACCCAGATGAAGCTCCTGGCTCCTGGCTTCAGATCAGCACAGCTCTGGCCATTGCATCCATCTGGGAAGTGAACCAGCAGATGGAAGACCTCTCTCTCTCTCTCTACCTCTCTGTGTAACTCTGTCTTTCAAATAAATAAAATAAATCTTTTATTAAAAAAAAGAAAGTATGTTATCACAAAAGTTAAAAGAAAAAGAAAGGAAGGAGGAGGGAAAGAGGAAAGTATCATTATGTGACTAAAACTATACACTACATACATCAAATCAGTTCTCTTTACATAAATATGCTTTTTAAATTTTTAAAAGAATAATTAAATTGTAAGTTTATTCTGTGGCAAAGTTTGTGTCTTATGATTTTTTTCATTTCTAGTTTCAAGTTCAATGTTTGGTAGATCTTGTACATAGCAGATTATGAAATAAAAATTGATGTGATTGGAAACAATTAGTTGATGAAAAGCCAAGTTTCTGAATTGGAAGAACTATTCTCCAGTCACAAAGAAAACACAACATCCACGTCTGGCTCAAACTAACAGACTGCTGGGGATACTTTTATGAAATCATGCTTTTAAAATATTTGTTGATTTTTCCCAGGCTTTGATATTATGGTGGAAATGAATGAGATAATATTTTGAAATGATCTGAGCATGGAGGACAAGTGTTTTACTTACATAAATATAAATTTCAGTTATTATCTTTCAACTTTACTCCAGAGTCCTGAGCTGGCTTTTGAAATATTATATAGAATTTTGTTCATAAGCTGATGAGCCAAATGGACAAAGCTGAGGCCGAGAGCCAGGCAAATCTGCATCTGGACTCTCTGTCTGACTAAGGGAGAGTGCTGTCTTGTGGTTTCAGAAACAAATTTATTTGTGTGGGACAGATGGTTGCCTCAAGAACCATTTATACCAAATTGCTATTACAGTGTGCCATTCTCATTCATTTAAGGCCAGATCAATTTTTCCCAAGTTACATGGAAAAAAAGTCTGTTCATTTCAGACTTTCACTAGTATATATATATATATATATATGTACATTAGTAAAATATATTATACATATAACTTAAACTATATCTTAAATTCTATATGTTTTTTAAAAGATTATTTTATTTATTTGAAAGGCAGAGTTAGAGAGAAAGAAAGAGAGATCTTCCATTTGCTGGCTCATTTGCAAATGGCTGCAATGGCTGGGGCTGGGCCAGGAAGAAGCCAGGAGCCTTAGAACTCCATCCTGGTCTTCCATGTGGGTGTCAGGAGTCCAAGTACTGGGGCCATCATCTGTTGCTTTCCTAGGTGCATTTCCCAGGTGGATCAGACATAAGCTGGGGGCCCATGTGGGATGCCAGCATTACAGCATCGGCTTAAACCGCTAAGCCGTAACACTGGCCCCAAAATACATCTGCCTTAACCCAAGAAGCAGAGTAAGGACGTGAGTGATTGTAACCCGAGTGGTTACCACTGTCTTGGGATGAGGGCCTTTCCTCCAGTGGACATTCGGGGTTGCTACAGCTGGTGCTTGGTCCTGTCTTCAGTTTTCTGCTTATTTCAAATGCATTCATAACTTGGAGCTCTCAGACTAATTGCTCTTATACAAAGCTGTTATGGCCTAAGAGTGCCTCGGGGGTTATGCTCAGGTGGATTCAGTCAGATGGACAGGACCATGAAAGCTGCTGAGAGCAGGCATCTCCTGAGTGCTGGCTCAGAGGATGTAATGGAAGAAGCCAGGCTGATGAAAATTCCCTTTAGAGAAGGGACAGCAAGGAGTACCCATGTACACAGGCAGAAGGGTGAATCTGTAGCTGGACTCCATCAACTGACAGCCAGCACACAAGCAGTTTGGGTAGCTGGAGTTAGGAGACCGAGCAGGGACAGGCAGGAGAGGGACCTAGAGAAGGGAGCAGATCACCTGCTGAGCCTGTTTTCCAGATTAGGCAGTGTTTGCAGAATTCAGCAGGGCTGACAACTATTCCCCTTGACCTCATGTTTTTATTATTTCCTTTACTGCTTGATTGGAATCTGCCTCAGTCCTCCCACCTGGCCCTTCCTGGCTGGTCTTTCTGCAGCTGGGGAGCCAGCAGCTTCATTCTGTCTCACCTAGTCAGCAGTTGTTCTGACAGCGTTCTGAAATATTCTCTGTCTTGGTCTGTTTGTGTTGCCATAATAGATACCACAGACTGGGCAATATATATATATATTTCTCACAGCCCTAGAAGCTGGGAAGTCCAAGACAGAGGAGCCCACATCTGCTGAGAGGTTTTGGGCCATGTGACCCCATAGTGGAAGGCATCATGTGGTGAGAGACAGAGAGAGGGGCAAATTCACTCTTATAAAAAAGCCATGCTCACGGTAGCAACTTTGACCCACTTGTGACAGTGGAGTCCTCCTGGCCCAATTGCCTCTCCACACTGTTAAATGAGGGATCAAGTTTCCAGCACATGAACTTTAGGGGAGACATTCACAGTACCCTCTACACATGTCTCACGTTCTCCCAGGATCAGCTCCCAACAACTTCCTAATTTGCTCTGTACTTCTGAAACATAATGTGTGTGTGTGTGTATGAGAGAGAGAGAGAGAGAGAGATTCCTCTCTTTTGCATTTGGCAGAGCTTTCTGTAACAGACCATATCATGAGCTCCTAGCCCGACCTTGGATTGGCTGCCCTTGGGTCAGACCACAGAACAGAACGTGCCTGCCAAAAGCTGTTTCTTCACCAGGGATCGTCAACAAGTCCTTCCCCTTTGATCTGGCCAAGGGTGAGACAGGCACCGTCACTGGTATGCAATAAAGCCCAGCTCCACCACTTCGCTTACTAGCTATACTGCCTTGAGTAATCAGTTTAATCTTGTTAAAGCCCTAGACCTCAAATCTTTAAATTGAGAATGAAAAATACTTAACTTGCAGAGTGATTATGAGAATTAGAGAGTTTATATGTATATCCAAACCACCTGCTTCACAGCAGGTGCTCAATAAATGGTTTAATTTTTAAGAGACACAGAATGTTTAACCCGGTTTTAAAATGATATTCTCCATGATCATTAACTTTAATGTTGAACATTTTCAGTGGGTTCCAATTTTCCATTTTTATTATTAATGTTGCAATTAGCATGATCATGAATCTAGTTTTACCTTTTGAGCTTTTAAAAATAAATATTTATTTACTTATTTGAAAGGCAGAGTTCCAGAGAAAGAGAGAGAATGAGAGAGAGAGAGAGCGAGAGAGAGCACTTCCATCAACTAGTTCACTCCCCAAATGGCTGCAAAAGCCACGGCTGAGCCAGGTCGAAGCTTGGAACCTGGGGCTCTATTTGGGTCTCCCACAGGGGTGCAGGGGTCCAAGGACTTGGAACATCTTCCACTGCTTTCTCAGCTGCATTAGCTGGATCAGAAATGGAACAGTCGGGTCTCGAACCAGCACTCATATGGGTTGCTGGTATTACACGCAGTAACTTACCTGCCACACCACAACACTGGCCCCATCTTTTGAATTATTTTAAGATAAGTTCTTATGATATGCTTCCCTAGAACAAAGAATACAGATATATTTATGGGTTCTAATGTACATTGCCAGATAGAGAACCTCCAAAACAAATAAATAATCCTTAAAAATTTTAAGTTTACCAGTTATTTTAAAGACATACTTGAAGATTACACTTGGTGGGTATTTTTTTCTTAGTAGATGTAAATGAGATTTTATTAATATTCATCTTGGTGCTATGATGACTAAAATACTAGATTTTAAAATGTCTATTAGTTAATTTTCCTTTAGTGTGACTGGACTGCAGGTACATTCTATTAATGAGGTTACAAAGTGTATTTTTTTTTCTTTTTTTTTCTTTATTTATTTAATGAATATAAGTTTCCAAAGTACGAATAATGGATTACAATGGCTTCCCCCCCATACCGTCCCTCCCACCCACAACCCTCCCCTTTCCCACTCCCTCTCCCCTTCCATTCACATCAAGATTCATTTTCGATTATCTTAATATACAGAAGATCAGCTTAGTATACATTAAGTAAGGATTTCAACAGTTTGCTCCCACACAGAAACATAAAGTGAAAAATAATAGATGATTTTTTTAATGATGATGAAATCAGATCAGACCTATTGTCATGTTTAATCCCAGTGAGAGTCAAGTTGGGAGTTGATAGTTTCCTTTTTTTTTTTTTTTTTTTTTTACAGAGGATCAGTTTAGTATGCATTAAGTAAAGATTTCAACAGTTTGCACCCCCATAGAAACACAAAGTGAAATATATTATTTGAGTACTCGTTATAGCATTAAATTTCAATGCACAGCACATTAAGGACAGAGATCCTACATGAGGAGTAAGTGCACAGTGACTCCTGTTGTTGACTTTACCAATTGACACTCCTGTCTATGGCATCAGTAATCTCCCTATGCTCCAGTCATGAGTTTCCAAGGCTATGGAAGCCCTCTGAGTTCTCCGATTCTTATCTTGTTTAGACAAGGTCATAGTCAAAGTGGAGGTTCTCTCCTCCCTTCAGAGAAAGGTACCTCCTTCTTTGAAGACCTGTTCTTTCCACTGAGATCTCACTCACAGAGATCTTTTGCCAGAGTGTCTTGGCTTTCCATGCCTGAAATACTCTCATGGGCTTTTCAGCCAGATCCGAATGCCTTTAGGGCTTATTCTGAGGCCAGAGTGCTATTTAGGACATCTGCCATTCTATGAGTCTGCTGAGTATCTCACTTCCCATGTTGGATCACTCTCCCCTTTATTTATTCTATCGGTTAGTGTTAGCAGGTACTAGACTTGCTTATGACAAAGTGTATTTTGTACATACATATACAGATACACCAGAGAACTTCACAGAGTTCATGGAGGGGTAACATTTGGCCTAACAGTTAAGACACCAGCTTTGGATGCACATATCCCATATCACAGTGCCTGGGTGTGGGGAGCAACCCGGACTGGACTAAGTTACTGGAATTAAGACTTATTCTATGCATCTGCTCTCCCACAATATGGCGCTGAGAAGGGAGTAACAACTTCTACGCAGCTGCCTCTCGCCAATTTGATTGACTGAGCTGCAGGAGCTGATCTTGCTCCTGATTGGAGGAGAGCAGCGTACTCGGCGTGTGGGTAGCAGAGTTGGGATTGGCGGAAGAGGACTATAAAGGAGGAGAGAGACAACATGCACCAGGAACATCTAAGGGGAACATCTAAGAGGAACACCTGTGCAGCCCCCGAGAGAGCTGGCCGGCGGTGTGCTGCTCCCCCGCGGAAGTGGGGAATGTGGCAGGGGGAACCGCCCTTCCACGGAGGTGGAAGGGACGGTAGCCAACCCGGGAAGGACCAGCAGCCAACCCGGGAAGGACCAGTAGCCAACCCGGGAAGAACCAGCAGCAAACCCGGGGAGGGCCGAGCAGACAAAAGAACAACGCAGGGTCCTGTGTCGTTCCTCCACGAAGACGGGGAGCGACACCTGGGTTCAAGTCTCAGTTCTGCTCCTGATTCCAGCTTCCTGTTAATATGCACCCTCGAAGGCAACAAGCAATGGCTCGAGCAGTTGGGCTCCTGCTGCTCATATGAGAGACTTTAGTTGAGTTCCTAGCTCTAGGTTCTGACGTGGTCCAGCCTTGGATGTTGTGGGCATTTGGGGAAGTGAACCAGCAGCTGGGAAATCTTTCTTTGTCCTTCTCTTTTTCTATTTCTTTCTCTCCTTCTCAAATAAGCAAATAAATAAAGTTCTTGGGCAATTTACATTATCTAGTAATTCTATTTCTCCACAAATTTTTCAAAGTTCCCTCATACAAACATACACATGCATATATTTATGATCCTCATTACATATTACATTTTTGTATATAATTTCATATATTTATGGATTTCCCATCCTGTCATGCAACTTGAATTTTCTTTTTTATTCATCAGTACCACATTAACAATGCATTCTAAAATATGAAAAGCACAGGGGCTGTTCCTGTGGCAAAGTAGGCTAAGCCTCCGACTGTGGGCTAGCATCCCATATGGGCGCCAGTTCATGTCCTGGCTGCTCCTCTTCCAATCCAGCTCTCTGCTATGGCCTGGGAAAATATTGGAAGATGGCCCAAGTCTTTGGGCCCCTGCACCCACATGGGAGACCTGGCAGAAGCTCTTGGCTCCTGGCTCCTGGCTCTTGGCTCCTGGCTTCAGATCGGCCCAGCTCTGGCCATTGTGGCCATCTGGGGAGTGAACCAGCAGGTGAAAGACCCTTTTCTTTGTCTCTCCCTCTGTCTGTCTGTAACCTACCTCTCAAATAAATAAATAAAATCTTTTTAAAAATATTAAAGGGATAGACTTTTCCTTATTTTGAAATTATTGTCATTAACTGCCAGATAATTCATCCAAAATAACTTAAGAATTATTTTATTCAGTTCTACGAAATGATTATGTTGAAATTTTCATTGATGTTGATTAATACAATTTGTACATTAACTGAGAAAATGTTTAATTTCTGTATCAGAGAATAACAGACCTCTGAAATACTCCTTTCTGAATCCCAGTATAATTTTGTAATTTATCTTCTGTAGATATGTACATCGCAGGGTAATTTTTAATTTATAGTTTTGGTTTATTAAGTCTTTATTGGAAATATCAGTTTTAAGCTAACTTCTTAGGTTCTTTTTCAACTAAAATTAATGTCTTTTCATTTTTTTCAGGTAACGAATGCTTGAAGTTTTAGAAAGAAAGGGAGGAAATAGGAAGGAAAGAGCACAGTTTCAATATCTCAGTTTATATCCAGTCACATCCTTTTAAAAACAATACTTGTATATTTTAAACACAAAATACAATTATCTTGTATATATTCCCTTGTGGGATTTTTCTGAATCTAATTTCTACACTAATAATACTTTTTGTTTTTTTCAAGTTATAACTTTTTGTAACATTTTGTGCCCTTACTGCATTATCACTTTGAAAACAATGTAATGCAAATAGGAATAGATAAAGGAGGTGGGGAGGTGTGCAGCCCCTTCCTCCACATTTCTCCTCACAGCTACATTTCTTCTCCATTCTAGGTTCATGCTGGCAGTTCAGAAGAGTCTCTGGTACATGCTTTACCAAGGGAAGGAGTGCTCTATTAAAAGAAGATGTTTGTCTTTACAACCATGCTCTGACCCAGTTCCCCTGCCTGAAACTGGATGAACCGACAGACTGTAAAGGAACAAACCTGCAAAGGCTGCCTGGTTGATGCTGAATTCTCCAGCACAGCTTAATAATCCAATTTATACCACATACTTTATTATTAACAGATATTTTGTTTCATACAGTTTTCTAGGCCCAAATGTTTACCATATCCATGCATCCATGAGTCCATGCACCAATATGTCCAGAAATTAGCATATGGGAATATAGTGCTGTGTACAGAACTGTTACTAGCCCACATGGTGTCTTGTATATCTTGGAAGATTCCCATGCCTCTGCCAGAATGTTTTATTTTAATAAGTGTAAAGGCATGATGAATAAAACAGGGATGGAGTTTTATAAGTTGTTCAGTGCATGCCTATTACTGAAAGCTTGGTCCCTGCACCTGATGCCAGATCACAAGAACAGGGACAAGGGTTTCAAGTGAAGGAAAAAGGACATTTAATCTGTGGACGGATGAGGGGGTAGCAGACTTCGGCCTCAAGAACTACCACTCCGGAAAAAGAAGGTGTTTGGGGGTTTTGAAGAGGTTAGGAGGAAAGGGGTACTGGTGTGGTGAAATCACAAGCGAGCTGTAGGTTTCTGGTGTGAGGTGCAGAGGCTTGGCAATACATTCCTCCTCTGTTGCATCATGGTGGTCCTTGAGGATCATGAAGTCTGGCAGGGGTGAAATGAGACTCAGCCTGGCCAGGTCTTCCAGTTCTTCAAACAAATTTGAGATAAGGAACAAGGCAATGTGCACCCTAGGACATGGTAGAGCAGGAAGCCAGCAATCCAGCCCCAAAGCATCAACTTCCCAGGTTTACATTTAATATAAGCAGTTAAAATTGTTTGCTTCCGTTATTTTATACCTGGTTACACAACCTGCCAACTGAATGTGGTGGCCTGATAGGTGTGGAGATGGAGATGGGGCTGAGGTGTCACGAGTCCCCGACACAGCTGAGCTGACGTTCTGTGGGCAGCCTCCTCCACAGGCTCCCACTGTCATCACAAGTGCAACCGATTGGCAAGAAAACAGATTCCTTTTGATGTCAGGAAAGTGCTGCCCAAGATCTCAAACTGAGCAGAGTTCTACTGTTAGATAGATAACTTTTTCCTGGGGTACAGGTGGATGTCCTGGGGACTTCAACTCTAAGAGGAAGCTGCAGTTTTTGTGGATTCAGAGTGCAGAGAATTAGGCTACAGCTAGAGCCAAGGAGGCTCGCCTCAAAACAAGCCTTAGCATGCATGACCCATAGGGGTAGAATGTGCAACTCTGGAAATAGGATTAGTCATTTTTTAAAAGATTTATTTATTTATTTATTTGAAAGTTAGAGTTACAGATAGTGAGAAGGAGAGACAGAAAGAAAGGTCTTCCATCCACTGGTTCACTCCCCAAATGGTCGCAACGGCTGGAGCTGCGCAGATCCTAAGCCGGGAGCCAGGAGCTTCTTCTGGGTCCCCCACATGGATGCAGGGGCCCAAGGACTTGGGCCATCTTCTGCTGCTTTCCCAGGCCACAGCAGAGAGCTGGATTGGGAGTGGAGCAGCTGGGACTTGAATTGGTGCCCATATGGGATGCCAGCACCGCAGGCACTGGCCTTACCCACTATGTCACAGCGCCAGGCCCAAGTATTACTCTTTATGAAATGAAAGTATATGAGGGGGTCTTCAAAAAGTTTGTGAGAAATGTATATTATGAAAAGCTATGCATGGATTTCACAAAAGTTTTGTACCCAAATCAGTTTACCTTCTAATTTCATTTTTCCAAAACTTTTTGAAATGCCCTCATACACCTAAATGTATGTAGATACATACAGAAATGCATATGTGCACATAAATGTATATTTCTTCTCTCTCATGTTCATTTACCAGCCAGAGCTGTTAAATTTTCTTGGCGTGGGTATTTGGCACAGCAGTTAAGACTCTGCTTGGGATGCTCAATCTTATATCCAGGTGCTTGGGTTCAAAAACCTGTCTGCTTCCAATTCCACCTTCCTGCTAATGTGCACTCTAAAAGGCAGCAGGGGATGGCTCAAGATCTTAGGTCCCTGCCACTCACAGGGGAGGCCTGGATTGAGTTCCAGGCTTCCAGCATCCCCTTGGCCCAGCTCCAGCTGTTGCAGCAGATGGGAGATTCTCTCTCTCTCTCTCTCTCTCTCTCTCAAATACATAAAATAAAGGTGACTCTTGTCCCTACCCCACCATGTGCTACCAGCCAGGGCCACATGGCTCATCACCCACCATTCTCCGTCCCAACCAGTTGTTGTGGCTATGGACTTGGTAGTTCCCAGGGTGCTCTCTAGCACATGGGGCAGAGAGGACTCAGACATAAAGAACGGGCATGGGGGCTCCAAGACCCTTGACTGCAGTGTCAGTCCCACCCCCCAGCACCTGCTTGCCCTCTGGCCATCTCAGGGGAGTAGCAGCTGCTAGTGCTGTCTGCCTGGGCTGCTGAGTCTGAGGCAGGGCAGTAGAAATAGCCATCATGCAAACTGGGGATCCTTCCTCAAACTGCCAGTGCTTAGACCTCCGGTTTCTCCTGCAGACAGTTGTACTTGCCCTTTAAGCACTTTCCCAGCTAGGTGGTACGCACAGCAGTACTCTAGGTTCCTGATCTGTGGGGACTGTGTGGAGCTGGCAGGGTGTGCAGGGCACAGCACGGCAGGGAGGGCTTACTGTGTGTGAGAGCTAACTGCTGCCTGTGTCCCAGATGGAACACTCACCTTGTCCTGCACTGCGTGCAGCCACTTTCCCCACTTCCACGCCCTCTACTGGGTGGGTGATGGTTCCTTCACCCAGCACTTCCCTGGGGGCGGCTACAGGAGGACAGCACAGGGTGAGGGGCTGGTGGGGAGGCCAGGGGGAGGGAGGCCTCACCCTGCAGCCTTCTCAAGGCTTTTCATTCCCCTCCTCCCCCAGGGCAGCATAGGAGCTCAAGCACCTGGCTGTGGAGAGCCTTGCTGCTGGATCTGGAAATGCTAGATAAAATACGACAGTCGCATTTATAAAAGATGGTCTCATAAGGAAGGAAAAGAAACACGCCCCCCATTTAAAAATAGAAGGAAGTCAGAAGTCAAAATAGAATGCTGACAGTGAGATTTTCACTGCCCTCCGTGCATTTGGCAGTTGTGTTGTAAAAACCAACTGTCCTCTCTCACACACAAAATGAATATAGAAAACTGCCATGACCCAAAAAGTGTGGGGACACACTCTGGGCATCCAGTTCAGTTCTGGCACTCTCTACCCAGAGATGAGTCTGAACCCCCCTAATGATTCTCAACTATCTCCCTTAGCCCAAGGTTTCCTTGCCTGTCCTTTATTACAAAGATCATTGAACTGAGGGAGTGCTACAGGTGGCCCAGTAAAGTTCTAATCACCGAACTCAAGAAGTCATCTGCTTCTCTAATACATAAAACCCTGATGGTCCAGTGTGGTCCACAGGGGTGTTTTTAGGGAAATCCCAGGTTTGGGGCAAAAGGTAACTACCACTTACATAACTCTCTCAGACAGAATGAAGCCCACCTGGCCATCATAAAAATTCCCTAAACAGCACGGCATCACCAACCAAAGGAAGGCCACAAGCACCACTGACCAAGAACTTGGACATGAGCTGAACATGCATCTCTCAGGTCCAATTTCCATCCATGAGAACCTTCACCCTAACTCCCTGGGGAGCCTGGGAATAAAGCAACAGCTCCCCTGCTCCATGCTCTGCACTTTGCAATAAATACCCACTTTTCTTCCAACACCAGGGTCATTATTGGCTTTCTGCTCATCAGGAGAGTAGGACACAGGTTTGGGGTTTCTATAGCAAAACTTCCAACTAGTTAGGGGCTTGTTTGGCAACAGAGGAAGCTTCAATCCCACAGGTTGAGGGCTTGGTCCCAAGGCTGTATTGTCCCCCTGCTCTCCACCAGGATAACAATCACAGCCCCCAGGTAGCTTCTGATCAACCAGCTAGGAATGACACTCTAACAACATCCTTCTCAGGATCAGTTAATTTGGTAGAGCAGCTCTCAGAATTCAGGAAAACACTTGCAGCTGGTGATTTATTGTAGAGGCTATTACAAAGGAAACAGATGAAGGGGTGGACAGGGTAAGGCACAGGAGGAAGGGCACAGAGCTTCCAGGCTCTTGGTGGACTCACTGCCCCCCAGGAACCTCCATGTGTTCAGCTATCCAGAAGCTCTTTGAACACTGCACCTTTGGGTTTTCAGAGACTTCACCGCACAGGCATGGTTGCTAATGGACTGACTGAGAAGCTCGGCAAGGCCCATCTGTTCAGATTCCCCAGTATTTCTGCTTCGAGAGTAGAGGGTAGGACCCCTCCATAGTCAGTAGGGTCTTCTGACCCAGTTTCTGAGTTTCTGTGGACTGCCTGGAGCAAGGAGCTATGAGTCAGGAACTGTGGACAAAAACCAAAATATGTAGCTCAGAATACCCCAGCAGTGTTGACAACCTAAAAGTAGGATTTTACTGGGAGACGGAAACGGTACCTTCATAGCAAGTTAGGATCCTGGAAGGGCAACAGCCATGGTAAAGATGGGCCCACAGAGGAGCAAAGGAAACCCCTCAGGGAAGTGAGTCACTCCTGAATATTTGTACTCGCAGATCTTCTGGAGTGGTCTGGGTTTTGCATTTTACATTCACTACATGACAGAAGAAACCACAAGGTGGTAATTTTTTTTTACACAAAATTTAAGTTTAAGAGACATGTAGAGGGGCTGGTGGTGTGGCATAGTGAGTAAAGCTTCCACTTGTGATGCTGGCATCCCATATTGCTATTGGTTCATGTCTCAGTTGCTCCACTTCAAATCCAGCTCCCTGCTAATGGCTGGGAAAGCAGCAGAATTTGGCCCAAGAGCTTAGGCCCCTGCACCCATGTGGGAGACCCCTATGAAACTCCTGGATCCTGGCTTTGGCCTGACCCAGGCCCAGCTATTGGTGCCAGCCAGGGGTTTAACCAGTGGATGACAGATCTCTCTCTCTCTCTGTTTCTCCCTCTCTGTAAATCTGCCTTTCAAAAAATTAAATAAATAAATCTTTTTTTTTAAAAAGAGAGAGTCATGTAGGACAGATAATGGAAAGAAAAAAATAAATCAGTTATAGTTGTTAACAATTTTGCAAAAGAGATTTATGGGTAAGCAAGGTGGCTGAAGACAGGTACCTGGCATGTTCTCCTGCACAAGGGTTCACAAGAAGGAAAACGCAAGAACTACTGCAGTGGACATGTGATTATAACCATACTGAGTACATCTTCCTTTTGCTTTTCACATTCTAACCTCCCCAGCTGATATCTGCAACTGTAATTACATCTTTTCCTTTCCTTTTCACATTGTAAGTAACAATAGCTAACTGCTAATCTTGTGGCTCGTCAGAATGTTTGCTCAGGGGCCAGTGCTGGGGCAGAGCCAGCTAAGCTGCTGCCTGCAAGCCAACATCCCATATCTGCACCTGCATCCCATATCTGAGCACTGGTTTGTATCCTGGCTGCTCCACTTCTGATCCAGCTCCTTGCTAATGTGCCAGGAAGGCAGCAGAAGACAGTCCAAGTACTTGGGTCCCTGCTATTCATTTGAGAGACCCAGATGGAGTTCTAGGCTCCTGGCTTTGACCTGGACCAACCCCAGCTGTTGCAGCCATTTGGGGAGTTAATCAGTGGATGTCACTCTGCCTTTCAAATAAAATTTTAAAATTGTTTTTTAAAAAAAGTTTGTTAAGCAAATGCTGACCTAAGAATTTCAGGGGCAGGCCTCAGATAAGGAGGGAATTTATGACTATTAGCCAAAAACAATCAAGCTGCACATCAAAGAAGCCTCTACGTAAGTGGGGAGTACCAGATACAACCCTGGAAGACTGACAAATTCCTGTAACACCCCTTTCTCCTTTAAAAGTCCTGCTAACTTGCAAAAGAAGAAGAGCACCTTGGGAACTTAAGAGGTCCACTTTCCCTCCCTAAGACATTGGCCTGTTGAATAAACCTGTTCCTTTGCATCAACTCTCATCATTGGTGAGGTTAACTGTCCAGTATGGAACAGCCCTGGCCCATTTGTAACTGTAACACAATGTTCCTTTAAGGAAGGAAACTGCTCCTTCTGGAGATCCACCCTGAACCAGGAGGGACTTGGCTCAGCTAGAAAAGGGTAAGCAGGGCCCCCAGCAGTCGCCACTCACAGCACAGACACCGGAAGCATTGGCTGCTACAGAAGCAGGCAGATTCACAAGCCCTGGGCCTGGTGTGGGGCGCTGCGGGGTTCCTGACCCCTAAGTTGCTTTGGACAAAGAGCCCAGCCCACATTATACCCTCCTCCATCCAGGTTCCATCCAGCACTATTTTGAGACTCCACCTACCCAGAAGCCTCAGAAGCAGCCAAGTACCTACCCCCAGAAGTCTGGCTGACCTACCTCTGCATGCCAGTCAGGTGGCTGCACCCACTCTCCCAAGGCCCTGGAAAGCACGTGGACAGCCCACTCTGAGGGTTCAGCTTCCAGGTTCTCCTAGTGAACAATTAGGTAGCTGAACAGCAACAAAGCAGCCCCGCTCCTGCACCTTTGGCCCCTGGAAATATCTGGGCTTAGCTTACAGAAGGCCTGGAAAGCAGACCCCTGGCAAGTGTCCAAGTGGCCTTCTCTGAGCAGTTTGACCCCTCGGGCTTCCCAGGAAGCTGCCATCCTCCTGCAGTTCGAAGAAGCAGCTGAGCAATTGATCTCAGAAGCTCAGTGAGTAAAGACTGTGAGAAGCAGACAGCCCTATACACCCACTCTTGGTTCCACAAAGCAAAAGGGAAGCCAGTTCTGAGCAGACTGGCTGCCAGAGGCCCCACAGAGTCACCCTGGCCACCCTCAGACACTGATAGGTATCCAGTGGGGCCCACTCGGATGTTGGCAGGCACATACCTTGCTGTTGGGCATCCACCTACTCCCACACTACCTGCAGAACTGATGGATGCTTCATACCTGCAGCTGGGTTCACCATGCTCTGAGATGGAGTATCCAAGTATGCAAAGCAAACATTACTAAACTAAAAGGAGACATAGATTCTAATTTTAAAAAATGTTGAGGGTTTCAACACTCTACTTATATCAATGGACAGATCATCTACACACAAAAACAACAAAGAAACATCAGAGTCAAACTCTACTCTAGACCAAATGGGCAATGGATGTTTATAGAACATTGCATCCAACAGCTGCAGAATACACTTTCTTTTGCATTGGCAAATGGAACATTCTATAGGACAGAAGACACAGTAAGGGGCCGGTGCTGTGGCGTAGCAGGTGAAGCTGCCGCCTGCAGTACCAGCATCCCATATGGGCACTGGTTCAAGTCCTGGCTGCTCCACTTCCTATCCAGCTCTCTGCTATGGCCTGGGAAAGCAATAGAAGATAGCTCAAGTTCTTGGGCCCCTGCACCCGGTTACATGGGAGACCTAGAAGAAGTTCCTGGCTCCTGGCTTAGGATAGGCCCAGCTCCAGCCACTGCTGACATTTAGGGAATAAACCAGCAGATGGAAAACTTCTCTGTCTCTGCCTTTGCCTCTGTAACTCTCTGCATTTCAAATAAATGAATAAATTAAAAAAAATATATACAGTATACACAGCCACAAAACAACATCAGCAAGTTGAAAAAAGTAAAAAGAAATCCTAGCATATATCTTCTCTGATCACAGTGGAATAAAAGTAGAAATAAACAACAAGAGGAACTTTAGAAATTATACAAATACTTGGAAGTTTTGCCCTTAAATGGTGACCACGGAGGCCCAAGTCACTCAAGATGCTGTCTGGGCTGTGAGGATGTGCTGAAGCTGGTTCCCAAGTAATGCAACCTTTCAGCAAGTCTCAGCCATGGCCAAGGAGACCTCTGGGCAAGGAAACATCTGCTGTACCTTCAGAAGCAGTGAGCTTCACTTCTAAGGGGCACTGTGGGGGCAGTGATTAATGACCCCATTGTTTGCTTCTCCCCGCATACAGTAACATGAGGGAATGGGGGGGGGGTGAATGCACTGTAGCCCCTTAACCAACAAAGTCTGTTAGCCATTACCAGGTATCCTTCCATTTTCCATGAGGTATTCTTCAGTTTTCAACATGATTGATAGCCACACGTAAATCTGTATTGTTTTAAACCTGACCTAATGCACGTACTCACCCTGTATGGAAAGTATAAAACCTGTAATGAAATTCAGGCTTGCAGAACAGCCAGCTCAGGCAAGCGACTTGTTTCTGGGTTCAAATAAACTTCAACTTTGATTTTTCAATCAGACTTTGAACCTCAACCTTGATTTTTCAATCAGACTTTGATTCTTTCAGTTAACAAAGTTAAATAACATTTGCTTGAATTAACAATGGGTCGATGAAGAAATCAAAATGGAAGTTAAAAAATGTCTTGAAACAAGTGAAACTGAGAACACAACATACCAAAACCCATGGGATATAGCAAAAGCAATACTAACTTTATAAGAGTGCCTCCATTTAAAAAAAATTCAAATTAACGACCTAATGATGCCACTCAATGAACTAGAAAAACTAAAACAAACCAAATTCAAAATCAGTAGAAGGAAAGAAATAATACCAGAGCATAGGGTAAAGACTTATAGATGGGTGCTAGGTTATAACTATTTAGTAGTAAGTTCTGGGTTACAGCATATGTCTCTATAAAAAAGAAAGAACTTTTGAATATTTTCACTATAAAGAAATGTGAAATGCTTGAAAGGATAAATACATTTACCCTAAACATGAGGTCATTGCAAATCAAAACCACAATGGGAAATCATCTCACCCCAGTTAGAATGACTATTATCAAAAAGACAAAAACAAATGCTGGCAAGGATGTGATAAAGGGGACCCCCCCCCCCCCCGCCATTAGTGGGAATGTAAATTAGTACAGCCATATGGAAAACATTATGGAGGCTTCTCAACAAACTAGAGATAGCACTACTATGTGATCCAGCAACCCCCACAGCTGGGTAAATACCCAAAAGAAATGAAATCAGTATGTCTGAAGAGACATCTGTACTCACATATTTATATATACAGCACTATTCACAATGGCCAACATTTGGAATCAGCCTAAATGTCCACCAACAGAGGGAGGTACACAGAAAATGTGGTATATATGTAAATACTGGAATATTATTCAGCTCTAGGAATGAAATTTTGTCACTTGCAGCAACAGGGTTAGAGCTGGAGGAGACTGTGTGAAATAGGTCAGGCACAAAAAGAAAAGCACTACTTGTTGTCACTTACATGTGGAAGCTAAAACGTGGATGTCATCCAGGTAGAGCTAGAGCCTGGGAAGGAGTGGAAGAAGGAGGCAATAAGATTGCAGCTATACAGGAGGAAGGAGTAACTTCTAATATTCTATAGCACAGAAGGATAATTATGGTTAACAACAATTACTGGAATATTTAAAAACAGCTTCAGAGAGGACTTGAACATTCTTATCAGAAAGAACAGATGAATGTCTGAGGTGATGGATATGTCAATTACTCTGATGTGATCATTACTCATTGCATACATGTATTGAAATGTCCACTGTACCCTATAAAGGTATACACTTTCTATGTGTCAATTTTAAAAAATACACATATACATTTTTAACAATGAACTGTCAAGTTTATTTATTTATATTTGAAAGGGGTTTACGCCTCAAATGCCCACAATAGCCAGGGCCAGGCCAGACTGAAACCAGGAGACCAGAGTTCAATCCTGCTCTCTCACGTGGCTGGTAGAGACTCACATACTTGAGCCAAAACCTGCTGCCTTCCAGGGTGCGCATTAGTAGGAAGCTAGGATCAGAAGCAGAGCCAGGACTAGAATTTAAGCAGTCTGATACAGGATGTGGGTGTCCCAGGAGGTGTTTTAATCACTGCATCCATCACCCACCCTCAAAATATCTTCTAAAAAATACTTTGAAAAACAAAAGAAAATGATTTTGAAAAATTGATGAAAGGCATGAATCTTCAGAAACAGTGCAAAAAAAACAAAAACCATCACACTTACACAATAGAATGAAACTGCATACTGGTAATGAGACTGTCTTAAAGGCAGGTAGACTAGAGACAGATTAATTACAAAGAAACAGCATTTGACTCACAACTGACTTTTAACAGCAAAAAGCTGTGGAAAATCATTAAAACGCCGGAGCGTGGTGGGGGCAAGAGGTGCGGAGTCACCACACAGACCCCTGGAGTCAGGTGAAAGTAGGCCAGAGGCAAGCAGCCTGTAGACTTTATTTCAGTTGGTACAGCAGCTTAAATAGCCAAGGTAGCCAATCCGGTCAAGGGGAGGACTATGCACTAACCAATCACAGCCTGTTGCCAGGCACTTTCCAAAGCTATCCAATCACAGCCTGGCAGGCTCTATTGTCATGTGGTTTCCAAAGCCATCCAATCACAGCCTGTTGCCAGGCAGGCTCTGTTACCATGTGGTTTCCAAAGCCATCCAATCACACCCTGTTGCCAGGCAGGCTCCATTGCCAGCAGCCATCTTGGCATGGCCTTCTCATTCCAACACATTTCCCCCTTTTCGTTTATTTTTGAGCAACAGGAGGCATGATTCTTGGCCACACCATTGTTGACCCCGTTTCCATGTGGTCTTCGTACGCAGCTGTGCCTGTCTTAGGTTGTCCCCCAGGGGATCTTACCCGTCGTTGACTAACCAGCGCTCAAAACGGGAGACCACAGGAGTGCTTGCTCAGATAGGGGTAGGAATGAGGAACAATGGTAATCAGGAATGGCGTGACTGCACACAGGCTGTGGGCCGTTCAAGTGGCTGACCAGAGCTAGTGGGGTATAAAACAGTGGCGGATGTGGCTATGGGCAGTTCCTCAGGTAGGATGATAAGGCAGGTGCGTCCACTAACAAAGTGGACTCTCAGTCTTGTTCAGCTGATTCTGGTTGACTGTCAGTTGCAGGCTTGATGTTTCTGGCTGGTACCCAAATGGGTTGTCCCGCATTATTTGGAAAGACACAAGCGTATCCTTGGCCGTTGGTTAGCAGAGGGTGTGGTCCCTTCCATTCTCCTGTCAGGGGGTCTTTCCACCTAGCCATAGGGGCTGGGGTCTGGGATGGAAAGGACCCCCTGTGTTTATAAGCTGGGCTGACCCCTTGGAAATCAAAAGTAAGAAAATTGATGGTGAAAAGGACCTCAGTCAAAGCAAGCTGTGGGTCTGGGGGGCATATGATTGTTTTTCTGTCTTTGTAAGAGATCTTTAATCGTCCTATGAGTTCTTTCAATGATTGCCTGTCCCTGTGGGTTGTATGGGATACCTGTGGTAGACTGTATGTTCCAGGATTTCAGAAAGAAATTAAATTCCTGTGATGTATACGCTGGCCAGTTATCAGTCTTTATGGTCCAGGGGACACCAAGGACCTGCATGGCTGACTTAACTAACTGCCTTTATCACATTACTAGCCTTTTCTCTGGATTGCGCTGTTGCAAATACAGCCTTTGAATTAGTATCTACCTCCACATGAACAAACTTAAGTTTACCAAAGGAGTTAGTGTGGGTGACGTCCACTTGCCAGAGCTTATTAGGAGCAAGGCTTCGTGGGTTCACTCCTGCTTGTTGCAGTGGGCCTAACGGGGTGAGGGGTGCACAATTCTTGCAAGAGTGCACTAGGTGTTTGCACTGGCTCATTGTTAGCTCTGGGAAAAACAATTTTATGTTGCTTGCTGACATATGAAATTTTTGGTGCAGAATACAGGCATGTTCTAGGTGTCCGATGGAAGCCATGTTGCAGGAGATAAGACGATCGACCTTTGTGTTGCCTTGGAAAATAAAGCCAGGTAACCCAGTATGTGATCTTATGTGTGAGATATACCATGGGTGTTTTCTATTCTCTGTTAGCTCTTTAAGTGATGTGAACATCTGGTCAATTGGCTTATTGGTCGGGTTAAAAACTGCAAAAGGGATTGTCTTTGCTACCTATATTGAGTATTTGCTGTCCAAAAATATATTTACCGGCCCATCCTGGCTAAAGAGTAGAACCTTGACTATTGCCCTTATTTCTCCCAAGTGTACTGATCCCCTGTGGGGTCCTACATGGATCTTATCTTTTTCTGTTGAGGATTTAAATACCACTAAACTGAATGTGCACATTAAAAATTTCAGAGAAACTACCAAAATAGTGGAAGTAAAATACTATCTTCCAAACAAATAAAAGGAAAAACAAGGAGTTAAAACAAGGAAGCATAGAAAAAGAATAAATAGCACAAATCATATTCAGAAATCAGTCCAAGAAACCTGAATCACAATATTTACAGGTGAACGAAGCTTATGGGCTAAAAGAGTTTTGCTTGAACTTTTTGAAGTTCAATTTTATACTATTTATAAGAGACGATCTAAAATATAACAACAGGAAGAGGTTAAAATAAAAATCATGTAAAAACATGGTGGGCAAATGTTAACCAAAGAAAGCTGATAAGAGGCTGGCGTTGCAGCCCAGCTCCACATCGGAGTACTATTTGGAGTCCCAGCTGCTCTGCTTCTGATCCAGTTCTCTGCTAATGCACCTGGGAAAGTGACCCATGATGGCCCAAGTAAATTGGTCTCTGCTGCCTACATGGGAGACCCAAATGGAGTTCCTGGCTCCTACTCAACCCCTGGCTGTTGTGGCCACTGGAGGAGTGAACCAGCAAATGAAAGATTTCTTTCTCCTTCTGTCCTTCCCTCTCTCTTTTCACTCTGCCTTTTAAAATAAACAAAATAAACCTCTCTTTAAAAATAAGTCATCTATGTGGCTGTATGCTTAACATAACTATCAGTGAAAAGCAGCAGCACACATTAAAATAAAACACTGATGAGGCTATCTGTAGCAAATTACAATAGGATGGCTTTAAGGATAAGCATTACTAGAAGGTAAAAAGTCACCACATTACGATAAACTTTCACATCATCAAAACGGTATAAATAATCTCAACTTGGAAGAACTTGTAAGCACGGCCTCAAAACACATAAAACAAAAATTGACAAAACAGAAGGGAAAATTGCAAATCTCTTACCATATTTGAGATTTTAATATATTTTTAAAAATTTATTTATTTGAAAGTCAGAGTTACAGAGAAGGAGAGGCAGAGACAGAGAAAGAGATTTTTCATCTGCTGGATCACTCCCCAAGTGGCCACAAGGTAGCAGAAGCCAGGAGTCAGAAGCTTCTTCCAGGACTCCCACATGGGTGCAGGGGCCCAAAGACTTGGGCCATCTTCCACTGCTTTCCCAAATTAGCAGAGAGCTGGATCAAAGTGGAACAGCCAAGACTTGAACTGGTGCCTATAAGGGACTCCAGGGTGGCAGATAGCAACCTCACGTGCTATATGACAACACTAGCCCCAGGATTTTAATAGATTTCAATAGTTAATTGGCAAATTAACATAATGAAAGATTAGGAAGGAAGCGATCTGAACACCACAATTAACAAACTTGCTGGCCGGCGCCGCGGCTCACTAGGCTAATCCTCCGCCTAGCGGCGCCGGCACACCAGGTTCTAGTCCCGGTCGGGGCGCCGGATTCTGTCCTGGTTGCCCCTCTTCCAGGCCAGCCCTCTGCTGTGGCCAGGGAGTGCAGTGGAGGATGGCCCAGGTGCTTGGGCCCTGCACCCCATGGGAGACCAGGAAAAGCACCTGGCTCCTGGCTCCTGCCATCGGATCAGCGCGGTGCGCCGGCCGCAGCGCGCCGGCCGCGGCGGCCATTGGAGGGTGAACCAACGGCAAAGGAAGACCTTTCTCTCTGTCTCTCTCTCACTGTCCACTCTGCCTGTCAAAAAAAAAAAAAAAAAAAAAAAAAAAACAAACTTGCTCTTGTTTAACAAATAAAAATATGTGTATATTCTTTTTAAATAAATATTTACTTGAAATCAGAGAGGGAGGGAGGGAGGGAGAGAGAGAGAGAGAGAGAGAGAAATCTTCCATCTATTGGTTCACTCCCCAGTTGCCCACAACAGCCTGAGTTGGACCAGGCCTAAGTCAGGAGCCTGGTACTCCATCCAGTTCTCCAACATGGGGGGCAGGGACCCAAGTACTTGGACCACCTGCCTTCCCAGGTGCATTAGCAGGAAGATGGATCAAAAGCGGAGCAGCTTGGACTTGAACTAGCACTCAGATAAGGGACAATGGCATGTCAAGCAGTGGTATAATCCATTGCACTCAAATCTGCCGCAACGTGCACATTCTTTTTAAGTATGGAACATGATGAAATGTGACTATGTGCCAGGCCAAAAGTAACTATGCACAAACTGCAAAGAACATGTATCATTCTGGGCATTTGGGGAGCGAACCAGAGAATGGGGGTTCTTGCTGTCTCCATGTCTGCTTCTCAAATAGATTTTAAAACTTTTTTACTTAATTTTTAAAACATTAGAATATAATGAATTTCTATGATCTAAGATTGGCTTTATTAAAATTTGAAAAAGCCTGCAAGAGATTTCTAATAGTATTAAAATGATAATTCACATTTACAAGTCTCTTCTTTTATCAGCATAAACAAACTGCTTTTTCTAGCACTCAAACACCAAATTCAATTATACTCTAAATATTAACCTTTACAGAAGTATTGTGGAACATTGTTATAGTCACAGGATTATTATTCTCAATATGACAAGTAGAAAAAATTCAAATATATAACAAGTTGGTAATATTTTCATAATTTTTATCTAGTAGGATCTAATAAGAGATGAAGAACACACTAGGTATTGCTGAAAGCATTTTGTTTTGCCTGCCTCAATGTAGTCCTCTAACAGTTTGAAATGTATCTGCTGGACTAGTTAAGGCCAATAACTCAAACATAACCCAATGGTGCCATCCCTATACCCTTCTATTGATTAAAATCAAGAGCTCAAGGGTCAGTTATCCAAATCAGTAGATGAGTTACAATGCTAGCCATTATATACTATGTTTACTCTTGAGAGAAGCAAACTTCTCCTGCCATAAGACAAAAATTTTGTGATAAATCATGGTACATAAGTTTGTGATATAGGTGGGCATTTGACTGAGGTTAAGATGCAGGTTATGCAGCCTGTGTCCCACGCCAGACTTCTGGGTTTAATCTGGCTCTGCCTCCTAACTCCAGCTTCCTGCCAATGCATGGGAGGCAGTAGGTTATTGCTCAAGTAGGTGGGTCCCTGCCATCCATGAGGGAGACCTGGATTGAGTTTCTGGCTCAGAACTGGCTGTTGTGGGCATCTGAGTAGTAAAGCAGGGGGTAGTAAATCTCTCTGTCTGATAAATTTTAAAAAATTTTGGCTGGCGCCACAGCTCACTTGGCTAATCTTCCGCCTGCGGCACCGGCACCCCGGGTTCTGGTCCCAGTTGGGGTGCCGGATTCTGTCCCAGTTGCTCCTCTTCCAGTCCAGCTCTCTGCTATGGCCCGGGAAGGCAGTGGAGGGTGGCCCAAGTGCTTGGGCCCTGCACCCACATGGGAGACCAGGAGGAAGCACCTGGCTCCTGGCTTCGGATCGGCGCAGCGTGCCGGCCGTAGCAGCCACTTAGGGGGTAAACCAACTGAAGGAAGACCTTTCTCTCTGTCTCCCTCTCTGTCACTAACTCTGCCTGTCAAAAAAAAATTTAATTTTAATTAGTTTTTTAACAGATTCAATGTGATTTGTAGATACAATTGTAAGAACATAATGATATGCCCTCCCTCCCTCCCCAACTCTTCCTTAAAAAATTTGTGACAAAACAAATGTGATATCTGACGACATCTTCAAACTAGCCACTCACCATATCAAAGGAAATGGCTTTTGAACAATGCATACTGAAACGGAATAGGCCAGATAAGAGCAATCACAAAAAACACTGCGAAAATGAAGTGCGGCACAATCAGTTCTGTGGTGCCTCTTCCCTTGTCATCCTAAGCACGTGCTTATTTCACTTGATGGTTGTCCTAGGGCTCTTAACCGAGACTGATGTTGAGCACTGTGCCATATTTCATCATCCCTAATACAAAAGATTGCAAAATACAGTTCCCTTTACAAATATCTACTCTCTGGAATGTTTACACTTCTACAATTACCATATTCATGAAATTCAACAGAATGGTACTCAAGTTCCAGGCTAGATACTGTGAAGCTATTTTTTGAGGGCTTTTCTTACTTCTCTATTCAAATATGATCAGTTAGGGTGCCTTCAATTGGAAACTATAGAAAAACCAGTGCATGTGGACTTACACAATTTGAGATTCTCTAATTCACCACTAGATGGACCTATCTGATATTTTGTCCCATATGAAGTAGAACAGTTTTAAATTCAATGAGGTCTTTATGACAGACTACTTTTCTTAAAATAAGATTACTTTGAGTTTTTAAAAAATAATTTACACACAAGAGGAGACGCGGGAGGCGACACCTCAGTCTCAAAGCCCTCCCTGGCCAGGCCGCCCCTCTGCACCTGTGCCTGCGTGGTCTCCGTGGTCTCCGTGGTCTGCTTTCCAGCGCGCGGCTGGCTGACCCGCCCACCGCAGCTTCCGCAGAGGCAGCTGGCGCTTTCAACTTCACTCACTTCCGGCCTCGTTTTCCGGTGCCGGAGATTTTATCCTGGGGACTTCCGGATGGCACAGCCCTCAGTGACACTGGAGCAGCCCGGAGTCACGAGCGCAAAGCGATGATGAATGTCTGTCATTATCATGATCTGAAGACAAGAAAGAGAATCTGACCCAACATGCTTCTCAAACACTCCCCCCACCCCCCTCCGTGAGAAATATTTCGAGAGACGCTCATGGTTTCCGACGCTCGCCATGTCTGGTTTTGCCCATTTGTTGAGTTGGCATCCCACATTGAGTCCCAGCAGCTCCACTTCCTATCCAGCTTCCTACTTATGTGCGTGAGAAAGCAGGGGAAGATGGCCCAAGTACTTGGGCTGCTGCACCCACGTGATGCAGAAGAAGCTCCTGGCTCCTGGCTTTGGATCAGCCCAGCTCTGGCCATTATTGCCACTTGGGGAGTGAACCGGTGGATGGAAGATCTCTCTGTCTCTCTCTGTAACTCTGTTGTTCAAATAAATAATTTATTAAAAAAAATAATTTACACAAAATATTGAATAAAATATTATTATATATTTAAATAATGTTAATAGAATAAAAAACAAAATAAGATAAAATAAAATAAATACAATAAAATATAACAAAATAAATCTTTGATGCCAACTGAGTTCCTTCTCTTTCTCCCTCTCTTTCCCACCCAGACAACCCATCATTCTGAATTACACATCATCAGTTATATTTAAAAAATAGTTTCACAATACATGATGATCCCAAAACAATACAATGTTTGTCTGTTTTGAAATTTATAATAGAAAAACTCATTTATGTATTTTTCTCTGATTTTCTTTTTTTCCACTCATTATTCTATTTCTGAGATTCATCTATATTGATATTATGGCTGTAATGCATTTTTTAATCACCCTGTGGTATTTGTGTTACATAAATGGATAAAATTTGCTTATCCATTTCTCGAATTTTAGATTTAGATTTTTTCATTCAACATGATTTTAAGATTTTTCCTATCTACTCACACAGCTAGAATTCAGATAGACACTCTGGATCTCTAACATGTATTTAATAATTCCAATATAAATAGTAGAGTTTTGATCATTTGGTTCATTTATTTTTTCTGCTGACTTGTGTTCTTTTAGGCTTGTTTCCTTATATATTTTAGTAATTTAAAAAATTATGAGTGCAAATTCTTCCAGTGGAAATTGTCTAAAAATAATGTGTTGCTTATGTTTTTTCCTCTGAGAAATTTTATCTTTATTTAGCCACAAGTAGTCCTCCACTTCTCTCAGAGATCATTTCACCCCACGCTCTGGCTAACAGTCTCTCTCTGTCTTCGGCCATGGTGAAGCAAATGCCCTTTTGTTGGCACAGGGAATCCATGGTCTGCCATCTTCTCTAGTGATAAATATGTTGGAAAGCCTTGTGGCAAAGCTAATGCCTTTGATTTCTTTCACATGAGCCACATCCAAAGAGTCTAGTGGCCTGTCTGTATGCCCCTTTGGTTATCACACCAGTCTGTCCTCAGTTAGCACTTTCAGTCAGCAAACATAGTTTACCAGAACTTGATGAAACGTACAGTTAATACGACCAAGCTCCAAATGTCAGTTGGGGTGGGACCAGAAAGACTTTTCTCATTTCTCAAAACTTAGGTTGCCGTCTCAGACATAACTTGATGAACAGCAAGATAACCCTTGGGCCACAAATCGAATAGAAATTATCACTGGTTTTATCAATGCTGATGGCATGCATAAAACTATCAGCAGTGTGCCAGTTTTATCCACGTGGACTCTGCCATCAGTCTTAACGAACCACTGCCTGCAGAATTCTGACTGCTCTCCTACCTGAGCACACTTGAGCCTGTTCCTTGGGAAAGCAAAGGGAGGGAGCAGTTTGATGGGGCAGTCGTGGTACAGAGGGAAAGCACAGTCACTCTGTCCAGTACCCAGTGCTTCACAGCTGCTGTGTCCCCTCAGGACCACGAGTCATGGATGTTTAAGGTACAGAAGAACTGAAAGCAATGAATTCTACAGGCAGGATTTGCTCAGACCTTCCTCCAGTGAAGGCAATGGCCCAAGGAAGTATGGGAACAGTGCAGAAAGAAGAGACCAAGGTCTTGGAGGCACTTTGGGCTTTCATTGAATGCAATGCAGCAACTTTCAAAAGTTGGAGGAAGGGCAGGAGAGCTAAGAGAAATCCATTCAACTCTAAGCAAAAAGCAGTGATCCTCCAAAGACTGGAAGTAGGGCAGTAGGGTACAGAGATCATATATAAAGGTAGGAGCACAACTGAAGAGCAAAGACCAATTCCCAAGGACTCAGCAAGATGTCCAGGCTGTGAAGCAGAGAGAAATCTCTCATGGTTCAGACAGCTCACGTCTGTGCTATAAATCAACAAAGAAATTTGATGGCTTACTGGCATTTGATGCTTCTGCAGGGCATGAGATTCACAGCGGCTGACAGAAGAAGGGCTGGGTAATTTTTTCTGGATAAAGTAGAATCTACATCAGTCACCACTGTTCTTTTATGAACTATGTTCAATGTACAATTAAAACCATGAGATACGTAAGAGCCAGCATTGTGGTAGAGTGGTTTTGGATGCTACTTGTGATGCATCCCATAACAAAGGGTTGGGGGCCTGGCTGCTTTGCTTATGATCTGGCTACCTGCTCGTGTGTCTGGGAATGCAACAGAGAATAGTTCAAGTGCTTGGGCCCCTGCCATCCATGTCAGAGACTTGGGATTCCTGGCTTCCACTGCGGCCATTTCAGGAGTGAACCAGTGGACAGAAGACCTCTCTCTCTCTCTCTCTCTCTCTCTCCATCTCTGTCTCATCTTTCAAATAAATAACTAAAAAATAAAAAAGGAAAACCGTAAACATGAAAACACAGAATTGGTGCCCCATAAACGGTGTATCCCATGAGATATCCATGTTAATAGTGGAAATGATGGCTTAGGTTACTGTAGGTAAATCACTCCAGAGACATCTGCTCAGAAAATTAAGGTCTCTCACATGGGTGCCAGTAATTGGGCCATCTGCTGTTCTCCCAAGTACATTACAGGGAGCTGGACTGAAAGTGTAACAGTCAGGACTCAAGCCAATGCTCATCTGAGATGCAGGCTTTGTAGGCAATGGCTTAACCTGCTAAGCCACAATGCTGGCCCCACTGTGCAGCTTCTTAAAAACAAAACACCTCTCTCTATCTCTATCTTTCTCTGTAACTCTGTCTTTCAAATAAATAATATAAATCTTTTTTGTTCTCCCTGATTGGTGACAACTAACTGAGCAACAAAAAGGAAACCTGTTAAAGTGAAATGAATACTATGAGAAACGGTGACTTGATCAGCCCTTGCCCTGACTGTTGATGAACAACTTAATATGTTATCCCTCTTAGTATTTTTTTTGTTTGTTCTAATTAATACTTTGGGTTGAATACTGTAATCAATACACAGTTATTCTCAAGTGTTGAAACTTAACTGAAAAGTGATCGCTGTTAAATATAAGAGTGGGAGTAAGAGAGGGAAGAGATGTGCAATTCGGGACATGCTCAAGCTGACTTACCTCAAATGGTAGAGTTAGAAACATACCAGGGGATTCCAATTCAATCTCATCAAGGTGGCATGTACCAATGCCATCTCACTAGTCCCAGTGATCAATTTCTGTTCACAATTGATCATACTGATAGGACTAAGAGCCAAAGGGAGCACATAAACAAGACTAGTGTCTGCAAATACTAGCTGATTGAATAAAAAGGGAGAGAATGATCCAACATGGGAAGCGAGATACACAGCAGACCCATAGAATGGCAGATGTCCTAAACAGCACTCTGGCTCAGAATCAGCCCTTAAGGCACGTGGATCTGGCTGAAAAGCCCATGAGAGTATTATAGGTATGGAAAGCCAAAACACTCTGGCAGAAAAAAAAAAAAAAAAAACCCTACATGAAAGATCTCCACGAGTGAGATCCCAGTGGAAAGAACAGGTCATCAAAGAAGGAGGTACCTTTCTCTGAAGGGAGGAGAGAACTTCCACTTTGACTACAACCTTGTCTAAATATGATCAGATTTGATGAACTCAAAAGGCTTCCATAGCCTTGGTGACTCATGACAAGAGCCTAGGGTGATTACTGATGCCATAAACAAGAGTGTCAATTTGTTAAGTCAACAACAGGAGTCACTGTGCACTTACTCCTCATGTAATACCTCTGTCCTTAATGTGTTGTACATTGTGATTTAATGCTATAACTAGTACTCAAACAGTATTTTTCACTTTGTGTTTCTATGTGGGTGCAAACTGTTGAAATCTTTACTTAATATATGCTAAACTGATCTTCTGTATATAAAGAGAATTGAAAATGAATCTTGATGTGAATGGAAGGGGGGAGGGGGAGGGAAAGGAGAGGGTTGCGGGTGGGAGGGAAGTTATGGGGGGGGTGAAACCACTGTAATCCATAAGCTGTACTTTGGAAATTTATATTTATTAAATAAAAGGTAAAAAAAATTATACCAAATAAATAAATAAATAAATAAAGTCCTCTTAAAAGGAGAAAAAAAAAAAAAAAAGGGAGGGGGCTGTGGCACAGCAGGTTAAAGCCCTGGCCTGAAGCACCGGCATCCCATAGGGGTGCCGGTTCTAGTCCTGGCCGCTCCTCCTCCAATCCAGCTCTCTGCTATGGCCTGGGAGAGTAGTAGAAGATGGCCCAAGTCCTTGGGCCCCTGCACCCAAGTAGGAGGCCTGGAAGAAGCTCCTGGCTCCTGGCTTCGGATCAGTACAGCTCTGGCTGTTGCGGCCATCTGGGAGTGAACCAGTGGATGGAAGACCTCTCTCTCTGTCTCTACCTCTCTCTCTAACTCTTTCAAATAAATAAAATAAATCTTAAAAAAAAGAGGGAAGAAAATGGAATCCATATTCATGAGAGATAAGAAACTAGCACCAGGATGGACTTGATGTTGGGATTATCAGATGAGGACTGTAAAACAATCATAAAAATGTTAAAGAATCTAGTAGAAAAGCTGGATAATGTTCATGAGCATAATGTGAGCAGAGAGGAGGGGAGTATAAAAATGGACCAAATAGAAGTGATAAGAAAGGTAAAATACACCATAAGTGAAGAATTCATTCAATGGGATCAATAGTAGTCTAGACAGACACAGAAGAAGAAAATGCATAAATTTGAAAGTAGTAGAAAATATATAAACACAAACAGGGAAGATAAAACAGTAACTCAGATCTGCAGGATACATATATTTAATTAGGGAGAATGGGGTAGAAGAAATATTTGAAGATATAATTTGGCTTTCAAAAATTATTAAGATATCAATCAGCAGGGCCAACGCTGTGGTGCAGTGGGTTAAAGCCCTGGCCTGCAGCACTGGCATCCCATATGGGAGCCGGTTTGTGTCCCGGCTGCTCCACTTCTGATCCAGCTCTCTGCTATGGCCTGGGAAAGCAGTAGAAGATGGCCCAAGTTATTGGATCTCTGTAGCCGCGTGGGAGACCTGGAAGAAGCTCCTGGCTCCTGGTTTTGGATTGGCTCAGCTCTGGCCATTGCAGTCATTTGGGGAGTGAACCAGTGGATGGAAGACCTCTCTCTTTCTCTGGCTCTACCACTCTCTGTAACTCTTTCAAATAAATAAAATAAATCTTTAAAAAAAAGATAACAGTCAAGCAAACTCCACACAAGATAACTGCATGCTTATGTGTACGTGCAGATATGCACATTATGTAGCACACTTAAAAACATCAAATTCAAACTGATGAAAACCAAGACAAACAGCAAATCATAAAAGCTGCTATTACATATTACATTACATACAGGGAAACAATATGAACTATTTCTGAATTCTCATCAGAAACCATGTAGGCCATATGACGATGGAAAGACAACTTTTAAATGCATGAAGAAAAATAGTAAACCTAGAATGTGATATACCACAAAATAAATCTTTCAAAATTAAAAGCAAAGTAAAGACATTTTTTAGAAAAAAGTAGAGATATTTTATCTCCAGAACTGTACTACAAGAAATGCAAAAAGAGTTGTTCAGACAGAAGAGAAATTACACCAGATGGAAGTTTAGAGCTGAAGGAATGTTTTCATGTTTCTCAGAAGGAACACTCCTGCTGAGGGTTTATGTGACATAATACTATGATCTTTGGAAGGAAAAAGAAGCACTTTGTGGTATTTTACCAGCTGGGATACTTTGGGCCTAATGGCTTTTAGCTAGTTATTTCCTCATAAGTTTTAGATTATTTACTTATGCATCCTTTGTCACAGGATCGTTGCATCAAGATGTTGATGTCTTAAACTAGTATTTGTTTCACTGACCCCCTTCTCCAATACAATCTACAGCTTCTCTTGCTATTTCAGGGAGTTTTTAGCATCTTGGTGAAACTTTTGTATTTGCAGACTGCATTAATAATTACCTAATTCAGTAAACACTGATTTTTCCTAAAAAAAGAAGCATTTCCATCCAGAACCATCAAATACTTTTTCTCGATGTATGAGAAAGTTTATATAATACATACATCCATAAATGGAGAAGATAGTATAAACATAAGTTGAATGGAAAAAACAGAATAAGCTAATGTTTCACAACAGTCACAATAAGATGGTAAACTTTTTTTGTTTTTTAAAATTCTGAATCTAAAACTATATGTTGGAAAGCAAACCATCTTCCTTTGCTCAAACAATGATTATCTTAAAAACTACAACTTTAATTAAAATATTGTATTAGAACTTTTTTAAAAGGAAACAGGAAAATATAAACTTAGAAACAAATAGGAAACAGGAACAAAAACAAATTCTGAGATGGTATTTTAGTCTGATAGTATCAATAATCACATTCAATACAAGTGGACTAAAACCCAAGGCAAACATCAGCTGGGGGAAATGCTTGTTCTGGGATTCCTTTTTTCTTGGGAGATCACCTTTTCAAATTTCTGTCCTCTGGTGATAGATAGAAACATTGATAGATACATAGATAGATAGCAATCCTACAGCATTGAAAGCAAGGTGTCAAGTAAATTTTCATAGAGTAATATTGATAGTAGCATTATTCCCAATAGCCAAAAGGGATAAATAATCCAAATGTCCAGTAACAGAGAAATGGATAGAAATGTGGCAAATACATACAATGCAGTATTACTCAGCCATAAAAAGGAACAAAGTTCTGAGGTATCCTAGATAACATGGATGGAACTTGAAAATATTATTCTAGGTGAAGTAATGCAGACATAAAAGGAAGATATTGTGATTCTACCTATATGAGCACCTAAAACAGCAAATTCATAGAGATAAAAGTAAAATAGAGGTTATCACAGGCTGGGAATAGTAGGACGGGGAATTATTCTTTCAAGAATACAGAGCTTTCACTTGGAATGATGAAATAGTTTTGTTTTTTGTCTTTTGTTTGTTTGTTTGTTTGTTTTGACAGGCAGAGTGGACAGTGAGAGAGAGAGACAGAGAGAAAGGTCTTCCTTTGCTGTTGGTTCACCCTCCAATGGCCACCGCGGCCGGCACACCGCGCTGATCCGATGGCAGGAGCCAGGTACTTATTCTGGTCTCCCATGGGGTGCAGGGCCCAAGCACTTGGGCCATCCTCCACTGCACTCCCTGGCCACAGCAGAGAGCTGGCCTGGAAGAGGGGCAACCAGGACAGAATCCGGCGCCCCAACCGGGACTAGAACCTGGTGTGCCGGTGCCACAAGGCAGAGGATTAGCCTAGTGAGCCACGGCACCGGCGATGAAATAGTTTTTAAAATGGAGAGTGGTGATGGTTTTACAACAATGTAAAATAATTAATATACATTAAAATGGTTAAAATAGAACTTTAATTTTATGTAAATTTATGAATTTATATATTTATTTATGTAAATTTTACCACAAAAAAAGTTGGGGAAAAATTCTGAGCTCTGTTTACTTCCCCTGCATTATACTCCAGCTGTTATGTTTTCAAGTATTTTTCATATTTTATTTGGGCATTTATATGTTTTGCCATACTGCTGAAAATGGCAGAGAGAATCCTTTTAAATTTTTTGACTTAAATTCCTTTAAAAATTTTTTAAAATGTATTTGATAGACAAAAAGACAGACATACACAGATCTCTCTTCTACTGGTTCAATTCCCAAATGTCTCAATGGTCAGGGCCAGGCAGAGGCTGGAGCCAAGAGCCAGGAACTCAGGCCAGATCTTCAGTGTGGGTGGCAGGGACCCGACTCCTTGAGCCATCATCTGCTGCTTCTCAGAGTCTGCACTGGCAGGCAGCTTGAATTAGAAGCCAGAGCTAGGCCGGCGCCGCGGCTCACTAGGCTAATCCTCCGCCTAGCGGCGCCGGCACACCGGGTTCTAGTCCCGGTCGGGGCTCCGGATTCTGTCCCGGTTGCCCCTCTTCCAGGCCAGCCCTCTGCTGTGGCCAGGGAGTGCAGTGGAGGATGGCCCAGGTGCTTGGGCCCTGCACCCCATGGGAGACCAGGAAAAGCACCTGGCTCCTGGCTCCTGCCATCGGATCAGCGCGGTGCGCCGGCCGCGGCGGCCATTGGAGGGTGAACCAACGGCAAAAAGGAAGACCTTTCTCTCTGTCTCTCTCTCTCTCACTGTCCACTCTGCCTGTCAAAAAAAAAATAAATAAATAAATAAATAAATAAAAAAAGAAGCCAGAGCTAGGAATTGAAACCAGGCACTCTGAAATAGGATGCAGAATCTTCATCACTAAGCTAAAGTTTAGCCTGCCTCTAAACATTCTTGAGTTTCCTGAGTGCACAAGCATGCACACACATCCTTCTATTACTCCCTGCTTTTTCCTCTCTCCTGTTGTAACTTATCTACGATAACCATTAACTCTTCTTCCTAGCCTTTCAAACTCACCTCGGCCATTCTCCTCTCCCTCCTCTTTGGCCATCAATAACATTTCTATTTCCATTGCCCAAGCTAATGTTCACTTTTTAGGCCTTATCTTAATGGATTTCTCTAACACACTTGGCAATTGTGATCCTAACTTCATTTGCTAAACACCCTCCAGCCCTGTGCCCATGAAGGCATACTCCCCTGGTCTTTCTGTCTCAGTTTCTCCTAAGATCCCTTTACGGGATCCTTTCCCTCAGCTCAACCCTTTGGTTTCCATACCTCCTAAGCTTCTATTAAAAATATCTTTGATTTTGATTCTAGAGTTTCCCTTGGAATACTCACATCTCCTCTACTTTTTTTTTTCTTTTGAACTACCACACCTATCAAAGTCACAGACTGTTGATTATGGGCCAAATGCAGTACTCAGAAAAGAGGGGTTTGGTTTTGGTTGGTTTCATTTGTTAAATTTAATGTCCTAAATAGGGTGTGCAATTTCTAGTTCATCATAGTCTCTACCACGCCATATATATGTTTGTGACCCTTAAATTTAAAATTCTAATCCTGATAATAACTTTCCTCAGCCCCAGACCTACAATTCCCATTGCTTAGTACATTACTTAGCATGGGATGCCTTTTAGAAAATGTTCAAAATTGAGCTCCTTATCCTTGTAGACAAACCTGCTCTTCCTGATACTGCCACTCAGTTGAGTAACTCCTACCATTAATCGTAGCTTGGAAGTCATTCTTGACTTTGAATGTGAGATGATCAATTATCCAGTATTGCCTAATGTACCTCTGCAGTAACTCCAGATGGAAATTCTTTTGTTTTGTCCTTGTAATCACTACTTATTTTAGGCACTCGCAATCAATCCCTGAGTTATTGAAATAGTGTCCCAATTTGTCTTCCTATTTTCACTTTTTCCATCCTAAAAATTTCCCTTCAGGTTGGTGCCATGGCTCACTTGGTTAATCTTCCGCCTGCAGCACCGGCATCCCATATGGGTACCAGGTTCTAGTCGCGGTTGCTCCTCTTCCAGTCCAGCTCTCTGCTGTGGCCCAAGAAGGCAGTGGAGGATGGCCCAAGTGCTTGGGCCCTGCACCTGCATGGGAAACCAGGAGGAAGCACCTGTCCACTGGCTTTGGATCGGCGCAGTGCGCCAGCCGTAGCAGCCATTTGGGGGGTGAACCAACAGAAGGAAGACCTTCCTCTCTGTCTCTCTCTTACTGTTTAACTCTGCCTGTCAAATAAAATTAAAAAAAATTTCCCTTCACACTGTCTTTAAAATCATTGCTCTAATATACAAATATTTTTCCTTCTCTCCTTTCCTTAAGTTTTCAGTAGGTATTCTCTGTTCACAGAATTAAAATGAAATTTTTTAGTTTTTTAAAGATTTATTTATTTATTTGAAAGTCCAAGTAACGCAGAGAGAGGAGAGGCAGAGAGAGAGAGACGGAGAGAGAGAGAGAGAGGTCTTCCATCTGCTGGTTCACTTCCCAATTGGCCACAACAGCTGGAGCTGGCCAATCTGAAGCCAAGATTCAGGAGCTTCTTCCAGGTCTCCCACATGGGACAGGGGCCCAAGGACTTGGGCCATCTTCTACTGCTTTCCCAGGCCACAGCAGAGAGCTGGATTGAAAGAGGAGCAGCTGGGACTAGAACCGGCGCCATATGGGATGCCGGCACTTCAGGCCAGGGTATTAACCGGCTGTGCCACAGCGCCAGCCCCAAGATGAAACTTTTAACATGGTTTAAAACCTTCTGAGGTCTGACCTCTACCTATCTCTTTAGCCTATCTCCTATAGTTCTTTGTCTTACCCATCGTATCCCAGTAATTCCAAACCATTTAAACTTTCTGTACATATCTTTTAGTTATGGATCTGTACCCTCTCCTCTTGTGCCCAGTAGTTTATTATTCAAAAACCTGTTCAAGTGTGACCTGTCCTCTGCATACTTCCTTCATATAGTTACCACTCACCCCATAAACCTGTATTTTTGGATATATTTATTTTAATACATGTATCATGTGTGGTATGTGGTCTGAATTTTTCATATTTTTTTCAATTAGGTATAAAACACATACCATAAAATTCATCTTTTTAAAGTATACACTTCAGTAGCTTTCAGTTTATTTGGAGTTGTGTAACCACCACCACTATATGATTTCAAAACATTTTAATCGCCGGCACCGTGGCTCACTAGGCTAATCCTCCGCCTTGTGGCGCCGGCACACCGGGTTCTAGTCCCGGTCGGGGCACCGGATTCTGTCCCAGTTGCCCCTCTTCCAGGCCAGCTCTCTGCTGTGGCCCGGGAGTACAGTGGAGGATGGCCCAAGTGCTTGGGCCCTGCACCCCATGGGAGACCAGGAGAAGTACCTGGCTCCTGCCATCGGATCAGCGCAGTGCGCCGGCCGCAGCGCGCCGGCTGCGGCAGCCATTGGAGGGTGAACCAACGGCAAAAGGAAGACCATTCTCTCTGTCTCTCTCTCTCTCTCACTGTCCACTCTGCCTGTCAAAAAACAAAACAAAACAAAAAACAAACAAACAAACAAAAAAAAAAAACAAAAAAAACAAACATTTTAATCAACCAGAAAGAAACTCTATATTCATTAGCGAACACTCCCCATTCCCCCTGCCTGCAGCCCCTGGAAAACATGATCTGATCTCTCTATATAGATTTGCCTCTCCTGAGCAGTCACATAAATGGACTCATACAAAGCATGGACTGGATTCATGTTTTCAAAATCCATCCAAATTATTGTGTGGACCAATACCTCATTCTTTTTTATGGCCAAGTAATATTCCATTATATAGATGGCTAAACCTCACTTGGTTTATCTAGTCATTAATGGACATTTGGGTTTGTTTCTACTTTTTTTGCTATGATGAATAATGTTATATGACCAAGTTTATACATGGAAATATTTATGTTCAATTCTCTTGGATATAGCCTATGAGTGGAATTACTAGGTAACAGACTAATTCTAAGTTACCATTTAGAGGAAATGACATTGTTTCAAAGCATCAAGACTATTTTACATTCCCATCAGCAATATGAGGACTAAAATTTCTCCACATCCTTATCAACACTTGTTATGACCTGTTTGCTAACAGCCATCCTAGCGAGGGCGAGTAGTATCCCACTGCGCTTTTGTATAGTATTTCTCTGATGACTCATTATGTTAAGCATCTTTTCATTTGCTTATTGTTCATTTGTATATCTTTTTTGAGGAAATGTTGATTCAAATCATTTGCCTATATTAAAAATTGAGTTATTTGGGGGCCCAGTGTTGTGGTATAGTGGGTAAAGCTGAAACCTACAATGCTGGCATCCCATAAGGGCACCAGTTCATGTCCTGGCTGCTCCACTTCTCATCCAGCTCCCTTCTAATGGCCTGGGAAAAGCAACAGAAGATGGCCCAGGTGTTTGGGCCCCTGCCACTCATGTGGGAGATCTGGAAGACTCTTCTGGCTTTGGCTTGTCCCAGCTCTTACTGTTGCAGCCATCTAGAGAGTGAATCAGCAGAAAGAAAATACCTCTCTCTCTCTTTCTCTCCCTATTTCTCTGTAACTCTTTCAAATAAAGAAATCTATATTTTTAAAATTGGGCTTTCCTTCCCTTTTTTCTTGAGTTATAAGAAGCCTTTAACATCCTTGATAAAAAAAAAACTATCAAATATATAATTTGCAAACATTTTCTTTCATTCTGTGGTTATCTTTTCATTTTCTAGATGGTGCCTCTTTGATATTAATGGATTCAAATTTATTTACTTTTTTCTTGTGATGCTTATGCTTTGGCGTCATATCTAAGAAACCATTGCCTAATCCAAGGTAGCAAAGATTTATTCTCATGCTTCCTTCTACAATGTTATAGCTTTAGCTCTTACATTTAGGCCTATGATCCATTCTGAGTTAATTTTTGCATCTAGTGTGAGGTAGTGGTCAAATAACATTCATTTGCATAAAGATATCCAGTTGTTCCAGAATCACTGGATTAATACTATTTTTTTTTCCAATTGAATTGACATGGCATGCTTGCTGAAAATAAATTGATCATTAATGCATAAGCTTATTTCTGGAAACTCAATTATATTCTATTATCTATCTTTAGGTCTATCAAAGCCACACAGGTTTATTACTGTAGCTTGGTAATAGTTCTTGAAATTGGGAAACACAATTCCTCCAACTTTGTCCTTTTTTTAAAAAAAAAAAAGTTTGTTTTGGCTATTGAGGGTCTCTTGTGTTTCCATGTAAATATTTGCATCAATATGGCAATTTCTGCAAAATTAATATATATCAACATTACATTCAATCTATAGATCAAGTTGGATGTACTGCCAGCTTAACAAAACTGATATTCCAATCCATGAACACAGGAGATCTTTCCACTTGTTTAGGTCTTAATTTTTCTCCTTGATATTTAATAGTTTTAAGTGTGAAAATCTTGCACTTCTTTTGTTACATTTATTCAAAGGTATTTTATTATTTTGATGGTGTTGTAAATGGAATTCTCTTCTGAGTTCCATTTTTTTGATAACTAGTATATAGAAATTCAATAGAGTTTCAAATGCTGATACAGTATCTTTCATCCTTGCTGGACTCGCTTGTTAGTTCTAACAGTCCATAAATCCAGAGAGTGAGATATTCATTCTGTACATTCATTAATCTTGCTCTGTTTACCACATGATTCTTAACAGTTCTTCATCCTAAGAAACACATGACAAATTCCCCAAATAAACCATGGACAAATATCACTGGCTGAAGGAAAACAGGTAAATAGCAAACATAAAGGGGCATCAGTCCAAAGCATATCCCATCTTTTTCATGACACAGATACTAAATTAAATAACAGAACCAGTTAAACTAGTGACCATCAATTTACTGATTCAACTTTCTGGCAATGAAATATCCCAGTCATCTAATATGGCCAATCCAAGTTCTATTAATTGGGAAGAATTTCCTTGACAGGTTCCTTTAAGTTTATGCCTGAGAGGCTCCCAGGAATGTCCAATAGAAACATGCACTATTTCATCAGTATTTCCTATGGATGTTAGTACCTGAGTTTGGATATTGCCTTAAGGACACATTATACATAGGTTTTTTTCCTCACACTGCAGCTTCTTCAATAAGTGGCACACTGATTTTATTTTGGAGGGAAATAAGTCTTAAAGGGTTCTCAGTCATTAAATCTAGAGACCTTAGTTCAATAGCCTCACTTGTTGGTATAGTTGGGTCAATACTAAGACTCTCCCCAACTCCCCATATGCACACCCTTTATAATAGGAAGCAGTATTACTTTTCACATAGGATACACACACACATATACACAAAGTGAAAAGTAGGAATGCGGGGCAAAACTGTCCTCTGATGGAGTGACGGGTGACTTCTAACACGACTCCCAGTGGTATTCCTACCCTCCTGGGCCTAGATGGGATTCACTTCTCCCAAATAATGCATGACGAAGGGGGTGAGATGTTACTTCTGAGATTAGGTTACAAAAGATAATGACTTCCAACTTGTTTATGTACTCTCTGGCACATCCCAGGGGCTTTCTCTGATGAAGCAACATGCAGAGGCCCACATGACAAGGAACTCAGGGTGGCTCCACAGAGACCCTCACTCCACCAGCCGTGAGTATTTGCATCCTGACAACGCCCTGTGTGCATAATTTTGGAGGCAGATCCTTCCTGAGTTGAGCCTTCAGCTAAGATTATGGCCCCAGCTGACACCTCAACAGCAGCTCTGTGAGTCTGAAGCAGCGAATCCAGCTAAGCTATGCCTAGATTCCTGACAGAAATGTTCAGATAATACATACGTGATTATTTTAAGCTGCCGACTTTTAGGATAATTGGTTATGCAGCAAGATACTTAACACATGCGGTTATGCAGTTCCAGATTACTCACATGCCATCCCAGCCCATCCTTGCTAACTTCAGGATGCCATGAATAATTTGGTTGCTGAAACAATTTATATACCATAAAATTAACCAATTTAAGGTGTACAATTCAGTGACATTTAATATATTTACAATGTCATACAACCATCATCTTCATCCAGCCCCAAAACATATTTATTACTCTAAAA
Organism: Oryctolagus cuniculus; assembly: GCF_964237555.1. Classification (NCBI taxonomy): domain Eukaryota; kingdom Metazoa; phylum Chordata; class Mammalia; order Lagomorpha; family Leporidae; genus Oryctolagus; species Oryctolagus cuniculus. Next base: position 113,758,312 of record NC_091432.1, read on the forward strand.
GGCACCTTTGTACACAGTAAGCCATCACTTCCTGTTTCCTTCTCCCCCTCAAACCCTAGCAACCAAAAACCTCATTTAGCAGCCAGTGATGAATCCCTGTGAACAGAGAGCTCCTTCCTCAACAAAGTGACATTTTTGTACTGCTGTTGCCTACAGGCTTAATCTGAACTTCTCAGTAAACCAGTCTTTCTCTCCCCTTCTCCTGCATATTTCCTCTCTCTTCCTACCTCTCTCCCCTCTTCTCTTTCATGATTTTTTTTCACTATAGTCTGCAAGAAAGAGTTAACATCCCAATTATGACCTTTCACTCCAGCTTGGTGGACTCCCTGTCTAGGATAACCAAGAAAACTGACAATACTTCAACCAAATTTTTGGGTTTTTTTTGGCACATACTAAGCTCTGCTGGCTTTCCCAACTAGTATGGGGTGGGGGAGGTTTCCTGGCATCTCTCTCATATCATCATGACTTAGTGTATTTTTCCATTTTAAAAATTGAGGTAAAATTTACATACCATAAAATTAACCAATTTATGGTGTACAATTCAGTGACATTTAATATATTTACGATGTCATACAACCATCATCTTCGTCCAGCCCCAAAACATATTCATTACTCTAAAAGGCAACTTTGTACACAGTAAGCCATCACTTCCTGTTTCCTTCTCCCCTCAAACCCTAGCAATGGGGCCAGTGCTGAGGCACAGCCGGTTATGCTGCTGACTGGAGCACCAACGTCCCATATAGCACCAGTTCGGGTCCTGGCTGCTTGACTTCTGATCCAGCTCCCTGCTAATGTGCCTGGGAAGGCAGCAGAGGATAGCCCAAGTGTTTGGGCCCCTGCACCCACATGGGAGACCTGGAAGAAGTTCCTGGCTCCTGGCTTCGGCCTGGTCCAGCCCCTGCCATTGCGGCCATCTGGGGAGTAAATCAGCAGATGGAAGCGCTCTCTCTCTCTGTAATACCAACTTATTAAAAAAAAACCTAGCAACCACTAGTCTGCTTTCCCTCTCTACCGATTTACCTGTTTAGCTTCGTTATATAAATGAAATCATACACTATGTGACACTGTGGTCTCTGGCTTCTTTACCCAGATTGATTTTTATATTTTAAGATAATTTTCAACAATTGATTTTTGCATTGGTTAAGACTTTTCAGTGGCAATAAAACACAACTTGAACTAGTGTTCATCCCTGTATCAGAACAGAGTCACATCACACACAGACATGATCAGAAAAAGCTCCAGGAGGTAGATTTTTCAGAGGTTCTCACAGCTTTATATTCCAGTGCTTTGCCTATAGACTGCCAATGCAATGTGCTATTAAGTGTCTCATGCTTCAGAGAATGTGGTGAAAAGAGCTCCCTCAATTGTGTCTTTCAGGCAAGCGGGCATTCATTAGAAGATAACAGTTTAAGTTCACGGTGGAATCCCACTATATTGCTTCTTATGTATAAACTGCTGCAGTAAGAGTAACATCTCACTACTTTCAATATTGCTTCAGTCTATTTCAAATATTTTGGCTTGGGATTTCTGTTTTTGCAATTTCTTATTTCACTCTTTATACTCTTAGTGAACTGTAATTTAATACAATCTTGTAAAACTAAACAAAGAAATGGTTCATCATTGGCCTTTATCTAAGTATTCCTCAGGATGTTCTTCAGGTACTGGTGCATAGTTAACAATGTCAGGAAATGCATTATTAAGAAAACTTATGGTGTCTTAGATTGCAAGTTGTCTTAGCTCCTTTTACTGTATTAACCAGAATCCTCTAAGAATAGGTCTGAGTTTCCAGCTTTTCTCAAATGTCTTTGTCTATCGAATCCTTTACTGAACGATGATGTCACAGTATCAGTATTCTGTGGGATATCTTGGGAAATATGTATTTATGCAGTGTGTTGGATTGACTGCTTTCAGCTGGACACCATTTCCTTTATCCATTATGCTTTCTGTTGAAATGTCTCGGGCATGGTGTGGAAGCTTTCTTCTCCATGTGATATTCATTGTTGCCTCTCATATTCCTCAGTGGCATCTCAGTTCAATATGATTCTTTTATAGAAGAGTCACCACATTTCCCACGAAAATTTGGAAGCATATACATTGCATCTCAAAGAATCCTTTGCTAGGGTGATTTTAGTTTAGATTCTGCCAACAAAAGGTGCTTGTACAGTATGCGAGGAAGAGAAGAGATGCAGAAGTCATTACTTACTAGCAATGCAGGCAGAAGGCAGATAAGGTTTGCAGCAGGTTCTAGGCAGGCTTCTGTGAATGACCTGCTTCAGTGCTACAGGTAGCTGATATCTATGGCAGCTTCCTAGAATCCCTTCATTCTTGACTTTTCCGAAAGTTCATAGCAGTTCTACCTGACCTTCAGTCCCTCCCAGTCTTCCAGGAAGCATCTGAATATATGCATTAAATTCCCTCCAAATATCTACAGTAGTTTCCGACTTCCTGTGTGCACTCTGATTTCAGAATATGGTATCAGTATTGGTGCCAGGAAGCAGACGCTGAAAAATCTGCAATTGGTTGCATTATCTGATTACACAACATCATCAGGGATGACCTCACCACTGGCAGAAAGGGAATGCTAGTAATCCACGGCATTCTGTGAAAAACAAGTGCTTAGAAATTATTACCCATAGTTGAAGCAATAACACTGCCAGGCAGAAATGAGGACCGAAACAGCTGTCAAGTGGAACTGGTAGCTTCATATTATGCTGAACATCTCACAGAAGAAAAATGACAAACTCACGCTTTAAAATCTTGAGGAGAGATTAGGAGCAGTTAATAAGATGCTGCTTTGGGACACCTGTACCCCATATCAGAGTGCCTTGGTTTGAGTCATGGCTCTACTTCTGGTTCCAGCTTCTTGTTGATATGTACCCTGAGAGACAACAGATCATGGCTCAAGTACTTAGGTCCTACCACCTGTGTGGGAGACCTGGATAGAGTTCCTGGTTCCTGACTAGGTAGGCTCAGCTCAGCTCTAGCAGGCCATTTGGGGAGTGAACCAGCAGATGGAAAAATATCTCTCTGCCTTTCAAATAAAACAAAAATAAATAAATAAAAGTTAACTCTTGGATGAAAGTATCTTTAGAGAGGCAGAAAACTTGTGGCAGTTCCTGGAAAACTGTCTCTTATTTCTTGTAGTTTCAGAGGTTGATAGGTCTGAAAAAACCCAACAGATCTGTGATGCTGAGGATTGCAGAATTACCATATAAACGATGGCCAGAGTTTCGTCAAGTCTCTTATGTAAACAATCATTAAAAAAGAGCTGGATCCTAAATATTGCAATGTTGACACTCTGTGTGAATTCCAAGAACAACGTGAAAACCCAAATTCCTCCCTCTGGCAGAAACAGCACTCCCGTCTGAGGTTAGCTTCCTGGGCTTAACAGGCCTGTAATGTTCTCCTGTGAAGCACATTGGGATTCCCCTCGAATGCACTTGCACCATTTCTCATAGCACCTGGGCCTATGATGAGGGGAGGTGTTGGCCAATTTTTTCTTAAAGGGATACCTGGTATTTTTTTTTTGATAATTTTTGACAAAACAACAGAAATTTATTGTCTCACAGTTCTGGACTCTAGAAGCCTAAAATCAAGGTGTTGGTCTAAACATACATGCATGAAAGCCTCCAGGGAAAAATTCTTTACCCTCTTCTAGCTTTTTTTAAAATTTTATTTAAGTTGTAGAAGTTTCACTTATTTCATATATACAGGTTTAGGAACACAGTGGGACTGCCCCTCCCTCCAGCCCAACTTCCGGCCTTTAACCCCTTCCCTCTTGGATTCCCATCCTTAATTTTTTTTTTTTTTTGACAGGCAGAGTGGACAGTGAGAGAGAGAGACAGAGAGAAAGGTCTTCCTTTGCTGTTGGTTCACCCTCCAATGGCTGCCGCGGCCAGCGTGCTGCGGCCAGCACACCGCGCTGATCCGATGGCAGGAGCCAGGTACTTATTCTGGTCTCCCATGGGGTGCAGGACCCAAGCACTTGGGCCATCCTCCACTGCACTCTCAGACCATAGCAGAGAGTTGGCCTGGAAGAGGGGCAACCGGGACAGAATCTGGCGCCCTGACCGGGACTAGAACCCAGTGTGCCGGCGCCAAAGGCAGAGGATTAGCCTATTGAGCCGCGGCGCCGGCCCCCATCCTTAATTTTTAAAATGATCTATTACCAGTATACTTAGTGACATATAGTTCACCTTACTCTAAGTAAAGGGGTTCAGTAAATAGTATGAAGAAAAAGAAAACAAAACAAAAGCAAAACAAAAGATTGTTCCTCAACGGAAGAGAGAAGGGCTATAAATAATCATCATTCTCAAAATTTGTATTTTGCTTCAATACATTACATTTCAGATATTCTATTAGTTGCATCAGATCAGGGAAAACATAATATTTGCCTTTTTGGGATTGGCTTATTTCACTAAGTATAATGGTTTCCAGTTGTGACCATCTTGTTGCAAAAGACAGAATTTCATTTTTTAACAGCTGAGTAGTACTCCATACTGTATATATACCATAATTTCTTTATTCACTCAATAGTTGATGGACATCTGGATTGATTCATATCTTAGCTATTATGAATTGTGCTGCAATGAACATGGTGTGGGAGGTTATAGAGAACTTTTTATATACTGATTTATTTTGGTTTGGGTAAATTCTCAGGAGTGGGATGGCTGGGTCACATGGCAGGCCTATATTCAGATTTCTGAGGTATCTCCATACTCTCTTCCACAGTGGTTGTACCAGTTTACATGTCCACCATCAGTGGATCAGGGCACCTTTCTCCTCACATCCTTGACAGCATTTGTTGTTTTTGATTTCTGTATGCAAGCCAGCCATTCTAACTGGAGTAAGGTGAAACCTCATTGTCTTTTTTTTTTCTTTTGGTTTGTTTTTGTTTTTGACAGACAGAGTGGACAGTGATAGAGAAAGACACAGAGAAAGGTCTTCCTTTTCTGTTGGTTCACCCCCAAATAGCCGCTGCGGCCGGTGCACCGCACTGATCCAAAGCCAGGAGCCAGGTGCTTCTCCTGGTCTCCCATGCGGGTGCAGGGCCCAAGGACTTGAGCCATCCTCCACTGCCTTCCTGGGCCACAGCAGAGAGCTGGACTGGAAGAGGAGCAACCAGGACAGAATCTGGCGCCCTGACCAGGACTAGAACCCGGGGTGCCAGTGCCACAGGTGGAGGATTAGCCTATTGAGCCATTGCGCTGGCCCCTGTTTCTTGTTTTTTTTTTTTTTTTTTCCATTTCCCTGATGACTAGTGCTCTTGAGCATTTTTTCAAGCGTCTGTTGGCCATTTGAATTTCCTCTGTTGAAAAATGCCTGTTTAAGTCCTTGGCCCACTTTTTAACCAGGTTGTTTGCTTTGTTCTTGTTGAATTTCTTGGGCTCTTTATATATTCTGGTTATTAATCCTTTAACAGTTGCATAGTTTGCAAATTATTTCTCCCATTCTGTCAGTTGCCTCTTCATTTTGCTGAGTGTTTCTTTTGCAGTGCAGAAGCTTCTCAGTTTGATATAATCCCATTTGTCAGTTTTGGCTTTGATTGCCTGTGCTCCTGGGGTCTTTTCCAAGAAGTCTTTGACTATGCCAACATCTTGTAGAGTTTCCCCCATGTTCTCTAATAATTTGATGGTACTGGGTCATAGAGTTAGGTCCTTGATCCATTTTGAGTGGATTTTTGTTTAAGGTGTAAGGTAGGAGTCTAATTTCATACTTCTGTATATGGAGATCCAGTTTTTCCAGCACCCTTTGTTAAAGAGACTGTCCCTGCTCCACAGATTGATTTTAGCTCCTTTATCAAAGATAAGTTGACTATAGATGCATGGATTGATTTCTGGAGTTTCTATTCTATTCCATTGGACTATAAATCTGTTTTGCACCAGTACCAGGCTGTTCTAATTATAACAGCCCTGTAGTATGTCTTGAAATCAGGTATTGTGATGCCTCCAGCTTTGTTTTTGTTGTGTATGACTACTTTAGCTATTTGGAGTCTCCTGTGTTTCCATATGAATTTCAGCATAGTTTTCTCTAGATTTGCGAAGAATGTCCTTGGCATTTTGATTAGGATCACATTGAATCTGTAAATTGCTTTTGGTAGTATGGACATTTTGATGATGTTTATTCTTCCAATCTATGAACATGGAAGATTTTTCCATTTTTAATATCTTCTATTTCTTTCTTTAGTGTTTGTCAATTTTCATCGTAGAGATCTTAGACATCCTCGGTTAAATTTATTCCAAGGCATTTGATTCTTTTTGGAAAGGTGTGAATGGTACTGATCTTAAAAGTTCTTTCTCAGCTGTGACATTGTCTGTATATATAATGGCTTTTGATTTTTCTGTCTTGATTATATCCTGCCACTTTACCAAACTTTTTTATCAGTCTCTCAGTGGAGTCTTTTGCATCCCCTACATATAGGATTATGTCATCTGCAAATAAGGATGGTTTGACTTCTTCTTTTCTAATTTGTAACCCTTTGATTTATTTTATTTTTTTTTCCTAATGACTCTAGCTAAAACTTCCAGGACTATATTCAATAGAAACGGTGATAATGACCATCTTTGTCTGGTTCTGGATCTTAGGGAGAATGTTGCCAGCTTTTCCCTGTTTAATAAGATGTTTGCTGTGTGTCTGTCATATATTGCCTTGATTGTGTTGAGGAATGTTCCTTCTATACCCATTTTGCTTAAGGTTTTTATAATGAAAGGTTGTTATATTTTATCAAATGCTTTCTCTGCATCTATTGAGATAATCATATGATTTTGGTTCTTCAGTTTATTAATATGGTGTATCACATTGACTGATTTGTAAATGTTGACCCACCCTTGCATACCAGGGATAAACCCCACTTGGTCAGGGTGAATGATCTTTCTGATGTGTTGCTGGATTCGATTTGCTAATATTTTTTTTGAGGATTTTTACATCTATGTTCATCAGGGATATTGGTCTATAGTTCTATTTCTCTGTTGCATCTTTTCCAGGATTAGGTATTAAGATGGTGCAGGCTTCATAGAAGGAGTTTGAGAAGATTCCTTCCTTTTCAATTGTTTTGAATAGCTTGAGAAGCATTGAAATCAGTTTTTCTTTAGAGGTCTGGTAGAATTTAGAAGTAAAGCTGTCCAGTCCTGGGCTTTTCTTTGTTAGGAGAGTCTTTATTACTAATTCAATCTTCATCTTGGTTATTGGTTTGTTTAGGTTTTCTATATCTTCATGACTTAATTTTGGTAGACTGTATATTTCTAGGAATCTATCCATTCTTCTAGGTTTCCTAATTTGTTGCCATACAGCTTTCTGTAATACTTTCTGATGATTCTTTTTATTTCTGTGGTATCTGTTATTACATTTCCTTTTTCATCTCTGATTTTACTGATTTCGGTCTTTTCCCTTTTTTTGCTTATTTTTTTCTTAAAAAAACAGCTTTTCATTTCACTGATTTTTTGTTTCAATTTTGTTTATTTCTTCTCTAATTTTAATTACTTCTTTCCTCTTACTAGTTTTGGCTTTGGTTTGTCATTGAAATGCACTGATGCTCATTTATTTGCAACCTTTCCAGTTTCTTCATGGAAGGCACTAATTACTATAAACGTCCTTCTTAATACTGCTTTGGCTGTATGTATCCCATAGGTTTTTATGTGATGTACTGTCATTTTCATTTGTTTCCAGAAATGTTTTGATTTCTCTTTTGATTTCTTCTGTGAACCACTGTTCTTTACGGAGCATGTTGCTCAGTCTCCATGTGCTTGCATATGTTCTAAAGATTTTTGGGTTGTTGATTTCCAGCTTCATTCCATTGTGATCTGAGAATATGCAAAAATGATTTCAGTTTTTTTGAATTTGCTGAGACTTGTTTTGTGGCCTATCATATGGTCTATCCTAGGGAATGTTCCATGCATTGATGAGAAGGATGTGTATTCTGCCAATGTGGGGTGAAAGGTTCCATAGATAACCATCAGGTCCATTCGGTCTATAGTGTTGATTAACTGCTGTTTCCTTGCTAATTTTCTGCCTGGTTCATCTGTCCATTGCTAAAAGTGGGGTATTTAAGTCTCCCATTACTACTGTGTTGGAGTCTATGTCTCCCTTTAGGTCCATTAACATTTCTTTTAAATAGCCAGGTACCCTGTAGTTGGGCGCACATATATTTATTATAGCGATATCTTCCTGTTGGATTGATCCCTGAATCATTACACAGTGCCCTTCTTCACCTTTTTTTAACAAAAATAATAATAATAATAACACAAAAAGAAGACAAATTGTTTAGAAGGTAATATAACATGTCTGTGAATCTGGGGTAAGCAAACATTGCTTAAACAGGATCCAAAGAGCACTAAATATAAGACAGTAATAATCTGAGTACATTAAAATTAAGAATCATATCATTTTAAGTAGCATTAAAAATCAAAGACATAGGAATAAGTTAACAAAAGGCATATATGAACAGATGCCATTAAGACAAAGAAAATGTAAGCTGTAGTTTGAGAGAATATGTCTGTAATATAAACAAGTGACAAATGATATATCCAGAATAAATAAAGAATGTTCATGACCCCAGGGTACTATAAAACCAAATAAGTAAAGGAATTCAAATATTGGTACAAAGCAAAGGAAGGAAAATCACTGACAGATTAGAACTGGAAGTCAGCTTTTACTGAAATTACAGCTCTTGCCATGTTCTGGCATTAAAAACCTCAAAATGAGAATTTAAATGACAGTGATCCTGGACTAGAAGTATCCCCAGAAGGCTGGCTGAAGCAAATTAAGTTCCTCCATGGAGAAATTCATCCCAGGTCTCAAAGAAATCCAATAGAAATAATTTATCCTTGTGCCTAGTTTATAAAATGATTTCTAACTTTAGCTTTATATAGTATCCTTATCACATCACAAAACACACTCCACTCTCTCATTCTGTCATCCATTGCATAGGCAATTTCCTCCACCTTCTAGTCCTATCACTTGGCCCTGGTGAACTCCCATTTTTCCCCTGCCTTAGCTTGGGCGATGAAGTTTCTCTGACTCCCTTAGCAGAGTAAATCAATATCTTCTATGTGCTCCTGTCCCATTTTTGCCCATATTTTGCATTTGCAACCCAAATTTTCCCAGGCCCCACCAGTCCATGATTGTGAATAACAACACATCAACATTAATAGCTCAAATGTCACAGACTCATCACTCCTTGACCTACTGGTCCCACACACAGTTATTTCTGGAGATTTATGGGTGTGCCCTATATGTGTATGTGAACACCTCTGCATTCTGCTAAAGGAGTTATATCACCAGCTTTTTGTAAGAGGACTGCTCCTTGCCCAGACTCCTAACCTCGGAGCTCCAAAGTGAAAAAGCATAGAGATACCCAGCAGCACAGCAGGTATGATTTTTTTGTTTGTTTTGTTTTAACAGAAGTAAGTGGCAGAGGTGGAGCAAGAGGGCAACTATGATCCTTCACTGATTGTCTCCCCACAGAGCCACCAATTAGAATAGCTATCCACATGCCAGTCTACCTTTACAAGAGCTGGGGAGGCCAGATGAGAGGCCATAGTGCATGGTTTTAGTATAGTAACAAGCAAAGAGAGCAGGAAGGAAAGAGTTGCCTGTGTCACCCATACTCCAGCACCAAGCTGCATGGGGCCTTCCTCTTAGTGGGGGGAGAGGGAATTAAGTCCAGCCATTAGTACCAGGCCTGCCATGGTGAAACTCAGTACCAGGCAGAGCCCCACTGTCCAAGCCAGCACCTGTGAACTGAACCTCTGGAACTGTGTTAACCAAGTGGTAAGGGATTGTCTCTACCACCCTCTCCCTCAACCTTGGGCAGCACAGCTTGGAGGAAGACTCCACTCACTGAGGAGTGCACCAAGAAAGTGAACACAGGATTAGATCCTGTAGAGTAAGGAGATAAAAAATATCCTCAAAAAAATCCTCATAAAGAAAGGAACTGAGTACCTACTGTTCTGTATTTTGAGATAAACCTTGAACTAAGAAGGATATGGCTCAATGGGAAAAAGTTCATCAAGAGGACCCTTGCAGTTCCCATTCACGCATGGACACATGAGGTTTTCATTGCTGAAGATCCTGGAGCCCTCAGAGAGATCTCGAACCTGTCTGGGGAGCTGCTGGATTACCATACCTCTGCATTGCCCTGGAGAAAAGAATTGAGTCCTTGTTGCAACCTACTCCCCCAGATTCTTGTTGTGTGGAGCCATCTTGAGACTCCAACCACTGGGGTATTATGAAGAAGCCTCTCCCAACAGTTCTGCAGGTCTGGATCTATGAGTCAGCTGGGCCCTGCCTCACCTCCCATGGCTCCAGGAAGAACTTGGATGGCACACAATGAGTGAATCAGCCTGCAGAGGCCCCCAGAAAACAGCTGGACAACCCTTCTAATACTCCTGCTGCCCCAGAAATGGCTGGGTGATCCCATTTATACACCCATAGGAACCAAATATATAACCAGCCCAGAGCAGCTCAGTCAACAGAGGCCTAGGGAGTGAACGAATGGCCCTGCCCACCTACTTATGACCCTGGGAAGCATCCAAGCAGCCTTTCCTCCGTGGCTCAGCCCCTCGAGGCACCCCAGGAAGCAACAGGGTGGCCCTGCCCATCCTCCTGTGGCCCCAAGAAGCAGTTGAGCAGCCTGTTCTCCAAAGCTGAGTACACCGAGGCACTGAGAACAGATGCTCAGTCTTTCCCACTCACCTTCTGCCCTGGGAGGCAGTTGGAATGGTCTCCCTAAGCAGGTCAGCCCCCTGGGGACCTGTGAAGCTACCTGAGCACCACTCACACACTGACAGGTGCCCTGTTCCACTACCAGACATGTTACACTACACTCACTGGGCCCACAGGTTGTCCTGCATTCACACAACTCACAAAAACTTAAGAAGGCCCACACCTGCAGGTAGGTGCACCACACACAGAGTTGCCAGTAACCTGCTATGCCAAAGTGAGGCACATCTAACTTGTGAAGCAACCACACAGCCCCTGCAGCCTAGGCCACTGAGAGACCTGCAGACATTGAAAATGTTGATTACAGCTGAAGAAGCTAAACAGACACTACACTAAAGCATCCACCTGGAACCAGAGGCAACACAGCATATCCAATCAACACCAAGACACTGCCAGCAAAATGTCTTTTGGCTATGAAAGCCACCCCATTACATTGATGGAAGCAACTGACCCAACAGATGCTCGACAACCAGTGGAGAGGCACAAGAAGCACAAGGTCTTTTGAAATGAGTTGAAGGAGAAGGAGGAGGAGAAGGAGAAGAAGGAAGAGGAGAAGGAGGAAGAAGGGGAGAAGGAAGTGGTAGAGGAGGAGAAGGAGGAGGAAAAAGAGGGGAGGAGGTGAAGGAGGAGGAGGAAGAGGGGGAAAAGAAGGAAGAGGCAAAGAAGAGAAAGGAGGAAGCGGAGGAGGAGAAGAAAGAAAGAAAGAGGAAGTCATTGAGAATTCTTGGTACAACTAAGTGAGCAAGCATTCAGATATATGGGTATGCTAGAAAGAGAAAATAAAGCAAAAGGCATAGAAAAACTTACTTAGTCTTGGAAAAGATACCAACATTCAGCTTCAGGACGTCCAAAGGACCACTGATCACTTCAACCACAGAAGATCCTCTCTGAGGCACATTATAGGCCAACTGTCAAATAAACAAGAAAAAGAATTCTAAAAACAGCAAGAGGAAAGTGTCAAGTCACTTACACGGAAATACCCATTAGATTAACATCCAGACTTCTCAGCAGAAAACTTATAGGACAGGAGAGAACAACATGAAATACTGGAAAAAAAAAAAAAAAAAAAAAAGTGCCAGCCAAGAACACTATACCCAGCAAAGCTACTCCTCAGAAACAAAGGAGAAATAAGCACTTTCTCCATGACAAGAAAATAACTGAAGGAATTTGTTGCCATCAGATCAGTCCTATAAGAAATGTTTAAGACAAGAAATTGTAAACCACAACATGAAAACATGCAAAAGTACAAGTCTCAGCAGTAGACCAGATGCACAAGAGGGAAGAAAAAAAAATCTAATTACTCATTTTAGTTTTACCTTTTTCTATATTTATTTGCTACATATTTTGTTAAGGTTTTGTCACTTAAATGAATTATTACTATAGTTCTATAAGTTAATTTTCTTGTACTCATTAAACTCATTAAATTTTTATATCAGGACTATGATGGTCTCTTTTTCTTCTTTTTTTTTCTTCATGTTTTTTAAAGATTTATTTATTTATTTGAGAGGCAGACTTACAGACACAGAAAGAGAAGTCTTTTATCCATTGGTTCACTTCCCAAATGGCCACAATGGCTGGAGCTGGGTCAATCCAAAGCCAGGGGCCAAGAGCTTCTTCTGGGTCTCCCACGTGGGTGCAGGAGCCCAGGGATTTAGCCATCTTCCACTGCTTTGCCAGGCCATAAGCAGAGAGCTAGATCAGAAGAGGAGCAGGCAGGACACGAACCATTGCCCATATGGAATTTTGGCACCACAGACAGGTGGAGGCTTAACTTGCCACATCACAGTGCCAGCCCTTATCTCTTAAAATAAGGTGAAAAGCATTTGTTCCTTCTCTGTTTTCTAGAAAAATATATTACTGTGCAATTATTTCTTCCTTAAATATTTAATAGATTCACCATTGAAACTATCTAGATGTGTAGTTATCTCTGGAGGAACATTCTAAAAATGAATTCAATTTCTAAAATTCACATGAGGATATTCAATTTTTTTCTTCCCATGTCACTTTTCTGAAATTGTGATTTTGAAAACTCAGGTGCATTTCATATAAGTTGCTGAAGTTACTGGTATGAAATTGTTTAGCATTCTTTATTTTAAAAAATAAATAGAGATAAACCATGATACAGCAATCCTACAATCCTCTCAGTCTGTTGAGGAGATATCTGCACTCCCAAGTTTATTGCAGCTCTATTCACAACAGCCAAAATATGAAATAAACAGATGAACTGATAAATAAAATGTGATATTATATACTTAATGTGTGAGATCTCTATTGTAGGATACTATTCAGGCCTTAAAAAGTTGAAATCCGGTCATTTTAAATAGAATGGATGAACCCAACAGGCATGTTAGGCGTAGTAAGACAAATACCACATATTTTCACCATATGTGGAATCTCAAATAAAGCTGATGTTAAAGAAATTGGGAATAGAACAATAAGCGGAAGGAGGAGGAAATAGGGAGAATGAGAAGAAAGATTAGTCAGTGGGTATAATGTCACAGGTAGATCAGAGGGCCTGGAACTCCTTAGAGGTTACTCTAACGTTCTAGTGTACAATGGATTGACTACAATTAATGATGATGCACTGTATATTTCAAAATAGAAGAGCATTCTCAATACTCCTACTACAAAGAGACAAACGTTTGAGGTGAAGCATATGCTAATCATTCTAATTTGATCATTACATAATGCATACATATGCTGAAACATCACATTGTACCTGGTAATTTACATATGTAGGAGTCAAACTTTTTTTAAAGATTTATTTATTTATCTATTTATTTCAAGATCACAGTTACAGAGAGAGGATTCAGAGAGAGAGAGAGAGAATTGATCTTCCATCCACTGATTCACTCCCCAAGTGGCTGCACAGGCCGGAACTGGGCCAGGCTGAAGCCAGGAGCCTCTTCTGGGTCTCTCATGTGAGTGCAGGGGCCCAAGCACTTGGGTCATCTTCTGCTTTTCTCAGCCCATTAGCAGGGAACTAGATCAGAAGTGGAGCAGCCAGGAATCAAATCAGTGCCCATATGAGATGCCGATGTTGCAGGCACAGCTTTACCCATTACTGCACAATGCAGGCCCTGAGTCAAACATTTTATAAGAAGAAAGAAAAATATTTGAGAGAAGCTGAAATAAAGGGCAAATTATAGAGAGATTATAGAGATAGAATGGTAAAGAACAATTGCCTCCGCAGAGCCTGATGAGGAGGTGGGTACTGTGTTTTGTGTTTCCTGTGTAAGTTATTATGTATTACTTATGTTTTTAAAATTTATTGGGGCTGGCACTGTGACGTAGTAGGTTAAGCATCCACCTGCCATGCCTACATCCCATATGGTCTATGGTTCAAGTCTCAGCTGCTCCACTTCTAATCCAGCTCCCTGCTAATGGCCTCGAAAAGCAGTGGAAGATGTCCCAAATGCTTGGGTCTCCACCCACATGGGAGACCTGGAAGAAGCTCCTGGCTCCTAGCTTCAGATTGGCCCAGCTCCGGCCATTGCAGCCATTTGGGGAATGAACCAGTGGAATGAACCTCCCTCTCTGTCTCTCCCTCTGTCTGTCTGTCACTCTGCCTCTCAAACACATAAATCTTTTTAAAATGTTATTTATTTATTTATTTATTTGAAAGGCAGAGTGGCACACACACAGAGAGAGAGAGAGAGAGAGAGAAAGAAATTTTCCATCCACTGGCTCACTCTCCAGTGAGGTCTGGGCCAGGAACCTGGAACTCCTTAGAGGTCACTCCTGCAGGTGGCAGGAACCCAAGTACTTGGGCCAACTTCCATGCCTTCTGAGGTGCATCAGCAGGAAGCTGGGTCAGAAGCAGAGCAGCTGGGACTTGAACTGGCGCTCATATGGGATGCCAGCATCATTGCTGTGCCAACAACACCAGCCCCTATTTGTATTTTTAAATATGCAGTTATATCTTTGCTAGTCTAAAATAGTCTAAGAAGTTTTTTTAAATGGCACAGTGTGCTTTTCAGTTGTCCCTGTACTGCAGTCAGATTGTGTTCTCTGGGGCTGGCAGAGGTTAGGCTGCTGACTGCAACACTGGGATCCCATATCTACTTCTGATCAAGCTCCCTGCTAATGTGCCTTGGAAGGCAATGGAAGATGGCCCAAGTTCTTGGGCCCCTGCACCCATGTAGAAGACATGGATGGAGCTCCAGGCTCCTAAGTTCTGCTTGGTCCAGCCTGGTGGTTGCAGCCATTTGGGGAGTGAACCAGTGGATGGAGGATTTCTCTCTCTCTCTCTCTCTCTCTCTCTCTCTCGCTGCCTCTGCTCTGCCTCTGCCTCTCCTCTGTGGCTCTGATTTTCAAATAAAAAAAATAAATCTTAAGGGAAAAAAGTGAAATTATGATTATATAAGACACTTAGAAACATTAATTCTTGGCCAAAAGGACTGCAGGCTCAGGGTGAACAAACAATTGTTGGGCAAATGCCCTTGCAGAAGTATTGTTGATGCAAGGTTGTGGTTCTGACAGAGTCATTTATGAAAGATTCTTATTATCAGGCATACATGAGTGAGATCCTCATCATCACAGCCTCCCAGCCTCTTTTGTTTACTTATTTGGATTTTGGTTAGGGATTAACGAAAGTTATTCCATTTTGATTCTGACAACTTTCACAGTCCTCGGTGGGGGTGGGAGTGGGGGTCTGAGGGGAGTATGTGGGCTGCAGGGGTAGAGTGGGAAGGGCAGTGGCTTCAGATGAGGGGGAACAGGGTCCAACACTCATACAGAGGGCCAACCTACTCAGCAGCTAGATAGGAAAGACTCACAATTTGGGCTCCACCTACATCTTAGTCCATTTAGAGTATTACAAGAAAACACCATAGACTAGGTGGCTTACAAATAACAAATTCATCTCTCAAAGTTGTAGAGTCTAGGGTCAGGTGCCAGTAGATGTGCTGTCTGGTGAAGGCCTGCTTTCTGTTCCATGGCTCTCTTTTTGCTGTGTCCTCACACAGCAGAAAGGGGCAAGGCAGCTCTCTGTTGTCTCATCTACAGGATCATTAATCCTATTCACAAGGGCCTCACCTCTTGATAGCATCACATTGCTGATTAGGTTTCAACATATGATTCTATAGATGCCGCAGACATTCAGAACACAGCAACCTCTTAAGTTGTATGCCCTTCAGCAAGTTATTTATGTTCCCTATGCTTTACAAGCAAGGAAATGAAGATCTGAGCAGAAATCATGGCAATATAGACTAGGAAGATAATGAAACAAATCAACCAAACTAAGAACAAGTTTTTTTTCTTCAAAAGATAAAACAAGTTGACAAATCTTTAGCTATATTAACTAAGAAAAAAGAGAGAGCTCAAATGAAATTATGAATGAAAAAGTAAATGTCACAATTGATACCACAGAAATATAAAGGATCCTAAGAGACAACTATGAACTACTATATGCCAACAAACTGAATAACGTAGTAGAAATGAAAACATTCTCAGAAACATGCAACCTACCAAGAAAGAACCATGAAGAAACAGAAAACCTGAACAAACCAATACCAAGAGCAGATACTGAGGCAGTAATTAAAAACTTCCTGGAAATGCCCAGGAACCCATGGATTTGCAGGTAAACTCTTCCAAACACTTAAAGAACACCTACTATCACTCCTTCTCAAACTATTTAAAAAATAAAAAAAAAAAAAAACAATTAGTCTAAGGGAAACCAGTGGCCATGTTGTGAGCAGTCCTATTGGGAGGCCCACATGGCAAGGAACCAATTTCTCTGGCAATGGCCAACAAAGACATAGTGGCTGCCAACAGCCAAATGAGCAAGCGTGGGAGTGGATCCTGCCCAGAAAGAGCCTTGAGAATCCCACAGCCCTAGTTATCACCTTGACTGGGGTCTTCTGAAAGATCTAGAGCCAGAGCACTCAATAAAGCTTCACACAAATTCCTGGCCCACAGAAATTGAGACTTTGCAAATGTTTATTTATTAATTAAATGTTATTGTAAGTCACTATTTTTTGAGCAATTTGTTAGAAAGCATTAGGTAAGTATTATAGTAATAGAAACCCCGATTCTCAGCTGAACAAACAAATGACCAGAATAAAGACCACGGTAAGGGTGTGACCATGTGGCTGAGTGGTCCTAATAGAATATGAGAGGTAATGTGTGAGTTTTCAGATGGAGGCTTTAAAGAGGTCTCTGCACACTTCAAACCCTCCTTCCTATGTCTCCAGTTAAGACGCAGAAGTTGGGACCAGCACTGTGGCATAGCGGGTAAAGCCGCCGCCTGCAGTGCCGGCATCCCATATGGGCACCAGTTCAGGTCTCGGCTGCTCCACTTCCGATCTAGCTCTCTGTGTGGCCTGGGAAAGCAGTGGAAGATGGCCCAAGTCTTTGGGCCCCTGCACCCATGTGGGATACCTGGAAGAATCTCCTGGCTCCTGGCCAAATATTCATTACCCAGCCATTAGGGTCTTAAAAGAAACAGCTCCTCTTATTGGAGTTCTGGGTGGCTTTTTTATGCAAATCACACCCCTAGTGCTTTGCCTTGGTGCTAGTTTCATTTTACTCAAAAACCAGGAACAAAATAAATGTTTCTGCAAACAAATTGAATGCAGAACCTTACTCCATTTAGGGTTTTTAAAAGATTTCTCTAGTCTTTTATTACTATTATTATTAGAAAGATTGATTTTATGTATTTGAAAGGCAGAATGACACACAGAGAGGGAGAAAGAGAGAGAACTTCCATTTGAAGTAGGCAGGCATACAGGTTAAAACTGATCAGATTTGGAGAAGCATCTGGCTCCTGCCTTCGGATCAGCGTGGTGCGCCGGCTGCAGCGCGCCAGCCACGGCGGCCATTGGAGGGTGAACCAACGGCAAAGGAAGACCTTTCTCTCTGTCTCTCTCTCTCACTGTCCACTCTGCCTGTCAAAAAAAAAAACAAAAATTGATCAGATTTGTGAACTGGAAGACCATGCCTTCGCCACGCCCCTGTGTGACCTCATGCCCCTAGCTGATGCCTTTGCCATGCCCCTGTGTGGCCTTATTCCCCTACCTGGCCACACCTGGGTGCCCAACAGCCAATCAGGTTAATTAACCACTCCCCTTTGGAAGTGGGTTAAAACCTGGGCCACAGTGTGGCCTGGCCAGCTCTTTTCCCCTGGCCTCTTGCTAGGAAGGGGCTTGCTGTAGCCCTGCGCCTCCAGGGTGCATGGCCTTTGAGCCATGTGCTCTAGGCTTCCTGGTCTAGATGCTCTTCCACGTGGCTGGTTCCTGGTGCTTGGTATGAACCCCTAATTACCTCTCTCTCTTAAATAAAGCTCTCACTCTCCTATGCATCTTTCTCACTAAATAAAAGCTTAAAACGTACCATGCTGCCTCATTAATCTGTGTCGGTATTTAGAATTCTTCTCTAAATATTAGGCAAGAACCCTCTCGGGCTTATTAATATCGGGGATTTAGTAGTAAGCCCATGGTGAAATCGTAAAGCACCCCAAATTCCGGTAGCGCATGTGGCACCCCCGATAGCATTTCTATGGAACTTTAAGGGGCCACATTCCAGGGTAAAATTTAGGGGTCTCCTCCGATTTCACATCCACTGGTTCACTCCCCAAATGGTCACAACAGTTGGGCCCAAGCCAGGAGCCAGGGATTTCATCTGGGTTTTTCCCATGAGTGCCGGGGCCCAAGAACTTGCATCATCTTCTGCTGCTTTCTTTCCCAGGCACATCAGCAGGAAGCTGTATCAGAAGCAGAGCAGCCAGGACTTGAATGTCACTCTGATATGGGGTGACAGCATTGCAGGTGGCAGCTTAACCTGCTCTGCCACAACACCAGCCCATTCCCTCTCTTGTCTTATATTACCACTTTGCCTATACCTAACCCAACAACTGTTTTTATCAGCACTCACCTTTATTCACTTTTTCTAAAGCATTCTTCTTTGGTTTTCATAAAAAAGTAATCATTTTTCTTTACAGAGTCACATATCAATTGATGTAAATAAACCACACAATTATGAGTAGAAACATGTAAATCAATCATCTGGGAACAAACATAATAAAATAAAGTGGTAAACATTCTATTCAGCTGGTGGCAGCAGGCACGCAGGGGTGAACCAAGGGACAGCTACCAGCTGCTAGCTTCCAGTGTCTCCTAGGATCAGTTGGCATATTTCAGAAAGAGGATGGAGAACGTTAGTTAAGTGGTAGGTGGTTATATACATGCACTTCTCTGGGGCCAGAGTCCTTAACTTTCATCTAATTTTCTCAGGGATATATGATCTCAGGACCATACTACAAACTGAAACCTAAGCCAGGGGGCCAGGTTGAGGAATAAACTTTCTCTTCCTGTGATCTGCTTTTGGACACTTGTATATCTATATTTTGTCTTAAAGAATAAATTTGTGCTATAAGCAGGTACTGTGAGCCAGTAGCCCTACAAATTCATCACAAACACGCAGACCCTAAACAGCTTAGGGCTTAGTTTCTTAGAACAGAACAATGTCACATAATGAACATGAGTTGATAAATTATGGATGAAATAACAAACGAAATGCCTACATTGCCTAACTTCAGAAGCTACAGTCTTCTTATAGACAATACAACTATCAGGTGTCAATCAAAAAACATTTTTTAATAACTTAAGGAGACGGAAATGCTACGTGATAGGATTTGATCTTCACACATTGCCCCTAAATATGCACAAATAAAAATTTTTAGAAATAAGAAATTTTGTTGTCAGTTTTTTAAATATTTTATTTATTTGAAATGCAGAGTGACAGAGAGAGAGGGAGAAACAGAGATAGAGAGATCTTCCAACCATTGGTTCTCTCCCCAAACGACCACAACAGCCAGAACTGAACCAGGCCAACGGCAGGATCCAGGAACTTCATCTGGATCTCCCAAATGGGTGGCAGAGGCCTAAGTACCCAGACCATCTTCTGCTGCCTTCCCAGGCCCATTAGCTGGAGGTTGAATTAGAAGCAGAGCAGGTAGGATCCTGATAGGGGATGCCTGTGTCATAAGCAGAGGCTTAACTGGCTGTACCACAATGCTCTTAGTGCTCTTACTTAGTGCTCTTACTGTACTACTTAGTGCTCTTAGTATGATATAATGCCATGTAATGACATGGGCTGGTAAATTATTGACACATTTAAGGGAAGTCTTTCATTTTAAAACATTTAGATTGTAAATCTTAGAATTTTCTCAGTCAATGTGGTCCTCGTAGAGAAGCTGAGTCTGACCAATGCTGTCTGAAGCAGCAGCCCCATCAGTTTTGATCCCCTCATCCTGTTTTGTTTTCTTCATTGTCCTTATCCCTGTATATATCCCTATATATTGTGCTATATATCTATTTACTTATTTTATACCTCCTCACTAGTATAAAAGCTTTATTTTTACAAATCTCTATTTTCACTTTAATTGAAAGGCCGAGAGAGAGAGAGAGAGATTCCATTTGCTGGTTCACTCCCTACATTTCTGCAAAGCCAGGGCTGGGCCAGACTGAAGCCCGTAAGCCAGGAACTGTGTTCAGGTCTCCCATGTGGATGACAGGGACCCAAATGCTTCAATTGTCTTCTGTTGCCACACAGGTTGTACATTAGCAGGAAGCTGGACTGGGTGCAGAGTAGCCTGGACTTGGCCCAGGCATTCTGATATGGGATTGTGTCAACAACTGCTCCAAACTCCTATCCAGTATAAAAACTTTATGAAGACAGAGGCTTTATGTCTTTTGATCACCAATACATCTCCTGTGCATAGAACAGTGCTTGGGTTTATTTTAATTTCACAATTATTTAGTCAGTAAACTGAATGGCTTATTTCCATGTTTATGGTCCAATCAGACAAGGAGAGGTGGGCGTTGTGGCTTATGTTTGAGTTCCTTG
Organism: Oryctolagus cuniculus; assembly: GCF_964237555.1. Classification (NCBI taxonomy): domain Eukaryota; kingdom Metazoa; phylum Chordata; class Mammalia; order Lagomorpha; family Leporidae; genus Oryctolagus; species Oryctolagus cuniculus. The sequence goes on from NC_091432.1 coordinate 113,778,877, forward strand.
GCACTGGCTGTCTATACAAAGCCTTGCAAACAGTGAATAAATTACCCTGATCTATGTGCCTGGAAGGAGAAACACAGACATGCTGCACTAAGGGTGTGCTATTAATACATTTTAAATTGATTTTTAAAAAATGTTCTGCCTGTTTTGGGGTAGGAGGAATAAACCAGTGGATGGAATATCCTTGTCTGTGTCTGTGTCTCTGTCTCTATCTCTATCTCTCTGCCTTTCAATTAAATAAATAAAAAATTTTGGAGTGGCACTGTGGTGCAGCAGGTTAAAACCCTGGCCTAAAGTGCCGGCATCCCACATGGGCGCTGGTTCTAGTCCCGGCTGCTCATCTTCCGATCTAGCTCCCTGCTTATGGCTTGGGAAAGCAGTAGTAGATGGCCCAGGTCCTTAGGCCCCTGCATCCACATGGGAGACCTGGAAGAAGCTCCTGGCTCCTGGCTTCAGATTGGCACAGCTCTGGTCATTGCGGTCAATTGGGGAGTGAACCAGCAGATGGAAGATATCTCTCTCTGTCTCTCTCTCTCTCTCTCTCTCTCTCTGCCTCTCTTTATCGCTGTGTAACTCTGACTTTCAAATAAATAAATAAATCTTTTAAAAAAATTTTTAAATGACTGTTCTTAGAAGTTTACCAGGAACAGATTTCACATTTTCATACCTTGGAAACTTTGAAGCCCCTAAGAATAAAAGACTACTTATTACAACTAGAACATATTCAACAATAAAATTCTAGCTAATCAGGATATTATATAAAGATTTATTTATTTGAAAGGCAGAGTTACAGAGGCAGAGGCAGAGACAGAGAAAAAGAAGTCTTCCATCCACTAGTTCACTCCCCACGTGGCTGCAATGGTGGGAGCTGGACCGATCCGAAGCCAGGAGCCAGGAGCTTCTTCCAGGTCTCCCATGTAGATGCAGTGGCCCAAGGACTTGAGCCATCTTATACTGCTTTCCCAGGCCACAGCAGAGAGCTGGATTGGAAGTGGAGCAGCCAACTCTGAAACTAGTGCCTGAAGTGCACTTCAGGCAGCAGCTTTACCTGCTATGCCACAGCGCTGGCCCCAGGAAATTATATTTGAAACTTGTTTATAGCATTTCACTTTGGAGCTTTCATTCACTCAATAAATGCTTTCTTTGATCACCTTCCATGCTCAAGGAAAATATAAAGTATTCATTCAAGGCACGCCATTAGATAAAACAACATTCTTTCCTGATTTCTTCCATTAGAATTAATAGCCACTTTGTCTGTGTTCCCAGCCTCTACTACCAGTCATTGTTTATTGCCTATCCTTGTAATAAATGACACAGTCATTCATACATGCTCAGTTCATGTATAGGCCATAAGCTCTTTGAGGTTGTGAGCCATGGCTTTGCCATTATTTTAACACTCCTTTTTATTTCCAGTATTTAGTACAATGTATTGTACACAGTAAATACTCAAAAATTTTGTTAAAATTATTTTTACTTATTCCATCTGAATAATTTCTAAAAAAATTCACCTACAGTACTTTATGTAACCCAGTATCCCATATAAACACAAAGTTTAACTACCAGAAAAGTCTTTGCAAAGGTAGATTGGATCATGTTATTTTTTTCTTAATATCACTTACATGATTTATTTTTCACATTATCATTTATTTAAAAAGTGAAGTGGTTTCTCCCCCCAAATATCAAGATGCTGGGTCGGAAAATACTCACTCAAATGTCTACAGTTACCAGGGAAATGGTATAATCCAGCTAGGCTGGGAAGATAACAATGAACTAGGGTCTACTGAATGGCAAGGCCTACGCCATCTTAAAGGGACAGCTGACCGCAGGCAATTATCACCATGCAGAAACCAAGGCTCACTGTGGTCACACTTTCCAAACTCCAAGAGAACTGTCTCTGTGTGTTTTAAATTTTTTTCATGTTTTCATTTTATTTGAAAGGCAGAGAGATAGAGACAGGGAGATATTCCATCTACTTGTTTAACTCCTCAAATGCTCTCAACAGCCAGGGTTGATCCAGCCTGAAGCCAGGAACCTGGAACTCAATCCAGGTCTTCCACGTGGGCAGCAGGGACCCAAGTACTTGAACCCTCACCCACTGCCTCCCAGTGTTGTGTGCATTATCAGGAAACTGAATCAGAAATGGAGCTGGAACTTGAACCAGATGCTGATATGGGATATGGGAGTTCCAAGCATTATCTTAAGCCACTATGAAATTAATTCAAGTAGAGGAATTATCAAAAGATAAAAGTACAAGTTACATTTAAAGATTTAATTGACTTTTATTTGGAGTTCTAGAATCTGGCAACATTTCATTCTGTAAAAACAGAGTGAATGCTCCACTGGGCAAGACAAAACAGTTCATTTTTATAACATGGGAACAAAGAGACAATTCAATAGACAAAAGCAGACTGGTTAAGTTCAGGCTGCTTTGGTTTACTTTTCTTGTAAACATTAAGCAAAAGAGAAATCATTATTTTACTAACTTAAGCTTTTCAATTGGTTGCTGTAAATTGTTTCAAGAAAATTTAGTCTAGAATCTATTTGCTTTTATGTTTCAGTTTGATTACATAGCACTTAGCATCAGTGACTCCATTTTAGTTTGGTTTGGTTTGCTCAGGCCTAGTGCAGGAACTCAGTCCAAAACAATGGCTCCCCAAAACAATGGGAAGAAAATATTTATGGATCAGACTCCATGCTCTATCCATATCAATATGCCAGTTTGGGCTGCTCAGCTTCCAATCTAGCTCCTTGCTAATGTGCCTGGGAAAGCAGCCCAGGTGTTGGGTCCTTGCAACCCATGTGGGAGGCCTGGATGGTGCTCATGACTTCGACTCAGCCAAGCTAAGGCTATTGTGGCCATTTGGGAAGTAAACCAGAAGATGGAAGATCTCTTTCTCTCTCTCTCTCACTCTGACTTTCAAATAAAATAAAATAGATCTTTAAACAAAAGAAAAATGAGGAGGAATAGAAAGAAAAGAGGCAAGCAGCCTCTTTTTAGCACAATACTCTCATAGAAGGAACCTATAGTTTAACACAATACTCACATAGGAGGCTCTAACAACAGGAACCTAATAACTTCTCCTTACATTGTTTTACTTCAGGTAGCTCTACCAGGAAATAGAAATTATCTTTGACAAACTTAAGTCACCTCCCATGCCCCAGTACTTCCCATTTGTCACTTGGGAGGGAACAAAATTGAATGACGAATCAGATGTTCTTATCAGTCAAGTCTACTAGAGCAATGGCTCTCAAACTTTTACCAAACATCAGAATCATTGTGGGACTTATTAAAACAGACTGTGAGGTCTCCCAGAATTTCTAATACAGAAGTTCTGGGGTAATGTCAAAGAATTCACAATGCTAATAAATTCCCAGAGGCCGATGACAACCACACTTTGAGTCACTCCACTGGAAGCTCCCAGAAAGTCTGCTTTATCATTGTGACTGTGTAATCCATGTTTAGAAAACCTAAGGACCACAAAAAATGGAATCGAAACACCTGCACACTAAAGCACGCCTCTAGGAACCCACAGATACTACTGCTTATACTGCAGACACTGACTTTACCTTGTTAGATGAAATTTAGAGGGGTCTGTCATTGCGGGGTGGCAGGTTAAGCTGTGATACTGGCTTCCCCTTTGGGTGCTCGTTCCAGTCCTGGGTGCTCCAATTCTGATCCAGCTCTCTGCTAATGCCTGAGAAAAAGGAAGAAGATGACCTAAATACTTGGCCTCTCCCTGTACCCCTGTTGGAGACCAGGATAAAGCTCCTGGCACTGGCTTTGGCGCAGCCCAGCTCTGGCTGTTGCCGCCATTTGGAGAGTGAACCAGAGGATGGATGACCTCTCTCTGTGTCTCCCCCTCTCTCGGTAACTCTGCCTTTCAAATAAATAAACAAATCTTTATGAAAAATGAAATTTATGGAAGGCCATTTGGGGTCTTAAGCCCTAGCAGACCAGATCAAACCAGAATGGAGTCACTTGTGCTAAGGGCCCTAATCAAACTGAACTCTGAAATGGACCAGTTTTCCCTACCCTCAAAATATGAAAAAATCCACAGCAAACTATCAGAAGGGGCCGAGTTACCCAATTGGGCCCGACAAGTTAAGTCCTTTATAAGGAAAGCAGCTGTGAAAACTGGAACTTCTGTTCTCACAAAACGCCAATAAGAAACCAATTTGGCCTTTAAACCGAATTCGTTGTCATGTTGCTCCCGAACAACTCTACTGTGCGAAGCTGTCTGCTCTTACCCTCTTCCCAGCACCATTTAAACATCCAATCAACCGGTTTAGCCAGCTTCTGGCCAGTCAGCGCTCCATACAAAAGGGACGCCCGGGGTAGAAAAATATTAGCAACCCAAATCTTTTATTTGCGTCTCCCTCACTCGCGTGGGAAAATGCCGCCGCCACGCACTTTTCAGGTGATGCCAAGGTAGAGCGTCATTTCTCTCCAGGTAGAGCATCATTTTGTAGGACTGTGCTCACAAATAACGTAACGTAAACCTGCTGAGTACAACCCTGAGCAACAGACGCCCGCGCCGGTTTCACAGCGAGCAAACTAATCCGCACACACGAACCTTGACGCTCCATCCTCCCGCGGTCGGGTTCCCGCCCTCTCTTTCGTCAGGGAGCACCGAGGGGGCGTGCCGGGGCGCGCGGCACTCACGTGACCACGCAGGGCCTGGCCCAGCCGAGTCGCGCGATCCGCCGTCATATCAGCTTATGCGGCCGGCCCCTGATTGGCCGGCCGCGCTGTCGCTCAGCGCCCGAGCTCCGGTCCGCTGCACCCGGCCGATCAGCTCAGTGACTGCTGCCGGCCCTGGTAGCCGCTGGAACGCCGGCGCCCGGAGCGGCTGCGGACCCTCTCCAGGTAGGGACGGGCGGCGGAAGCAGGGGCGAACACACCTGAGCGGGCCGCGGGGCGGAGGGGCCTAAAAGCAGGTGTAGGTAAGTCAGCCCTGCTGGACCAAGATGGACCTGGACCTTTGTCCACCTGGGTTCAGCCTCCTAGCTGCCAGGTACGGGCCGAAAACCAGCCGGACTCCTGCGCTGGCCCGGGGGAGAGGCTGGCGGGTATCGGGGCATCTTTAAAACAGACTGTGCTGGGACGAGCCGGGGCGCAGGGGACGTGCGGGGCCCGGGCTGGCTGAAGGGGGCGAGGCCAGAGGACACCTGGCATTTCGGGGCGGGAGAGGAGGCCCGGACCATAGAGAGACAGGCACGTGGACGGGGCTTGACCAGAATGCAGGGTTTGAGGTGGGCTTCTTATCCAAGGGAGGCCAGGCCGCCGAGCAGTAGTGTTTCCCTTTGCCACGAATTTCCCTCCGCTCTTTGGGAGGGGGGAGGTCTCCAAAGGGGCCCCCCGAATCGAGGAACCTGTGAGTGTCCGAAATTCTGACCGTTGCAGCGCAAGTCTAGGTTACCGCAGCGCACCAGGGGTGGACGGACACGCGTCCCCGGCCTGGGAAAACAGGAAGGGAGCAAACATCTCTTGTCAGCAGCACAGGAAAAGGAAGCATCCTACATAGCGGCGCCCCTGTGTCACAGCAGGTGCTGTAAGTGAGCTAGACATGACCTTGGTAGATCGAGTTTCCAGCCTGCAAAGTTTGTGGCAGCCCGGTGTGTTGGGCTGATCACCTGTCCTGATATCACCGTCATTGTTTAGCTTCTAATGATACGTACCTAGTAAATAATCAATGCGTGCCTACGATCATTTGCCGTGTGCTTTCCCAATTCGTGTAATGAGATTAGCCTGCGGTGGTACTCAGGATTCCCTGTGTGCACAGGTGACAGCTTGAGAAACTCATGTCGTAGTTAAAGGGCCACACTGGAGTGTGCATCACGGAGGTTACCATTACTGAGCAAGTTCTTCATGCATTCCTGACCTCAGGTTCCCTGTAGTAAAGTGGAGATTATAGCAGTATCTGCTTCATAGAGTTGGGAGAGTCTGGCAAAGTTATCCCAAAAAAGCACTTAAAATAATGCCTGGTTCTCAGTGAGTGTTAGCTATTATTATCCAAAAGTTAATAGTAGACTCAGTCATTCTAAGCCTTATAGTGTTTTTATTCATTGTGTTTTATGAAAGATTTTATTAAAAAAATTTTTATTGGGGCTGGCGCTGTGGCACAGTGGGTTAAAGCCCCGGGCTGCAGCTCTGGCATCCCATGTGGGTGCCAGTTCGAGTCCCGGCTGCTCCACTTCCCATCCAGCTCCCTGCTAATGCACCTAGGAAAGCAGAAGATGGCCTAAGTCCTTGGGCCCCTGCACCCATGTGGGAGACCCAGATGAAGCTCCTGGCTCCTGGCTTCAGATGGGCTCAGCTTTGGTCGTTGTGGCCATTTGGGGAGTGAACTAGCAGATGAAAAACCTCTCTCTGTCTCTACCTCTTTCTGTAACTGTCTTTCAAATAATTCTTTTAAATTTATTAAGAGGTTAATTGGGCAGGCGCTGTGGCTTAGCAGGTGAAGCCGCTGCCTGCAGTGCCGGCATCTGATACGGGCACCAGTTCCAGTTCCAGTCCTGGCTGCTCCACTCTCGATCCAGCTCTCTGCTATGGCCTGGGAAAGCAGAAGACGGCCCAAGTTCTTGGGCCCCTGCACCCACGTGGGAGACCCAGAGGAAACTCCTGGCCTCAGATCAGTGCAACTCTGGCCATTGCAGCCAACTGGGGAGTGAACCAGCAGATGGAAGACCTCTCTCTCTCTGCCTCTCCTCAAAGGTGTAACTCTGACTTTCAAAAGAGAGAGAGAGAGAGAGAGAGATTAATTTGAAAGGCAGAGTTGAGAGAGATATCTTCCATCCATTGATTCACTCCTCAATCGGCTGCAATGGCTGAAGCTGCTTCCGTACAGAGCCAGGAGCCCAGAGCTTCATCCGGATCTCCCACATGGGTGCAGGTGCCCAAGGACTTGGGCCATCTTCTGCTGCTTTCTCAGGCACATTGGCAAGGAACTGGATGAGAAGTGGAGCAGCAGGGACTCGAACTAGTGCTCATATGGGATGCTGGCATCACAGGTCGACCCACTATGCCACAACACCTGCCCCGGGTTTCCTTTATTTCTTTAAAAGTAAAATAATATTTTATAAGCTTCTGTGTTAGACAGTGATACTTACGGTCTGTGGACCCCTGACTTCAGGGGGAGAAAACTTATCAAAAGTATATGCAAAATTATGTGAGCTGGTAGAGTCGATAAGAATTCAAAGAATTAAGGAGCTGAAGAGTAGAGCTAGTGATTGTGAGGCCGAAGGTCCCCGGGAGAGTTCATGGACTTTGCAACCCGAGTACCTGTGCTCAGTCCTGTCTCCAGCATTTGTTGACTCTCTAACTCTGAGCAAGAATTTTCTGTATCCGCTTTCTTCATCTATAAAATCCAAATAACACTTGTACCTAACTCTTGTGGTGTCTTGAAAAGGTTAAATGAGTTCATATGTGTAACGTATTTATAGCAGCTAGCATTTAGCAGATCATAATATTATCCACTATCAATTTATTTTGAAGAAAAATCAAATAGCTCCTGTTTCTGCTTTATGTTGAAGTAGTCAGGACGATTCAGGTTTGGCTGCCGTGACAGTAGTTCATAACTCCTGTTTGTTGAGTGCATCCTATTTGTCTGCTTGCGTCAAAAGACTGCTTAGTCTCTAAGCCTGATGAGTCTGTAACATAGGCGTGTTATCTCCAAGTCACGGAGCTGGGTTAACTTTAGAGTGTACTTGCAGTTGTGAGATCTTCCTGATTCTAGAAGATTTCATGTGTTAGACGCCAAAAATTACAGCAGTAGGAGAAGCATGCTTCGAAAGTTCATGGAAAGTGTAATTAAAAGGTTTTGGTACAAAAAATTTTTGAAATCCTTTTTCATAATACACATTTTCCATAAACTTTTTGAAACCTCATGTACACATGGATTCCAAACACTTTTGCTGCCATTTAAATTTTTAAAAATTCTGTTTTGTAGTGCCGAATATGTTCATGAATACCTAATACCACATTCAACCAAAAGCGTTAATTGAAACCAAACTTCTGTTTTTTAATTATTATTTTTTTAATTCATTTGACAGATAAACAGTGAGAGAGACAAAGAGAAAGGTCTTCCTTCCGTTGGTTCACCCCCCAAATGGCTGCTATGGCCGGAGCTATGCCGATCCAAAGCCAGGAGCCAGGTGCTTCCTCCTGGTCTCCCATGGGTTCAGGGCCCTCGCACTTGGGCCATCCTCCACTGCACTCCTGGGCCACAACAGAGAGCTGGACTGGAAGAGGAGCAACCGGGACTAGAACCCGGCCCCCGTATGGATGCCAGTGCCACAGGCGGAGGATTAACCAAGTGAGCCACGGCACCGGCCCCCAAAACCAAACTAATAAAAGTTCTGAGAACAGGTTTAATTTGTCTGTATCTAAACTGCCTGTAGACTGGCTGAGGTCCACTTCCTCCTGCCTTCCAGGCATGGGTTTACTGTTAGAACAATAATATGCAGGGAGCATGAACATAACACAGGTAGTGTGGTTTTCAGACAAAAGCAACATTAGAGAGCTTTTCAAAGTTAAGAACTGAGATCTTATTAAGGTTTTTACTTACGTCTGATATTAAGGATTGAGTGAAGATGATTTGTAGTACATGTTTGAGTTCTTGTTGCCTATACCATACTGTTCCAGGTACCACATTGAATAAGGGTCTTGGGCATTATGGGTAACATGTAGGTTAGTCCATCAACTCTGACCAACCTTTAGCAGTGTAGCGATGACCTTTTCCCTGATTAAATGTTTGTGTTCATGGGTTTTACTTAGTGTGTTTCCCCTGCTACACTGTTGCTTGACAGTCTTCACCATTCATGACTTCGACTACTGCCTCTACATTGGGCTCGCTTTTCAATTTCAGATTCCTATCAACATGTGGCTACAGCTTCTAACTAGGAGTCTAGATGAGCCACGAGAGATCAGGTTCAGACCCACACTGAACCTGTCATTCCCTAGCCACCCTGTATTCCTGCGTTTCCCAAATCTGCTAGCTCTCTCCGTATTTATTATTCCAGTTATACTGACGTCACCAGCTACTCAAGCAAGGTGAAATCTCACAGTCATCCCAGATATCTCCCCCTTCATATTCCAGGATCTGGGAGTTATCAAAGTCCTGTGGGTTATTTCTACCTGCTAAATCTTCAGTGAGTATGGCTGTTGTCACAGCCACTACCTGAGGTCCAGCACCAGAGTGACCACACTAGTCTCCCTGTTCCTCATCAGTACTTCATCTTCCCAATGGAATGATATTTATGAAACACGAATCTGATAATACCCCCTTCCTGCTCAGAAGCCTCTTATGGGAGAGAAGTTTGAAGTCCTTAGGAAGGCAGCAGATCACTTGAGAGTCTAACACGGCTTTCCTTTTGCCAGGTTTGTCCCCTAACGTTCTTTCCCCTGTCCTTCACCCCATCACACTGGCACCCCCCAACCATCCCCAGTGAGGAATGAGTATGCAATGCTCTCATCTACTTGAAATGGCTGTCCCTAACACTTTTCTCTGACACTGTCCTCTGACAATGTCTTATCTGTTACGAAGCCTTTTACAGTAAGAGTAGCTGTGTTATCTTTCTGACTCCATAGGATTTAGGTATACACCTTTATTACAGCACTCTTCATGTTTCTCCAGTTTTTTTTTTTTTTTTAACTTTAGAAACAATTTAGACAGGATCTTTTTCATTTCCCAAGCTCATTACCTAGTATAGTGTTTGCCTCTTAATAAATTGCCATTTGGATGAATCGACAATGGTATATATGATGGAAGCTATCTAGCAATATCTGGCTTTGGACATTAATCAAATTTTTATTTCCCTAACAAAGTGAGAAAAATGTTTGTAATTCATGAGGAAAGCATATCATAAAGCAAAATTTTAAAAAGTTCCTAATATATAGAAACTTCTAGAATTTGATTTTTATGAAGAAACTAAAAGCCCAGTAGGAAACTGTACAGATGATAAAAACATAATTCACTGAAAAAAAATGTTATTTGAAATATACGAAGTGATAACCACCCTCACTCATAATAACTTAAATGTAGATTAAATACACACTGGGATTCCTTTCTTTCCCATTTGGTGACTATCCAGCAGCTTGATGATAATCCCATTGGTCAGGTTGTAGAGAAACTGGCACTGTCCGGCACTGTTCTGGGACTGACACAGTAGTTCTCCCTGATGGAGCAGTTTAGCCATGTCTACCAGAGTTAGTAGTGCAGGTCCTCTTTTCCCATAGAGGTGTACGCAGTACTGGGGTAGTCACAATCTCAAAATCTGGAAAACTCTGAAAACCAAAAGGATATTTATTTCTGTCAGGTTTAGTACTCAGGCTCGTTTGGTGAGAAACCCCAACTCCTGCTGACTGAGGTGCCCGTTGTGTCTCCATGCACCTACCAGGAATTTTTGCCTGTTGTTTGCTGATACTGTTTTGCTTTTTCGTTGCTTTATTACTTTGGATGTAATCCCATGTAAAAATATCAAAAGTAGGCTAAGACAGCCTGGTGGGTACCCATGAGAGTAGGTGGAAACGTCTGTGATGGTTAGTAGCCCAGAGTGTGGAGCTTGCCTTGGTGCATCTGTGGAGCATCCCATTGAAGGAGCCAGCAGCAGCTACCACCAGGTGTGACTTAAAGACTAGAAAGACAGGGGCCTACGCTGTGGCACAGTGGGTTAAGCTTCAGCAGGCATCCCGTATGGGATTTCTGGCTGCTCTGCTTTTGATCCGGCTCCCTTCAGTGTACCTGGGAAAGTGGGCCACCTGCCACACCCATAGGAAACCCAGGTGAAATTCCTGGCTCCTGATTTCAGCCTGCCCTAGCCCCAGCTGTTACAGGCATTTGTGGAGTGAGCCAGAAGATGGAAGGTCTCTGCCTCACCCTCTGTCTGTCACTCAAATAAGTAAATAAATGTTTTTTTTTTTTTTTAAAAAAAGACTAGAAAAATAGAATGACATTTTGTAGTGGCAACAAGGACCAAGAACTAATGGGAGATAGGAAACCATTGCATGGGATGGACTGAAGATCCTAACCATGTCTTCATTAAGTAGATTGACATATGGAAGGAAGCAAGTGCCACTGGCTGCCTTGTTGATCGTGCAGCACGCTAGCATGGACAGAGAACCAGTACTGAAGATAAATATTACTGTTAGGAGGCAGGATTCAGACATTTAGGAAGCAGTGTGCTTAAAAATATCCAGAAGTGTGGCAAAAGACAGTTGAAAAACTGTATTACTCTTAGAAAACTCTGGTGTTTTCTCGTCCTCAACTTTGTGCAAAAATAGTGCTTTGGGCATTTCCCTTCACCCTACCGTCATTAGAATACAGCCTTTTTCACCAAGGAATGTTGTGCTCTAGGAAAAACAAGGGTTAAACTCATACACCAGTGCAGTTAGCAGAGGTCCAGGAATCAGAACTTCCTGTACACGGGTAGTTATAAAGATCCTGTTCTCAGAATTACTTCATGCTTGAGATGATGTTGATAAATCAGCATTAATAACTGCCTAACATTTTAGGCTGACAGTGAAGTTTGGAAGTGAGCATGCAAATTTTTGGAAGAATTTCCTGTCACTAATGAGAAGATGATACCTAACCTCATTTGTTACACCTTGGGTTTAATGGCCAATCCCATAAATAAGCCAGGAAAAGTCGAAAGTGAAGAAATAATTAACATTGATCCTGACACTTCCATGAGGCGTTTCGTGAGTAATGGGAACATTGCTGGAAGGTTGTTCAGCACACACAAGTTTGCGGATAGTGTGACAGCGATAGTGATGACAGCAGTGGCTGCATTGTGAACCCAGATGGGAACATCGCTGAAGACATTACGGTGATTAATTAAACACCAGTTGTTTATGCAGAAACATGTGAATAAGACAGATGACACTGGTAGAAGTCTTTTCAGAGGGCCATCTAGGGTAGTGTTACTTTGTCCCTTGAGAATCCTCATCCCAGCCCATCCTCAAGGTCTGCTTCCAGCCCAGTAGACCCTTCTCTTGAAGATTTTCATCAACCAGATGCAACGAATATTTATTACGTGCACTCACATATATGCATGCATGTGTGGATTTAACTTTGGAAGTTTACTGTTTGTGTGGATTTAACTTTGATTTTGTATATATTTGGAAGTTTACTGTTTTCCTTGAAAAAGAGGAGTACAAGGTATTTATAGTCTGCACCAATTCTGTTTTTCATCTGTCAGTTATTAAACTATATAGGTAATTACATTGCATATATAATTACTACATGAATATCATACAAATAAACTGTAATACTGTTTACGTTTTTATCCTACTTGAATATTCATACTTTTGATAAACTGATATTAAGGTATTCACTGATTGGCTTATATTACGGCCCATAATTTCTAGATTTTACGATCTAGAAATTCTGAATTCCAAAATATATCTGATGCTAATTTTTTTTGCCAATTTTTATAAGCTTTTATTTTTATTTGAAATGCAGAATTGCAGACAGAGACAGCCATCACCTGCTGCCTCCAGGGTATACATTAGCAGGAAGCTGGATCTGAAACAGTGAAAGGACTTGAAGCCAGGCACTCTGCTATAGAATACCAGCATCTTAACCGCTGAACCAGACGCCAGCCCTGCTGCCATGTTTTAAGTAAGAACGGTACTATAAGAAGTAGGGGTGGGCATTGTGGCGTAGCAGGTAAAGCTGCTGCCTGTGAGGCCGGCATCCCATATGGGCACCAGTTCGTGTCCCAGCTGTTCCACTCCCGATCCAGCTCCCCGCTAATGGCCTGAGAAAAGCAATGAAAGATGGCCCTGCACCCATGTGGGAGACTTAGAAGAAGCTCCTGAGTCTGACTTTAGCCCAGCCCAGCCCTGGCCATTGCAGCCATTTGGAAAGTGAACCAGTGGATGAAAGATCTCTCTCTCTTTCAAATAAATAAATCTTAAAAAAAAAAAAAAAAGTAAATACTTACTTTAGGTAAGAACTTTCACTATAAAAAAAGAAGGTGATGGCTTCCACAGTAGCAGAATGGGAACCTCCTAAAATTTCCTCTATAAAAGCAACACAAACTGACAAAAGTTGTCAAAATGAACTTTAAAAACAAAAACTAAAAAAACCTCTGGGAGTTAAAGGTCTAGGAGCATTTATTTGAGAAAAATGGCTAAATCCCAGAAGGAACAGGGAGCTTGGTGGCGTTTTTACCTTGCTCTCTTCTCCCGCCCATCTTCCCCCAGCTAACAGCCTTGCGACATGGTTTCCGTGACAGACAACAACCTACCCACTTGGGAGGGACAGAGCAGCTCTAGCGCTCAGCTCCCCCTGCCCTGTTCGCAGGACGTCACTGTCTCGCCTCTCTGCCAGGTCTCTGAAAAACTTCGTTCTCAAGCCTTTTCCTTCTTCTGGCTTGTCAGAGCTTACTCTTTGTGAATGGTTCTGTCCAGGGTTTTTGTCAAGAACAATCCTTGTTTACAATTGAGCTTCTGGGGCACTGTGACCAACTGGCACCAGCAAGAACCTGAACCTCACCCCCCAAATCCATCCCCCAGCATATAAAGTGAAAGGAAACACCACCATGAAATGGGATGTCGGCAGGAGGTGCTTAAAAGCTCTGACTTTCCTGGGGATTTAGAATGATTCCCATGAGCAGGGCTGTGCAGATACCCAAGAAAGATGGGAGACGGCCCTAACCTCTCCTCTGTGGCTGACCTCAGGGGTCCACACAAGCAGGAAGCGAAGGCTAGGGCCAGAGGTGTAAATTCCCCACACAAGCGATGAAACCAGAGCTGGGAGGCTGATTGGTTCCCGACATTCAAGGAATCGCAACAATAGACGCAGGTGTCAGAGTTCAGGCAGATAGCTTGCTGATCAACAGCAGCGGCATCGAGCCGCAGGGCAGGCACGCAGGGAATCGCCACTTTCCACAAAAAATGACAGGGCACACGAAGAAACAAGAGAGGGATGGCCCATGTACACTGAAAGGACACTGAGTGGAAACTGTCCTTAAGAAACAAAGATGTAGGACTTTTATTGTTTTAATTATCTCGTCTACTAACCTATATATTTCTTTTTTGGAAAAGATTTATTTAATTGAGAGGCAGAGTTACAGACAGAGAAAGAGGTCTTCCATCTACTGGTTCACTCCCCAAATGGCTGCAATGTCAACCTTAGCTGACCCAAAGCCAGGAGCCAGGAGCTTCTTCCGGGCCTTCCGCATGGGTGCAGGGGCCCAAGTACTTGAGCCATCTTCCCCTGTTTTCCTAGGCCATAGCCGAGAGCTGGATCAGAAAAGGAGCAATTGGGACACGAACCAGCACCCGTATGGGATGTGGGTGCCACAGGCAGAGGCTTAACTTACGACGCCACAGCACCGACCCCAAGATGTTGGACTTAACTGACCAGAGACTCTAAATCAGCTACTATAAATATAAATGTGGTGAAAGAATGAAAGAACACTGTGTTTAAATAACTAAAAAAAAGTATAAGAGCAGTTTCCCATAAATTAGAGAATATAAACTGATAGAATCACTTTTAAAAGTATCAAATAGAAATTTAGGAGCTGGAAAGTACAGTAACTAAAATTAAAAATTGTCAAGCTCAACAAAAGACTTGTGTTGACAGAACAGAGAGTCAGAGAACGTGAAAGTAACACATTTGATTACCCCAGCTGAGGAACAGAAAGAAGAATGAAGATGAAGAGGGCCATGTTTTCCTCTGTGAATAACGCAGTGAAGTATGAGTGAGTCTGTCATAAATGATGAAAGCCAGCCATAATTTAATAATAGGTGAGTTATATCTGAGAGCTGTTTTAAAAATAAAGAAAGACAGTATTCTTTACATAGAGGTAGACCAACTTCCAAGACATACATGTTATGTAAAAAAGAAAGGAATGTCACAGTGTGTATATATATATTGCCATTTTTTTGTAAGGAAGATCGAAAAGAAAAAATTTGTAGGTGTTTGCTCTTTCATTGAAAAATACTACAAGGCTTCATGGGAAACTAATAAATATGGTTGCTCCGAAAGCCAAGAGAGAGATGACAGTTGGTATCCAGAGTCAGTTTAACGTTGTAAACTATGTGGGATTTACTGGGGGGAACAGGTTACAAACGATAAGTGTTTTAAGAGAAGCAGGCGGCTGGTGCCAAGGCTCAATAGGCTAATCCTCTGCCTGCGGCGCCGGCACCCTGGGTTCTAGTCCTGGTTGGGGCACCAGATTCTGTCCCGGTTGCCCCTCTTCCAGGCCAGCTCTCTGCTGTGGCCCAGGAGGGCAGTGGAGGATGGCCCAAGTGCTTGGGCCCTGCACCCCATGGGAGACCAGGAGAAGCACCTGGCTCCTGGCTCCGGATCAGCGCGATGCACCAGCTGCAGCGGCCATTGGAGGGTGAACCAATGGCAAAAGGAAGACCTTTCTCTCTGTCTGTCTCTCTCACTGTCCACTCTGCCTGTCAAAAAAAAAAAAAAAAGAGAAGCAGGCGTTATGGTGCAGTAGAGTAAGTCGCCGTGTCCACATCCCACACCAGGGTGTCTGGAATCAAGGCCTGCCTGGGCTTCCAATTCAGCTTTCTGCTAACACACTTGAGAGGCAGCAGGTGATGGCCCAGGCGCTTGGATTCCTGCTGTCCGTGTGGGAGACCCAGTTGGAATTCTGGCCCCTGGCTTCAGCCTGGCCTCACCTGATTGTTACAGGCATCTGGGGAGTGAACCAACAGATGGAAGATCTCTCTCTCTCCCTCCCTCTCTCTCTTTCTCTTTGTCTCCCCCTCTTTCTGTAGATTCATTTCTTTTCAAATAAATAAATCTTAAATGATTTTGCTTTCCTCAAGGCTATTTTATTTCCTAAGTCAGTGTTCATTTACACAGCCCAGTATGTGGCAGATGAAGGCCACTTGAATACCTGAAATATAAGGTGGGTAGGCAGTTTTAGGATCTCAAACGGGTTTTTTGTTGTTCAGAAATTTCAATTATCAATGAGATGGTTTAGAATGCTGAGCACATTTTTCTCTGTGGCTAATGCAAAGAAAAATGGGCCCATCCTAAATGATAAAAAGCTAGCCAGAGTGTTGCTGGCCTGTGTTGTAACAGGAGGGTGAGTGTGGAACAGACTTATTTTTTCTGAAGTGTGCCATCTGGAGTAGGAGCTGGCAGTCTTGCTGGTACAGGTTAGCTAGCTAGTGATTTGGGTTCTGTGGGTCACACTGAGTGCACGGGACTCAGCCTCCTTTGTGGATGAAAAGCAGCCCCAAGCAATCAGTGAGCATCCAAGTGACACTGTTCCAATAAGCTTTCCTACCAAAGCCGCCTCTGCGTTTGGCCTGTGAGCCACAGTGTGCCAGCCCCTGAAGTAGAATATTGACTAGGGGGAGAGAAATAAGTGTATTCTGGCTCTCACCTCCAAGAACACTGATCTCTTTGTTCCATCGTTGCAAGTGGTGACCCTTTCCTCCTGTCAAAGAACAGATTGTCCCCATGGCTGTGGGGGCGGCATCCATATCTTTTGCAGAATCTCTCCTAGGTCTCCTCCCTGAAACAAAGCTCTGGGAACTGGGAGTCCTTGTAGGAGAGAGACGCAGCTGAAGGAAGAGCCGTTTGTCTGAGTTTCTGGTGCCCACTGCTGGCTGTGTTGCCGTAGCAAGTAATAGGAAAGCACAGTACGTGGACTCAGAGCGGGGCGGATGCCGCTTGCCAGCCTGACCCTAGGGGAACACTTCCTGGGTCTCAGTTCCCCCCACAGAGCTTCAGTATCCCCACGGATAATGAGGAGATGGGCTAGAGATGACATTTAGATCAACGCCGGCTCTAAAGGTGGCATGTAGGGGCGTAGGACGGTGGCAGACTACCTAATTGCTCTTAAATCAGGAACCTCATTCATAGTCTTTCTGAACGTTGCTTAGAAGCACGTTCACCTGGTAAGTGACAGTGTGTGTGCCTCTCCCAGGAGCGGAGATGGACCTTGTTCTCGGCGCGGCAGATTACTACTTCTTCACGCCGTATGTCTACCCAGCCACGTGGCCAGAGGATGACATCTTCCGGCAGACGATCAGTCTCCTCATTGTAACGAACCTTGGTGCTTACATCCTGTATTTCTTCTGTGCAACCCTGAGCTACTACTTTGTCTTTGATCATGCATTAATGAAGCATCCACAATTTTTAAAGGTAAGAGATTTCTGTACCTATGTTCCAACAGCTGTTACACTCAAAATAGCAGTATGTTGTATTTATGAGATTCTTCAGGTTAAATTGCTTATATGTAACCTTTAAATAAAATTTTTGAAACCAACGCCAAATGGGTTATGTGGTTTTGCGAGGGCTAGTCGCCTCTCTCCTTTCCTTACTTTAACAAATAAATGAATGCCTCTTAAAAAAAAAACTATAAATTTAGAATCTTTTACTAGATACATAGGTGGAAATTTCTTTGATAATATTTGCAAATAAATAAATATACATCTGATGTGATTTTACTATTTAACTCTCAAAAGCTGAAATGTATTTTTACCATGGGTATTTTTGTTTGACTAGATAGGGGTTTCAAAGTTTTTTACAATCATTTTTTTTTTAAAGATTTCTTTCTTTATTTATTTGAAAGACAGACTGACAAAGATGGAGATACAGAGAGAGAGAGGGAAGAGGGAGATCTTTCACTTCCTGATTCATTCCCCAAATGCCTGCATCAGCCAGGGCTGGGCCAGGCTGAAGCCAGGAACTCCATCCAGATCTCACACGTGGATGGTAAGGACCCAAGTACTTGAGCCACCATCTGCTGCCTCCAGGTGCATTGGCAGGAAGCTGGATTGGAGGCAGAGGTGAGACTTGATCCCATTTACTCTATGGGATATAGTTGTCTCCCGGGACAGTTAACCTCCTATACACAGTGCTCACTTCGATAATCATTTTTCTATTTCAATTATTTGTATTTATCAGTTACTCCAAGGACTGGGGAAAAAATAGCTTGAGGAATGGAAGCTAATTATGAAAGAAATGACTATTGCGGGGCCGACGCTGTGGCGCAGCGGGTTAATGCCCTGGCCTGAAGTGCCGGCACCAGTTTGAGACCCAGATGTTCCACTTCCAATCCAGCTCTCTGCTATGGCCTGGGATAGTATAGAAGATGGCCCAAGCCCTTGGGCCCCTGCACCCACATGGGAGACCCGGAAGGAGCTCCTGGCTTCGGATCGGCACAGCTCCGGCCGTTGTGGCCAGTTGGGGAGTGAACCATCAAAGGGAAGACCTCTCTGTCTCTCTGCCTCTCCTCTCTATGTGTAACTCTGACTTTCAAATAAATAAATAAGAAAGAAAGAAATGACTGTTACATAAATAGAAATTTAAAATACAGAGTCTAGGGGCAGGCATTGTGGCATAGTATGTGAAGCTAACACCAGTGACACTGGCATCCCATATGAGTGCCAGTTTGTGTCCCAGCTGCTCCACTTCTGATCCAGCTCTCTGCTAATGGCCTGGGAAAAAGCAGAGGAAGATGACCCAACTATGTGGGTCTCTGCCACCCATGTGGGAGACCCAGCTGAAGCTCCTGACCCAGCCCCGGTTGTTGTGGATATCTATGGAGTGAACCAGGGAAAATCTCTCTGTCTCTCTTTCCTTCTACCTCTCTCTCTGTAACTCTTTCAAATAAATAAATACATCTTTTAAAAAATTACAGATTTTGTGGAAGGATAAAAGGTTTCAGAATTTAAAATATATATCACATTTACTCAACACAAAAGGGATGTTTTTCTCATACATCCTTGCCCTTCTATTAAAATTTTGTAGAAACTGAAGGTGAGTTCCTTAATAGAAAAGAATTTTAAAAGTCCTGTCAAACAATTTTATGTTAGCTCTATTTAACAGAGATTTTTTGATTTTGAAGTATTGGAAATTTCAATTTCAGAATCAAGTCTACCGGGAGATTAAGTTTACGGTCCAGTCATTGCCATGGATAAGTATTCCCACTGTTTCATTGTTCCTGCTGGAGCTAAGAGGTTACAGCAAGTTGTATGATGACATAGGAGAGTTCCCAAATGGTAAGTAAACAGTAAGACCGTCAGCTGGAGAATAATATATGCACAGGTTGACTTCTTTAAAGAACTAAGTCTAAAATCTGTTGTAGATAAAATTGTGCCTGAGTGAAGATCGGAGTGATTAGGGATGGGACCTTGTATGTGTTTTCTCTTATCCTTACTGAATTCAAACTTAAGTCAAGTAGTAGATGATAATTCCTGAAAATCAGAAAATACAGATTTTTTTAGAAGTCCATTATCCTGCTCCCTATAAGCTGTTCATCGTTTGGCATTCAGTCTCTCACTTTTCTACGCCTGTGTATTTCATTATTTACATTACAAAATGAGATCCTGCTATGCATGCTGGTTTGGGACTGTCACGTTTTTCTTGTGACAGTAAATACAGCTATATTTTTATGTCAGTGAATATTGATATTATACTAGCATAAGTATTTTAGTTATAGTGTTCCATTGGATGGATAGCAGTAATTTATTTCAATGACTTTTACTTGTTCAGCTGTGGGATTGTTCCCTTGTTCTATTATAACCAGTCCTGTATGACAACTTTTGTGAAATTTTGAAAATATTTCATTAAGATATGCTTCTAGTATATAGAAAGAATAATAGCTAGCATTTATCGAATGTTCATATGTGCTTGTCAAAAGTTCGTAAGTTCTTCATATGTGTCAATCCATTTTTTTCTGTAAGAATTCTAAGATAGGTACTAGTAAGGCATTTCAAAAAGTTCATGGAAAAATGGAATAAAAGCTAAGTTTATTTTGATCCAAAAAAGTTTTTCAGATCCATGCATTACATAGGATCTTCAAAAAGTTCATGGGAAATGTGTATTATGAAAAACCTGTTTATACATTCAAAAAATTTTGCATCAAAATAAAAACTTACCTTTTAATTCTATTTTTCCATGAAGTTTTTCAAGTACCCTCATTATTATTTTTTTTCTTAAAGATTATTTATTTGAAAGGCAGAGTTACAGGGAGGCAGAGACAGAGAGAGAGAGTGAAGTCCTCTATCCACTGGTTCACTCCCCATATAGCCACATTAGCTGGAGCTGGGCCAATCTGAAGCCAGGAGCCAGGAGCTTCCTCCAGGTCTCCCACACAGGTGGGGCCTAAGGGCTTGGGCCATCTTCCACTGCTTTCCTAGGCCATAGCAAAGAGCTGGATGAGGAAGTGGAGCAACCGGGACTCAAACCAGCACCCATATGGGATGCCAGCACTGCAGGTGGTGGCTTTACCCACTTACACCACAGCGTCACCCCCGCCCCCCCATATTATTTTACTCCTTTTATAAGTGAGTAAACTAGGTGAACGGTTCTGGGAACTCACATGGGTCACTCAGCAAACAGGTGGTGGCTCTGAGACCGGAGCCTAGGCTTGCTGGCACCAGAACCCTGCTCTCTACTAGGTTAAATACTTAGGGGAAGGAACAAAAGCTGTCCATGGTGGTGCGGAGTGCCTCGGTCTTGAACAGTGAGCATGATTGTGAGGAGAGGTGAAGGGCAGGAGGGCATTCTAGCTTTGTAGAACAGTTTGCATAAAAACATTGGGAAGACGCCCAAGAAAGCAGGCGGATTAGAGCAGGATCATAAGAATAGTGAGGTTGGCAAGGTAAGACAGGGCTGGGCCCTGGAGTTAATTCTGGGCTTAAGGTATTTAGTGGAAAATAAAGTTCTAAGCAAAGAGATAATATGTAAAGATTTGTCTTAGAAAGATTAATAGGAAAGAGATGATTAATTAGCATTATTTCCAGAGATTTAAATAATAAAGATAGCTTGAGTGTCCTTTTCTTGTCTCATAAATATCTTTATAGTTTAATGAAGAAGCATTGTAGCAGGACGTTTCAGGTTACTGTGAGAGGGAAATGAAGAAATGACTATGTTCCAAGGAGTCAGGGGAGATTAATTTCTAATACAGTGAATTAGCCCAAACAGGTCACTTGCAGATTGTGAGTTTAGGATTGCAGTTGGAACTGGGGCGGATGTGTAACAAGTAAACTCCTGGGGCAGGCGCTGGGTGCAGGTGCCCCTTGGGACCTCTGCTGCTGAGTCCAGCTTCCTACTGGTGTGCAGCCTGGCCGGCAGCAGTTGATGGCTCAGGTATTTGGGTCCCTGCCACTCAGGAGGGAGATTTTGATTGAGTTCCTGGCTGTTAGCCTCAGCCTGGTCCTGCCCCAGCTGTTGTGGGCATTTGGAAAGACATCTCTTTCTCTCTCTCTCTCTCTCTCTCTCTCTCTCTGCCTTTTAAATGGAAAAAAAAAAAAGAAAAGAAATAAATACATTTTTTTAAAAATGGGGGCAGGGTGTGGCACAGTGGGTAAAGTTGCTGTCCGCAGGCCAGCATCACATATGGGCACCAGTTTTAGTTCCGTCTGCTCCACTTCCCATCCAGCTCCCTGCTAATGTGTCTGGGAAAGCAGTGGAGGATGGCCCAAGTCCTTGGGCCCCTGCACCCATGTGGGAGACCTGGAAGAAGCTCCTGGCTCCTGGCTTCAGTCTGGCAACAGATAGAACAGTTTCTCTCTCTCTCTCTCTCTTTCTCTCTTTCTCTCTTTCTCTCTTTCTCTCTTTCTCTCTTTCTCTCCTTCTCTGTCCCTCACCCTCTCTCTGTAGCTCTGCCTCTCAGCTAAATAAAATAAATATTAACAAAACAAAACACACAAAAAAGTAAACTCTAATCCTGAGAGCCAAATCTTGGTTCTGCTATTCTGTTTTCTAGGCTGGATTCAGCTCACTTTCAGTGTGATATCCTTCCTCTTTTTCACTGACATGCTTATCTACTGGATTCACAGAGGCCTTCATCACAGACTGGTCTATAAGGTAAAGTCCTGTGTGGGGGAGAGAGGACGGATTCCACACACTTCAGCAGTGTAGGAAATGTGTTCTCATTTCTAAAAATTTCCATTACTCTAAGTGCCTGCCTACCCATAGTCAGGTCAGGTGCCAGGTAAATTTTGTTCCTATTCTTTATGGGACTTAAGTTGTCACCATTTCGGGGTAAAGAAGAAGGGCATTTTATAAGGTGATGTAGCTAGATCCGAAGGGATTTTTGGTTCAGGGTGTTTCCACAACAAGTGTGCAGAGCCCCGCTGAACTGTAGGGCAGAGTGAAGTCGGTGTTGCTAACTGTGTGCTCCTCTTCTCCAGCGCATACATAAGCCTCATCACGTCTGGAAGATTCCCACTCCATTCGCAAGTCACGCGTTTCACCCTGTGGATGGCTTCCTTCAGAGTCTGCCTTACCACATCTACCCTTTTGTCTTTCCATTACACAAGGTGGTTTATTTGGGCTTGTACGTCTTGGTTAACATCTGGACGATTTCCATTCATGATGGGGATTTTCGCGTCCCCCACGTGTTAAAGCCATTTATTAATGGCTCAGCTCACCACACAGACCACCACATGTTTTTTGACTACAACTATGGACAGTATTTCACTTTGTGGGATAGAATTGGAGGCTCATTCAAAAATCCTTCCGCTTTCGAGGGGAAGGGGCCTCTGAATTATGTGAGGAAGATGACCGAAGAACAATGCAACAGCCATGCAGAAAACGATCCTAAGAATGACAAACTATCCAATGGAGAGTTTACCAAGACTGAATAGATTATTGTCCAGTTCTTCTTAGATATTTTTAATAATGAAAAGTAACCTTCGTACAGCCAAGCTACATAGCAAGTGAATGGTGTCATTTGAGAATGAGCAGTGTGGGTGTTGCTGAGCAGTGGTCATTGATGGTAGACCCAGGGAAGATGCTGTGAGCACCAGGATTCTAATCTCACTTACCATACCCCGTGTGGGTCCCTGGGACGACTGGTCTTTCCAACCCACAGAGCTGTCATTTGTACAGCCTCAGCAACAATTTTAAACAAGCTAAAGAGTAAACAACTGAGGGGGCAGGCTGAGTTCTTTTGCCTTAATCCTCCCATGTTCTTTAAGACAAATTCTT
Source organism: Oryctolagus cuniculus (assembly GCF_964237555.1). Lineage (NCBI taxonomy): Eukaryota > Metazoa > Chordata > Mammalia > Lagomorpha > Leporidae > Oryctolagus > Oryctolagus cuniculus. The sequence goes on from NC_091432.1 coordinate 113,801,799, forward strand.
TGTGCTTAATAATACCAAGACTAAGCACTGTAATAAGAAATACTAATGTCAAGATGGTTCCTTCCTTCAGGAACGGTTCATTCTTCAGTGTTGGCATGATAATGATTGTAGTATTTTGTTCAACTGGAAACATCTGTGTGAGAAACAAGTTCTACACTACTGGCTGTGTAAATGAACTAAGTAATAGCAGGTGTGTGATAAGAGTGTCCTCTTCCTACACATAGGCTCTTTCTCTGGGAATATTACCAAGTATTCTGTTTTACTGATGAATAAATAAATGTGAATTTTAAAAAATACCAATACTACCATGACTTAATCCAGAGCTGGGATTATGTAACTAAGATTTTGATGGTTACTCTTTGCAACCATTATTTAATAAGTGTAAAAAATGTGTGCATCTGAATATATTTAGAAAGGGAAGTTTTGATGCCCAGGTATTATATTTGGCACAACCGATTTTTTAATTAAATTGATGCACTGCACTTTTGGTATGTTTTGAAGTTACAAACTTGTAATTTTTTATGAAAGGAAATTATTGCCAAATATATATGCCTATCACTGAAGGTTTGTTTTGAAATCTTACTGTTGCTTCGTTTTTCTCCACTTCCTCAGCAAATATACTTTCATAAAGGAATGTGTGTTGTAGCATAAATATTGGGAAAACATGGTTTGTAAAGGCATTCTATAAACTATTTATGTAAAAATCAATAAAAGCCGATCATGATTATTAAACTGTATCAGTTAAATATGATAGCAGAAAGTCTTGTTTGTACCAAGTTTGTGTCTATTTGAAACAGTAGAAATTATGTGGATTGTTAGAACTGAGTTCGAACACCCTCAAGATGTTGAGTATCAAGTTGAGAAAGAGAGAGAATATTCTTTTGAATTTCACGTCTTTATTAGATTGAAATTGAATGTCTGAGATCCAGAAGAAAGAGCTTTCTTGTTTTTCTGTTTGAGTGATTGTTACGAGGCCGTCTTACCTGTCCCAGTGCACAGTTAGTGTTCTCAGCTGGTAAATGCAGATGGGTTCTTTTCACTCACCCCGCCTGCCCCCAGGGCTCCCTTTGCCCAAGAGAAAGAAGGCAATGAAGGAGTGAGATGAACACACTGTTTCCTAGTAAGAATAAGAACTGATGTGCGGGAGCTTTTCCTTTTGGACAGGCGTCCATACACACAAGTCCTTAGCAGGAGGAAGCTGGGACCCCCGGAGAGGTGAGTGGCTTTTCCAAGCTATTCCTCTCAAGTCCCCTGTGGACGTTTCTGGTCTGGTCAGTGGACGACTTTCCACAGGCTCCTTCCATGCCGGGGCGCTGCCTGTCTGTCAGTGCCGGGAGCTCTTAGTTGAAGGAGCACTTAGGGAGAGAAGGAAAAGTGTGTGTGGAAAACAGGTGCATGTTCTCTGGACAAGACTCAGTCACGTGGCCCGCCTCCCTGGAAAAGGCTCTGGGAAATGCATCCATCGTGTACCTGGCAGGAAGGGGAAGTCAACTTCCTGAATCGCCAGCCGGTTTGCCACATCCATATAATTTATTACCTTCTTCTTGGGGGGAATAAAGGAAATAAGGGTGCTGAGCTGGCGAATGAGCTCAAAAGCCCTGAAGTCCCCCCGCACTGGCTGTCTTACTGTCCAAAACACTAACCACCTTGAAGGGTGCTGTTGTCTCAGTGTGTCCCCCTAAAGTTCATTTATTAAAACTTTATTGTGACTGTGATAGTATTAAGCAGTAGGGCCTTAAAAAAGATTTAGTTATATATGTATTTGAAAGACAGGGAGAGACAGAAAATCTTCCATATACTGGTTCACTCCCCAGGTGGCCACAACGGTCAGGCTGATCTAGGCCAAAGCCAGGAGCGTGGAACTCCATCCAGGTCAAGGGCCCAAGTACATGGGCCGATATTCACTGTTTTCCCAAGTGCACTAGCAGGGGACTGGATTGGAAGCAGAGCAGCTGGGACTTGAACTGGCACTTTGATTTGGGATGCCAGCATCACAGGTACAGTTTAATACACTACACCACAATGCTGGCCCTGAAAGAAGTGCTTAAGTCATGAGTCCCCATGAATGAGAGTAATGACCCTATAGAAGAGGTGTGGCGGGGCCAGCGCTGTGGCGTAGCAGTGCCTGCAGTGCCAGCATACCTTATGGGCACTGGTTCAAGTCCTGGCTGCTCCACTTCCGATCCAGTTCTCTGCTATGGCCTGGGAAAGCAGTAGAAGATGGCCCAAGTCCTTGGGTCCCCACACCCATGTGGGAGACCTGGAAGAAGCTTCTGTCTCCTGGCTTCAGATCAGCACAGCTCTGGCTATTGTGGCCATCTGGGGAGTGAATGAGCGGATGGAAGACCTCTCTCTCTTTCTCTCTCTCTCTCTCTCTCTCTCTGCCTCTCTATAACTCTGCCTTTCAAATAAGTAAATCTTTAAAAAGAAGAAGAGATGTGGGGGCACTATTCATCTCTTTTGCCCTTGGATCCCTTCCACCATGTGAGGCCATAGCATTCATTCCTTCGAGAGGACACAGTAAGAAGGTGCCTGTTTGAAGCAGAAACAGGCCCACACCAGACACCAAAACCACTGGCAGTCTTAGATTTCCCAGCATCCAGAACGGTGAGAAAAATTTTCTACTTGAAAATCAACCACTCGAAGGTATTTTGTTAAAGCAGCATGAACAGACTAAGACAAGGGGAAAAGGACTTCCTTTGGTTGACTTCCTACCTTCTTCAAACTCAAAGCACTTGATTGGCAGCCTTATTTCAGCACTTCCTGCTTTCTGTCGGCTGTTGTTGTGTGTGTCTTATTAGTTCCAGACCCCAGACTCCTTAAAAGCAAAGACCACATCTAGATCAGCATTGTAGTACACCCCGCATTCTTTCAAGGTACCCAAGATGTGGTTGAGGTTGCATAAATAATGTAATAATGAAGTAGTAGAAATGTCATTCTCTTCAATACATATTTAACGAACACTTAATAAGTGCCAAACAAACAGTAACCCAGAAACTGACCACACATGAATCTGCAATATGAGTATGGACTGGAATGCCTAGTGAATCTATACACCCAACAATCAACTCTGTACTTCGGGTAAAGTTAAAAAATTCCCAAAGACGTTGCTTGATTTACACCAAGAAAGGGCAGACCTAGGAGGCTGATCTGTAACCTCACCCCAGGGGAATTGTTGCTAAGAGCTTTTGGAGTTGAATAGCCAGGTGTGAGTCCTGGCTGTGCGGCTTACGGATTGCATGACCCTGGTTTTCCCATCAGTAAACAGATGGGAATACCGCCTACCTAGTAAGACTAAATGGGTTAGAAGCCCTCAGTTAGATTTCAACTGAGGCTATTAATCATGTAAAATGTGCTGAATGCTTTTTCTTTCTAGGTTCACTGATTGTTATCATTATACCTTGGCTAGGCCCTCAGTAGAAATCAGGTGCATGAGGGAAAAAGGATTCAAGGCTAGCATGGATCTGAGAAGAGAAATAAGTTCATAGAGAATTAAAGTAGGCTCAAGTGAAAATTTAATTTAAAAAAATATGAAAATCAAAATACCATAAAGAAAAATTAAAATGGCCAGAAAAATTGTGAGTGCTGGCACTGTGGTGTAGTGAGTAAAGCCACTTCCTGCAGTGCCGGCATCCCATATGGGCACCAGTTCGAGTTCTCGGCTGCTCCACTTCCAATCCAGCTCTCTTCTGTGACCTGGGGAAGCAATAGAAGATGGCCCAAGTCCTTGTGCCCCTGAACCCGCGTGGGAGACCCAGAAGAAGCTCCTGGGTCCTGGCTTTGGACCAGCTGTTGCAGGCAACTGGGGAGTGAACCAACGGATGGAAGACCTCTCTCTGTGTAACCTTGACTTTCAAATAAATAAATAGATCTTTTAAAAAAAATTGTGAAAAACGATGAAGACAAAGAATTTTCAAATTCTGGTGTCCTAAAAGAGGAAAAGTAAAGCAACAGAGCAGAGAACATAGTGTTCACTCTAAGTCAAAGCAGGAATGAAGATGCAAACGTGCACATTGCAGAGTCATAAAACCAGGTATTTGGTCTAGTGGTTAAAGTGCCTGCATCCCACAAAGGAGTATATAGGTTCAAGTCTCATTTCTGCTCCTAATGCTAGCATCCTGCTGATGGCCACCCTGGAAGCCACCAGCAGGTGATGGATTAGGTAATTGAGCCCCTGTCACCCACATGGGAAACCCGAGTTGAAGTAATGGCTCCCAGCTTTGGGCTGGCTCAGCCCTGGCCCTTGTGGGCATTTGAAAAATGAAGCACAGATGGGAGCTCTTTCTGACTGTCCATCTGTCCGTCTGTCCGTCTGGCTTCCCTCCGTGTGTCTGAGTGTCTATCTCTTTGTATTGCAAATGAAAAATAAGTAAATGAAGCTGGTTTGAACATTCCTGTACAAATTTTTGTATTGTCTCTTGCTTTATTTCTCTTATGTAAACACTTAGTTAGAAAACAGCTAGAACATATGGTGGTTTTATGAGAATGTTTAACTTGTTAAGAAAATGAAAAACTATTTTCCAAAATGATTGTGCCGCATCCTCCCCAACACTTGATAAGGCCAGTCTTTATCATTTAGGTCCATTGAACGTTATGATACAATAAAACTGGATTTTGGAATGGGTACAATTATGTGTCTTCTATTAAATGAAAAGCTTCATTTGTGTAGCTTTACTTGCAGTAGTAAATCACAAAAGAGATATCATATATGTTTTTCATCACATTTGGTTTTTTAGTCCTATTGTGGCTTAATTTGCATTTTCCCATGACCATAATGATGTTAAACACCTTTTCTGGTACTTTATATATTTTTACTGTTTTTATATGTTCTTTTGTGAAATATCTATTTTACATCCCATTTTAAAAATTGGGTTGTTCTTTGTGTGTGTATGTGTGTATAAATAAATAAATCTTTTTTTAAAAGATTATTTATTTATTTGAAAGGCAGAACTACAGAGAGGCAGAGGTAGAGGCAGAGAGAGCGAGAGAGAGATCTTCCATCCACTGGTTCAGAGAGAGAGAATCTTCCATCCACTGGTTCACTCCCCAAATGGCTGAAATGGCTGGAGCTGGGTCAGTCCAAGGCCAGGAGCCAGGAGCCTCCGCTGGGTCTCCCACATGGGTGCAGGGGCCCAAGGACTTGGCCATCTTCTACTGCTTTCCCAGGCCATAGCAGAGAGCTGGATGGGAAGTGGAGCAGCCAGGACTTGAACAGGCACCCATATGGGATGCCAGCACTGCAGGTGGTGGCTTTACCCACTGCACCACAGTACCAGTCCCCTTTTGTGCTATTGACATATAAGAATTTTTTATATATTGACAGAAATCCCTTGTCAGATCTATGTATTACAAATATTTACTCCAATCTGGCTTGCTTTTCATTTTCTTAATGTCTATTGGTAAGGGAAATTTTAAAATTTTGATTGACCAATTTATCAACTTTTGTCTCATAATTACCGCACTATATGTCCCACCTAAGAAATCTTGCCTTATCCACAGAACAAGCTTAGATTTTTCTTTGTGGAAAGATTTTTAATAGTAAATTCAGTTTCTTAATAGGAATTATTTTATATTTTCATTTCTCCTTTTGTCAGTTTTAATACACTGTTTTTCAAGAAATTTTTTCATTTAATTTGAGTTATGAAATTTGTTGCCTTAAGGATGCATGTAATATTCCCTTATAACCCTTTTAATCCCTGTGCAACATGTAGTGATACTTCCTTTCTAATTCCTTGTATTTATGAGAGAGAGAGAATCTCCCAACTGCTGGTTCACTCCCAAATAACTGCAATAGCTCGGGCTGGGCCAGACCAAAGACAGGAGTCTGGAACTCCATCTGGGTTTCCCACGTGGGTAGTGGGTGAGAGTAGTTAGACCATGTTCTGCTGCTTTCCTAGGCACATTAGCAGGGAGTTGGACCAGAAGCAGAGCAGCCAAGAGTCAACCCAGCACTCTGATATGGGATGCCTGCATCTAAGCAGCGGCTTAACCTGCTGTGCCACAATGCTGGCCCAAGATTATCAACTGCACTGATTTTTTTTTTTTATTTCAGTTGCTATGATCTGAATGTGTCCTCAAATTTCCTGTGTTGAGATTTAGACACCAATGTGATCGTATTAAAGGGAGGGCCTGTAGGATGTGATTGGATCAGGAGGGCTCCACTCTGGTGAATGGAGTTAGGGCCCTTATGTAACAGCCTTCAGAGAGCTGCCTATGGCTTCTCCATCCCTTCCACGTGGAAGGGCCAGTGTAGATCCCACCAGGGCACACAGCATTCAAGGTGCCATCTTGGAAGCTGAAACCAGGCTCTTCCCAGACACAACCTGCTGGTGCCTTGATCTTGTGCTTCCCAGATTCCAGAACTGAGAAACACCTTCCTGTGGTTTATAAACTACCTACGCTTGGGCGTTTTGTGAAAGCCAACCAAGGAACAAAGATACCGATGTTGGGCTTGGTTGATTTTTTTCTCTGTTGTCTGTCGTTCTGCTCCCATCCGTTTTTTCCCTTCTACTTATTTTGTGTGTAAGCTGCTCTTCTTTCCCCACTTGCTCCTTCATGGAAATTCCAATCATGGATTTCATTTTTTTCCTTTATAAACATTTAAAGCCCCAACATGCCCTATGTGAACTGCTATCTCTGAATCCCACAGACTTCGATAACTTTCATTGTTATTTATTCCAAAGTGATTTTTGTCTCGCATGGGATTTCCTCCTTGCTAGCGTGGTGGGCTTGTATGGTGTCACCTAACAACTACTTCCCTGCACGGTTCTAGGTTAGCCAGGGCTGCACACGTCATTTTCTGTGAGATTTAGAAGGTAGCCAGGGAGCAGCAGCCATCCTCATGCTTGGGAAGACAGAGCATACAACTGTGCTTGAATCGTGTTGTCACTTCTGACCTGGTGGGCCTGAGGCAGCAGATGGGCCCCAGCATCCACAGCCCCCATCTGATTGTCCTCCAGTAGGGCCCTTCACTTGCATCATCTCATTTAATCTTCCCAAAAAACGTTGGGATAAATTCTATCCAAATGAATAAACTTGAGACTGGAAGGATTAAGGCAATGGGCCCTAAATCGCAGAGGGAGTATCTGACAAGGGCAGGAATTGAACGCAGACCGCACACTCCGGTCTGGCGCGTTCCACAGCCTGTGGCTATGCACTAGGATGCACTGCTTTGATGCTAAGAACTGAGAAAAGATTTGCAAAGTACCCATCCCAAGGTCTGATGGTTGGCAATCTGTATGTGGTTGTCATTGTTAGGATTCTAAATCTGCAATCCGAAGCCCTTTTACTATTTTATGTACTCCCCTTTGATGGGAGTGGTCTTCAAGCTCTGTTCAACTTTTTAGTGTGTTAGCTCTTTCTCCAGGTTAGAGCCCCTGTGAATAATTCACACGTAGCAGTGAATGACAAACATCTTAACCCGCCTTTGAGAACCTTGTATGGAATCACAAAACGATGGACCTATTCCGAACATTAGGCATCCTGAGTCCAAGCTTTTATTTGCAGAAGAAGAAACACGTCCACAAATGCGACCGTGAGATGCTCAAGGTCTCGGGGTGAGCTCTTAGGTTGGAATGATCACTCTCGAGAAGGTTAGGGGAAGGACACAGTGCCACCGAGGCAGGTGCTCCAACTCCCGCATGACCTCACGCAGGCAACTCCAACTGCAAACCTTTCTCACAGTAACTGAGTTGTGGGAAAAGCTGTCCCTTGATGACTGTGAAGTTACTTACCAGGTTATTACAGATAATCCTTACAAAATTCTATTGCTCCTAGCACTGTCAAACAGGGATTAGGAAATGTGTTAATTACCTTTTTGAGTTAGCAGCTGCCATGGGAAGTCCCCGCTACTTTAAGGGTGCCAATATTCCAGCTGCTTGAGTAACAATTTGAAATTGAGCACCTTGTTGATGGGGAAAGGCCCCCATAGAACCCGGCCTGAGAGCTTGAAGGACCACCTGGTTTCAGAGCGTTTCCTCTGGTTCTCTCCCTGCTTTCCTCCTCCTCAGGAATTCAGCCCTTCAGCTATTCGGTGAGGTCAAGCAAGAAATCATCCTTGTCGGCGATGTTGCCGATGAGGTACAGTTGCTGCTGTCTGTGCACAAATCCAATCTGCGGTGCTAAGCTTTTGGGAAAAAGAAGGCTTCAGATGTGTGGCCGGCCAGCATGGAGACAGGCAAAACTGAAATCTTCCCCTCAGGGTCTGGGGAAAGTTCTGTGGGGTCAGGAAAGAGAAGTTGTGACATTTGCCACATGCACAGGGAAGTGTCTGATGGGCGGGGCCCGCAGTAGGACCACGTGCTGGTTGACATGTAGAAGGTTGTGGGCAGTGGGTACCGTGACCTTTGGACTCCTTACTGCACAGCTCTTCTGCTTCTGTTCGCTCTCCAACTGTGGTTCCTTGAGGGGGGCACAGCTTTGGCTCCAGGCATCATCTGTAGGTCAGTCTCTTTTCGCACACATGCAGCTCAGCTGGTCAGTTTCAGTCTGGTTGAACTGGACTTAGGGCACCTTAAGAAATAATGGTTTAGAAACTTGCCTTTTATGGCAAGAACCTTTTGTTAAAGAGCAGGATGGGGACGTTTTCAGGGAAGGAAAGAGGAAACACAGGGGGGACTTTCGAGTTTCTGGGACATCAACAAGAAGCCTCGTTTAAAGGACAACACCCCAGTCTCAGTGACAGCCCAGTGTAAGCGCCGGACGCTGGCAGGTTGGGGAGGGCTTTGTGCCTCGTGCACTGTTCAGTATCCACATCACGTTTGGAGGTACATGGATGTTTCATTGATCTTTAAAAAAATAACCAAGGGAGACCGTGGGGTGATGTTCTTGATAAGGTGGCTGAAGGAGCCCAATCCGAGCAGACGGCTGAATGGGAGAAAGAGGAGGCTGTGTGCGTGTCTGAGAGAAGAGGCCTCAGGGCAGGTGTTTGGTGTGTTTGAGAGACAAGAAGGAGACTGTAGTGATCCGTGTCTGATCAGATCTGGAGAGTTACAGAAAAGGGGAAATGTGTAAAGATAAAGGTGAGGAAGGTAAGAAGGCCAAAGGGGACAAGGTGTGCTCAGGTTGCCTGAGACATGGAAGAGGGAGCCATGGGTCCATGAGTGAGGGGAGCAAGAATGTAAGGTATAAAACTGAAGACAGCGCCGCGTGTGGGTCAGCCCCAGGAGCCGGGGAATCTTCACACCGGTGTCCTGCTTGTCGCTGGAACACTGGGTGTTGGCTTGGTCACCGTGTAACCTTGGACCTTTTCAAGGCTTTGTTCCCACCTGTCAAAGGAACAGCCAATCTTTCCATCTCCTTTGTTCTTGGGAGCTCTGTCCATTAGACATTAAATAGATGAAGGAATAATTGCTGATAACTGTGCAAGACAGATGGTAAAATTACAGTCACTTTGAAGAGCTCAACTAAAATTAAGCGTAGATACTTGCAAATATCCTCTTCACCCTACTCTGAAGTTGCATTCTTTCTAGAGAGTTTTCCCTCCTCTGACTTGTTTGCTTTGTTGTTTTTTCCTGCCAAAGCGGAGCAGTTTCTGGGATCAGACTGTAGGTGGAGCAGTTAGACTTCCCCCATATTGCAGCCATAAATGCAGAAGCATCCACATTTCATGTCTAGACAGAGGACGTGCACAGAATCATAAAACCTTGAGATTGGAGGGTTCCAGAAAGGTCATCTACTCCCTTCCTTGTCTTCAGAACATCATGCTCCTATCAGCCTGGTGGTGATGCAGCATCCCTGCTGGGCTCCTTTGAACTGCATTTAAAGCTCCACTGGCCGTTTATTTTAAGCTCGACAACAACAAAACAACAAATCCCAAATAAAACCCAATATGTGCATGTGCACACGATTCTTGGCACTGCAGGGTATGAGCACAGTCCTCGATATTCCTGCTGTTTGTAGTAAATGTTGGATTCTGGAGAAACATTTGGCTTATCCTGGCCTGAGATTTCAGGTCCTGATACAGACAAGAAAAACACTAGGAAAATTTCTATACCAACAATGGGATTAAAAATCAGTTCAGATGCCACCCCGCCCCCCTTTCATATTCTGGGAAGACTCATTCCCGATTACTAGTGTCTCACCCAGAAGGAGGTGCCTTTCTGAAAAGATTTTTCTCCATTGCATGAAATTAGTATGCCCCTATAAGATTTCTATGCAGTTAATGTCTGCATATCTAATGCTATTTTTCCATTAGAACTTGTAAGGGTTTTTCCCTTTGGAAAAACCTAGATCTAAAAGTTAATGAAGCCACATCTGAGGTTATAATAATTTTTGAGACGTCAAAAGGAAAATGTTTTCATGATCTGCTGTTGGTCAACATACTCAAAGCAGGTTTCAGAGCATATGTGCAAATACCAAGCAAGTCTGAAGACAAGAATAGCGGGAGTTGTTTAATTCCAACGTGAGACACCTTTTCAATTAAACTCACACCCGGTTTCTTGCAGTAGGAGCACAAGGCAGCCGTCGGTGGATGCCGCAGCCCTTTTCTCCACACTGTTATAAAAGTGCCTGGTTGCTATGAATGAGCAAGTTGCTTTGGAAGCAGCAGTTGATGGGCAAGTGGGAGAATGTGCCAAGAATCACCATCCTGAAAGGATGCGAAAATCCTCAAACGCGAATGTTCAGATAACGCTGATATTATTTAGGTAAATTCACTCACTTAACAAATAATTTTCATTTTCTGGTGTATGTCCGGGCTTAGTCTAGGAGATGGGATGGAGTGGTAAACAGTCAAATGAGAGTATCAGTGAAGTAGAGTGACTATTGGACAGGAAATGTACAGAAGTTCTATCAGATCCTAAGTCAACAGGCCTTGAGATATCTCAGGGAAAGTTCTCCCAGAGGTCAGATGGTAACAGGCAGCAGGGCCAGGAGAAAAGAGTTCCAGTTACAATGAATTGGGTGGAGGAAGGCTCTGAGCTGAAAGAGCATGGGCTATCCAAGTCATTGAAGGAAGTCCAGCATGGCCAGACTGCAAAGTCCGCCAAGTAGTCGGGGGAGAGATGGACGCTGGAGAGCACAGGCTCCATTGGCTCTGCTGAGAAGTTGGCTTTATTATAAAGGCAATCAGAAGACACGAAGGAGGGTATCCAGTGATGTGACTGGAATAGCTTTCTATATGAGAAATCCTGTGCTAACTGCTCTGGGAATGGGTCGGTGGGTGGGTGGCACCAGATTTGGGGCTTAGAAACATAAATGTGAACAAAAACCGTGAAGAGATAGCTCAGAGAGTGTATTTTGAGTGGTTCAATGAGAGTAGAATCCTAAGGAATCTGTAAACATGCAACAGAAGAGGAACCAACAAAGAAACTGAGACATGAGGGTGAGTAGAAGAATGCTGCTTTGCAGGGACCAAAGTAAGAGACCAAGGAGGAAGCCATCAGTAGTGACAGATGTCACCAAGAAGCCAAACAAACAAAGGGTAGAGGAGCACCTAACGCATTTAACACGAAGAGAGCAGGGGTGAGCTTGATAAACCAGCTCCACAGAAGTGGTGGGAGTACACACCGGACTGTCATGAGTGAATACAATGAGGAAGCAATGGCAGTGGCTCTTCCAGCTCAGTTACAGGGACAGGTGTCTGGCGTAGCAGCTAACACAGCAGCTAGGACATCCGTTTCTAACATTGGAGTACAGGGTTCAATACCTAGCTCTGGCTCCAGACTCCAACTTTCTGCTGGTGTAGACCTTGGGAGGCAGTGGCAGAGACGGCTCAAGTGTCTGGGTCCCCGCCACTGAAATAGCAGACCTGGATTGCATTCCTGGATTCCAGTTTCAGCCCGGTCCAGCCCTGGCTATTGCATGTATCTGAAGAGTGACCCAGTGGATAGGAGCATTCTCTCTCTCTATCTCCCTCCTTTATCTGCCTCTCAAAAAAATATTTTTAAAGTTTTTTTTAAATATATATTTGAAAGGCAGAGTTATAGAGAGGCAGAGACACACAGAGAGAGAGAGAAAGAGCGAGATCTTCTATTTGCTGGTTCACTCCCCAGATGATCACAACAACTGGAGCTGCACCAGGAACCTGGAGCTTCTTCCAGGTCTCCCACGTGGGTACAGGAACACAAGGACTTGGGCCATCTTCTACTGCTTTCCCAGGCCATAGCAGAGAGCTCTGAATCGGAAGTGGAGCAGCCAGGTCTTGAACCGGTGTCCGTATGGGATGCTGGCAATGCAGGCGGTAGCTTTACCCACTACACCACAGCACCAGGCCCTCAAAATATTTTTCATATATTTTTTAAATGAGTGAATAAAATAAGTGCATCTTCAAATGTGAGGAGAAATAGAGCCATTGGTGGATTGTTGGAGATTGGATCCAGGTGGGAGTAGTTTTACAATGTGAGAAAGTTGAAGGATATTTTAAGGACTGAAGGAAGTGACAGATTGCAGCAAGGTTTGAGGAGGTTGAGATGGGACTCTCTGAGAAGGGTGGGGAGGCTGAGATTCAGAGAGCATGAGGAACTTGGATGGGAGGAGGAGAGAGCTTCTGTCATCCTGGGAGGCAGGGAGGAAGGGATGGGTGTGAATGCTGGTACATTTGTGGGTTGAGTGGCAAGAGTTTGAGGTCACTCCTGTCTGCTGTCTCTCATTGTCTCCATAAAGGACATTAAGGGATATTTTTTCTACATACCTTTTATGAAAGCTTAGAATCTCATAGACGAGGAGTGTACATGAAATACAAAGTATTCGTGAAGTTGAGAAAAGGACCTAGAATTAGTAAAATATGGTTTTAAAACACAAATTCAGGCAAATGAAACTCATGGCCAAGGCAGAGTATGAAAGTAAGAAACTCATGAAAATTCTGTCTGTGACAGTCGATGGTAGTTGTGCTAACAATGTGAGTTAAACTAAAACTGTGCATCCTTAATAAATATTTTATGGGTCAAATCTAATGATTAGGTGAACTGCAACAATTGACCTTACATATCAAGATATAATTTTTTAAGTGTGAGCAGTTGAAAGATTCCATAATCGCTAATTGTGGTAACATTATATTAAAATCAGATAGTTTAACAAATTTTGTAGATCTGACTGATAATTAACATAATAATATCCTAATCTTCATGAGGTATTTGCACTAAATGTTGGCACCAAGGAAGTGCTTTCTTGGATGCCCACTTGAAGTGCCTACTAAATATCACAGCATGGTCCAATAAGTGTATACTCAAATAGAGCCAGTGGCACCTGATGGAAGTGGACAGGATGAGTACACATTCACACAGATCCCCCCCTGGGGAGGGCAGAGGGCAGAGGAACGTGCACATGTTTCCTTGGCTAATGCCAGTATGCAGAATCCTACCTCCCGGACCATAAAGGGTTCCCCCTGCTCACCTGAGCTGATCTTTTTCGTAGCATCATTTTGTTGAGAGGAGGGCACACTTGTCCTCTAGGAAAGAACGTACAGAGCATGAAGAAGGCGGGAACCAAAGCTCTCTGTGTTACAGCTCAGCCGACCATTCTCTCTTTCCAAGCCAGACACATAGACAGGAAAATAGGAATATGCCACCCAGATTGCACAGACAACTTCTCCAAGTCATCATCAAACTCCCCCCGCCCCCCATCTGAGCAGCATGGGCATCTTCTCTGTAGGAAGATGCTCATTGTCCTCTCTTATTTGTTTGCTTGTTTGTTTATTCTAAATTGCTTTAGAGGTATGATTGACATGTGTCCCTATTTAATGTGTGCAACCTGATGCCTTTGGACATGAGACCATCACTGAGATCAAGGGAAGAGACATTTCCATCACTTTTCAAAGTCTCCTTGGCTCTCTTGGTTTAGATTTTGGCTTTTGTGGTCATCTTACATAAATGGCAATGACTTCAGATTTGGTGCAGCTGTCTTGGAAGCCATCCTCAGTTCCAGGGGAAGTGCCAGGAACCGCTGACATCAGCCCCATGTCCCTTCATGACACTGGAGCAGAGGGGACACAAAGACCCACTGCTTCCTTGAAGGTCATCCCTGTGCTTCCTCAGGGACCTCAGGGATCTTGACTCTTATAGGCCCACATTGGCTCCTAGGGCCCTCGATGCCTTGAGCTCCCCCCACTCCCCGGCTTTATCTCGAGCCAAGCCCCAAAGGCTGTAGAGCCAATACTGGATGTTGTTGGAGGGGCCAGGTGTGAGGACTTAGAAGGATGCACTGACGCAAATACTTCCTCCTCCTTCCTCCCTCCATGAAAACCCAGCTAATTCAATTCAGCCGAGAGGCTTTCTCGGCCCTGCCTATTGCTCTCAAGTCCTTCTTCTTGACCTTCATTTATTTAATTAGAAATATCACGCTCGTCCTTCACTGGTGCAGGTTAAGAGTTTTTTGTACGTGTTTGATGGGCTGGCCCAAAGAAAGAGAACAACCTGAGTAGCTCTCTTTTCTAGAATGCCAGTTCCTGGCTCTTCGCTGTTGATGGTTGCATTGTTTGCAGTAAGAGGTTAATTACTTGAACTTTGCCATGGAACAAAACTGGCTTTGGATCCTGGCTCTTGCCTCTTGCTTAGTCTGAAGACCTGGGGAAGCTATTTAATTTCTCTGAGCCCCACTTTCATCATTAATAAAATGAGAAAAATACTCATAATGCCAAGTGTTATTGTAGCATTATTGCAGTGCCTGGCGGACAGTGGGTTCTCCTTCCAACTGTTAATGAGAGTCTGGCACTTCATCTTTATCTTTTACAGTTTTGTAACAAAGACACCATGATTTTTGCCTCCATGGCATGTAAGATATCCAAATGTCATTGATATCCAAGAGAGGAAGGGGCATCCAAGGTGAACAGCATTTTTATTTCTGTTTTCAATGGTGAGAAGACTTCCTGACTACCCAAATAGAAATGAGCTTCAAATCAAACTATTTACTTCAGTTAGTATATTTCAACAATCTTATACTAAACCTGGAATAAGCCAAGATCAAATGTCACCCGTCTTCAGTTGCTTTAATCTCCTACGTGAATTTAAACAGAGTTGAGAAAGAACGAATGTTCTAGATATTCATATTTTCCATATGTGTGTTATAAGCTAAGAGAACTTGAACTTCCACTCATTTAACCAGAATTTATTAAGCTTCTCCTAGACCTCGGGCACTGTGCTAGGTGCTGAGAAATGAGACAGTGCTGGTTTCTGCCCCCATGGCATTTAGAATCTGGTAGAGAAACAATTAATCAGAAAACAGATCAAATAAATGAAGCAAGGGGTGCCGAGAAGCAGACAGCTCCCCACAAGCCTGAAGAGTGTGGACAGAGTGGGTGGGAAGCGCATCTCTTAAGGGACAGTATTGAACCTGGAACTTAGAGAAGGGCTGACCACCGAGAGCAGGGGAAGGGAGAAACCGCTGGAGAAAGAGGGAACTGCAGGTGGGAAATTCTGAAATTGGAAGCCCTGGGTACGGCTCTGGGAAGGGAACAAGTGGGAGATCCTGGAATTCTGGTGGCTTCAGGAGCCTGGGGAGAGGGGGAGAGCCACTTCCTAGGAAACTCCATCTTGTTTCCCCTGTTGTCTCCTGAGTATTACAGGAGCCCCTACAAAAGTGCTCTTAGTAAGCACCTACTATAAAACAGTTTAGAAATTGTATTAAAACAATGCTCAGAAAGAACTTGTAAGATCAATTCCATTCACAATAGCTACAAAAAATTTAAAGGCCTTGGGATAAATTTAACCAAGGATGTCACAGATCTGTATAATGAAAATGATAAAACATTAAGGAAAGAAATAGAAGAAAACACACAAAAAATGCAAAAAACTTTCATGTTCATGGATTGGAAGAATTAATATAAAAATGTCCATACTACCTAAACCAATTTACAAATTCAATGCGATCTCAGTCAAATACCAAAGAAGTTCTTCTCAGATCTGGAAAAAATAACCTAAAATTCACATGGAAGCACAAGAGACCCCAAATAACTAAGCAATCCTAAATATTCAAAATAAAGCTGCAGGTATCACAATACCAGATTTCAAGATATATTACAGGACAATTATAATTAAAACAGCTTAGTACAGGCACAAGAATAGATGTGTGGATCAATGGAACAGATTAAAGACCCCAGGAATTAATCCACACATCTACAACCAACTGATCTTTGACAAATGAGCTAAAATCACTCCCTGGAAAAAGGACAGTCTCCTCAACAAATGATGTTGGAGAAATTAGGTTTCTGCATGCAGAAATATAGAACAAGACCCCTACCTTATATCTTATACAAAAATCAACTCACAATGGATCAGGGATCCAAATATAAGACCCGAAACCATAAAATTACTAGAGGAAAACATAAGGGAAACACTACATAACATTGGCATAGGCAAAGACTTCTTGGATAAGACCCCAGAAACACAGGCAATAAAGGCAAAAATAGACAAATGGGATTACATCAAGCTAAGAGGTTATTGCACAGCAAAGGAAACACTCAACAAAGTAAAGAGGCAGCAGACACAATGTGAGAAAATACTGCAGACTATACTTTTGATAAAGGATTCGTATCCAGGATATATAAGAAATTCAAGAAATTCAACAACAACAAAACAATCTAGGTAAGAACAGGGCTAAGGATATGAGCAGGCATTTTTCAAAGGATGAAATACAAATGCCCAACAGACATGTGAAAAGATGTTCTGGATCACTAGCCACCAGGGAAATGCAAATTAAATCACAACAGGTTGTACCTCACTTCACTTAGAATGTCTGTCATCCAAAAATCAAAAAGTAACAAATGTTGGTGAGGATGTGGGGAAAAGGGTACCTAATACAGTGTTGGTAGAAATGTAAATTAGTGCAACCATTATGCAAGACAGTATGGAGATTCCACAGATCTGAAAATAGATCTACCTCATGATCCAGCCATTCTACCTTTGAGAATTTATAGAAAGGAAATGAAATCAAAATATGAAAGAGTTGTCTGTACTCCCTTGTTTATGGCAGCTCAACTGTCAATAGCTAAGATACGGAATCAACCCAGATGTCCAATAGCTGATGACCGGATAAAGAAATTGTGATATACATATATACATATATATATACACATACATACATGATGGCATACTATTCAACAGTAAAAAAGAATGAAATCCTGTTTTTGTCAACAGCATGGATGCAATTGGAGACCATCATGCTTAGTTAAATAAGCCAGTCCCCAAAAGAAAAGGATCATATGTTTTCCCTGACTTGTACCAATACACAGAGTACAAAAAAAGTAACGTATATGAGCAAAATTGACATTTGAAATTTGATTATTGTTTATAGCCCTTGTCTATACTCTTGAGGAACAGTAGTGTTTCTACTTACTACTTCTTGAATTTTTTGTTTAAAGAAGGGTTAAGCTTATGCTTATAAAATAAATTGAAATACATCATTGTAAAAATGGAAAGAAGAATCAGAAAGGGAGGAGGAGGGGGGATGGGAGTGAGGGTAGGGTGGTAAGTATCATTATACTGTTAAAGCTGTATATATGAAAACCATTCCACTTATATAAATGCAATTCTTTAAAAAAAGAAATTGATATGTTAGGAATTGGAAATACACCAATTTAGGCAGAGCACTGTAGGTTTGAGGGTCTGATTTGGTAACTGGAATCCCACTCTTCTCTTTAAATGGCCCCTTACCCCCTTCTGCTAGAGTGCTGCTACCAGCTGGCTACTTGCATCCACAAGCACCATTCATATACAACCTATCTTCTCTTACAGGAATTGGATTGCAGTTTTAGTCCCGAAATTTTCTACTGCTCCATTTTCTTTAGTGATTTTGAAAATAAAAATTGTATGTTATTGGCAATTTGCAAAATGGTCTGCGGGCTCAATGTTTCTGGAGCGCTTTGACAACACTATCTACATCATTGTGTGGCTCAAGTCAGTCTCCTCACAAGGCTGGGTCTGTCTGACCTGCTATGACTCTTCTGCAGGTTCAAAATGCTCACCCATCCCTGCCTGCCTCTCACCCCACCTCCGGAGAGCCATGTGCTTACAAACCACAGAAGCTCTGCCCAGGGCGCTGCTGGCTGCCTGGCTGCCTGCTCCTTCCATCCATTCCTCCTTGAGCCACTCCTCTTTAGTAGAATTAACCCCAGCCCCCACATGGACTTAGATGCACCCCACTGACTTTAACAACCAAGTAATGGCTCCTCCAAGAGGAAAATCGCTTTGTCACCCTCCTCTGTTATTCAAATCTGATAACAGTGATGATAATGAAAGCAATAATCTCATCCACCATTTTCTGTTAATGAGTTAATTTATGTTCAGCCCTTCTTAATGTCTGACATACTAAATGGTCAATACAAATTAAATGTTAGCTAAGGTTATCATCATCAGTGTCACATCTCAAGCACACAGCTAGACCCAGGGCGTTATGCTACATCCTTTCCAGACATAACTTCATCCCATTTTTGCAAGAATCCTATTAGCCAGCAGATATTTTATGTACGTTTTACAGATAAGGAAATGAAGGCTTTCAGAAACCAAATACTCAGGGGCTGGCCAGTGTTGTGGCACAGCCAGCTAAGCCGCTGCCAGTAGCCTATATCAGAGCACTGGTGTGAGTCCTGGCTGCTCTGGGCAGCTAGCTGACCTCTGAGGTCCTTTCCCGTCCCAGGTCCCAGCGCTGCAGGATTCATCCGCCTGAGGAAACACCAGGCTTTTTCTTTTCCTTCCACGTTGGATGAAAAAGCAGAGATTAAATCAGCAGAAGCAGAGAGAAGGAAGACTTTCTCTAGGAGGGAGGAGATGTTCCCAAGACAAGGCCCAGGGCTGCGTCACAGGAGTGACAAAGGAAGCACAGTGCCTGGGAAGGAGCAGCCTGTCAAGGATGGGGTTGGGAGGACAGGTCAAAGGAAAGAGGCCTCTGATGGCCAAGGGCCATCGCTTGCATTCAGCAACGCGCGCAAGCCAGGTCTCTGCTTGTGGCAAGACTGTCCTCTAATGAAACAACCAGAATGCATACGAAGTCATCTGAGGATCATGCATCTTTAACAAGAAAATAAGCGCTCAGCCCTGCCTCAGACCTCCACCAGCAAATATCCATTAGAGTGTCCACTCTGTGTCAGGCACTGTCCTTTGTGCCGGAAATGTACAGAACAGTTCTCAACTGCTGCCTCATGGGCCAGGCAGAAAATAAACAAGGCATGTAGTACTCCTGGCAGCGTGGAGCAATGCGTGGAAAATAAACCCGAGAACTGGATGGGGAAAATCAGAGGAAGAGGAGGAAGTTGTAATGTTTGATACGTGGTCGTGGTTGGTGATGCCCTCCTGAGAAGGAGACACCCAGGAGGAAGAACCAGTGGAGGAAAGGGGTAAAAAAAAAAGAATGAAATCAGGTGGGGTGGACTTCTAGGCAAGGGACTGCAAAGCATCTAGGGTGGGCAGGGGACCTGGTGCCTTAAGAAAAAGGGAGGCTTGGGGCTAGCGTCCTGGTGCAGCAGGTTTAGCTTCCACCTGCGACTCTAGCACCCAACACTGGCGCCAGTTTGTGTCCTAGCAGGTCCACTTCCAATCCAGCTCCAAGCTAATGGTCTGGGAAAAACAGCAGAAGGTGGCGCAAGTGTTTGACTCCTGCCACTCACATGGGAAGAAGCTCCTGGCTCCTGGTTTCAGACAGGTGCAGCTCTCGTCTTTGCAGTCAACTGGGAAGTGAACCAGCAGATGGAAGACCTCTTTCTCTGTCTGTAACTCTGCCTCTATGTGTAACTCTTTCAAATCAACAAAAATAATGAAAAAAAAAAAGGAGTAGAAAAAATATATGCTGGAGATAGGTAGGCAGAGGACAACATATTTGGGAGGTAGTAAAAAAGCTCTACTGCTGTGACCCTGCTCTGTGTGTGCTGTAGTGACCCTGCTCTGTGTGTGCTGTAGTGACCCTGCTCTGTTGTGCTGTAGTGACCCTGCTCTCTGTGTGTGCTGTAGTGACCCTGTCTGTGTGTGCTGTAGTGACCCTGCTCTGTGTGTGCTGTAGTGACCCTGCTCTGTGTGTGCTGTAGTGACCCTGCTCTGTGGTGCTGTAGTGACCCTGCTCTGTGTGTGCTGTAGTGACCCTGCTCTGTGTGTGCTGTAGTGACCCTGATCTGTGTGTGCTGTAGTGACCCTGCTCTGTGGTGCTGTAGTGACCCTGCTCTGTGGTGCTGTAGTGACCCTGCTCTGTGTGTGCTGTAGTGACCCTGCTCTGTGGTGCTGTAGGGACCCTGCTCTGTGTGTGCTGTAGGGACCCTGCTCTGTGTGTGCTGTAGTGACCCTGCTCTGTGGTGCTGTAGTGACCCTGCTCTGTGGTGCTGTAGTGACCCTGCTCTGTGTGTGTGCTGTAGTGACCCTGCTCTGTGTGTGCTGTAGTGACCCTGCTCTGTGTACACTGTAGTAACCATGCTCTCTGTGTGGGCTGTAGTGACCCTGCTCTGTGTGTGCTGTAGTGACCCTGCTCTGTGTGGGTGTAGTGGCCCTGCTCTGTGTGGGCTGTAGTGGCCCTGCTCTGTTGTGCTGTAGTGACCCTGCTCTGTGTGTGTGCTGTAGTGACCCTGCTCTGTGTACGCTGTAGTAACCATGCTCTCTGTGTGTGCTGCAGTGGCCCTGCTCTGTGTGGGCTGTAGTGACCCTGCTCTCTGTGTGTGCTGTAGTGACCCTGTCTGTGTGTGCTGTAGTGACCCTGCTCTGTGTGGGCTGTAGTGACTCTGCTCTGTGTGTGCTGTAGTGACCCTGCTCTGTGTGTGTGCTGTAGTGACCCTGCTCTGTGTGTGTGCTGTAGTGACCCTGCTCTGTGTGTGCTGTAGTGACCCTGCTCTGTGTGTGCTGTAGTGGCCCTGCTCTGTTGTGCTGTAGTGACCCTGCTCTGTGTACACTGTAGTAACCATGCTCTCTGTGTGTGCTGTAGTGACCCTGCTCTGTGTGTGCTGTAGTGACCCTGCTCTGTGTGGGTGTAGTGGCCCTGCTCTGTGTGGGCTGTAGTGGCCCTGCTCTGTTGTGCTGTAGTGACCCTGCTCTGTGTGTGTGCTGTAGTGACCCTGCTCTGTGTGTGCTGTAGTGACCCTGCTCTGTGTGGGCTGTAGTGGCCCTGCTCTGTTGTGCTGTAGTGACCCTGCTCTGTGTACACTGTAGTAACCATGCTCTCTGTGTGTGCTGTAGTGACCCTGCTCTGTGTGTGCTGTAGTGACCCTGTTCTGTGTGGGTGTAGTGGCCCTGCTCTGTGTGGGCTGTAGTGACCCTGCTCTCTGTGTGTGCTGTAGTGACCCTGTCTGTGTGTGCTGTAGTGACCCTGCTCTGTGTGTGTGCTGTAGTGACCCTGCTCTCTGTGTGTGCTGTAGTGACCCTGCTCTGTTGTGCTGTAGTGACCCTGCTCTGTGTGTGTGCTGTAGTGACCCTGCTCTGTGTGTGCTGTAGTGACCCTGCTCTGTGTGGGCTGTAGTGGCCCTGCTCTGTTGTGCTGCAGTGACCCTGCTCTGTGTACACTGTAGTAACCATGCTCTCTGTGTGTGCTGTAGTGACCCTGCTCTGTGTGTGCTGTAGTGACCCTGTTCTGTGTGGGTGTAGTGGCCCTGCTCTGTGTGGGCTGTAGTGGCCCTGCTCTGTTGTGCTGTAGTGACCCTGCTCTGTGGTGCTGTAGTGACCCTGCTCTGTGTACGCTGTAGTAACCATGCTCTCTGTGTGTGCTGTAGTGACCCTGCTCTGTGTGTGCTGTAGTGACCCTGCTCTGTGTGGGCTCTAGTGACCCTGCTCTCTGTGTGTGCTGTAGTGACCCTGCTCTGTGTGTGCTGTAGTGACCCTGTCTGTGTGTGCTGTAGTGACCCTGCTCTGTGTGTGTGCTGTAGTGACCCTGCTCTGTGTGTGCTGTAGTGACCCTGCTCTGTGGTGCTGTAGTGACCCTGCTCTGTGGTGCTGTAGTGACCCTGCTCTGTGTGTGCTGTAGTGACCCTGCTCTGTGTGTGCTGTAGTGACCCTGCTCTGTTGTTCTGTAGTGACCCTGCTCTGTGGTGCTGTAGTAACCATGCTCTGTGTGTGTGCTGTAGTGACCCTGCTCTGTGTGTGCTGTAGTGACCCTGCTCTGTGTGTGCTGTAGTGACCCTGCTCTGTGTGGGCTGTAGTGACCCTGCTCTGTGTGTGCTGTAGTGACCCTGCTCTCTGTGTGGGCTGTAGTGACCCTGCTCTGTGTGTGCTGTAGTGACCCTGCTCTGTGTAGGTGTAGTGACCCTGCTCTGTTGTGCTCTAGTGACCCTGCTCTGTGTGATACTCTGCAGGAAAGTCCTCTGTGGGATCCACTCATCAGAAACCGTGGAGTACACAGTGGCTAGACTGACCCTGCAGCTGAGCATTTGGCCCAGTGGTTAAGACACCAGTATCTCACGTGGGAGTCGCTGGGTTCAAGCCCCGGCTTCACATGCCATTCCAGGATTCTCACCGGTGCACACCCTGTGAGGCCACAGGTGATCGCTCAGGAGATTGAGTCCCTGTTTCCCCTGAATGCCTTCTTCCTGGCTTTGGCTGAGCCCAGTCCTGGCTGTTGCAGGCACATAGAGAGTGAACAGAGGATGGGTGATCTCTCCATCTCTCTATCTCTGTATTTCAAATAAATAATGGTAAAAATAAAGAAATGTTAAAAGAAAATAAAAATATGAGCAATTTTTCTTGGATTTCCTCTCTGTCGCCTTCACCCCAGCTAGAATACAAGCATACTCACAGGTCACATTGGAGCGTGCAGTGACACAACCCTATTTGCTAGTCGAGCTACGTGACTTGGGAACCTGGCTCTCCAGGGAACCTATGGGGCACAGCGCCTCACATGGTCACCAGTATAGACTGTTCACACTGCAAATGCATTTCAGAAAGGCAGGTGTTCCGCTAGCTGTTTAACCTTTACCTTACACTAGATGAAATGAATGAATGGATTTATACCACACTGTAGCTCACAAGGCCATTTAAGGTAGATTACAATGGTTGGCGAGGCAGATTACAACTCAAAACCACATGGAGGAGGGCCAAGTAAGCAAGACTTTATGTACTAGAAGCAGAACAGTATGTAAAAGCATCTGGGATTACATAGTTACCGCATTAAGCAACAAGTTTTACTCAGAAATGCCTGGAAAATAAGGCGAAGGGAGAAACACATGTTCTAACTCATGTCGGATGAAGAGAATCCTTATGCACTTTTTCCGGTATGATTTCGGATGTGTTTCCTGGGATTATGTATTTATAGCTGCAGGGTCCTGTGAGGTGTGGGAGGGGGAGGAAGGAAATTTGCAAGCAGTCATAGAAGCATCAGCTACAGTGTTAACCCCTTGCTCGCTCCCTCTCCGGGGTGCTCCTTCCTATCCTGTCCTATTCCCACCCTCCCAGTCCACCCCTTCCATAGTTTCCAGGTCAGTTGCAACTCTGCCACCCCTCCCTGGGAAGCAGGGTTTCTGACCGCCATTCCTTGGAGAGAAGAAGCAATGAGGTCAGCACTCAGGAGCCCAGAGAGTGAAGCCTACGTCGCTATGAGGATGGACTTTCGACCTGGCAGTGGAGGAAGTCACTTGATCTTTCCAGGCAGCTCTGGGGAAAGCAACACATCTATTTAACGCTCACCTTAATGCACCCCTTCATTCAGCATAATCTCTCCGCACCTCCCCAAAGAGATCTGTTTGCTTGGAGAAAATCAGCCTCTAGATGGCTAGGAGCTCAGGGAGTTGTTCCTTCTCTCTGCCCGGCTCTTCCAGGTAACAGAAAAACTCCGGCCCTGGGAGGAAAAGCAGGGCACGGAAACAGGGTGGCTGTGGATGATGAAAGAGACTCTGTTAATAGGGTGACATTTTATTCGCCAAGTTGCTGTACTAAGGCACCGGTTCCAAATGACTTGAGCTCTATTCATCATTTAAATTGAAAAATGCTTCCAATAGATGTGTATTCTTGGAGACTACAGACACAAGAAAAATACCTACCACCACCACCACCTAATAGCCATTCTTAAGATTTCAGGGTTTAGTCTTTCTTTCAGGCTCCCTACATCTCTGTCTCCCGATTGCTTGCTGTCTCTCCTTCTCTCTTTGTTTTTCTTGCTCCCTCCCTGTTGCAAAACTGGGACCTTAAAGCACGTTGCACTTTGTAACTTGCTCTCTTGGTTGAATTGTGCCTAGGAAATGGTTCTTCCATCTTTAAACACACACAGCCGCCAAAGCGGGATTCAGCTCCAAGCTCTTCGTTGAGGGCATGTTGACGTACAGCAGTCACAAACATTCACTGAGTGCTCATCCAGGGCTTGGCTCTGTGTGGGGCCTCATGGTGATGGGGGAGCCCTGGTCTCACGGAGCGGACAGTTCCATGAGAATGCATGCTAAATGACGCCCAGCATGGGGACCTGCAGCCGCCAAGTGCCTTGGCATCAGCAGCTTGGGGTCTGGCTGCCCACTGAAAAGCCCTACAGCGGAGGTCAGCTATTCCAGGGTGTGGGGAGAGACACACACCAAGTTCGCCCAGTTCTCCCTCCGCATTGTGAGTCAGGCTGCTTAGCCAAGAGAGCTTTTCCTGGATGCCGGCAGTCATGCAGTTGGAGAATCCCCTTCACTTCCCTTGACTCCTGATGGACAGCCAGGTTCTGACAAAGTGTGCTGTGTCCTGGCCCCCATCACCCATGCCCCGTGAGAAGGAGCTGGTCACAGTCCCCCTCCAGACAGCAGCCTAAAACAGAGGAACTTTGGTCAGGCTCCCCAGCCACAGCCCCTGGAATTTTATAAGATGTACCGAGTCCCCCTTTTGTCCAATGCCTTCTCTTCAGGGGACTCACTAGATGGAGTACAAGGGACAGGGGCCCATGTGAGTCGTGTGAGCTGAGTTCCCCTACTGACTGTTCTCTGGCTTGTGATCCACCATGCACCCGACTTCCTGTCACCTATGCACCCAACATTCATCCTGCTGTGTACAGTGGAATCAACCTGCTTGCCTTTGTCCCAGCTGAAGAGCAATGTGGTGGTGTCTGACGCACCCCTTCTCCAATCAGAGGGACCCACTGAACCGCTGAGAAAGCCCAACTGCTGGCAGCTACCCTAGATTTATGGGTGTGTGTGGGCGTTCTCCCTGAAAATAATGAGAGCTCGTGTCTGTGGGGGCTCTGCAGTCAGGGCAATAATTTCAAAGCTGGAGATCAGCAGAAAAACTAATGAGTCCATGTGAAGTGTGTGTTAGTGCGCAATGTGTGTAAAATTAACAACCACCCTCCCGAGGTCAACCTGGAGGTCACAGAGCCGGCTTGTGTGTGCGGGGCCGTGTGCCAGTCAACAGTGGGGATGACCCAGCTGTATCTGAAAATTAATACTGTGTTAAATGAGCCCCATGCAAATACCATTTTGTAACAGCTGCCTGGACTGCTTGTGGGAGCCACAGCCATTAGGAGAACACAGGGCTCACCTGGGGACCATTCTCCCCAACTTTTGTGAATCCGTGCCAAGCAAGCATGGCAACACCACCACCTGAATTCTATCAACTGTAGCCACCACTTCTGGAGTGCTGAGTGTGTGCCAATCTTCACATTTTATCCTTCCAACATCACTGTGATATGACTACTGCTCTATCCTATAATTTATTTATTTTATTATCTGGTACTTGGTATGTGTTCATATTTATGGGGTACAGGTGGATAATTTGATATGTGTATACCATGCATAGTGACGAAATCAGGGTAGTTAGCATTTCCATCTTCCCCAACGCTTAGCACTTCCATGTGTTGGGACCCTTCAGAGTCTTCCAGTCATTCTGGAAAGAATGACACGTTGTTGTAGACTATGGCTCCCCAGGCGTGCCGTAGCATACTAGAACCAAGTCCTCCTCTCTAACCATGTGCTGGTACCCATGGAAACTGATGCTGCCCTGTCTCACAGGCAAGTCAGTGAGCTGGGATTTTTCACCTGGTCTAGCAGATGCCCCCTTGGCTTGCAGAGTGTACTTCCTTCTTACAAAGGGTGGGGAAGGCCTTCTTCATGGGGGCTGGGTACCCACATTCCATTTCTAGCCATCAGATGGTTGTCTGCTCTGACGACAGACTGGGTTAGAGACACTCACGTTTGGGCAAAGCAAGGTCTGCCCCGGATCCTACCACCAGCAACAGAACGTAAGGAGGCTTTCCTTGGGGCAGGCTCTTGTTGAAATGCACCCCAAGGATTGGGAACATCTTCCAGAAGAGCATCCTCTCCAGGAATCTGGGCATCTGTACAGCACCCAGCACTGACTGAGCCGTCACGTCTGTGACCTCATCCTAATGGCCTGGCCTCCTGAGGAAGAGGAGGTCGCCCAGCTTGCTCACACACCACACACCCCACCTCACACAGGTGTGTTCTGACTCCTGCACCCTTGGTTCTATTCCAGGGACCCCTGAGGGGCAGCAGGGGCTGCCTTGCTGACCTGAGCTTCCCAGGATGCCCTGGGTGAAGACTTGACACACACGTACCAGCCACACGAGTCTCAAGGAAGCCAGCCTCTGCCAGCCGAGAACTTAAGGGCCTTTCAGAAACCATCAAGAACCCATCCCTTCCCTTTAAGAAGAGGAGAAAGAGAGCAGTCAGTTACAAGAAGGGACGCTCCTGGCAAGACGTGGAATCCACCTCCCAGTGCCAGGGTGGAAGGGAGAGAGAAGAATCAAGAAAGAGTCAGCACTTAGGCTTCTTTCTGTTTTCACAGACAACATCCCCTGGCCAACCTTTCCCACCGGCTGGGAAATTATCCCACAGACCGAGCAGGCAAACAGGGCCCACACTGTGTCTCCAGCACACTGTCTACCGCTTGCTCCA
This sequence comes from Oryctolagus cuniculus, assembly GCF_964237555.1. Classification (NCBI taxonomy): domain Eukaryota; kingdom Metazoa; phylum Chordata; class Mammalia; order Lagomorpha; family Leporidae; genus Oryctolagus; species Oryctolagus cuniculus. The sequence continues at coordinate 113,828,506 of NC_091432.1, forward strand.
AAGACCTTGCCTAGTCCCTTGGGGCTGCCTCCGTTACACCGAAAAAATCCAAAATGGGCCCAGCCTAGCAGGGGAGTAGAAATGAGGCCAGAGGAACCAGCAATGTGGTATAGTGGGGAAAATTTCCGCCTGCTATGCTGGCGCTCCAAACGGGTACCAGTTCAAGTCCTGGCTGCTCCACTTCTGATCTGGCTTCCTGTTAACATGCCTGGGGAAAGCAGTGAAAGATGGCCCAAGTGCTTGGGCCTTGAACCCATGTGGGAGACCTGGGAGAAGCTCTTGGCTCCTGGCTTCAGATTGGCCCAGCTCTGGCCATTACGGCCAGCACATGGAAGGTCTCATTCTCTCTTTCTCTGTCTCTCTTTCTTTCTCTCTCTAACTCTGCCTTTCAAATAAATACATAATCTTTTAAAAAAAAAAAAATGGGGCCAGAAATAAGGATTCCTCTGAGGCCAGTGGGCTAAAATCCCTCTGATTAACAACAGTTAAGTCCCTTAACAACAGTTGAGTCCCTGTTAAGGGGACAGGCTCAACCCCTCATGCTGAGGGCAAGAGAATGCCAGCCTCATGGCAGTCCGCAAAGAGTGTCACCATACAGGAATCCAGGGACTCAGGCCACTCACCTCCTCCCTCTCTCAAAAGCATGGCCCAGCAGACAGGTGTCTGATTGTCTTTGGGGTTGCATTTTTTCCCCACAACCCAACACACCTCTATCACCTTCAAATCCAATGCTGGGGCAAGAATTTGATGACACTTAAGAGGCTGCTCGGGAGACCTGCACTGTGGTGTAGTAGGCTAAGCCTCCGCCTGCAGGGCTGGCATCCCACATGGGCGCTGGCCCCTGCACCTGCAAGAGAGACCTGGAGAAGCTCCTGGTGCCTGGCTTTGGATCAGCCCAGTTTGGGCCATTGCAGCCATTTGGGGAGTGAACCAGAGGATAGAAGACCTCTCTATCTCTCCCTTCTCTGTAACTGTATCTCAAATAAATACAATCTTTATTTAAAAAAAAAAAAGACTGCTTGTGACCCTGGCATCACATGTCAGGGTCCCTAGCACCCACATGGGAGGTCTAGATTGAAAATCTGGGCTTCTGCTCCATCCTGACCCAGCCCTGGCTGTTGTGGCCATTTGGGGAATGAATCAGCAGATGGGAAGATGGGAGAGTCTATTGATCTACCTATTTATCCATCCATCCATCCACCCATCCATCCATCCATCCATCCATCCATCTTTATCTCTCTGCCTCTCTCTGTCTTTCAAATAAAACAAATAAATTAATAACTTTTAAAAAATCCAATTTCAACCAACACTCTCCACCATCTGGCTTAGCCTCAATCACACAGTCTATCTGCAGAAAGAACCAATATGAACAAATCTCTGTTCTCTGATCTCCTATGAAACTGTCTCTGTTGGAGCCCTCACTGTGCCCGGCACACTCTTCTCACCTCCTGCCACCTGTATGTGACGCTGTCCCTCAAGTTATCTATGAAACCTGGATGGTGCCCCCACCATGGCTCCTCCTACATGCTAGCACACATTGCACATATGTACTCATGGGGTTCTTCCCCTTGGCCTTTACCTTGAGTTCTTTTGTTCAGGCAACATTTTTTGTACTGCTTAGTGCTCCTCCCATCATCTAATCCAACACAAGGCAGACAGTCCTTCTCGCTGCTCTATCACGTCAGTCCCCACCATTTAAATCACTAAATCATAAGTAACTTTTATTATAATACAGTGTCATAATTTCTGCATTTCATTATTAAATCTCATGGTGCCTGATTTATAAATTGTACTTTATCATAAGTATATATGGAAAAATATATATTTATAGACAGTATCCATTAGCCATAGTTTCAGGCATTCACAGAGCATCATGCAACATATCCTCCAAGGCTAGGGAAGACTCATGTGTGTGTGTGTGTGTGTATATATATATATATATATGTGTGTGTGTGTGTGTGTGTGTGTGTATTATATATATCCACATTTAGAACTTGAGCTGGTATATAGTAGGTATTCAATTCAAGTTGCTGATTGAGTTAATGAACTGCCTTTGAAAAACAGGACTACTAGATTGATAGATATTTTTTTAAAGATTTAGTTATTTATTTGAAAGTCAGAGTTTCACAGAGAAAGAAGGAGAGGCAGAGAGAGAGAGAGGTTTTCCATCCGCTGGTTCACTCCCCAACTGGCCGCAATGGCTGGAGCTGTGCTGATTCAAAGCCAGGAGCCAGAAGCCTCTTCCAGGTCTCCCACATGGATACATGGGCCCAAGAACTTGGACCATCTTCTACTGCTTTCCCAGGCCATGGCAGAGAGCTGGAATGGAAGTGGAGCAGCTGGGACTTGAACCATTGTCCATATGGGATGCTGGCACTGCAGGCGGCAGCTTTACCTGCTATGCCACAGCGCTTGCCCTGATTGATAGATCTTATATGTGCTATATCTTTTCTTCCATCAATGCATTTGACAAAAGCTGTGATTTCTTCATATCAAACTCAAAGCCAGTCGAAGAGGTTAGTTCCAACGGTGTTGACTGGAGATGAGTGAGATAAGCCACTTTCAGGAAGAAGAGTTTAAATGACTGTTTTCACTGAATCTAAATCACCATCTATTGTCAACGCACTAGTATTTTATATACAACTCCGAAAAATACTGCCAAATAAGCCAAGACCCACCAGTGATTGAAAGGATTGAAAGCAGCCATCCAGTTTCAGAGAACATGTGGGAGAAATGTGTGTCTTAGAATCAATGCAGTACATCATGAAAGCCCAGGGCAGGAGGATGATTTACTCTTGTGAGTATCTCACCAGACCTCGCCTGGACCATACATGGGGAGCCTGGGGTTTTGTTTCTTTTATCCTCTTCACTTAACCCTGGTACAAAGCTTTTTTGAGGAGGGTAGGGGTGGGGGTAAAGACATAGTAAAATGGTCAATGTTTTTGTGTCATAACTATTTGGAAATATGCCATGCGAGATGTTCAAAGGTGGTACAGGGATTGACCCATTCTAAGAAATCTAGAACATTTCAATGTACGTCCATGACAGAAAGAAAGGAATTTCATGCATTCCTCCAAGGAGGATCCAGGAAATACTGTGCGTGCAGTGAAGAGGTAGGGACATCAGAGAGAGAAGGGGCACTATGAGCCTCTTCAGGAAATGGAATGAACAAAAACATCTTCCGCAGAAAGCAACACTTTGGATCCCCAGTGGGTACTGTGTGGTTGTGGTGAAATGATAGGAATGGCTTTCATTCTCTCTCTTTTCTAATATTTAATTTATTTTTATTTGAGAGGTAGAGTTATAGACTGAGAGAGAGAGAGAAAGAGAGAGAGGGGGAGAGAGGTCTTCCTTCCATTGGTTCACTCCCCAGATGGCTGCAGCAGCCAGAGCTGTGCCAATCTGAAGCCAGGAGCCAGGATCTCTTCCCGGTCTCCCATGCGGGTGCAGGGGCCCAAGCACTTGGGCCATCTTCTACTGCTTTCCCAGGCCATAGCAGAGAGCCAGATTGGAAGAAGAGCAGCCCCGACTAGAACCGCTGCCCATATGGGATGCCGGCACTGCAGGCGGAGGATTAACCAAGTGCGCCACGGCGCCGGGCCTGGTTTTCCTTCTTATCAGGGATTACGCCTGCATCCTTCCAGAGGTTAATGGAATAGGAATCACTTTTGCTTCTACAAATGAAGAGAAAAATGTCCAGACCAATAATTCTCCACCAGTGGCTTGCAAACTGTGAGCACTGGGGACTTCTTGCCACTGTATACTCACTGGGGTAGGGTCTTAGAGCTCCATCCTAGCTCCTCTTTTGGTTTTCTCTGTTTGATTTCTAAACAGGTTTTCAAATAGCCCAGTGAAGATGACTGGACCATTTTCAAACTGTAAGACCCTTTACACACGGGTCTCTTTTCCCATCTTTAGAGTCAGCTATTAGAAGTCAATAGGCTTAATCAGATCTAATATTCATGATCAAACTTAACCGTCATCACTGGACAATGGCCTATATTTGAGGACTCCTTTAATTTAGAGCTCTAAATTAATGTCCCTCCACTCTCTGGCCTCCCCAAAGGTCCTGCTGCTATGCCATATTTTGTTTCCTATCTATGGGCTACTTGACTGAAATAATTTTAGAAACCCCTTATCTGACACAGTGGTTCTAAAACATGGTCAAAATCATTGTTATGACTTGATGACACAACACTGATAGTACAATCTGGGTTCTTGGGTCTCACCCCAGATCTACTAAATCAGATGCTCAGGCTGTCGTCTAATGGTAAAGCTGATTGCTAGGCCAACAGGTGAGTAGTCCATCACTGGGCCTGTTTGAATGTCCTAGATGATCAGATTTCAGCAGTCAATGCAAGTTCCTCTGTGGGAGTTACTTGGAATTAAAAAAACTCTCTAATAGCACCCCCAATGCTATGAGTCTTCTATTACATAACCAGAAATCAAGATTTCACCCCAGATCCTCTGCCTTTAGAGCAGACTGGTGGGCTATAAAAGCAGGGGTCAGGCACTCAATGGGGGTGCTAACTAGCCTAGGAAAATTTCTAGCTCTTTCATGGGAATAAGGCTTCTTCATGGTGATTATGCATTGGTTCTGATATATTTTTCAGGCACAAGAAATCAATATAACCAATTAAGGAATGGAGAGAAACAATGACAAGGGTAATTCAAATGCATCTTTCAGATAGAAAGACAATACATTCTTACATTTGAATATTGAGCACCTACTGATACATTACAAACCCAATAATGAAACTGAATTCACAACAGGCAGCTCAGCAGCAGCTATAATGCCTTCCAGTCTCCCCTCCCCTTCTTGCTACCTCATGTTTTCTTCCTCCTCATATTATAGCAGGGGTAAATGGCATTAACACTGAATATGTCAGGCCCAGCGCCCTGGCTCACTTGGTTAATCCTCCACCTGAGATGCTGGCATCCCAAATGGGTGCCGGGTTCTAGTCCCGGTTGCTCCTCTTCCAGTTCAGCTCTCTGCTGTGGCCTGGGAGTGCAGTGAAGGATGGCCCAAGTGCTTGGGCTCCTGCGCCCACATGGGAGACCAGGAAGAAGCACCTGGCTCCTGGCTTCGGATTGGCACAGTGCCGGCTGTAGTGGCCATTTGGGGAGTGAACCAGCAGAAGCAAGACTTTCTTTCTTTCTCTCTCTCTCTGTCAAAAAAAAAAAAAAAACAAAAAAACAAAAGACTGAATATGTCAGTCTCTGCCCTCTGCCTCTCTGAACAGTAGGATTTACACAGGCTCAGGGGAAGGCATGTAGCCTATGTGTTAGGACACCAGGTACCCCATACTGGAGCACCTGGGTTCAAATCCTGACTCTGGCTCCTGACTTCAGCATCTTGTTCATGTGTACCCTAGGAGGCAGCTGGAACAGCTCAAAAAATTGGACTCTTGCCATTAACATGGGGGGTGCTTAATTATGTCCCTGGCTCCTTGCTCCTGGCTTCAGCCTGGTCCAGCCCCAGCCATTGGCAGGCATTTGGAGACTGAGCCAGCACTGTATCATGTATCAGTGACTCTCTCTCTGTTTCTCAAACAAATAACAATTTTATCACTTAGGTTCAGTCCTGTCCTTCTCCTGAGCCAGTCCTAACCAAGTTGTGCATGCAAGTGTTCCTTCAACCACACATGTTCATTGAGACCTTGTTTTGAAACATGCCCTATACGTGATGGGAGTAAAAATGGGAAGGACATAGTGCTTACTCCATGTTTAATTCATTCAGCAAGATTTCTGCCCCCATTTCTCAGTACCACCCCCATCCCATGCTAGCATTGTAAACAAGCCTTGTGCCCCATCTCCCTTGGTTGAAATCCTGCTAAAAGATCCCACTTACTTCTTCCAGGGCCAAACCTTACATCAAGATAGACCCGGAGGTTACCTCCTCCCCATCCCCAACCCCGAACCTACTGCTGCCACCTGCCTGATTTTCATATAAGCACGATTTCCTGGGACCCATTCATCTGAGGGTATTGGTGGAATCACAGTGACCACAATAACTCACTTCTGGTATTATTTGGTATAGATTCTGATAGGTGCTAGTCTGTTTTCCATTGTGGTAACAAAATATCTGAAGTGTTATACTTTATAAAGGAAAAGAGATTCATTTAGCTCATTGTTCAGATTCTGAAAGTCCAATATCAGGCAACCCCACCTGTTCAGTATCTACTGGGGGTCTCTCTGGCTGCATCACAGTATGATGCAGGAGGCGGAAGGGGACCGGAATGGTGCGGAAGGGGACAAGTGCATGGGGTGGCCTCTCTTTACAACAACTCACTCCTGCAAGAACTCCACTTCGAAGGGTCAAGTCCTATGACCTAATGACCTCCCATGAGACCCCACCTCTTTAAAGGTCCCACCACCTCAGAACTGCCACCTCGAGACCAAGCTTCAGTGTATGAAACTCTGGGGGCAAAACATAGAGCTTTTCCCATCTCGCCCTGCATGTTAGTCACTGGTGGACATGGAGGCAATCTAAGCAACTGGGTGGGTGCTTTTCTCAAAACTGCCCCTCTTCCTTTCTGAACAAGGCTCCCCAGGGTCACAGTCTTGCTTATTTCCTCCTTTCGGCTAAGTCCTCAATCTTGGTACCTTGTGAAGGCTATCTTCTGACCAGCTGCCCATGCTGAAACTCATCTGCTATCTCTACACACCCATTATAGCAAGGCATGCACATTGCTTCAAGTCAAGCTCACAAATGCCAACCGGCCATGGACACTGCCTTGGTTTGAGATATTCCCCGCCCCCCCCCCCCCAATCTCTAACACACAGAACCTCTAGCCCTCAGTATCTCAGAATGTGAAGTATTTGGAAATAGGATCATTGCAGACAATCAGAGTCCCATTGGATAGGGGGGGCCCCTCGTCCAATATAACCGGTGTCCTTTATAAGAGGGAAATTGGATAGAAGCAGGCACCCATGGAAGGTGATGTGCAAACACAAGGGGAGGTCACCAAGGGAGAACCAAGGCGGAGAGTGGAGTCAGTTGCACACTGAGGAGCACACGGGACCACCAGAAGCAAGGAAGGAGTTTCTTCTACAGCTGTCAGAGCCGTCGTGGCCCTGCCAACACCTTGATTTTGGGCTTCGAGCTTCCAGGACTGTCAGACAGTAAAGTGCTGTTGTGCTAAGTCCTCCCTTGCTGGTGCATTGGTATAGCAGCTCCCGGGAACTCACGCAGGTGTCACGCACCCTCCTGGCTGTCCCTGCAGGGCGTGTGACAGAAGGAAGTTGCAGACCGTGGCTCTGCTGAAAACTTTGCAGCAAACTTTAGTTCTGTGGACCCCGCAGCTGGGCCCTTGCCCCACAGCACCTGGTCCACCCCTGTTTCTTCCCTTTCCCATTTGATGCGCAGCATCGGCAAAGATTTTCAGTCTTCCCGGCTCCTGTCTGTCTTCCCATAGACGTAATGAAAAGCAATTGCTTTTGTGTACGAGATTCATATTCCTAGCATCCCCATGGTTGTAGGCTGCATGAAGAGGAAAAAGGAAAAAAAAAGCAAAACCCCAGTTAGATAATGTGCTGTCAATCATAGTCCGAGATAACAGATGCTCTCTATCACAAATACATTCGCCTTTAAGCTGTTTATCTACCAGTGGTGCTGATCCATACCTCCTTCCTCACCTTGTGAAGACAGACAAGATAAATGATGCCTTCAGGACTGAGCAAAATTAATTTACCTACGGGGAAATGGACTTGACAACACGGTTGCAACAGATTATGTGGTAGACCAACTCAGAAAGCTTAGACAAGGTAGAATTCTTTGTTCAAATTTAGAAGCTGTCTGAAGCTGGTTTAAAACAACGACAAATAAAGGATTCATTATTATTTTGTTTTGAAAACTGGGTGTGTCCAGAGCCATGGACCAGGGGAAGGGACCCAGAAACAGAGGTAGGGAAGCCCTCCGTCAGCCTTTCAATTTCTTTTTCTTTATTTTTTTCAAAAGTTTTATTTATTTACTTGAGTGATAGAGTTACTGACAGAGAGATGGAGAGGCAGAAAGAGAAGTCTTCCATCTGCTGGTTCACTCCCCAAATGGCCTCAGTGACCCGAGCTGTGCCGATATAAAGCCAAGAGCCAGGAGCTTATTCCAGGTCTCCCACGCGGGTGCAGGGGCTCAAGGACTTGGACCATCCTCTACTGTTTTCCCAGACCATAGCAGAGAGCTAGATCGGAAGTGGAGCAGCAAGGACTCGAACCGGTACCCGTATGGGATGCCGGCACTGCAGGCAGCAGCTTAACCTGCCACAGTGCCAGCCCCTGCGACTTCCACTTTCATGTGCACTCCTTTCTCTGCAAGTGATTGTTTTTTTTTTTTTTCTATCTAATGCACAGCTCTCTGAATGCATTTATCTGGTTGTTAGCAATGGCTTTCAAGTTCATACCCTGTAGGTCCAACCATTAACCTCTGCTCACTGCCACTTCCTAATTCCTGGAACGGGATCCTGACTGCCCCAGCTTTGGTCGAGAGTCCTGCTCTATAGCAACAGACATTGTGGGAGGGGACAAGGCAAGGAGGGGACATCAGCTTAGAGCCAGAGCAGCACTGTGAATGGCAGTGTCAAGCAAAATGGGCTAGTCAGGAAAACAGCCCCGAAGGTACCTTCTGCTATGACGCCCTAGCAACATTCTCTAACAGCCGCATGGGCACAATGGAAAAGTTGGAGAATGGAAACAGACTAGGCAATTAGCTTTCCCCTTGTTCTCTGCGTGACTCAGAAGTAGAACCAGGGATTCTAGTGAACACCAGGCCATATTAGGAGCAAAGAGAGTGACAGGTCGCAGGGCTCCCTGGGTGTGGGCCCTGTGACTGCAGCTCATGAAGGAGCGGGGTTGAAAGTAGGAAACAGTTCTCCTAACTCAGAAGACAGTGTCTTTTTTTTTTTTTTAAGATTTATCTATTTTACTTGAAAGTCACAGTTACTCAGAGGAGAGGAGAAGCAGAGAGAGACAGAGAGAGAGAGGCCTTCCATCTGCTGGTTCACTCCCCAGATGGCCACAATGGCTGGAGCTGCGCTGATCTGAAGCCAGGAGTCAGGAGCCAGGAGCCAGGAGCTTCTTTCGGGTCTCCCACATGGGTGCAGGGGCCCAAGAACTTAGGCCATTTTCTACTGCTTTCCCAGGCCATAGCAGAGAGCTGGATTGGAAGAGGAGCAGCCGGATTTGAACCGGCACCCATATGGGATGCCGGCGCTTCAGGCCAGGGCTTTAACCCGCTGCGCCACAGCGCCAGCCCCGAAGACAGTTTCTTAAGAGGACAGGTTAACCACAGGTGCCTGCACCCTGTTCCTTTCAGTGAACAAGGTTGGGTGTAAGAACACAAGCTAGTGTATAGAATGATCTGGATTCGAATTCGGAACCCATGCTGACGTGGACATGGGCAGGTTATTCAAGCACTCACAGATCACAGACTGTTCAGGATTAAATGAGGCCATCCATGCCAAGAGCTTAGCCCAGTGTCTGGCTCAGTACTCTTAGTGCTGTAGTCCTGTCTGACCCAGTGCCTCGCGTTGGCTCTCCCACAGCCCCGGCACTCTTGTCTTTTCTGATTTGATGTCTTGTAGTAGAAATGACATCCATTATGTAAACCCTCAAATCTCAGGTGCAGGCTTGTTTTAACAGAAGATGCTCCCCTCCGCACCACCACTCCAAAATTAGGGCTAAGGGGAAACCGCCAGTGCGTACGGCAGTCTTCCCATAAAGCCGAACACCATGAGGTGATGCGGGCTGTGATCCAGCCTCCTGCGACTGAGCCGAGGATACAGAGTTAGGGAAGAAATGTAGGATGCTTCAGAGAGAAAGCAGAGGACAGAACATTTTATCAGCGCTCTACTCGATCAATCACAGATGGCCTTCAAAATTTAACCCCAAAGCGGAACGCTCACTTTCAGAAAGCACTTGCCTTCTTGAAATAATCTGGAAAAGTCCCAAGAACATCTCTCATGTAAGGGCTTTGACAGTCACTGCTTCAGCTGGAAAAAAAAAAAAAAAAGCCTTTGTCCTTTCCATCTTTGCTGTTCTTGCTTTCTTGGACAACAGTGCACAGGGGAGTATCACACAATGATTCCGCTGGATATAGTCCTCCCTCCCTGGGAAGGACCCCGTCCGCTTAGAGCTGAGCTTTCCTACAAGAGGGTGAGGAGGGGAGGGCTTGTCTCCCAGGCTGCAGGATGTGACCATCATGCAAAGGGCGCCCGCACTGCCTTCCCTGTCCTCCCGCGGCAGTGGCCCTTTCCGCTGAAGCGTTGTTTATGGTGTAATTAATGAAAGGTAATGGCCCTTGCACATACTTTGCCAGGGAGACCAAAATTTAAACTCATGCTGTTGATTAAGATGGAATCTTCTCTCTGACTCTTAATCAGCCGGCCCTGGAAAACATGTTTAAAGCTCACGGGCCTCTGAGGGTATCGTGGGTTATTAATCTCGGCATCAGCACTGTTTTCTCTGCAGAAAACCACAATGCGGCCTGCTGGGGAAGGGGAAGTGGAGGCACGCAGTTGCCCCTGGAGGCCTTGGACCTGCTTTCTCCTGGGGAAAAGGACTCAGCCACAAGTTCCTGGCTGGCTGACCAGGGCCCCCAGTGTGGCTTCTGCTCGGAACTTCCAACAGACAGCTGGCAAACATAGCTTAGTTTTCATGGAAATAAACATTTCCAAACCACTTGCTCTCTGCCTCGCCAGAAGACTGCGTTTCACGCTTCCAACTGTGTCAGACTCCAAAAACCTTAGTGACTTAGATTCTGTGGTGGGGTTTATGATCTTGGAGCAGGGGGTGGGGTGATGGATGGGTAATATAGGAAGTTGTTGCAAATTAAAAAAAAAAATGGAGTGAGTCCCACTTTTTCTACTCAAACAGCCTAAGTCCAGTTCTATGAATCTTATTCACAAGTACTTCAGCATCCAGACATCCAAGTGGCCAATGTCACCAGTAAAGTCCCCTCTCACCTTTGTGTTTCTCTCTACACGGCCTCCTCCCCACATCAAATTCCACTGGGGTTTCTGCTTCCTTCTCTGCTGTGGCTCCCTGCATGGACAGATGCAGAGGACCCCAGTATTTACGGTGGCTCAGCTCTCTTGGAATTCCTCCTGTCAGTCGCAGCTCTACCTGAGAACCAAGCGGAGCAGAGAGGCAGCGTTCTCCAAATCCTTTTAGATTCGTGATCTTAGTTTCTATTAAGTCCACTGCGAATGGTTTCCAGGCCTTGTGCTGAAGACAAAATCAGGATAGTAGGTATTTCAGTGTCTCGTTGCCTTGTGTTTACTGTTATTTTCTTATATATAAGAAATAATCTGTATACATTCAAGAAAAATTAGAGTCAGAATAAGGAAAAGAAGCCATAATTCAACACACACAGAGAGAGAGAGAGAGAGAGAGAGAGAGCACCCTGAATCTTACAACACAGAGAAAACCACTATAGTTGTAGAATCTGAAGACGCTTGAATCCCTTTTATAAAATGGCATAAAATTTGCATAGAACCTATACAGTCTTCCCACATACTTTAAACTGTCTCCAGATTACTTGGAGTTGTCTCTAGTACAATGGAAATGATATGCAAATAGCATGGTATACTGACATATATTGAGTAATGACAAGAAATGTATATACATGTTCAATACAAAAGCAATTTCTTAAATGAAAAAAATTTGCTTGTGCATGTGTGTGTGTGTGTGTGCATGTTTAATTTGAGAAGCAGAGAGAGACAGCGAGTAAGGACTCCCGTACATTTTTTCACTCCCCAAATGCCCACAATGGCCAGGGCTGGGCCAGGCTGAAGCCAAGAATAAGAAACTTAACCTAAATCTTCCACTTGGGTGGCAGAAGCCCGACTGCTTCTTGAGCCATCACCACTGAGCTGTGCACGTTGGTGGAAAGCTAGAACCAGGAGCCGGAACTGGGTTTGAAGCCCAGGCACTCTGGGGTGGGATGTGGGTACCGTAACCTCTAGGCCAAATGCTCAAGAGATCAGAGACATCTGGTGACCTTGTTTGGGTTCCTGGATCCAGCTCGGCCTTATGCCTTTCAATGCTAATATATGACTCACTATCTGTTTATATATTTAACTTAAGCTAGTTTGAATTGGGCTTTTGTGAATTACAACCAGAACATTGACAAACACCCCCACTTCTAGTCCCTTCCCCTAGTCTCACTCTCACTTTCTTCCTTGATGTTAACAGGAGGGACTGTATAAAATATACTATGATTTACAAAATAGAAGCATAGCTGCTATTCCCTTGTTTAAGAAACACCAGTGACTCTCTGCTGTTGAAACCATACTTTTCATTCTTTACCCTGCCTTGCTGTTTGCAAATATTTGCCCTGTGCTGTTGCTTCTTGTTTGCCTGGTGAACTCATACCTACCCTTTATAATTCAGCTCAAAAGTTGCTAACTTCTTTAGGTAGAGTTGGTCAATCTCTCTTTTGTTCCCCTCCATATCCTGCACATATCTTTATTATATTGTATGCAAATACTTACTTACATGACAATCTCCTCTAGTAGCCTAAATGGTCATTGAGGGTTTAGTCTTAGTTCTTACTTGATTTTGACCTTCAAGCACTTAGCACAGTGCCTGGCACATAGTAAGCACACAGTAAATGTTTGATAAATGAATAATTGAACAAATGAATGAATAAAAGCTAGCTCATAAGTGTACCCTAAGGACAGTCATTTCAACAGTCAAATGGGTCCTACAATTTGTTTTTTTTTTTTTTTTTTTTTTTACAGGCAGAGTGGACAGTAAGAGAGAGAGACAGAGAGAAAGGTCATCCTTTTGCCGTTGGTTCACCCTCCAATGGCTGCCGTGGCCGGCGCGCTGCGGCCAGCGTACCGTGCTGATCCGAAGGCAGGAACCAGGCACTTCTCCTGGTCTCCCATGGGGTGCAGGGCCCAAGCACTAGGGCCATCCTCCACTGCACTCCCTGGCCACAGCAGAGAGCTGGCCTGGAAGAGGGGCAACCGGGACAGAATCTGGTGCCCTGACCGGGACTAGAACCCGGTGTGCTGGCGCAGGTAGGTGGAGGATTAGCCTAGTGAGCCGTGGTACCAGCCACAAATTTTTTTTGCACATCCTTCTTCTCCACTTCCTTCTCCACCTATGCCCTGTATTGTCTGAAAACTGGGGGGTATTGTAGGGGATAACTGAGAAAGCAAATTATGACATAGCAGGTAAGCTGCTGCCTGCAATGCCAGCATCCCATATAGGCACAGGTTGGGGTCTTGGCCGCTCCACTTGTTCCAGCTCCCTGCTAATGCCCTGGGAAAAGCAGCAAAAGATGGCCCAAGCACTTGGGGCCCTGATACCCATGTGGAAGATCTGGCAGAAGCTCCTGGCTCCTGCCTCTGGCCTGGCACAACCCTGGCTGTTACAGCCAGCTGGGGAGTGAATCAATAGGTTGAGGATCTCTCTCCCACCGTATCTTTCTCTCTTTCTCCCATCCACCCTCCCTCTCTGACTTTCAGATAAACGTCTTTAAAAATAAATAAATAAATAAATAAATAAAGTTTGTCTCCTTGATACTCAAAAAAATTGCAGAAAAAATATCACTTATTTGGCTTTTCATCATTCAAAACCCTTTCTCGAAAGACCAAAAGTAGCACAGACAGAATGAACATCCATTGACCCTTGGCTCTGTGGGGACCAAGATCCTGTCTGTCATCATCAGGATGATATCCCCAGACACTTAGAAGGCATCTACCAAGCATTACTACACCCCTGGCTGGCTGACTGGCTGGTCATACGCCAAAGGCAGAGCAGCAACGAGGCACACTGCACCTCCAACGTACCGGTGCTCCAACTCCCCTGCCCCTGTTAACACCCGTTGACTCCTCTTTGCCTACTCCACCACTTTTTTTTAACATTTATTTATTTATTTGAAAGAGTTACACAGAGAGAGGAGAGGCAGAGGCAGAGAGAGAGAGAGAGAGAGAGAGAGAGAGGTCTTCCATCCGCTGGTTCACTCCCCAGAGCTGCGCCGATCCGAAGCCAAGAGCCAGGAGCTTCCTCTGGGTCTCCCATGTAGGTGCAGGGGCCCAAGGACTTAAGCCAACCTCTACTGCTTTCCCAGGCCACAGCAGAGAGCTGGATAGGAAGTGGAGCAGCCGGGACTAGAACTAGCGCCCATATGGGATGCTGACACAGCAGGTGGCGGCTTTACCCACTACGTCACAGTGCTGGCCCCCCGCCTGCCACTTCTAAGCACAGTCCGAGCTGAGTCTCCAGCGCTTGGTGTCAGCAGTTTCAGCCTTGTGGGCTGGATTGCACCACCATGCGAGTGATCTGGCTCTCTTCGCCCTTTTGGGTGATGACAACACCTGGAGATTGATCTATACTCACATCAGTCTGGCACTCTCTCGACAAAGGAGAATGGGACAGAGAATCACCCTGGCAGGAGGACTCTGAGTGAAAGGCTCAGTCAGTGACGCTGATGGGGGACCACTGGAGACCACTGGAGAGGACCAGTTTTGCAATGAATAATTTATGCATGCTAATCCTTGATCCTTCAGCCCAAAGGAACTTATACAACGTTAAGTGAGGCATGCAGGGGGGGAATAGACTTCTATTATTGCAAATGCAAGTAAATGAAATCACTGGGACAGGGAGGACTTATAAGATGCTAACTCCACAAGGTCACTAAATTAAGGATTCATTTAAAAAAAAAAAATGAAACTCAAGGAGAAGCTGATCCCTTTCTCTTCTCTGTCACTGACTGACTGGGCTTGTGGCCTGGAAGAGAGCAGAGGCTCACAGGGGTTCAGGAAAGGAAAAAAACAGCAGGGAATGTCGTGGTTCAATCACCACTCGAGCCATCCAGCCAACACCTCCTCCAGACCTCCAGGCAAGGGGAGGGCTGGGCACAAGGACACCCAGGAAGGGAGACTTTAGTAGGTGGTCGCTGAGCTGTAGGATGGTTCCTAGGCAAGGAACAAATGCTGGCACCGGAAGACGGAAGGAAGTAGGGGAGGAGGCCCATGACATGCAGGGCTGAGGGCCAGACCTGCAGCAGTTGTGAGCAGGCCTGGAGCAGACGGTTCCCAGTAGCATTCCTTAGAGAAATTCAGAGAGTAGAGTTGTCCACATTAAACAGAACAGCATTCGGCATTCCGCACAGCAGTGAAGAGGCTGCTTAGGATGCCCACATCCCACATCAGAGGGCCTGGGTTTGAGTCCCTGCTCGGTTCCCAGTTCCAGCTTCCTGCTAGCATGCACTCTGGGAGGCAGCAGGTGATGGTGCAAATACTGCGTCCCCTTGACGATGCCTGGGCCTATGCAGAGGGACCGTCTGACTCCACACCTGTGTGCTGGGCAACATGGCACACAAGTGAGTTGGAGCTGTGTGCAAGGTTGCTGAGATGTAAGGCAGGTCCCACGTAAGGAACAAAATACAGTTTGGGATACATGTGCAGCTGGCAAACCCCTTTATCTCAGCTCTAAAAAATATTTATTCATTTATTTGAAAGGCAGCATTGCAGAGAAAGGGGGAGAGAAAAAGATCTTCCATCTGTGGTTCATTCTCCCACATGGCCACAACAGCCAACACTGGGCTAGGCTGAAGCCAGGAGCCAGCAATTCTCCATCCAGGTCTCCCACATGGGTGCTTTCCCAGGCACACCAGCAGGGAGCTAGATCAGAAGTGCAGCAGCTGGGACTCAACCCAGTGTTCATATGGGAGGCATTGTCACCACACCTCAGTGCTGAGCCCTGTACAATGCTGAGCCCTTCCTTAACTGCTGTTTCTGGGGACTTCAGCACGACTTCCACACCCCGCTGACCCTGAGAGTCCTCCAGGACTTTTTCAGAATGAGATTTCTGTGGCCCACCTCCAGAGCAGCGGACTTCACGGGGCTGTGGGTATGTGTTAATAAAGCGCTCCTTGGGTGATTCCAGTGCACATCTACCTGGGGACTCGCAGACAGTGATGCATACAGGAGGCCATGAGGCAACAGCCGCCTTCCCCACCCCCGCTCCCCATAAGAGGGAGGCAGAGGCCCACGGGCAAGGCCAGAACCAAGGTCAGTTGATCAGACCTCAATGACCCCATTTCTTTATCTCAAGCGAGAGTGACACTAACCATCTCTTGGTCTTACCGTGGACTCCCCTTCACAGGGATAAGGTAGAAGAACTCCCCAACCTTCCTACCTCTGGTCGGACCTGTATCAACATCTACCTGCCCGGGTGGGCATTTGGTGCACGGATTAAGCTGTTGCTTGGGATACCTGTGTTCTGTATCTGAGTGCCTGGCCTTGAGACTCAGTTCCACCGCCAGTTTCCCAGCTTCCTGATAATGAACACCTGGGGAGGCAGCAGATGCTGGCTCAAGGACTTGGGTCCCTGTCCTGCCATGTGGGAGACCGGGGCTGAGTTACAGATTCCTGGTTTTGGCCTGGCGCAGCCCTGGCTGTTGTAGGCATTTGGGGAATGAACCTGTGATGGGAGATTTGTCTTCGTCTCTCTGCCCTTCTCTTTTTGTTTCTCTGCCTTTTAATTAAAAGATCTTTAAAGAGATCTGGCCACTCACAGCCCTTCCTATCCCCTCTCCATTTTCTCTCCCACAGGCATTTCTCTTAAGGAAGTCCTTGTATGTTTAACCCTGTCTTGGCACCTGCTCCTTGGAGGACACAGACTAGCACAGGCACTTAGGAAGCTCAGCAGCTCTGAGCTTCAGGCATCCTCCAGACGTTTTCAAACCTAGGCCTTGGAGCATTGAGGCCATGGGTTTCCAGAAACCTTCAGGCTAAGCCAGCCCAGGCAGGGTCCCGAAGAGAGAGGCAGATACCAGATAGTCAAGGACAAACCTCCATGGGTATCTCAGAGTCAGAGATAGGAGATCTTTGCTTGTCGTCCTATATACTTGTTACCGTGTGGTAGGAATTATATTTCTCTTATGGATAATTCAACCTAGGCTCAGAGAAGTTGAGTCACCTGCTAGAGATTACTCAAGAAGGGTCAAGCCCAGGCTATCTCTGACCTCAAGGCCACGTTCTTCCTACTAAACCACAGTGATTGTTCATGAGTAAGTAGCTTAATGTGGTGACTGAGAACATGGTGTTTGGGACCAGAGTGCCTCGGCTTCCTCATCTTTAAATTAAGCAGATTGTTATGAAGAGAGAATGAGTTACTATCAGTTAGTGCTAAAGAAATGCCGGCTGATAGTAGTGGCGCAGTCACAGGCTGCATTTTCCTTCCTGTGTGTCAGTTAGCAAGTTGAGAACAGTGGACAGAGTTAGGAGGCTTGTGGATTTCAGCTGCAAGTGTGCAGCGTAATAAACTGGAGAGCAAGTGGGGTACCTGGTGAGGGGAGCAATGAGGAGAAAGGTTGTGCTGGGTGCCAGGCTAAGATGTCCGAGCTGCTCCAACCACACCTGCCCTGGTGCAGTCTTGAAGGATGGATGGAGTCTGCAGGCAGCATGATGCCATGCTCAGTGTAAAGTTGTGGCTTCCAGGGCCAGGGACCCCCGACAGCGGGGGAACCCCCCAGGGTGGGGCATCCGGGAAGGGTAGAAGAGCTGAAGCTGGACCAGGCCCTTCCTGGAGTGGGCATCAAGGGACAACCTGAAGGACTGAACGGGGCCTGCCTCCAGCATTCCTCAGACCCCCCCCCCCCCAGCCAAGAAGAATCTCACAGGAGAACGGATTTTTAAAAGTTGATTACTAAATGCCTGGTCTTTTTTATATTTAACATTATGACTTGTCTGAAAAGTCCCAGGCCTTTCTGAGGGAAAACGATTAGTGAGTTAGATTTGTGGGAAGCAGATCTTGGAAACCGACAGCTTTCAAATTCTTTCTGACAAAAGAGGGAAGGAGAGCAGGTTTAACGTCACTACAGTCCTACCTTGTTTGAAGAGTTTTGCGTCAATAAGCTTGCAGGCTACACACATCTGAATTATTGGTGCATGGAAGTCCTTAGAGGTGTTCTCATGTCCTCACGCATGCACGCAAGGTCTGCTATTGCTGCTTCCTAGGGTAGCAACAGCACAGCTGTCACTTCAGCAGATTCAAAGACAGGAGATGGGAAGAGTGCTAGGGAAGCGACAGGCACCAGACAAGGCCAGAGCCAGGGAAGCGTTTGGTGAGCTCTGGGGTCATAGAGACAGATGTGACCTTCCAAGAGCTCCTGGGCTGGTGCTGAGCAAGAAATAGCTGGACATACCATGACTAATAAAAATAATACACAAGATCATGCTCAAGGCTCTATCTCTGCTGAACCTTTTTAAATTTCTCCAGTAGATTACTCCTCATCTTCCAATAATTACACATTCTTCTCTGTGCCTGGAATCCTCTTTCTCCCTTGCTCTGATTAAACATCCGTTAGATCTCAGCTTAAATGCACTTCCTCAGAAAACTTCCCTGACTCATAACACTAAGCATCTCTATCATCTACTCTGGAATTTGACTCTTTTCTTAAAAGATTTACTTTTATTTATTTGAAAGACAGAGTTACAGAGAGAGTGGGAGAGAGAGAGAAATCTCCCACCCATGTTGCACTTTCCAGATGGCCTCAGCATGCAGGGCTGGACCAGACCAAAGCCAGGATCCAGGAGTTTCTTGCAGGTCTCCTACATGGGTGGACTTTGCTTTCCCAGGCACATCAGTAGGGAGCTGGCTCAGAAGTGGAGCAGCCAGGATTTGAACTGATGCCCGTAGGGGATGCCAGCATCACAGGCAGTGGCTTTACCTGCTATGTCACAGCGCCGGCCCTATCGTTTTCACTCTAAGCTCCATGGGGAGTGGGACTGCTTTACTCACTATTATATTCCCAGATCATAGCCGACCACCAGACAAGGGAAACTGGTCAGTAAATCTGGCTGTGAAATAATGCAGGGGGAACTGGGCAGAATATGGGAGTGTCTGCTAATGGTCAACAGCCAGCCTGTACCAGGTACAGAGGACCAACAAACCTGTGGTTGACTTGAGCCAACCTGGTGTCCTGAGTGGGCAAAGCTGGCGAGTGAGGGACAGCAGCAGAAAGCACCAGCCAATCTCAATTTACAGTTGAAAGAGCATTTTTTAAATAATATAAATAAATGCTTAAATAATATAAAATGCTTATTATTAAATAATAATAAGTATTTTTTAAAAAATACTTATTTATTTGAAAGGCAGAGGCAGAGAGAGAGAGAGAGAGGTCTTCCATCCGATGGTTCACTCCCCAAATGACCACAATGACCAGAGCTGCGCCGACGCAAAGCCAGCAGCCAGGAGCTTCTTAGAGTCTCCCACGAGGGCGCAGGGGCCCAAGGATTTAGGCCATCTTCTACTGCTTTCCCAGGCCATAGCAGAGAGCTGGATTGGAAGAAGGGCAGCCAGGACCCAAACCAGTGCCCATATGGGATGCACCACTGTGGGTGGCAGCTTTATCTGCTATGCCGCAGCACCAGCCCCAAGAGCAGTGGCATTAATACATACACAGGTTAGTCTCCTGGAGCAGCAACAGTACAGAAGCCAGAATCCAGCTTCTACAGGGAGGGCTGACAGGGGCAAGGCATGGTGTCAGTGGTGTCAGCCACGTCTGTGAAGGCTTGAGACAGGGTTTAACCTGTGGCATCAGTGTCAAGGGCAACTATTCCAAGGGTACAGACTAGGTAGGGATATGTAGAACGTTTCAGCTCAGTGCCAGTCGCATCCAATTGCTAGTAGTGATGTGCTGACATAGGCTGTATGACAGACAGCACTTTTCCATAAAGAGTTCTGGGATTTAACAGCAATGACTTTTCACGGGAACCACAAGCTGGGTGGAGGTATTCGCCATAGGTGGCTGGCAGGGTGGAGGACAGTGTTTTGTTAGCTCCCTACCCCCACAGTCTCTGAACACAGAGCTTAGGATGTGGTGACCAAGAGGGGTTGGTTCTCTTCCACTGTTCTTAGGAATGGGTAGGGGGAACCTGCTTCGCGTGGGAGAGGTCAAGGAAAGCAAAGGACAGAAGATGATGGGAGACCCGACCACCGGTCAGAGCTCTTCTCCAACTACGCTTGCCCTCACACCTCAAACTAAACCTCCCCTCTCTCCCAGAAGACTCGGGGATGCGGTGCCACCTGTTCGCCTCATTGGACAAGGTAATTGAATCTCCACTGCCTCATTTGTCAGATAGAAGTCAGAATGTCTTTGTTGCTGGATTCTTATGAAGATCAAGTTGGTGTCAGAATATGAGGATTCTCCATAAAGCCCATGGACAAATGAAATCAAAAGGATGAGTTTATATTAGTGCAAAAAACAAGTTGAAATCTATGCGGAGTGCTCTCAAAATGTACATTTTCCATGTATTATGGAAAAAAATGTTTTGCACCGAAGGAAACCCACGCTACTAATTCAATTTTCCACGAATTTGTTTGAAGTGCTCTCGTATGCGACACAATGCCTGTCGTCCAGGAGGGGTTCTGTTGACGACAGTTGCTCGGCTGTGTCTAGCTGGTTGAGAAGACGCTTGGTCTTTAGAATTCTCACTCGGTTCATGTGGGGCCCTTCTCCCACCCACCTCCTGCCTGTCTCCCAAGTGACCTCTCCTTTCATGTTGCTGAAAGCCCTCTCTTCTTGGTTCCCAACCAGGTCGGCGGTTCCCACATCACCCCATGTCCCCAGATCACCTCTTGCCCTTTTCCCTCTCCAGAGTTCCCGCACGCGGTTAAACTGAATCTCAAGTATTCAGATGCCATGACTTCACATCAATGCCCGAGTGCTTTGTAAATGAGAATGCCTGGAAGTCTGTTCCATGGGACCGCAGCTCTGATGGTGTCCGGCAGGAAGACTAGAGCGAGCAAGAGAGAGAGCAAGCTCACACAGAAACGTTTTCATGATCCCCTCCCATTGCACCACGACTCCCGAACCTGCTTGTGTAGCTAAATCATCCAGAGAACTCCGAAGAAAATACAGGGCCTCTGGCTTCACCTCCAACTTTCTTCCTCACAATCTCCAGGGATGGGGACAAGACAAAGACCCAGGTGACGACTTGGCTTGCTCTGATGATGGGACCCACCTGGGGCTGCACTGCCTGGACCAGTGAGAAGCCCTCCTGGGGCCATCAAGTGGGGACACTGTGACTCTGAGAGAAAAATGACAGCTCCAGCCTGGCGTCCTGAACGAAGCCATTCTTTCCCACTTGTGCCTCCATTTCCAAGGCCACTGGCCGGGGGCGGTGTGGGGGGGGACCCTCCACCTGCTACCATCCCTATTTTCACAGACTCTGTTGCTCCACATACAAATGTGGGCAGGTTCTATCGAATGCATAATCCTGGGAATTACACCCATCATTCCACTGAATCATCACAAGCAGATGAGGGAGTCACTACTATTGCTCTCGTTTTATGGACAAGGCCATTGAAATCAAAAGGAATTAAGAAATATGCCTAAGGCAATGTAGCCTCCTCATTCTCAACCCCTGTGTTTGCTAACTTTACTTTCTTAACCAGGAGGCCTCCACAAGTAACCCTGTCTCCTTTGAACCATGGAAGCAGGCTCCGTTGTGTCTTGGATCCTACACGTTCCATCCTGAGGGCTGGAGACAGATGGATCAGCGGCTTGGAGACCTTGGCTCTAGCAAGAGAGTGACAGCTCCTCTCCTCCGCAGGGAGCCTTCAAGACACAGGCTGAGTGCACCAGCTCCTGTCTCGAAGGCTCTTAAATCTGGCTTCTGAAGTGGTTCCCATGGGGCTTATGTCCAGCCAGAAGGCCACATGCTTTCATAATATGGTGGCTGGGGCTGTAACCCTCCGACAGAGCAAGCACATGGCAGGACACCAAAAACTATGGAGACTTTCTGTACTTTAGCTCCCTTGGTCTAGCCAAGTTTGAACCACTAGAAAGATCCCAAAGAGGATGCAGCATGCCAACTATATTTCTGCGATGCTACTCGCCAACCCTGGGCATACTTTCAAATGTCAAAAGACAAAATTTCCAACACATTCCCCACAGATCAACTTGACTTTAAGTTGAGATTCGGGAATTGGGCACTTGCATTCCACAGATTAGAATGAGAGCTCCCGCCCTCTGGGGAGCGGTGGATTTTGCAAGGTGGGAACAAGGAAGCAGAACAATAGAGTGAAAGCTGGTTGGTTGGGGCCTGCATTGCGGTGCAGCAGGTTAAGCTGCTGCTTCAGACACCAGCATCGGTTATCAGAGCCAGGTTTGAGTCCCAACTGCTCTGCTTCCAATACAGCTGCCTGCTAGTGGGCCTGGGAAAGCAGCAGGAGATGAACCAAGGGCTTGGGCTCCTGCCACCCATGGGAGATCAGGGTGAAGTTCTTGGATGTTGACTTTGAACTGGTCCAAACCAACAGATGGAAGATTTCTCCCTTTCACTGTCTCTCTCTCTCTCTCTATTGTCATTCTGCCTTTCAAATAAACATTTTTTAAAGCTGATTCGTAAACACCAGCTTACTCTTTTTAAAGGCTGGATCAGGGGAACTTCTTTATTACCTTTCTCTCTCTCCCCTGACTTCTCAGAAAGTCTTAGCTTTGACTTAGCTTTACCTTGGTGGCCTGGGACTTCAGCATGAGGAACTGTGTTTGCCTTGGTGCAGTGGGTCTAGCACAGGAGCTAAGCCCAACCAACAGTCTCCTATAAATTGCACCTCACACGAATCAACTGGGGAGCTCTTTAAAAATACCACTGCCCGGGCCTCACCGCTCACACTTTTAATGTTTTATTTAATCGGACTGGAATGAGGCCCCAGATCCCCAGTGATTCTAATGGGCACAGGTCTGAAACCCGGCCCTAGGGCACCGCTGCTGCGCTGGTGCTCAGAATGCCTTCTACATGTTGTGGGGTGGTTTCCTGTTCTCTTTGAGAACATCCTATTGCTAGGAGTAAAGGGGAGAAATTTAAGAGCTTTTTCCCATTGAGAGGGAGGTAGCTGCTCATTTTGGAAGATGACTGTCTGTCTTCCCCTGCCCCTTGAGAAACAGGACCCCTGTGGCTGGAGTCCAAGTCCACCCCAGCAGTCACAGTGAGACCCACACTAGGGCCAGCCACAGACCTCCCCTCATTAGCCAGGGGAATGAGTCGAGAACTGGCTTAGCCTCCAAGGACTGGGTTCTGATTACTGATCCTCCTGCAAGCACCCTCTTTGGCCAACCCAGGAAGAGAATTATCTCAAAAATCTTGAGAGAAAAAAAAGACACTGCCACTCTCCCTGGTAACTCATTGCCTGGTCTCCGAACAGTTGGACTCATTCAATCTTTTCTCACATCTACTCCAAATCCCTCCCACTGCAATTGGACATCGCTTGCTTGTCCTTGTCTGAAAGAGAGGACGCTGTTCTCACTCGGGCAAAGCTCTTGAGGACCCGTGGAAAGCTGGTGGTGGTGGGGTAAATGCAGAGTTGTCCGACCTTGCTTTTGACAGCCCTCTGGTAACACTCTCTTCCTCTGGGATCCTGATGAGCTAAACAGAAGGGCATTCAAGCTGAAAACGAATATCGGTGACTTGGAGTTGTTATTGTTGTTCATCTGTGGTTCATTCATAAAGTCAGAGAAAATCGTCTTGCAGAAAGGCCACGTGTAATGAGCAAATCTTCCTCGTTTGCATGCATCTTTGCTGCTCCTCCCCCCCACCCGCCACATCCCACTGCCAACAGCTTTGCTTGAATTTCAGGAACAAACAAGAAGGAAGGAGAATGCCAGTGTGTGACCTGAGTGTTTTCTGCAACCTGCAGAGACTAGGACAATGTGGCCAGCGCAAGGCTGCTGCACTCCGTGTCTGCGGATTTCTTCCAGGGGACACGTTTGGATTGATAAAGTGAACAAAGGCAGTCATCTGTGTCCCTTTGGGGACTTCCGCTGAGTGTCATGTTCCTGTTTGTTTGTGATTTGCAGTCTGTGTTCACTGCTTGGCAGTCACTGCCAGGACTTGGAGGGAAAACTCATACCCCACCAGCCTGGGAAGCCTGCAATCTGCCAGGCAGAAGGGCTCACCTCCTCCCCGCCTTCCTGCCTTCCTGCCTTCTTCCTGCCTTCCCGCCGTGCGTTCGTCTCTTTCCAGTTTCCCCGGAGGGAAAGCGACATCCTCAGTGTTGTCTTCGGCAAACCACCAAAATAGAATTTATGACTCATTGACCCAAATGATGTCCCCGCTGACAGCATCTGCAGAGATTCGGCTGGACAATGGCTTGCTGACTGTATAGAACGCATACGTCACTCCCTGGAATTCACCCACCCCAACAAGGCCAGCAGGCAAGCAAATTAAATCTTATCTCTCGGAAGTCCTTGATGAAGAACGCCCCGGTCTTGACAATTCACTGCAGATTGTCAAAAAGCATTGAGAAAGCGACAGTCGTAAGGTTCCTCTGTGAGCTGCAGCCAAATCCCCAGGCTCATGCTGGAGCCTCGTTTCCCTAAGCCACAAGGCTGAGATTAAGGTCCCATGATTACGTCATGCTCTGAGCGCCCAAAGGCATCGGATTTTTCTCAGCAGGTGATGTAGAGCCCAGGGCGGCCAGGCTCTATCTATGATTTCTCTTGCCTGTGATCTGAAACAAAGTAATCTAAAAAAGCTAACAAACCAGACATGTTTTACTTCCCTTCCCAGAGAAGTTTCTGGGGCTGGCACTGTGTTGCGGAGGATTAAGCTGCTGCTTGCAATGCCAGTGTCCAAGCGCTGGGAGTGCTGGTTTAAGTTCCAGCTGCTTCACTTCCAATCCAGCTCCATGCTGACGTGCCCAGGAAAGCGGCAAATGATGGCCCGAGTATTTGGGCCTCTGCCTCTTATGTGGGAAACCAGGATGGAGTTCCTGGCCTCCTAGCTCTAGCTTGGCCCAGACCTGGCTCTTGTGACTATCTGAAGATGAATCAATGGATGGAAAATCTCTCTGTGTGTCTCTCCCATCTCTGTCTGTCTCTGTGTCACTCTGCCTTTCAAACAACTAAATAAATCCTTTAAAAAAGAGAAAAAGTTCTCTCTTAGTGATGTTTGCTTTTGTGAATCTGTCCCAGAGTAAAAGAAAATGAAAGTTAAAAATGTAGCTCCTGGGGCAGGTGCGATGGCACAGTGGGTTAGAGCTCTAGCCTGCAGCACCAGCAGCCCATGTGGGCGCTGGTTTGAGTCCTGGCTGCACCACTTCCAGTCCAGCTCCCTGTTACTGCGTCTGGGAAGGCAGCAGAGGGTGGCCCAGGTGCTCGGGCCACTGCACCCATGTGGGAGACCTGAAGGAGACTCCTGGCTCCTGGCTTCAGCATGGCCCGGCCTGGTCATTGCTGCCATCCAGGAAATGAACCAGCAGATGAAAGACCTCTCTCTGTCTCTACCTCTCCCTGTAACTCTGCCTTTCAAATAAATAAAATAAATCTTTAAAAAAGAAAAATTTAGCTCATCATCTTATAATCTGTCAGCAGAGCTAGATCAAATTTGCACAAAGCAAAACACAGACGCTCCTCAACGTATGATAGAGCGTTGTCCCTATAAACTCATTGTAAATCAAAACTAGCGTCAGTGGAAACCACATTTGATACATCTGGCCTACCGACCACCCTACTTTGGCAATTCCATACACCACAGAGTGCCGGTCATGTCCCATCATGGTCACGTAGCTCATTGCAAGCAGCACATGGAGTCACTGTGCCACATATCACAAGCCCAGGAGAAGATCAAAATTCACAGTTGGAAGTACAGTGTCTACTGAACGCGGATTAGTTTAAAACATGGTACAGTTGCAAAATCACTAAGTCAAGTCATCCTGAGTCAGAAACTCTGTACTGACGTCAAGGAAGGAAGCTTCCACCTCCCTGCCCCCAGCATGGGTGCAGCCATCACACCTGGAGGGAGGACCGAGCAGCAGCCTCCCTGGGAAATGAAGTTAAAGGACAAGTTTTTTATAAAGCCCTGCACAGGTTTTTCTTGCTATGCATTCTCCGTGAACTTTTCAGAGAACGCTCACATTTAGCAGCTGGATAGGAGAGGGGACCGGAATTGGCAGTGCCACAGAACCGGCAGTGACTTGTCCCCCACCCGTTTTATCCCTTGGTATCCCCTTGCCTGGACTCAAGGGAACCTGAAAACTGGAAGCAAGAAGCAGAGAGAGAGAGTTCCAGGAATCCTCTACTTTGGGCTCTCGGAGCAGAAAAGGGGCCCCCGTACACTCAGGGGAAGTAGCAGCAATGGTGCACTTTCTTTTCTTTCTTCCCGAATGTCATTGTGTTACAGTCCCCAGACAATTCAAAGGTGTTGGTGACAGCGGGGTCTGTGAACACCTACAGCTGGGAGGAAGGAACCTCCCTCTCTACCTGAAGGAGCTTCTGTCCCAGGAGGGTAGACACAGGCTTGCATTAATCAGGAATCTCTGGAGAGGCAGAATCAGTAGAGGGCCTGCGCTATAGTGCAGCGGGTTAAAAGCCCTGCCCTGAAGTGCTAGCATCCCATATGGGCGCCAGTTCTAGTCCCGGCTGCTCCTCTTCCAATCCAGCTCTCTGTTGTGGCTTGGGAAAGCAGTAGAAAATGGCCCAAGTCCTTGGGCCACTGCATCCACGTGGGAGACCCAGAATAAGCTCCTGGCTCCTAGCTTCAGATCAGCGCAGCTCTGGCCATTGCAGCCATCTGGGGAGTGAACCAGTGGATGGAAGACCTCTTTGTCTCTACCTCTCTCTGTAACTCTGTCTTTCAAATAAATAAAATAAATCTTAAAAAAAAAAAAGAATCAGTAGGAATGGTATTGAGGTTTGCAAGGGGTATTGGTTAGGGTAATTGGTTCATGTGAAATGGTAGCTGAGAAGTTTCACGCCAGGTCATCTGTAGGCTCTAGGCCCTGGGAGGCAGGTTAGCATGGCTCAGTCCAAGTTCGAAGGCCTCAGAACTAGGGAAGCCAAAGGTGTAGCTCTCCATTTGAGGCTACAAGCCTGGGTGCCAGCAACAGGGCCCTGGGGTAAGTTCTAGAGCTCAAAAGCAGCAGCTGACACCCAAGCAGAAGTCAGCGTGTCCCAGCTCTCAGAATGAGAGACCAGTCTGCCTTCTCTACTTAGACTCTACAGACTGCCAGCCAATTCATGGTGCCTGCCCCATCAAGGCAGAGTCTTTCCACCGGTCCACTCACACTCACTTGCAGATCTCATTTCAAAACAGCCTCACAGAAACACCCCCCAAATAATGCTTTCTCAGCTTTCTAGGTGAAGTTTAATCCAGTCAAGTTGACACCATAAAATTAACCAGGTGGAGCCAGCATTGTGGTGCAGTGGGTTAAGCCACCATCTATGATGCCGGCATCCTATATTGGAGGGCTGGTTCGAGTCCTGTCCACGCTGCTTCTGCTCCAGCTCTCTGCTAATGTGCCTGGGAGGGCAATGGGAAATGGCCTAAATATCTGGGTCCCTGCCACCTGCCTGGGAAACCTCGATGGAGTTCCTGGCCCCTGGCTTTGGGCTGGCCCAGCTGTTGTGGCCATGTAGGGAGTGAGTCAGGGAATGGATGATCTCTTCCTCTCTGTCTCTGTCTCTCTCTAGTGAGGCAGAGGATGGAAGATGCTCTCTCTCTCTCTGTCTTTCAAATACATCATTAAAAAGATATTAACCAACCCAATCATGTTGCTTTTCTGTCTTTTTTTTTTTTGAAGATTTATTTTTATTTATTTGAAAGGCAGAGTTACAGAGAGAGGAGGAGAGATAGAAAGAGAAAGAAAGAAAAATCTTCCATCTGCTGGGTCACTGTCCTAGTAGCTGCCATGGACAGGGCTGGGCAAGGCCAAAGCTAGGAGCCCGGAGTTTCTTCTGGTCTCCCTGTGTGTGCAGGGTTCCACACACTTGGGTGATTTTCCTCTGCTTCCCCAGGCACATTAGCAGGGAGCTGGATTGGAAGTGGAGCAGCCAGGTCTCAAACCAGTGCCCATATGGGCTACCAGTGTGGCAGGCAGAGGCTTATCCTGCTGAGCCACAGCACCTGCCTGCTTCTCTGTCTCTCTGTCTTCCTTTGGCCCCAGGTGCAGGTGCATTCACAGAAGTGTGCAGCAGCGTGGAGTAACTAAAGCCCCCGCCTTCTGACCACAGGAACAAAGAATGGAATCGCAGAGAGCCAGAAGGTACTGCAGAAACCAGAGAGGGAGGAGCTTGGGAGAGTTGTTCATAGGCTGCCCATGGACCGGGCCCTAAACATCACACCCTTGACTTTGAAAATGGAACTATGGGATCAGCAAAACGCTCCGTCCCAGAGTGGCCACTGAGTGATGTGCATATGGGCTCAGATCTGAATAGCACTGCAGAGGCTTTGAAACAGGGCTGACATTGGAATCACACATACAGAAGTGGGGATGGAATATGTGGCTTGGATCCAACCAGGTTGACTGCTTAGGAAACAAAAGTATCAACTCTCTGCACAGAATTTCATCAAGACCCAGGCTCCTAACAATGTTGAAACTATCTACAACATGAAATAAAATTGGGCATACAATGACCCAAGAAACTTTCAATTTGCACAGGAAAAGATAACCCGTGGATTCCAACAATGTGGTGACACAGATGTTGGATCTACTTCAAAGCAGCTTATAAAAATCCTCCAAGAAGTGTGATTGGGTTCTTTTAGCCCAAATAGAAAGATGTAAAGTCTTAGCAAAGAAATTAAAGATAAAAAAGCACCAAATATAAATTTTAAAACTAAATAATAAGTAGAAAAATTTAAGGGACACATTGAATGGAATGGTGATGACAGGAAAGAATCGATGAATTTGAAAATGGATGAACAGAAAATACCCAATCTGAACAACAGACGGGAAATGAACATGGGGAAGTGAACAGAGGCCTAGGGATGCATACAGGGCAATACCAACAGTCTAACATTCATGTCACTGGAGACCCGGAAGGAGAGAAGAAAGAATGCAATGCAGAAAAGAAGTATTTGGGGGCAGATGTTAGCCTAGTGGTTAAGATGCCATTTAGGATGCTTGAATTCCGCACTGGAGTTCTTGGGATTGAGTCCTGGTTCCAGTTCCTGACTCTGGCTTCCTGCTAAAGTACACTCTGGGAGGCAGCAGTGATGGCTCAAGTGCTGGGCCTTTGCCACCCATGTCGGAGACTGAATGGAGTTCCTGGCTCCTGGGTTTGTCCTGGCCCAGTCCCAGACATTGTGGGTGAGTGAAGCAGTGAATGAAAGGTCTGTGTGTGTCTGTCTGTCTGTCTTTCTGACTCCAAAATTCAAGAAGAAAAAAACATTTAAAGAAATAATGGCCCAAACAGTGCAAATTTGGAGAAAGACATGAACGTGTGGATTCAAGAAGCTCAGTGAACGCCAAAGGACATAAATCCAGGCAATCTATACAAAAGCGCATTATATTCAAATTCCAGAAAAACAAATGAAAAAGAAAGAAATCTGAAGCAGCCAGAAAGAGACAGACAGAAAGGGGAAAGAGAACAAATGGCAATAATAAAAGTGAGAGCAGAAATCAATGAAATTTAAAACAGAAAATCAATAGAGAAAGCTAAAAGCTATTTTTGGAGAAAAGCAATAAAATTATTAAAGTTGGAGCTGGCGCTGTGGCGTAGCAGGTAAAGTTGCCACCTGCAGCACTGGCATCTCATATGGACACTGGTTTGAATACTGGCTGCTCCACTTCTGATCCAGCTCCCTGCTAACGCACCTGGGAAAGCAGTAGAGGATGGCCCAAGTCCTTGGGTCCCTGCACCCACGTGGGAGACCTGGAAGAAGCTCCTGGCTCCTGACTTCGGATTGGCGTAGCTCTGGCTGTTGAGGCCATTTGGGGAGTGAACCAATGGAAGGAAGACCTCTCTCTGTCTCTCCCTCTCACTGTCTGTAACTCCACCTCTCAAATAAATAAATAAAATCTTTTTAAAAAATGGCTAAGATGGTAAATTGTATTTTTTACCATAATTAAAAATATTTTAGAGGCTGGCATGTGGCACAGCAGATTAAGTCCCTGGAGACATGGGCATTCCATATCGGAGTCCAGTTTGAGTCCTGGTTACTCTAGGACCTCCCAGCCAACTTCCTGCTAATGTGCCTGGGAAAGCAGTGGAAGATGGCCCAAATACCTGGACCCCTGGCATGTGGGGCACCCAGATGGAGTTCTAGATTCCTGGGTACAGCCTGGCCCAGCCTTGGCTGTTGCAACCATTTGAAGAGTGAACCAGAAGATGGAAGATCTTTCTCTCTGTCTATCCTTCTTCCTCTCTGTCTTTCAAATCATAAATAAAAAAGTAAATAAAAAGTAGATCTTTTAAAAATGTTTTAAACTCGGGAAAAAAGCAAACGTGGGAAAATCTTAGCAGTTGTTCACTTTAGAATGGTGGATATAGGAGTGTTCATCATATGGTCTCCACATTTTCTTTTTTTAAAAATGTATGTACTTATTTATTTATTTATTTATTTATTTGAAAGAGAATGAAAGAAAGAGCGAGAGTGAGAGAAACTTCCATCTGCTGGTTCACTCCCCAATGGCTTCAATGGCCAGAGCTGGGCTGGACTGAAGTCAGGAGCCCGGAATTCCATCCAGGTCTCCCACATGTGAGCAGGGACATGAGCACTTGGGCAATCTTCCACTGCTTTCCCAGGTGCATCAGCAGGGAGCTGGATCAGAAGTGGAGCAACCAGGACTCAAACTGGTGATCATATGGGATGCTGGTGTTGCAGGAGGAGGCTTAACCCACCTTACCATAACACCAGCTCCATCTCCATTCTCTTAGTTTTTTTTTTAAAATATTTTTATTTATTTATTTAAGAGGTAGAGTTACAGACAGTAAGAGGGAGAGACAGAGAAAGGTCTTCCATCTGCTTGTTCACTCCCCAAATGGCTGCAGTGGCTGGAGCTGTGCTGATCTGAAGCCAAGAGCCAGGAGCTGCTTCCAGCTCTCCCACGTGGGTGCAGGGGCCCAAGGACTTAGGCCATCTTCTACTCCTTTCCCAGGCCACAGCAGAGAGCCATAGCAGAGAGCCATAGCAGAGAGCCATAGCAGAGAGCCATAGCAGAGAGAAGCAGCCGGAACTCGAATCAGGGCCCATATGGGACAGTGGCGCTGCAGGCAGAGGCTTTAGCCCACTATGCCACAGCGCCGGCCCCCTAGTTTGATTTTTATAATGTTTACATTAAAAGTATAAGCATGTAGGAATGGTTACTATGTTCTGAATGCAACTATGTCTCCTTGGGCTGGTTTTTCTCTTACACTATGTTTGCTGTGAGGTCTCCCATCCAAAGCACATCTCTCATCTCACAGTGCAAGCACCAACCCAACTCTGAGAACACTGATGAATGACAGGGACTTGCTGGAGGTTTTGTGTGGAGACAGAGAAGGTGATGCTGTCACTGAAAGACCTCTTTCAGCTCTCCCTCTGCTTCCTTCCCTACTGCATGTCCTCCTTCCTCCAAATCCCCACTCTGGCAGCTTCTGCATCCCCCCCTCTCTGCATAGGCCGTCTTCTCCCTCTGGGCTGCCTTGTTTTTTTTTCCTCTCCTATCCACCTCTCTCACACCTCCTAGAATCCTGTTCCTGCTCTTTCCCTGAATACAGCACAATAAAACCTCGTCACTAGTCTGCTCAGGTCTCTGCTCGCTTCACGAGACCCTAAGTCCAGACCACTGAGAGCTGCAGGGCAGTCCCTCCCTGCTGCCAGGAGTTTCACGAGGGATCAGTGCAGGGTTCTCTTGTTCTTGCCAAAGGATTTACCTAAAAGGCCTTAGCCCACGAAGACTTTCCTGGGCTGGGGCTCAGAACACAATACCCCAAAGTAAGGCACTTTGGTCTGCTGAGTACTTAGAACTGAAGGGCATTGGAAGGCACTCAGAGGCAAAGTCTCTGATCTTCTCCCACCCTTATTTTTCCTATGAGGCAGGACACAGG
Source organism: Oryctolagus cuniculus (assembly GCF_964237555.1). Taxonomy (NCBI): domain Eukaryota; kingdom Metazoa; phylum Chordata; class Mammalia; order Lagomorpha; family Leporidae; genus Oryctolagus; species Oryctolagus cuniculus. The sequence continues at coordinate 113,860,274 of NC_091432.1, forward strand.
ACCTAGAATTCCTCCTCCCGGGGTGGGGGGGGTCATAAAAAATAGAACCCGACCCCCCCAAAGCCAGGGGTAAGTCTAGAAACATTGCTCCAGACTTCCCCCTGCCTCTCTGTGCAATAGCTGGCCACAAATTCTCTGACCAACCTTGTCTGATAGTAAGGTCCTAAGATCCTTATTCTAGAAGCGTCCTCCCTCTCTCCAGGAGGAGAAGGTGCCACACACAGTGGCCAAGAAGACTCTGTACAGACAGGCCTTGCTGAGCTTCCTGGCTCTCAGTCTATTGCAGCAGTAAAAATCCTATGTTTTTTTGTCCAGTGATGTTTCTATATGGAGGTGCATTTCCCACCAAATAGAAGCATAAAATTTATTTCCACAGGGTCTTTAAAAACTCCAGGATTACATTAAACTTTTTCTTTTTAAAGATTTATTTATTTATTTGAAAGGTAGAGTTACAGAGAGGCAGAGGCAGAGAGAGAGAGAGAGAGAGAGAGAGAGAGAGAGGTCTCCCATCTGCTGGTTCACTCCCCAGATGGCTGCAACATTTGTGCCTATCTGGAGCCAGGAGCCAGGAGCTTCTTCCGGGTCTCCCATGTGGGTGCAGGGGCCCATGGACTTGGCCAAGCCTGCACCTATATGGGATGTCAGCGCTGCAGGTTGGGGCTTTAACCCTCTGCACCACAGTGCTAGCCCCTCATTAAACTTTTTTTTTTTTTTTTGATGGGCAGAGTTAGACAGTGAGAGAGAGAGACAGAGAAAGGTCTTCCTTCCGTTGTTTCACACACACACACACCCCAAATGGCCACTATGGCTGGCACGCTGCACCAATCTGAAGCCAGGAGCCAGATGCTTCCTCTTGGTCTCTCAAGTGGGTGCAGGGCCCAAGCACTTGGCCATCCTCCACTGCCTTCTGGGGCCACAGCAGAGAGCTGGACTGGAAGAAGAGCAACCGGGACAGAACCAGAGCCCCAACCAGGACTATAATCTGGGGGTGCCAGTGCCGCAGGCAGAGGATTAGCCTAGTGAGCCATGGCGCCACTAGTTAATTCAATAAATTTACTATGCTTTTCTCCTATTAACCTGCCTTTGGTTACAGTGACCTTGGCCATGACCCTCACAATGGTTGAGGGAAGTAGCATGCCTTTCTGCTCCTGATGGGTGAACCTTTTATGTGTTTATTCCTTCACAGAAGTGGCATACTCTCAAAGCACAAAGAATTATTGCAAGTCATGGTGAGCAAATGTTCTGGCATGGACTAGAGAGTAGGAGGATCTGACATGTCCCCACATCACAGGAGAGGCTGTCTCTCTGCACTTAGATGTCACTTACTTTCGGGGTGACCATTGACCTACTGTCATTAATTTACCACACATTGATCATGAACCATTCTGTGCCAAGCACTGTAAGGATTTTGAGCAACTGCTCTTGACCTTTAAGACAGGTATATTTGCACAGCTTCATCTGGAAATAACAAAGTGTTATTGCCTGCTCTCTAGAGTCATGATTGGAGTTTGGAAATTAAACCTTTGCTGCACTTATGTAGAAAGAGGAAACACCCCGCCCCCCCCCCCCCCCCCCCCCGTATGCAAGGGCAAGTCAGGTCTGGGAGAGAATGGCTACCACTGGCCCACAGCTCCATTGCAGTCAGGCGCATGCCACCAGACACCCCCTTAGACTCTGATTGGATGAAGAGATGTAGTTTCTCTCCAGGAATGCAGAGCTCCTCAGAAGTTGAGTCAATTTTAAGACCCAGGAATCCTCTAGTTCCTCTCCCCCTGCTGCTGCCCAGTGGCCTAAGCCTATACCAATTCCTGAGAAAGCAGCGGCTCTTTCTTGGACAGTGCCACATGCTAGGAGCAACCCCTGCCTCCCAGGTACCACTTCCATAGCTTAAGATGTTGTATCCGTCTTCAGACCAGCTTTCTTCTTCTCAATTGGGCCAATCCCAGTGCCTAATCCAACCTCTTGCTACCACTGGTTTGCTCATTCTGCAGGACTGTGTCTACCAATATGTGACGAAAGCTTGGTCTTCTGGTTGGTGTTGCCCTATTATATGCTCCTTTGTCCCATGCAGGGTCCTAGTCAGAAAGCTGACTGATGAGAAGCCAGGGGAAGGCAATGTTTCCTAGTTGAACCTTCTAAATCTAAAGAGGATGCTAAACCATTTCCACGGCTGAGCATCAGCCTAGCAGAGCTCAGAACATTTGGTGTGTTCATATATAGACTCTGGAAGGTCTGGGCTTCCTGGTTTCTAAATGCAGTCATAATTATCGGCACTGTTGCCTTGGTAGAGTTCCTAGTTCTGACAATGCTTCCGAGTTACCTAGGGAGTTTCTTATGGATCCCAGAGAGGCGGATTCCATGGGTCTGATGAGGTGGAGCACAGGAATCTGTTATTTAGCAATGCACATGGGGTGATTCTGAGGGGCAGGTGCATACGCTAGCATTTGGAAACAATTGGTATATGCCATGACTCTGGAGAAATGAAGAACCGAGTGGGTCAGCCCTCCCTGAATCTTAGATGATGACTGTGTCACTTTTGGGCTATTCTGAGTTGATCCCCAAGAATCCAGTAACCGTGGCCATAGCGCAGTTACCCCAGAACACGCGTTCTGCACATCTGCAGTCCACGCTGCAGAACAGACAGCGCCGCCACCGGAAGCAAAGCAAACTCGCTAAAGTGGAAAAGAGATACTTGAAGTATACTTTATAATTAAGCTTAAAGAGATCCTTGAAAGAGCTGGCATTTCCCCTTAAAGAGTTCTCAACAGCCACTGAAAAATGCAACAGAGCTGATCATATTTTTCCTAACCTTGCTCCCTTCCCATCTCCCACAACCCCTTATGGCTCCCTCTGGAGGCCACTTAGAACATAAAGTTCCAAAAACCCTGGGCAGGTGGCCAAAACCAGCATCTTCATGGAGTGTTCTGTTTGTCTTAATGTTGCAAGCTTACAGCTGAGACAAAGACTCCACTCAGAGGGAAATAGAACGGTCATCGGCATCAGTCCAGTCAGGAGGCCAAATCTGAGATCCGCCACTGTGGTACCGCAAGTCCTTTCTACATCGAATTAGATAGTAGCAGAATAATGGCAGCAGAGTAAATGACCATCAATCGGGTACTGATGAAATGAGTCATGATACGCACATTCGAACAATGGGAAATCAGGCAGCCCTACAAAGGAACCAGAAGTTTCTATGCCCTAATTTAGAAAGATCTTTATAGAAATAATGTTTATTGAAAAAAATGAAGGCAAAATGCACACTCAAGGAGAAACATATGTATATATTTGTTTATATCTAATTATATGTGTGTTTCTGGAAGTATATATTACAAAATGACATCTGTGTCTAAGCAGAAGTAAATGGCTGGAGGAGAGAGTAGGAGGAATGATTCCCATCTAATCTTCTGAACTTTGGTCAATGTATTACCTAGTCAGAATATTGTATTTAAAATACATGTACACATGAGCAACTCAGATATGTGCATTGCTTGTAGGAACACAGGTACTCTGGATGGAGCTAAACTTAACCGTGTTTATATGTATTGTCTGTTCGGTTTTGCTTTTTTTATGCAACAAATTAGCCTCTCTAATCGTGTTTTGCTCACTCTAATTTTAGACCAAGCCTGGATTCCATGAACACACACCAGCTGGACAGTAGGAGGAAGCAGTTAAGAAGCCAATCTGAGAAAGAACATTTGCCTTGGGTGACTGATGTTCAAATAATGAAGAGTGCCATGGTTTACAGCCCAGTGGCCTCCTGAATTCAAGACCCAGGAGGTGGACACTTGGTGCAGTAGGTAAGCTGCTTCTTGGGATGCCTGCCTCACATATCAGAGTGACCGGGTTCAAATCCTGGCTATGCTTCCGATTACAGCTTCCTGCTAATGTGTGCCCTGGGGGGTAGCAAGTGGTACCTCAAGTACTTGGATCCCTGCCACCCACATCGGAGACCCAGGTTGAGTTCCAGGCATTTGAGAAGTGAAACAGTGGCTGGAAGATTCTCTCTCTCTCTCTCTTTCTCTTTCTCTCCCTCCCTCTCGCTCTCTCTCCCACTTTCAAATACATTTTAAAACAAAGTCTAAGGGTGCCTGAAAGTTTACATACTCTCTTACTAACAAAGGGTCCAATTCAATGTAACATTATGGCAGTTGATTAAAAAAGAATGGCCCTCATTATTCCCCTTTTTATAATCAAGCCTTATAGCCTTCTTGTTACAGTTTGGCTTGCAGCTTTCTGTAACAAGAGATAGAATCCTTTCCCCTACCTCTTGACTCTGGGCTGGCCTTTTGACTTGCCTTGGCCAACAGAAGGCAGCAAAAGTAACGACGTGTTATATCCAAGCCCAGCATCAAGAGGACATTCACACTTCACTCCTTTACTTGGATACCTGCTTTAGACATGAGTCCTGCTGGGATGAGACTATGTGGACCTGTGCTGAGGCCCTTCACATATGAAAGAACCCAGCCAAGATTTGCAAAGCCAGCCTAGGGCTGGCTGACTCGCCAATAGAGCAGAGACACTTACTAGGGTCAAAGTGGGATCACCGCTGCCTTGGCTGACAATATGCTCATGACTCCAAAAAATGCTACTGTTGTAAGCTGCTGGGGTTCATGGTTACTTCTTACAGAGTGTTACTGTGGCAAGAGATGACTGGTACAGAATTCCTCTGCTGTTCTACCTACTTCCTCTCTACCTCTAAAACTATACCGTTGCCTTCTTACTATTGATTGAAAGAGTTCAAATATAACACCCAAAATGTGCTGCTCTGGCCAACTGACTATTTTGAGTTAAAGGGACTTAAAGAATAGCAGGTGCAAGATCACTCTAACCTTCCTTAAAATCAGGAGATGTGATTCCCATGAGAAAAATGTCCTCCTTGTACTAGAAGGAAAGCACCCTTCTTAGAACCAGGGGCAGAAAGTTGAGTGTACATACAAGCCTTGTTAGACTAAACTTCTCTTCCTAGCTATTTCTCCATCCAATTAACTACCCAGCTTACCTAGTCCAAGGCCTTTTGTTATAATTGATTGCTCTTTGTCTAATTCAGAAGTTCAGTGTTCAATTCTATGGATTTGGGTCTTCATGTCGTAGGGAGGCTCGTGTGCCATATAAAGCTTGCCATTTTTGTCACTGATGGAGCGCCTATCTGAAGGCAGTATCATAAGATTATTACGGAGCTGAAGCACTCCTGTCACTTAGTGATGTCATATCCATCATAACAAGCACCCAGTAGCATTCCTGTTTGTGCAATGCTGGTGTAAGTACACCTGCTGCACTGCCAGTCTTAGGAAAGCACGGTACATGCGATTATGTGCAAGACACATGGCTTGAATAAGATTATGTCACTGGTTTGTGTATTTACTATACCACCCTCATCATTGTTATTTTAGAGCATATTCCTCCTTGTAAAATAAGTTCACTGTAAACACCACACCACACAGCAGCCTCAGAATGTCATGTGGACCTCACCTCTTGATTGCATCATTGAGTGATTTGACCTCTGCCATCCAGGTTCAAGTCTGAACAGTGTGTGATGTTTGCCAACAAAATCGCCCACCAGTGTGTATCTCAGAATGTGTCCCCAGCATCAGGTGGCACAGTGACTAGATTCAATACATTCATATGCTTTTCTCCCCTTGATCTATTTTATAGCAATCGAATCCTCAGGCCAGCCAAAACCCCTAAGAGGTAGAGTTCACTCCCCTTCCAGTTCCTATCATAAGCCCATCTTATTACAGAGTATCCACCACACGTCAGATGATTCATGCTGGCTCCCTGACCTCAAGGAATGGACTCTGATGTGGCGAAGCAGACAGACAGACAGAAGTGTGACCATTGTGAACATACAGGGGGTGAGCACTTGGCTCACCCCGGAGGTTCAGCAAAGCTTGCTGGCAGTGATCTCTGACCTGCGGTAAAGGATAAGTCAGAGTTCGCTGGACAACAAAAAATGTGCAAGGGGTTTTCTGGCACAGGGACCAACAGAGGGAGAGGCACGGAGGCCTGCGTGTGAGGCGTCAGCCAGCAGTGAAGTATTCACTGCCCTCTTCTCCCACTGCAGAACCCCGCTGGCCCCTGATCGCGACAACCCCCCTCTGGCTTCCTTGCTGCCTCTTAGCACCTTAGGGCTGCAAGTGTGGCCGGCAGCTGTAACGCCACCTGAGAGCTTGTTGTAAGTGTAGATCCTTGGGGCTGGCGCTGTGGTGCAGTAGGTTAATCTTCTGCCTGTGGCACTGGCATCCCATATGGGTGCTGGTTCGAGTCCCGGCTACTCCTCTTCCAGTCCAGCTCTCTGCTGTGGCCTGGGAAAGCAGTGGAAGATGGCCCAAGTGCTTGGGCCCCTGCACCTATGTGGAAGACTGGGAAGAAGCTCCTGGCTCCTGGCTTCGGATGGGCGCAGCTCCAGCCATTGCAGCCATTTGGGGAGTGAACCAGCAGATGGAAGACCTTTCTCTCTGTCTCCCCTCTCACTGTCTGTAACTCTGCCTGTCAAATAAAACCTTAAGAAAAAAATATAAGTGCAGATCTTTGCGTCTTGCCTCAGACCTGCATCAGAATCTGCATTTTAACAAGATCCCAAGGTGGCTCACACACGCATTGAAGTGTGGGAGGGCTTCCTCCTGGCGCTGCTGCTGCTGGGAAGGCTAACGACTCCCCCGTAATCTAACCCGGCCATTCGAGCCCATCGGTGGTAACGCTGGCAGACGTGGGCGGGTGATTGCACCAGTGCTCTTTTGGACTGCCTTCTCTCGCAACCATGTTTCTGGATAATGCGTCTCCTTCACCTAATTAGATTGCAGCCAAGGTTTGCATCTCCTTGATTCATAACCCTTGAGCACCTCAGGGCAGAAACAGCGAGACAGAATCTTTGCTTTAAGGAAAGGATGAGCTTTCCTCTGAACTGTAACCCAGCGCTTCATGCCTTGCCCTGCTGCTTGCCAACGAGTACCCTTGGGTGAGTTTCCAGAGGCCACTGAGCCTCAGTTTTCTCATCTATGAAGTGGGGGGAACGCCTGAGTGGCAGGTGCATTCTAAGGATGAAGAGATCAGGTGTATAAAGTGCTCGGCGTGAGACCTGGAAGTCTGTGCAGCACAGCGCTCTCTGTGATGGCCAGCAGGCACATTAGGGAGGAGCAAACATTTTCTAACATCACAGAAAACGGAGTGGTCACATTTTATTGAGGGAATGGCAACAGGGAAGAGACCTTATGAAATGGCAGGGAAGGGTTCGACGGGCACAACTGTGGACAGACAGCTTTGCAGGTGAGGGAAATTAAGTCCTCAGAGAGCAGATTGCACAAGGCATCTTTGGGAGCCCAAGAACTCATCTGAATTCCCCCCTGCCCCGATTTATGAATTTATTGATAGGAACATTCTCTTAAAAGTAAACAATTAGATCACTTTTAAAATATTTACACATTTTATGCATTTAACAAATTGCACTGGCTGTTATGACGACAATGACGGGAAATAAGATCTCCCAGAAAAATCTGGGCCATATGTTACTTTGCAGTGTGGTTGTACATGCAGATTCAGCCGTTGTGTCGGCTGCCTGCTGCCCAGACATAGCGGGGTGAGCTCAGGACAGAGCCCGGCTTCCCCTGCTCACACACCCCCTCCACCGCTTAAGAATGCATGCAGCATCTGCCAGGTCGGGACTGCCTGGCTATGACAGCACCATTTGCAAAGTAAAGAGTCTATTTATGAAGATCATGGCAATGCCCAGGCCAAGCCCACCATGGGAGAACCTTGCCTCCTAATTAGCAAGAGCAGTGCATTTTAATGAGGAGATCTGGGCAGGCGGCTGGCTCCTGCCTTGACTGCCAACGAATCTGGGGCAGAGGCGATGTTGGCAGAGAGAACACTGAGCAGGTGAGGAGAACAAAGCAGAGAAATGCGCTCATCTCTCAGAAACTCTAAGATTTAGAATTATTCCATTTTCTCATTATTCTGGCTGTCATCCCACAGGCTATTTCTCTGGAGCAAACGGCTCTTCAAAGAAGCCAAAGATCCTGGGTGTGTGAGCAACCCTGGCAGCCTTGCTGGTAAGGGGAGCAGAGGCCTTAGGGGCACAGAGCCCCAAGAACATGGGCATGGGACCCCTCTTGAAAAGCTATGGCACCAACACCAAGAGGCCTCGGGAGACATCCAAGTCCTTTGGATTCTTCTGGATGAGCAACAGGGAAGAGCCATGTTCTCTGAACAGCCGTCAGTCTGATGGAGGGGAGCTCTGATACCATCCCAGGGATCTAAGGCAGAACACCAGGGTCTGCTGCCGGGTGCTGATGGCACACTGCTGCTGTGGGGGCAGGAAGAAAGCAGAACTGGTCGGCATCTAGTTGGGTTCTGAATTCTGTGTCAGGAGTGTCCTGCTTGGGAAAAAAAAAAAAAAAAAAAAAAAAGAGGAACGGTCGTTCACGAGGAGCAAGGAGACGAGCGTTGAAGATTCATGGGAGAACTGTGAGAACACACTCATGTCTCATGGGCTCGTGTCTGGAGTCCCAGCACTTAGGCCCAGACACCAAGGGAATGCCTCACTCATCAGGGTGAGCCGTAGTTGCTTGTCCCTGCTGCCTCTGGGAAAATGGGATGATTTTCCGAAATAGAGGGGATTCCCGGAACTGCAGCACCTGTGAGCTTGGCAATGAGCCCAAGCAAAAGGGACTTTGGAATTGTCAAAGGAACATCGTGGCAATTTAGAGATAAAGACTGGGATCTTTAGGAGTGGGCATGAGACCATTGCCAATAAGAAAGTCGTAGAGATGCTGCTAATCATCCCCAGTACCCGTTTGCTTCTTTTCCCATAGTGTAAGGGATTTTAGCAGAGCAAATGGGTGCTATATTAGTTTCCCATTGCTGCTGTAATAAATGATGACCAACTCAGTGGCTGAAATCAGCACTGCTTTATTGCTTCATCATTGTAGAGGGCAGAAATCTAAAACAGACTCGGAGAGCTGCATGCTTTCTGCAGGCCAGGGCGAGAATCGCTCCCCTTGCCTTTTCCAGTTTCTACCGCTGCCTGCGTTCTTTGGCTTGTGGCCCCTCCTTTCATCTTCAAAGGCAGCAGCATGATATCTTTAACCAACTCTCTCTCTCTCTCTTTCTCCTTCCCTCCCTCCCTCCCTCCCTCCCTCCCTCTCTTCTCCTTTCTCCCACTGCATTGTCTCACTCTGACGCTCTGTCTCTCCTAAATCCCTCTTAGAAGGACCCTTGTGATGACATTGAGCCCACCAGGTAACCCAGGATAATCTCCCCACATTAAGATCCTTAACCTAATCGCATCTTCAAAGTCCCATTGCCATATAAAGTAACACATGCGCAGCTTCCAGGAATTTGTTTTAAATTTTTTGTTTTAAATTTTTTTTTTGACAGGCAGAGTGGACAGTGAGAGAGAGAGAGACAGAGAGAAAGGTCTTCCTTTGCCGTTGGTTCACCCTCCAATGGCCACCGCGGCTGGCGCGCTGTGGCCGGCGCACCGCGCTGATCCGATGGCAGGAGCCAGGAGCCAGGTGCTTTTCCTGGTCTCCTATGGGGTGCAGGGCCCAAGCACCTGGGCCATCCTCCACTGCACTCCCTGGCCACAGCAGAGAGCTGGCCTGGAAGAGGGGCAACCGGGACAGAATCCGGCGCCCCGACAGGGACTAGAACCCGGTGTGCCGGCGCCGCTAGGCCGAGGATTAGCCTAGTGAGCCGCGGCGCCGGCCAACTTCCAGGAATTTGGATGGAGCATTTGGGGGAGGGGCATCATGCAGCCTCCCTCAGCTAGCAAACAGAAAGGCAAAATTTCTCAGCTTCACCTGTTGCTGGGTTTAGAACTTGTGACCAAGTTCTGATGGTGGCTCTGAGCTGTGAAAGCTGTCAAAATAGAGCTGCTGTATCAATCTCAATGACAACAGCGATAAACAAAGCCAGGAGGCTAGGAAGGTGGGGATGTGGTTCATGAATGCCTGAGAGCAAAAACTGTTCATAACAGAAACATAACCTTGCCCAAAGGCCACTGCACCCTTGCACAGGAAAGACCTGAGCACAGACATTTGCCTAGTAACGAATTGCTTATTTAGTCTTGCATGGACACCACCCTTGTCACTGAACCTTGCAGCCAAGGATTCTGGTTTCTAAATAATTCATGTAATCCTCCTCATTTTGTTTTTGAAGCCATCCCTTTCACTCACCCTCCCTGACTATGCACATAGTTTTTCCATGGCGCACATATTCCCATTGCAATGCTACCGCTGCATAAACCTGGAAGTCTTTGGAGAGTCTCTGTTTGTTATTTTGGTTGACAGAGCAGAGTGCGCTACTCCCCTTCTGAGTCATACTCCCAGAGGAAGTGCGTGCTATTTATTGAAAAGTGCACCAGTTGAGCCCTTTGGACCCAGCAAACGAGGCTAGCACTTGGGTGTTGTTAACAGATTCTGTGCCCCTGCTCATTTCTTGGAGCAAAGCCATCGTATCAGCATGGACTTTATCTTGTTTAAGCAATACAGATAGAATTACATCTCACTTAATGCATTATTCAGCTAGAGTAGGAAACTATGATTGACAACAGCGTTTTGGGATTTCAGCAGCATTTATCAAGGTCTCTTAGGATAGCCTTGTACTCAAAATGGAAAAATATGGGATAAAGCCAAGAAAAATTAGGTGGATTTAAGAGTGCTTGAGTGACCACAGGGTTCCTATGAATGGGTCAGTACTAATCTCTACAGAAATGTTTGAATGTTATGGTCTTGTGACAGTCCTGTCTCTGGACTGGGCAAGCCACTGCTGAAATATTTAAATTTCCTCACGTGAAAAGGGTTATAGATATAGGATACTATGTCAGGGACATAACAAAATGTGACAGGACTAGAAACTGTAGCACGTAAGGAAAAACTGAGAAACACTACCAAAGACAAGAGAGGGGTCTCTAGGTGTTTAGGGAGCACTTATTAACTGTAGGCACAAGGCTCAGTGACTTGGGGTAGAACAGATAAGGGGGACACATTTCTTTGTCCTCATGAGGGGCAAGAGGAATTTATAGAAATGTGAATACATGTAAGTTTATGCAAACCTAGATGAGGTAGCCCACTGGACTTAGCTGGCAGGCTGGCCCATTCAAACTTCATGAACAGAGATGAGTGTTGTGATGCAGTGGGTTAAATCGCAAATCGCAGTGCTGGTGTTGAGTCCTGGCTGCTCCCCTTCCGATCCAGCTCTCTGCTAATGTGCCTGGGAAGGCAGCAGAAGATGGTACAAGTACTTGTACTACTGCCACCCACGTGGGAGTCCCAGATGGAGTTCCAGGATCCTGGCTTCAGCCTGGCCCAAGACTGAGCTGTGGCAGCCATTTGGGAAAGTGAATCAACGGATGGAATCTCTCTCTCTCTCTCTCTCTCTGCCTCAAGAGCTCCACATGCACCCCAAGGCGTGCCCGGCCCCTCGCTTGCATAGAAGGGGGCACTGACACTGCAGCTCAGAGCCCCGCAGCGGCTGGTGCTGTTATTGGACCTCACGTTGAATCTGGGATTCGAATCCAAGTATTTCTGGTTCCAAAGTATGTGTTTTTCCACGATGCTTCCCTAGGAGTGTAATAATAACTGCAACAAGAAAGAGAGCTGAAAAGGAGTCCCTCCTGCATTATCCAATGCACTCTTGCCCATGTAATCACGTTACCTGTGTCCACCTCCGAGACTGTAATGACTAGGAGAGGTTTTCCTGCAAGCGCTTGGCCCTGGCCCATTTACATGCACACATAGAGAGCTACAAAGACCCCCAGGGTGCACATTAACCTTCACGCGTCTGGCACTTTGTGCAAGACCCCACTACTCCCACACAAACTCCAGCAGTGAGCAATGGGGAGTCCACCTGTGGGGGGCAGTCTTCTGAGGAATTGCTGTCTCCCTCCACAGGTGCTGGAGGGCAGGAGCAGGTCGCTGTGAACCCCTCAATACCCTATGTGCCCAGGAGTATTTGTAATCATGCAAAGGGCAGTAAGGGAGCGAGGAGTCCCAGGTCTCGTCGAACCCCCTACGTTCTCTTTCTCAAAGTACAAAACGGGCTCGCTCTTCACGTCCCCGTCTTGCACACACCCCAGAAGCCACGTCATATCTGCTGAATGGATGAATGCCCATTAGGCACCCCTATTGTGTGGAATAAACCAAAGGACAGGGTCTAGGCCTCCAAAATCTTGAGCCCAAATCCAAAGGCCAGAAACAGTCAGAAAATTGGGCCATTGAGAGAACTGCTTACGTAGCTGCAGCGTCACGACAGAACTGAGATAACCCTAACCTCCATCACTCAGTTTACTTGAGTCTCCAACAGTCGGGGTTGGGTGATGAGGAAGTGTTCTGCCACCTGGGCTATTCAATGTCAATGTCACTTTTTAGGAGAAATAAGTGACAATGAATTTTCTCACCAAGAAAAGCTCCGTTTGCCTCCCCAGACTACAACAATTTAGGGAATTAGACCTGACCTTATTCAAATTTCTGATTTTTTAAAAATCAAATTGGTAGAGGTGATGATTTTTTAACCAAGAACAAAAATTAAATCATTTCATAAAATTAGAGTCTTATTCTGAGTGACACATTAATCATGGAACAAGAATATGGAATAAATTGCATTAACTTTGCCACTTCTTCACAATAGGACACTGAAGGGGCAATTAAATTCACCTGCCTGACACAAGCGATGACTGCAGACCAAACGCAGAGCTATGTTGGGCGGAAAATTACACCTTCCCCTTCCTGGTTTAAAATGCTAGAGTGACACCAAGTAACGTATAGATTCCTAAACTGGTACTTGCTGAGCAGTGTAAATTAAATTGGTCTTATTTTAATTAATATTTCTTTCTTTTTTAAAAAAGATTTATTTTATTTATTTGAAAGACAGCGTTACACAGAGAGGTAGAGACAGAGAGAGAAGTCTTTCATCCGCTGGTTCATTCCCCAGATGGCCGCAATGGCCGGAGCTGCGCTGATCCGAAGCCAGGAGCCTGGAGCTTCTTCCGGGTCTCCCACGCAGGTGCAGGGGCCCAAGGACTTGAGCCATCTACTGCTTTCCCAGGCCATAGCTGAAAGAGCTGGATCAGAGGAAGAGCAGCCAGGACTAGAACTGGTGCCCACATGGGATGCCGGCGCCCCAGGCCAGGGCTTTAACCCGCCGCGCCATTTCACCGGCCCCTAATATTTACTTCTGGAAGTAATCAGTGTACATCCCATAGAAAGGAGGAATCAGTCACATGGTACTGAAAGGTCAGAAAGCTGCTGTCCCTTCCTGGACGTCCCTGGCCCTACTTCCCAGGCTTTCAATAGCGTTCATGTTCTGTTTGTAAGATGTTGTTTCTGGTGTTGATGTCTTATTTGTAAATAATTTGTTTATACTCTTCCAAGTCAGTTTTTGGCATCCGTTCACCTTCTATTGTGGAAGATGAGAGCTTCATGTTCTTATATGCCTTTTTCAATGTTTTCAGTGTTCTTGATCTCCATTTGTGCGTGTGTGCTTTCTTCTTTTAATCAAAGGCCCCTTACAGGTCCTGCTTCTGTGAGTGGTGGCGACCAGGGGAAGAGGGCGGGGAGCCAGCCATGTGCAGGGAGGGGTCATCTCCACAACATTCCATTCATACACAGAACTAAACAGGCGAGCACAGAGTCACTACTGTGGTTAGAAGTTGGCAGCAAGGGAAGGGAAAGGAACAGGCGGGGAGCAGGGGTGTGGTTAAAAAATACAGGACTCCCCCGAAACTAGGGTGCCTGGGCGGAACTTGGTCTGTTTCAACCCGAGAGAGATCAGAAGACCAAAGGCAATTTGGGGAGGCCAGAGCCATCACGGAGGAGGAAGGTCCAACCCCGGGGAACTCTTTGGCAACTGGGGCCAAGGGATTGCCCTCCCCCAGCCCCTCCCATCTGCCAAGGGCAGGTCTGGGGCTGTCAGATGCTCCAGGCAGGGGTTCATAGAGACGCTGGATGTAGCAGTGATGGCCCCAGTAGTGGGGTCCCTGTCATCCACACGGGAGACCTGGATTGAATTCTTGGCTCTTGGCTTTGGTTTCCAGATTGGGGCTGTTGCAAGCATTTGGGGGAATGAATCCACGAATAAATAAAATAAAACAAAAAATAATAGTATTGGTGGGCATTTGGCCTAACCGGGATTTGGTGCCCACCTCTGGCTCTCGTCTCCTGCTTCACTAGGGCAGACTCTAGGAGGCAACAGTGACGGGTCAAGTAACTGGGTTCCTGCCACCCCAGTGGGATTGGGGTTGCCCTGGCCTTAGTGGGCGTCTGTGGAGCGAACCAGAAGAGGGGGCTATTTCTCTCTCAAATGAATAAATGAATTTTGAAAATAGAAGTGAACTGGTGGTCCTGCAATCAGCGCTCACGTGGGATGCTGTCATCACAAGCAGCAGCTTAACCTGCCATACCTCAATGTCAGCTTCAGCTTTTGACTCATTTTGTTAAAAATATAAAAATGTAGTTATTTACTTAAGAGAGAGTGTGCGCATGCTCCTGTCTGCTGGTTCCCTCTCCAAACGCCTACGGCAGTGTCTGATCAAAGCTGGGAGCCAGGAACTCAATCCAGGTCTTGCACGTGGGAACCCACTTACTTGAGCCATCTCCACTGCCTTCCAGGGTCTGCATTAGTGAGAGGTGGAGCCAGGTGCTGGAGGCAGGTATCAAACCCAGGTACTCGGATCTGAGGTTTGTTGTCCTAACCACTGGGCCAACACCTGCCTCTCTTTTCACCTTTTTGATGATATTCTTCGAGGTACAAGGAGGTTTTACTTTTTGTTTTGAGTAAGTCCAATTTATTTTTTTATTGCTTGTGCTTTTGATGTCATGCCTAAAAAGACTTTGCCTAAAGGTCATGAGGTTTATACCCATATTTTCTTCTGAGAGATGTATATTTTAGCTCTTACATGTAAGAATATGATTATTCAAGTTATTTTTTGTGTCTACTGTGAGAAAGGGAACAACTCCCTTCTTCTGCATGTGGCTATCTAGCTGTCCCAGCTTCAACGGTTGAAAAGATTATTCTTCCTTAATTGAATTGTGTAAGGGTTTATTTCTGAGCTCCCAATTCTATTCAACTGATCTGTATGACTGTCCTTATTTCAGTAACACAGTGGTTACTGTGGCTTTGAAAGTTTTGAAATTGGAAGGTGTGAGTCCTCCACTTTGTTTTTCAATTTTAAGAAAAATAAAATTGGCCATTGACCTCTTGCAAGTCCATATCAATTTTAGATTTGGCTGCTCAGTTTCCATGAAGATACAAGGTTGGATTATGATACAGATTGTGTTGAATCTGTGATCACCTGGGGTGATATTGTCATCCTAATTATATAAAGTCTTCAAATTCATAAAATGGGATTCCATGTATTGGGTCATCTTTACTTTTTTTAATGACATTTTGTAGTTTTCAGTGCACAGGTCTTGCATTCCTTTGTTAAATTATTTCCTAACTGTTGTTTTAAGTATTCATAAATGACATTATTTCTTTTTTAAAAATTTTTTACATTAAATGTATTTATTTGAGAGGCAGAGAGACAGAGGCAGACATAGGGGGCTCTCATCTGCCAACTCACTCCCCAAAGGCCTCCACTGGGAAGCAGGGAACGGGGGAACTCAATTCACAGGATCACAGGAACCCAAACACCTGGACCGTAACCTGCTGCCCCCGAGGTCTGTATTAGCAGGGATCTAGAGTCAAGAGCTGGAGGCGAGCACCAGAACCAGACACTCCAATATGGGACATGCGCCCCCGCTGGCGTCCTAACCACCAGGTCAAACACTGCCCCTAGACGGGTTCGTTTCATTTTGACTGCTCTTTTGTGGTGTAAAGAAACACATTTAGTTTTGATGTATTCATCTTGTGTTCTGCAACATTTAGTATTTGCTTGATTGTGCTAATAGGTTGTGAATGTGTGTCTTGAGTCCTTATTATTTCTACACCCAGGATCATGCTATCTACGAACAGAGGTAGTTTAACTTCTTCCTATCCAATCTGGATGACAGAATTTATAAGTGAACTTATAGTCCTGGGCTTCTCTTTAGGGGAAATTCTTTTTTATTATTAATCCAATGTCTTTCTCATAGTTATATACAGATTTTCTATTTCTTCTAATCGTTGTTGGAAATTTGTACCTTTTAGGAATTGGTACATTTTATCTTTTATCTAATTTGTTGGATATTATGAACAATCTTTTCTTAGATTCTTTATAATCATCTTTATTTCTGTAAGATAGGTAATAACACATCTTCTTTGATTCCAGTTTTTTGTGTTCTAAGCTCCTCTTTACCCCCGAGTCAATCTAGCTAAAGTTGTCTAAATCATAGCTAATTTATCAATTTTGTTGATTTTTTCAACAAATCAACTTTGGGTTTTTTGTTTTTTGCCTTATTTTGTTTTCTCTATTTCATTATTTTCAGCTCTAGACTTAATTATTTCTTTCCTTCTGCTTGCTTTAAGTTTAATGTCCTAGATGGAAAAAAAGTCATTTGAGATTGTTATTTTAATACAGCAACTTACTGCTATAAAAGTCCTTCCAAGTAATGCCTTAGCTGCATAGTATAGGCTTATAATGTTGTGTTTTGTTTTATTTCACTTCAAAGTATTTTCTAATTTCCCATGAAACTTTTTTTTGATCCACTGGTCATTTTAACTATGTAATTTAGTTTCCACATATTTGTAAATTTCTCAAATTTCTGTGATTTCTAATTCCATTCCATTTCATTTCATTCTAATTGTCAGGGAAAATATTTCATATGATAATCCTTTAAAATTTATTGATGCTCATTTTATGGCCTCACAGATGACTGATCCTGGATTATGCTTCATGGACTTTGAGAAGAACGTGTATTTGTTCTACTGTTGGTGGGTGGAGTGTTTTATAGATGCCTGGTGGTTGTTGGTATTGCTCAAGTCTTCTAGTTCCTTGTTGATCTTGTGTCTAGTTATTCTACTCATTTTTGTAAATCAGGTATTGCAATCTCCAGCTATTTTTACTGTATGGCCTTTTTTTTTTCCAGCTCTGTCAGTTGTTGTCTCATGTACTACAGGATTCTATTGTAATATACATATCTGATTATAATTGCTCTAATCAGGCTAGTTATTTAACAAATATGAGCACACTGAGTGTAGCAATGTATAAGGACAATGGATCATAATCAAGTAGCTGCCACATGGGAATGCAAAATTGGTACATACTAATAAACAAATCAATGTAGTTCACCACATTAATAGGATAAAGGAGAAGATAAGATTAGCTCAACAGATGCAGAAAAAATTTGACAGAATACACTTAAACTCTCAACGAACCAGAAAATGAGAACTTCTTCAGCGTGATAGGGGCATACCCGTAGCTGACATCACACATGATGGTAAAAGACTAAGTGCTTTCCCCTAAGACTGGAAGCAAGAAAAGAATATCCGCTCTGACATTCCTGTTAGCAGCAGAGAAATAAGGCGAGGAAAAGAAAGAAAAGGCGTACAGATTAGAAAGGAAGATGTGCAAGGACTTTATTCATAGACAACGTGATAGTGTGTGTAAAAAGTGCTTTCTAAAAATTGAATCCCAATCTACTAGGAAGAAATGAATTCAGCAAGGTCACAGGCTACAGTGCTAACAAAAAATTAGACAGGATTTGGAAAAGTTCTGTTCATAAATAGTGTAAAGGAAAATCCTTGGGGATGAATCTTGTGACGGATATGAAAGATTCCCACTCTGAAAAATTAAAGAAGGCATCAGGGCCAGAGCTGTGATGGAGCAAGTTCGCTAGCCCCTTGAGTGCTGGCATCCCACGTGAGCACCAGTGTGAGTCCCAGCTGCTCGCAGTCCAGGCCAGCTCCTTGCTAATGCACCTGAGAGAGCAGCGGGAGATGGCCCGAGTACGTGGGCCCCTGCCACCACGGAGGAAGCTGGGATGAAGTTCCTGGTTCCTGACTTCAGCCTGGCCCAGCAGCAGCCATGGCGATCTTCCACATAGTGAACCAATGGATGGCAGCTCTTTCTCTCTCTCTCTCTCTCCCTTTCTTTCTCTGTCATTCTACCTTTCAAATAAATAAAAAGTAAATCTTTTAGAAAAAGAAACCAAAGAAGGCCTAAACAAATGGAGACATTTACCAAGCGAGATGACAATTCTCCCTGCGGCGCAGGTTATGGGGAAATGGCATTGATATACGTTGGTTGCAGCTACTTTTCTTAAATAAACAAATAAATAGTGTTTAAACTACTAAATGGTAATAGTAGTAGCTACCACTTATTTGTGCTAAATCTAACTGACAAATTAAATTCCTAAGATGATCACTCTGATCTGGGCCCAGCTCTGCTCCAAGCCCCTTCCTGTTCACAGTATCAGAGACGACCTCCTCTGCCATTCATTCGCCATGGCCCTGAATTCCTTTTCCATCCTCACCTCTCCCATTTCCCCCTCCAGGCACCCTAGGCTGCAGCCACTCCGGACACCTTGCATTTCCCAGTTGGTGTCTGTGACCTTGATCCCTGCCCTCACAGTACTCCTGTCTTTCCCTGAGTCTCCGCCCTACCCCACTGGCCATCCTTAGCCATGGCCTGGGTCCCAGTGCCTTACATCACTTAGCCCCGGGTAATGCACTTACTGTAGCTAAGCTGCTACAAGTAAGCACTTGTTGAAGGATTTTGTTCCTGGACACCAGTTCCAGGGGAGAGGGCAACTTGCTGCATTCGCTTCTGCATCAAGACAAATAGAAATAAAATGTATACATAAACAGTGCAGGCTAACTCCTTAACTGGCAGGCCTCTTTGGAAACAGATTATTATTTTAACAAGCTAGAATGATAATCATTGCAATTGGGGGAGGGGGCGGGATTCTGAGAAACTTAGTAACTGTAGAGCATTTACTTGTCTCTCCCATTGTTTACTCACAGAACTACCAAACTGTTTACCAAATGTTACCAAAATGATCAGTGAGGCCTTTAAGGTGATTTATCGACAGAAGTAGCCTCGATTCTAGCTATGTCAGAGTTTTGACGTCATCAGTCAAGCAGCTGCACGTCAGGTGTTTAGAACTGGCCCAGTTCCCGCACTGTGCTGTCACCCATCCAGGGGTGGCTTCCTGAGACCGATGCTTGGTTCTGCACCCTACTGCAGCTGTCCTGAAATCCTTCTTCATTTTGAACACGGGACTCTGCATTGTCATCTGGCACCAGGTCCCACAACTTGTGTAACCAGATCCGCTTGTATCCCCTCGTGTCCCATCATTCTCTACTTCCAGGCACCTCTGCTGCCGTAGGACAATGCGGCTGGCTAGATGCAGCTGGGCAGCACTGCGGATGGAACTGGAGCTTGCGTCTTCTCTGGCCTGTACCTGCTAGCCTGCTTTCTCTGTTGCCCTGCTAAGATCCTCACTAGAAAAGTCTGGTGGCTATTGACACAGTGCACACTCCTCATCGCAG
The DNA here is from genome assembly GCF_964237555.1 of Oryctolagus cuniculus. Classification (NCBI taxonomy): domain Eukaryota; kingdom Metazoa; phylum Chordata; class Mammalia; order Lagomorpha; family Leporidae; genus Oryctolagus; species Oryctolagus cuniculus. The sequence goes on from NC_091432.1 coordinate 113,879,678, forward strand.
TCAAGAAAATCAAGATCCACAGAGGCAAAGTCCTCCAGCTATCGCTTAAAAAAAGGAAATAGCTTTACCCAGGTCCCTTATCTGTCTATTTTACTAAATAAAAATCATTGCAGGCAACACGGAAAGATAATAGAATCCTGGCAGTGGATGAGCAGTCACTCAGCATGGCAGCATAGAGGTTATGTACCTGTCTTCTACGGCTAGAGCCTGGTGCAAATCCTAGGCAGATCTTTAGGTTCTTGTGTTCTCTCGCGGGGAACTTTCCCACCTTCATCTCACTTTCAGCCTTGTAGACTCTGAATAATTACAGCAGTCTCTGAGGAGCAGGCAGTGCAGTGCAGTGGGTTAAGCTACCATTTGGGCCACCTGCATCCCATATCAGAGTGCCAGGCATCAAGTTCCACCTCCACTCCCTAACCAGCTTCCTGCTAATGTGCACCCTGGGAGGTGGCAGGTGATGCCTCACATACTGGGGTCCCTAACACCCGACGTGGGATACCCAGGTGGAGCTCCTGGTTCTAAGCTTCAGCCTGGCCCAGCCTGGACTTGGCAGGCATTTGGGGAGTGAACCGGCTGATGGAAGGGTTTTTTTTTTCTCGCTCTCTTTCTCTTTGCTACTCTGCCTTTCAACTGAATAAATAAACCTCGAAAGGGCCTTTGATGTGATCACAGTTCTCAGGAGTCCTTAGAAAGATGATCTTTAAACCCCTTGGGGATATGACTTTTTGAGTGGAAACCTGGTTCATTTTTGGTCATTGGAAATAATTTTCCCTTTATAAAAAACAGAAATCAGCCTCACTACAAGTCCCACCACAGGAATTAATGTCCCTACAAGGTGACAAGCAATTCTACTTTGCTCTCTAATAATGGCTTTCCACAGGATTGCAAATAGCTGTTCTTAGCCATTTTCTTCCCTAACTACCCAGTCACCTGCTCATTTCCCTGGATTCTTCTTTCCACGTCTCTGCTCTCCAGTGACTCTCAGAGACAGTCCAAGATCAACATGTTTAGAAAAGAAAAGAAAGAAAAAGTACCATTGTATTTTTTAAGTTGCTAATTAAAAAGTGAGTAATAAAGTTCTAGGACCAGACAGACTGGCCAGGATTGTAGCGGAAAAGGAAATATGTAGGTCAAGGCTTTTGGTTGCAAGTGACAGAATCCATCTGGGACTTGCTTAAGCAAATTCCCTTAGAGAGTGACCAGTGCTCCTACCCTTCAGCTCCAGTGGGAAAACACACACACACAAACACACAGAGACACGCACACACACACAGACACACACACACACACAGAGGAAAGGGCTCTAACTGGCCAAACGGAGTCACTGTCCCTCCCTGGTAAGAAGAGGATCCTTTGGCTGCAGAGGGGAGCAGAGCATTACCAGGAGGGAGGGGGGTTCTGCCCAGAAGGCAACAGCACCAGGGTAACAAAAATAAATGCCCTGCTGCGGATGAGCCAAAAACTTCACAGAGAAAGAGAGAGAGAGAGAGAGAGAGAGAGCAAGTGAGCTAAGGATTGCCATTCAAAGGACAGGGAAAGCAGAGGGCACTACAAGATTATGAGTAGCTGGTAAGTTGGCAGTAATGCCAGAAAAACCTTCTAACTGGCTGATAGGAACATCCCTTTACTCACAAGGGATGCAGCCCAAGGCCTTCCAGGAATGGAACAAAATTCTAGACAAAAGTCCTTCAAAGAGTTCATGGGAAAACGGAATTACAAGATGCTTAGTTTGCTGTAAAATATTTTTGCAATCCATGCACAGGAGGTGTCTTCAAAATGCCCATGAGAAGAGATGAGTAGTTTCGCCTCGTGCTTAGACACAAATACCACATCAGAAAGTCTGGGTTCAATTCCCAGCTCCTGCTCCTGGCTCCTGCTTCCTGCAAAAGCAGACCTCGGGAGGCAGTGGTGATGGCTTCAGTTTCAGATTCTGGTCTCTGCTCCTGACTCCAGGCCTGGCTCAGCCCTGGAATTGTGGGAATTGGGGGGAGTGAACCAGCAGATGAGTGCTCTCTCTCTCTCTCTCAAATAAATAATTAAAAAATATTTTAAGGTTCATGAAACACTTTTCATGGACTTCAAAAGTTTTTGCACAAAATAAACCTACCCTTTAATGTCATTTCCCCACAAACTTTGTGAAGTACTCTCATAAATGCTGTGTTTTTCCTGCACATACACACCAATGATTGTTTAGCTTTTAAATTAGGTATAGTGAGAGATTAACAACAATAACTAACAATAGGACAATTATAAAAATATATAGTGGAGCCAGTGCTGTGGCATAGTGGGTAAAGCCACTGCCTTCAGTGCTGGTATCCCATATGGGCACTGGTTCGAGTCCTGGCTGCTCCACTTCCAATCCAGCTCTCTGATATGGACTAGGAAAGCAGTTGAAGATGGCCCAAGTGCTTGGGCCCCTGGACCCACATGGGAGACCCAGAAGAGCTCCTGGCTCCTGGCTTCGGATCAGCTCAGCTCTGGCTGTTGCGGTCATCTGGGAAGTAAACCAGAGGATTGAAGACTTTCTCTCTCTATCGCTCTCACTCTCGCTCTCGCTCTACCTCTCTCTCTCTTTCAAATAAATAAAATAAATCTTTTAAAAAAAAATGGTAGTAAGGGCTGGCACCGTGGCGCAATAAGTTAATCCTCCGCCTGCGGCACTGACATCCCATATGGGCACCGGGTGCTAGTCCTGGCTGCTCCTCTTCCAGTCCAGCTCTCTGCTGTGGCCTGGGGAAGGCAGTAGAGAATGGCCTAGGTGATTGGGCCCTTGCACCCGCATGGGAGATTGGGAGGAAGCACCTGGCTCCTGGCTTCAGATCGGCACAGCTCTGGCCGTTGTGGCCATTTGGGGGGGTGAACCAACAGAAGGAAGACCTTTCTCTCTGTCTCTCTCGCTCTCACTGTCTGTAACTCTGCCTGTCAAATAAATAAATAAAATCCTTTTAAAAATATGGTAATAAAGGTTATGTGAAAATGGACATTTGGTGTAGTGGTTGAGACATCACTTGGGCGCCCATGTTCCTACTGGAGCACCTGTGTCGGAGTCCAAGTCCGATCCAGATTCCAGCTTCTTAGGGATGTGCACCCAGGGTGGCAGCAGGTGGAGTAGTTCAAGTAATTGCCACCACATGAGAGATTCAGACTGAGTTCCGGCTTCCTGGTTTTGGCCTGCCCTGGCCCCTGCTATTGCAAGCATTTGGGGAGTGAATGAGCAGGTGGGAGATCTCTTATTCTCTCCCTTTCAGAAAAACAAAACAAATAAATTTTAAAAATGTAAAAAGCTATCTGAGTGTGGTCTCTCAAAATATCTTATTGACAAAGAGATTATTCACACACAGAGCACAACACCACTCAGAACAGTGCACAATTTAAAAATTTAGAAATTGTTCAGTTCTGGAATTTTCCATTTAATATTTTCAGATCATAGTGCACCTCAAGTAACTCAAAATAGGGACTGGAAAACCATGGATATTGGAAACTACTATGGTTTCTATTTTTAAAGGGTGATAAGTGAGTAATGAGGAAGCAATAAAATGTTGTGTGTATTGATTTGTTAATTGATATCCAATAAGAATGAAACAATATTTTGTGGTGAGAAAGTTACAATTACTTAAATACATTTTGTAATAAATTCTAAAACCTGCATTAATGACATGAGTTAATGGTGGATGAAAAGGCGCTTTGAAAATTAAAACAAAAACAGCATCGACCGTTACAACAGGGGAAAGGAAGCTGGCAGAGAGGCCCCGTGGTTCCCCCGCCCCTGGCCGCTGTGCGAGGGAAGAGGTGCGCTGAGCCCAGAGCACAGCCAGGGGCGGACCGCAGGCGGCAGCTCCAACCCAGTGATTTCTTGAGCACTGGGAAAGCCCAGAGGAAGAGACTGCATTTGTACAATGAAAGATAGGCTTTCATTGGGGACCACCCAGAGCCCACAAACCACAGGCAGCGAGGCAGCCCCAGGCACGAGGGTACCGTGTCAGCAGGCAGGGCCACGCAGCAGGCTGGGCTTCCTTGCGGTTGGAGTCGGTTGAGTTAAAAGCCCAGATCGGACCACATGGGTTTGGAACAGCCTGCAAGGAAGTAACCGAACGGGAAGTTAGCCATGTTCCATCCAGGCTTATCAGCCTTCTAAGAAAAAGTGCCTGTACGGAGCGAGACACCTCTGCCTGTTTGTCCCGGAGACCTGGGGCAGGACTCACCGGCCCCACCGCGGAACAATTGCTTCCCGGGGTTTCCCGAAGGGAAGGCAGATCCAGGAGGCTGCTCCACAGGGCACTGTGCCTTGGGGCTCTTCGGCTAGCTTCTCAGAGGCTTTGGACTGCTTACATAATACGGAAAACGCAGTGAAACTTTGGATCTTTTGCACAGTGGGCCTCTTAGAGATCACTCAGCAGATATTTACCGAGCAGCTAACCACCCGCAAGGTGCTGCGCGGACCTGCTGTGGAGTCCAGGAGGGGCGGGCCGAGGCTGCACGCACGAGAGGAACTATTTTACCACCGACACCTACCTGAGTACCTACACACAGAATATTTAAAGAGTAACGTCTTCTTCCCAATCGTCACTTCAGGAGACAGTCTTGGTATAATGGTGTTTTCTGTATAGGAAGTAGTTTTAGAAATTTTTTTCTTTAAGGGCTGGAGTTCAGTGTAGCGTCTGGGTTTCAGTCCTGGTTATGCTTAGGATCCCAGCCTCCTGCTGCTGGTGGCGGGGGCCACAGTGGGTTGCTCAAGTAGTTGAGTCCCTGCCACCCACATAGGAGACCTGGACTGTGTTTCTAGGTCCCAGCTCCTGGCTTCAGCCTGGCCCAGATGGAGGCATTTGGAGAGTGAATCAGTGGACGGAGATCTCTCTCTCTTCTGTCTCTATCTCTCTCTACCTTTCAAAAAATAAATGAACTATTTTTTAAAATCTTTTCTTTTGGCATCACCTATGGTACATTATTTTGCATAAACGCAGTACTGCAAAGCTATTGAGAGTAGATGCAAAATAAAATTGAGGGGCCGGTGATGTGGTGTAGCAGGCAAAACTGCCACTTGCAGTGCTGGCATCCCATATAGGGTCTGGCTCGATTCCAGGCTGCTCCACTTCCCATCCAGCTCTCTGCTATGGCCTGGGAAAGCAGTAGAAGATGGCCCAAATCCTTGGGCCCCTGCCCCCAGTGGGAGACCCGGAAGAAGCTCCGGTCATTGCGGCCAACTGGGGAGTGAACCAGCGGATGGAAGACCTCTCTCTCCCTCCCTCCCTCTCTCTCTCTCTGCCTCTCCTCTCTCTGTGTAACTCTTTCAAATCAATCAATCAATCTTTTTTTAAAAAAAAGATAAAATCGAGGGGTACATTTTCTGATTTAGAAAAATGAAATCCACACAACGGTTTATGTGTGACTATTCAGAGCCACTGTATTCATAGTAGCCCCAAACTGAAAACAACTCCAAAATCCATCAGCTGATGAAGCGATACTCAAAATGTGGGATTTCCATGTGATAGAATGTTATTTGGTCACATGAAAAATGAGATTTTGACTCCTGCTACCGTGGGAACCAGTGTTAAAATCATCATGCAAAGTAGACTCATAGAATGGCAGATGTCCTAAATAGCACTCTGGCCTCAGAATCAGCCCTAAAGGCACTCGGATCTGGCTGAAAAGCCCATGAGAGTATTTCAGGCATGGAAAGCCAAGACACTCTGGCAAAAAGATCTCTGTGAGTGAGATCCCAGTGGAAAGAACAGGTCTTCAAAGAGGGAGGTGCCTTTCTCTGAAGGGAGGAGAGAACCTCCACTTTGACTATGACCGTGTCTAAACAAGATAAGAGTCGGAGAACTCAAGGGGCTTCCATAGCCTTGGAAACTCATAACTGGTGCATAGGGAGATTACTGATGCCATAAACAGGAGTGTCAATTGGTAAAGTCAACAACAGGAGTCACTGTGCACTTACTCCTCATGTAGGATCTCGGTCCTTAACGTGCTGTACACTGAGGCTTAATGCTATAACGAGTACTCAAACAGTATATTTCACTTTGTGTTTCTATGGGGGTGCAAACGACTGAAATCTTTACTTAATGTACACTAAACTGATCTTCTGTAAAAAAAAAAAAAAAAGAAAGAAATTTTCAATTCCCAACTTGACTCTCACTGGGATTAAACATGACAATAGGTCTGATCTGATTTCATCATCATTTAAAAAAAATCATCTATTATTTTTCACTTTATGTTTCTGTGTGGGAGCAAACTGTTGAAATACTTACTTAAGGTATACTAAGCTGATCTTCTGTATATTAAGATAATCGAAAATGAATCTTGATGTGAATGGAAGGGGAGAGGGAGTGGGAAAGGGGAGGGTTGTTGGTGGGAGGGACGGTATGGGGGGGGAAGCCATTGTAACCCATGAGTCGTACTTTGGAAATTTATATTCATTAAATAAAAGATAAAAAAAAAATAAAGAGCTAAACTTTCCTTCAGAAAAAAAAAAATCATCATGCAAAGTGAAATAAGTCAGCCGCAAGGATCATATCTTGTAAGGTTCCATTAACATGAAATACTCAGAAAAAGCAAATCTCCAGTGACAAAGTAGGTCAGTGGTTGCCGGGGCTAAGTGTGGGCACAGGTCGTAGGGATGTCCTAACACTGCACCGTGGTGATGGTTGCACAACTCTGTGACCTGACTGAAAATCATTGAGCTGTCCATGTAAAGTGGGTGAATCTTGTTACATAGAAGCCATGCCTCAGTAAAGTTGAAGAAGAAAAAGAAATGAGCTATGATGCACCCATATTGATTTTGGGGTGACTCAGGAACCAGTTCTGAAGTAAACTGAATAAATGGAGAGACCTAGAAAATCCTCCCTTCCCAGAGTCTAACATCAGTGCCTTGAGAATGGGTGTGTATCAGCTCCCAGGGTGAGCTGGCCAGCTCTTATCTGTGTGCTGTGTGATGGATGGTGGTAACTGTGGTAACTGTCACAGAACCGCTGCCTGTCCCCAAGTTCACAATCCCCTGCAGAGGTGAGACCTGCATAAAGGCACTGACATCTGTCAATCCATAAAGTGTGAGCCATTTGTTAACGTCAAACTAGTTAAAGCTCTTTGTCTCTAGAGAGTGAGTTGATGGCTAAGTGAGCCAAAATGAGGCTTGCTTTCTCATAGCCAGTTTGCAAACTCCTCACGCTCAGGATTTTGAAAGATGAGTTATGGGGAGGACAGGGAACTTCCAGCTGGGGGATGAGTTGTCCTATTCTTAATCCCCACCCTTATCTCTCAAACATTGTGGTAGCAATGGGCACCTTTGCACTTGAGTCCGTTTGGCCCTAGTCCAAAAGAAATAGTTTCATGATTGATACTGCATTTTCCAAGTCACATATACAAAAAGCACCTTTGAAGTCTGAATGAGTGAGTGCAGCTTAGATTTCAGCTGACATAGGGTTGAAATCCCTCACTCTTTGGTTTCAGTCTTCATCCCTTTCTAGAACTGATACTGGGGGTAGAGTGTTCATCGGTGGTTGTACCCGTGACATCTCTCCCTCCCACCTCTGTTTCTCATCTGGCAATTTCCTCCCTGAAATCGGGAATAATTTTCCTCCCGCACTCTGAAGGAGAAATCCATGCAGCATGAACACTCCAAGCGCCACACAGGGTATGGGAGTGGGATCAGGAATTTAGAGTCCACCGGGGTATGATTCTGAAAGGGTTGGCACAGCAGGGAACTGGGTTTGTTAATTACTCAAATAAATGCTAGGTGACCTACAAAATGCAAAATTAAGTTGTTAAAATCTGCTCCCACGTGGGAAGAGAGAGGGACTCGGGCTGCAGCCTCAGTGTTCCTGGGGATGGACAGATGCTGGTGGATGCGGGCAGTGGTGCCTGCTGACTTTCCCCTGTCGTTGAGGGACTTCTTCAGAGACATCGGCAGAATAAGAGGGGGCTCCACAACTATCCACTGGGAGAGGAGCCCCAGGGCTCCCGACGTAAAGGAGATGGCAATGGTGACACCCTGGTTTGATCACACACTGTGAACGGTTATTGAAACATCACACTGTACCCCATAAATACGAAAATTATTAGATAGTAATTGAAAATTGTTTTAAGTCTCAGGAGATGGAAATACTAAGTAGCCCAATTTGATCATTACGTGGTGTTTATATGTACGAAATGATCATGCTGTATTCCATAAATATGTACAATTAAGATAACAGTGAGGCAAGAGTTTGACACAGTGGTGAAGACATGGCGTGGGATGCCCGTATTGGAGTAACTCGGTTCCCACTCGACTTCCAGTCCAGCTTCTTGCTAATGCACGCCTTGGGAATCAGTAAGTGATGGCTCAAGTATTTGGGCTGCTGCTACCCACGTAAGAGACCCTGTCTGTGTCCTTGGCTCTTTGTTTCAGCTGTTGCAAGCATTTGAGGATCTCTCTCTCTCTCTCTGTCGTCTGTCTCTCTCTGATTATCTTCACCTTTCAAATAAAATGAAAATAAGTAATAGAATCTATATAGAAAAGAAAACATAAAAATGGGCAGGTGTTTGACATAGTGGTTAAGATTCAGTTGGGGATGCCTACACCCCCTGTTAGAGTTAAATATCTGGCTCCTCTCCTGATCCCAGCTTCTTGCTGATGTGTTCCTGGGAGACAGCAGGTGAGGACTCCCTTGCACCCATGTGGGAGATTGGATTGGGTTTCTAGCTCTTGCCCTTGGCCCATCCCAGCCCTGACCACTGCAGGCATTTGGGGAGTGAACTAGCAAATGGAAGCTCTGTTAGTCTGTGTCTCCTTTTCTGTATCCTTGTCTCTTTAATTAATTAATACATGATAATAATGATAATCATGACTTTTAAGGTTTACGTTGTGGAGAAGTTGGAATCACTAACACATTATAGCCAGTGTAAGCCTAATGTGAAATAGAAACACCCGTCACTAAGGAGAGGATCCCAGAGTGCAACCAGCTGGAGAACTAAGTCAAAGAAATGGGAAGCGGACCCTGAGTGTCCTCACTGTCCCCAGCATCAGTGGCAGTTGCAGTCAATGGCAGTAGGTCTGATAGGAGGGGTGGCTCAGCCCTTCACTTTAGTTAGGAAACCATTGTGAATTAATCATCATAATCTGTGAGCATATTTAATGATATCGTGTTAGACTGCTTTGGGATATAACTATTCAGAAAACATCAATTGTATCCACTTGAACAAAATTGCTCATGTTTACTGTAGATTCTACAAGAGTGCTTAAACAATATTATGATGTTTTACTGACTTTGTCCAGATCAGTACATTCAACCAAAGAATTAGAAAAAAACACAGCCTCTCACCTTAATAAAATAAACTCTTAGAGTCAACAGTCACCCCAGATTTGTCATAGAAATTAGCAGTAAAACTACATGTCTTCTCAACAACTCCGCCACAGAATCAAATCCCCATGTTGTTCACCTCTTCTCTAATTATCACCTAAGCACGACTTTGCTCATGAAACATAGCTCAGGAGGGAGCATTAAAGCTCAGACGTTAACCATGATAACTAGAGTGGAAATGTGTCTTTAAGATTGGGAAATTGACTGAGGATATTCCAGGTTTTCTTTGAGAGGTACAAGGGCAAGGAGAATTGAAGCACTGCTTGCCCAGGGCCAGTGAAAGGGGAACCTGCCACCCACTAGGGGTGGTGCCAGGGACCAGCGAACTCAAGAAAAGCAAATGGTTCTGGGAAACCAACCAACACCCAGAGGCCCAGAGAAACATGGTTCAATACTGTCTGAGCAAAGAAACTGCATCCTAAGTATAGAAAAAAGACAATTAGGTAAGGAGTAAAGGGAAGGAAGAGAATTTTGACTAGGGGAGAGGGAAGCGGAAGGAGAAAGGACTTTAGGAGGTATGTTATCTATCTGTATACAGTCAACCATCCACAGCTCCAGGCTCCACACCCGCGAATTAAACCAAACACAGGTCAAAAAATTTGAAAAAAAGAATCGCATCGGACTAAACAGGTATACTCTTTTTTCTTGTCAGTATTCTCTAAAGAACTCAATCTAAAACTATTTGTATAGCATCTATATCATATTATGTATTGTATGTAATCTAGAGGTCAATGATTGAAAGTATAAGGACAGATGTATATAGGCTCAATGCAAATACTGCAGATACTATGCCATTTTGTAAAGGGACTTGAGCATCTTCAAGTTTTGATGTCCCAAAGGTCCTAGAACCAACTGCCTGTGGATCCTGAGAGATGACCATATATTCTTCGTACCTAGGATATTGTATTGCTATTCATGTAGGAGAAAATCAGTATATATTGTTTTGTTGGATGGATGCATGGATGGATGAATAAGACTTTGAGTCATTGAGAAACCCTGGGAGAATGACAGGCGTGTTCCTACTTTTCCTAAGTCCTGCCCCCTCCACAGCAGAATTTGCCAGCTGCAGATGTTATATCCCAAGAAGTTCAGTGGTGAAATGGCTTGGTAAGAAATATTTTGGATACTAGGTATATTCACACACTTGTGTCACTTTATTCCTGACCCATTTCCTTTTTGTCTAATTATATAGTGTTTGGGTTACATGCTATTGAGAGAATCTTGATTTGAGCCAGTCAGCAGTTGCAAATAGTAAGTTGTTTTAAATTGTGACCAAATGCACATAACATAAATTTACCATTTAACCAGTTTTAAGTGTACAGCTGAGTAGTGTTCAGTACATTCACACCATTGTGCAACCAATCTCCAGAACTTTCTCCTCTTGCAAAACTGAAATCCTGTATCCATTAAGCAACTTCCCATGCTCCCTTGCCTCTAGCCTCTGACAACCACATTCTACTTTCTGTTCTATGAACTTGACTACTATAGATGTTCATCCATGCTATGGCATGTCATGAGATTTTTGTCTTTTAAGGTTGAAGAATGTCCCACTGTTCGTATAAACCATGTTTTTTTTAACCCGCTCATCCTCAACAGATACTTGGGCTGCTCCTACCTCTTGGTTGTTGTGACTTATGCTATGAATGTGTGTGTGCAAATCTTTCTTCAAGACCTTGCTTCAATCCTTTTAGAATATGTACCAAGAAACGAGATTGATGGCTTATATGGCTTATACACCAATTTTATTTTTGATCTTTTGAGGAATTGCCATACTGTTTTACTTTTTAAATATTTGTTTTATTTATTTGAAAGGCAGAGCTACATAGAGAGAGAGAGGGTGAGGGGGAGAGAGAGAGAGAGAGAGAGAGACCTTCCATCCACTGGTTAACTCCCCAAATGGCTGTTGCAGCTGGAGATGGACCAATCCAAAGCCAGGAGCCAGGAGCTTCTTCCAGGTCTCCCACATGGGTGCAGAGGCCCAAGCACTTGGGCCATCCTCTACTGCCTTCCCAGATGCATTAACAGGGAGCTGGATCAGAAGTGGAGCAGCCAGAACTAGAACCGGTGCCCATATGGGACACTGGCACCACAAGCGGAGGATTAACATACTGCACCACAGCACTGGCCCCTGCTACAGAAAGGCAAGCTACAGAGAGGTTTCTCTAGTGTGTGCAGGCCAGATCCCACCTGCTGCCCAACCACTTTGCTGGAGAACTGCTCACTGTGCAGTTGCTGCAAAGCCCAACTCTTTGAAGAGCTGCAGGGGCCCCAGTGCTGGGCCAGGTTTGGCTCCAAGCCCTGCAAAGCTCCCACCAAGGGCCACCTATTCTCTACAGAGAAGCACAGGATGTCAGAACTAGAGAGATGGCTTAGAGTTCAGCAAGTTTAGTAGTTCAGTTCCCCTGCGTGATCAGAGTAGAAAATCAATGCTCAGTAAAGAGAATTGATAGTCTTGTCAACACACAAGTTAATTAAAGGGGAGTTATAAACCAAGATTTTTGGGTTGGCCATTTGGCACAGTGAAAAAGACATGGCTTGAGATGCCTACATCCCATATCTGAGTGCCTGGTTTCTAGTCCTGGCTCTGCTCCCAGTTCTAGCATCCTGCTAAGGGACACCCTGGGAGGCTTATGGCTCAAGTATTTGGCTGATTGAGCTCTCGGTTTCTGCTTCTGTTGCTGGCATTTGGGGAGTAAATCAGCAGATGGAAGATCTTGGTCTCCGTCTCTCTTTGCCTTTCAAGCAAATAAAAATAAATTTTAATAAGTGAAAAAATAAACAGATAAATAAATTCAAAAATTTTAAAAATTCAATATTTATCATTAGCTTTAGGCAGCCCTAAGTCACTTTGAATTAACTTCAATATATTTGGCTATCAGTCTATGGATGGCCTGGTCCAAGCTTATGAGGATCAAGGTAAAATAATGAGGCTCCTAATTTTACTGTGCATCTAATCCCATCACTGATCAGACTGCCCAGCCTGTGGCAACAGGGAGTAAGGAGGGAGTTCCCAGGACTTCGCATTCATTGAGTGGTTACTGGGAAATATACCAGGGGAAGTGTCCATCCAGAAAAACAAAGTTGAGGGGAGAATGGAATGGAAAGCCAGGAAAATGGAGCCAAGGATCTAGAGCTGGAACAGACTTTGGATGTAACCCAATCTCTATTTCTTCTCAGAATTAGGAGAGTAGGACTCATGGATCTTGCAACAGAGAAATGGGTCAACACTGACAAGAGATGAGGCCATTGAAAATATAAATGTGGGGGCCGGCACCGTGGCTCACTTGGTTAATCCTCCACCTTGCGGTGCCGACATCGCATATGGGCGCCGGATTCTAGTCCCGGTTGCTCCTCTTCCAGGCCAGCTCTCTGCTGTGGCCCGAGAGGGTGGTGGAGGATGGCCCAGGTGCTTGGGCCCTGCACCCCCATGGGAGACCAGGAGGAAGTACCTGGCTCCTGGCTTCGGATCAGTGGCCATTTGGGGAGTGAACCAATGGAAGGAAGACCTTTCTCTCTGTCTCTTTCTCACTCACTGTCTATGACTCTAACTGTCAAATAAAAAAAATATATAAACGTGAAGAATGAGGTCAAGGAGTAGCATGGCCAGCAGACATCCTTTCGAATGGGCCCTGAGGAATACCTCTCTGGGTACCAGTGGCATCTTAGAAAATATTTCAGGCTGGGGTGGGCACTGGGCTCAGCAATTTAGAAGCCTGCATCCCAAATCAGAGTGCCTTGGTCCAAGTCTCAGCTCCACCTCCTGCTAATGCACACCCAGGGAGGCAGAAGATGATGGCTCAAAGGACTTGGGTCCCTGCCACCCATGTGAGACACCTGGATTACAGCCCTGGGCTTCAGTCTGGCCCAGTCCTGGCTGTTGTGGGTATTAGGGAAGTGAACCAGTGGATGGAAGGTCTCTGACTATGTCTGTCTCTCTGCCTTTCAAATAACTTAATTATTTGAAAGCTACAACATATACATCAGGATGAAAACTGCACTTCTCTGCTGTGCACTACCTCATCTGCACATCCTGCAGAGTGCTCCTTTAGTCTCCTCCTCTATTCTCATCCTCTAATCACATGTCTTAGCATGGGTGGAACAAACACTTCCGCATTACCTCACAAACTGCAGGTGATTGGTGGTGTCTGTCTAGAGCCCTGTGCTAAGAGTTCTGTGCAGACCATGGCCTGGGTGGGACACTCAACTCTGATCAATCTACACTGTGCATCGCAGGTTAGGGAAGGAGCCATGATGGGGCATGGAACCAAGTATTTCCAGAGTGAATGTATTTAAGTTCATTGTCACTTGCCCCGGGATTATTTTCAATTTCAATCTTATTTCTAACTTGGCATAAATGCTTTACCAGGGTCAGCATTGTGGCATGGTGTTAAGCACAGCCTGCAATGCAGGCATCACATATGAGCGCCAGTTCAAGTCCTGGCTGCTCCACTTCTGATCCAGCTCCCTGCTGATGGCCTGGGAAAGCAGAGGAAGATGGTCTGAGTGCTTGGGCCCTGCCACCAAGATGGGAGACCCGGAGGGAGTTCCAGGCTCCTGGCATCAGCCTGGAACAGCCCTAGATTGCAGCCATTTGTGGGGTAAATCAGTGGATGGAAGATCTCCTCTCTCTCTCTCTCTCTCTCTCTCTCTGTAAGTCTGCCTTTTAAATAAATAAATACATCTTTTAAAAACATCAAAGATTTTGTCTTCCAGAAAAGGACTGAAATATCAACAACAGACGAGAGAAGTATTTCAGGCTCTCAGTAGCCTGTACAATCTCATTGCTCAGGAAGCAAATGCCTCTTAAAGGATCTACAAAATCCTGGAGTATTTTTTTTAACTTTTATTTAATGAATATAGATTTCCGAAGTACAGCTTATGCACTACATTGGCTTCCCCCCACCCCCCGATAACTTCCCTCCCACCCAAAACCCTCCCCTTTCCCGCTCTCTCTCCCCTCCTGGAGTATTTTTGAACACACATCTTGTTTAATGATCACAGGAACTCTCAAGAATGTGTCTTTTTGTAGGGAAGAAAATTAAGTTTTTAAAAATGGATTCCTTTCCCCTTACCACTACCAAATAGCAGAGCAGAAATCTTGCCTCGGCACTGGCAATTTGTGAAGGCTGGGATCTCCCACCAGACCAGGAAAGAAGTTCCTGTTTCGTCTTTGCTTAAAGAAGTCTGGGGAGGAGGGAGGAGAGAGGAGGGAGGGGTGGCTACGAAGAGGCAGAGGGGAAGATCCCTGAGGAGGTGGGGACTCAGGGGTCACAGTCACCCCCCAGCACTCGTGAAACTTCAGATCCATCAAAGAGCGAGAGAAGGTAAACCGAATTGGAACTGTATCCTCAGACATTGTTCAGGTGACGGCAAAGCTATATAATTAGAGCTGGGAGTGATGGATCAAGGAAGACTTCCTGGAGGGAATCCTTTCAGATGAGGGTTTTGAAAGCAGCCAGGTGGAGGAGAGAGAGAACTCTGAGAACAGCCCAGTGAGAATCTCACCCCTAAGTTCATTAGTTCTGGCTCTTCAGATAGGCCGTGTATGCAAATGAGCTTGGATATGAGAAGCTGTGTAAAGAAATCACCGTTTATTTCTTTGGAAAATTCTATTATGTTCTGTTTAAAGGCTGACACTCCAGGGGCCCTGCGAAGGTTATTAAAAAGAAATTGGTCATTAAATTGAAACTATCTAGCAGATGAATTTAAAAAGCCAGCTGTCAGAAAACCCCCTCCTAGAAAAACAAGGAGGCACGGTGGAGTCACTGCAGAGGAATTAGGGACATTCTGGCATGTCTTTTTCTTTTTTGTCCCCAGTGAAAAGAAAAGGCAGATTGAGGGAATGAGAATATGAAAAAACAAATGAGGCTGGTATAATGGGGCTGTCTGTGCTGAGATCCTGTCTTTTCCTTGTTTGACAGGTGCCAGGCAGAGAGGTGGGAGGGCAGGCTGGGGAGGTGGTACAGTTGAGTGGCTGTTCAGCTTTTTCCATCCAGATGCAGTGTCCAGTAGACTGACGTCATCAGCCCAGGGTTCTCTCTGAAATGCAAAGAGCGATGATGGGGGAGACCCCGACCTGTCCTCGACTTTCTGGTGGCACCAAAGCCAAGATGTTCTTTTTCCCAAACTGCATGCACAGCAAAGTCTATGGGTGCTAAAACAGCTTTACCCTGGAGAGCTATTTGGCATGGCTGTTCCCGAAGCTTTCCTTCCATCTGGGAAATGCCCTTTTCCCATATGGCATGGTTATTGTGAGCAGGTGTCTCAGTTGACCCGTTAGAACAGTACATCCCCCTGGCTATTGAAAGATGGGCAAGTGGCCCCAGCAGGGCCTCTTGGGGGATGGAGATGGACTGACTGCTGTGCTGGGGAGACCCGGTTCTCACTTTTCTCTTTTCCTGTAAGGATGATAGAAGTTAGGGCTAACTAGCACTCACCTCTGCTGACACATGGAGAAAATCCACCCAGGGGCAGGAGGATTAGTTGCCTGTAGAACTAAAAGGAACCAGAAAAATCATGGGCCATAAGTTATCATCTGACCCTCTGGATCCAGCCAGTAGTGAGGTCACCTTTTAGACTTCTTGGTTATATAAGCCAATAAATAATCTTCAGCATTACACTTAGTTTCACTGTCTACTATTTATATCCAAAAGACTCCCCATTAACACCGGGGAAGAGGGTCAGGGGAGCTCCAGCGCTGTGCCTCGTCTCCATCAGTTGCTCATTTGTGCTGTCTGCAAAGGGCTGGATCTCACTGCTTAGGCTTTCCAAGGAGCCGCTCACGGATGTTCCCTTTGCATTATCTGTTTCTATTGCTACAACCAAATGCCCAAGCCTGGGTGATCTATTTTAAAAAAGAGGCTTATTTAACTCATGATTTTGAGGCTGAAATTTCAAGAGTTCAATTCAGCCCCTGGTAAGGGTGCTGTTGGCTGTGTCACATCATGTTAGGTGATGGTTGCATGGCGAGAGCGAGAGAGAGAGACAGAGAGGTATCCCCTGGTGCCCCACGGTGAGACAGAAAGACAGAGAGATTGGGGGGGAGCAGGCCTTGCTGCTCTGTAGTAGTCCTTTCAGAGAGACTAACCAAGGTGCCTACAGGCACTTACTTGATTCCCGCCTAGGACAGAGCACCCTGTGATCTAACAACCCACCAGGCCACACCTCTTACAGGTGCCCCTGCCCTCAACCCCACCACGCTGAGAACCCAGCTTCCAGCACGTGAAACTTCCGGGGACACACTCCAACCACATCCAAATGACAGCACCTTTGTCCCCAACGTCTGTCTTCCCGTTTTTATTAGGCTTCTCCACTTAACACCTGCTTCTGCTTCCCCACCCAATTCCTCTTTTTCTTGGAATCCACCACTTTACCTAGAGTAATCATCACATGTCAGTCCCTGTACATAATAAGTGTCCCATGCTCAGACTTCACCGGATGTGAGCTTCACTTACACACTTCACTTTGCTGCCAGCTGTGGGGTGGGTGGGGGCAGCTTCTGGTGTTAGGGTCCGTTGGTTTCCCCAAGAAAGGAGGTGGTTTCAGATGACACTGTGAGGATAAGGGGAAGCAATGCAGAGAGCAAGAGCCCACTCTGGATCATAGGCGCCCTGTTCTCTGTAACCAAACACAGGCCATGAAATCCAGGATTCGTTCAGCCGTAAAAACATGTGTCTCATCTAAACAAGAGATCCACATTCCCCAATTATCATAAATTCGACACACGGGAGAGGCATAATCCTGGCTCCTTTTGTTAAGAAGGCATTTAAGCATTTATCCCATCACGAGCCTGAGTTATCTCCTGGCGTAATGGACACAAATCCCCAAGGGGACAGACAGCAGGCAGCTCTAGTCCCGGGCACTTCTTCCCACCCATTTGTTTCCCTGCTTTCTGTTGCTGGGTCTGGGTAAAGGTGAGAGGTTGCCTTGGGAAGAAAATGTTTGATAGCTCCCCACCTATGACCTGATTCAGAAGTGCGAGGAATAAAATATTCAAGAAAACGAGCTTAAAATAGCTTTTGACCCTAAGCTGACCCCATGCTTAAACACCAGAACTTGACAATCAGACATGTGCTCAGTGAGTTTTTTAACTCCAGGAAAAAAAAAAAAAAAAAAAAAAAAAAAAAAAAAAAAAAAACTCAGGATGAAATTACAAGGTTCTTTTCTGCTTAAGAAATCCAAATTAATTTAGGAAGTGACTGAGAGCAATTAAAAAGCTAAGGAGAAAGGAGTCGAATTGTTCCTAGGTATTAACACTCACACAGGACTTGGGTGTTTACTAATTAATGTCATATAGTTCCTACCTCTGTGCCACGTAATGTTCTGAGCACTTTAAAAATAATAGCACATTTAATTCCTGTAAAAATTCTGTGAGTCTACCATTATTTTAGTAACATCTTCCTAATAGCAATGAGATCAGAGGAATGGGAGCAAACGTTTATACTTGGCACATCCGATGGGTCTGTTACCCCCAAGCCATGAAGAGCTCTTACAACACAACAGCAAGAAAATTAACTGTCCAACTAAAAAGTGGGCAAATCATCTGAACAGACACCTGTTCAGGTGTGCCAATGGCAAGCAAGAGGGATGTGCAGATGGCAAGCAAGCGCATGAAAAGATGCGCACCATCAGGTCAGTAGGGGATTGCAAATGAAAACTAACAGCAATAATAATAGCCAGTAGTTCTCTTTTTATGTCTATTTACTTATTTCACTTATTGCAAAGGAAGAGAGAGAGAGATCGAGAGAGAGAGAGAGAGAGAGAGAGAATCATCCATCCACTGGTTCACTCTCCAAATGTCTGCAACAGTCAGGACTGGGGCCAGGTTGAAGCCAAGAGCTGAGAACTAAAACCAGGTCTCTCACATGGGTGACAGGGATCCAACTCTTTGAGCCATCACCTTCTGCCTCCCAGGGTGCACATTAAAAGGAAACTGGAATGGAGAGCAGGACCAGGACTTGAACCTAGGTACCCTGATGTGGAATGTGGGTGTCCCAACGGGTTGTATAACTTCTATGCCAAACTCCTGCACCCGTAGCTAGACTTTCTCAAGTGCTCATTGTACTCAAACTCATTTACCCTTCACAACAAACATGAGAAGTTGGTACAATAATTATGACTATTTTAAGGATGAGAAAACCAAGTCTTGGAAAGCTTAAGTAACTTTCTGAAAGCTACTGTTAAATGATGCAAACCTCTGAGAGCTTGTGCTCTGAATTACTGTGCCATAGTCTCTTAGTATCTACTCTTTGTAGTTTACTGTTCCAATACAGTTTTAGTTTGACATTCTTAGTGAGAAAGTAAGTATCTATACATAGAGTCATCCGTAGCTTAGTGGCCAGGGTGCATCCTGAGAAATGTGTGGCTAGGCAATTTTGTTGTTGGGTGGATGTCATGGAGGGCAGGTACACAAGCAGCCTGCTACACACCCAGGCCATGAGGTAGACAGAGCCTGTTGCTCCTAGGATACCAATCTGTACAGCATGTTACTGCTCTGAGTGCTCTAGGCAACCGTAACACAATGGTAAGTGCTTGTGAATCTAAGCATAGGAAAGGTACAGTAAAAATACAGTAGAAAGCATAGAAGGTATGGGAATAGCACTGTGGCACAGCGGGTTAAGCCATTGTTTGTGACACCCACATCCCATATTGGAACCCCAATTTGAGTCCTATCTACTCTGTTCCCAACCCAGCTTCCTGTTAATGTGCGCTGGAAGGCAGCGGAAAATGGTTCAAGTGCTTGGGCCCCTGCCATCCATGTGGGAGACCCAGATGGAGTTCTTGGTTCCTGGTTTCAGCCTGACCCAGCTCTGGCTGTTGTGGCCATTTAGGAAAACCGTGTGTGTGTGTGTGTGTGTGTGTGTGAGAGAGAGAGAGAGAGAGAGAGAGAGAGACACTCTGCTTTTCAAATAAATAAATCTTAAAAAAAAAAAAGAGAAGTTGGTGGGGCTTTGTGGTTAATTATGTTAAGCTATCACTTGCAACACTGGCCTCCCATATCAGAGCACTGGTTCAAGTCCCAGCTGTGACAGCACTAGCTCAGCTCCATTGCAATCTCACAGGACCACCGTTTGTGTGTGCGCCGATACTCACGTTGCAGCATCTGGCTGTATTTAATAAGGGTTATTACCTAGGTACAACCATCCATCTGAAGGGAGCTTATTCAGATTGGAGGCAAAAATTAAGAGCTTTTGAAAGTTCTCTCCAGAACAGTCCAAACTAATAAAGTTGTAGGATAAAATCAGTATATAAACTTGCTCTGGGGGTAGTGATTCTGATCTTAATTTTCATGCTGTTAGTCTAACAGATGTTGATTGAAGACCAGAAGTGTTCTGAGATGGCAGATGCAATTGGATATTTTAAGAGGAGTTTAATAAAGCTTGGATTTATAAGTGGGAAACTTACCAAAAAAAAGGCAGTATTTTGTGCTGGTAACAGTAGGGGAAACTGATCATCCCAAGCCTGCAGAGACAGGGGAAGAACTGATTGGAACCCAGAGAGGGTAGTTGCACGGGAGAGGACTGCCCGGCAGGAGCTGGGGCCTGCAGGGGAGTGACTTGGCCACTCTGTAGCTACTTGGGAGACAGAGAACTCGGGGAAGGCAGAAAACTCGGGGAAGATCTGTCCTGACCGCCTTTCTTTGTCATACTATGATCTCTAGTGAGTGCCTCCAGTGGACCAAAGCCAGCTGGCAGCCAGAGAGCCAGCGACCCTGAAGCCATAGACCTGGATAGAGTTTCGGGGTCCTGGCTTTTGGCCTGACCCAGCCACAACTGTGGCAGGCATTTAGGGAATTAACCGGCATTTTAAAAAGAGGTCCCTGGCCCGAATGGGCCAGCCCGAGTTCCTTTTTTCTCTTCCTTAATGAGTGGGCTCAGCTGTTGGAGGGCAGAGCACTGAAGGCGCCTCTGAGCTCAAAGAGCAGCTCAGCACTGGGCCCTGACCTCTGCAATGGTCCTGTTTGTTGTTGTTGCTAGTGGCTTCCCTTTCTCAGAAATTTCACAATCCCATCTGCCCCATAGACCTTCATCCTGAGCTAGGATTGCAAAGGGTACAAACATAAATAAGGGCCAGAAAACTTGGTTCCTGTTTCCGGGCCTGTGCAAAGCCTGTGTGGTTGCTATCTAGGCAGTAAGAAAGGGTGCTGGTGTATTTGTTCATGACATTGAGGAATGGAACAAAAATATTAACATATTGGCCTGGTTCTCAGTTTCCTTTCTTCATCCTTTCTTTGAGACTGCTTGAGGCAGGCGTGAGGCATGAGTGGCCCACATTTTGTTCTTCTACTCGGATGTTGGCTCATATGGCTCAGTTTTGACCAAGATGTTCGCGTATGATGTTTTGCTCAGCTTTGCTGTCTTGGATGGCATTCTATGCACTGGTTCTTTCTTTCTGCTCTGGTTACTATTGAAATAGACTTGTTCTGATTCTCATGTCTCCCATCTGGTTAAGAAAATGAGAAGAGATTAAGAGAAAAAAATAGATCAATTTGCCATGGTTTGAATGTCCCCCAAAGTTGGAAGCCTGGTTCCCACTTGGATGATGGGAGATGTTGTAGGATCTTTAAGAGATGGGACCTAAACCTGGTGAAGCGAAATGGACACTATGAGAAACAGTGACTTGATCAGCCCTTGTCCCGACTGTTGATGTACAATTTAATACTTTATCCATTTTAGTATTTTTTTTGTTCTAGTTAATACTATTGGTTGAACTCTGTAATTAACACACAATTATTCTCAGGTGTTTAAATTTAACTGAAAAGTGATCCCTGTTAAATATAAGAGTGGGAATAAGAGAGGGAGGAGATGTACAATTTGGGACATGCTCAAGCTGACTTGCCCCAAATGGTGGATTTAGAAACATACCAGGGGATTCCAATACAATCCCATCAAGGTTGCATGTACCAATGCCACCTCACTAGTCCAAGTGATCAATTTCAGGTCACAATAGATCATACTGATAGGTCTAAGAGTCAAAGGGATCACATAAACAAGACTAGTGTCTGCTAATACTAGCTGATAGAATAAAAAAGGGAGAGAACGATCCAACATGGGAAGTGGGATACACAGCAGACTCATAGAATGGCAGATGTCCTAAACAGCACTCTGGCCTCAGAATCAGCCCTTAAGGCATTCAGATCTGGCTGAAGAGCCCATGAGAGTATTTCAGGCATGGAAAGCCAAGACACTCTGGAAAAAAAAAACCACCTAAATGAAAGATCTCTGTGAGTGAGATCCCAGTAGAAAGAAGGAGGTACCTTTCTCTGAAGGGAGGATAGAAACTTCCACTTTGATTATGACCTTGTTGAAATAATATCGAAGTCGATGAACTCAAAAGGCTTCCAAAGCCTTGGCAACTCATGACTAGAACCTAAGGAGATTACTGACGCCTTAAACAAGAGTGTCAATTTGTTAAGTCAACAACACGAGTCACTGTGTACTTACTCCTCATGTAGAATCTCTGCCCTTAATGTGTTGTACAATGTGAATGAATGCTATAACTAGTACTCAAACAGTATTTTACACTTTATGTTCTGTGTGGGTGCAAACTGATGAGATCTTTACTTACTATATACTAAATTTATCTTCTGTATATAAAGAGAATTGAAAATAAATCTTGGGCCGGCGCCGCGGCTCACTAGGCTAATCCTCCGCCTAGCGGCGCCAGCACACCGGGTTCTAGTCCCGGTCGGGGCGCTGGATTCTGTCCCGGTTGCCCCTCTTCCAGGCCAGCTCTCTGCTGTGGCCAGGGAGTGCAGTGGAGGATGGCCCAAGTGCTTGGGCCCTGCACCCCATGGGAGACCAGGAAAAGCACCTGGCTCCTGGCTCCTGCCATCGGATCAGCGCGGTGCGCCGGCCGCAGCGCGCCAGCCGCGGCGGCCATTGGAGGGTAAACCAACGGCAAAGGAAGACCTTTCTCTCTGTCTCTCTCTCTCTCTCACTGTCCACTCTGCCTGTCAAAAAAAAATATATAAAAATAAATAAATCTTGATGTGAATGGGATGGGAGAGGGAGCAGGAGATGGGAGGGTTGCGGGTGGGAGGGAAGTTATGGGGCGGGGAAGCCATTGTAATCCATAAGCTGTACTTTGGAAATTTATATTTACTAAATAAAAGTTAAAAAAAAAAGAGATGGGGCCTAGAGGGAGGTCCTTAGGTCATTGGTTCATGCCCTTGGGAGGGATTAAGGAATTTTCTCATGAGAGAATGGTTACAAAAGCCTGAGCCTGGACCCACCAGTCTCTCTCTGGCTTCCTGGTTTGAGATTGTTTGCTTCTGTACACACTCCCTGGTTACCATCTGCCATGCTGTGATACAGCTGAGTGAGCCCTCACTAGAGCTGAATCAATGCAGCACCATACCTCTGAGTCTTCCGAATGGAGCCAGATAGACCTCTTTGCTTCATAAGTAGCCTACCTCAAGTTTTTCATTATAGTGATGCAAAGTGAATACACTCACCAAGTGATGTAGTTCTCATTGTGTTCCAGGGACTATAAAGATCTACAGAGTTATTCCATAAGCAACCATGGTGAGAGGGAAGGGCCAAGAGGAAGGACAAATTAACAGGGCTTTGGACTCCTGGCTCATCTTCAAGTGGTGCATATTGGCTTTCGTCTATTTGACATACTGAGGTTCATGTAAGATTTTATTGTTAAAACTTGAATTCTGCTGCTTAAGAGAAAAAACTGATTGCAAACCACTGGCTACAGGTATTGGCACTCCCAAGATATTTCTGTTTTGATCGGTGACTGTGACTTTGTCACAAATCAAGTGAGGAACAGTGAAGCTTACTGGTTAAGAATAGGGGTTCAGGTTCTTGACTTCCTCGGTTCACATCCAAGGTATGCCCTTTACCAGCCTTTGGGTCAGAGCTTTAAAACCTCCCCTTCTCCCCCCCCCCCCCCCACAGTTGAATGGAGACATCATGGGTTGCAACTCTTACAACTGAGGTCAGGCTGTTGAGCAAGAAGGGCCCGCATAAAGGTCATCACAGTATTGCTTTTGAAATCAAGTGTTGTCCAGTAAGATGGTCACATGTACAAAACAGGAGGAGAAGGGGGAGGGGAAGAAATGCATTCCCAGCAGGTACTAAATATATATATATACATATATGTATATATATTTACAGGCAGAGTGGACAGAGAGAGAGAGACAGAGAGAAAGGTCTTCCTTTTGCCGTTGGTTCACCCTCCAATGGCTGCCACCATCCTGATCCGATGGCAGGAGCCAGGTGCTTTTCCTGGTCTCCCATGGGGTGCAGGGCCCAAGCACTTGGGCCATCCTCCACTGCACTCCCTGGCCACAGCAGAGAGCTGGCCTGGAAGGGGGGCAACCGGGACAGAATCCAGTGCCCCGACTGGGACTAGAACCCGGTGTGCTGGCGCCACAAGGCGGAGGATTAGCCTAGTGAGCCGCGGCGCTGGCTACTAAATATATTAAACATGGTTTTGGTTCACTTAGACAAGGTGACCCAGGGGAAGAGACCGTCATAAAACTTCAGCATAACACTGCTGTGGGTAGCAGCTCCTATGCCCCATGTCTATCAGATTTGTTCCCTGCATTTTCCCTTGGCCAGACCACCTCTTCTTGTTACATGCAAACTCTACAGTCTCAAAGAAGATTAATCCATTTCCCAGTCTCTTTTATCTGCTTCTTGATGCTTCCTGTTCCCTGACCAGTCTCCCTTCAGACTCCAGACTCCAGACCACACTGCCACGGAAACCTGTCAGGGCTCCAACAGAGGATGACCAAAATATTTCAAGTTCTTTTGCATCAGTTCCTTATCCTCCTGCTTTCCAACAAAACAAGAGTAGAGAGCATTCAGATGAGGCACAAACATGATCCCTGCTGGAGATGTTGGAGACCAAGGAACAGATGCCTCCTCTTGAGAACCTAAAAATAATGGGAAAAGAGTTTGATACGTCGGGCTGGTTGACAGACCTGAAGCAAGAAACAGGGTTAAACATGGCAATTTCTTTCTGGGACACAGGAGAGTCTAGTGATTAAGAGCATGGACTTCAGAGCTAAACAGACTTGGAAATGAGACCCAGTTCTATCACTTACTAGCTGTGAAATTTGGGGCACACTGCATAACCTCTCTGCAGTGAGCTATCATGCAGATTAAATAAGCTAAATAGACACAGAGTGTTCAGCATCAGAGCTGGCACCACAGGAAGTTCTGTCAATGTTAGCTTTGGCATTTAGCCTTGAATTTTATTCATCTTTTTTTTTTTTTTTTTCAGTTCCCCATGTGCGTGGTATCTGTACAGACTCATGTAACCACTGAGCTAGGATTCACATCCAACTCCAAAGCCACGCGTCTCCAACTTCACACAAGTCTGACAATCTCAAGTAGTGCTTAGATTAGTCAGTTGCTACTGCAACTTCCGACATAATCTAACTCCAGGTAAGTAATACAATTTGCCCAGGAAAAATGCCCAGTCATATGCTACCATTCTGTTCAACTGATTCCATTCAGCTGATGGGGAGACTCATGGAGGTGCCATTGCTGGCTTGGCTGTTTCTTTTCTTTCTTCAAGTGCGGAATCACATGTGTGAAGAGCTATACCCTTTGAGCTGGGTGGTGATGTAGGCATCATTTATCCTGGGATAATGCCATGCTCACAAACTAGCAGGGGGATAGAACTCCAACTCTGGGCAGGCGTGTTAAAGGAGATGTTTTACTGGTGCACTAGACTTCCGTATAGCATCTTTAAGGAGGAGCAGAAGTTGTTGGGAAGCAAAGGCTGAGAGGATTGTTTTTTGAGTTACAGAGAGGCAGAGGCAGAGAGAGAGAGAGAGAGAGAGAGAGAGAGAGAAAGTCTTCCATCCTCTTTTTCATTCCCCACCTGGCTGCAACGGCCAGAGCTACACCTATCTGAAGCCAGGAACCAGGAACTTCTTCCAGGTCCCCCACACGGATGCAGGAGCCCAAGGACTTGGGCCATCTTCCACTGCTTTCCCAGGCCACAGCAGAGAGCTGGATCAGAAGTGGAGCAGCCGGGACTTGAACTGGTGCTCGTATGGGATGTCAGCACTGCAGGCGGCAGCTTTACCCGCAAAGCCACAGCGAAGGCCCCAGGAGGATGTTGAACAAAGGAAATGCGCAACCACCATAAGTTCTGAGATACAGGAACACAGAACGGTTACGGGTTTTAATGTCAGAAGGGAAGTAGAGATAATGCTAAATGCGGAAGAATTTCAGAAGAACAAAACAAACAAAAAGTTGTTAAATATGTGGTAATATAAATTTCCCTATCTACCTTGAATTCTCTAATATAGAAGATGAACATAGGTTTTACTTTTTCTGAAATATAGGATTATTTCTTTTTTAAAAATTTATTTTATTTATTTGAAAGAGTTAGAGAGAGAGGGAGAAACAGAGAGAGTGAGAGGTCATCCACTGGTCCACTCCCCAAATGGGCACAATGGCTGGAGCTGGGCTGATCTGAAGCCAGGAGCCGGGAGCTTCTTCCCGGTCTCCCACGTGGGCCCAAGGACTTGGGCCATCTTCTAGTGCTTTCCCAGGCCACAGCAGAGAGCTGGATCAGAAGTGGTGCAGCCAGGATGTGAACCTGGTCCCATATGGGATGCCGGCACTGCAGGCGGCGGTTTGACCCGCTATGCCATGACTATTTCTGAAAGTCTCACATATAATGTTTTTAAATCTGAGGTTTTTTAAATTACCTCATCTGAACCCTTCACAACATCTCTGACAGGCATTAGTCTAACTTGAATATGCTGAATGCCAAGAACATAATACTGGGAAAAGCAGCACATTAACATAAATACAACCTCCCCTTTGTTTTAACACCATGTGTAATTGAGGTACAATTGCATATAGTACAATGCATGGGCCTTAGGGGCATAGTTCAATGAGTTTTGACAAATATACCTGTGTAGCCAGTGGGTTAATCAAAACACGGAAAATAGCATCACCCAGAACATTCCCCCACGCTCCTTTCCAGTTAACTGTTCTCTCTCCCCTCCCCCAGGCAACTACTGTTCTGATCCCACGGATTAGATTTGCTTGTTCTTGGACTTCACATAAATGGAGTCATTCAGCGTGTCGTCTTTTGTGTCTGGCATTTTTCACTCACTGCAATGTTTTTGAGATTCATCTGTGTCACTGCATGTGTTAGTAGTTTATGCTGGGCAGTATCTCACTGTATGAATGCAACTCAATTTGTTTACCCATTCTCTTATGAATGCACATTTGCATTGTTTCAAAATCTGGCTTTTAGAAATAAAGCCACAGAGAACAGTCTTAAACAAGGTTCTTGGTAGACATATGGTTTCTTTCGGGACTCCTAAATTATAAGGTAAGTGAATAGTTATAAGAAAATGACAGTTTTCTAAATGGCTGAACATTTTATTTTTTTATTTTTTTTTTTACCAGCAATGTATTAAAAATTCAGTCACTCCTCAGCCTCACCAATATTTGGTATTGTTAGAATTTGTATTTCTATTTTTTAAAGATTCATTTATTTGAAAGGCAGGATGTCAGAGAGAGGTGGGCAATTAGAGAGGTCTTCCATCTTCTAGTTCACTCTGTAATGGCTGAAACAGCTGGGGCTGGGCCAGGCTGAAGCCTGTAGCCAGGAGCTCCATTCGGGACTCCCACGTGGGAGGCAGGGGCCCAGGTACTGGGGCCATCCATCCACTGCCTTCCCAGGCACATTGCAGAGAGCTGGGTTGGAAGCTGAGCAGCCTGGATTTGAATCAGCTTTCAAATGCCAGTGTTGCAAGAAAGTAGTAGCTTAACTTACTGTACTGCAATGCTGGCCTCAGATTTTTAAAATTATAATCATTCTAGTGGGTATGTGGAAGTATCCTCTTGTAATTTTCATTTGCAATTCCCTAATGGCCAATAATACTGAGCATCATTTTTATGTGTTTATTGGCCATGCCTTCTTTTTTGCATTTACCTAATTCTTTTGCCTGTTTTAAAAATATTGTCTTTATAATACTGATCTGTGTGGTTCTTTGTGCATTCTGCCTATGAATCTTTGGCACAGAGGGGAATATTTCCACTTGGAGCCAGATACCCAGGTGTTTGAATCTTGACTCAGGTTCAATGTCTGTGATCTTCAGCGCCTTTGCCAGTAAAATGAAAACAATTCTCACCATACAGGATTGCTTTGAGAACTTGAGAGAGTGCATAAAAAGCACGAGTCCAGTTCAGGTCTCGGCATATATTAGACATTCAAAATAAAACTTTAAGGTAGTAATTTTTACTATAAATGTTTAAAGATGATGGCTGGATTCTCCCCCTTTCAAATCTCCTCTGTGTAGGTTGGATGTCTCTACTTCTTCAACTTCTTCATAAAACGATTGCCAGATATTGATGCCATGACTTATATTTGAAATATTTAAAAAATCATTAAGACAGGGGCACTGATCAATGAGAATGGACACAGGCTTGTGGGCTGGATTAGGATCTGGAAGACTCCTGATGGTCTAGGCATTAATTAATCTTTATTAGATCCTGGCAGATTTCCATTGCATCCAAGGGGAGGGGCCTGGGAAGCTGGGACAGTGGGGGTGCAGAAGTGACTACTTACAATTGAATATACAAGTCTTCCAACGTCATTAGAACTTGCCTATTGTTTCCTAGCCATCAATACTGGACATTGTCTTTTGATTCCAGGAGTATCCACTGGTTGTTCCTCAGCATTTCCCACTCCAAAAGGGAAGAGAGCTCTTGCTTTGTGGGTGACATGTATGTCCTCGGAATTATGCCTCTATTTCCCAGCATCCCTTGCAGGCAGGTATGGCCAGGTAACAATGTTCTGGCCAGTGGGACATGAGCAGAAGTGATGCATCCACATTGGTTTGTGCCCTTTTTCCTTCCTGCTGGCTGAATGAAGGATGTGCTAGTAGGCCCTGTGGACCATGCAGACAAGGAGGTATTCTGGGATGGCAGAGCAATGGGGTGAATGTTCGGGACAACTGAATCCCTTAGAGTACAGCATTGCTCTAGATTCCAGCTTCCTGCTAATACATATCCTGGGAGGCAGCAGATGATGGTCAAGTAATTGGGATCCTACCATCCAGGTGGGAGACCCAGGCTGAGTTCCAGGCTCCTGACTTCTGCCCGGCATTTGGGGAGGGAACCAGCAAATGGGAGATTCCTGTCTATCTCTGTCTCTTCTGCCTTTCAAAATACATTTAAAAATGTGTGAGTTAAAAATTACCTACAATCCGTCTGTTCCTGCACAGTCATTGTTTTTTGATGGATGCAGGCACTGCCGAGTTAGAGCAGGTGAAGGTAAGTGACTCTCCCATGGCTTCACCAGCAGATTTTTTTTTTAATTTTAATTTCTGACAGGCAGAGTGGACAGTGAGAGAGAGAGAGACAGCACCAGCAGATTTTAATGATAGCAAATCTCACAGCAGATTCTGTTCCTTCTCTATACGTGCATTAAATAAGCACTAATATCAACAGGGCATATGAAGTCCCTGCTGTCTTCCAGGTGCCTTCATCACACCTGACTTGAATGCATTTTACTCAAAGCAGACACTACATTCCAGAGGCAGCGTTAGTTAGACCTACGGTCGGCCCCTGGAGTCTCCAGACTCCAAGAAGGACATGGGGCGAGCTAGGGATCAAGACTTGGTTTTCATCTGTGAGACTAGAGGACTCTTTTTTTTTAAGATTTTATTTGTTTACTTGAAAATCAGAGAGGCAGAGGCAGAGAGAGAGAGAAAGAGAGGTCTTCCATCTGCTGGTTTACTCCCCAGTTGGTCCCAACTGCCTGAGCTGTGCTGATCTGAAGCCAGGGGCCAGGAGATTCTTCCAGGTCTCCCACATGAATGCAGGGGCCCAAGGACTTGGGCCATCTTCCACTGCTTTCCCAGGCCACAGCAGAGAGCTGGATCGGAAATGGAGCAGCTTGGTCTTGAACCGGCACCCATATGGGATGCCGGCGCTTCAGGCCAAGACATCAACCTGCTATGCCACAGCACCAGCCCCTGTTGCATTCTTATATCTATTCATGCACTGGGAAGGTACATCTAAAAAATATTTTTGACAAGCTGTATGTCTTGAATACTTCTGAATTGACTGATGATATCCCACTTCTAATACTCCTTAAGCTAATTAATGAGGCATTAATGAAAATCCACTCTCTACATTTGTTATGCTAATCAGTAAAGAATCACTCATATTGATTGGAATTAAGATAAACAAAACACTCTTAATATATACCTTTAAATGTGGGCTTCCCTTTTTGTTAAATATTGATTTATTTATTTGAGAGGGAGAGTTACAGACAGAGAGGTCTTCCTTCTTCTTATTCACTCCCCAAATAGCCACAAAGGTCAGCGCTGGGCTGATCTGAAGCCAGGAGCTTCTTCCAGGTCTCCCACATGGGAGCAGGGGCCCAAGCATCTGAGCCATCCTCCACTGCTTTTCCAGGCCATTAGCAGAGAGCTGGATCGGAAGAGGAGCAGGTGGGACCTGAACCAGCACTTATTAGTGATGCGAGAGCCACAGGTAGAGACTCAGCCTACTGCACCACAAGTTGGGTTTTCTAATGCTAGAGCCTACTGGGCCTACTTTTGAGCCTACTTGGAGCAAATGACCAACCCAGGCTGTGGCCTATAGACAGCAAGTAGGGCTGTCTATGCTGGGAGAATCTGAAACAAATTCTAGACATCATAATACCACAACAGACATGAACCTAAGGTACAAATATTCCCACCGAAAGATAATTCACATTCTTGTTCCATTATGTAGGAAGCTTTTCGTTTTTCATAGTGGTGCTATTGTCTGTAATTGACTTTCAAATACCTTAGTATAAATGGTATCATGAACATGTGTATAACTGAACTTTCAGCCCTGCTGGGGGTAGACGGTTGACATTGACCAGTGCTTGAAATGTGATCAGCACCCTGGAAAGGCCCTCGAGCCGGACAGGTGGCTCCACCAAGGACACCAGATACCAGTATCTAAATTGGAATCAGATGGGGTGCTAATCAGCATTGGGGATATGAGATATTATTTTTCCTCATGAAATTAACGCTGTTTAAGAAAAGTAGTCAGCTGGAGTGGGGCCTTGGTTGGACAAATATAAGAATCCAGGGGCCGGTGCTGTGGCGTGGTAAGCTAAGCTTCTGCCTGCAGTGCCGGCATCCCATATGGGCGCTGGGTCTAGCCCCAGCTGCTTCTCTTCTGATCCAGCTCTCTGCTATGGTCTGGGAAAGAAGCAGAAGTTGGCCGAAATGCTTGGGCCCCTGCACCCACATGGGAGACTGGGAAGAATCTTCTGGCTCCTGGCTTTGGATCAGCCCAGTTCCAGACATTGCGGCCATTTGGGAAGTAAACCAGAGGATGGAAGATCTTTCTCTCTCTATGTTTCTGTAACTCTTTTTTTAAGATTGTATTTATTTGTAAAATAATTAAATGAAATCTTAAAAAAATGAATCCAGCAAACCACCCTGCAGAGGCAGGTCCAAGATGTGGAGTTGGCTCTTTTGCGCCTCTGCTTCATGGGAATCTACTGGATCATTTGATCAGGAATTGGTGGGTCACGGGCCTTTGGGACACTGCTCCACGTGCCTGGGGTCCAGATGTTTCTGCAACGGATGTGGGGAAGAGAGAAAAACCTGAGAGCTCAGTCTGCCCTGAGCCTCCTGGGACAGCTTGTCTGTTTGCTCGGAGATCTGTGTGTGTGTGTCTGTGTGTCTGGGTCTGAGAATGGCAGTTGTTTTAAAATTTATTTATGTATTTATTTAAAAGGCAGAGTGACAGAAAGAGGAGGAGAAAGAGAATATTTTCATCTGCTGGTTCACTCCCCAAATAGCCACAACAGCCAGGTCTGGGCCAGGCTGAAGCCGGGAGCCAGGAACTTCATCTGGGTCTCCCACATGGGTGGCAGGAACCAAAGCATTTGAACCATCCTCTGCTGCCTTCCCAGGCACATTAGCAGGAAACTGGATCAGAAGCAGAGTGGCTGGGACTCAAACCAGTGCTCCTTTATGGGCTGTGGGCATCACAAGCAGTGGCTTGACCCATCGCGCCACACCTGCCAGCCCTGAGACCGGTTCTGGTAGTAATATGTTGCCTGGCAGTGAGGCTGAAGAGACACATGCAAACCTGAATGAAACCCTCACAACTGCTAAGTGGCCAAATCCATGCAGCAACAGTGTCTAACCTGACGTTTCCTCAATAACAATAGAGATCATTCGTTGACCAAGTCCTGCGTGCGGGCTTTGATCTAAACCAGTGAGGGGAGGGTTATTCACTTTGCAGGGAAGAACCCTGGGCTCTGAGAAGGTGCCGGAGTCGACTGAGCTGGCTAGGGACAGAGCTGGAACACAAGCCCACGAGCACCAGTGCAGAAATGCCCTTCCTGTAGTTCCCCTCCATGCGAACGCTTCCTGGCGTGCGGCAAGCCAGCTCCCACCTCTCACTCTGTTTCAGGTGATTAAATGATCCTGGCAAGATTAAATGATGAGGAGGAAGAGGAGTGAAGGGACAGAGCAGCTCTGATTCTAGTTGGCAGGAACGGAAAAAAAAAATAACGAGGACATAGTGGGTGTCCCCCCGCTGGGAGACGTACAAGGCAGATGGGGGAGCAGCAACCACACACCGTGCTTGGCGGACTGTGAAGTATTCCATGGCGTCATTATCACAGAATAGCAGCCTTTTAGAATTAAGAATAGTCTTCATTTGCACTTCGTTGGGTTTTTCATTTACATAATGTTAGAATGGAAAGAAAATTCATACACAAGACCCACTGCTAATTTAGCCCTGAAGTTCTTGTTCCAATCGCCCCTCAGAGTGCAAGGATTTTTCACTCCCCTTCTCAACTTAGGTGTTTGGGCAGAATTCTGACTCCAGCGGGCGTCAAGCCCTAAATGGGATTGTATATGCCTCTGAGCAGGTCTTGTTCCGATCCAAACCTAATCGCTGTTTCAATAATTTATTTGGTGTGAAGGATTTAATACAATTTGTTTAAGGGCTCGGAGAAAATCTATTCCTTTACGCCGAGTCTCATTAAAGAGGGCTTGCCATTTTGAGTCTGGTGGGAATGATGAGTTTAACAGGTTAATTCAGCTGATGACACCGTGTAAAATTTCCAGAGTGACAGATTTAGGGACAGCAAACAGCAGGAGGCCTACCTCTTGTGCTCTGTAGAAAATGATCCCCATGATCTGTGGGCGCTGCTTGGTGTTGTAGCAGGAGGGGACGGGCGTGGTATCATGCAGTGGGGGCAGAGGGGCACAGGCTATGGTCCTGGTGAAATGGCTGCTCAAAGCAGTACTTTCCTTTTTTATGATGCATTTATTTATTTTGAAAGGTGGAGGGAGGGAGGGAGGGAGAGAGAGAGAGAGAGAGAGGTTTTCCATCTGCTATTTATTCTCCAAATGGCTGCAATGGCCAGGACTGGTCCAAGGCAAAGCCAGGTGCCTGGAGCTCCATCTGGGTCTCCATAGTGGGTGTCAGGGGCCCACATACTTGGGTCATCTGCTGCTGCCTTTCCAGATGCATTAGCAGGGAGCTGGATTGGGAGCACAGAAGTCAGGTCTCAACTGGTGCTCTGATATGGGATACTGTTGCTGCAAGTGGCTGCTTAACCCACTGTCCCACAACACTGGCCCCCCCAAAGCAGCACTTGCCAGGATGCCCTGGCTGCACAGTGCCTGGAAGTCCCCCTGCACACAGCACTGAGGTGCAGTAGATGGGTGCTCCACTCCAGACCCTGCTGTCCCCAAATCTCTCTGGTTTCAGTCACCGTTGCCCCTTCCCAGCTTCCTACAGTGGACACCTACCTGTTTGCTCCCCACTCCTTGTGGCCATCACCCTTGGTCCTCAAAGCCTTTCTTTGCTCTCTTGAGTTGCCTAAAATAATTTATTTCTTTCTCCTGGACACAGAATTTCCGCCTTCCCCACTTACTGGCCCCACTTACTCTCTCTCTCTCTCTCTCTCTCTCTCTCTCTCTCACACACACACACACACACCTGAAAGCTTGGCTCAAAAGGTCTTGTTTTCCTGTAGCTCACTTTCCCAAATGCCATTGATCTTTTTTTTTTTTTTCAAAGCAGAACACTTTCTGTATGTACACACCTCTGTTAGCTTTTCCTTATCTGTCTGCTCTTTCTGCACGTTCCTTGCAGGGAATGGCTGCATTCTGTATGCACTCTTAGATGCTGTTATCAGACAGCTGATAACGACCAGGACATACATGAAAGTACGCTGCAACAGAAGGACTTGCTTCTTGGGCAGGTGGGCTCGCCTGGTGCTGTCTTCCGAGCCTCTTTTGAAGTGGAGGCCAGGAGGGGAAATTCTGCCTCCTAGGAGCATTCATTCACTGTTGTTTTTCTTCACAGAACCAACTGCCAAGGGGAGTAGATAGCAAAGTAGAGGTCATGCCTCCTCACCTGTCTCTACTGAGTGCAAAGCAAAGGAATAGGTCCAAAGATAAAATTACAATTCAGAAAGAGAAGCTGGGGTTGGCATTCGGCACAGCAGATAGGATGCTGTTTGGGACACCTGCACCCACGTCAGACAGCCTGAGTTTGAGTCCTGGCTCCACTGTTCATCCCAGCTTCCTGCTAACGTGAGCCCTGGGAGGCAGCAGGTGATGGCTCAAGTAGTGAGGCTCTTGACTGTGCCCTGGCTCAGGCTATTGTGGGCACTTGGGGGAGTGAAGTGAACCAGTGGATGGAGGATTTCTGTCTGTTCTTATGCCTTCTCTTTCAAATAAATACAAAAATTAAAAAGAAAAAGAGGCAAATACCAAAATAGTTGTAATAATGGATGGCAGAGCTTGATCGGTGTCAAGAGAGGCATCAAGCAAGGCTTTAGGGTTTCCTGGATGGGGCTGGGGGGAAGCTGGGAAGAGATCAAGAAGTGACCTGAGAAATTGGTAGCAATTATATACTGCTACAGTAGTAAGATTGTGTGACTATTTTAAAATTTACTTGAAGTTGAACATCTTTTCATTCGATTATTGTTTATGGCCCTTCCTAATTTTCCTGATGGACTCTGATATTTTTACTTTTTATTCATTGAACTCTTTATCTAGTTGAGCCATTAAACCTTTGACTATAGAAATCAAAAATATGTTATTAAAAAAACACATTAAGTTAAAACAAAAGAAGAAGCCTTTTAATGAATAAACAATGGTCAGTGGCTGGGGCATTTTGATTTGCTTTGATGGGTGCAGAACAAGACAGGGGCCTGGGGGACCCTAGGTGTCTGTTAGAATGTATCTGGGAGATGTGGGCCCAAACTCTCGCTGGAGCAACCATGGGTCCTGCCTTGCCAGCCCAAGGCAGCACCGGGGCTGGTGAAGTGAAGCATCACACTTTGAAACCGGGTTCTGTCCCAGCTGATTGGTGGCCTCCCCTAACACTTTCTTACACAAAGCCAGCCCATCCACTTAATGCAAGGTAAGGGCAGTCCTGGCTTTCATATGTCATTATTTGAGGATTTTCAAAGAATCCTCAGCTTACATTCTTCCCATTCTCTTGGAACCCAGGAGGGGGAGTCCTCCTCTTCTGTATTCACAGGGAAGTAGATCACTTCCCAGCCTCCCACGGTGAAACACCGTCTTATGTTCCGGAGGTTTTGTCCTGCGTCTACGTAGTAATAGTGATGGATTTCCCACGTTTTCACTCAACACACTTTATGAGAAAGGTCTAAATGCTTTCTTGTTACAGAAGTTCAAGAAGTTGAGCTCCTGAGAGATCAAGACCAGGCAAGAGCAAGCAGTGGGGGCCAGCATCATGGCACAGTAGGTTAAGCTGACGCCCGGAAGCCAGCAGCCCATCTGGGAGCACTGGTTTGAGTCCCAGCTACTCTGCTTTGGATCCAGCGCCCTGCGAATGCACCTGGGAAAGTAGTGCAAGATGGCCCGAGTACTTGGTTCCCTGCTGTCCATGTTGGAGACCTGGATGGAGTTCCTGGCTCCTGGCTTTGACCTAGTATAGACCTCTCTGTTGTGGCCATCTGGGGAATGAACCAGCAGATGGAAGATCTCTCTCTCTCTCTCTGTCTCTCCCTCTCTCTCTGCTGCTCTGCCTTTCAAACGAATAAATAAATCTTAAAAAAAAAAAAGTGAGCAACAGAATCCAAACCTGAGGACAGTTTCTAAATCCTGTGCTCCTGGATAGGTTTGAATCACACAGGGAACCACATCCCTCATGAAATGTATCTTCTAGAAAATTATAGAAAACATTCTTGCCCTCTTGGCCCAATTAGGGTCTGAGGCCAGAGCAAGGTCAATGTCACATCGCACCTAGCCTAGGTACCTGGGAGGGGCAAAGGTATTGGTTTGCAGTGTGTCAAAACAGGGGTGAGTAGGACAAAGAGGTGAGGACTTCCCCTTCTCCTTTCTTTCCTGGTTCTCACTGTTCCTCTCTACCCAGGACTTGAAATACCAGTTCTTGTCTTCCCAATGAAATATCATGTAGCAGAAAATGTCAGAAGACCTAGATTTGAATCCATTCTGTCCTAATTATAAGTTAGCAAACCTGTAAGAGAAAATTAAGTGATCTTCCTTTCTAAGCCTCAAGTCTTAAACATTTGCGAAAAATGGAGGTGGCAATAATGCCCACTTGTGAGCTCTGGCCTATTTCAAAGAGTTGCTGTGAGATGCAATGAGGAGATAGATAATGCTGTTATAATCCTATGCAAATGTAAATCACTGCGATGCAAAAGCAAGTTACTGCTATTTCCAGAACCTCCTCTTTAAATTTAATTTATTCAAGAATGAGAATATAAGTTACTCTTCCATGTTCTCAGTTCGTTTGTATTTTAAACCTCATCAATTATCATGGACTTTGCCTTCAGGAAAGCGGTTGTTGGCACTAGTGGGAGAAAGATTTCTGTGGGGCAGGAGGGTGTTTCTGTGTTACCTTGGTTAGTGAGGTAAATGGTAATTATTTGGCTGAAGTTAGACACAAGAGGGTATCAAGGTTCCTGCCCCAGTGCTGGGGGGGGGGTCCCCTCTTCTGCTCTAATGACTGGTCCAATTGTGACTCACAGGGGGCAGCTGTGGGATCAAGAAGTGGTGGGGAGCAGGATGGGCTAAGAAAAGACCTGAGAGTCAACTCTACGGGTCCCTGAACCAACGCCAGTCCCCAGGGCGGAGGGGGCACCCCGCCTCTTCATGCATGTGCCTGCACTCATTGAGGCTTAAAGCGCCCCGGAATATGGTCTTCGGCACGCTGAGCACTTTGAACTGAAAGATCAACAGGCCTCAGAAACAGCTCTCTCTCCTTTTCCTGCCCTCCCCACCTTCTCTGGAAAGCACAGAAGGACTTCCCTTGAGGAAGAGTGCTATTGGCCTAAGCCCCTTCCCTACCAAGTCATGAGATAACAGAAAAGACTAACTCCCAGGAAAGGGGAACTTTGGGACTGTTTCTGTAAGAGCCTTGCCATTTAGCTCCTCCTCTCACACTTCCATAACCTGTCACCATCTACCCCCAGCAACCCAAGCCCCTATTCCTTTCCGTAGCTTGGGATACTGTAACAACTTCAGCCATCTGGTCTTTCTTTCTTTCTTTTTTTTTTTTTTTAAGATTTTATTTATTTATTTTATAGGCAGAGTTACAGACAGTGTGAGAGAGAGAGAGACAGAGAGAAAGGTCTTCCTTCCATTGGTTCACTCCCTAAATGGCCGCTACAGCCGGAGTTGCGCTGATCTGAAGCCAGGAGCCAGGTGCTTCTCCTGGTCTCCCATGGGAGTGCAGAGACCCAAGCACTTGGGCCATCCTCCACTGCCTTCCCCGGGCCATAGCAGAGAGCTGGACTGGAAGAGGAGCAACTGGGACTAGAATCGGCGCCCATATGGGATGCTGGCACCTCAGGTGGGGGATTAACCTAGTGCACCATGGCGCTGGCCCCTGGTCTTTCTTTAAGTCTCGTCTTGGTGGCTCCTGGATGCACATCCATGAAATAAATTTGTATACATTTTCTCTTGCTAATCTGCCTGCTGTCGGTGTGTTTCATGGACTCCAACACTGAACCTTCGGAGAGCGGGAGGAAGCTTCCCTCCGCCGCTGCACATTCTACCAACATCATGGAGTACCTACTGTGTACCTGCAATATGCCGGGTATGGAAACACAGGCATGATTAATGATTAATCGACACGACTTGTCCTCTTGCTGCTTGTCATTTAAGAGGAAGTTGGAATTAATTAATAAAACCAGAGAAGAGTACCAAAGGCTGCCCACGGGGCGGCTAAGAGCCTGAAAGTGGGGGAGGTAAGCTAGCCTAGGTGCTGAAACCTCAAGGATGAATAGAGGTTGGCCAGCCATGGGTGGGGATAGGGGTGAGCTTGTGGGAAGGCCACAAGGAAGAGGAAAGAAAGAAGTCAAATCAGGCTTTTGAGTTTTTTTCCCTCTCTTCTTCTTGTGGATGTCCTTGTTGCTAGTTTGAATGTGATTCCACCTGGATAAAAATGCAAGTCACTGTGACTTGTGTGTGGCTTTCTCCTGGCCCACCCGAAATGGCCTAGGACAGGTAGAAGGGCAGCGGAGAGTTGCAGGAAGTCACAGGCTCGATGCTTTTTTTTAATACACACCTGTGAGTCTGTCACTCAATTATCATGTTGATTTTCATCATGATGTGAGGGTAGAGGAGAACGGAGACCGCCTCCCCCCTGTCTGCATCCCTCACCCCAGCTTTGGTGTTATTTTGGAGGGGTGGAGGAAGTGCTGGCTTGTTGACAACCCAGTGCAGGTTCGTGATGCGGGGAGGAACTGCCCGCTCACGTGGCACATCCAGCTCCGACTCGCGTCATGGGTGACCTGACCTCTGGCCATTCCTTGTCATGCCCCTGTGGAGAAGGGGAATGGTTAGGGATTCAAGATCTCTTCTTCATCATTTCATATGGGAAGAAACCAATTTCCAGAGAGGCGAGATGACCAGGACAAAAGTAACTTGATGGCAAAGCCAAGCATCCTTGTCTCTCGTGCCACCTGCACATGATTTCCCTATCTGTGGGCCGTCACAATTTGCCCAGCTGTTTTACATGCGTATTCTCATCTGGTACACTCAGCAGTACTGTGAGATTGCTAGGGATTCAGACTCTTATTTCACAGATGATAAAGTGAAAACCCTGGGGAGGTTCCTTGGCCAACTCCCCCTAGCTCGCAAGTGGACACTCCGGCGGAGAATGCTGTGTGCCTTCCACCATGCCCTGTAATCACACAGCCCATCCATCTCAAGGGGTGCCGATTATCTGCTTGAGAATGGCCTGGAATAGAGATAAATGATGGCAGAGCCATGCTGGAGCGGTCTCGCCAGTTCCCCAGCTTCTGAGCTGCCAACCACGATCAACATGAGCAAGTAGCTGGCCCTGCCCTATGCATCCTTCTGTGCAAATTGCCAATTGAACCTCAAGCCAGCCGTCTGCCTGAGCACACCTGTCCCGTGTCTTCAAATCCACACTTAGGAGACACGTGTCTCTGTCTTCTCCTGGGACCTTGACAATGCTTCTTGCAGAGAAGGTTTTCATTAAATACGTGTAGTTTGAAAAGCCAGTCATTGAGTCATCCACAGGGTGTTCTGTCTCTAGCCACGGTCCTTGCATTTTCCCTGGGGTACTACCCGCGGTAGCAAAGTCTTTGCTGCTGGTCTCAGGCAACTATGGGACGTCCACTCCTAGGAAGGCAGCATTGGCCTGAATGGGCTGGTCCAGGTGGGCAACGGGAGGTGAGAATGGTCCAGCGGTTCTCCTAGAGGGTCTGTGACTGTTTGGTGGGGAAAACTGGGTGCTTTTGTAGCTGTGGGGCATGGACAGCAAAACACCACCTGATCAGGGGCGAGCAGTAGGGGAGGAGGAGATGGGAGGCTCTGCTGAATTTGAGGCCGAGGTCCCCAGCAAGTGCGGCACACGGTGGGGTAGGGTGGCTGCCTGCTGGACTTAGTGAGGCGAGGAAAGGTCGACCCTCTGTCTTGTTCATTTTCTGTTGCTCTAACAATACCTGAGACTGGATGGCTGCTTTATAAGCAGAGGCTTTGGCTCCCGGTTCTGGAGGCTGCGAAGTCCAAGAGTATAGCCTAGGCGGCACTGGCTCAGCTTCTGGCAAGGGTCTTAGACTGCCTCAACTCGTGGTGGGAAGCGGAAGGGCCAGCAAGTGCACGCAGAAGAGACGAAACACAGGGGGTGGCCCTGCTTGGGAAGCAGCTCTGCTGAGCAAGCTACTCCCATGAGAAACGGATTAATCCCTCCTAACAGCTCACCAACCTCTGCAAGGCCCCACCGCCCAACAGCACCGCAATGGAGATCAGTTGCAACACAGATTCAGAGGGTCCACAAGCATTCGAACCCTTGCACCCTCCTTTGGCAGGGCCAAGGCGGCGTGAGGAAGGGGGAAGCCGTTGAGCTGGGCACGGGAAGGAGCCACACTGCTGTGCCTTGTTGAGGATGACAAGGGCTTTGGGGGAACTGGGCTGACCACCCCTTCCTTCCTCTAAAGCAACGGCTCTTACACCACTATGGAAGCGGTCTCTCTCTGAGCCCCGCTCTATGCTCTTTAGTCCTATCAACAAGGAGGATCTGAGTTCAGAGCCCAGGAGAACATACAATGGACTACCTAAACCTTAGCTGCTCCCTCCAGCCTGCAAAAGCCTGGTTTTCCCTGGTTGTGCCGCGGTTTAACCTCCTAGTGGTTCTGAGAAGGCTCTGGATTAGAGCTCCCTGAAACTGCCCTTGGGCTTTGGGTGTTTGCCCCTGCTGCAGCCAGCAGGTGCCTCTGAGCCCTGCTGGCTGCTGGCTGAAGGGACTGGTGAACATGCCTGTGTTACTGCTGAGGTCGTGGCGCTCAGTGCTTGGTCACCTTGGAGGGGTCACAGGCAAGCCACCGTGCTGCCCGGTGTGGTGCAGAGGAATTCAGGCGTGCGGGACACGCATGCTGGAACGGCGTGCTTGTCCAGGTCTGGCCAGTTCCTCCTCAGACTCTTGTTTTTGTTGGCTCTGATGCATTGGGGCGCGGGGGGGGGGGGGGGGGCGGGGCGGGAGCAGATAAGTTTATCAAGAGTAGTTTTGGGCTGTGGTCACTCCAAATACATTTAGGTGCTTGGTGTAGTTGAAACCATGTGGGTCCCACAACGGACAGGCTCAGATCTGGACTCTGGTGGCATCCTGGGAGCTAATTGTGCTGTTCCTTGGAGGTGGAGATAGGGCCAGGGCCCAGGGAGGTGGTCGTGGGGCGCACAGCGTGTGTGTGTGTGTGTGTGTGTGTGTGTGTATGTGTGTGTAGCCAGGAAAGGGAATGGTCACGGGAGCCGCGGTTTAGGGTCACCTCGACACGACACGGGGCAACCAACTCCGGAGAGAGCGAGCGAGCGAGCGAGTTCCACAGCGGGCGTCTTCCCCACGGGGAGGGAGGCCCACGAGGTGTGCCCGCCGGGGAAGGGGGCGCACCCTCGCGGGCCGGCGCCTTGCTGCCTTGACTTCCCCATCCCGGCCGGGGGAGGGGCCGGAGCCGCGGCAGGGGCGGCCGAGCGGAGAAAGTGCGCGAAGGGGACGCGCCGCGAGCCGCACACGTGACGGCGCCGCGCCGCGCCGCGCCGCGCCGAGCGGGACCCAGCGGCTGCCCGGAGCCCCGGGAGCGGCGCGCGCGCGGCCCCGGCCCCGCCGCTCGGCCGGCGGCGCGCTGCACATTCTCTCCTGGCGGCGGCGCCACCTGCAGCCGCGTTCGCCCGAACATGGCGACACGGAGCAGCAGGAGGGAGTCGCGACTCCCCTTCCTATTCACCCTGGTCGCGCTGCTGCCGCCCGGGGCTCTCTGCGAGGTGTGGACGCGGACACTGCACGGCGGCCGCGCGCCCTTACCCCAGGAGCGGGGCTTCCGCGTGGTGCAGGGCGACCCGCGCGAGCTGCGGCTGTGGGAGCGCGGGGATGCCAGGGGGGCGAGCCGGGCGGACGAGAAGCCGCTCCGGAGGAGACGGAGCGCTGCCCTGCAGCCCGAGCCCATCAAGGTGTACGGACAGGTGAGCCGTTTTGCAACCCGCCCGCCTCCAGCTCTTTCCTCTCCCCGCACTTCCTCACCCCCGCATCCATCCTTTGCGGTCGCCTCCCAGGTGCAGGCACCGCTGGGGACTTCCCGGCTTGCATTTGTTTTTTTTTTTTCCCCTCTTCACATGAGTACAACCGACCGCGCTTGAATTGCATTGACCTTTCCTGCTTCCTGCCCATTTGGATAAACGTATTCCCCGTAACTCTTGGGGAGCTGTGCGTATTTCCCCCGGGCGTGTGCACGCCGGTGTAGTTTACGGCAGGTATGGGAGGCGGGCAGCTCCGGTCTGGATCCGGATGGCCAGCGGGCGTTCTCCGGTGTATGGCGAGGCGGCGGCGGCGGCGGCGGCGGCGGGCGCCCTGCGGTTGGGGCACACGCAAGCCAGCGGCGGGAGCAGGGGGTTTCCGCGCTGAGCCGCCGGGAAGGTGGGCAAGCCTTGCCGCCTGCCTCCTGGAGGCAGCACCGGACGGGTGTGCGCGCCAAGTGGAAGGGCCGGATTTTTTTTTTTTTTTTTTTTTTTACTTTTGTAGGGTCCTCAACACCCCCTTCAGCATCCTGACTTTCTTTTGGACAAGAATGTCCCCCCTCCCGGCACTTGGGGATGTGGGGGGGGGGGATAAAACTACAAGAAATTTGGTGGGCATTTATTACCGAATAAGTGATCTGTTCCTATCCGGGCAATGGGTTGATCAGGTCATAAGTCCTATGAATTTTCGCTTTCATGGCCAGACTTACTGCTAGGAATTGCAGGCTGGGTTCCTAGGTTAGTATCAGCTCTGGCAAAATTCAATTGACTGTATATTGGCTCATGAGACTCCCAGTCGTGAGGTTAAGATTAACATCGGTGAAAGTGGAAGGTGTTGGTGGTGGTGTGTGTGTGTGTGTGTGAGAGAGAGAGAGAGAGAGAGATGGGACCACAGGGTGGGGTGGTGGTATACAGGCACGTTTCTGAGACCCCTTTAAAACTGCAGTGGGAAAGATTCCCCTGAGCTCTGGCAGCCTTCCCTGACTTAGCTTCAGCCAATTCTTCAGGACATCTATAGAGTTAAATGTTCAACCCTTGGAGCAGGAAG
This sequence comes from Oryctolagus cuniculus, assembly GCF_964237555.1. Classification (NCBI taxonomy): domain Eukaryota; kingdom Metazoa; phylum Chordata; class Mammalia; order Lagomorpha; family Leporidae; genus Oryctolagus; species Oryctolagus cuniculus. The sequence continues at coordinate 113,922,066 of NC_091432.1, forward strand.
ATCCTTGTGAACCGTGTCACCTTATGGTTCGCTTTGCTGGAGAAGGCACCGCCAGTCTCAAGGTGCAGTGACTAGTCCAAGGTCACGCCGGGAAGCGTTGCCTGCATTGTCCCTGGGGCCCTTGGGGGACCATGGTCACCCTGTCTTTATACAGTGCTTCTTAAATACCTCCTCGCCAAAGTATTTACACATTTAAATATTACATATTTACATCTGGCTACGGAGGGAGGAGGGGGGTGGTGAGTGGGTGGGAGTGGGTCAGAGTGTGTGCTTTCCACCCACCCTCATCCTGGACCAGAGCTGGTGCCAGGGAGCCGGTAGCTGCGGGGGGTGGGGGTGGGGGGTGCAGGCTGCCTGAGCCCCTGTGCTCTGTGCCTCTGGCGCCCACATCCTAGTCCCCTCCCCACTCCCCTCTGAAACTTCTTTTTTGTGTGTTGTTGAAAAGAAGTCAGCGAGGTCCCTGCTCTCAACAGGGATGCCAGCCTGGGACGCTGGAAGCTGGGGGAGGGGAGAAGAGAAGCTCCCTTGTTCCCTGCCTCTCCCCGGCTAGCCCGGCACCACTGGGGCCTGGCAGTGGGGAAGGGTGGGACACAGGACCCCTGAAGCTGTCTTCTGGGGCGAGGCAAGGGCTTTCTGGTTCCAGAATTACGTGCACAGGTGCCCTTTCTTCTTTGGGTTTGGTTTGTGAAAGTCTCCTGGGGAACTGGGGCAAGCGAGAGATGAACTCTGTTCTCATTGGGAGAGACTCCAAAACCGTCTGCTTTTATGTTTCTGGACCAACCAGACAGTTGGGTTCTGCTGGAGGAAGGAGAACTAGCTGTGGGCCTCATAATTTTCTTCCCTGTGGCTGTCTTCCTTTGCCATTGTTCTCTCTTGCCCTGAGGCTGATACAAAGTGGGATTAATTTAAATCATTAAGGATTTGAGTGATCTAGAAGGAAGAACTATCTGCGTGGCACAGCCCCTGCAACCTGCAGGCACCGGAATCGGTGACCGAGGGGCCCCTTGGGGCCCCAGAGCGGCTCATCTCCATTTGCCGTGACCTGTTTTTCCCTGGGACAGACCTGGTTTCTACAAATAGCGCCCCCTTCACTCTGGAGAGTATCAGGGTGAGAGCTGTCAATCATGGGCGTTTTACTTCTAGCCCTAAGCCGAGATCCACTTTAAACTCTCCACTCTCCCCCTTCCAGTTGTAAACCCAAGGAGTTGCATTGTTTTCCAGTCGTACTGCTGGAATGGAGTGTGGTCCTATGGAGGTGCACATGTGGTGAGGAATAAACTTTCATCCCTGCTTTCAAAAAACCTTAACATTTAAGGAGATGAAGATGCAGGTCCAGGCACACAGAGGGAGCCAGTAACTGTAGGCACAGGACACCAGGGAGGGAGACTAGTGTCCGCCATGTCTACTTAGGGCCGTGTTTGTAATGATAGCATATGGCCATAGTGATGAAAAGCAGATATTAGAACTTCCCTGCCCAGGTTCAGACTTAGAAGTTGAGCCCTTTCTAGGAAAAGGCCAGGCTGAGAAGGGGGTTTCCGTACCCCTTGTGTCCCTGAATTTCGTCCTGCGTGCCTCTGTGCTTGCTTTGTCATCCACCTTCCCAAGTCTTGTCCTTGCCTAGAAAACCCCTGTTTCATTCTTTAGCATCCAACCAGTAGCTGCCAGGCTCCCGTGGGAAGAATTCTTTGGCGCGTACTGCTGGTGTTGTGATAACTCTGATGGCCCTGTTTGCTCCTTGAGAGCCTGGATCTGGTCTGTCCCCGCTTCCCTGGCACTGAGGAGGCCCTTAACTGGGTACCTGTGGACCAGCTGCCCACCTGGAAGAAGAGAGGCCTTGAGCTCTTTCTCATTATGCATGAGGAGGATGGTGGCGAGCCCACAAATGGAGGGGGGCAGTGTGAGTTGGGTCCCCTCGGTGGTGAGGATGTAGATGGCAGGGCTCCTGGTAGTGGAGCCCCGATGTCCCTGTGCTCTCTGGGGGTCATCTGGAATGAAGAGCTAGGATTCTGTCTGATAGACCCGGCCCTATCCGGGCTATCATATTGGTTGTCCTAAGGGTGTTGTTTCGGGGAAAAAAATCCTTTGGATGACGTGCGCAGAGCTGGACGGGATTTCCAGGTCTATTTTCCTTCCAACAAGCTCTCTCTTCATAATTCCTGCATCTTGGTGGCCGGGGAGTATTCAGTGTCCTGATTTGAGATTGAAAATACAGTGTCTGTTACAGCACGAGGCCGCAGGACAAAGGGCCTCCTTTGGGGCTGGGCCTTTGGATCTCCCCTGAGCAGATTCTTGCAGGATACACTTGCTGGGGAAGGAACCGGCTGGTTGATTCTGAAGTTAGGATGTTTGACCTGGACGCTTCCTGAAGAAGACGAGAAGGCAAAGCCGTCCCCATGTCGGGTTGGCTCCTGCATGGGTTAGCTTGAGAAGGGACGTGACCTTGGGGACAACGCCTCCTGGTTGCACCTGGCATGTCTTAGAGAGCTCTGCTGAGTCTCTGGCCACTCTTTAGGGATCTGGAGACCTGGAGGGTGAGGGGCGAGCAGTGGGGCGAGCGAGGGAGGGAGACTAGTGTCCGCCATGACTACTTAGGGCCATGTTTGTAATGATAGCATATGGCCATAGTGGTGAAAAGCAGATATTAGAAGTGGAAGGAGAGGAGGCAAAGGGCACAAGGAGAGAGTGAGCAAGTGAGAGGGAAGGGAGGAAAAGGGAAGGCATCCGGTTTGTTTACTTAGCCTTCTGTGGGGAGTGCGTGATCACCTAGACAAGAAGGTGCACAGAAAAAGTGTGCGGGCCCTGCGACAGGTTCCTGGGAAATGAGTGCTATGACAAAACTAGGCATGATTCCAAGTTTTTTTGCACCAAGGCCAACTTAGCTTTTTGTTCCATTTTCCATGAACTTTTTGAAGCCCCTCATGGTAGTGGTGAGTAAAATTGTTTCCTTCCTGTGCCTTCCACTCACCCAGAGGCCTTCCCCCCTTGGCATCCGCTGTCATTCATTTTTTGTATGTCCTTCCGGAAATGTTTTATGCATGGACAACGTGTATGTAGCTAAGATTCGGAACTTCAATTATCAGAGACTTTCTGTTGTCTGTAGCCCCTGGTATCATGACTCATGAGATTAACTTGAGCTGTACAATGTGTTTGTGGCATCAGGGAGTTACCGGAAGTGTCATAAGCTAGAATGGATGGCTGTGTTTTCTCCAGGCCAAGCAAAAGAAAACCCATTCTTATTCTCTCCTAACTTGGGGAGATGCCGAGAGCAGTCCTCTGGATTTGTGAGAATGTCAGCACGTGGAGCTCACAGATCTTGGGTTCCATATTATGTCTCTGCAAAATGAAGTTAATAGTATGCTTAAGAAGTGGCTCTGAGACCAAGGATCCAGGAGGTAGATCCTAGCGGGAGCAAACATCGCAGAGCAAAAGATGGATCTTGTAGGAGTATTTCATTGTCAGGTCTTCGTCTGTTTCTCCTTGGAGGTGACGAACATCCTTGTAGTGTCATTGTTTAATCCCAGGGCAGAGATGGAGGGAGCCAGCCCGGTGCTGTCCACGGTAACCGAGGGACACAAGGGCCTGCTAACAATCTGGAGAGCAGGAAATCTAAAAACATAATCTCTTTGCCTTTGCTATATATTTAGTCATTTTTTTATTTAAGATTTATTTATTTATTTGAAAGGCAGAGTGACAGAGAGAGAGAGAGAGAGAGCGATCCCATGCTCTGGTTCACTCCCCAAGTGGCCCCAGTGGCCAGGGCTGGGCCAGGCTGAAGCAAGGAGTCAGGACTCCAAACAGGACTCCCATGTGGGTGGCAGGGACCCAAGGACTCCTGCTTCCCCGGGTGCATCAGCAAGGAAGTGGATGGGAAATGTAGCAGATGGGCCGGGAATCAGCACTCCCACATGGCTGCCAGTGTTGCGTGCATGCTGCGCCACAACACCAGCCCCTTCTAAAGCTTTCTTGTAAAGCATCAGTTTACCTTAATTAAATTTTGCTTAGCTGGATATTAAAATAAGGTAGCATTCTCTGAGCTACTGATAGGAAACTGGCTGGCATAAATGTGTTAGGGAGTGCCAGTTGGAGTTTAGAATTTTTGACAATCATTCAGGAGGAAAATTGACCCCTAGAAATGTATTAAAACTGGGGTATTATGTTGTTTAGAAAGTAAAGGAGAGCCCACCGCCTCTGATTTGAATATTTGGGGATTAGTATTTCTCCAGGCGTGGTTTGGTGGGGCACTCTGTTTATAAGAGAGGGATCTTCCCATGCCTTCTCGTTTGCCAGAATCCATTGGCAGGTGGCATATTCAGTCCAGCCACGTACATGCAAAAATCAATTTCCCTCCGTTTAAAATGAGCCGCAGTTAATTTCGACCTAATTTATTGGTTTATCGACCTGTGAACCTTGGGCCTTCGGAGAGGTGGCCTGAGTGGCCTTCGGGCGTTGAAGGGGCTGATGACACTGAAACCCAGACAAGCCGGGGTGGCTGCTCATCACCACCATGGTTCAGGTTTCATCCTGTCTTACTGCAGGAAGCTCAAGTGTTAAACGGTAACACGAGGAATGCATTTTGGGCTGGATTCCATAAAAGTAGGACTTCATAGCAATTACAGCCACAGTAGTGAGTTACAAAATAATCACAAAATTCCGTTATCTGCCAGCTAATGGATATTCTATTGGTAACATCCGTGCCCATATCTCCGCTCCCAGCCAAGAGCTGGACTCTCTCTTCTTCCTGGATCTTTCTGCAGGAGCGCTGGTTTGCATCTGTGCTGTCCAGTAAGTCCGCTAGCTCTATGTGTCCACTGACCACTTGAAATACGGCTAGCGTGACTGAAGAATTTTTTCCATTTGGTTTTAATGAATTTAGAGGTCAGATAGCCACATGGGACTCTCGGCTGATATATGGACCGTGTGGCTTTGTCAGGTTGTAGGAAGCCTCCTTTGACCAGCTGTGGGCAGCCCCTGCTTCACCCAAGACAGCAGGCTTGCACTGTGCCTGTCACACACGGGCGTGGCAGGAAGAGGGGAAGGCTCTGCTCTAAACCAGCCTACCGATAGCTAAGTTAGGGCTTGGAAGACAGGGGCCCCTCCTCCCTGGGAAGGGTAGGGGACCGTGGAGGCAGACTGGGCACTGTGGTCATCTTTAGGGGATGCCTCTGCAAGGGACCGTATTCTGTCCGTCACTCCACTGTTGCAAGCCAACCATTCGCAGGGGCTAACCCACCCTCACTGCCTTCACTTCCGATCTGGCCCTGCGCGAACAGCCCACTTGCATCCGGCTGTGCTGAGGTCCTGTGCAGATCAGATCCTGCAGGTTGAGTACGCAACGAAAGGTGTAAACAGTGCCTTAACAGCGGGGCCATCTCCCCGCCCTGCCCTTCGCTTCCTGTGCTCTTGTTGACTTACCTTGACGTCACTGGGTCTGCCATTCGTCCCCTCACCCCTTTGGGCTGGCACGAAGATAAACAGTTGCAGGCGTGTGGTCTTCGTCATTGTGTGTGAAGTGCCCCCCAGCCCGCCGGCCCTTTAACTTAGCATGCTGTTGCCGTTGCTGCCGCTGCAGGCTCTTGGCTTGGGAAATCGGGACCCTTCACAATGATTTATCTCCGGTCCCCTGAATTAGATTAAAAACACAGCTCCGCATTCTCAGAAAGGCAGGCTGATGTGATTATATCCCAAAGCTGAGTGGCAGACAAGGGCAATAAAAAGATGTACGTATATCGAATGTGTTTTGTGCTGTGTAGGGGCCAGTGTACTGTTACCCCTCCCCTCTGATATAGCTTCGGCTGTTTAGAAAAGAGACTAGGGGCCGGCGCTGTGGTGCAGCGGGTTAACACCCTGGCCTGAAGCGCCGGCATCCCATATGGGCGCCGGTTCTAGTCCCGACTGCTCCACTTACCATCCAGCTCTCTGCTATGGCTTGGGAAAGCAGTAGAAGATGGCCCAAGCCCTTGGGCCCCTGCACCCCAGTGGGAGACCTGGAAGAAGCTCCTGGCTCCTTGCTTCGGATCGGTGCAGTTCCGTCCGTTGCGGCCAACTGGGGAGTGAACCAACGGATGGAAGACTTTTCTCTCTCTCTCTCTCTCTGTCTCTCTGCCTCTCCTTCTCTCTGTGTAACTCTGACTTTCAAATAAATACATAAATAAATATTAAAAAGAAAAGAAAAGAGACTAGCCTGTTGAGTACAAACTTTCTTCCCCCAATAGCTGTGTTGAAGGGGGTCCTAGGAGAAGACCACTTATGTGATTAGAACTTTTTACAATTGATTTCAGAATGAGAGAGAGATAGAGATAGAACAAGAACTCGCTCGCATCTGCTGGTTCATTCCCCAAACACTCAAAGTACAGCCAGGAGCAGGGAACTTAATGCAGGTTTCCCAACTTGTATGGCAGGGGCCGAACCACTTGAACCATCCCTGCTGCCTCCCCGAGTTGGCATTAGGGAAAAGCTGGAGTCAGGAGCTGAGAATTGAACCAGACACTGGATTGTGGGATGCGGGTATCTGAACTAACAGGAGTGATTCGTACGTGAAATAAAGCTGGGCATGCAATGAGGAATGGGGCCTCAGTTGGGTTTTAATCTGCTAGGCTGCTGATGTGAGTTCCATCCTGCTTTGGTGGGCTGGCCAGCTGAGGGAGAGTGTCCTGCTGAACTTGTTTTTTAAAAATATTTTTTAGATTTATTTATTTATTACGGGGGGGGGGGCGATCTTCCATCCACTGGTCCACTCCCCAGATGGCTGCGATGGCCAGTGCTGGACTAGGCTGAAACCGGGAGCTGGGAGTTTCTTTTGGGTCTCCTACATGGGTGGCAGGGGCCCAAGCGCTTGGGCCATCATCCACTGCTTTCTCAGGCACATTAGCAGGGAGCTGGGTCGGAAGAGGAGCAGCCGGGACTCGAACCGGTGCCCATATGGGATGCTGGCGTCGCAGGTGGCAGATTTGCCCGTTAGACCACAGTGTCGGTCCTTGATGAAGCCTTTAGCTCTTAGGAAACCTCTGTGCCCAGAAGAACTGGGAAAAGCTGGGATGATCTGGTTGTGCCTAGAAGGTCTGAGTTAAAAGCCACTTGGGGAGAAGGGCTGGTTCAGGGCCTGTTGCTGGGGGAGCTCTAGTGGATGCTGTGGAATGAGGGACCCAGATGTGGAAGACCCTGTTTCTCTGTGAACCTGAGGGACGCATGCAAGACACGTCTGTGCGGGCCTGCCCCGGGGGCCCAGCAGGAAAGGCCAGTGCAAATTAGGGCGTGCACGTGGGCAGGTGGGTAGAGACCGGGGGGGGGGGGGTGATCAGCCGGCAGACGCACGCCCCCGAGGATGCTCCGAGGGTACCTGTTGCCCAAGGACATTTCCTGTTATCCAGAAGTCTCTGTCCCCCTTCCCCCTTAGTCTCTGTACATGCGGGAGGGAAGCCCCAGGTGATGCCTTTAAGGACTTTGGTTCCGGACCTCGGCACCCTGAGGTTGGGTGTCCCCCAGGGTTCTGAGCTGGGCTGCGGAGCGAGGGGAAGAGTCCCGTGAGTTCCGAGCTGGACTCCAGCCTGTGGGCTCTTGGGCGTGGTGGAGATCTCGATGGCTCGCTGCGAGACCTCCGCGTGCCACCCCTGGTGACGCAGTTGCTATTTGGAAAAGTGGAGCCATTTTGTGCGGGGCGGCTTGTTTTGGCAGCGAGCCGTTTGGCCGTGGAAAGCAAGGATGTTGTAGCGCAGTGGAGTTTCTGGAACGCATTCAGGGGTGGATGCCATCTGGTTCCGACAAGGGTCCTGAGGATGGGGAGGAACGGCCCTTGATCTCCCTTCACAGATGAGGACGGCGCGGCTTGGCAGGGACTTCCCCGAAGTTAGGCCACCGGTTAGCCCCGGAGATCCACTCAAACCGAGCCTCTGACGGGTTTCCAGTTGACTGGGGCTGGTTCCGTCGCAGTCTCTGAGACCCTGGCTCTCCGGCAGGGAGGCACAGCTTTGTGGCTGTGGACTCTTTTTTTATTCCTCCCCATTTAAAACCTTGAGATCTCCTATCATTCCACCCCCTCCCTGCCCCTCCCCACTTTCCTCTAGGTCTGGATCTCTCTTCTTTTCTCTGCCCACTTCTGCGTCTTCGTCCTTGCACTGTGGGCACAGCCTAGGCCTTGTCTTCAGTGAGGCCTCCCTCGCCACCACTCCCCTGCCCCCCATGAGGTCAGGGCCCCTGCGGAACGCCGGGGAACGCAGTCGTAAAGCATGGCAGCATGGCATTAGTCGATTCTTCTACTGACGTAAGAGGCGGAAGGCAGGACCTGGATCTCTGCAGTTTGCTTCCCCTAACACCTTGCGTGGCATCTGCTCAACAGGAGGTGCTCCGTAAATATTCATTGAATGAAGGAGGTGGGGGCTGCTAAGGGAAAGCTGCAGAGCCTGGCAAAGTTGGGGGAGGGGTCTGGAACCACACTAAAGGGCTTGTGGCAATGACTTTGGGTTCCCAGGGGAAGCGTCTTAGAAGGCGAGCCCTGGCTTTGTTGCGCAACAGCCACTTCACTCTGGGGAAGAGGTGCCTGCTCTTCCCGCTCTGCCGCCGTGCGGGAAGGCCCTGCGGATGGACAGCTGCTTCATACTCCTTCTCCCTGCTTGATTGCCCCCCTCCAGCTAGCACGCGGTTTCCATGGCCTGGCTCTGATAGCTCCTGTATCATACACACCGGAAGATTAAGGGGTGGTCATGTCGCTTGTTATGGGAGCAAAAGTCATTGCTGAGTGGAAGAGTGAGTTCACCAGTGGCCCAGAGATGGGTGCTGCCTGCCGTGCAAACCCCCGGGAGTGAGAAGTCTCTGCAGATGACAGCCGGAAGTCAGAATATGAGTGTGGCTAGTACCCTTTGGGTAAAGAGAAAGGAAAAGGCCTCTTTCTCTGTCTCCCTCCCTCTCTCTCTTTCTCTCTCTCTCTCTCTCTCTCTATATATATATATATATAAATCTATAGAAACCTCATGGATCTACGGTAAAAAGCCAAGTTTTAGCCCAAGTCGTCCTCCCTTTGTTTCCTCATCCGTAAAATGGGCAGCTGAGTTCCAGCAGCGGAGTGGTCCATGTGAGTTGTGTGGGTGCAGGGAACGAGTTGAGCCCAGGCAGGCGCAGATGGCAGGGCAGTGAGCTGAGGCTCTGTGGGCAGGGGCTGTGGCTTTGGGGCCTCACGAACTAGATTGTGCTCTCCTCCTGGGGCGAGAGTCCACGAAGGGTAATGAGCTGCCTAAATATAGTGAGGACGCCACCTTGACAGGGGACGCCGGGGGCGGGGCGGTCTGCATCCCTAGCATTTAGGTCGGACGAACACCTTGAGATTCCGGGGCCTCCGGAGGCCGGCTCTGGTTTCGGCAAGCCTGTGGCAGAGTTTTGGGGAGCTGAAGGGCCCGGGATTTGTTTTAGCTGTCACTGTGGAATCATCAGAGCGCCTCTTTGTCTTTCACTGCGGGTGAAGCAGAGAAAGGAAGCCGACTGCCTTCTGTCCTCCCGGGCTGTGTTCTGGAAGGCAGCTAACTGCAGCAGGCTGGGGGTGCCTGGGACAGCCCGAGCCAGGGCCGGGCCAGCTGGCAAGAAGGCGCGAATGGAGAGAGCAGCAAGACCCATTCTGTGACGGGGCCCCGTGTACCCCAATAAGCTTCAGGGGCTGCACAGGCTTTGGGGGTTTTCCTGGAAACTTCTTGTGGGTTCACACTTGCAACCCTCATTTCCCCACGCATGCTCTGTGCACTGGAACAGGGAACAATTAAAGTGCCTACAGGGTGCCGGCCCCTGGCGGCCTCAGTGCAGACTTCTCAGTTGGGGCCTGCGTGAGTGCTCAGCGGGTTCGCAGTTCATGTAACGAGCACTTTCTCTGCCCCACCCCTTCCCTCTGTAAGGACCTAGAGCATGCGGGGTGGGGGTAGCAGGTTCTTCCTTGCACCCTGAGCCAGGTGAGGCAGATCACACACACACACACACACACACACACACACACACAGGGTCTGGGTTTCCCCCGGGGCTGGTGTTTAATCCAGACTCTGGGGTGTGCCCAGCTGTGCCTGGTGAGGGTGGCGGTGAGCCGCCAGTGGCCCCTGGCCCCCAGCCTGGGACCTGTTCTCCAGCCCGGGTCCCGGAGGCTTGTGGGGACGCTGCGGCTCTGCAGAAGCCGCTGACAGCGCTTTGAAGGATTGCCTTGGCTGGAGACCCAGTCCCCAGCTTGCCTTCTCTGTGACTCATGCCAGCTACGTGTTTGGAGGGCATAGGGCCCACAAGGAGATGAAATGCAAGAAACCCTGCCTGCATGTGGGCGCTGCTATTTGCCAGCTCTTGCTTGTAAGTGTAGTGCTCCACACAGGTCGGAGAGGCTGCTTTTTTTCAATCCAGGTGAAATTCACCTAACATTCACCATTTTTTTTAGATTTATTTTTATTTACTTGAAAGACAGAGTTACAGAGAGGTAGAGACAGAGAGAGAGGTCTTCCATCCACTGGTTCACTCCCCAGATGGCCGTAGCTGCGCCGATCTGACGCCAGGAGCTTCATCTGGGTCTCCCACGTGGGTGCAGGGGCACAAGGACTTGGGTCATCTTCTACTGCTTTCCCAGGCCATTAGCAGAGAGCTGGATGGGAAGAGGAGCAGCCGGAACTAGAACCAGCACCTATATGGGATGCCGGCGCTTCAGGTCAAGGCTTTAACCCACTGCGCCACAGCGCCGGCCCCAGCATTCACCATTTTCAAGTGAGCGAATCAGTAACACCGGGTACATTCACATGTTGTGCACCCACTGGCCCAGTCTAGTTCCATCAGTGCCCCCTGTCCCTGGCAACTCCTCATCTAGTTTTTGTCTCTGTGTGTTTACTTCTCCTGGATATTTCGTACACAGGGAATCGTGCAACATGGGAACTTTCCTGTTTGGCTTTCAGATCGCTCATCCACACTGTAGCATGTATTAGTTCATTCTAGAGGTTTTTTTTTTTTTTTTTTTTTTTTTTTTTTTTTTTAAGAATTATGTATGAGAGAGAGAGAGAGAGCGAGCTGCCATCTGCTGGTTCACTCCCCAGGTAGACCCGCCAGGAGCCAAGACAGCCAGGCTGAAGCCAGGAGCCAAGAGCTCCATCTGACCTCCCACACAGATGGCAGGGGCCCAAGTATTTAAGCCATTACCTGCTGCTTCCTGGAATGGGGAGCGGAGCCGGCACTGGAACCCAGGCGCTCTGAGATGGGATGGATGCGGCTGTCCCAAGTGGCGTCTTAATCCTTGTGCCCCGTGTTCACCCCTCATTCTAGAGTCTTGGTAACCACTGAAGATTACTGAACACCGCCTCTCTCCCCCAAAAGCTGAGATTCTCTGTCCACCGTGAATTAGTCTAGGTCTCACCCGAGGGTCAGGGGAATGGATTGGAATCATGAGAAACCCCTGGGCCCCATCAGGGGGCTTCTGAACCGGAGTCCTCACAGGTGATTCTGATTAGTACCCCCTCAACCAGGTGACCTCCCAGCCTTATCTTGACTCCTAACAACCTGCCTGGGAGCCTGGCCGAGGCCTGGGGCCCCTCCCAGCGGCTGCACACCGTTTATGCTGTGGTTTCTGCGTTCAGCGGTCGCTGGGGCATGGGATCCTTCTCTGTTTGCCTGCTGCGGTGAGCTGTCCGACCCACTCCCTTGCTGCCTTTACAGCTTTGATGAATCGGGTCTCATTTATCAAGCTGCAGCTATGCCCTGTGAGCTAGAGATGGGAGAGGGAAGGTTGTTCACGCGCCGGGTCCTGGGTTTAACTGGCTGTTCCTCAAGGTTATGTTCTTGGAAAAGCTACCCTCCCACCCCATCCTGGCCCTTCCCAGGCCACAGTCTCCTGGGTCTGTGGGACCCGAGTGAGACAAGAGTGACCTGGAAGCCTGCAGCTGCTTAGAGAGCCAGGGATGGGGAAGACTCCTGGGGATGCGAGAAGAACCAGATGCACTGGAAACCACTAATTAAGTCCAGGGACCTAGACCTGGGGACCCGTGGGTTGATGCTGATTACGGGGAGCTGCCCTGGGCTGCTGGTTTCTTGGGCACACATTCCGTGGGGAGCTAGTGGGAGGAGCCTGCTTTGACGAGATCCCTGCGGAGGCGGGGGATGGAGAGAGGGGGAGGAAGGTGAGACCAGAGTGCAGAATGCATGTCTTGGCCTTAATGAAATTTATGGCCCGCCCACCGCCTGCCTGCTGGCTCCCCGGGTCCTGTGTACGCATCGATTCCTGCTGCTGCCTCTGGGCCTGTGCTGTTGCGGGGGATGGGCACCTGGGCCGCCTCCGGGATCAGCCGTGACTCACCAGGGAGTTATTCTCATGACCAGGATGTGCCTGACATCTCGCCAAGCCACGGAGAGGAACTGTTTGTGTGAGTGCCCGCCTGGTGGCCCTCGTACAAGCCATTTCTTGCCAACGGTATTTTTTTCCCCCTCCACTGGGCTGCCCTTTGACAGTCTGCTCTTGGGAGCCAGAGGACAAGCTGAATGAAAAGGCTGCCTTTTCGTAATGGGCGGGACACTGAGCCTGCCTTGGTGACTGGCCTCTTGCAGGTTCTGATGCCTGTCCTTCGTCCCTTACCTCTTAGGGTCTCGGGAGTCTCTTGTCGTCTGAGAAGGTGGGCTTCAGCCCACTGTTTGCAGGCTCCTTTCCCCTCTGATTGCTGAAAGCTGTGTCCTGCTTGGAGCATCAGCTGATGGCTGCCTGCCGAGGGAGCATGTTCCCGGGGCAGCTCTGAGAATGCCCAGGTTGGACGGTGGAGGGCTTTTTCATGCCACACGGAGCGAACTTGCACCTTTCTGCTAGGTTCCTAATCCTTTGTTGTACCCATAGTGACATTTGGATAGTTCTGTTCATTCCCTTCTGGTTCCAAGGGTAAGGGGCTGGAGGGGAGAAGACTTGGGGCTGGAATTCTCCCCGGTATCTGTGCTGGTGGGCTTTGCATCTGAGGGTGCCTCCGGATTCTTCCCAGAGCCTTGGGCTGGAAGCAGACAGAAAAGGGAAGGCAGGTTGCAGAGACCTGTAGAAGCCCTTAGCTGCTTTCTCGCTGTGGCATTCTGGGTAAAGTAATGTATGTATTTGTTTGTTATTTGCCCTTTGCTGTTGATACTTGCCTGGACTTACTCATCTGGGAACGAGAAGGGACATTTTAGAATGACAGCTTTTCCAAAAAAAAAAAAAAAAAAAATTTCTAAAGAGGTCTCCTTCCCAATGCTTTGCACAAAGAGTTTGGCTCCTGGATCAAATTAGAAGCAGGTGCTTACAAACCAAAGCAGCGTCGTTACGCATTAGCTCCTTTGTCAGTCTGGCTGCCAAGTTTGTGGTACAGGTGTTTCTCTTTTCCCTCATGACATCTGAGCACCTCCAGGAGTGGGTGGGGAAAGTCAGGGCGTGGGGGTGGGGAAGGAAGGGAAGCCAAAGAGAAAGGAGCTATGGGCGGGGAGGCTTTTCTGCTGCGGAACGTTGCTAAGAATATGGCTCAGAGGCCAGGTGGACTTGAACTTGCATCAGGGCAAAAGCTGGTGGGTGGGGTGGATAGGGAGGCTCCTGGAGCCCCAGAACTGACTGTGCCTGAAACAGCAGAGGTCGAGGAGGCTTCTCTATGGCGTGGCTTGCACTTGCTTCTCACTTGGGGGACTTTGTTCTGTGTCTGAAGGTTGCACCAGCTCTCAGAAATTGTGTTAGAACAGATTGAGTGTCCCTTATCCAAAATGCTTGGGACCAGAGTGTTTTGGGTTTTGTATTTTGGAAGATTTGCATAAACCTAATGAGCCATCTTGGGGATGGGGAGGCGAGTCTAAACACGATGACCTCATACACATAGCCCGAAGGTAATTTTATAGAAATAATTTTGTGCATGAAGCAGGCTTTCGCAGTGTGGAATTTCCCACTTGTAGTGTCATGTCAGTGCTCCCAATTCTGCATTTTGGAGCATTTTGGACTTTTGGATTTTCAGATGAGGGATGCTCAGCTTGAGTTGCCATCAGTTTGGTCATCACGCTGAGTGGGTGAAAGGCGTTACTTGGGTGTTCGTTCCCTGAAGGACCCCAGTTGAAGGAGAGATAAGAAGAATAAAAGCAATGTAGGTTGTTTTTCATAAAGCAAGAGAATTGATTTTTTTTAGGTTATTTTCTCAGTATTAGATGTACAAATACAGTTTCTTTTAAAGATGGCAGTGAGGCCTAGTGGTTAAACATTTGCCCATGCCCTGTATTGGAGCTCCTGGTCACAGTTTCTGGCTGTGGCTCTTGACTCCAGTTTCCTGCTTTGCAGCGTTGGGGAGGCAGCAGTGATGGGGTCAGTGGCTGGGTTCCTGCCGTCCAGGTGGAGAGACCTCGGATTGAGTTCCTGACTCCCAGCTTTGGCTCTGGCCTTGCACCAGCTCTGCCTGCTTGGGCATTTTGTGGAATGAGTCAGCAGATGCGAGCTGTGTCACAGTCCAGTCACTGCACTAGGGCCCAGGGCCACACCTTGCTGCCTGTGGCCTGGACAGGAGTCTCCCAGGTCCTCGGGGGGCCGAGGAGGCAGACAGAGATTCCCTGGTCGACTCCCATGGACGGGGTGTTTTTGTTCGTGTCCTTGCCTGGCACATAGGTAGGTACTAAGTAACCTTTCTGCTTACTGGTTTTCATGGGAAGTACTGTTAGCAATAGTTCCAGGTCATTTCTATGAGTTCTGGAAAATATTTCCCTGCTCAAGATGCCTTCAAAAATAAAAATCCAAAAAAAGAAGCAAAAAAAAAAAAATGGTGCGTGCCTTCCTTTCCTTTCTCATTATGAGTTAAAAGTGAAGAAAGGTGCATCTGCTAGTTTGAACAGGAGTCTGTTGAGTGAGGTATTTCAGTGGATTTAACCTCAGAAGTGCATGCCGTCCTTAGGTATGGAGTAAGGACCCGAATCACCACTCTGATGTCACAAATATTGAAAATGCTTTGTGGGTGTGCCAGTGAGGGCGGGAGAAGGTTTCCTGCAGTCCAGTTATCACCAAGATAGTGGGAGGCTCGTGTTCATGGGTGGGGGAGCCTGGACCACCCTGGCCTGGGTGTGAGCTTCAGGTGTGAGCTTCTTAGTCATTCCTGAGTGATGGGTAAGGGGCGCGTCTTGTTTAGAATGTGTGTGGCCATTGCTTCTTTGGCCTCTGATTTTCCTCTGCTGGTGTCTTTCAGGTCAGCCTCAATGATTCCCACAATCAGATGGTGGTGCACTGGGCCGGAGAGAAAAGCAACGTGATCGTGGCCTTGGCCCGGGACAGCCTGGCGTTGGCCAGGCCCAGGAGCAGTGATGTGAGTATTTGTGTGGCTCTGGGTGCTGCTCGGTGCTGTTGACATGCCCTTTCCTGATTCTCTGGGATTCTTGTGCCAGGAAAAATAATGGATGAATCTGATGTCTCAGGTGGCGACTTAACACCGGCCCTGATAGTTGGCCATAGAGATGTTTATCAGGATAGGTGCTTTGCAGAGAAAAGGGTTACAAACTCAAAGGCCTGGGAGAGGCCAGGCAGGTAAAGGACAGGAGTGAGGCTACCTCTACTGAGGAAATTGGTCTCTCCCAATTTTTTCTAGAACCAGATTCTAGAAACAGTCACCTGATCTTAATTTGAATGTGGTGATTAACACTTGGTCTCTGTGTGGGAGGGGCGTTAGGGAGGGCAGGGGACTTTGACAAACTGTAGAAGCAATACTTTTAAGGGTGCTGTAGCTATTCTAGGTTGTTCTAGGCTGTTCTAGACTCTGGTTGCCATGCGCATTGCAGGGCCTGATGTTTTTCCAGATCTTCTGATTTATTTATTTATTTTTAAGAGAAGTCCAGAGGTCTGGATTTTTATGTGAAAATTGCTGAGTTTTACAAGTTGGCAGCTAACGTATAGTTTTTGCAAACACCATGGGAGCCAAGTAAAACATGTGTAAGCCAAAGCTGGCCCTGGGTCCAAAGTCTGTGGCATCTACCCCAGAACTCTTACGCGGAAGAGGCACAGCCCCTGCCTTGCATCGGGGAGCCGGGTCATGGGGACAGGGTGGGGCTGTGGACAGAACAACTTGCTGTAGCCCCGTGGTCATCTGTGTGATAGGCAGAGGAAACCCCCTGCTGAGCTTGCTTGCACTTTCACCTCAGCCTAAGGTTACACTTGTAGTTCTCAGCTCCCTGAGACCCTCCTCTGTCTGTCCACTGCTGGGGGTGGATGTGTTCAGAGGTAAGGGCTGGAGGGAGCCCCAGGGGTTGTTTGCTAGTGAGTTGGCTGAGGGCAGCCACGGAGAGGGAGGGCGGAAGGGCTGGATGTGGGGCTGGGCAGCCTTTGTGCAGCGTGGGTCTGAGCTGGTGCGCGTGGGGCAGCCATGGGGCAGTGCTCCAGGGCAGCACAAGACTTGTTTGGGGCAATGCCTTTGGCCCTTTTATCGACGTGACCCAAGTCTGCAGTCAGTAGCTGTGGCCGCAGCCAGCCACGTGGGACTCTGGTGGCCCCGTGAGGCTCTCTGTAAGCACCTGTGCTTAGACTAGTTGCTGCCTGGAGTTCACTCTGTACTACCTGTATTGAGGAGTCTTCATGGTTTTTAGGCATTTAAAAAACTCGCTGCTATGGGGCAGGCATTTGGCCTAGCTGTGGGGACACTCACATCCCATATCTGAGTGCCTAGGTTTGAGTTCTAGCTCTTCTTCTTATCCAGCTTCCTCCTGGAGTGCATCCTGGGAGGCAGCAGGTGATGGCTCAAGTGCTTGGGCCCCTGCCATGCGCATGGGACACCTACGTTGAGTTCCTGGCCCGGCCTTGTTTGTCAGGAGCATTTGAGGAGCGAACCAGTAGATGGGAACGCTGTCTGTCTTCCTCTCAAATAAATGAACACTTAAGATCTTTATCTTGGAAAAGTTGTTTCTAACGGTTGCCTTCTGGTGTTGTGGGCATACAGGAGCTCAGAGGCGCAGAGGATCTTGTGTGAGGGCATCCAGAGTGTCAGTGGGGGTGTCGGGGTTGCCAAGTGGGTGACGATGTGGCATGACCATAAGGGCCTTGGAACTGAACACCGCACCTCCTAGTTCCCCCTGCATCCCAGATAAACCAGGGTTGCTGTTCCTCAGTGCTGCCAGCCTGTGGGAACCCTCCTCTGTCTGGAGGTCTGGATGTGGCGCACTGAGAGCCCGTTGGACATCTGAAGTGATAAACTGTTCTGGAATAAAATGGAAAGCACACTTCATGGCCAGAGTTAATAAATCGGGTGGCAGACATTTCCTCCGTGTGTACACAAATGGCACTGGAGAACTGGCAGAGGCAGCCAAGGAGCTCTGATGTGAAAAGTTAATGCAAAAATAAATGATGACTCAGAGGCAGGAGGAGGTGGTGCTGGAGCTGTCGCCATCCCAGCCTGCCTTGAAGAAGACCGAGAACCTGGGCCTCAGCCCAGAAGGGAGAGAACCTATGCTGGGAGGGCCTGTGTGAGTGCTGGAGAGTGGCCAAGGCCACGCGTATGCAGTGTAGGAAAGAGAGGGATGTGGAGGCTGGAACCCTGGAGGGTTTGTTCTTAAACAGAGGGGGAAGAACAAAGAATAATCCTCACCTGACGAGCTTGTAGCCAGTGTGATCCTGTGAACAGTTCCTGTGTTAAGTCTATGAAAGGAAACAATAGATGTTGCTTATCTTGACTCTACCCAGTGTCCTGCTGGGTCGTTTGCTGCATATTAAGCCAGCGAGAGGCAGTGCCTGAGCACCCGGAACAGTGCCGGATGTGGAAGTGTTTCCTGTACCTTTTAGGCCTCCCCCCACACCTGCCCTCGCCCTGGGGGAGTCTGTGTATCTGAGAATTCCACTAAGCATGGATTGAAAATACCTGGGAAAAATTGCTTTGTGTTGAACATATATAGACACACCCATATATGTACACTTTAGCAACTATTTATGTAGCGTTTGCACTGTTTAGATTTTTTTTTTTGACAGGCAGAGTGGACAGTGAGAGAGAGAGACAGAGAGAAAGGTCTTCCTTTGCCGTTGGTTCACCCTCCAATGGCTGCCGTGGCCAGCGCGTTGCGGCCGGCGCACCGCGCTGATCCGATGGCAGGAGCCAGGAGCTTCTCCTGGTCTCCCATGGGGTGCAGGGCCCAAGCACCTGGGCCATCCTCCACTGCACTCCCTGGCCACAGCAGAGAGCTGGCCTGGAAGAGGGGCAACCGGGACAGAATCCGGCACCCCAACCGGGACTAGAACCCGGTGTGCCGGCGCCGCAAGGCAGAGGATTAGCCTAGTGAGCCGCTGCGCCGGCCTGTTTAGATATTCTAAGTAATCTGGAGGTGAGTTAAAGTATATGGGGTAATGTGCCCAGGTTCAATGTAAATACTTGGCCATTTCTGTAAAGGATTTACACATCCATGGATTTTGGTGTCTGGGGATGGGTGTCCCTGATGCAGTTCCTGCAGTGTGGGGAATGCCTGTGTCTCAGTCACTCGTGAATCATTCAGCCCGCTCATAGTCATGGAACGCAGTCACTTACCCTTTGGTTTAAAATGGTACTTGCTCCTTCCAGAAAGCCTTGATAAGTACCTGTGTTGTTGCTGGTCAACTGAGGGTGAGACTAATTCGCAGGGGTTTTATTGTCTATTTATTTGAGAGGCAGAGAGCCAGGGGGAGAGAGAGAGAGAGAGCGAGCGAGCGAGAGAGAGAGAGCAAGAGCGCAAGCGAGCCAGGGAGGGAGGGAGGGAAGGAGCGAGCGAGCGAGAGCGTGCCAGAGAGCCAGGGAGAAAGAGAGAGAAGCAGAGAGCCAGGGGGCCAGAGAGGAGGGAGGCGAGAGTCCTTCATCTGCTGGTTTACTCTGCAAGTATCCACACATCTGTGTGGTTTGGGGTTGGCGGGGGTGGGGGGCGCTTAAAGCTGGAGCTGGGAACTCAGTTCAGGTCTCCCACACGGGTGGCAGAAACCCAATTACTTGAGCTGTCATCACTGGCTCCTGGGTCCGTGTTACTAGGAAGGCGGAATTGGGAACCAGAGCCAGGCATCAAACTCAAGTACTCTGCTGTGGAGCAGGGTGCCCTAACCTGGATCCACTCGCTGGGTCTTTAAGATGAAGAGAGAGATTGTGTACAAAGGAGTACTGTGTACTGCAGAATGCTGTTGTCAGTGTATCGTTGCACTTGTACTCGTGAAAGAAACACATCGATTGTTCAGTTGGGAGGTGTTGGAGCTGGAGGGCGTCTTAGTTCCCTTCTTGAGAGGCCATCAGCTTGCTTCACACAATGCCTGAACCAAACCAGGGCTGTTCCTGTCCCTGCACGGTCAGGAGAGTGGAAGTGAGACCGTTCCACTCGGTCTTGCCCCCACACGGATTCTCTGAGCTTCCACACTTCTGGGTCCCTGAAGCTGCTTGTGTGGCAGCCCCGATCTGCGTGTTTCATGGTCAGGAAGCTTGGCTGTGTGTCCCTCACTGTTCCTCCCACTGAGACCCTCATGAAGGCAGAGTCCGTTTTGCTGCTTCCGACTTGACACCTGTTAAATACATGTGGCCTCGGTTCCCTTCGTTCAGACCTGCTGTCCTGGGTTTTCATCGGGTCATGTTTACAAACACAGGTTGACATGCCCAGTGTGCATGGCACGCTACCAGGTTCGCCGGAAACCCTCAACACGGGCACTGTTGAGCCTAGGGGGGATGGCTGGGGACACACCTCCTGAGATCAGTCTAATAGTTCCCATTGTTCTAGGGATTCTGCCACTTCCCCTTATTGCTTACCTCAATCCTTTCTTCTTTAAACCATTTAAGAGATGACCAGCTTCTTACTATATTCATCTACCAGGCTTGTTTTTAGCCTGCTGAGGATATTAATTATGTTCCTGTCTCACAGGTGGTCAAGTGTGGGTCCAGAATCTCTGACAACTGCCCATCACATCATCCCGACCCAAGGTGGTTTAGTGGCTTTGCACTGCTGACGCTGAAGGCAGGCAGCCTGGGCTGGACCCGTGGCAGGTGACTGATCTCATCTGCCCCTGTTGTCATAGCTGTAAAGGGATTTTCTTTTACAAAGATTTATTTATTTGAAAGTCAATTATACAGAGAGAGAAGAAGAAGAGAGGTCTTCCATCTGATGGTTCACTCCCCAGATGGCCACAATGGCTGGAGCTGTGCCAATCCGAAGGCAGGAGCCAGGAGCTTCTTCTGGGTCTCCCATGCAGGTGCAGGGGCCCAAGGACTTGGGCCATCCTGTATTGCTTTCCCAGGCCATAGCAGAGAGCAGGAGCGGAAGTAGAACAGCTGGGATTCAAACCGGCGCCCATATGGGATGCCGGCACTGCAGGCAGCGGCTTTATCTGCTACATCAAGCACTGGCCTCTGTAAAGGGATTTTAATCACGGCATTTGCCACATAAGGTTGTAGTGAGTTACTTGCCTGCCTTTGAAGAGGTTAGTTCTGCATCTGCACACAGCCAGCAGCGATGAGTGACGGTTGTGTCTCATTGCTGCTTTCTGCAAGGCTAAAAACCCGGAAGCAGGGGAGCAGCCGGGTGTGTTGGCACAGGTCCTCCGGAATCCTCGCCCCTCCTCCCCGCGCGGGAGAAGGGATTCCGGCGTGACATCTCATCACACCGTATCTCATCTCCTGGACTGTGTGGTGGGGACACGGGAGGGTTTTCCTTTTGTGGGTAAGGACAGGACTTCCCAGATGTGGGATGAAGGATTGGATTACCTTTGGGCGACATTTCAACAGATGGCAAAACAAATTCCCAACCCTTTTTCCCTTGGACGACCACACTCTCTCTGCCTCTGGTTGTCATTTGTTAAACAGTTAAGCGAGCGTGGTGAGGTTATTATCACTGTTTCTCTCCTTGGCCTCCTGCCCTGGGGACTCGCCTTGGCCTTGGAAAAGGGGCAAGTGTATCCCAGGCGGCGGTGGCTGTGGCGCTCCCTGCATGCCTGGGGCCAGCCGAGGAGGTGCGTGCTTCTCCTTGGGGGGTTTTCTGGTAATTTCTGTAATTTCAGGACATCAGGGACTAGTATCGCGGAAGCCACATTCAGAGTCCCAGGGTGTGGGACATTTGGGAGTGGAGCAGCGAGAGAGCTATTCTGCTAGATTTTTCACTGACCCTTTTCTCTGCCTTCCCTTCTCTGTCTTCCAGGTGTACGTGTCTTATGACTATGGAAAATCATTCAATAAGATTTCAGAGAAATTGAACTTCGGCGCGGGAAATAACACAGAGGCTGTGGTGGCCCAGTTCTACCACAGCCCTGCGGACAACAAACGGGTAAGGACGCGACTGTCCCCAGGGCCCTGTCTGCGCAGGGCTGGGCTTGGGACGCTCACTCCGCTGGAGCGGGCGCTGGGAGATGCAGTCCTTGAGGTCTTCCTGGCGTCACTGCCTCCCAGAACTTGTTGTTGTTGTTGTTGTTGCTAACCCGAGCGTTTGTGACAGCACAGTTCTCGGGGTGGGTCTATGAGAATCAGACCTGGTCGGGCTGGATTTCTAGACAAACAGTGGCAGGTTGGACACCAGAAAATCTTCCAGCTATTAAATTGCCTGACCCACAGGTGGCGAAAATGATGCCCAGATACAGTCAAATGTGTGTCTTCCGAGAGCAGCTGTTGCATGTCTGGTTATGTGTGCGTGTGCACAGGTGTGCATGCGTGCAGTGCTCCTCTCCTGCTCTCTGAACCTCTGTCAATGCAGAAAAGAAAGGCAGGATGGCAGCTATGGCAGCGCCCCCTGTATTGTCTTCCCAGCCCACTGCCCTGGGTGCTTGCTCCCCAGGGTGAGAACCTCCTGCCTAAGACAGAACTGGAGGAGGCATTGACCTTGGACCCCCAGGCAGGGGACAGAGGAGGCAGGAACTGGGCAGTCTTGGTCCAGTAGCTGTTAGGTCTGAGAGTTGTAAAGGGGAGCTTTGAAGGATCATGGATAATGCATGCTCTGAAAAGAATGACTTCAACCTTGCTTTTGCACCCAGATGAACTTACCTTCCAATTCCATTCTCTGTGAACTTTTTGAAGTATGCAGATGTTGCCGGCGCCGCGGCTCACTAGGCTAATCCTCCGCCTTGCGGCGCCGGCACACCGGGTTCTAGTCCCGGTCAGGGCACCGGATTCTGTCCCGGTTGCCCCTCTTCCAGGCCAGCTCTCTGCTGTGGCCAGGGAGTGCAGTGGAGGATGGCCCAGGTGCTTGGGCCCTGCACCCCATGGGAGACCAGGAGAAGCTCCTGGCTCCTGCCATCGGATCAGCGCGGTGCGCGGGCCGCAGCGCGCTGGCCGCGGCGGCCATTGGAGGGTGAACCAACGGCAAAGGAAGACCTTTCTCTCTGTCTCTCTCTCTCACTGTCCACTCTGCCTGTCAAAAAAAAAAAAATAATAATATGAAGTATGCAGATGTTTGGCTGCTTTCTTCCCCAGTCTGTATAGCCTAGCTCATTTCCAGGGTTCCACGTCTGCTGCTAGTCGAGGTGGGGAGCCTTTTGTCTGCCAAGGGCCTTTGGGATACTTGTAACATCATTAGCGATGCATATGAAGTCATCAGTGTAAAAATTTGTCTCTGCAGACTGGTTGAATTTTGAGTCCCACCTACAGTTGCCTTGACAGGGCCAGAGCAAATGATTTCACAGCTCTGATAGGCCCCGTGGGCTGGGCTATTGCTCACCCCTGTTAGGGAAAGACCCTTTGTAGAAAACCAGAAAGACACTTGAGTAGTTTAAGCTACCTGCGATGGGTGTTCCCCCAGAAAGGAGCCAGCCAGCGAGACCCACGGGGTCTCCGTTGCAGGTCCTCCCGCTTGCTGGTGGTCCCCTAGCGGGGCCTGCCTGCAGAATACAGCAGCCCCTGTCTGCAGGAAGCAGGCATCCCAGAGGTCCCCTGCTGGGCTGTCCAGGCTTTAACCTTCTCGTTGCGAGATTGGGGGACCTGCTAAGAAGGGCCAAGCCTCTGTAGCTTTAGGAGGAGCCGCTCTCGGATTTCAGGGCAGTGCTGTTTACCAACTGGTCAGATTGTTTTGTAAGCAGGGGAATAGTCATTACTGGCACAGACTGGTTCAGTATCAGCCCTGATCTCAGCGGAGCAGAGAGGAGGAGCAAACACACTCTTGCCCAACTCTGCCGTGAGCACTTTCCCTTCTGAGATGAAGGCAAGGAGACTGTGTTGGAGGGCACTGGCTCGGCAGACCAGAGGGCGAGCCTCCGTGTCTCCCCTCCATGGCCCTGGGGCCAGCCAGGGCTGGTCCTGGAGGGGGAGCTCCCAGAGGGGGTCATGCTGGTGGTGTGGGGGCCGCCTTGCCCACGGCCTCTTGAGCCGTGTCCTGGGTCCAGCTGGCTGGCGGGCTGCCTCTCCTGTGTAGATTTCCTTGTCCCTTGCCTCTCAAGAGTCAGATCACACTTGTGTTACTCGCTGTATCAGGTTGTTCTTATCTCGCTGTTATCACCCCCCCACCCCCCCCACCCCTGTTGCTGAACCCTTGTTGACACTGTGGCCTTGAGTCTGCTCCGTTGTCTCTCTGCATAGCGCCCCTTTCAGCTCCAACGGTCCTGGCCTCCCCTCCCAGCTCGGCGCACAGCTGTGTACACGCAGGTGCCCCTTCCTTCCTGCCGTTGTGCGTTGTGGTGAGTGGTGGCTGAGGAGAAGATGCGACAGACGGTGCTGGAGCTGCAGGAGGAGGCTCGCGGCGGGCATGGAGTCGGGGGCTTTGGCAGCAGTGGGCCTGAGAAGGTGCAGAGGTGTTGGAACGAGAGGGAAGCACCCAGGGATGAGTGCACCCAGGGAGCTCAGGGGTTGCATGGAGGTGTAGGCCAAGCAAGCGCTGTCTGTCTTCTAGAGGGGTGCAGCTGGGATCTCCCCTCCTGGGAGAGAGGGAGAGGCCCCGGAATGGGATGGGTGGAGGGTCAGGAGGACGAAGAGAAGCTGCTGTCTGGGAGAGCTTACTGACAGTTGGAGCTGGGGCCCAGAGCAGGCCGAGCGAACAGGGAGGTGGCCTCCTCTGGAGAGTTCTGATTCCCCCAGAGATGGCTGTGACCCTCCCCTGATGGCTCAGGAAGGAAGTGATGACTCTTACTGTGCTGAATGCTTTTGTGACTTTTACCTTTGTCCTCTGCAAGGCAAATTGCCCTACCAGACCTACCACTTCCTGAGCGAGCTCACCCAAGGCCGGGCGCCTTGCTGTCGGCAGCAGGGTGCTGGCCTCCTGCGAGGCCCCTGGGTGCAAATGCTAGGAGCTGTCGAGGAGCCTTGGAAACGGTTGAAATGAGAGTTGGCAGCTGCTCTGAGCGGATCGGGTGTTAGGAAAGGGCAGTGTGGACGTCCTGGGGGAACAAGTGCCTGTGGACAGGGAGGGAAGGCGGGAGTCGGACAGCCTGCTCCTGTCCCGAGGCTCTGCCTGGCGGGGGTGTTGGTGTGCTCGGGTCTGTTTTCACGCTAGCCAGCAGTCCCACTTCCTTCTCAGCCTGCTGGGTGCTCTTCCCTGAACCAGCGTGCAACTCTGGCCATGCAGCAGTTGTACCAGCCTTGTGAGTGCCCATGCTTAGTGAGGCGGTGTGGAGAGATGTCTGGGGCTCTGGGGAAGAGCCTGTTGCACGTGCAGGTGGGCTTCAGGGCCTTGACCGCTGCAGGTGTGCAAGCCGATCCTGCCCTTTCCCAGGCAGCGTTTAGGCCTGGGCCAAGTGGTGAAGCTCTTCTCTTTCCCCTGCCCCCCCCCCCCGCCCCCTCCTGGAGGGCTCTTCCCTGGTGCGCTGCCTCCTCCTCCTGGTGTCTCCACTCTTAGCTGGGAGAAATCCTGTCGTTACCTCCTGTAGCTCTGATTGCTACCTTCCCCCAGCTGTTTGTATTTTCAGAGGAAACACAACTTTCAGCCAAAGGAGGAAGCTCCTCTGGAATACTGAGTGGCTGCACACCGGGTTGGGGAGGTTGGGGAGCGTGAGGAAGCTCCTACAGTTGCAGTGAGGAAGCACACAGTAGGCCAGCTCTGTTGGCAAACCTGTGGGCTTGGCCCTCAGGAAACTTGGCAGCCAGGACGTATAGGGCCTTACAAGCGGACTGATCATCCCGTGCCTGCCTTGTGTGCATGCTACATAACAGCACGAAGCATCAACAATGAAGGGAGCTTGCAGCTAATGAGAGCTGAGCGATGGGCTCCCGCATCCCAGATCCCGCATCCCGCATCCCACATCCCGCATCCAGATCCCACACTGGGATGCCTGGCTTTGATTCCGGGCTCTGGCTCCTGATTCAAGCCTTCTGCTGCTGCAGACTCTGGGAGGCTCCAGTGACTGACTTCCTGCCACCCACGTGGGAGGCTTGGACTGAGCTCCCAGCTTCTGGTATTGGCTCGACCAAGCCTTAGTCGATGTGGGAGTCTGGGGAGTAAACCAGGGTGTGGGAGCTCGCACTCTCATTGTCTCTCTGAAGAAACAAGGGAAAAATGAAACAGTTAGAGCTGGGTGGAGGTGAAGTGAGGTTGGATCAGAGAGGCAAAGCCTCTGTGGGTACTTGTGATTAGGAGTGGTGCCTCCAGGATGGGCATGCGAGTGCTGTAGGTGGGGCAGAGTTGGTGGGGCCCTTAAACAGGAGAAGGGTCTGGGTAGAGACTTCCAGGCACGTCCAGGATGTGTGGTTTCCATGCAGGAAAGTGAGGAGACTGACTACCCATCGGTACAGAGTGTGCACTGAGCTGCTTTGCAAGGTCTGTGGGGTCCATCTCAACAGGAAACAGATTGTCTTACCTTGAAGGGCATGGGGAGCCATGGAAGAATGAGTATGGAGTGACGGAATAGTGTCTTGTTCGGAAACGTGTCTCCCAGCAATATGCATGATGGGATGGAGGGGAGAAACTAGAGAAGGATCTAGAAAGGGGACTATGTGGCAGCAAAGTTTTTCAATCAGTCCCTCAAACCTAATACCACCCTCCAAGTATTTCATAGCCTGAAATATATTCACTGCCTTGCTGGTTGCCCTGGAATAAAAAGTAAGGGGCAGATTTTGAAAATGATTTTTGTAAAGACATTTCTATTATTTAGCTGAAAGCAGAGTTAGAGAGAAAGAGAAAGAAAAAGCTTTCATCTGCTGGTTTACTCCCCAAATGGCTGCAATGGCTGGGGCTAGGCTAGACCAAAGCCAGGAGCCAGGGGTTTCATCCAGGTCTCCTACATGGGGAAAGGGCCCAAGGACTTGGGCCATCTTCCACTGCTTTCCCTGGCGTGTTAACAGGGAGCTGGATCAGAAGTGGAGCAGCTGGGACTTGAACTGGTGCCTGTAAGGGATGCTGGCATTGCAGGCGGTGGCTTAACCTGCTGTACCACAACGCCGGCCCCTGAAAATGGTTTTAAAGGAAAACATGGCAGGGAAGGCGGCTGATTGAAAGGGAAGGCTGAAGGGAGGGAATGGAGTACAAACCCGACCTCAGTTACCAGTCACGGGGCTAGGAGAAGGTGTAGCATCGGTGGAACGTGGCACCAGGGAGGGGTTGAAGAATACAGTTTTAGACATGGTGAAGGGGAGATGCTGAGATCAGGAGGGTAATAAGCGGACTTCTCACATGACGGGGTAGCCTGCAGATCTGAAAGTCAATGCAGTGGTCTTTTCTGTTCCTGCAACAAACCCGCCGAGGCTGTGTGCTTTATGGAGAGGAGAGGCTCCCTGAGCTCACTCACTGTTACGGAGGCTGAGAGTCCAGGGTGAGGCGCTTCACTCGTTCAGCCTCTGCTGAGGGCCCTCTTGCCTAAATCAGACCCTGGTGGATGGCACTGTGCTGGAGCATGTGTGGACTGGAGAAGGTTTATGGCAAGACGGGAACCCGAGAGCAGGGAGCGGCTGCTCTTGCTCTTTTATGGCAACCTTCTCGAGAGAACTAAAGTGGGCTCTTGAGAATGACGTTAATCCTTCCAGCTGCAGAGCCCCCCAGTGAGCCAGACCCAGTTACCTCCCAGTAGGCCCATCCCACCGCCTCCCAACAAGGGACAAACCACATCCCAACTATAGCTGTCATTGCAACGCTTGTTCTTAGAGGTGATGGGTGAAGCTGTGTGGAAGGATCAACCGAGTTAGCAGCAGGGAATAGAAGAGCCAGGAGGCTACACCGGGGCAGGGAGACGGTGACAAAGGAACTGGCAAGGGAGATCCAGGACTGAGATAGAGGCTTAGGGTGAGTGATGGAGAGTTGAGATGGGGTGGGTGGGGGGAGTGTTGCGGAAGGGCAGGAAGAGAGAATTTTCAGTAGAAACACTTAGAGTAGGGAAGGAGAACAGGCACATACATGAGTCAGATAGTCCCTATGAGACTCTCCCTTATGAGACGTATGAATTCAGCAAATGCTGCCTTTTGGTTAGGAGAGGAGAGGTGGCATTGATGGATGGTTCCGAGAAGGTGCCTGACCCAGCTAGCCACGGGTGTAAATGCTGCCCGTCCAGCATCACCCTAGGCACTGAGCCCCTCTGGGCATCGGGGCCCTCATTACGGAAAGAGCGGTGTTAGCAATAGTATCCCCAGCATCCAGTCCCGGGAGTCCTGAATGAACTAACCGGGGTAAGGCATGCAAACCACTGATCTCAGCGCTTGGCACAGACCAGATGCTCCTGCACAGATCGAGCTATTATAAACAGCAGTAGGTTCTGTGGCTGGCTATGTGATTTTTAGATTTTTTTTTTTTTGACAGGCAGAGTGGACAGTGAGAGAGAGAGACAGAAAGGTCTTCCTTTTGCCGTTGGTTCACCCTCCAATGGCCGCCGCGGCCGGCGCACTGCGGCCGGCGCACCGTGCTGATCCGATGGCAGGAGTCAGGAGCCAGGTGCTTTTCCTGGTCTCCCATGGGGTGCAGGGCCCAAGCACCTGGGCCATCCTCCACTGCACTCCCTGGCCACAGCAGGAAGATTTTTAGATTCTTGAATGTGCTGCAGAAAACCATGGAATACATTTTTTGAGAAGTCTTTTTTTCAAACGGAGAGTGCTCCATTTCCCAATAACCACGATGGTTCGGGAGCAGGAAAATAGGCTGTGCTATTTCTAGGGAATGTTATCCTGATGGAAATCCTGAGAGGATCATCATTTTATAACCTCGCATTTGCATACAGTGGTGTTTGCTTTCAGAACATGGAGCACCTCTTCCACTCAGACTTAATTAGGCTTCTGTAGAATGTGGCGATTTACATTAGAGCCTAGGGAGGAAACACAAGAGAAAACGCACACCACACGTCCCAGGGAAGTTCACAGTCTGCGTGTAGGGAGAGACTGCGCACACGAAAGGGAGTGAGAGCCTGTGGAA